>NC_132958.1:1339750-2651000 GCF_034638445.1 Ciconia boyciana | reverse complement strand
TGCAACAGAAAATGTTCCCTGGATAGGAGCCATATTTATCTCATTCCTCTTTCATTTTTGCTATTTGCTTGAATCATTACAGGAATATGCTTTGGCTTGAGCTTGGATTTTCTGCAGATTTTATTTTTCTGCTCTTTAATTCTTCTCCGTCTTGGGACACCTCGACAGAACATGTGGCCAGGAACTGTCCAGTTTGGACACGAGTCCATCTGCAAATAACCCGGCAGGCTTCTCCTGTCACAGAAGTATCAAGAGAAGTTATTGATAGCGTTTATATATCAAACCTTTCAGCAACCATTTAGAATTCTAATTTATTGTTATGGATACATTATGCTGCTTTCCCTTCTGTCAGGTATGATCAGATGCTCTTGTCTGGTGACTGTGAGTCACAGGCACAGCCTACTGACTGTTTAAAAGTGAGAATTTTCTATTTTTAAGAGGCTAAAATTGTTGGAGAAGTGTTTTTGTAAAATACACCCATTCAAAACAGAAACTGCCTTTTGATATGCCTTTGGTAAAAACTGACAGAGAAGATGACACTGAACTCAGCTGCAACTTAGTTGCTGAGAATTTAAGAAGTTTATTTCTAGATGAAGTCAGATTTTTTAGGAGAAAAGTATTTTGATGTTTGAAGTGTTGCCCTCTCCTGGACAAAACCAGAGCTGTGTTAGTTCTGCTGACCATAGGTAGTCTTCACATTCCTCGCAAATGATCTTTCCTTAATTGCTCTTCTGAGGAAATTGCAAGTTATCAAAATTACAACCTCAAATAATTTAGCACCGTGGAGAAGAGATCGGTGGTTTCTGTTGTGTTCTGGTCTCCCACAGAAATACGTGTCTGACCTATAAATCCAATTGGGCAGCATCTCAGCTGGAATAATTGCATTTAACCCAATCTAACGCTCCCGAGCTGGCGATGTGAAGCTAGCCTGGCTCCTCTTTATGCAGACCTGTCTCTGTCTCAGCATTGTTTTGCTTTTTGGGGATGAGTAATAAGTTTCATTTGAGTGTTGTCGGGAGCCTTTAATACAACAGCAGGTAGGTCGAGATCATTAAAGGACAGAACTTGCGGTGCAGGGGACAGACTGGCTGGCTTCTGTAGGCTGCTCACAGCAGCTAGCAACTAGCTGGAGCCACAGCAGTCCAGAGCGCGTTTCATTTTATCCAAGCTGCTTCAGAGACCAGCTACCACCCGAGGATCAGCACGGAGGAGATGATGTACGCTTTGAAATCCTCTTACCAAAGATAAATCTTGAAATGTGTGTCTTTGGCTTAGCAACAGCTGGCCAGCTGTTTAGTTCTGTTTTGAAGGCTGTTTTGACCCTGAAGGCTGCCTGCTTCTGTGTTTTGCAGCTGGCCGAGCTGCGGGGTGTGCCTCGAGGCCTCTACGATGGACCTGTCTGCGAAGTGTCAGTGACACCGAAGACCGTCACACCGGCGTCTTCAGCTAAGACGTCTCCTGCCAAACAGCAGGCCCCACCCGTGAGGAACCTGCACCAGTCTGGATTCAGCTTGTCTGGTACATACTTTTATGGGGCTAAATAGCTTTGAAATCACAGCTTGTTTATACTCCCCTACTCTGAATTAATTTTGCTGAAATTGGAAGGCAATGAGAGAGGCTGTGATGTGTTTTTAGCTTGGAGGTTATCCCTTTAGAAAGGAAGAAGAGCAGTATAGGAGCTATTGTAAAGTCCTGCTTATATTCATGCCGTGGCATGAATGCTGAGTATCCCATTGCGTTCTGGGCTCGGTCCTCAGCCGGGTGTCTGAAGAGGGCAGATGGCACCAACTTCAGCGGAGCTTTGCCAGCTGAGACCAGCTGTGGATCTGGTATGTGGCAGATTTGATTTCTCAGCGTGCTGTTTCAGTGCAATAAGGGAAAACTATAAAAAGGAATAAAAAGGGCTAAGGGAAAACCATTTAGCCCGCTCGTATCTGTGCAGGGCTGGGTGGCTCAGGTGTTCGGTGTGGAGATATTAATGCAGAACAGGTTTCAGCAGAATTAAGGCACTGGAGGCCAGAAAGGGCTTTTCCTCCAAGGATGATGCATTTTGGTGCACACCGTTGGAGCCTGGCCTAAGAGGACTTGATGGGTTTCAGTGCAGCTGTGCTCTCCCGACTGCCTTGTCCTGCAGCTCGCTCATCTCAAACTCTCGCTGGCCCGGGGGACCTGACGTTGCTTCTCTCTCCCGCAGGGGCACAGATCGATGACAACATCCCACGCCGCACGACTCAGCGCATCGTGGCACCGCCCGGCGGACGTGCCAACATCACCAGCTTGGGCTAAGGACCGACCCCTTCTGTGCCCGCCTAGCGGACCAGGGGACGGGGGCACCTGGAGACCCTTTTTGATTCTTTTAGAGCCTGTGACAGTTACTGCGGGCAACCAGTGAGGGGGGGCTGAAGTAAGGCGCCTCTTTCAGTCCCCTCAGATTCCCTCCTCATCTTCACCAACCCCTCTCACTTTCTCCCTCAGCCCCTACACATTTAAAGAAACAAACCCTGTTTTGACACCTCTGACATGCAAAAGTAAATGTAAAGAGGATGTTTGAGATATGTGGCCTCTGTCCCATTCAGCATCTTTCTTTTAATAAAGGAAGGATAAAGTGAATTTCCCTGGAGCTGCCTTTAAGACACACACAAAAAAGGAATAAATAAATAATAAATGTAAAAAATAGCTTTTTTTTTTTTTTTGTAATGTCAAGCAGAAGAGTAGTTCAAGGGTTTTAAACTGGATATTCTGTAGGGTTCTGTGTTCCAGCAGAATAGCTAGGCAAGCACAGAGGGACACGAATCCCAGCCTGTCTGTAACCATTCCCCACCACCACCTTTGAGGTCACTGAATAGCTGTCTGCTGCCAAGAGAGAGAAACAGCACTAGGAATTGAGAAAGCGCATCGCACTCAGCCATCGGGTGAGCTAGAATCATTGGGGACTTTGGTTCTGTTGGTTTGTTTTTTCATTTTTTTTTTTTTCCTTCTGGATTTTGCTGCAAATTAGGTCCTTGAGGAAACACTTTTTTTTAATGTTTGTGTGTGTGTTTGTAAAATGTTTGTATCATTTGTGTTTACGAAGCCTTATCTGAGAACTGGGGGTCTCCCTGTTCTTCCTGGTCCTTCCCGAAACTCATTCAAGTTGCAGGCTCCCGCCAGCGTCACTGCCGCTGCCACCCTGGTACTTCAGGTATTCCTGGGTTGCATCATTCCAGCCAACGCTTGCCACTTAGCTACAATAGGAGGTCGCAGAGCAGGTTCATAAGCTATGATCTTCACTTCACTGTACTAGGTCTTGAGCTGGTGCAAACAAAGGGGCTGGATGCCAGCTGAGGAGCTGGGACAGAGTCTCTTGAGGAGTTTTTAGCAGTTAGTTTGTCTTCTGTTCCTGGAGGTGGAAATCGATAAGCAGGGGGCCGTGGGCAAAGAGCAACATGTTGCTTGAAAGATTTCTGTAGCAGCCACGTTCCCCCTTCCTGGCCATCGATGAGTGGTTATTTAAAACTTTATGAGCGCTTATCTTTAGCTCTCATTGAAAGGCTGGTCAGTTGAGCGTATGCCTGAGCATCTGTGGCAATTCCAGTTTGAGTCCAGATGCCCAGCTGTTGTAACTGGGAGCCTCAGAGCAGCCCGATGGGTCAACAGCAGCTGAGAATCTCTCATACACGGTGCAAATTTCACAGTCACTCATTCCTTCAGGAACTTGCCTTTGTGCAAATATTCATGAGAAAGCCTGGTGGTTCCCCACCCTTCCTCAGATGCCTGCTGCCTCAGATTTGAGAAACCAGAGGCCATGAGTGGTCCTTGAATGAATTTAGGAGCTTCTGCGGCAGTCAGCGGGGTCTGGGCATTTAAGTATCTTCTGGGACTGAAGGTCTTTTAGCCCTAGTATTGGAGGCTCATTATTTTCAGGACATGGAGAATAAATCTGCACCATTAGATTCCCACTTAAACTTAGCTGGGGGGCTCGGCGGTCCCCAGGACTTGGCCTGTCTCTTCGCACAGAGAGCTTTTCTACCCGCAGTTAACACAGCCTTACCTCCACTGTCGGTAGGCCCTGGCACTCGGCTGCATCTTCTGCTTTCTCTTCTATTTGTACTTTGCCACGGACATTGACCTTGTTTTTTCATATTTGTGAGTATTTTCTGAAATGGTGTTTACAGGTTCTTTTAGGGGAAAAAACTATATATATGAAGGCTTTTAAGAAACAAGTACCAAATTTGTTGTTATGAAGTATCAATGCTGGGATTTCAAAGGATCTGGAAGCTATGTAGGTACCCAAACCCTCCCAGCTTCAGCACCTAATTCCTTTAGGCCCCTTTGAACACAAAAGTTAAGAAAAACATTACCATATTCATCCATGCATTTTGCATTTAGGTTTAACTCTTGGGTCTTTTAGTTTTGCATAAAAGAGTTTGCACTTTGTTTGTTAAGTAATCCGTGAACTTAATATATATTGCAGCTATTTTCATTTTTTGTCACCTATATGTTAAAATCGATTTGAACGAGTTGGGGAGAAAAAAAAGAATTGCAGATCCGTTTCAATTCTGCGAAACACTTGCGGCTCTTCAGTATTCACTTAAGTCTTCCTTTTTTTTTTTCCTTCACTGACTCATGATGACTTTTTAGTTTTAATTTGTTCTTCAAAAGGAAAAAAAAAATCACAAAAAAAGATTTTTGCAGGCTATGTAAGCATGTTTTTTCCTGTGAGAGCTCGTCCGCTTTGTGTCTGTTTAATGAATGTCATATGTAAATGCTTAAAGAAAAAAAAAAAGACGATGACTTAATTAATTAATTAACCGCAGTGACTTGAAGCTCTAAAAATAAAAAAAAGTAGGATTTAATACTAGCTGGATTTAACCCTTGGATTTGTGATTGTGAACCATGAGTGGAGGAGCTGTAAGTGCTAAAGCTGATCATGTGTGTAGACAAAAAGAAGTACTGATATTTGACCATTGTCTCAATGGCAAAAAAACCCACCCCAACCCCAAGTCTTGTGTTTTATTCCTTAAGAACTCTGTGTTATATTACCATGGGAACTCCTAATAAAGACAGAATGTTGTTGTTTCACTAGGTGCGTCTGTGTCTCAAGGCGATACGTGTTCTGTGTAACCGCGTACCTTGGCTGGTGCCTTCAGCAGCTAAAACCTGACCGAGCTCTGAAATCGGTGCTGGTGTAGGCTGATGGTAGTCCTGTGTAGGAGTGAGAGGTACAGTAGCCACGGTTCCTTGGAGGATGGTGATGGTAAAGAGGAATCAATGGTCCACAGTGTAATTTCCTTAGAGAAAAGCAAGCCTCTTCTCCGGGCGGTTGTCTGTTTAAGGCAGTATTTGGCAAAGCAGAGACATTTGCCTGAAAACTCCTGGCTCCGCAATGCAGAGATCACTGATGAAATGCGAGCAAAAGAAGCTAAAACTATTGGCATAGCCCTCAGCCCTCCAATGTGTTTCTACTTGGACCCTCGTAACGGTGATGGAGGAGGGGAGAGAAAGTACAGCTGTAAATAGAAGCCACACACAGATAACTGAATGGGGAGTGTCAGAGCTGGCTGGAAAAATGCCAGTGAAGCTTTTGGTGGTGGTGGTTGGGTTTTACTGTGTCGCAGAGATGCTGTGGGTGAGATCGCGCCAGATCGTGGGAAGGGCTCAGAAAGAGCCAGCATCGCTGTCAGCCGCTCAGACCGTAGGTTGCTGCATCCCTACATCCACCAACCCTCTCGGTGGTCTTCCCCCAAATCCGAGCACAGCTGGAGTTTGCAACTGACTTCGCAATGATGTTTAGCTCTTGTTCCTCCTCTGAACAAAACCAAATGTTTAAGCACGCTGTGAAATGCAATTAGCTTTCACCACATGGCTTTAAGCCTGGCACCCCTCTCCAGTGGGAAGTTTTAGGAGGGTTTCCTTTTTATCTGTTGGGAAAGGGGCAATGGTCATCCACTAATAAAAAGACTTCTGGTTAATGTGGGGATCCTGGCTCTGCCACCAATGACATGCAGTTATTTGGCTACTGGCAGCTTAAATTAGGTATTGGCATATATGCAAACAAATCCCAGAGAACAGGGTTGGTGGGTAGCTGTGTATGACGCTTATTAGCTTGTCCAGCAATAATATCCCAGTGAAAGATACATTCAGCCTAAAGCACTGGCGTTTAGTTAACCACATCTGCAGAGCCTCCATTTGTTTTTATTCTATCGTTATTTCTTCCTCCAGCGCCTAAATTGGAAAGAAAGAAACCTCTTCCCCAGGAAATCAATTCCAGGGACTCGGTGAACCTGGGCCATGTTGGAATAGGCCAAAAAATATCAACTGAAGCATACAGAAGTTTTTGAGGTCAGGAAGAAGTCATCAACAGCCAGATCTAAACCTAACCTGTACTGAGGAACCAAGCCAGTGAGAAATCTCAGGAAGATACTCAGGTCAGTAGGGCAGTGCTGGTTTGCTGCTACACTAGAGCACAAGAATAGCTGTATTTTGTGAACCCAGGTAATTCCTTATGCTGGCAGCGATGAGGTCCAGTTCGTGGCTCGTTAACGTATGCGCTGATTTAGTTCTCTGCAGGCCTCCCATTGACTGGTCTGCGGCCACGCATACAAGATCCAGTATAGATCTAATCTGATCTTAACATTGATACAGAATTAGTGGCTCAAAGGAGAAGAAAGAAAGAAAGTAGACAATGAATTTGACTCAGTGACCTGGAACACTAGCTGTCGGCTCATGGGGAGAGGTGGGTTGTCGGAGCTGAGGACAACGTGGCTTGATTTATTCCTTAGCGGCAGGGTGTTGGGAGCAGTAACTGTCACTAGTCCTTGCATCGCCGCTGTCCTGCTTCAGCACGTGCCGAGCCCTAGCACAGGATTTTCAAAGCCAAGGCTTCTGTGACATAGGACTCATTTAATATCTACAGCTATATCTATATTCTATATACATATACAGAAGCATACATATGTGCCTCTCTCCAACCCAACCGGTTTTGCAGCAGACAAAGTTAATTTGCACTATTTTAATTTCCTGCAGGCTAAAACCAGTGTTTCTGCAGCTTAATACCTGCCACCGCAGTAATTTGAAGGTGTCTGACTGCATAGGCCCCCAAGGCTCCTTGGCAGCGTGGACCTGGTTGCTTTGCACTTCAAAAACCCCCTCTGTTGGGTAACCCTTACGGTGGGTTACCATGACTGGCACCTTCGCTTGGGCTGGAAACACGGTATCACGCCCCTAACTAAGGTACTGTCTATGACTCTAGATAGCTTGTGCAGGACAAAAATCCTATTAATTAATACTAAGTTTAATTAACTTAAATTTCCCAAGATTTTTATGACTCTAAAAATGAAAGCGTTTAGTACTTTTAGCTGCTTGCTCTACACGGATGGAAGCTTCAGAACCGGTTTTCTCCCCTTTTTTAGCACAAAAGGTGGAGGTTGAGCTCAGTGCCATTAGGTGGCAGCAGGACATGCAAAAATGAAAACGACAAACTCCCTTGAGGCACATGGATCATCTTAAGAATGATGTAGGATGTAATAAATGTAGAACATGCACAGGGCTTATGATTACTGTGACAGAGAGATGACATACACATATATCCTCTCTATTATATTAATATAATATTTAGTATAGTATTTCAGTGTTAAAAAGATATGAATCATCTGAGCATATTCTGTTATAGTTTAAGCCTAACAAGACACCCTCATATAATAAAACACAGAGCAAGCCATAAACTTTATCTATCAATTTAGTTACAGGAAAAAAAACCCCCAAACATTATTTTTTAAAACAGATTTTGGCTTTTCTCCACAAAAGCATGATGTCCAAGAGCAGAGGTAAGGTAGACTTGAAGAAATGGTGGGGTTTTCCTTCCTCTGAACTGGTTCTGTTTCTTCTCTGCCATTTCCTGCCCCTCTTCTGTGGTTAACAAAGTTTTTGGCTTTTGGCTTTGTGCAGCCATTCCCTGCATAAGAAGCTACTGGTGGAGGGAGGAAAAGAAGGAAAGAATGAACAGTTGTTTGGCTTATCATATTCCACTCATTTCTCATTGAGAAAATAGTAAAAAATAGAATTACAAAAACCTCTAATGATTCTTCCTCTCTAACCTGGAAAATATGCAGATTTTTTTCTCTGTGTTGTTTTTACCAGTAGCAGGAAAAGTTTTCCCCTAGAAAAAAAAACCACTCAGAGAAAATAAAATCATTTTCTTTCTTGAAAATAATAAAAACTAATTCTGTTCAGCACTAAGCTGCACCACCATCTCTTTCCAAGAGCTAGCTGCTGGCTAATATCCCCAGGAGAATCCTTTCCCTCTTTGCTGCTGCTCCTCCTATTCCTCTTTCTCCTTGTAAAACCGCAAACTTTGCCAACTGACTGCTCTACAATTAGAGGAGATTATCTATTTTTTCTCCCATCTAACACAGGCCAGAGAAGTTGCCCTCTGCTAACTCCGGTGAGTTGTGATTGACTTACAGCCTTGGCACTCTCGCTGGGGATTTACCACTATGTACTTGAGTGTGTTGTTCTTTCCACAAGCATTTTCTTCAGCTATTCACCAATAAAACTTGGCAGATGCGTTATAGTGAGTCTTTCAGTGCTGACTTGTGAAGCCTCAAATGGCAGAAAATCCCTTGGTTATTTATTCCATGGATTAATCATCTTCATGGTTAATTTTTTTCCCTGCTTCTGATTTGAATTGGCCTGCCTTTCATTTCTGGCCAGTACTTCTTGTTATGCCTTCCCACAGTAGAAGGAAGATCCCTCTAAGACCTGTGTGGGACTGTTCTCTGGGGTGGTGGCACTGTTTGAAACCGGGTGGCTCAGCTGCCGAGCCGAACGCGCGGCTCTGGCCGTCTTCCACCCCACATCCCGCCGCGTCCTGCTGCAGAGATGCAGCCTGTCCCACGGATTGATGAGAGCAATAGATCTGCAACCAACATCACACTGAATATTTATCAGCTAACGTGTGCTGATGAAGGCTGCGATGCCTTCCCCTTGCTGACCCGCTGCTATTCATCTGAGTTACAGTCTGGCTACCTGAACTGATGAAGGACTGCATTACTATAGAGGATTTGTAACACCATCTAAAACTGTGGGAAGATCTGAGCCGACGAGCCTGCGTTCCTCAGGTTTTGGCTATGGATGTGGATTCCTGTTGCTGGTATATGTAAGTGCATATAGAAAATGAAGAACCTCTTTTTGCAGCAGTCCTTTTTTAAAGTTGCAAATAAGGCCAAGATTTACTTCCCCTAAGTGCACTTTAAAAAGTCGTAATGCTTATTGGTCAAAAAAAAGTTTTAAATTGCTCATTTTTCCCATGTAAACTGTGAGTATAAGAGTGATCACATTTAACCAATAGTATTGAATTGTTAGGACTGGAATGTAGAGGATGACAAGAAATTCCTGTGTCTGTGGGCAAGCCAGACCCCATACAGATTGAGGGCATTTATATTTAATATCTGTCAGGCAAAACATTCCTAAGATATAAGGTAGCGCAAATGCAAGAATAAATAAAGTAGATCACAGATCAGTGTTACCTAGACAGCTTTGTCAGATGGCAGCTTGTTCTGCTTTCTGAATTCCCGTTCCAAAACACGATGATTACTACCCTTTTTTCTGCTTTCTTTCATTCTGATTTCAGAGACAAGTGTTCAGAAACTTTACTTAAGCTCACACACTTAAATTTGAATTTCATTTGTGCAACAGCCACATCTCGTCCTCCGCCAGTCCCTAAAATAGGAGCAAGCAGAGTAACAGCATTCCAGTATAAACTGTTGTTTACTAATGGTTAGGCGATACGGGAATGGGGTGTGATTATTACGGCTGCTCAAATAATATGTAAAACTATCTCAGCTGATAGGCCAGAACATCACATAGCAGATTTTTGGAAAATGATTAGTTAAATTGCTAACTGAGCTCTGGTTTCTAGCAGTCTTATTCTAAGTCCAAAAAGTAATCCCTACCCCTGAGACTTTTCTGCTCATTAAAACCACTGGCTATTTGCGCCTTTCCTCCGAAGCGGCTCGTTTCCACGGGAGGGCACCAGATACACGTGGGGAAGCTGCATTTCCACTCGTTTCATGAGGCTCTTTCTCCCTCCTGATCAGATTACTTCCTCCACAACGAATATGGACCTACTTCAATACAAAGCACACAGGCCGTGGCATTTGGCTATCTGTTACGCTTTTCAACACCAAAACCTGCCCTATTTTACTTTGTCCTAGATTAGATAGATGCTGGTTCATACACAACTGAAATGATCTCGGTTTTTTTCAAATCAAAATTAGCTGTAAGGGTAACAGGGAATCATCTGTTTTTCAGTGCATTTTTTAATTCATACACACAATTCTGCAGACAAGCTATAGTTCTACCAGTAACTTCCTGAGAGCCCCGTCAGAGTCACCCCATAGGCTTTTTCTACAGATTCTTGAAAGATTTTTGTTGCAAGTCCGTCAAAGTGTGATGAAAACTCCTGCATCTCTCTCCCTTAATGAGATCAAGTAAGCAGGACAATGTCCTGTTTTATTTATGCATCTCTTTGTAGCTTTTTCCTCCTATAGGACAAAGGCAAATGTAGCGTGGGAGAGGCAGACAGGCTTGGAGGTGGATGTCACCTTGGTGGAGCGTTGCGTTTATGGGACAGGGAGGGGAAGTCCGTTGCCAAGTCAAACAGCAATTGGGGGTCGGGCTGGGACTAGATGACATTCAAATGTCACAGCTCATCAGCTACGCTCAGGCTTCTGACTCCAAATGCTAGACAATTCCCAGGAATGACTTGCTTTGTGCGATACTTAAAGAGCAGGCACATCATGAGATTTAATGTGGCCTTCCTTTCCGCACCATTTCATATTACCTCTTGGTCAGAGAGAAATGTGAGGTCCCAGAGGCCTCAGCCCAGATGGACATTTCAAGGCTGAGACTCAAATTATCTGAAGATTGACCAAAGCTCTACAGAAGCCCCTGTGGTTTGCTCCCCTTTGCTCTCCTACCCTCTCTAAAGCTTGCCTGGTGACAGGACCAAGCTTTCCCAGGCTCTGGGCCAATTCTCTAACAAACTATCATCCCACATTTTTGCTTTAAGCCAGTTGTATTTTGTCCTTTCCTCTAACAAACTTGCAGCAGCCGCGCTGCTGAGTACAGGAAAGACCCTACAGAGGCTAAGGGGGCTCCGGTGCGACCAGGGCTCAGCAGTCAGTTTGAAGTCTCCTGAGATTTTATATTTTAAGAAACACAGTGAAAAAACTCTCCCTCTCATAGGATATCAGGGTAGGCATGGAAATGAGCCCTTCCTGACTCTGCTAGCATGGAGGAATCAGCATTAATTTTCCAGCCTCCTGCAAACCTCACTCCTATAATTAGATCCACATATTGTGCCCATGTAGAGACATAACTGGGGCTGGAAGGGTTTCTTCTGCTCATCTCCAGATGTGTCTCCTGCCTCAGCCAAGGCAAATGCTAGGATTAACAGCTCCTAACAGGCAAGGTCGTTCAAGACATCCACTGCCCCAAACAGGCACAGCAATGGTATGATGGCTTTGCCTCGTTCATGGCTATCACTGAGGTTGTGCTCATGCAGATGACATTCTTTATCCTTCCAGTATGCTAAGGAGGTGTTTGTTTGTTTGCAGTAGACTATTTTTACTGCACCTGAATTCATTAATCTCTCCAAAAATAACATTGAAGGCACATGCATAAAAAACCATGCTTTCAGCTTGCCATGGACAGAACTAGGCACCCCCAGTGAGAGCTTTACTGATGGCATTGATGTAGTATTTTTGCATGCATGCAAAATCAAATGCCAGAAAAGCACAAGCGAGTAAACTTTATCTGAAAAGGGGGAGGGAAAGGACCTCTTTTCCCTGAGCTACCATTGATTTACTATGATGAGAGTTTTAATCAAGCCCTTGTACCTTTAAGCCATAAGTTATTAGAGGAGAGCAGGGACAGTCTTTCTGAGGACTTGCTGACACCCTGAGCTTTCAAGATTATTAATCAAAAATGTGGTATGGGAGGAGGGGGGGGTTTGGGTTTTGGGTATTTTTTTTTGCAGGCACCACTAAACTGCCAAATAATGTCAGATGGTAGAGAACAATGTGAATCCCCCATAGAGATCTATAAATAATAGCTATAAACGTGCCTCATAAATTAGTCAAAGGGTTATTTTCTCCTACCCACATTCCCTCCCTCATGTTCAAATTCAATTTTATTCATCCGGTTCCTCACCCTGCGCTGCCGTGTGGGAAGCTTGGGTAGAAATCTCTAAATGGACGAGGCTGGAACTCTGCAGGGGAGATTTCCACTGTAACAGGCACAAACCGGTGCTGCAGAGAGAATCCCAACCTAATGCCAGAGCCAGTCCCCTTGTAACATATCCCCCACACACTCTGCACAGCCTCTTGGGTCACCCACTGACTAGGTTTTGTACCTGAAACGAAATACAAACCATAACGGGCCTGAGTCACGCTCCACAGAGAAAACCGATGGCACGACAAGGGGTTTTTCCCCCTGAACAATGTATTGGTTTTGTGAAGATCCTGGAGGGAGGGAATATTTCTGGTTTAGGCTTTTGAGGAGGACAGACAGAAGGTTTAAGACATGGAAAACACAAGCTAAACAGTGACAATGGAGTGGAAAGGTCCTACCCAGCATCCCAAAATAACTCAGTGGGACAGCCAGAAACACAGGGCGACTGTCTTCATTAAACAGTGTTGTTTCAAGAGGCATAAACCAGTCCAATGGGAGGAGCACGACACAGATGGTAGATGCTGCGTACGTCTGTGTGCATGTGTGTATGCATAATACCTCAGAAAGGGCAATTATTGTCCACCCGTGCCTAATCCAAGGTAACCACTGGCGTAGCCGCATGTGGTTTCAAGTGGTCTCTGCTTATATGTAAACATTGCCACGTATGAAAATGATTAATTGGCAGATTAGAAATGTGACCCCAAAAGGTATTGTTCTCTGTGATGAAAGAGGAGCCTGGCCGAGGATTTACGGCCCAAGCGTCTTACTGCCATAGTAGGGCTGTGCTTGCAGGCGAGGTTATTATGGTGAATGTTAATGATGACTGCATCTGGGTAAAAGCCTCTCCATCACCTCTCGCTGTCGATGCCTCTTCCGTAGCTATGGAAATGGCACCTTCTGTTCAGCTGCTGCTTCTGATTAAAATTCAAGTGGAGAGGGATGGGGAAAGAAAAGCCAGGGGACGAGCACAGCTGATGAGCCAAGCAGCACGGAGAAGAGGGAGGCTGCAATGTACCTGTTCAACTTCTCAGAGAGCAAGAGCGTGCTGGGCTTAGTTACCCTGATGGCAGCAATTTAGGATGAGAGCCACTCTCCCATTTGCCCAGCATGAAGCCTAGATTAAGAAAGAGTCCCTGCCACGAGGAACTTGCACTTGGAGTACCCATAGGAATGGCAAACACAAAGGCAAGGTGCTTTGCCCCAGACATCACCAACCCTCTCCCTTGCAGCGCCAGGTAAAGAGATGGGGTTTCCTGACCGCTGCGTTTGCTTCCCATGGCTTTGGCTGCTGATTAAAACCCTTCAGTAGATTTTGTCTCTTTAAGTCTGTAAACACATTTACAAGAGCAATAGCAGCTTAATGGCGGATTTCAAAGGTCTGTCATACATAATTTTCTAATGCAGATTTTGTGTAACTGCCTCTGGCTTCAAAAATTGGAATAAAGAAAGGGGCTCCTGCAGTATGTGTAGGAAAAGAACCACAACTTGGTTATTATAAATTCATGCTATTATGACTGTGACACAGTGGTAGTAGAGGAGCATCCAGCCAAACCTGGGGCTCTGCACTGTCTGAGGCAAACACGACTGTGCGGAGCATTAATAGGAAAGATGGATAAAGGAGGTGTGTTACTGCCTGCGACACTCTCCATTTTAAAGCTGGAGAGCAGAAGTCCAGAGAGATGAAGTGAGTCATCCCCGGTTATGCAGGAATCCTGTGGCAGAACCAGGAGATGAGTCAATCTGCTGATCCCAGCCCAGCGCTGGGCTGCAGAGCACAGGTAAAGTGGCTGCTGCAACATCAGGGCTGACTCCTCAGCCTGGCCCTGGCTCCTCAGCCTCGTCTCCCGGAGCCTCACTGAACAGCGAGGTCAAAGGCACGCTCGGCAGCCTGAGGTTGGAGGGCTACTGGGAGCTTTGGCGTTGTGAATGGAGCAACATCTGCTCGCTGAGCGACTTAGAGAGTCAACACCTCATTTTGACAAATTCACCACAAAGAAATAGAATTTGGAGCTGTTCCATGGCCCTGCTGTGCCATCTTGGATCTCATCCTCCAAAAGCTTTTAAGGCATAACAATATTCCTTTACTGTTGAAATCCTGTGTAAATATTGAATTATCTGCCTGGTCTCAGCACAAGTCGATTCCCTGTGTTTGGAAGCAGCATATGCTATCAGCGTTGTGCCATCGTTACCATCCTCTAGCAGCGCGCAGCCTCCTGGGGTCAGGAGTGCTGTCCCTGGAGGACTGCCTTGCTAAGCCTCCTTGTCAGCTTATTGCTCGGGCAATAAGGCTTTGAGCTCAGAGACACCTGGATCAACACAGGAATTAAAGGTCCAACTCTATTAATTTGCAGATAACGGGATATGCCATGCCCTAGCCACTACAGGGCAACCATGGCTCCCAGTGGGGTAATTCAGGTTTGCATGAATGATATTGCAGAAATACTGAGTCTCTTTACCATTCGGTGAAGGTGGTAGGTCTAGATGACAGACCATCAGTGTTTTCTAGGAGACACCCTGCCGAGGCTGCATCCTGGGACTATAAAAGCATCTGTGCAGGAAACTGCCCTTTAAAACTAATTATAAACGTAAACTGTATTCTGACCTGCCCCCTGCCAGTGCAGTTCTCTGACACTTGTGGCTTGGTAACATTGATCCTGTGCTCAGGGTTCAGCCTTGGGGGGCTGACCCTTACTGGAGAAGCCTAACCCCCCCATCAGGTGTCTTCAGAGAAAGCACAGGTTTGACTAGATTGCTTCTTACGTTCGCAAGACATGATGCATCACTTCACTGCTCCCCACAGTGCTAGAATCAGTATTTCAGGAAGCACCCTTGCTGACGAACCCAAAGCAGGCTTATCTTCCCTTCTTTAAATGTGAATACAGTACTGGTAACAGATTCTCCAGTCCTTGGGATGTCATGAAGGCGTTTGCTTACCATCACTAGATCGCACCAGCATAGCCTGTGTGATCTATGGATTTGACCAACTGCTTAGATGTGAAAGATTTTGTATTGTAACAAGCTTTGGCCCAAAAGGCCTATGTTCAGATCTATTTAATCTGTATACATCTTTTATTTTAGCAGAGCTACTCTGGAGTCATATCAGAGTTGGATCCCAGTTTTACTGTTGTGACTCTTGCTGTGTTCACAATGTTCCTGTATATCTGCACTGGGTTTGGATCTGAGGTTGGGACGTACAAATCATCCTTGGCATGGAAAGAGTTACAATGAACTTCATAGGCTGGTAATTGAAATCAGATTCTGGCTTATAGCATCTCCTCCCTCCCTCCCTCCAGCTCTGGCTAAACAATTGTGCTGGGAACTTCAGCTAGAACAAATCAGCTCAAAATAATTCTGATCAGTTTGTTTTTTCAGTTAGTGCAGACAGAGAGAGAGACATCCATGAATAATTATGGATCTTTTCTCTGCTAAAATCATCACTTTCCCTCCTCCAGATTTCACTCCTCTCCACATTAGCGCCCAGAACATTACCTGCTTTAGTGGACAGCAATGACTCACCCAGGCAAGGGAGTACATGTTCCTCGCAGCCTGGCAGCCTCGTGCGTCGGAAGACGAAGCAGTAGCTGATACAGAGGGCACAATGTGCCTTCCTGAGGACTGGATCCAAATGGGAGGTGAGCTATTATTAGCATCGGTGTAGGTGCTTTTAGAAAGGTGCCAGGCTGTGGCTTCAAAATCAGGAGGGGAAACAACGTGCCGTGGCAGAGGTGGCTCTGGTAGCTCCTGCAGAGACGTGTTTCAGTTCATCCCACACTGCAGCCACACATCTGGCTTTGGACCATTTCTTTACTGTGCATTGCTTTACGCGCACTGATTTTAAAGTGCCCATAGGACCACTTCAGGTTCCATTTGTAGGAGTGGAAAGAATATATTTTGGCATTCACGTTATTGTACAAACAACTTAGCCAGCCTCTCCTTGCCTCAATAGAAAGAATAAGGAAAACAGCCCCAAAGGTGCTACTTCAAGCTCAAATACAACCCTAGTGCTGCTTTGTGATTCTGCATGTTCAACCATCATTTAAAGCCTTTTCCCCCACGGATCAGGCAAGGGGGAAAGGTTTCTCTCCTAGGACAAGCTGCAACAAGTCTAAGAGTGCTTCTTTCCCTGTACTGAGTAGAAAAAGTCTCCACTCTTCTAACTCAGCTGGGGATGCCTGCACTGAAGATGCTTGAAATTGGTGCCATGCTTGTCACAGAATCACAGAATCGTATAGGTTGGAAAAGACCTTTAAGATCATCGAGTCCAACCGTAAACCTAACACTGCCAAGCCCACCACTACCCCATGTCCCTGAGCACCTCATTCAAACGGCTTTTAAACACCTCCACCACTGCCCTGGGCAGCCTGTTCCAGTGCTGGACAACCCTTTCAGTGAAGTAAAATTTCCTAATACCCAGTCTAAACCTTCCCTGGTGCAACTTGAGGCCATTTCCTCTCATCCTATCACTTGTTATGAGGGAGAAGAGACCGACCCCACCTCTCTCCAGCCTCCTTTCAGGCAGTTGTAGAGAGCGATGAGGTCTCCCCTCAGCCTCCTTTTCTCGAGGCTGAACAACCCCAGGTCCCTCAGCCGCTCCCCATCAGCCTTGTGCTCCAGCCCCTTCCCCAGCTCCGTTGCCCTTCTCTGGACACACTCCAGCCCCTCCATGTCTCTCTTGGAGTGAGGGGCCCAACACTGAACACGGTATTCGAGGTGCGGCCTCACTTTATGCCTGTGTCTGGTTTTGGGGCTGGCTTTGTGCCTGATTTTACCTTCTGTAAAACAGAAATACAATTCTGACCACTTTTGTAAGCAGCTTGGAGTTCCTCCAATGAAAGCTATCACACAGAAACTATATTATTAAACTAAATATTCTTAGGTTTATTCTTATGCCAGAGCAATAAATCAGATTCTCAGAGGCAAAAAACCCCCTTGGGCTCAAAATTTTTCAGCTCACATCCATTTTCCTCTCTCTTCTGACAGTCCAGTGTTGATCTCAACAACAAAGACCGTGTCCTTTGCGACCGAACTGCTCTGCCTTTCACCAACATTCAAAAATCACTGAGTAGAGCAGTTGCCTTAACCCTGACAAGGTCTAGCAAACCCTCAGAGCATCCCTGACCAAATCCCAGGGCTGCAGTGGGAGGAACCCAGCTGCAACGGGGACCCTACAGTCTTCTGGGCAACCATCTTTGTGGTTTACTGGCCACCAGTCTTGGTTAAATGCGTGCATATGGATGGTGCTGAGTTTTATTGGGCAGCGCCTTCTGATCTGATGAGCGACCGAGAACTCATTAGCACAGCTCTGAAAAATCCTCCTCCAGCCCCGCCTTCGTGCAGCTGAACAGGTCAAAATCTGGAAACATCAGAGGGGAAAAAATAGAAAACAGTTTTTGCGCTTTTTGCTCTTGTGGGGCTCCTCTAGTGTTACAGACATGCATCCTCTCTTTCTGCAGACTTCACCCTTCCCAGCACAGTGAGGCTGGCTGGTGGGGGTTTTTCTAATCCAGCTCTAAAGCAGTTTTTCCTGGTAGTTTAGAAATAAAAGTGAGCAACAGCCACCAGAGGGCAAGAGTCTCCCATCCCGGGCTGGAGAAATCTCTCCCCATATTAAAAACAGGCTGCTCCAAACTGACTTAAATCAATAAGAGTATTTCCATCCACTTCAGTAGTCTGTGCAGTGGGTCCTAGAGTTCTTTTAGTATTTTAAAAGCCCCAACAAAACCAGCAAGATGTTTTATATAAACTTAGAAACAAGGTTTTATAAACTGAAAAAAGCCCCTGGCATTTATACACTTTGGGTTGCACTGTAACTCGTCACTTGGATGTTAAATGGTCCTTTTTATTTATAATAATTTATTTTTTAAATATCCATGTTATGAACAAGCCACAGCAACAGAGGGGATGTGATCCGAAGCCCTGCAACTTTTGCTTTAAATCTCTGAAAAGCTGTGTCTGCCTGGTGTTGCAGTGGGGCTAGCAGTGCCCGTTAATGCTCACATGCAAAGGCCAGTGCCTATAAGACAGTTTTAGGCCGTAATTTAGCAATGTTTGCATGTGCTGGGCTACAGGCATGGTACCAGCTCACCGACTGCAATGGGAACTGATGAAGCCTGAGGTCTGAAATCCTACTTTGCCTCCCGGAGGAAAATCCACAGTCCTAATCCCAGCCGCCAGCCCAGCCGCTGTCTGCAGAGCTCCCGTAGCCAGGCTCAAAGACACGCAGAAGGGAGCGATGGCCATGACCCCAGCCACACAATTTGCAGCTGGGGAGGAACATGAGGAAAACTGGATTAAATTTTCTCTCTTCTGTCTGAGTACGTCTGAACCTATATTTTCCAGAAGTATGAATATAAAGAGCTCCTGGGTTCAACACACTAAATCCCTCGCTGACCCATTGTATGATTCAGGGCAAAGCCACATTTTCTAATTTTACAGCTGAAGAAATGGACGTTAAAAACCTTTAATAAGGCTTAGACAGCATCTCAAAAGCTGCCTAGCTCCTCGGGCTGCCCCAGGGAAGGACAGCAGGAATTGTATATTACCTTCAGCGTGAGAAGAGCTTTGGCCAATACAAAGAATACTTAGAAAAAAATGTCCCCAATAATATTTATAAAGCCCTTTCACGTTCTCTGATGAAAGATGCTATTGAAGTGCACAGTGTTTGCTGGAAGTTTTCCCTCCCACCTACTGCACTGTTTCTAGGCAAATATCTTGCCCTTTTGAATAATATGGTGTGGAGTGAAAAGATAAACTCCTGTAATTATCCCTTCCCTTAGCGTGGCTGCACTGAAAAGACAAACTGCCTCCTTCAGCATTACTGCTCACAGAAAAATGGGACCTGAAGCGTACGTGGGAAGATTAGATGGACTTTAAAACATCTTTTCTCACACGCTGGTTCTTGAGGATGCTACAGCAGAGTGCAAAAACAGTTCAAAAAAGCCCTGGGGACCACCAAGACCTCATTTCCACAGGGAAAGTAATCATCTCCAAGCGTAGCAAAGGTGAGGAGGAGTCCGGGGGCGGACGAGGAATCGCTGCCAGTTTATCAAGAAAGCAGGAACGAGGAATGTGCCCAAGCTGTAACACAAAGATCTGTGTTGAAGCCATTGCTTGAACGAGGGTCTCCTGAGAGCCCAGATGGCCTCCCCGCTGCCTGCTCCCCCTGGCCAACATAGGTATGGAGGTCACCAAAGGGAAAGGGTTGCGAACGTGCTGGTTACCCTGGCCACTCTCTGTTTTGTGGTGAGATTATTTCAGTCTTCAGGGCTGCCAAAACTTACACTAGCACCAAACCCACTTCACTTGAGCACCAAAAGAGCTTGTGAGAAAGCTCAGGAACATCTGAGAAGATAATATTAGCATGTCTCCCCGTTTGGAAGTGCAGTTTGCTACCCAATATCAGGGAAGAGTGGAAACTCCTATTTTGAGAAAAACCTCTTGGCATCAGGCCTGCCCTACGAGTTCGATTTAGAAATAAGGCAAACTGCAGATGCCATAATCATAGATCTGTGTTTGCTCTGGGCCAGAAATTATTCACCCACTGGCTTTGTGTTGCATGAAAGTGTTCCCGGTGACAAGCACTCACGATGGAAGGATGCGAGAATGACTTCAGCCTGACATCCAAAGGGAAGAGAACATAATCTAAAGCCCAGAGAGAGGAAGGCAAGTGCTTCCTTTCGGGCTTGAACATGAGAGTTAATGAGCTAACGTGGTACAGACCAAGGACATTTCACTGGGGAACCTTCAACAGAGACAGCGAGGACAGAAGTGTCGGTCTGAAAGCATAAGGAGATCCTACCAGGAAAATGCCCTTCTTGTGCTGCCTTCCTTCTTCAAAGAGATTTAATTCATTAGGTACAAGTAATGAGTTGTCAGGCTATATCCAGTCCTATTTCTGGTTGCTGCAGTTCTCTCTGTAACAATCTGCAGTTAAGAAAAAAGAGAAAAATAAAATGCTTCTTCTCATTAGAAGAGAAAGTCTGAAATAATGTAATATCTGCCAGAAAAATGATCTGTGCCTTTGTGCACTTAGAACGAAGACAAGCATTTGCAGTTTCGTAGCTGTCAAAGACACTTAGATTCCTAAATATTAAGTCTTTTTTAAAACTATGATTCTTTGGTTAATTCCCTGATTTGTTCCAAGATCAGGCCCAAGAGTTTGAGGCTGAACTATCACATTCTTTAGACACTCATTTAGACTTATTAAAAGTCTTTCACGGAGAATTTATCATGTTGCTTAGTAATGTCTTAGTAATGTAGTAATAAAAAAAAGATGCAACCAATTTCTAATTTTTCTCCCAGACAGCAACTGCTCTAAATGAAGTAAAAAAAGAAAAATAGTCTCCATTTCTTCAAAGAGATCTTAGGGGTCCCAAAGAGAATGGAAATCCCATTGCTCTATCATGCTGCTTATACTGAGCTGTTCTCAAGCTGCAGGTTCGGAAGCTGCTGGATAATATTACCAATACAAATCTGAGAGAGGCAGATTCCTTTTTCTTTGGCGTCTTAAAAAATGACTTCTGATTTTTTAAAAATGTTAATTTTTTTCTGTGGCTTGATTCTTTTGTCTTCGAATAATTCCAGCCTTGCCATTTACTGAGAAGTTCTCTCTTCTAAATTTAGATTAGAGTGTTATTCGCTTTCATAAGAAGTGCTAATATCCCTAAGGTTAAGAATAATTAGATGTTAATTTTCAAAACCTGAAAGGAAATTATACCTCTAATTCATCATTTAGAGTAAGATAGCTGGTTTAAAAGGCATACATAGCTACATTAAACAAAGGTCTAGCCATTTTTTTCCTAAACAAAAATTAACCTCAATACAAATTAAGATAATATGATTCTAGGTAGATTAATGACACCAATTAGGCTAACGCATTGCTAAAGCTCCCGCAGTTCATGGGAGAAGAAGGCAGAAAATCAGCAACTGCAAAGCGGCGTAACTCCTCCAGCTGCGTATTGCTTTACCGGCTCTCCCGTGTCCAGCATTAACCCGTTTGCAGCAGCTGAACCTGTACCCCACGGAGAAGTGGCTCACAACCCACTCTTCCCCAAAACACCTCAAGGAGCAGGGTTTCCTCTGTTGGAGTACGCAAAACTTATCCCAAAGGAACTGGGGAACCTTGCCTGTATAAAACAAGGGTAAGAAGACTAGCTCACTGCGGTGATCAAAAAGTTTCATGTGAAGGGCTCATTTTGCCACGTCAGTCTTAACATTTCCTTGGTCTTCTCAGTTATTTGCAAGCATTTTCTGCTGATGTTTCTGAGGCTGAAGTTCTCCAGACCTGCCTCCCTACTGACGTCTGCCTGACTTGCTCCGGCATCTCCCCAGCCCGCTGCGACACCTTTGCAGAGCCACCCATTGCACGTACCTGTGCCTGATGAGCCTATAGATGCCTATATCAGCCTATACATGCCTCAAGCAGTTGGAAGGTAGACTTTCCTCCCTGTATGTTGCCGTTACTGCTAAGTGGGATCAGAAATAAAATCTGGCAGCAAAGTTCATGGCTCTGAAGAGCCAGTGTAAATGAGTTGCCCCAGTGCAGACAGTGGAGTGATATACTGGTGTGAAATGGGCGGGCAAACAGATTGGGGGCAATTCCTTGGCTCCCCTGACTTCTTTTTCCATCTTCATGGGTTAGTGTAGAATCACTTTCTCTTCCCAACTGTGCCGTCAGATCCTCTTCTTACCCCAACTTTGCTTTCAAACTTGCAGACCCGGGCAGACCACAAGATGGCAAGGCTGTACCGAACATGCCCAGAACAGCTACTGCGGATGCCACAGGTGTTTATTGGCCCATTTGCTGTTTGCCACCTGCTTCGGTAGATACTGAATTGTATTTTTATACGTAGCTTCCAGCAAAACAAATGTCCCCAGTGATGTGAACACTGGGTTCTGGAGTGTTCAGGCATGATCCCTTTGCAGCACCAGGAAAGGACGTATGATTCTTACGAGTCCTCTGGAGCCTTTCAATATGCCCAGATCCATATGTAAATATAGCTTGAGATGAGATTTATATTCAGATATTTCCCAGTGAAGCCAGCAGACACTCCAGGCATGTTACAAATGAAACAACAACCCAACCAAGCCTTGTAATTTAATTTAACTGCCTCTTTTTGGGTATGTGTCATGCATTCAGAATTAGACAACTGAATTCCCAATCAAATGTTCTTTGGATATAACAACATAGTGAAAGGCATAAAAGTGCCTTAAAATAGCTTGCTAACAACCACATGGAACCTATTCTTTTGGCAAAAGGAGGAGGCAATTTATGGGTCTGGACTCAGTGCTCATAAATAAGTACATGTTCCTTTTTCTTTGCATTGGCACATTTTTGGCTTTTCAGATTCGCCATGCACTTTATAAATTCCCATATAACTATTCAGAGAGTAGATGGGAATGCACAGGATTTTTTGGGGGACAGGAATTTATCGCATTTGAACTGTCTGACACAAGTTCTCTGTTAACCTTGCACGGCAATTCCTCCTGGGCTGGTTATTCGAAGTTTTCCTGCAAAGCCTATTCTGCTTTAACATCCTGAGACCAAACAAGCTGCTTGTTTTACCGAACCTGTTCTAAATATTATTTTCCTTAATGGGAGCAGCAGCAAGTGAGTTAAAGCAAACAGCAATTTTAGTCTGTTGCCTCCACTTTTGGTGATATTTGGTAGCAGCAAAATGCCTTTCTTGACGTAGGTAAGTAACGGGGTTGAGTCTGGAGTGGAGGAAAGACAGGCAGCAAGGCAGAAACCCACGGAGTCTGGTGATTAAGTGCAACTGTCTCGGTACAGGCCACCACGCTAAGTACTAAAAAAACCAGACTGAAAAGATCCTTTTCCCTGTGATTATGTTGGGATGGGATTCTGAATGAGGAATATTGAAACTGGAAAAGAGAGTCAGTTTTCTAAGAGTGTAGAGAAATGTAAGGCCAATGGAATAGGCATAATAATAGTAACAACAACAACAACAACAACAACAACAACAATAATAATATAATCCCCAAACCAAATAAACCCCATCCATCTCTGAAATGGATCTCTCTCAGGATTTTTGAGAAAGCCTTATTTCTTAGAGGTTGGTTGATGCACTGGATAACATGACGTGATGAAAAGGCAGGTTTCTGTAAAAAATCCACAATATGTTGAAAATCCACAATGGATGTGAGGACTTAAAAGCTTGAATACAAACAAAAAGCTGCAGGGTTTATGTGTGTTTTAGGAAAAGGTTTATAGTGTTGGCTGTCTTTGCCCTGAATGCCAGACCGTCTCTTTCAGAAATACCAGTTTTCAGAAGGGGAAGCAGCTCTCCACGGGGTCACCTTTACATTACCCCTTTGGAGTTCAGGTATGGGATATTGCAGGACTGGGCACCCTCAGACTATAAAAGCCACTGAAAGAGGTTCTTCCCTTTTCCAAAATAGCTGATTTTCTCTAATTCTTAGGATTAAAACTAAATCAATAAAATGCTAGGAGGGGTTTGATGTCTTTTACTTTTGGGGGGGCTGATTAGTGACCCCTGGGTTTAACAGCACTGCCTGTAACCAACAGATTTGGTTTGTCCTCCCTTTTACAAGTGCTCAAGGAAAGAAATGCTTTTAAAACCTAAGACTCCCTGGTAATAGTCTTCCTGCATGCCCCCTCCTCCACTACATCTCCGGATATAGCACCATTAGTTTGAGATTTTTATGACTCCCAAGGGAAACGCAGAACATTCCTGAAACTGAAGTAGCATTTTGGAGTCCCTGAGCTGGAGTGCAGATAGCACGGTCTCTCTCAAGGATAAATCGTTGGAGCTGCCAACATGTGGGATATTTGGTTTAAGAGGCATGGGGCCAATAAACATCGATACCATTACTTGATTCACTAATAAATAGTAAACGTTTCATCTCGAAGTAGCTCAGTCTGATTTCCAGCAGCAACTTGATGATAAAGAAGCATCACAACTGAAGGTAGGCAGTGTTAGCAAAAAACTAACTTGTCATGAAGGCTTCATTTGCTGCCAGCTGCCTCCGTCTCAGCAGCTATAATGAGAAAAAAAAGACCAATAAAGGAACAGGCAGCAGCTTTTCAGCTTTATGTCAACACCAAACAACACAATGCAATTGTGAATTTTAATAAAAAAGACTAATGGTTAAAAAAAACAACCAGTAAAAAAAAAAAACCCTCTAGTATAGCAGAGCTTTAGCTGGGCTGAAATACTGCTGTGGATTTCATTGAGTGCAAGAGGAATTTCTCCAGTTTTCACCCCTGCGGAGCTGGTCCGTTATGGTTAAAAACTCAGGAGCATTTGAGAGATATTTGAGGGGAGGGAAATCTTGTACTAGCCAGAGAATGTGTTGCTGTGTTCATATACACTTCACTCCTCTAAATTAGTGCTCCTGGGTAGGTTAACATGAAAACTGGACAGAAGCTGGGTTCAATGCTCATCAGCATGCGTTGTTACTTCCCGGCTGCCAGCTCCCCTCTCCCCCGTCCAGGTTAGGACTAACGCTATATATGTTATATATAACTAAGCCTGCCTAGCCCTAGATGCTCTCCTGGCAAACCCTCTTTTCTGTGAGCTTAAGCATGTGTAGCTGATGAAGAAAAATGAAATGTGTAAATGCTGTCTCCTCAGCATTAGTCAGTAGAGGACTTGTCACTCAGCAAGGAAGCAGGATGCAGCTGCAAAAAGCCCTGTTTTCCACAGCCGTGGCCAGCTCCATCAGGAGGGATCAGCTGCTGAAAGGAAAATCAGGTGCATGGTGGGGCAAGGGAGGGAAAAATGCAGAGCCATGTGCAAATGTGAGCATGTGGCTGCCTACAGGGAGGAAACAAGCAACAAATGAGCTATTTAACGAAGCCCTCTAACGCTTTCTTCCCTTTGCTTTGCAATGGATATGTGAAAGAGTGAAGAAACAAGTTAGGAATCTACAAAATCAGGTATGTGCTCTTACTCTTGGTCAGCAAGTTCAAGGCAGGTTTATCAATTTGAAAATAAATCTCATACAGAGTTCAAGTTTCTAAAACAAATCTTTAGATCAGCTGATAGATTTCTACTCCTTGCAGACTATATTCTCTCCCCCCCTCCCAGTTTTTTTCTATCAGTCCCAACTGTGAAAATGCCTACAGACATTGAATAGGGGGCTCTGGGCTAAGGTTAGGCAGGATCTGCATGTGTATGCATCTATCCACAAATACATATGTACACACATATGATAATGTGATACTGAGTTGGTTTCAGTCCGTCCGCTATACCAATGAAATGGTATGGTTTTCTGCTCTCTGGAGGTGCAAAGCAACCATTGTAGTCTGGATTTCAGTCCAGGCTGAAAAGGAGGTGTTCTCCCTTTGGTCAGCAGATCTATGGACAGGAACTTAACTGGTATCCCAACATCTTACTATGCAAAGGGAACTTAAATGCTGTCTTGCCGCTACCCGTCACGTCACAGGCCTTTATTTCTGTGTTGCACGTAAACCAAGTGGGGAATAAAACATGTAGGTCTGGAGAATCATTTGCTTGGGCTAATTTCATTGCTTGTTAGATCAAATTGTGCTCGGTTTTACATCCACTGGAGTCCCAGTGAAGTTAATTGTTGCCAAGATCTCAGGGCTTTGCCTAGAAGATGATGTTACACCCCATACAAAGAAAGGGGTGAGTTTATACCAAGAAGTAACAGATAAGTAATCCTCAACTCAGTATTATACAAAAGGGCTTTTTCCCCTCGTGTTGCTGGGGGGACACGTGAAGACCATCAGTTTGACCCTCTCAGTGCTCTTGGATCTCAAGCATTTCTTGCTCATCTTTCTAAAAACTAGTATTGCTACTCCTTCACCTCCAGGGCGTGCTTATGAGAGTGAATGAACAATTTTCAGCCCGTGATACTAATGTGCTGGTAATCGCTTTTGTGAGATTTGCTTTGCATTAACCAGGCATTCTTCTGCTCTAGGTTAAGGAGCCAAAGGAAACCCACCGACGAGCTGTCCTGCCGGAGCTACTGGGGTTCCTTGGTGACTGACTGCTCAGTATGGGTAAGGAATGCTGGATCTGCTTCAATATATATTTTTAATTGGACTGAGGGGAAACAGGATCGGCCCCTCATTTTTTTGGATATGGGAGGCATCAATTTTTTTCTGTTTTTTTTTTCCTCTTTTCTGCCAAAATATGTCAGGAAGAAAATGCAAAAGAAAAAGAAAACATCCCCAGAAAGCCTCTATCCATCATGCACTGTGTTTTCTTGAAAACAAAACAGAGCACTTGAATTATAACAAACTGTAAAAGCTAAAAGATGTGCTCTGGTGTGGAAGTGTGTTTGGGTACGATCCTCAGCTGAAATTCAATCCCACTCCTTATTTCTTACATCTCTTCTGTTGTGTACAAGCCCAAGCCGCGATTTCAGTTAAACTCTTAGAAATGTTTATGCAGAATTTCTTACCCATCTCTCTGACTCATTTTGCGCAGGTTCTCCTTGCTTTGGGAGACAGACTATTATATTAACAGAACCACTTCTAATTATATCTGGGAACCTGTCTCTTATGGAGCTAATCATTACAGTGATAAACTAAGCCAGCAGCGACGGGTCGCTGGTAGCCTGTCCATATAGCTGCTCCGAATCTATTTGCTTCATGCAAAAGATAATGTCAACTGCATGCCCAGGCCAAATCTGGAGAATGGCGTTAAGCTTGATATCGGGGAGAAAAAAGCCATTTCCCCAAAGTCGTTCAGTCAATTCTGCAGCTTTCTGATAAAGATCAGCGGCTGGTAATGGCATTAGGTGAACGAGTGGATTTAAACAAATACCTGTTTGGCTCACTTACCACTTTAATGAACAGCAGAAGTTTACTGTAAGAACTATGATAGCATTAGGCCAATAAAAAGCTGAAAGAAAAACTGGATGTTTTCTGGCTCTTGCTTCTCCTGTAATTGCCAGCACAGTGTCACTTACTGTTGTAAAAGTGTTTGAACCTCAATAAAGCTCCTGACTGCTTTGACCTTTGTCTGCAGCTAGATTAGCAAAACAAAAGCCGCAGCACTAAGATTTTTGTCCTGCAGGGGACCATGATTAAAACTGTCATAAAATTTCTCACGGGGCCTGAATCTTTATGAAAAACCCCTCAATAGTTCTTGAGAGAGTTAGCAGAATTTCTCTTGAAGGTGAAACAGTCCCATTAGCATCACCCGTCCATGGGTTGTTAAATACTGCATTCAGACAGAAAAATGCAGTTGTGTTGACTGCGTTGCTTTGGCCAAAGTCACATTTAGGCAGTAATATTCTGCCACTTGCATTTCCCTTGAAGTTCTCACTGGTGAAGGAAATTGTGGTTTCCTTATTAAAGCTGTAGTGTGATGCTAATGTAGATGCTAAACCAGATGCTTCCTTTCACACCAGAGTGGAGGATGACTTTAACTTTTCATATAGTTACTTTAAAGCTACGTTAAGTTAAAGTTTATGAAACAGCTTGGGAACCTTTAAGGGGATATGTATAACGCAGTTTCCGTATTGGAAAGGCTTAATTAAGAAATGGTTCTAAAAGCACTTGACGATACTTGACTGAAGTGTACTGCATGAATAGTATTTAGGGTATTTTAACTACTGTGGCATCTATAACACTATAACTGGTAATGGTAAGAAAATCCAGAGCTACTCTGGGATTTGTTGGTGGATCTCATATAAAAAAGAATTGTTTTACTTTATTTGTTTGTTTAAACCTTATTTGTAATGCTGAGCACAGACATTATTGTTGAAATTAATGTGTGGAACAGAGGTAGGGAAAATGGAAACGTTGCTTTTTCTCTTGATTGTGTCATTTTGGAGGAAATCAAGGACCTCCTGGAGCCTTCCGAGTGTGTTATTTTACCCTGATGGCTCAAGTCAGAGAAATAATCCCTAGTAGCCTCAGAAATGGCCCTGAGCAGAACTGCTTGGCAGTGGGGTACTTAGCTGTGCTGGCCCATGGCCAGGGTGTGGGTGAAAGCCGTACCTTTTGCCTTCACATTTAAGACAGGCAGAAGTAGCAACCTTGTGGCTCTTCTTCACTGTGCCGTTAGCAGAGCAGCAGGAACTCTGTCCTACCTTGGCCATGACAAGAAAGGGATGCAATGGGGGCAGTTTATTGAAGAGACTGAGTGGACCAAAGCTGCTGAGAAACTAGCAAAGACATCTGAGGACCTGGAAAGGGGTAGGAAGCTTATCCCAGAAAAAGCACAGGCAGAATTTGCCAAATTCATGTACTTGTAACGAAATGAAACAAATGCATCAACAGGTTTTATTTTTTTGCTGTCATATGTCAGCTTTTCAAAATAATTGTTGGTATTTTATGAGGCTCAACATTCCTGGGACAGTTGGGACATATCACATCCATTGCGCAGAGGGGAGTTTAGACACAGTGTAAATGCACTGACTTGCCTAAGGTCAGAAAATCATGACCCGGTCAGGAAAATGAAATCCTCATCCAATATGTCAGAAAATGTAACTCCTTCCTCTCCTCACCTGGCAGGTTCACAGCAAGGTTGTGTGCTGTGACAGAGGAAGGACCTATAGCCACATTACTAAGACAGACTGACGTAGTCCCACGTAATCTTAACAGGATTTATTTTATAAAGCCAAGCAAAAATGCGCATTTCCTGCATAACTTTCCTACCACTGATTAAAAATAACTCTACTTCTTTTATCTGACAGTAAATCTAGTGATCACAAAGGCATTCTGATGCTGTGAGTTATTACTTATCATTGCAACATTTGTCACGTCCATCCGTAAGTTTAGAAAGGTATTCTTTAGAGCAAGGTCTGATACAGTTAAGGACCAAATCTTGGTCTTTGGCTGAAGCTCCCGGGCTCTACTGCAATACCAAGTAATACAGGGTAAATACACATTGTAAGCCAGAGGAAGAACAGACCTGTAAAAGAAGCAGAAGGGCAACTGTTTGTTTTTTTGTTTTGTTTTTTTTTTTCAATTACAGTTTTTTCCAGAGCTTCCCTGAGACCTAGGAGGAAATTTTCAAGGGTGTCAGCAGTGACAGCTACAGCCAGGGCTTTCTAGGTTCCCCATGTATCAGCTGTTTTGGAAATCTGTCTTATCTTCTCTGTGTCTCAGGTGTCCCTTCATAAATCATGGAAAATAATAATTCAGCACTGTCGTTCCCAAAGAGGATTTACATTCTTGGGTTGACAGGGATTGTTCTCTTAGTGTTTGTTTATAAGGAACACAGCAAAATGGGCTGGATTTCATCTGGGACATGATGTTTTACTGTAAGCAAACTGAAGAGGCACGGTAAGGATCTGGGGCCCAAATGAACTTTTCAATCTCCTTTCAAAATTTTTTAAGAACTTAACTTTTTACAGTAGAAATACAAGTTTGATTCCTTTAATCTCATTGTACCTTGCTCCCACTAAAACCCACTGAGATCAGCACTATTGGTAGGAATCTCTGCCTGATCCCTTGCCTGAAATGTTTGTTGCAACGGAGAGATCACATTTGTATAAATACTTTTGGGGAAAAAAAAACAACCAACCAACCAGACTTGTAGCTCACATGTCACAAAGTGCACATTTCCCCCAATAATTTATTTGTTCACCTAGCAATATTTCATATACATTCAGGTTTTTTCAAGAAAATGACCAGCATGACTGTTCAAACATGTTGCATGATAACCAATGGGCCTTTAAAAACAGCACATAGAAAATTCAATGACATCAGAATACCATGTTCAGAAAATGCAGTGCCCACTTCAAGAAACAGCTTTAAAAACCACTGGCAGCCAAACTTGTACAACATGCAGGCAAAACGCTGCAGCAGACAGAAGAAAAACAAAACATTTTTGCAACCAAAGACTGGCAAAGCAAAAAAAGCCCAAACCAGCTCGCGTACAATTCCCACAGTCGTAACGTCAGTAAGTAGAACTGAGTATTCAGTGATATTCAGCAAAGGTTTTGTATCACGAAACAATGATGAGCTGAGTGGAATTGCTTTTTAAGTGGAAAACTGCTGAAATGCTGGCTAGATTTGTGTTTTCTTACTTCAGAAAATGGTTTACAACACCGAGTTTTTGCAGATCATAGAAGAAATTTGGATCGATACCGGAAGGTCTTGTCATTCAGGCCGAGACAATGAGTACTGGAAATCATATTTCCTTTTCAGTATTAACATTTGGACATTTTTGACTCTGAAAAAGATCTTAATGTTATTGTGATGCTAAAGGAGAGGCTATTTCTCAGCCTGGGTTGGAGCTCAGTACAACAGACAGTAATCTGCATTAACTAGGTCTTTGAGCATGTTGTGGAACTAAAAGATGTGTTATTTGTTACGTTACAGTTACTTGCAATACATAGCTCTCCTCTTTAGCAATTCATTTCCTCTTAGCTCACGCTTGCTATTTTTCTCCTTCTCTGTCAGTATGAGAAATATGCAGCATGCTCTGCGTAGAAGGCATGACATTTTACTCGAATCCCTAATACAAATGCTTAATCTCCTCCTGGGAAATAAGTGATTCAATTACATTTATCAGGCTGGGTGGAAGATCTGTATTTTCATGCACCACAAGCTATCTCGTAGCGTCTTGGATTTTCATAATACTGTCATATATTAAACAATCTGCTTGGGAATACCTTCAAAAAGTAGTTGATTACGCTTGTGGATTAGCTCCCTTTTACAGATGGAGGTTTAGTTTACTTACGTGCAGTGATGGGAAAAGACAGGATTAGTCTGGCCAGACAGTCTAACCTTCTCCCTGTGAGTCTCAATATAATTAGGCAAGAAACAGAATAAATATTGGATAGATTAATTCATAGAAAGTGCTAGCTGACTCTTGGGCTTCTTGGGAAACAATGTAAAGGCTGATATGCTAGTGAGATTTAAGGGCTCTGTGCAGAAGGGTGCCTGGAAGCAGGTATGAGGAATGCAGCAAGTAGATAGAGAGCAGATATGCAAAGCTGCCTCATTACAGCAGTTCTCTCGTGAGCTATTAGCTACCTTTTCCTTCTGGCAAATGATGGCACTGCGTGGCGCAGGTCCCAGATATGCCTTGAACTTAGGGTAACATCTTGAAGACTGACGGGCTTTTCTCTTTGGCTCCGTTGCCGGAAGCAATCATCCAGAAATAATGGGTGTCAGCAGCCTGTCCTATTGAGTGGCTTTTCAGCATTGTCTTGCTTATCCAAACAATATTAAGACAGGAAAGAAGATAAAGGTATCTCTGAGTAGGATACGGAGTTAATAACCAAGCATGGATTCAACATGGGACAGCTGAAATCTTCCTTGAGCGAATCATTGGGTCACTCTGTGCCACCATAGCTTTATCTTAAAATGGAGTTCCTAATAAAACCCCATTCAAACACGAGCATGAGTTAACGAGGCCAACAGGCATACCTAGAACTAAGCAGCTTCCACTTCAGTAAAGCAGTAAGATCTTTTTTAACTGACTTCAATTGGTATACGATACTGCAGTCTGTCATTGTTACCCTTCAGAAAATTGAAAACGTCAGGCAGGGAAATTTTGCAAGTAAGACTGAAGAAACTTTGTGAAATCCATTTGCTGACTCTGATGAGTAGAAAAGTAAGAAATATTCCTAGCTTCGTCTTTCTTCTTTTCAGTGCCATGGATTTTCAAGACATTAAAGCCTGGCAAAGGAAAATATTCTTTTACACAATACATAATTTATCCTGGGACTTGGCAGAGCAAAATAAAAAAAAAAAATGAGGAGACATTTATTTGGATAGTGGGCAGATCTTAAGTATTTGGGATTTGAATAATCTTACAGAGTACATGAAGCCTGAAAAACATAAGACAGTAAATCTGAATGAACACTAACTGTGGAAACTGGAATACTGAACCTTCCCTGCCCTATGAGGAAGAGAGATTGGTGATCTGCTTAGCCTCAACTTGTGTAAATTAAAAGTCATCTATATGATGCTCCAGCTCTCAGCTCTTTGCAGCAGAGACTATCTATCTGCTCCACTCAAGATGGAAATCTTGGCCGTCGCTCTCAACAGAAAGTACTGAACAGAGAGGACGGTGGGATGTCATACGCGTCCCTCAAAGATTTCAGTCAGGACACATCAATTGACAGGTCAGTGTGGTCCACTGGATGTGGCTTTGAGGGGAAAATCATGGCACTCCGCTGAGTTCTTACTTCCCATCTGATCACCTTCTGCTCTCTGTTCTGTGCTCCTACGGTATTTCACACGACAGAGGCCTCATTGTAGAAAGATTTTACATGTGATGATAGATGGCAAGCCACGGGGAAATCTCTTGTTCTGCTAGTGCTTTTTAGATAGACAGATACATTCAGCCTCTGTGGCTGCAGCTCTTTTACCAGTGCCAAGTTCACTTTAAATAACAGAAAAATACAGGCTGCTTAAATCTGCACTCTTTTTTTTTTTTCTTTCTTTTTTTTTTTTCTTCCTAGAGCTCCTTCTATGGCTTTTGAGACTTGTTAGTCCAAATGTCCATCAAAATGACAAGTGCCTATGACCCTGCTTGCAACGAGGGAACAGGGCAGTTTTCACGCAGAGATTCTCTGAGCGAGCCAAACAAATTCTGGGTTTGTTTTTGCTGGCAAATGTGACAGCAGCAGAGGTGTGGCTGGGACCAGGCTTGCCTGGTGCTGAGGTCTGAGTGCTTCTCAGAGTCACTGGACAGAGAGAGGTCCTTCAGCATCTGCTTGATGACAGAAAAAAAGGATGAAGATGAGACCAAGACTTCATTATTCTAACCTCTGCCTCTCAGAAGCAGGAGTGCTGTGCCACAAAGGTGACTCTCCATGCCTGCCTATCCAGACACTGCCACCAGCATGGTGACTTATTTATCCTCATCTTACAGATTCATATTAGATTGGTACTTTAGAATTGCTCTGGAATTAAATGACTAATCCATGTGTGGAGCTCCACAACAACCCCTTGCCTGACACCACGAAACCTCAACAAATCTAAAATTACTGGAGAGACCCTGTGTAAATCTCCCAGCTCCAAAGGAGAGATGGCACAAATGACCTTATTGGTTCAAGTTATAAAATAAGTACAGATGGGGTTGGGCAGCAAGCGTGTGCAGTGAAGATTTTATATCTTGCTAGTTTTGCTCAATTTAATGGGTGTTTTCCAAAATGTTTCAGAGTTCAGGTTTTGTTCAAATAAATGTCCCATGTATTTGAACCCCGTGAGACTGAAAACCTTGGCCACGAGTCTCATGTGACTTTCTTATGAGATTTCCAGCTTTTCTGCTTCTGGTCTTGGCTTGAAGTACCATGAGAATATTTTTTTAATGGTATTTCAACACTTCTAGTTTCAAATTCTAGACTTTATTGAAAAACCCTAAGACAAGCTTTAAGGGGTGGGGTGGGGTTCGTATTTAAACTAAAAATGGGATAATGCTACAGATTTGCCGTCCATGAATGCATGTGTTTGGAAATAAATAAGGGTTTGGGTCCAGGGATTTGATTTGAATTCTCCTCTAATTTTAACCTGCTTGGGACATTCTGTATCTTTCTTATGCAGCATTCATGTGGGAGAACAAATAACTATTTGCTTCAGCTAATCACTAAGCTGATTTTCCAGCTACAAGAAGAGGTAGACAGTACCCTTCACTGGCCCACCAAACACAACAAAAGCTTAATGGTCTGAAAAACCCTGTGCTTCCAAGTTCAAGAGTCTTCTCAATGTCCTCAGGACCACTGCAGGCTGAGCTGAGAACTGCCAGCTTCATTTTCCCTGGCCCTCCGTACTCAGTTGTTTGAAGGCTGGGAGAAGCAAGCCCTCTGCTTGATGTGACATCCTAGCACCTGAAAATACCTATAAGACATATATCTGAGGCAGCAAGTGCTGCAAGGAAAATTTACCAGCGCGTATGGGACCTGAAGTGTTCTTGGTTATTACACCAGAAAAAAGATGCCAACTTTACCAGGTCTTCTACACCTTTCTTGTTTTCTGACGTAGCTCCCTCAGGGGGGTGTTGTCTCAGTAAATACTAGTGAATCTGCCCAAAGACATGATTCTCACTGTTATAGATTTTACTTTTGATCCTGCAAGATTAGCAAGATCTGTAAATGGGCACTTTGTAATAGGTTTCCTAAGTGTACTGATATTATGCAATAATTTTAATGCATTGAGAACAGGGCCAAATGTAGGGGGGAAAACAAGCTGGCTGGTTCTACCTCTGTGAATTCTTTACACAAAACACAGGCTTAGGTCCATCTACTCTTTTCTTTCGCTTTGAGCTCAACATTTATTTACAGTGGCAGTGCTTGATGTAAATATATACATGTACACCCTGGCCATGTAGGGGTGTGAAGTCCATTTATGCTCTGAGGTTGCTTTCTGCTTCCAGGACTGTGCAAAGCAACAGTATTGCAAGAACTCCAAGGATCAGATTTTACTTTCGCAAATTGTCCGATTAATGTTCTAGCTGCAAAGATGTATTTGCAGGAGGAAAGAAATCTCATTCACGCATAAATAAAAGACACAGAAGACTGAAATTTTCTTGACATTGGGGACTTAGCGCTGAATGCGAGATGAATAACAATAATTCCTCATCAGTAATATCAAGGTGTCCTTTCAAGGCCCTATCCTGTAAAAACTAACCTTATCTTAAGCCCTTTCCCTTTTCAAGCCAGTAGATATTCAGCACAGGAGCTGACATTGAGACATGAGTAAAGGCTTATGTGTTGTTTCAAGAAGCTGCATTCTTACTTGGCAGGCTCAGGAGGAGTTATGTCAAGAGCTGCTTATTTCTAATATTGTACAGAGAATTCCTCCCACTATTTCTTCCAGATGCTGAACAGCTCATTTATTTATTTATTTGGATTAGCTATATTAAAATATAACATGCTTCCAAATGCTTTTCTCCCAAATTCCCAAAGGATGGCCCTTTCTCATGGGGATGTATGTCCTTAAGTCATTTAACGTGCTTAACTCCCACTGCTCAGAACGAGGGTAAAGTTCCTGACTCCAGGATACCCAGGATCTTGTAGAGAGCTTAGAGCACTTGGTATGGAAGGAGCCAGAAAAGGAATGTAGCATAACACTGGGCAGGGAGAGAGCAAAATGTCTGCAGCTTTTCCAGTGACTGTGGCACTGATCTGACTAGCAAGCACCTGAGCAAGGAGTTACTGAGTTTTTAAGCAGGTTCCTGCTGGACTCAGAACAAGGAAAACAAATGGATGAGTGCAAGTGACCTCTTTGATCCTTATTTGATGATGACTTACCTAGTTTTGAATTTTATTAGACCCCCATCAAAGCGCAGGGACCTTCCAAACAAACCTAGGATGCATGCAAATTTTCTTTTGGTTTTGTTTGGAGATTTGGGAGGTTGGTTGTAGAAAAAAGAAAAGTTCTGGTTGGTCTCTGAAGCTAGCTGGAGTGCAGCCACTTGGATCAAGTTTCCCTTGGCAATGGAGTTTACTGAAATCCACAGCACAAAGGCAAACTTAGAGGGACTCCAAGCAGGGCAAGAGCCAAGATCGTGTTTTTGCTATGCCCTGTGAGCTGAAGGGCCTGCTCTTCCAGACAGGCTGAGGACAAGCAGCCTTGTGGGCATTACACAAGACCAAATCCCCACCTGGTGCAGCCCAGGCATGAGGACCAATGAGGCTGCCCAGCTGAAGATGCAAATCCAAAGAGTTGCCTATTCTCTTCAACAAGGTGTGCAGGACCTTGCCAAGCCAGGACCTGGACATGAACAAAAGAGGCAAGACATGGCAGGAAAACATTCTTGTCCACAGTCCCTTCATGAAAAGCAAGCAGAGATCTGTAAACACTGTCCCAAGACCTGAGCCTCCCAACCTCAGCTCTCCCAGCTGTAGAATCGAGGTTTAGCTTTTTTTGGGGGGGAGGGCAGAATCACACAATGGCTCTAAATGTCTGAAAGTATCCATGCTGAAATCAGCATGGGGTCTTTGTAGTTTGCTCTTTCTCCCCCATTGCACATAAACCAGAGCAGTAGGAACTTGGAAACAGGGGAATACAGTGAAAAATAAAGCCTTTAAATGTCAGGCAAATGACTGCGGAGGCCAGTCTCTTGGAAGACCGTAGGGTGCTCACCATCCACTGAAGTAATTCACTGTCTTATAAGGGGCTTCGTTCAGGCTACCAGCACTCAAAGACATCACTCCTCAAAAGCTTTGGCCCTGTTTTACAGTATGCTATTTGTTTCACCTGGATCCTTTCAACTGTTGTAGCATCTACTCCTACTTCCCAATAAAAAGAGCAACATCCCATTAGCAGAGCCACGAGTTTGCCAGCCTATGCTGCTCGGCACATTCAGTGCTTTAGACGTCCTCCCCGTTTTCACTGAGGGAGATGGTGTGTATTTTAATGGTTGGCACTTTACAATTTTCGTGGACAAGCTTCCCTGAAGTGCCTGCACAGCAGCATTCCTGGAGGAAACCTTTACTTTTCGCTTTGGCAGCAGTACAGTCTTTAGAAACGGCATTTTTTGCAGGCATGCTTTGCACAGCGGAGAATATCTTCCATTCGCAGACCCCATCCGACTTGGAAATCTTATAGAAGGTTTCTCCGGAGCCAACAGGGATACGGACCACGCCTTTGCCGCTCTCCACGCTTTGGCTAGTGGGATGGTTGAGGTTGAAACTTGGGGATTGCTTCTTTGCTGCTTGTTTCCTTGGGAGGCACTGCGCTCTCAGGACGTTTTGGAACGCTTTCTTAAACTCTTGACTTGAGCATGGATAGATTATGGGGTTGATGCAGCTGTTTAAATATCCAAGCCAAAATGTTATTTTAAAAACTGTGTCCGGGGGTTTGATTGCAGGAAAGAAAGAACCTAAAATGGAAAATACACAGAGTGTTAAGGCAGAGGCAGTGAGAAATTGCAGGTAACCAAAGAAACTTAAACACTGGCAAAAATAAATAAGATTCTGTTCTGTCTTGGAAAATTTATGACTTGAAGCCCAATTCCTCCTGAACTTTCAGAAGTATGGTGTGGTACAATTACATGGATGTTCTATCAGAGATCAATTCAAGATATCTACTTTATTATACAAGCGCTGTATTCCCATTTACAGGCAGAGAGGCAAGACAGAGGACTGGTATCAAGTGACAGAGGAAAGTTGCTTCCTCCGGGACTTCTAATTCAAGATTAGTTAGACAAATAACAGTTATATCTAGGAGGGCATCAAAAGGGGTTTCAAAAGGCAAGAAAATGGCACCACTTCAGAAGTCAGAGTAAATGAAAAGTAGGATTACGGAGTTGACTGCATTCCAGCTAAAAGTCTTAAAAATGATAAAGTATTGCGCACTCATTTTCCCTTGAAACCTTTAGAAAATCTAACTTTCCACATTTTTCAGTCTCATGGAATGCATCTAAAATTCAGAGAAGTTGAGGAAAGGTTCCTTTTTACATCAGCAAACACTGCAGCTGCTCCTGGAAACTGATATATACTTGCAAGGTTGCTGCCCAGAGACGATTAAAAAAGCAAGAACTTAGATGGTTCCTTCATAAGGAAAGTACTGTGCGGCTTTTTATTTTATAGAAGGCAAGATAACATTCAAAAAATTAGAAATTGTTTGACAAAGCTTATTCAGCATATCAGTGACAGAGCCATAAACTGTGCATTCACTAGTCCTCACTGTCTTGGCACAACAACAGTCAACTACAAGTGACCAGGCCAACTGAAAATTAAATAGCATTACTAATATCCTTTTTAAAAAATAGATTATGATATATGATAACATGGGATTTAATTAAGAGTTATCTGCTGATTTAAAATCTTGGGAACATTTTTCCTAATGCTAAACCTTTGGGTTTTTTGTTTAACTACAACTTGAGCTCCTTACTGCTTGTATAAGCAAGTTTTTAACTTTCAATGATTTGAATAGGATGTCAGTAAATGCTTAAGAGTTTTGCTCATAGGTAGAGACGTTATTATAAAGCTACAGAGACGTATTTAAGATATCAAAGAGTCAACACTACTGCTTACAGAGAGCTGTTCAGAAATTTGTTGCTTTTCTTGAAGGACACTGGCAAGTGACCATTGTAACCAGATCCTGTAATTCTCTTATTTGGTACTTCTCTTTGCTTAGAAATAAAACCAATATTGTCTGAATGTGAACGAACCAGAAAACTAAACTCAGCGTGATGCTGGGGTGGGAATAAGTGACAACAGCACTTCTAAGACCAATTTTGCAAAATGAATCTAGAACCAGAGAAAGCGAAAAAATATTTGCCGTATGTTGTCAAGGGGAAAGGTTGTTTCTTGCCTCCTTTAAAAGAAAGGGGAAAAAAAAAAAGTGGTTCTATCATACCAGTGTTAGTAATTAGTTTGGGCACAGGAAGAAAAATAATTTCCCAGAAAACAGAATTGGCTTGTTCTGGACTTTATAGTCAAGTTTATAATAAACAGAACCTTTAGCACTGACAAATGCTTGTCTTCCTGCTTCCTCCTGGAAAAATCATGTGCATGTTGAAAGAAATACTGTGGAAGATTTAGGCATCAATACATTTGTCATCTTCTGCAGTTTAACTAGGTCTGTAAGCAGCTCCTAAGCTTTACAGGGATCGATCCGTTCGTTGGACCTCCCCTGACTCAGGAACAGCTAATAATGCAATCAGAGGGTGTTCTAATTTAATTCTGAGAGCTGCTGAACTTCGATTTGAATCTTTTCCTTCCCATCTTTGTGAAACAAAGCTACAGCTAGTGCAGCAAATGCTTTCAAGCGGCAGAAGCCAGAGAGGAATTCTCAGGGTGGTTTTGCCTGTGTGAGATTGTATCAAAATATTGCCTGAACCAGAGACACAAATAATGCAGTGTGATTAATGACTTGCTCATTCTCCTGAACGTGGTCTCCGCTGTGGAACGCGAAGCAATGTCTTCCTGCCGTGGCACCAGTTCCGACCCCCTGAGAGGAGCCCATGTGCCAGAGGACACGCTGCTGTCCAGGGAAGAAATAGGGGATGTGGCAGGGCGAGAAGCCCTTCAGTTATCTCTGGCGTGGGAGAGGTCCCCTAAGACCCAGGCCATCCGGTGCATCTTGGAGAGGCAGAGAAGCGAGACCGAGGCAGAATACCCAAAGGCAGTGCAGAACGTGCCACAGGAGCTTGCTCCTTGTATGGGAGCAGCTGAACCTCTGATTCCAACCCCAGCTACAACCTGGGCACCAAACACGAGCCTCGCTGCCTCCGTAGCTGCTGCTGCGTTGCTCCAAGCTAGCTAGGTAGAGCAGTTTCACTATCAGTTTCAATATCAACCAGTTTTTAAGACCAAAAATGTTGTGCTAAAGAAAGCAAATGCTGTTTTGCAGTTAAGCATGAGTGAACGGGCATATCCATGACCTAGAATTTTTCTCAGCAAATTAATGCTGTTTTCCTTTAGTGAAGAACAACTAAATAACATTCTCAAAGAACTTTCTGGCTGAAGTCATTGGCAGATGAAAAATAACGAAAAGGTTCTAAATGCTCAAATCACGCTCAATTTTTCTTTATTTCCTCATTTAATTGCAGCATATCTACTGCTTTCCCATTTTGTGTTAAGACAAAAGGTGAAACAAATCTCAGTCTAGGGAATCAGCTGTGTGAGGCGGAGTGTAAAAATGGGTAAACAATAACAATTCCTGTTTGCTGCAACTTCTGGCTCACTTTAAACGGAATGTTAGTGCCTTGCCAAAGTCTGTTAAAAATAGAAAATAGCCAGTGTTAGTCTCTTGCTCTTTTTTTGGGGTGGGGATCTGCATGCTAATTTATTAATGTAACCTTTTTTGGTTCATCAGTGTAGAGACTTGTTGCCTTGGAACAACACGCAGTGAAAAGAAAATGAAGTAGCTTTAACAGCATACAAACTTTGCTATCTGTAGACCCCATCACACGTTGGTTTTCATTTTTCTTTCCAGTGGTGGATCGAACTTGGGCTTTAGGACAGTAGCTTTGCTCTGCTGTGCACTTGGTTGTGCTGGTCAGGGATGTTTCATAAGTTTAGAGCAGCTAAAACTCTGTCTCCAGGCTTCGTTATAAGTGTGTGTTGGCCAGCGAGTGAAACAGTACTAATGTCAAAAGGAAGAAATAACGTCAGTGGCATCTTGAAAGGGCTGAGGCTGGAATTGCTAGTCAATGGACCCAGTAAGTATCAGAGCTAGATGTAAAATCAAAGTAGAAATAATTTGGACCCTCTTCTTACTTATGCTGACAGCTTATTTAACTTCCAGAGCAATATAAATAACGATCAGCATGTCTAAACCTCGAGCCACTGAATTATTGGGTGGGGTGCAAAAAATATTTCACCTCCTGCATCTTTTCCATATAATGAGCAAAATCCTTCTGTATGACGCAGGACTGCTGTGAGGAACTATTGACATGTTAGCATTTGCTTAGTGCCTCTACAGAAGCGTGATGTCCTATTCAAAGGGCCACAGGAAGCAACGCCCTTCTATTGCAGACACCTGGTTACCTCTGTCGTTCAGAAACTTTCCCTAATCTTTTCTGTTGGCTACCTGAGTATCTGGCAAAAGGGAAAAAAAAATTCATATTCTCCAAGTCCTTGGGGAATCAGAATACTAAGAATGTATTCTTTTCTTCCAGGCCTTTAATATTCAGTGATGTTGCTGTCACGATTAGTATCAGCGGTTGATGTATCTGTTAGCAAGCGGGAGTCATTTTCAAACGGTGCTGCTAAGCCTGGTGATAAAGTGTTTTGTTCAGTGTGCTGAAACATCGAACCGGGCAGTGCTGGCAGCTCAAGCCAGATGAGTTCAAAGGAGAAATAAAACATAGGCTTTGTGTTTTGTTGTTTTTTTTTTAAACAATGACCGTAATCAACCATGAGATTAAACAACCAAGCGGAGCGGAGAATTCTCTCTTCTTTAAGGTTACAGTATAGGAGTGTCTGTTTCCTACATAGCAGTAGGCAGTACAAAAGCAACTTGGTGAAAGCGGGGTGAGCAGTTCAGTATCCATGTCCATTCAATCCTTGACCGCTTGGCAGCTGCCAATTCGTGTCCACTCGGGTGTGGACACTTGCCAGGACTGAGAAAACAGAATTATTATAGCACTTAATTCTCCAGAGCAAGCTTTTCCAATTCTCTTACTCTAGGCTAGGTGTAATCATCGATTAATAAAGTGCTGCCATCCAGGTACCCTCCGATAGAGTTGGATAGTGAGCAGCAGCTGAGAAGTGAAGAGTTTTCTTTCTTAAAACTAATTCTCTATCCAATTCACAGGGCTTAATGTCTTCCCCAGTACACTGTCAGGAATAAAACGGTAAATAGTGGCAAAACTGATTACAGTTTAGAGGCTTCATCATCTATTGTCTCCCTGCAGTCTGTGCTGGAGGAACAGTAAGAAAACTTTATCTGATCTTTTAATGCATTTGAATTGTAGATTGACTAAATGATGCTTGAATTCCTGCTTTGTTTTCAAAAGGTTGAGGACTCTCAAGTGTCAGTAGTACAATTCAATTGCCTGTTATATGAAAATTAAATAAAATAAAATGTACTATTAGCCTCCTGAGATCCTTTGCCATTAAGTATTTCATCACTCATCCCTGAAAATGTCAGGATTGCATTCCTTCCCTCATCATTTATTTTCCTGGTTGTCAACTCCAAGTTTCTTCGGATCTGAGAGATAAGTTTTCCATGTGCCTCCTGGTGAGTAAGTGCCAATTCAGTCACAAAGATGTAATTTGCCTTTGTCATTTCTCAGAAGTTACAGAGCTGCTTGATTATAGGTTGTTTAAAAACCAGTACTGATGTTGTGCGTCGTTTCGCTGATGGACAGCAGAGAGGGATGTGGAAGCTGCCAGACTACAGAAGCGCGTGTTATTTGTTTACTCTCTATCGTCTCTGTCAGCACCATGGGAATAAGATCCCATACATTTTTGTGACCCATGGACCCATAGTGGTGTTAAAATCCATCTCTGCTACTACTAAATCTTGCAGCTCTGTGTAGGTTCACTACTTTTCCCCCTCTTTTATGTTGTATGTTACAGATTCCACTCAGGAGGTGACAGCAGTGCCTGTGCACCTTGTGAGCAGAGAACCAAACAGTATTTGTTAGTGTTATGTTATCAGGGCTTAAAGTGTCCTAGGGAATCAGGGGAAGTACCCATTTTAAACCTTGCACAGAAGTCAAACAAAAATCCTAGCATCTCTTGCCTCTGACGTGTAGGAAATACGCCTCTGGAATCACAGCAAACTGGAAACAGGGATAGTGGTCTGCTTTACAGGGAGGCAAAGCTTAAAACTCAGGTCCTGGGGTCTGCCCTAAAGGGGTCAAGCTAGAGGGCAGCAGCCATTCCAGAGCAATTGCCCTGAAGCCGCAGAGGATGAAGCACAGAGGAGCACAGATGTCCCCACAGAGATTAACTCGGAACCAGGGGCACCCTAGATCCCTCGTGAGGCAGTCTGCTCTACAAAGTGATAAATGCATTACATCTTGTGTTCCCAAGCTCAACGTTAGGACTGAACTTCATTCTATAAGACTGGCACTGTATACCACATCTTGGGTCAAACACAAACCACGCCTTGGAAAGTGTATTTATATATATATGTATTGCTGTAGACATGCAACAGCTGCACTCTGTACATATATGCTCTCCCAGCACGTCTCACCCTGCTGCTCCCTTATGGAAAGTATTTTCTGTGGGAACAAAAAATGGGATCAAAGAACCCTTGAACAGTAGGAAATGCTTCTGGGTTTTGTACGATCAAATTAACGTAACAAATGCAGAACGGCGGTTCGTAGATGTGAGGATGGGTAAAAGCCTGCATCTGGCAAGTCTTGCATGGTTACGGCTGTGCCTGTCCCAGGGCCGGGAATATTGTGGCTGATTCAGGGGGAAAATGAGAGCAACTTTGTGCCTAGATATCCCTGTCCCGTAATAAACAGCCGTAGAAGGAGTGAGAGTTTGTCTCTCCTCACAAAAGCATTCAGGAGGGTGCGGGTGTTTGGACACAGGTGAGAGGTGGAAAGGACAGGCGGCAGGAATGGGTCAGGCTGGGAACAGTGCTCCGATTATTTGGATTGTTTCAGACCTAATTTATGCTCTGTTTCATATTGTACCCACTTACGATGGATGGTATTTCTGGCAAAGAGCAAACATCTCAGCAAGCAACTATTTCCAGATTCACTGTGGGCAGTTGCAGATTTAGAAAGCTGATAAAAAACCATGGGAAGGTAAACTGAGGTTTTGTTACCCGTGTAAACCCAAATAATCACATTGTTTTACAAATGAATTTCGTTGTCGTTGAAATTCCAGCTCCCATGCTGTTACTGCAGTGGAATGATTCTGGATCTCGTTGCTCACATTTTTAAGATATTTCATACTCATCCTGAAGCCCTTGCTCTTGGAGTCATGCACTTGCAACAAAATCTTAGCTTTCCTTTAAAAATTTTTTAAAAAAACAAGCAGGTGGTTCAGAGAATAGTTTCAAAAGATGAGTCTATCTCAGCCTGTCTCACGAGTTTGTCACTATGTGGTTGTTGGTCGTGATTTTGGAATCCTTGGGGTTAGCAATACAGGAATTATCTTCTTCAGCAAAAGCTGAATATCTATCCCTTACGTATCCAAATTGAAGACAAATCTTGACATTTGCTGGGTGGGGTGGGAGAATCACTCATCGCCTTTCAATCACTAACAAATCCTGAATTGTGCCATGACGTTTGAGAGCGAGTGAAAAATAAAATTCTTGGTTCATTTACTCCAGGGACTTGAAAGGGGTGACTCCACAAAGCAGGAAGGTTTTGAAGACCAGGACAAGCCGCCTCTGACAGGTAGTGCATGCAGGAGAGCCATAGATGTGAATCACGAAACAGCACAACTGACTCCACTTTCTCTCCCTTCTTTTCAGTTTAAATGGCTATTAATAGCGTCAATTCTTTCCGCTGCTTTGCTGTGTAATGAGTCAGTGGGACACAACGTTTCAGGACATGGTAACAGTGGAGAAATGTTGGCCACAGGGAAGTCAGCACGATCTTTGCCATTGGCTTCAGTGTAGCTATCAACCTAGACCAACAAAGCCTTTCCAGTCTGTGTTTATGAAAAATGCCCCTTGTGATTAGCAAAAAAAAAAAAAACCACCAAAAAACCAACCTTGCCAAGGAAATATCTTGGTTGTTTATCTTCATGGCTTATTTTCGCCCCGTTCAATGGCTTAACACGCACCCCCCCACTTGTGCTCCATGACTCAAGGAGTGTAAACACCCTTCTCCTCCCTGACCTGTGCTCCAGAGAATGAACTGGGGCTCTATTCTGTTTTTTTTTCCCCCTTTATTTCTTTTTTTATTTTTGTCACTGAGGGAACACACTGAAATGCTAATGTGAGGAATCTAGCTCTGGATATCTCCTCCATGGCTGGGATTCAGCATTTTCTGCTACGAAAACTATGAGGGTTAGGTTGTCACAGCTTTTATTAATTTTATTATATTATTACCAGCTGAACACGAAAAGAAAGGGGATTCAGATCCTTGCTTCTCTGAATAGCCGGATGACCCAGCCGTGACGATCTCACGGGAGCGCACGGGCTGCGTGCCTTGCTCTCTGCCCTGCAAGTGAAGGGGCGGGAGGGACGAGGAGGGTCCCGTGCTTCTATTTACTACTACGAGACCATCTCTCTAACTCTGAAGAAGAAAAGAGGTGATTTATGAAAAGAAGTGAAGCTATTTACCTTCTGTATGGGGAAATGCCAGGATAGTATATTGTAGTCCGGTATTTTCCACTATGATTCCCTGGAAGGCTGGTGCAATTCTACACAGTCCTCCTTCCCAGGAAAACCTTTGCTTTCTCTTCTTCATTTTCCCCACCAGCAAACTTATTTGCCCTCCCACCATGCAAGCACCTTCTCTTTAACACTGCCTTCACAGGATAAGACAATACTACCTGTTGCTTCAGTATTATCAGCCAAAATTATTTTGATTCTATAGGAAATTGGTGACTTTCTGTTCAGCACCGACCGTTAACCTGTTACTGAGGGATCCCAGCTCACCGCTGAATCTCACACCGTGGCAGTTCCCATTATACTGCTGCTTAAACTTTGGGGATGGATGCATCACAAGTGCTGCCTTTCTGTGCCCCCAAAAGACCCTAAAGACCATCTTTAAGCTGCTCTCAGTATCTCACACTAGTGGATCCTGTGTGTTACTCTGAAACGGTGTTCCCAGATTTTGCTCATTAAAACACTGCTGTCTGCAGGAATCGGTAAGGAGGGAACAGAGTGAATTGCAGGGTATAAAATTCAAGACAGCAGCAGGTATTTGAACTCCTTCTGTGATAAGGTATGGGTGAAGAGACCCTGGCTTAACTTCCCTGACCCAACTTTGTCACATTGTGGTTCACGATGACAAGGGAACATGGTCCGAAGCCCAGTTACTTTGACAGTAAGTGGGCAGGACACAGGATGGCTTATCCAGAAAGCGTGGGAGTTGATCTGAACATGTTCTGGCAGGAGGACACACTGAATCGAGACTCAGACGATCTTGAAAAGAGCAAGAGGCCATAAAGCTATACCTGATACATTTTTCCCTGGTACTGAAAATCAGATGGGTCCTTGAAGCACAGCCTTTGGGAAATACTGTACCCTAACAGACAAAATGGAAGCTTTGTGTTGTCCCAGCATTGCAACATAGAGGAGGACAGGTCAATCATGCCTTAGCAGCATGATTAAGGTAAATGCATTTCTGTATCTGATAACATACAAACAACTGCAGCTTTTCTGCCATGTCTGGCTACCTTTGACTTCCAAAAATAAGTTTCCCACTTACAGCTGAGTGGACTGGGTATGAATTCATGCCTCTGGAGCCCAAGCAAGGTGCCGTAGTTAAATCAGTCAAATTATTAAAACATATAACAAGTGATGATATATACAACAAATGCAACCCTCACAGGAAAACACAGGGATAAATCCACCAACCTCCAGACATTGGTGCATGTTCCTGCTCCTCACCTTGTGACCTCCTGAGATATTGCATCAACGGCAGAGATAGAAAAATGCATTTTATTTTCTGGTTTACCTCTAGTGAAAGTAGAGAGTCACTCTCTTTGACTCCATTTAAAAAACAACCACAAAACAGTAATTAGAAACCAACTGCAGACAGGCACATAGACAGGATTAGAGGATTCCCTTGGCAGTGTTTGTGTCAGCTCACAAGACTAATTTACTACTCTACTACAAATATGAATACCCTCCAGCGTATCCTCTTTTCTGCTCTCTTCATCATGAGATTGATTGACAAATGCTAAAAGCCTTCCTCTTCCTTGCCCAGTTGAGTAGTCTGGATTGTTTTTTCCCCTGTGACATCCTGGCTCAGACTTTCCCTTTTTTCTTCTTTCTGCTTCTGAACACAACATCTACAACCAGACAGATTTAAGCTAGCTTGCCACAGAAAGTGGACAACAAACAAAGCTCTGTGAGTTTGTTTGCTTCTGAGGGTTTGTAAAGATGAGCCATCAATCCCAACTCAGGACCATTTTTGTAATATCCCAGCCCTTTTTCTTTTTTCCATGCATGTTTCACCTCAAAACAACCTCCAAGCACTGTCATCTGCGTTGTTGAAAATAAACTTTCTGAAAAATTCCCAGAGCAACCCATAAGTGTCTTCCAGCTACAGGAAAAGGTCTGCTCTGTCAGTTGTGACAGCATCCTCAACATCACCTTGAAAACTGGTGCCATCACTATGGGCATGCGCTGAATTTCCGGACTCTTCTAGCTCTGAGTATTTCTTGCTATATGTGTCTATATCCCTTTCTAGCAATTGCAAGAGGAAAACAAAAAACAGAAATGGAAGACACATGCTGTTGTGGCAGGCTGTTATTGCAGAGTGCCAGGGCCCAACAAGCCTTAATTGCCCGGATGAGCCTCATCTGGGGTCTCTTCCCACAAACCCTCTGCCCGTTGGCCTAGGAGCTGCATGTAAGGTCAGGCTCTTCTCCTTACCCCTCTTTGAGTGATGTAGGCAAGCTCAGGCTCGTTCTTTGCCGGCTCTGTTTTATTGGTTTGTGCTTGTGTGGTGGTTACTGGACTATCAGCTGAACCCATCATAGATGCTGCCTCTGCCTGCTTCTGCGCAGGTACAGTGAGTGCATGCTTCCAGCCTGTGCTGTTGTCACCCTCTGTTCCTGGGTTGTTCTCCCTTCTGGAGTAGCCCTACTCTTGCTGTTCCTTGATGTTCAAGTTCCTCAAGGAGCTTGTTCTCGGGTTTCTAGTTCAGCTTCCCGTAGTCCCTATTTGCTGGTGCCTAAGAGAATATGGTTGCTCCAATTTGAAAAGCAATATTGCTTACTTTAGGGCTTTTTTTTTTTTGCCCCAAGATCTTAAAGAACTTTGGTAACGTGCCAAAAAAAGATCTTAAAGACTTTTTTTGCCCCAAGATCTTGAAGAACTTTGGCAACATGTCAAACAAGCTCTTAAAGAACTTTGGGAAGAGAAGCAGGGCTTCGCTTTATAGCTCACTTGAAAAAAACAAACTTGGTGATAAAAAGGTTTTGACTAATGTACAAAACAAAGATGCAGCTCTGTCACCTGCTAGTCCTCCTAGCTAGATCATAGATCTTAATTCCCTTCAGTAAAGTAATGTATTCTTGTTCACGTAAAGGAGCGCATGGGGCGTAATCCCCTGTTTGTGACCCCTAGCTTGCACTCCTCCTAGCTACTTGAATGGAGTGCTTTAGTGCAGGTGCGTTTTGAGAAAGGAGCCAAGGACAAGGTAACCAAAGTGTGAAGGTCAGCACTAAAAAGCTTTTAAAGCTATTCTTTCCATGCAAATTAACAGGAGGGGATGTTAAATGGGGATGCTCAAGGGATTCATAAGTGGCTAGCAGTGGGGAATATGGTAATTAAGTGTTGCAGAAGAGAAAGAAGAGATTAAGAAAATGATGCAACAGGTGTAGAAGATGATATGTGAGAGCAATAGCCCTAACGGGGATAGGGAAACATCCTTTCCAGCTACCTTCTCTGAAGGGCTGAATAACAGACTACCGGGATGGCGTAGGATGCTCTCAGAGTCTGCTTGATGCAAACATCAGCCTGTACTAAACAAGTGGCAGTCAGTGAAAGTATTCAGAGCTCCTAAACAGGCAAGAAGAACATTTCCTTCTGTTGAATGTATCCTGTGTATACTTATCCCTATAGAAAAGTGGATGCCTAGTGTAGAATGAGGAAAGTTTGGTGGACATATCTGAAAATCTTCTGCTTGGGAAGCAATTGCAGAGAGCTGTAGATGTACACGGACATCAGTCTTTCTTTATAACCTAATACTAGGGCTGAAGTGTTGGACATGTTTGCTCTTAGGCAATGACATTTATAGGAAGAGTCCGTGCAGAATTCCTCCAATACAGTTAATTCAGCAACGGGTTTACAGCTTATTTTGTGTAATGGCAATTCAAAGGAAGATCTGCAGAATAAAAAGCACTTTACCCCATCAGACTTCCACTGCTGTGGAGCAGAGACAGAATTTGAGCTCACTAAGAAGAGGTGTCGTATATAGAGGTTAATGGACATAGACAAAGGACCTCACAGTTCGTGCTGGCTCTTAGATTGAACTCCTATTTAGGTGCCGATTGCTACCTTTTATCCTGCATTTTGGTCAGTCTAAACCTTCCCTAAACTATCGTAGAAAAGGACCTCTCGTTGCACTAGGAAAGCTACATGTCTGGAAAAGGAACTGAGATTCAATTAGGGGAATACAAAAACTGCAGATCTGGTTGGGACATACTTGCGCTTTGACTTGGAAGGTTTTGATACATAATGTGTGAAGACATGTTCAGTTCAAAGAAATTTTCACAGGAAAGCTTTGAGACTAGGAGCGAATCCACTGGTCACCTCTAAAGAGGGACAGGAAGTGCCCACAGAAATGAAAATCTGACTTCTTCCAGGGGAAATCAGCTGTTTTGACACTTTCATTTTACAGAAGTTTTGTGAAGCGCGGGTTTGCACTCCAGCATGCAGAGAGAAAACAAATCTTAACCTCAGTTCTTTTCATGCAACAGGATTATCATTCCCTGGCTTACTCCGCAAACATCAAAGCCAAGTGAGAAGAAGTTGTATTGGACTATTGGACTGAAAGCCTTTGCACAGACCCTTTACCGCAAATGAAGCTAATGAATCCAAGAAGGTAAGAAAGACATTAATTACACAGATTGCAACTGGCAACTTTACACACTGATTTCAATTAAGGTATTGTCTTATGGCAGGGATGCTCAAACTGTTTCTCCAGTTTTTTTGCAGCAACATCTACTGATATGGGTATCATGCCTTTATCTCCCTCTTGATATCCTTCTATCACTCTTACCCTTCCCATACCTACACCCCAAAAGTGTCTACCCCCATTTGTTTTATACACTTTAACAAGCCTGGTGTTTCTTGTTTTACATTGGTTCTTGGCTGGTAGATTTGTTAACAGACATGGGGATCTTGAAGATGCTGTAGATTACGGTAGAATAAACTTATATTTTGGGAACTTCTGCTGCATAGAGTGGCAAGCACCTGCCAGCTGTCTGAAGTGGTTTGTGTAGCACAATTTAAGAATGTCTGTCTCGTGGACAACCGTCACTGAGGGTCTGCTTCTAAAAGGCTACGACTCCTACAAATGACTGAAGTGACCTGCAGCAGCCGATGGCTGATGGGACCATTTGTAGGTCCGTCCGTGGCCACAAAGCTGCAGAGCTGCTTTTCTGCACAACAAAGTTCTTGTTGCCCAGCCAGCCGTGTTGTGAACTCCACGACTGCCATTGCTTTCGGCAACAGTGCCCTGTATAGCTGCAAAGTCTGACCTCTGCCTCTAACCTGCTGCGTGATCCTGGCCGGATCGCTTTCCCTCCCTATGTCTGCAGAATGGGTCTGACAATGGTTACTGGACTTTTGGAAAGGGTTCTGCATGGTATAGGTGTCGAGTGTCATATGCGATCATCTCTGGGTGAGTCTCTGGCTCTGGGTGGGACAGTCTGCCTCAAGATGTGTTTCCTTGGTTTTTTTGAAGAGGTGTTTTTTTGTGCCACTTGTCTGTTTAATAGTTGTTTGTCCTTAAACAGAAGTAGCAAATAGGTTTTGAAAGACTTACTATATGCTTTAAAAATAACATAGTAACCCCAGAAAGACAGGGAAACTAACCTTGAGAAAGTTTCCTTATAAGGGATCAAAGAAAGACACAAAGCCACTCTTGAGTCCAGAAAATTTCTTAAATCCAAAGCAAATTAACAACAGCTCTGTGTGGGCAACCACATTTGCAGATGAAAAGAAGTGTGTTTAATGCGTTCTCGCAAACCCTTTTTGGGTATGTTTCAGGCATCTTGGCAACCAGCATTCCAACATGCTGACATCCTGGACAGCACGAGCCAGGCCTTTCCGGGCTCCTCCTTACGAAACATCTACAGCTCTCGCTCCAGCACTTCCCAGGACTGGCCAACTGAAAAGATTCTGTAGGGGTTTTTCACGTGGCAACATTAGCGACAGGTTTTTGTGAAACAACCTGGTGATCTTAGTAAATCCGGTAGACGTTAATTGAAAAAGAACAGCTTTTTATAAGCTTTAAAAAAAAATTAAAAAGAAAATCCCCAAATCTTTGTTTTCATGTCTAGGTAAGATTGTTTTTTTGTTTTTCTTAATTGTACACATTGTTCTGTTATTAGCTAAAACTTCTGCACAATCTTACTTTATTTTTCCTGTACAGCATAAGCCCTTTCCATAAGAAAAGCTACTGAACTTGAGCAAATAATAGGTTTAAGGCTCCATGTTTCAAAACCTAATATTTAGTACAGCTGCTGCAGAGCAAACTTCAGTGTGGTGTGCCACATACATCACACGCAGATATAGGTATGAAATTAGTATTCTGCTTTTGAATCCTGAAATCTCATCAAAGGTGACTGATCAAGGTTTAGTTAAAATTCTAATTACTTCCCTGTATTTCAGTGATAGCAAAGCAGAACAAATCCCTGACTTTCCTCCCCTTTAGAATTACAACTGGTGAATAAATATTCATATTCAGTATGATGGTGGAAGCCAGTGTTTGGGCAGTGGTGTCAGTGGGTTTCCACAATAGATGCAAGTCAGAGAAGTTATAAAATTAGTTTGAAGGATCCTCACTGCTGCCTTCTGACTAGTTATATGATAAATTAAAAAATACATTCATTCCATTTGGAGTATGGTATCTCATAGTGTGAACTTCCTGATAGGAAGCTGATTTTTTTCCTTATAGTGGGAATAAAGTGCTGAGCACTCCAGCAGGTCTGGCCCCAAGTCTGTAAACAGCTACTTTGACCCTGAATGCATTTATATCTTGACCTTTTATGTATTTGTATCACCTGAAGAACTGGTTGCAAACTTGCATATAAACACACTCATCCCTGAAGATATTGTTCCTATAGCAGAGTTCGTCAGAAATAACAGTCCTAGTTCTGAAAGAGTATTTTCTGTATGGAAAAGAGTACTAAATCCTTTCCATTATTTTCAGAATTTATGCTTCTCTTTGAACCAGAGATGGCTTGTTTCATTTGAGACTATCACTTTTTACGCTCACTGCTTTGTGATGGTGAATGTTTTGATTTTGACAGCTTTGCAATAGAAAATTATTCCCTCAGAGCTTTTCTGGTCAGCGTTATTGTACACAGGCGCAAACATGGCCCTGCCTCCAGGGAAGGTGCCGTAAAAGGTAGAGGGTTTGGCTTTACTTACCAAGAGGCATTACTACAAAAAATGGAAGCCAGCAGAGAACGAAGCATCCCACAACTATTCCCAGGGTCTTGGCAGCTTTCTTTTCCCTGGAGAACTTGAGGAGACGCACTGAGAAATGATGCTTGCTCTTGGGGTTGGATGCTGATCCGCCCGCTTCAGGAGCATTTTTACGATGGATCCGTAGGGTCACCTCTTCAGAACGAGATCTCTCCGTCTTCAGACCAGAAGTCAGACCTTTGTTTTCCCTTTTGGCCACGACATACACTCGGCAATACATCACCAGGATAATAGTCAAGGGGAGGTAGAAGGAGCCTAGAGCAGAGAACAACACGTAGCCAGGCTCCTCAGTGATTTGACAGATGGTCTCATCTTCTGGAGCTGGTTCCTTCCAGCCAAAAAGAGGTCCAATCGATATCACCAGAGACAATGCCCAAACACACAGTAACGCCAGGAGGCCTCTCTTCTCTGTCACTATACTTGGGTATCTCAGTGGGTAGCTCACCCCGATGTACCTGTCTATCGAGATGATACAGAGGCTCATAATGGAAGCAGTGCAGCAAAGGACATCAACAGCTGCCCAGATGTTGCAGAAGATTCTCCCAAAGGCCCAGTAGCCCAAAATCTCCATAGTAGCCGAGAAGGGCAGGACAGTGGAAGTCAAGAGGAGGTCAGCTACAGCCAGGTTAATTATATAATAGTGGGTGACACTCTGAAGATGTCTGTGGCAGGCTACAGAGAGGATAACCAGAATATTACCCAAAACTCCAAAAACAATCAGCCCCCCTAGAATAACACCTAGTAAAATGGCCTTTGAAATGTTCACAGGCCCCACAGAGTGGGTGCAGTTGGAGCAGTCAGAGGAGTTTCCAGGGAGGAAAGCCATGGTGAGTGGCTGATAATGTTCATGCGAGGCTGTTGTACTTCACTCTCTTTTCAGGTAGAAAGCGTGATGAGATCAGTTCTCAGAAGGTTCTACAGGCAACATTTGCCTGACTTTGCTGGGGAAAAGAGTTTTTAAGAACGTCTTAGAAGTGCAGCACCAGGAACAATGAGAAGGATCCAGAAACATTTTAGAAAATCTACCTTTCTCCCTAAGTTTTTACCATTATAGCGCAGTTAATAGCCACCATTTCCAAGTCAAATTTAACTCCTTTTGCATTTTTGTTGGGGTGCAGAAGCGAGGCTACACAAAACTGAGGCTATTTATCCTACTTTCCAGGATTACATGATGAGAAATATTGGAACTGCAGGTTGAAATCATGTCTGCCTTTCTGGGAAGATTCAATATTTAAGAAACATAAATATTCCAAAGGGTCTCAAATTTAGGTTTCTCCCAAGAGGAGATCACTGATGCTTTTAATTACCTTGTGTTAGTCCTGATCCTGCCTTACAGCTGGCTTAGAAACCTGACAAGGTGGAGGCTGCTGCTGTGGCTGCTCAACAACGTCATTTGAGATCCCTGCCGCTACCCATCTTCAGGGTCTGAAGTGTCAATCAAAGCTTCTCCATCCTGTGGAGCAGTTGTCACTTGAGCTCCTGGACTGCAAATTAAAGTTCATTTACATCAGCTTCTGGCTTGCTCTGAAGGGGAGCTTGAAGTTTACAGTGTCAACGATGCACGCTGTTGTGCTCTTTGCAGATCATCACTCCCCTGAAGGAGACAAAGACACAAACAATATGATTCCCAGAAACAATGTTCACTTACTGCTGTGGTTCCCATATAAGAGTGGAGTGGGAGGCTATTTTAGGGAGCCTTCCTCAGGCTGGCTCCAGCCAGTGGAACCAACCTTTTTTCAGCCCAGTATTGTTTAACAACAACTAACAGACCAACGTGGATTTTGTTGCCTGAGTGTTCTCGCCATGTTCTCAGCAGCAGTCCGTTCTCCTTTAGGGATAGCAATCAATCCTAATTATCATTCCACATGCAGAGACCGGTTCCAGGAGAGATAGAAACCTGTGGGACACAGTTCAGGACTACAAACTGTGAAGTAGATTTATAAGCCCAGAATTTAGTCTAAGATTTCTTTATTAAGTGACTCCTTTACCCACTGAACTGCTCGTTAGTCCAGCTAAACTGCCCATTTTAGAAATCTATAGGGAAAAGCAATTCCTGCCAAGCAGAAGATGTTGCAAGGAACAAGTTTCCTACTGAGTGACACAACGTTTCAGAGCATCTGGAAGCCAAGCTCAGCCTTAGCTGACTAAATATGGAGAAAAGGTACATCAGATGGAAAAGTGAGGATAAGCCTGGGAACTGAGACACGGGGGACACGAAGGGGAAAGCTACAAGTGTGGGCTGAAAAGCCTTTCGCAACACCTAGACGTGGGTATAGTGTTCCCATCCAAAACATTGGTCAGACAAGTGAAAAACCACCATTAAGACTACTCCTGTTAAATGCGAGATAAGGTAAGGCTCTGTAAGTGTCCTAATATGAAGTCTTTCAGATGAGTCCCTCAGATTGCACTTTACGCAAACGCTGAGCAGCAACAACTGTCACATAGCTGAATCTCAAAACTGAATTCTCCTGCAGGCAAAGGCATTTAAAACTCTGAACCCCTGAAATTCCCAGTTCACAAGCAGGGAGGGTGGGGGAGGGGAGAAAAGGTATTGCACCGTGGGAATTTGCCTTCCGTGCACTGAAAAGAAATTAGATTTTTTTGTATTTTCTTTGCTGCAAGAGGGAACAAGTTGAAGAATAATTCCGAGAAAGAAAAGGACAGATTTTACTAAGCATATCAATGAAAAGTGACTGTAGCATCAAGCATCTCTAACCATTTTAACTGTGGTCATTATAGGGTTGATGGTGGACTAGACAATTAAGAAATTATCAAACTGGACTTTTAAGCACATGAAGCAAAACTTCCCAGCAAGTCAAGGAGATGCAGCAGGAAGGACTGACAGAGATATTCATGCTCAGAACCAACCGGATAATACTCAACCTGTGGAGAGAGAAGGTTTGAGGAAGAGCATATACTAGACCCTAGTGCCTGCCCCAATCCACACTCACCTCTTCAGTCTCTGGAAGGCAGCACAGCTTCTCTGAGCATCTGGAAAGGAGATTCACAGTACAACACAGCAGGCTCCTCTCTTCATGCAGGGATGGGACTCCATGCCTGAAAATCCATTGCTTTTCTCCCTTTATTTCCCCACTAACGTTTTGAGAACTCCCAGTTGCACTGATCCCTGTATCCCACTGCTTGTGAGGGGCTTGGCTCCAGCATCCCTCAAGGGATCCCTCCCCAGTTGCAGTGTTCAGCTCCACGCTGTCAAGGAGCAGCAGTAACTTTACTGCTCTGCTGATGTAGCAGGCAGTACCCTTGCCATTACCGTAATCCCCTGTCATTCCCGTATTGCTCAGAAAGAAAGAGCACTTCATCTGATGACAAGTGGTGTTTTAAATATTTTTTTTTCTTTTCCATGCAAACTACCAGTTCCTGCGGAGATCAGAAAGTGGAAGCCAGCTAACAAGCTCCTCTTTATAGGCTAAAAAGTAACTCTTGTGATATAAAAAGAGAATTGCCTGCCAGGCAAACTGAGCATGAAGAAAATAACAAGGAGAGAGAGAGAGACACTGACCATGCGGTCTGCGTGGTGGGACAAAGCGCTGGGGTAGGCAGCACAGCTAACCTGGAGATGGGGGCTCAAGTATGAAATCCCTTGAGCAGAATGGGCTGTTGAGGTGAGGTTGATTTTTCACATGGCTCTCAACTGCATTTTTTTTTTAAAAGTGCCCCAACTCACTGATGATGAAGAGATGAATATAAAACTGGTGTCCTGAAGTGAAAGGAGGGGGGAGCAGAACACGGAGTGGGATTTTACAGCCAAGGGAAAGCAATTCCTGTAGCCACAGGGAAGCAGATGAGCCATGCGCCTGTTCTTGCAGGACAGACTCCACCACCTCCTCCTCCTGGGCAGTAACTTTGAGAGGGAAAGTTTGTTTGTTGGATTCACGTGTTTCCTGAATGGAGGCAAATTTAAAAGTGATGCTCAGATTCCCCCAGGAGAGCACCGCATGCAGAGCTGGGCTTGTCGGTAGCCCTGATCACTGCTCCGACAACTTTGGACTCTCTGCTTTCTTCTTGGGTAGCCATTGCCACTTGAAGGAAAAATATAAAAGCAGCTAACAGGAATGTGCAATTTGTGTAGATTAGGCAAAGAGTTTGGGAAAGCGTAGTCATCCTTACCTTATGACCGTTCCAGCTACTGTATCATTTGCAGTCTTTCTTTTGGAACAAAAGACCCCATGAAAGGAAATCGCAAGGTGGGGGGGAAGAGAATTCAAATCAATTTTGAGAACATTGCAAACTGCAAAAATAAGAGGCGATTTGTAAATGCTCAGCTTCCATTTCTCCGCAGTTTTCTTGGCACTGGTGCTACTTGCCCTATAGATGTAACACTTGTTTTTTGAAGGCTGCTGAGAGGTCTTGAGCTAAACCTGAGCCCCTACAGCACTCAGAAGTGTCAGGCTGTACCGCGGTGCTTCCCTGAGTAACAAAGGATGTCGGGAGAGAGTGAAGTCTAAATGAATAAAGGAAAGCTTGAGTTACTAAAGACCCTTAAAGACCATGATTCAGCAGACCTATTTTAGATGCCTGTCTTAGGATGAGGCAACTCTATTTCACTCGATCAATTGGAAAATGAGCCTAAATGACTTGGGGGAGGGAAGAGAGGTGAACCCCACCAGCGTTTTGTTTCTACCGATACGTATGACCTCTCCATACTGGTGGCTTGTTCCAAGCTCTTAAATGCGCAATGGAAATACATTTATATTCATAGCTTCAGTCATTAACACTGTACTCAAAGTATCAGCTCAGCTATGAGTAATACCCTTGTTAGAGGACATCTTTCTGGGGTGGAGGGAAGCAGAAGGAAGTGCCAGACGGTAGGTGTTTTTCCTAAAATCCTCAGAGAAAAATTAATGCATCGTGGTGGAAGAACTCTTACACCCAGAGACCACTAACAGCCCAAGGTCGGAAGGGTCACTGAACAAAGTACAGCTGCTGTACGTTATCCGGTGAAGATGGACAGGGCAGGGTTACTGTCACATCTAAGTTTTATGAAGCGAACTTTGTACTTAGCTTTGGCAAGACGTAGGCTGGTGTTGCACATGTCTATTTTAAAAGTTTTGGACTAATCGGAAAGAGTTCAGGAGAAAGCAGTGAGAATGATCCAAGTCTAGAAAACATGACCTGTGAGGCTGGGAGAGGGGGAGCTGTTTAACCTCAAACTTTGCATCCCTGAAGACAGGTGAAAGACTGCCTGTACAGGTGATGAATATCCATCACTGAAAGTTTTTAAGAACAGAGTAGGCAAAGATCTGTCACAGTTTTTTACTTAGCTTTCATTCTCTATTGAGAGAGGATTAAATGTCCTGTAGGGTCCCACCAACATGGTTTTCTACAGTTAAGATCTGCAGAGAAAGGCAGGTCTCTGAGTTCAGGCAGTGGAAGGAACAAGAGTCCTGGATGTGGTCCTTGCTTATACTGCAACCTTCTTTGGTGAGCTTTGGCAAGTCGATCTCTAAGCGTATCTTTCCTATCTGTGAAGTAGAGGAAATAATGCTTTTCCCTCCCTTCTCTTGTTCACTTGGACTGTAATCCTTCTGGAGTAGGGGTTGTATCTACTCTGCCTAGATAGCACTCAACACAAACAACATCCTATGCTTTCTGCATTGTAAATTGTACTCATTAGCATGAGAGGGTCCCCAGGGGAGGACTCCAGGCAATGTGCCGCTGCTCAGCCGTTTCTAAGCCTCTGGCCCTTTCTTATTTGTTAGCTCTGTTAAACTCAGAACCTTAAATCGTGGCTTTTGGCCAGTGTTGTCTTTTCATTACAAGTATGTCATACAAAGGCCCAGCATCCTATTGCTTGTGTGTCCGATGCCATTTAATAAAGTGCCATCGTTAATCTGCTTAGCTCAGTGCCAGACCATGCAGGCAACCTGTCTGGGACCAGGAGTGGAATAACTTCTCCGAGGTGCTATAGGCTGTGACATGATTAGTTATGCACCCCTTCAGAAAGTAGTGAAAAGTATTGTTTTGAGAAATCATGACTCAGCGTTTAGTAAGGGCTTAGCTTCTGCTTGGGTAAGAAAGAAACCCTCCCCAAAGGCAAGGGATATTAAATGTTGCCTATTAAACTTGAAGCTGGAAGTAGACTCATTCCTCTGTCTTTTAAGATTTGGAGAGCCTGAAGCTTATAGCACAGATGAATTGAAGATAAATTGCAAACTTCTGAGTATTTAAAAATAAGAAAAGAGAAAAAATCTACCCAGCATAGTTGCTGTTGGGCTGCAGCTGCCTGAAGACAATCAGTTTGCGTTGAGAACAGGGACCTTGGAGGATACTGCTACATGTGGCCTCAAACTTGGAAGACAGCAGTATGTATTTACTTTTCCTGAACAGCCTCATTTGCAAGTACAACGATGTTTAAACCTAGGGGTGAGATATTAATGGAAAGATCTATATGTACTAGATAAATGAAGTAAAGATGAAAATCATCCAAGTCATCTGGAGAACTCAAAGTGAGCATTCAAACTGTGGGTTAAAAAAGGCATTGGGTAAAAAGGGCTGACAATTTCAGACAAGAGAGATCTGCCTGTTGATTTCATACTTACTTTAATAGTGAAATGTCCAAGTATTAGAAGTGTCTACAATTTTCCATCTTGGGATTCATAGGGACTTTTTCACCATGTTCCCAAATCACTTAAGCATAGGCTAATGCTGGGTAAACAAGATCCATGCTTTTGCATAAATCAAGACAGCTTCATTAAAGCTAAGGGTACTTTCTTAATTCACAACAGAGGAAGATTTGGGCCACTGGATTTCGTGCACAGCTGCAAGTCTGAAGGCTGCCTAATTACATAGAGAAGCTGTTAAATGTTTATTTCGATGTAACTTGTGAAGAATTTCCTGGTTTGATTTATTACCTGGATGATCTGATAAAGTCTAACCACATACAGAAGACAGCGCTGTTTTGTAGCCTCAGGAAGATTGATTTTTACCTACTGCTGAAACAAATCTATCCAGAGATGAGTGCCTATTTCAGTTTTCATTCCTCCTGCTTCTTTCTTGTTTACCTCCTGTGTCGAGCTGGGTCCTTTCCCATCATGTTACTGCTGCTTCCCTCTAGTGAGAGTTTATGCCACTTTGCTCTGCTTTAGCTTGATGTTAATCTTTAATATGTCAAAAAGTTTAGGGGAATTGAAGGTGTGTCTAAATCATATCTGTCTTGGACTGTCTCATTTAAATACTTCATTCAGGTGGTTATCTGCTGCTGCCTGCCCACATGTGAGAAGCAATGAGATCCAATGCACTGAAACACCTGCCTTCATGCTACTGACTTGATTTTTGCCCCAAAACATCTCCCTTCATCTCCCTTTCCCCTTCCAACTTTTGTCTGGCAGGGCAGGACTCTCCTTAGGGCCAGGGCTCTGACTATGTGTCCAGTGTGGCACATCCAGCTCTTTGTACAACAGGCTCGATTGCAATCCATATAACATCACCATGACAGAAATAAAACCAGTGTGCTGCTTTATCTTTCCCAGATCTGAGCTAGATTTAGGTCTGGTCTTGTGCCTCAGCAGTCACTACAGGCCTGCAAGCTTTCTTTTCCATCCAAAGCATACAGTACAGCAAATTTCTTGACTGCTTTAGAGAAGCATGGCTCTGAAAAATCCTGGGGGAGAAATTCTGTCTTTATTCAGAAAGGTTCTCTTATTCCAGGGGGGCTGGAAGTCACTGTGAGCTTTATTTGTCCCCTTATGTTGGCTGATTGTCCAAGCCTAGGACATCTTGCATGGCCATGCTCGATTTCTCTTGCCGTGTGATCTTGTACACAATTCTGTCATCTCTGCTAAGCCTCCACCTCCCTACTGTGCTCAAACAGCAGCTTTTGTCCAAGTAATCTTCTCAGCAGCTTGGAGCATAACAATAAGTTACATTTGATATATGGAACCTCTCATCTACAAGGAGCCTGTGGTTCCTTGGGACTATAAATGTAAAGCTCGTGTCACCCACTGCCATCTCCAGGCAGCAATTGTTTGCTGGCAATATTAGAGAAAATTGTTTAGGGAAAGGATATATGATGCTAGCGATGTATTGGCCTTCTCCTAGGCATATATCTACCCACGATTTGCTGACATGGCATCTTGCCTGAGATCCCCTAGAAATGGAAGGGGCCCAAGCTGACGACAGCAGAAGTCAGCAGCTTTAAAAGAAATGTGGCAACAGTGAGTGCTTTTGGCAGGGTGTTACCGGGAGCAGCTTTCTGATGGCAGCACCAGCACGGGCAGAGATGCGATCCAAAGCCCCCTGAAGTCAAAGTCGATAGCTGGAGCTCCAGAAACTCGTCTGCTGAGGTTACTGGGCCTTTGCTCTTAGGGATTGAAACTGCCGTGTCAAAATAAATCCATGCTCCACCTAATTTAGGAGCCTGTCATATAGTGGCCAGCACAGGATGTTCCAGAGGAAGAGACGTTTGTAGCGTAAGTCTGCAAATCTACGGACGATCAGGCAATCAGCGTCACAGCTATGCAAGATCACTGTAGCCACCTCTTCAACCTTTTCCAAGCCAACCTGTTGCCCTGCCAGCCTACCTCCCCAGCTGATGATTTTGGCCAGACAGATGGTGAGCCGTATCTTCTTTTGCCTGGGCTAAACTCGCTCCCTCCTCCTGAGGCACCTGTTTGCTCCTTTACCCATCTGCTGTGTCATGTCTTAAGCAACATGGGGTTGGAGCTGCCTTTTAGTTCAGACCTGAACAGAACAGAGGACGCTGTGTTCCTAATTAAGATATCAAGGAATTGCTGTAATGCCAGCAACAAAGAACTGTGCTTTATTTTTTCTCTCCTGATGGGTCTTTTTCTTAAGAACCTGAAAGCACAAAAGGAGTTAACAGCTTCCATGCTCCTAGTACTACAACAAAAATCACTGCCCATTTCTTCTTTTATTTCCATTAATTGCCTCACATTAATTCTGTCTGTAGAAATGTATACAGTTTGTATCTCGATGGCATGCTGGTAGACATAGGTGTTTGAGAGACACTAGGCAGATTTTTATTCCCTTAAAGCAACAAGCTGTAGCTTTCTTCCTAAGTATGTGAGCATTTTAGTAATATGTTCTTTCTCCTGTCCCATTTTTTTTCTGGTTCTCTAATCGTTATTACTAAAATACACACACCAATAATTCCCTTCCTCTGAGCCAGCTCTTATGACTGCATAACACAATTACCACAAATTAGCATCTCATGAAAAACAAAGAAACAACACAAAGCCCAAAACCCCAAACAAACCCTCCCAACTGCCTGACATTTTAAAACTCTACTTAAAACACCAACAGGCAAGAATGATAATTAGATTTGCAAAGCAAAATGTTTTTACAGGTTAAGGACTTTAATTCATCAGTACTGTACATTTTATTTATACTCATAGTCAGTCCCTGGAAGACTCGTATGTGAAGTAGAAACGTCTTTCTTATTATACGGCCTAAGCGTGTAGGGATGGAAAGATGCATTGGGCTATTTATTGCCCTCCAGACCCCTGGAGATGAGGTAGGTGAGGAATGAGGCCTTGGAGTAACTTTGAGGAGTAACACAGACAGCTATGATGGTGGGACATCAGCTTGTAGATGACTGCCCCTGCTCACTGGAAGATCAGAAGTGTCCTGAATCCCCTTCCACGAATCTGCAACCCTCCTGCCGGCAAAGCACGGAGACCGTTTCTGTGCCTTGGACCCTTTCAAAGAGGAAACTCGAAATAGTTACATTACAAAGGAGCATCCTAGTGTCCAGAAGAAGGAAAGAACCTCTTTCCTATTAGACCTCCCCCACTTCTCTAAAAGTGAGTTCAAAGCAAAGCTCTTGTGCCCAGATATAAAGCTGCCAGCACAAATTCTCTATCTTAACATTGGAGAGAGCAAAAACCCCAGACACAGATGTGGCTGAACTCTTGATCAAACCCAGCTTTGCTTACTGTTTGTTAAAATACTCACGGTTCAACAATGGGGGGGGGGGGAAATGAAAAACCCTAAATGAAAATATTAATTTCTTAAAATTAATTTTTTCTACAACTTTTTTTCTACAACTCAGTGTTCATTTTTTAATGTGGGAGGATAATAGTAAAACTGCCCTAGGCTCATTTAGCACAAATTTGAGCTTTTTAGTGAGAATTTCTAGATGACACATGATCGGCAATCATGTAACAAAATATGAACCCAAATGCATGATATGCAAGGTTCTCTATGTCTGTTTTTAACATCATATAGATTAGAAAGTCAGTTAGAAATAGGAAAAATTATTGAATTAGTCTCAGAAGCTCTTCAATGTTTATGCAAGGAATAGTCTTACATAAAGAAGGTGATGGAGCAGGAATTAAAGAACTTGCTCCCAATTCATTACACGCTGTTTGAGCCTCCTGGAGTACCTGTTTGTAAAGCTGGCTATGGCAAAAGTTCCCCAACTATTTTTTCCATGCTGATGAATTAAAGTTCTAAAGAGCAGAGACTTATTTCTGGCATCTGTCACTATAGCGGAAATTAGTAAAAAACTAAAATGGGAAATGAAAAGGTATTTGGGTGAAAGCAGAATAAACAGAAATGGGTTGTTTATTACACTGTAAAGCTATTTTACAGAGAAGAAATGATGTGTTGTGCTGTTCATTGTTCTCCAGACTCAGGTATAACTGCAAGCAGTAGGTTTTCCAAGAAACTAAGAGTGCAACTACAAGAAAAATGTGTATTTTTCTTGCTGATGCTTTCCAGGGAATAATCTGGCTACATATGAAATATCAATTAAGAATGTGAAAGGAATCAGAGACTCTTCCACTGGTACAGATAGGTTATTATCTAGAGGTATGGAGTGTTTTATGGTTGGGGCAGTAGAACAGGATTCTGATTTGCTTTGTGCACTGGTGCCTACTGGTGTCGGGTAAATGACGTGAAAGGAGCAGTGCTGCTCCCGCAGCGCTGCTGTAAAATCGCGTTCAGATGCCTGGCAATGGAGAGTCAGCCTTAGGAGCCGTCTCCTGGGTTCTGCTCTTAGTTCTCCAGCTGACGCTTATGTTGCCTGTGTTTTGAGAGAGTCAAAATTTATCGTTACTGAAAACACTGTTTCTTAGCGTTACACAGTTGTTATCGCCTAATAAATGCCATCTTATTTCAGAGATATAAGACGCTAGCAATTCCCATGATATCTTTTACCCTCTCCCCATGGCATATTGTATTTATCATAGTCTTTAGATTTTTTTTTTTTAATAAAGTGGTTTCTGAGTTTTAGTACAGAGTGTGGAACTGGTTTTGGCCTGTGGCAAAGTGATTTGTAGAGATGTTCTGCTGTCCTTTCTGAGCTGACACGTGGTTGTTAGTGTTCACACAGGACTGGACTTTGACTTAGGGAACTACTCTTGATCACGCTTGGAAAGATGACCAAAATATCAAGTGTCTTTATACCTGTTCAAGTTGAATTGGTTCTCCCTAGTGACCAATGTAAACTAGGAAAACTGCTACAAGGGCAGATGTGTTCCTAATCATATCGATGTGTTAGAAAATCCTTGTTCCCTAGAGCTTCAAAACTCAAGCATGCGAAGGTGTGAATTTCTTGGGCTGCTCTCCTACCTTGAATCTGGGCCCCCATGAACATGCACAGATTTTCCCAGGCTGGCTGGCGTCAGAGTGCCAGTGCACACTGCTTTTTGGCAGAAAGATGGGGCACGATGTTCTTTATATACTGAAGAATGGACCCAAACCAAAACGATTTTCCCCTCCAACATCTTCCATGCACAAACAATACACAGAATTCCTGTGACTGAACGTCAGAGAAACCAGCCTCGACTGCAGGATTTCGCAATGAAACTTTCTCCTAAACTTAATATAGCATGGGGAGGTGGAAGAAGTAGTCGCATCACTTATTTTTAGGTGCCTAACTCTGTTTCTAGGCAATAGAGTACAAGTCCGAGGTACCTAGAGTAGGCGATTAACTGCTGGCTAATTTAAGCTCTTGTCTCATAGACTGGAAAATCTCATGCAAAGAACAACGATGCAGGAGAGATTTGAGTTTAGAAAGTATGTGTGTGGTTTTGTGTGTGTGTATAGGGAGTGTTGCTCCTTTTGCTGCTTATTTGACTGTTGGTTTAGCAGACTCTGAGAGGAAAAAAAAAAGTCCCTCTTGCCTAATACCCAATACTTGAGCCTGGTTTGCTCAGGAGAATAATAATAATAATAATAATAGAGTTCCCAGTATCTGGGGGCACACTGTTGCTGAACCTTATCTTCATAGTGCTCCAACATGCTGGGGCTCAAACGGTGACTCATTTTAGCAAAGAGATGAAGATGAGAAAGGAGGAGCAGTTAAATGAAGAAAAAAAAAAAATCTGTTCATTAATTCAGTTAATCAAGTAAAGAATCGGTAATATCTCACCGTATGCTTTTGGGCAGATGAACTTCCTTACAAAACCAATATGCAGGATAATAAAAAAGACCATGCTGATTTCCTAGCGTTAACACTAACCAAGTAGTATTACCTTGGAATACATAAAAAAAATCATGTTAAATAATCCACCTCTGAGGCTGGAGCAGTGTTCCTTTGCTCATATCAGCTGAGGCTGATTGCTTCCCGCAGGGGGTTCTTATTCTACCACAGTAAAAACGCACCTTCAAAATTAGTTGTGCAAGCTACATTTTCTTTTAAGTGAAAAGAGCTATATAACTGGATTTTCCTCCTTTTGTTCAGCACGATGTGGGAGACTGTCTCAGTGAACTGAAATATAAATGTTTTGGTGATGGAGAAACCAGAAATGAATTGTTGTTCCTTGCAATTTTTCCTTCCCACTCTTTACAGCACACCAGAACACAAAACTCTCAAGTCATCAGAATTGGCCAGAACTGCGGCAGTTCTCTCAGAAATTGAGTGTCTGGAGTGATGCACGGTCTTTTTAAAGGAAAAAAAAATAAAATTGAATACTAGGCAGCAAATACAGAGTTTTTTGCATGATGCCAGTTCCAAACCTGTATGAAGGGTATTTTAAGACACTTCGCGGACAAGCAGGAGAAGCAGGAAGCTCTTAAGAAAGGAATCAGTCAATGAACTGGAAAGATGTGCAGCATCCATATGTTACATCAAGGGAAATTCAGCCAGAAAGTCTCTTGCTAGAGCGAGTTAACACTTCAGTGAGTCAGTATCAGAGAAACCTCACTACGTGCACGGCCACTTGTGCAGTGACCTCTCTCGCAGGAGGAAAGCTATCGACCACCTGTGCTAACTTCCAGCAGCTGCTTTTGTTCAAAAAGTGTGTTCTGAATTATTGAAGGCTTTGTGTTGGGACCTGGCAGTCACTAACGGATAGCAGAAGAAGCAGGAATTCTCTCTTTAAAGACTTCAAATGGACATGTGCGCATATGTACTCCCCTTCCTGACCTCTGTCCAAAAATATTCTTATTAGAGCCAAGTAGGGGAGGATAAATCCATTTTGTTATAACCACTGAACTTTCATATTTCATTTTCATCCCACATTAGAACAGAAGCAAAATCTTTCTCCGAAAAAGAATGACATCAGTCTGCCTACTTCAACATTAAAAAACATGAGTGTTTTCATGCAGGTCTATCCTTGCTCTTCTCCTTTAATGCAGGTCCACCAGCTTGCTTGGAAATAGCAAACAACTGAAAAGCTCTGGACAAAAGCTTCTGCTTGACAAAAACTGTTAAAACTAGCACCTCACTGCAAGAGAATTCACCTTCAAAATTTCATTGAGCTGAAAATGTTCTGATCAGCTGTAATTCACATTCCCCTGGTTTCATTCTCCTTTTGCGCATTACTGCTGCACAGTGGATTGCATAAACTCAGAAGCTAATTCTAAGCAGATGGACCTGATTTTAGTTGCTTTTTTTTGCCAGCCCCTCCATTTCTGTGCCAGCAAGAAATCCAGCCACATTGGGAAACGTCCTCTTTTTACTTCTATACAAGGCAAACCAAAGCGCTTCTGCTGTAGCTTTTACTTTTTGCAAGCTAAATGGATGCTTTCAACCAACAGCCATGGCTTTCACTTTAGGTCAGTGTTCAAATGGTTCCCAAGCTTTTATGCCTTCTCTCCTTGAGCAAACAGTGGATTCATATTTTCATGCTCTAAAACTTTTCCTGTTTACTGGCACTGAATACGCCTGTAGTAGTGAGCTCTTAAGGGCAGACCAGTCTGTACTGGTCATCTGGGAAGTACCTAATACACTGAGCTGGGAGGTTAAAGCACAGACAGCAGCACAGATCCAAACATTTGTGCTGGAAAGGACGTTTTCTATGGAAATTGCCAGGTTTGACACATTAAAATAACAATAATGCTAGAAAAATCAAGAGGATATAATTTCAAAATGGAGGAGAAACTGCTTATTTCAAACTACTTGGCTGCAGAATTTATTTAAAATACCGAAGAAGTTAATATGGTTAAAACAAAAATGAAACTTCCTGGTATAATGAAAGGAAATGTTTCAGCTTACACCAGGTGGTTATTTTCTTCCACGACTGATTCCCAAAACCTCTTGAAATTTGGGCTTTTTAGCCATCTGGCTCTGGGATTTGAGCACGTTTCTATGGCCTACGAGATGTGCAAGTTTCGTACACTAAGGCGTGATCAATACCTCCCCCTGTTCTCTCTATCCAAGCTGGAAGGGGTACCTACACTCGCTACCAAAGCATTGCGTCCTTGTCACCACCCCTTTTCTCTTTACTCCTTGAGATTTCTGTAACACGATGCATCGAGGGCACGTCTGCTGTGTCATTGTTTTAATTATTTTAATTTTCTAACTGTGGTATGAACATAGAAATAAGCTCCTCTAGCCCAGCAAAGTACGTCCTGTTCTTTGATCTGTGACCTTTCATTTGTACTCTAACGCCAGGACAGGAGTTACCTTCATCTCATACTTACTGGCCATTCAGTGCTCACATATTTCTACTCAGATACTCTTGATGACTCATTGTTCTTCTCCTTTGCAGAAATGGCAGAGTATCTGGAATAAAATCTTGGAAGCCACTGGTTTATAAGCAGGGGTTCAGCTTAGGGGGTTAAAAGATACAGGGAATTGGTGCTGCAGTAGATAGCCATCCATAGCTGCCGTAATTCTGGCTCACACTTTGAAAGAGTAAAAGTCACACCCATCCTTCGGCTCTCCGGTGCCTTACAGGAAAGTAAAATACCTCATCAAAACACTGGAGGCAGCTCCAGCTTTGCAATATTAGAGACCCTCCTGAATATTAAGCAAAACAACCCCTGGGAAATAGGAAAGTGTTGTTATTTTACTGGGGGGCGGGGGGGGGAAGGGAACCGGAGACAGAGAGATTAAATAACGTCTTCTGGGAGCATTGAATTTATTCCAGACGTCCCAAATAACCTTCTGCTCCATCCCCGTGGCTTTTTCTTTCTTGTTGGTGCCACATGTCTGCAGCCATGTATAAAACTACTGCTGCTTCGGGTTCTCAGCAAGGCTTAGCGCAGCTGGGCCGCGCAGACTAATGACCCTGTCACAGACAAAGGCAGTGCCTTTAAATTCAGCGCTGAGGAACACTGGCAAGGTATAAGGGACACTTGCTGCTAGACTTATTCTTTGGAGACGTACTTCTATTTATTTCTCCCCATATGCTAGAACGTATTTCACAAACATGGCATTTATTAGAGATCAAGATAAAAAACAGTACAGCAGTATAGGAAGAAGATGATTTATGGTTTAGGTACAGGGCTGAGGATGGGGAGAGCAGAGCTCTCTATTTTGCGTAAGGTCTCTACTTCGGTTGTAAAATGGAGATAAAACTGTCTTTCTGTAGGTCTGTTCCTAAACAAGACTAAGTATCTGTGTGGCGTTATTATCATAACAAAGCAGACAATATCATACTCAGGACTACTTTGTTATTTTTATATATATCATCCATCTGGTCATTGGCTTCTCCATCCCCGCATCCCAGCGGCTGCTTTGACAGCTCTCCTGCCACGAAGGAGCAGCCGCTGCCCGGACCCGAAGGTCCGCGGTCGCGAGGTGAGGGAGGCCGTTTCCCCGAGCGTTCGCTCGCTCAGGATGAGGATTTGAAATCGCTTACGGTGCAGAGAGCAGGAGCGAGGGACAAAGTAACCGTAATTCTGAAATGTCTGTGTTTTTAGCGAGCTGCCTTGTTGTACGTAAAGTGGTGTATTGGGAATCTCTTTGCTTTAAACAAAGTTACTCTCTTGCATTTAGCTGGCAGGCCATCCCAGGGCTTTAACATGAAAACAGCTGGTCATTTGTGGTTAGCTAAAATTTCACTGTAACTCCATTAAGGAAAGAACAAAATGGAGAAGGAGAAACAATTAAAATAATTCTAATGTGTTAATGGAGAGGGGGTGTGTGGAATACCAGTGCAAGCTCTTCCAGGTTTCAGATTCACTTTAGTTTTTAATATTTGACACAAGTGAGAAGTCTGTCTGTCTTGAAAAAATTCATTAGAGCTCCTGGTGGTTCCTGGATTCTCTTGCGCAGTGTTTTTGTGACCAGATGACCGTAGTGCCTGGCTGCGGGCAGCAGGGAGACGTCTGACTCCGCAGGCGTTCCCGACTGGCTGCAAACCATCGAACGCCCGCTGGAAATGGCAGCCTGAAATTGCTGCCTAAGGAAAATCAGTCCTTTTGGCCAAAGAGCGATCCTGATGGCTACATCATCAAAAAGATTACAGCTGCTGGTTTGTTCACAAAAAGCACAGATGGAGAACGCCAACACCATCTCCCAGCTCTGCTTGCAGCATTATTCCCTCCAGTTTATTCTCTATTTTCTGATGTTTGTAAAGAATCTTAAGAGGCAGGGGTTCAATGACTCCCAACGGGAGCCAATCTCACCATCTAAAATAGGACATTTCTCTTTATTCTCAACTAGGACATTAGCCATCCTGGGCATGTAGCCTGCCGCACCAAGGTAGCGCGTCTGACTACAAATCTCCTTCTTAGGAAGTCTGCCTCCTTTCCTGGTGATCTAGAAGATTGCATTTCATCTGTAGGAATGTTCCTTGCCTGCTTTGAAACAGTGTTTGGATATTACAGTAAATAGCTCTTTAGGTGAAAAACAATCCAAGCAGGGAGCTAAGCAAAATTATTAACGCTCTGCAGTCAAGCAGGGGCTGGATCCATTCATTGACTTTGAATTCCTCTGGTTTTGTAATGCAGGTTTCACTGTAGGAAATGGATTAAACGATGTCCATGAGGCATATAAGAGAGAAAAGTAATGCATCCATTTTCCATTTTCATGAATTTATTGCTACTTTAAAGATGCTCTCAGGGCACTGGTATATTTGGGAATTATGGTTTTGCTGGTTAGCAGCCAGGCACAGCTGTAAACTCAGATCAGCCTGGCTTACCAGAAAAGCGGTGTTTTACAGTTGTCCCAATTTTTGTTTCTGCATTCAAAGATATTTCCTGACATTGACTCATCTGACTTGGAGTCTGCCCATAACTCAAAGCATCGAGGTCAGGAAAGCACATGATCAAGATGCTTATCAAGACCTCCTGCCTGGGCTGAATTTGCCCGGAAAGCCCATAAAGCAAGCAGTGAGATCGCTCGTGCAACGAGGGTAATTTCTGCTAGCTCAGGACTGGCTCACGCGTTCTGTGATTGGTGCCTTGAAGTCAAAATGGGGTTCTGCTGACAGGTATGGGGAGAGTGGATACTCAAAGCAAAATGCAGTCAACTGTAGTTGTCTATTTTTAGACCCAAGAGAAAATAACTGGTTCCAGAGTTTAGCCGAGACAGACGTTACCGGCCTGACTTTCAATTACCCTGAGGACTCCCACCTTGGATGGAGCAGGGAGTGGTTCGGTTTTTATTAATGTGGGACAGTAAGAAAGGATAACAGGCACAGGGTCAGCAAAGACCGTTTAGTTGGCAACTAGAAGAGTTTTGAAAAGCCTGTGGTTTAACCCCGGGTGAATTCCATTTTTCTGAGTATTCTTCAAAAGCAAACCTCATTGCCATGCAGCAGCAATGCTCACAAATCCCATGCTTACACAAGCAGACTCGTATCAGGGACTGCTCACCAGCTCTGCCTCCAGCCACATCCTTCCAGCCCACCTCGAGGCAAGGAGAGCCGTTGTTTTGTGAGCAAATGCAAAAATCCAGACAGTCTTGAAAATCCTGGGGGGAGAGGAGAGGATCAGGCTTGATTGCAATGAAAGGAGCAATTTACAAAAAATAATTATGGATTTCTAAGGCAACACTACTCATTACTTGCTTGTTTCTCTGGTTCAAATTAATCTTTTTAGAAGTTGCAGTTAAGGGGAACAGAGTTGTGAAAAACTAAAGCTTTCCGCCTACTGATTTGTAGCAAATGTATTTAGTAGGTACATTATATCTAGGGATCCTTCCTTTAGTTAATTTGTTGGCAAAGTACACAGAAGCAGTTTCAGCAATATTGGACTTTTGTTCTCTGTAAAATAACTTGGCTAGGGTATCAACCTGCTACTCAGTAAAAGTCTTCCTGCCATTCCCCAAAATATTAGAAATAAAAGGATATTTGATTGTGTTGCTAGAGTGGGGTCCAACAAAAGGCTTCAAACCTGAGTAGTATTTATGTGAGCTCTCAAGGGAAGGTCTGGCTGGGTCATGCCTCAGATCTTTAAATCTTCCTGGGACTGGCTTGATTTTTCCTTGCCTTCTTGGTGCTCTGACGTGCACGGTGCTAACCAGCGAGCCATATTTCTTTGCACGATGCTGTAATATCGGTTGTAGGCCCATATCTAGGGGAGGCTTTACTGTAAGGCCACCAAACCCCTTTTACACGTTTTTCCCAGGGGAAGGAAAACCTTCCTATCTGAGCTCCGGGTTTGGGAAATGGCCATTCAATGACACAGACCAAGCCCGAGCTCCTAAAATAATGAAACCATGCTGCGTTAGCATGAATTGTCAATATTTTTAAGAGGAGGACAGGAAAGATGTGCTGAATTATTTATGTTGATGGAGAACGGATAGAAATACCTTCAGAAAGGGGGAAAGTGGTTAATTGTATACGTAATGTATGTAAATGTGCATATGACATCAGAAATCTGATGAAGGAGAAACTGGACATACTTGAAGTTTGCACGAATCTTGCTATTATCTTCCCTGATCCACTTAAAAATAGACTGGACGGGATACTTGGAGAGGTACAGAAGAGACCAACAGCCGCTAAATTTCTCCATTTCTGATTTCCTACGTGCTCTGAAATGCATTAACTGATCAACTAGGCCTTGATTCAGAAAAGGACTTGAATTGATACTAGGTTTTGTATTTTCCTCAATAATAGGATTTCTGGAGCGGGCATCCTTGAAGGGGGCAGGGGTTAGGAACCTGCTCCCGTGTAATTAAGTTGCAAAATGTCACTTTTTTCAGGACTGAAGGGACGTTCCTTTCGAATAATCTTGTGGTAAACTGCAGTAACATCCTCTACAGCCCATTCCTGCTCTCAGCATCCCTCCCTTTCCTATTCTGTTGTGATCTGATTCCAGATTCCCATTTGCTGGTAGTGCCTGTCTTTGCATCCTAATTGTTCCGCTGCCAAAAAAGCGTATTAATGCTCGTCACCGTTCTACCTCTGTGTGCCTGGCAGGTTTCCACAGATACTTTTAGCCTGGTTTCCCTTTTTGCTTTAGCCCACAGCATAGCTAAGTAAAAAATGTGGATTTGAGATAGAGAACAAGTTCTGTGGTGCGCATAATTACAGTAGCTTTTTTTTTTTTCCCCCCCAAGGTGCCAGGTATCAGCAGTCTGTTCAGGTTTTAATTAACAGTACAGCTTAGAAGAGGTCTTAAAATGGCTGCTTGGTGATTTCAGCCAATCTATCTATTTAAGGTTGGATCCAGACTCCTAGGAGGTGCAGGAGGGGCAAATTGGCCCACGTTTCTAATAACTTCTAATAACTTCTTCCTTTGTGAAAGCAAAGAGAACTCTTTTTCTTCTAGGCTCATTCCATCAATAGATATTGATCGCTTAACAAAGCCAGTCTTTCAGTTACGAAAGGCCTTTGATTAAAATTTCACTTGGCAGCCTCTTGGATTAGATATTTTATCATTACCATGAACACTAGAGCCCCATAATATGAAAAAGGAAAAGGAAATGAGGAGGCAGTAACCTGAAGCAAGAAGTGGAAAATTATGTATTAAATGCCAGACGCATACTCTTAGATACTACTGTGCCACTTCACATATTATACAGTCAATTAGATTTCATAGGGGTGGGAGCAGTCACTGCAGAAAAAAATCTCAGGGGCTAAAAAGATTCTATTTAATCTAAGCGTTCTGAATAGTACCTGTAAATCTTACTGTTTTTGTTAAGAGGCTGTAGATTTTCTGCTCTGTTCTTGTGATAATTGGAATTCTCTCTGTCTTAGAAAACTGAGTTTGTTTTGAATGGGAAACAAACTGTCTGCTACAAAATCTGCTCTGATATAGCTGAAGTTTCAGCTTCCTCTTTGTTTTTACCAGAAAACTCCATGCCACATAGGGAGATAGCTGATATGACAAATAAATGCTACTGGAGATGAGTCAGCTGCAGAGGAGGAGAGGACTGTTCAAGTAACTTTCTGTAGAAAGAAAAAAATATCTGTCGAGATTCAACAAAAAGGAAGGCAATACTTTATTTAGCTGTAAAGCAGCAGTGATGATCAGAGATGACAATGGAAGATATTTTTTTTAATGCAAGAAGCAAGAAAAAAAAGAATTTATTGCAAGTGATCCATTCTGGCACTTAGAGGCTACTGATAATACCTCGGTGGGTGGTTTAACCCTTTCTTATGTGGTTCTTCATGCTGTTTCAGCGAGGAACTCTTTAGGGGCCAATACAGCTAACGCCGCATTGAGCTGAATAATGAATTTGGTTAAGCATGTTTCTCCAAAACAACATCCAGTTTTAAGTTAATGATAAATAGTTGGAACCACAGTCGTTCAGAGAGAATGAAGTAGTAAAACCAGGCGACAGAAGACTTACAGATCTTCTGCCATTTCCCTCAGTAATGGGACTTATTTGAGGACCTCCAATATCAAAGCTCTAGAGGCTTGGAAATCACTCAGGAGAAATGTGATCTTCTCTCACACCAGAATCAAGCTGGTGTTGAGGAGGCCATGAAAGAAAGCAGACGCACAACAGAATGTACTTAAAGTTATTAATGAACTGTAAATTATTTGGTTTCCTGTGCTGCTTCCAAGTGCTAACACATTAAGTCAGCAAATCCACAGGAAAAGGTTTGGTTCAACAAAAGGTAATAAGCGCCACTTTTTAGTTATTCTGTTCCAGGCAAGTAAATTAGGATATTCACCTAAGTCATTGCACCTAGCTCTGCAATTGCACGTGCTTATATCCGACCTAGTTACTTTGGTAGCCTTTATAATCAATAGACAAAGATACAGACAAAAAGCGAACAACTCTAATTTTTATCAACAAATGGAAGGTCCTACAGCTTACATTATCTCTCCCACTCTGTGGGAAGATAATTAAGCAAAAACAACAGTTTCCTGACTGAGGGGATCTCTTATGACTGCAGTTAGAGCATGGGAAAGATTTTTGTTCTATTTTAACCTAATTCTCTCACCAGGCCTCCTCTTCAAAGGCCACAGATCAATTATTTTTTTAAATGGTTATTAGATCTTTATCTGTGAGTAAGAAAAATAGCACAACATCCGCAAAGGTTAATGCTGACTTGACCAATCCCTCTTTTAAAAGGCAAAGCTGTATTTCTGTGACCTGGAGCTGCCAGTACTGCAGATATTGTGCAATTACAGGACATAGAAACCATCTCAAGGAGATGGGATTCTGGGGAGAGAACCACCAGGACAGGAGAGCAAATGATATTAAGGGGAGGAGAAGCTTTCACAAGTCCCAGTTCTCACATTTGAGGTTTTATGGCTGTTGAAACTGAGTTTGAATTGTTCTTTAAAACCTGCGTGCCTGCCCTTAACACTCCACCCACTACATAACAGAACCAGATAAAATGGAAACACATTTGCTGATCCCTTGAAATGTATAAATAGTACAAAGCTCTCATAATCCAGGCAAGAAAGTGCCAAGCGGTGTATCACCTTCTTCCTCTTCTTTGTCTTATAATGTTGTAAGGTCCAGATGTCACAATGACCAGAAAAATACAGCTTCAAAGATCACCGTTACCAAATGTGCTGCAGCGTAGGTTTTCTATTTGAATAAAAGTCTTTCATGGCACAGTACTGAGGATCTGATCTCAGCCTTTCTGCCTGCTTGGTTGTGGTGGGCTGGAATATTTTCTTCCTGAATTTTCTCATCCAGTCACCATTTGCAATCAGTTACTGTAAATGATAATTTTGCTTGCTCAGCAGTACTAGAAACTAATAAATTCAAGGAAAGCTATTTGATTAAAACAAATCAACACTCATTGATTTTTAGGTTTTCACCTTGAGTCTTTTGTCTGTCATGTCACTATATTAATGAGCTCATTACTAGCTCTGGAGAAGACTAGAAGTTATTGCCACTCAACTCAATCCCTCACTCACAGACCTGCTGCTGTCAACATATAAAATGGTAATATACCACCAGCATAGGATATTAAACTATTGCTGTAATGGAGGGAGCAGTGTGGGTCAGTCTTCTACTATTCACAGTAAAATATATTTAGATCTTAATAGCTCTACTCGGCATTGACTCATGGGTGCACGATATACACATTAATGAGTTACATTCCACTAACAACAAAAGCATGACGTTGTTTTTCAGGCAACTGCGTCTTTATAAGTATTTCTGGTCGATGTGTCCCTGTTACAATTCGTCAGCCTATATCAGCCGAACAAATGACGACACATCAGTCTTATCTTTGCAGAGTACCATGCCCACTTACCTAAACACAAGGTATTTCCTATTGTGTTTTAAAACAAATAGGTTGTGTTGCCTTGATGCTGTTGCGACAACAGAAATCCTCCTCTGCTGCTCTTTGGTATTGCTGCACGTGGGCCAGTAAAGGTTCCATACCCTGTACGTGTCTACAGGCACGAAGGACTCCAGCACCTCCGGGTGATCTCTCTAGCCTCAGCTGCCTGAGTTAGAAGCACTGTCACCCTGGCCTCCTTCTGCAGGGAATGGGGACACAGAGCCATCTCCAGATCTGGGGGGATGCCTCTGCCTGGAAGCAGCCAACTCTCCATTGCCTGTGAAGGAATCCTTTGGTGACTGCTTCTAGCCCGAGTGACTTCGGGAGGTGACATGAATCTGTGATCTTGTAATTAGATCATAAGCCTCAGACTCCTCCGTTCTCTAAGTTAATTCTGCTAATCAAGGCGAAATGGTTTTATGGCTAGAAGGCACATTATGTTACATATGTAACTAAAATCTCAAATCACATGAAATAGCTCATATTTATAAGACAGGCCTAAGGTCTTCTGTATCATTAAGGCCTTTTTTTCTATCAGATAGGGATGAAACTAATTTTATTTATCAGCAAAAACCCCAAGGCTCTGGTAGAAGGCTACAGTGACTAAGTTTGGACTAATGGCTAAAACGCAGCCATCCCAGCCCTCTACACTCCTTCACTGAGGTTGTCACAGCCACAGTGTTTTATAGCCTTGCTTCCAGTCTCTTCCTGCCATGGCATGGCCCCAATCTTCCCATTATCCCAAATGCCAGTATCTGTGATAGCCTGTGCTAATAACCTTCAGTAGGAACAGAGCTAGTGGCACTTAAGTATGAGACAGCTGGTATTTCTCTACATGAAATGATCTTGATAAACTCAAGATTATCAAGATTTAATAACCAAAGGTTTGAGGTTGGACAACCTCAAAATATTTATTAATAATATATATTAAACTACGCCACCTATTTTGGCAGAATAGGTTGTAGCTGGGTTGTATTTGATTTACAAAGGCCAGAAGACAATATTAACTAAGTGTATCCCACAATCTCATGAGCTTTACATTACGCTGTATTAGGCACACGCCTTTTGTGTTTTAGCCCTCCAGAATAAATTACCCCATTTTTGTTGCTACTCCCAAATTCCAGCCTAAAGTAAACCTCAGTGAAGAACCTCAAGCAGCCAAGCAAGAAGGAAGATATTAGATAAGGCACAGAAGTATGGAGACACTGAGGCTAACAGGCAGACAAGGAATAAATAACAATTCAGATTCTTATACCTGGATCCCAAAGGTGGTTGTTTGTATGCAGCCCCAAAACGTAACAGATTGAAATGAATTTAGTCTATTTTATTTTTCCCTTTGTTGCCTTATTAGTTTAGAAACAAAGATATTACTGTTGGATGGCTATTCAAAACCCTGAACAGTTCTCCCTCTGGGCTTTAATAATTAAACCCATTCAATGAAGTGAATTCATTGCAGTGCTAAGACAAGGTGGTTTCAGAACCACCAGATTTAATGTTGATTAAAATATTTCCCTAGGCAGTGATAAGCAGCCAACAGCTGACTCAGAGTTTCTTGTTAAGTAGGATTTAAGTATCTAATTCTCATATCTGTGGAAAAAAGCATTGTTATAATGGAAGAGGTCAAAGGATGCACAAGCCAGAATCCACTATTTAATTCTACCTTAAGGCAAGCTTTAAGTATAGTTGTGTCTGCAAAATGGTTGGAGTTAGGGTCAGGATATTTTTGAAACCCAAAGTACCCACTCTTAGCAAAATCACTCTCACTGAGTTTCAAAGAGAGGTGGATGAAGAGAGAGGCTGACAGAATTATACCCCCGAAAGGTTAAGCCTGTCAGAAACCAACCTGAAACACACTGCATTAACTTTGCCCTTTATTGAGGTAAAAATTTATTGGCCACTGAAACAGAAATCTGCACATTCATTGCAGGGTGCTCCCAAATTCATGCAAAAACTATGGAAGAAGCAACAAATACAGAAGCACAAGCTGCCCAAACTTTCATTTGTTTCTCTCCCCATTTCAATTCACAGCTTACAACGTCTTTATGATAGCACAGCTACAAATAAGTTGGCTGTTCATCCACCGTGAAATGATTTTTTAAATTTGTATCCATTATCTGAGTAGGAAGAGGCACTGCTGCTCTTGTTTATTGTGCTAGCAAAAGAGCTTCCAGTAACACAAAGATTATTGAAAAGGATAGCTGGATGTCGTCTTGTTTTGCTAAGTCTGTTGAGCTAGTTTGCAACATCAGTGCCAGCTTCTTAAGAAAGTTTGTTGGCCTCGTCTTCTTTCAGCTAATTAGTTGGATATAATGGTCTTGCCTGCAGCATCAGATAAAAGAGTACAGGTTTTGTTAATGACTGGCATTCAATTTGATTCTGATTCCCTAGCAAGAAAACTTGAGATACTATAGGAAACCAACTAGTATTTTCTTCTGTGCTTTCCAAACTTTTGCTTCAATAATTTGAGACAGCAGATCATACAATTCCTCCAGCCGCATTCAAACTGAAGTCAAAACTGGCAGATACTTGCATGTTTTACCAAGTTTACGCCTAAAGTGTATCTACCGCGTGTCACGGGGCAGAGCCGGGGTGATGGTGTCAGACCAGTGGTGTTCACCGAGTAAAAATGAGCTATTTCTTAGCCTATCCTACTCACATGAGTAGTTCCAATCTCCACTTGTAATAAAGACAGCTCTTCTATCCCTGACTACGCTCATGGAAAGTATTCAGAAAGTTTTTAGCTCCTGTCGTAGCATCTTTACAATACCCCTGTGTGAATTTCCAGTCCTCACTATCAATCTGGCATATGTGAATAAGTTATACACTTAGTTTCCAGTAAAAAGATGCTTTACCAAATAATATAGTTAGTTAAATAAAAATATGTTTTGAAATGCCAACAATACTGTTTGGTTTCATACAGTGCTGCACTGTTTCTTAGTAACTGGAAAGTAAGTGTATCTGAAAGCAGATGTAAATTGTTCAGCCTCGTGCAATTATTTGCACTCGGTGAAAGGTTGAAAGCAAAGGTCATAAAGCGAACACTGAAATTCTTTCAAATTGAATCATATAAGAAGTCTTTAGTAAATGATTTGACCTTTAACAGAAGTTTGTTAATATTTCTGAAAAATGTAATGATATTCTCTTCCATTTAATTGCTGCTTGCACTCAGATGAGCTTTTGTTTTATTCTTAGGATTTGTGATTGCATTTGAGTAATTGTCCTCCGTTGGTGTGTGTATGCAGACTTCTCCTTTGAAGTTAAAGCAAATCAGTGAGGCAACTGTAACTAGTTCTACATTAGCGGTCAGTTTAAATTGTAAGTGTAAAAAACCTCTTTTGTTGGTAATTTACTTAATGACAAGCTACACATACACTCATTCATACAGAATGCAAAGAAAAATAACAAGTTTGATTTCATTTACTGAAAAACATTGATCTAAACATCACATTTTAATCTCATTTAAAAATAGTCGTAATGCATGCCTTGACCCCGCAATGAATTCCTCTTACAAACTTGAGAACAAGTACATACATCAGTGTTGATTTGTTATAGTCTAGTAAACATGGGGCAGTGTAAGACGTCAATGAAACTGCAAGCTTAAGAAGGGATTATCACCCACCAATAACAGAAATGATGGCTGAGTTGTGAAACAGGTAGCTTTCTGATGGCGGGGAAATTGCTCAAAAACCTGTGTGCAACCGCAGGCCTTCTGCAGCAAAGCAGGAAGGAAATTCAACTTCCCCCCCAGTGCCACATTTTAATTTCTGCAGTGCGTTGTTCCTCAGGATCCTCTGGAGTACTTTGGGACCTCCCAGCTCTTCTGATTGTATGAGAAGATGCTAAAATCCAGATGGAACTGTTCATTTATTTTGGGGCTGCTAACAATGAGACGTAAAAATGCTTGCCTACATTATTTATAGAAAGAGCTTTCGCAACGGTTCGTATGGGACCAGCAGACGCTTCCAACCACTGTGTAAAGTACTGAATGCCCACAGCTTTCCTGGGTCACTCAGTATTGATCAGCTAATACCACGCTGTGAACAGCTGGCTGTGCTAGATTAGAAGTGTGACCTGGGAGGGTTAGATTCTAATAAACTGCAGAGCCACGAGCTGTAGAGACCAAATGAGTCATATCCTCCGAGCTTTCACAGAACAAACGCTGTCACCCTAAGAGCACGCAAAGAGGTTTTCTTTGGAGGCAAAGAGACATCTGCTGTAATTAGAGTGGGATACAGATGGGACGCATTGTATCCAGGTTAACTGTCCCTTATTACAATATATGTTGTTCTAGTTAAATCCAGGTAAGCTGCCTTTTGGTGCTAAATATTCAAAGCCTCGTACAAAGCTTGCCACCTTATTTTGCTGTCTTCATAGGGGTTACATGGTCCCACAAGCATGCAGTTGTAAAATAAGCAGTACTCACCCTTCCAGAGCGTGGCCAGAGAGGCTATGGTCATCTTGCAGTATGAGATGAAGTACAGAAAGACATCTTGCAGAGAGAGAGCCAGTCTTGACAGGACGGTGACCAATAGAGATTTGCAATACACCGTTATTTGAGATGTACTGTCTCTGCATTAGATATTTTAAAAACAAACAAGAAGGACCTTGCTCTGGTGAGACTGCCATCTAAAAGAGACAAGACAGAAGAAGAGAGAAGTTAACGCACATTCCCATTACATTGCCCGGTCTTCTGGACAGCCTGCGGTAGCAGGAGTTGCACCCTCTTTTTTCTATATGTTGTTAACAGTATCTGTAAATGTGGGGAAAACGATTGATGTAACTCACTTAACCATTTCCATCTGTATCTCTATACAGCTCTTTAAGAATATGTAAATTAACTGTTCCATGCCTCCCAGGGCATATGCAACATTTCTTCCCTTCTACAAATTATTTGGCAAGTCTAAATGTAAACATATGAAGATGCTTTAATCATCTTCTCTGAGACATCCTACAGCTTGTCCTATTCTAGAAAGATGTAGGAAGCCCATTTCAAGAACAATAACAGAACCAATTAATTTGCGGTTATTCCTGTTGATCTTTGGGAACTGCAGTGTCTGGAAAATGCACTGCCTCATAGAGAAAACTGGCAGGGAAATTTTTCTTGTTATTTAGAAGAAATCGTCAACTAGATGAATATGAAGGCTTGAGAAATCCATTAGGAGGTTCAAAACTAGTTGGTTATCTCACTTCATTCTTCTACCTCTGCACTTTGGCATGAGTCTAAGAGATTTCTGTCATCATTTAAGAGTCACGGCTAAATGGAGGAAGACTGAACTTGAAAATCGAATCATTTATCTACAGACTTAAATTAAGCGATGTTGAGAAATTCTTCCAGTTGCAAAGGAAAAAAAATGGAAGCTCTTCTCTCTGCAAAAAATGCAAACTTTACAGACAGTAAGAGAGAGCCGGCAGTAATGTATTCCAATAGTATTTGAGAAGGCATATGTTTATGGCAAAGTAACTTCAAGGCATCAGAAAAGATAATCATAGGAGCTATTTTAGTCTCTAATATTTCACAATCTACATCACAGCGTGACCTATTAATATATCTAAGTTGTAAACTGTTCTCAAAGTTCCTCGCACTCTGTTTCTCTCAAGCCCCTGAGCAGAAGAGCTTTGAATGAAATAGAGTTAAGAGTCTGCTGTCGGGGATTGTATGAGATGAAAGAATGGAATAGACCTTTATTTGAAAGAGCAGAAGAAAGAGCTATTGAAGAGTTATTTGTGTTACACCAAAGTCTTTTTAGTAGGAAGAGGTTTAAGTAAACATAAATGGACTTTACGGTTCTTTAATTCTGTCAGCATGAGAACCAGGCCCTCTTCATTGCACGGTATCTTAAAAGGTTTTAATATAAGAAGTGGAAGAGCTGCATGGAGAGACAGAGTACATTCAGATAGACAGAAAAATAAGTCAACTCTTTTTTCCCTACTCCTTCAAACAAAGGTCGCTCATCCGTTCTTATCTAATTTCCCATTTTGTTCTGCCTCAGACTGCAGCATATTGCTTCTCTAGCCACCTCCAACCCCCCTTCTAGGCAGGCCTAATTTGCTTTTGTCGAGTCTGACCTGAAACATGCCAAAGCTAACAAACATCTTTTCCCATTGACTTCAGCAACTGCTGTGTGAGGTCCTTAAAATACAGTTCTAAGCTCAGTTCTACCGGCCTTGCATTGATGTAAATTCATTGACTGCAGTGGAGTTTTGATAATTATGCTGTTGTAGAATAAGAACTAAATCAAGCCATCAGTGACAAACGACGAAACTGGAAAAATAAACTTTGGTGTCAAAGTCCACTTCAGCTGGGGGTTGTGCAAATATTCTCACAAAAAGCAAAGCATAAAGGGAACAAGGAAAATAAACGATCTAGCAGTTGTCCCAGCACTTTCAGGCACTGGTTCCCGTGACTCCATGAACAGCAGAGAACCGAAAATATTTACTAATCCATTTTTGAATGATTTAACCATATTCAGTTGTGATTCTTAAAGAGAACACCCACTAGCATGTAATTTCTCATGTGGAGGAAATCTACTCTTGATATCACCAATAGGTATTTTATTTTCCTTTCACGAGCTCTGTGTCAGCAGCATGAAGGCATTTCTTATCTGTAGAAATTCCCAGGAGAAGTTAGTGACACAAACAGCGGGAGTCTGAGCAGCAGCAAGAGCAGTGGAGCAGCGTGCTCTTCCCATGTTCTGTTGGTGGTTCTGATGACAAGTCTTTGGCATCATAGGACGCTCACCGGAGCCAAGAGACCATGGGCAAACTTCACTGTTTCTATTTTTGTGATTGGTAGGGTTTTTTAACAATTTCATGCTCTCTTTTCTGATAGAGCAAAGCTGTGGCACCGTTGTAGTCAGACCTTTCCTTGTTGGCTTTCCAGAATATTACATTAGTTGGCCAGATCTGTCTAAGTGCTTACAAGGATGTGAGCTACATTATTTACCGTAAACCAAGAGGAAAAGTATACGTAACACCCCCATTCCCCTGGCTGTTTTGGCATCAAGGGAACCGTAGATTAATTATGAGTCCTGTTGGCTGCTTGACAGTAAAATCCTCAAGAATTAACTTCTTCAATAAATTACTGAAATGTGAAAGTAATTCAGTACAATCTAGGAATGCCTTGGCATTGCAATATAAGATTTAATCGTAATTCCTTGCATTTTCTGTTCTCTGGATGAAAGGTGCTTTATAAATATAAGAAGACGTTTATTTCAAAAAAGCTCAACTTGATGGGTGCAAAGCACCTCTAAGACTGTAGCCCTCTGGTTGCACGTTTCTTTTCCTTCTGTGGCAAATATATTTTCAGAGATTCCCCTGTTCCCCATTTCACAGTTATTGCCATTTCCATAACACACTTTCAGTTGTGTTGATTCATCTGATTGTACAGCCACGCTTCAAACCTGATTTTGCAAACAGCTCTGTTTTAAATATTCCGATCTACTTCATGGTGGAGGCACCAAATAGCTGGAGTGGCACTGCTGTGGGAAGAGCATTTTCTCTCCAAGGGGAGGGGATGACAGGCAGGAGATATAGAGTGGAAACCACATCTCCTTCCCAAGGAGGAGCAGCATTCAAAAACAGCCAAGGGGATCAAGCAGGTGCACTGTGTGCTTAAAGTCCGTTTTATGTCCATTTAAGTCTGTTTTATGTTTAGACACTTAACTGGCAACAGAGAGATGGAGGCTTTTAAAGAGATAGATCAGGGATTTTGAAGAGCACCTTGGCATATGAGGTGCCTAATTCCTGTTCATCTCAAGGCATTAAACACCTCTGATGACCCCTCTCTTTTGCAAGTGTGTGCCCCCAGGTTCCAAATGCATCCCCTACTCTATTTGCCTTATTAGTTTTAGTGTTTTTTTTCCCTGCGTATGCCTACCACCCCTGTCTCAATCTGTGGTAGCTAAGTGTGCGCTGCTTTTGGAAGGCTAGTAGTGTGTGCAACGTGAATGCTAAAGAAAATTAATACATTAGCAACAACTGACAGAGAAAAATGCCGGTATGCTGGATGGCACTGGTAGTAGCTTTTATTTGCTTTCCAAACATATTTGCACAAAAGTGTTTTGCCAAGAAAGAAAGTAAAAAGGAAAAAGAGAGAGTGTTAAATATAGAATGTATTTCTACATTGTGCTAATATCATCATGAGGACATGGGTCATCCAGGCAACAGAAACAATCCATGAAGATCTCTGAGCTGAAGCATGTGATATGAATAGCAAGGCCTTAATGCAATGGCTGCAGTAAATGGGCTGTGACCAGCCAATTGCCAGGGATGATTTATTCAAGGAATGGGTTATGAATATATAATTTAAAAGCAGCTACGTTCCTAAAAATCAAAGCCTGTACATGGTCATTTGGAAAGAGGTAAGGAAGTTACATAGACCCACTTGTTCCCCACAAGCAGCTCGCTCAGTGCTCAAGGTGTGTAGCCTTTTCCATGTTATACAACTGGACAAAGGAAGAACATGGTGCTTAAATGATTTGTGCTTGTTATGTATGCAGGGGGCTCAGAAAAGCACACCAAGGACATGTTAAAGCAACATGTCCATCTACCAATGCAGAATTTTTTTCCCCGTGATAGATTTCCCTGTTCAATTCCAGGTAATTTGAGCAATAGGACACTTGAATCCCTTGGGAACTGTGAATACAAGGCACCTGACAACCACATTATTTACTTACGCTGGAAGAGGTCTGCTATTCTTTTAATACATGTAACTTTTCCTATGTCTCTGTGCAGCAGGCTTTTTTTATAGCAGGGATTTAACCTTGGATCTTTTAATTTAAAGAACAAGGCTTTATGCCTACAGTAAAAGACTGAGCTGTTAGTCTACACCATCTCAAAGATTTCAGTCACTAGAGGGTGACAGAATCATGTAAGGGAAGCACAGACTACCCACTTAACAGCACTCCTGGTCCTAACTTGTAGCTATTGAGTTAGCAGTAGGTTGTGAAAAATTCTCACATCATTACATTAATGAAACAATTTCATTGACAGTGATTGACCCAATCTGTTCAGCCCTGACAGTGAGAAATCTCTTCTCTGCCTGCAAGGGCAATTTGTGTAATTATACACGTGCCAGTGAAATGAGGTAAGGAATAAATCAGTGTCAGTGTACTAAACCACAGCCTGTTTCCTCCATCAACATGAAGTGAAGTATCTTCCCATATCAACATCCTTTACATTTATTAATATCTTTTAGTCCTCAGATCTCCTGCCTTGTCCATAGAGGGTTAATATTCTTGGTTTTCAAAAAAACCCCCTAATTTTTCCATCTGTTACAGAAAAGTAACCCCTCTGTCCCATCTGAGAATGCTGCTGTCTGATGCAACGTTGCCAGGCTCCAGGACAGCAGTAGGATGGAGAGATGAGAACCGTTGCACCCTTAACGCACTTCTACCAAAGCATGTGATAGCTGTCAGCTACTCGTATGCTCATATATCCTATAAGTCCTTATTTCTGCAGGCAAAGAACCAGTGGACCCAAGACAATTACTGTTCTTAAATTTAACCAGTGTGCAAGGTTTAAAGTACTTGGAATAAACAAATACTGTAAAACGCAGGCTTACTGAGACCGCATCTTAGAGAAAGCTTTGTAAATAGCCATCTTCTACTCACCTTCCTTTAGACATCTGTGCCATAGTGATAATGTGCATTGCCAAGACTGAAAAGCCCTTTTAGATACAAACTAGGCAGGATTCCTGTGTTTTTCTTATAATATCTAGCAAAAGACCCTGACTTAATTTGGTGTCTCTGGATTATACTATAATGAAAATAACTGCATAACTACCATAATAATTGCAATAGTAATGCTCCACTTACTGTAGAGCTCTAAACAATCATCACTGCAGGGTTTTAGAAGCAGATCTGGTACAGTCAATAATCATTTCTAAGACATAGTGTTTGATTCTCAGCATATGGTAGTCAATGAAAAGCTTCCCGACTATTTTCATTAGGTCTGACCAAGTCTCCTTCCACCACCCTTTGAGCTCCGCTTTTGAAAAATATATTACACCTTGTTCTTAATTCCAGCCAAGTGCAGGGTTTCACATCTAGCTTGACTGCAACTAAAACCGCCAGTGGGATCCTCCTATACATCACCAAAAATTAGGTGCTTCTTTTAAACTGACTTTGCACAGCAGAATATTTTATTTTTAGCGAGGTCAGAGTAAGTCCGAAGTGCAAATAAACCCAATTTCTCTAGCTCCGATAAATGAAATAAGTATCTTGCAAATGCCAGTGCCTCCTTTCTATGAACCAAGCGATGGTGGGTTAAGACAAGGTGCTCTCATCCATCTTTGATTAAAACATGAACCTGCAGCCTGCTTCCTATGCTTTCTTTAGTGGGAGGATGCATGATCTCCCCCAGCTGGCTACTAAAGATGTTGGCTGCTCTTGGAAACTTCATCACTATTGTTTGTAGGAAAAGGTAAAAAGTTATTAGCAGATTTAAGGGAAGTAAAAGAACACAAAAAGCTGAAAATGGATAGCCAGTATTAAAAACTAAAATAAAACTAGGTTGGATGGCTTAAACCATTTAACTGGGTGACTTAGCAGTAAATGTGGAAGAGGACAGTGAACGTCAGTCTGTACAAAAAACTGTTGAGGAGTGAGTGCCATCCAAACACAGCTGAGAATTTTCTACCATTCCCTTTCCTGTAGTCTCACATAGGAGGAAAGCACACAAATGGAAATGGCCCCCTTTATACAATGCTATAGCTCCAACAGATGAATAATCAAGTAAGCCATCTAAGAAGCAACATGTAAGAGAATTATAAGAATGCACTAGCTATTTCTAGTCTAGGAAGGAGAAAAAAATATTCACAACCCATTGAGGGACTTCAGAGGATAATTTTATGCCTCATCACAAAAGATCACCAAGGCCATTTAGGGAGATTAAGGGAAAAGCAGCAGGCATTTTGAGAAATAAACATTCTGTATGGTAATCATGAGGGTTTGTTGGTTTTTTTGGTTTTTTTAATAAACAAAACAAATAATCAATTGAAGTTCAAACCTCAAGAGCTTAGGAAAAGACTTATTTTCCCCCAGTAACAGGATTTCCATAACTGACCACTGCTGCTCCTCACACCTTCCCCCGTGGTATACATGCTTGCCGTTGCAGGTTTGGGCAGTGTACTGACGTACTGCTCACGGCAGTTTGTAAGGTCCTGCTTACTTGCTCTACGTTAAATTCATCACCATACTAAAGACCAGCAGAAGTGCTCTGCGCTTTACTCTTCGAAGTAAGTCCTTGGACTTGCCTTTACTGCTGCATAGTCTGTCTGCATCAAGGGTGAATTCTACCTGGAGAAGACAGCACACAAAGGGTGGGAAACTAATTCCTCTGGGTTTCAATTTTAACATATTTGTACCTAGAAACAGGATTTGCCCAGCTTTTCTTGGGTCTGTTTGTGATCAGCTGCTGTGAGAGCTTATGCATGGCCTGACCAGACGCCACCTCATGCCAGCAAAGAGCTCAGAAACACAAAATGCAGTCTCCTCCTAGATTTTCTAATATCCTCGTAACACCTGTATCCTAAACTAGGGTGTTTAATGTTTGTAATGGAAAAAAAAAAATAAAAAATCTATTATTTCCTCATATCTTTTTCTGCTTGTACTGTTCTAATACGTGTGAAGAAGAGCTGTTGGCAGAATTTTGAGGTCTCAAATGCTCTGATTGTCAACAAACGAGGTACAATGTGGCACTCACAAGACTTAAATAAAATTCTTCAGTAGTGACACTGAAAACATTTGACCAAAACAGTCAGTAATAGCTCAAAGGCCTCCAAGGAGTAAAGCATTGGTATTTATACCTCAAAGCCCATCCAAATTCAGGAACAGACCTAACTCTGAGTGGTGCCCAAATGTACAGCATATTCCACTCGTTTTAATGCATCTTTCCTTAGCAAGTTCATAATGGGTGAAAAAAACTGTATTCTGGCTGGTACATTATGGAAACCCCTTAGATCTGATATGCAAAAGTAACCTAATCCTGCTTTATTGAACTTAGGCTCAGACTTTTGCAGCTGATCTGACGAAACTTGCTGAAATATAGCAGAAATCTTAGGAATTGTTGGAAAGGCAACCTTGCTTAATGAAACAAAAGAAATATAGAGTTTAGCAGTAAAGAAGGCCAAATTATAAAGAACCTGAATTCATTGAAATGTATGCAATTGATTTTAGTGGGAGCAGAAGTTGGCTCAAAATAGACTTGATTAATTAACAATAACGATATTTTGGCAGACTCCTCCTAAGCCACAGAGGAGCAGTTTATGCAATTACCATTGCAAAATCATCATAGATATTTGGCTGCATTTGCTATATTAAATAAAAAGTCTATAGAAAGCTAATGGATTGATTCAACTCTTTATGCAGAAGAGGGCCCATGATTAAGCACCAGAGTGCCATGGAGAAGAAACATGACTTCACAGAAGTCCATGGCAAAATTCCCACAGACTTCAGTAGGATGAGCTTTTACTTAGTATGACTGTCTGTGAAGGTGGGAACATTTGCCTAATGCTAGCTTTGTGCCAGCACGCTATCAGCTCTGTGAACAAACTGGCATCTGTTCCAGCTTGCCCAGACCTTTAGCTGAAAGCATCTGCTACCTTACGAACTGAATTCCCAAATCCCTCCTGTCCCAGGTCTGATTGAAATTCTGTGAGTGCATGACTCAGAGCTTTAACTTGCAGCCTGGGGAAACAACAAAATAAAAGGGAAAACAAAACTGAGTACTGGATTTGAAGTGAAGGAAGGGGGCAAAACTTCAGGCTACTCTAAGGATGGTTTTGGTTTCCTTTGTTCAACAGCCTGCTAAGTGTTAGTCACTTAGACTCAGCCACAGGTGGAAAGAAAATTATTGCTAGGTTTCATATTAATATAGACTATTTCTAGGCTTAGAATAAAAAAACGTATTTAGGACTAGCGAATTAGGTACGTATCTTGAGCTCTACTGTGTTCCCTAGAATGAACATACTGATGCTGTTTCATTGACCAGGTCGAGATTGATATTTTTAACCTGGATAAAGCAGAACTTCTCACCTTACTGCCCTCAACCCAGCTAAATCTGGGAGAATGAGAGCCAAAACATCCTAGAGAGATGTAGTAGTTAGAGGAATGGCCAGGAACACCTCACCCTGCTGTTTCCCCAAATCCAGGTTAGCTCCCCTGCCAGAGTCTCCTACATGAGGCTGTGCATCGTTCAGTGTCTCGCTCATCTTTTGCAGCAGTAATTTCAGTGGGATGGATGATGCTGTTATTCTGCATTGCTAAGATAAAGTCTCATTTATTTCCTATCTCATCGGCACTGAGGGATAATTGAAACACAGTCTTACAGTTTGGCTCTTTATAAATAACAGTAAGAGTGGAGAATTTTGTCTTTTGAATTCTAATTACGCTCATCTCTGAACTGTATTTTATTAACCAGATTTTATTATCCTCCCAGTGTATTGTAACTGCACTAGCGAGGAACTGCCAACTATATTGTTTGCTGATTGACATGTGATTTTCTACTGTGTGATTAAGTTGGGGAAAATGAGAGAGAGTCCAATATTCCCAAGACTAGCACCTTCAAAATGCTCTCCTGGAATTCCTTTTAGCTAACCATAACCTGCTGACCACTGTGTTCCTCGCTGATATTTTAGGTGACTTTCAGGAACAATGCAAAATGAATTAATATCTAAAGCATTTGCACATTTGATGGTATGACTTGTTTACTGCTAGATCATGGCAAAAAGTAAGGAAGAGAACCCTGTGACAAAATTCCTCATGACAGCACTCAGCAAAAAACAAGGGGTTAAGAAATCAAAGAAATCTAGAGGCTGCTAAAGAAGAAAATCATGCAGCCTTTTTGGAGGCTGTAAAGGGCTTCAAGAGAAGGAAGGATATTGGTGTGCTGGCCATTGATATTATTTTCAGTCTGCATTTGGAGACAGCAATGCCTTGATTGTGGTTATTGCTGTGCTATGTAATAGAACTCTCCATATCATCCTTCAGCATAGGTTTACTGTCCAGTACAAATTAGAACTAAACTTCTGCTGAGACAGACAGCAGAAGAGAAGGAGGGAAAGAAGGAAAAGCAGACCAATAATATAAAAAAGCTCTTTGTTAAAAGTAGTATTGATCCTCTCCCTCTGAATTTCTACCCGTAACTTGCTCAAAGTCCCACTGAAAATGTTTATCCCATTAATATATCTTCCTGTAATATATACTACCAGTTTATGACAGCTCGTGACAATGAAAAGCTATGAACAATGTAGTGTGGACCAAGACATTACAACAAACTAATCACTTGTGACTGCAATGCAAGCAGTGGTGTTAACTATCATCTCCAGCATGACTTTTTGCCTTCTGTTTTCTGAAAGATTGCAATAAACCCTGTTCTGACCTTGCTGTCTTTGACTGAAGAGGAAAGGCTTTTTGAGACTGATTCTTCAGCCGCGGACAAAACTCGTTGAGGGGCTCATGCACTGAAATATCCTCATGGGTATGCACTGAACTAAAGGACATTTCACCCTATGCCCAAGTGGCCACTGGCTGTGAGGAATGAAAAGTGGGGTAGACCGTGCTTTTCAGTGATGTCAGACTTGTAGATTTGGGGGAATTTCCAAGCGAGAAATGCTGCACTCTGAAGTCTTCTAGCAGGATTCTCGGGCACAAACACATACAAGATGCATGAAGCCAAGCTGCTCAGAAACGTTATGACAACTGTGCGGCTGTACTGACTGCCATTAATGGATGTTCTCCCTCACTGCCAGATCCTACAAGAGGTCAAGAAAGCAAGAGCAGACCTCAATGATGTTACAAAGCCAGATGCAAAGCCAGTCTGTAGTTTATGAACCCCTCATGTACTACTCCAATGGGCTATGTGAAAGTAAGCCCATACTTTAGAAGAAAGAATTGATTAAATCTTGCTAATAGTGCTCCAAGATTTCACAAAAACACATATTGAAGAGGACAACGTCATCAAGATAGTCTTGGTTAGTGCTGTTATTCTGTTATATCTACCCAAGAACGATAAAGACTTCCTGGCAAATCCTGCTGGGATGGTAAGGATTTGATATCTGGCATTTATATAGCTAAGCCATTCTCTCAGCATTTAGACCTATGTGTATGCTCTCGTCATGGTGATATGTCTTGCTTCTGGATTCTAAAATGAGCAAGATCCTATTAGCAGTGGGAACTGGGCATGATTGGCTAGAAAATTGGAGATGTTCCAGTTGTGCTAATAATACTTTTTGCTTGGAGACAATAACAATCCTGTTATGTTAATTTTTTTGCCTGGCGCATACAGTGTGCGATGTACAATAATGTCCATAAGTGTTTTTATGAGTGCTTAACGTACACACTTAAATTTTGCAAAGCAGCTGTCAGAATTAAATGCGTAACAAATCAGATGGTTAATCAGCATGTGAATACGTAAGGAACTGTGTCTGTGAACGAGGCGTGCTATTTTTAAAACCCTGGGGAGCTCTGCCACCAGATGGCCTTTTTTGAGCTATGAGTATTCCTCAAAACAGTTTGGTTTTGGTGTTTACAATATCTAGTAACTTTTAAATACCTTCTGAAATTGCTCATTCTGTCTCCTAGATATGCAGCTGACATGGGCATCCTCACCTCGCTAAGGGGAGCCCTTGTTTCAGGCAATTTAAGCTTTGTTGTCCTATGATAGTAATGGCTGCAGGTGATTACATCTGGATATTTTTGTAATATACCCGTGTTCTTTTCATTCCTATTCCACATTGCGTGTGTTGTAACCAAGTCACTTAATATTTTACGTAGGGATTAATCAAGGCTAAGGAAGTTAAGCCCAAACCTGCAAGTATTTAAAGATGTGACCTCTACTGATTTTAGGAGTTAAACGCCTAGATAGGAATTAGGTTCCTACATACCTTTGTGGCCCTGGGCATTAAACATCCAGTTAATTCATGGAAGCCAGTGTAAATAAACCACTTCACATCCTTAGGCTATTTGGAAAATCCAAAGTGGGGTTTTGTCATATGCAATTCAAACTTGTTCAAACCATATACAGGCTTGAGAGCTAGGATTTCACAAGAAAGTCAAAGTGCTGTAGGTGACAGCACACGTTACCCCGCTATTTTTCTTCCTGTGTCTCTAATGTGCTAATTCTTCTCCCTGGTCCTAAATAAGCAGATGAGTCAACTTTCACTAACAGGCGCATGAAGCGGATGAGCTAGAACAGAGGGGGTTTTCTACTCTTAAAAGTAGTCTCTGAAATCACTGACAAAGTGCTCAGTGGTATCATGTTCCACCTTCATGACAACATTATGTGCTAAAACTCATGTCTGCAATGACTTTGCTATTAACGGGCAACGGCATGATATGCCTCTAGCAAACTTCCCTTGCATTTCAGGCTCTAGTCTGAACAAGACAATAATATTTACTTGCACTAAAACAATCTTGTCAAGAATTTTGAAGTTTGTTATGACCATTAATTAAGCTCGAAAAATACATACCAGCACTACTATTACCACTTCATGCCTGGCTAAGCCTGCACAGAAAGAGGTGAAGAGAGCAGTTTGATATGCTTGTGAAAAAAAATGCGCAATGAGGAGACGATGATACAGAAACATTAATATAATCAACAGAAAATTTGTTTTCCTAGTTTGATCAAGGACTAGAGGCTCATCTCGCATCTGTGAAATACTCTAATACCACAGCACCCTATCAGTTATTTCTCTTTGCATTGAAATAACTACTGGAGCAGGACTTCAGCATCTCATGTAAATATCATTAGCACTCATACTTCTAGTTCTGGGATACTGAAGAATTTTTTTCCCTCCTTTCTGTGTTTTTCTTTATTTCCCCTTTCTCCCACTGTGACCAGGAATATCATTTTTGTTGCGTGTGGTACATATGTTCCCACGAAAAGTTTGGGTTTTGAGAAGCTGACATTTTCCAACGGAAACCCATTTCATGAGAAAATCTCCAACCAGCCCCTTCGCCAACTACATCCAGTATGCCTTCCGTGGGCCCAGATCCAGCAGCAATCACACAAGCATCAACAAAGCTCATTCCATGGACCTCACAAGAGAGATCCTGACAGCAGCATCTGGCCCACTAGAGGGATGTTATTGGGTTCTGCAAACATATTGCCACCAGCTGTCTTCAACTGGCCATCAGCTGCGTATAGCATACACATCGTCGTATTGAGTTCTGATTAAGCAAATACCTCCTGCAGAGGTACCCAAAAATCCAGCTTAGGCTTTGGTGGTGGCCTTCACAAGCTATCCCAGCTCAGCCTGCTCCTGTAGGAGAATATTTATTATATAATGTTAGATATTTATAACATATTTATATAATGTTATATATATTTATTATATTATATACACCATCTTAGGGACATGGTGTAGTGGTGGACTTGGTTGTTTTAGGTTTATGGTTGGACTCGATGATCTTAAAGGTCTTTTCCAACCTATACGATTCTGTGATAAGTGTCTACCTTATTCTGGGGTGCTACAGTGCTCTCCCTGTGCGGCCAGGGAAGACTGCCTGTTTTATAATAAATCTCCTCTCTCCCAGTGGATACAGGTATAAAGAAACCACTCCAGAAACACAACATGGAAGAGGTGTTATTTTGGTTTTACTGACAATTCCTGCTAGCTTTCTTCCCCTGAGGAGCCATATGGTCCCAGATTTGACTCTCAGCTCAGAGCAAAGAGATTCCTTCAAAGTGCTCCTGAGGATAATTTGGCTTCCTATAGAATTAAACCAATTACAGCATTAGTAAGGCTGGCAGGCCTTTGCTGCGGAGAATGGCATCATTACTGCTGAACACAAACCATATACACAAGTCACACTTAGCCAGCTATTACTCCCTCCATTTTTAAGCTCATTTGATGACTTTGAGGAAAGATAAAGGAATCAAGGACTGTAGGCATCTTTGGCTCTTTCTTAACAATTTCAAATGGCCAAAAGGACAGAAGAAAGGGAAGAATGTGTAGCGATAAAAATGCTGCATGGCCTTGGGAAGACAATATTTCATCTAAATTAAATTAAATGGGATGAATTTCAATTTGATATTTGTGGCACAGCTTCAGAGTTTTTTGAGGGCAGTCTGCTCTATAGACTGCATTGATTCTTCAGTTTCCCGGAACATGCTCTACTCTCTAATTGTGAGTGTGCACTGTAGCAAAAACAGATTTCACTTTGCTCTTCATCAGCAGACACACACGTTACAGAAAGAAAATAGAAGAAAAGGCAGAAATTCCCATCAGCGCATAGCAAATGCTTTCCTCTGTATTTGCAAAACAAAAGCCATTGTCTAGAAATTTTCAGCACAAGATCCTGAGAAAGAAAAATGATATATTATGTATACAAAAGTCTGCAAAAATGGCAGGAGCTTTTACTAAATTTCTTATTTCTAAATTTTGTCAGAAAAAAATGTCTACATTGCCTCACTATTTTATTATGAAATGAAAAACAAATATCAAAGTGGTATTTCTTTTAGAGTTGTAAGGTAAGTATAGTTAAATACCTTTAAGAGGCAAACAGGGTTTGATTGATCTGTATTATTTTTCCCTAGAGTCATTCACATTTCATTTTCTTCTTCTGATTTTGATCAGGATTCTTTCTTTAACGCCCAATATTCTTAAAGGGAACAGATGCTCTTATCCACATCTAGCAAGCTGTTCTCTGCAAATCAAAAAGGAGAAGACAGTTCCCTTCCGATGAACTCTGATGATCATCCCAGACCTATTCATTTGGGCCATAGTTTTGGCAAATATTCAGATGTGAAGTAGACTTGAAGTATTTGGAAGTCAAAGTCAAACACAAGTTTAAGTACTTTGCTGGACAAAGACAGCTTAGGTACATGCAGAAAGCGACGTTTAACGAAGACTGGGGTGACTCCATGCTACTGCATTAAAAATAGGAATACTTCTCTTTCAAACATTTATTTAGTTTTTCATAGTACAGAACTGGAACAGGAAAAGAACAGTATTATCTATCAGTCATACGGCTCTCAACCTTTTGGAACAGCACATGTTGTGCACTATGTATATTTACCCATTAAAAAAGTCTGTAGATTCATTTTTTTCTCTGACATGAAAAATGTTGATGGAAGCACTAAAGGATTAGAGTGTCTCTGTGATTTGCTCGCTAAAGTAAACATGAGCCAATACTGTAACCAGATCACATACTTGTGGTGGAGTACAGTGACTAATTTAATTTTCAGCCACACTGAGAAGAAGCAGAATGTGCACCAGGAAATAGACTGAGCTTTCTTTAGTGTGGGAATGAAAACGCGTGTGGGACAAATGGGCCTGGTGGGGATTTTTGGCCTCATTTTACCTGTCTTGGCCCTTGGGATACATCAAGACGAATAGTTCAGAATGAGATTATAAGGATTCTGCAGACAAGTAATAAAATGGATTTCTATTTCTTCCTCATAGAGCAGTTCAAGAAAGCCAAGTCATCAAATAACTGTAGGAGTGTTACCCTGGGAGGTGGGCTCGGTTCACTTCCCAGGCTTTTCCTCTAGTCCCTGCGGTTGATTCGGTTCTCTACTCTCAGACATTGATTTCAACAAAAAAAAGGGAGCAAGTTATTGAATTGCAGTGCTATTGAGAGGCTGGCTCCAGCCTCCCCACAACTGATCTAAACAGGGAATCAATTATTTATCAGCCATGACTTACCCATCTTCTCTTGTGTTTGCAGCAAGGTGGATAGGATTTTCTGGGGTTGCTCTTATCGTCAGTTCAATGTTCGGATCTAGCTTTGACTCAGCTGCCAGGGATGGGAGAAAGGTGATGAGTCGGGAGGCTTCCAAGTCATCCTACAGCATATTAGGATTGAGCTCCAGTAACAGGACAATCTGGTGCCAGAACAGACTGGAGCAGTAGGGTCCCACGCCCTTTCCACACAAGATGTGCCATTTCAGAATACAGTCCCATTCCAATAAATGATTCACTGCATTTTAGCAAAATACGCAGTACCTTTGATCCTGCTGACTGAAGAAGTGACAGGTAGTCTTGAAAGACATCACTTGCTTAACATGATTAGAAGTCAGCAGTAAACGCTAATGCTGTGCTTTAAGTCCTGTTTTACAATGCAAATGACTTCTTCATGGATCTGTGAGCAGCAAATTGGATTTTGAGGGGTGTTTTTTTGGCAAGATTGTGGTCAGATTTTACAAACTAATCTCCAATAATTTCCATTTAAAATGACTGTTACTATCTATTTTTACTGTGGTAGCATCTGGGCAACCAAAATAGCCCACCACCCTGCCATTGCACAAAGTACTGAACAAAACTCACAATATGTACTAGAAGAGCACGACCTCCATTTAGTTTAGGAAAGGATGTTTTGATGCCAAAGCATCGTGCCATGGTCACACAAAAAAATCCTTTCTATCTTTGGATGCAATCGTGTCATATAACAAGAGTTCTGTTGAATGGATAGTGTTTATCTGGGAAGGCTCCTTAGTGGATATTGTAAAAGAATTTGAGAGGCTCTTACCAACCTGAAACATTCATGCTACTCACAGAGATCATTGCAGCCTAGGGGTAGGTTTGGGAGAACACAGTCTGTCTGCTTCTGACTCCTGAAATTTGGTCCATTGCCATCAGGAGGATGCTTCAGAAGGAAATTTTTTTGAAAAAAAATTTTCAGGTACTCAACATAAAGACATTTGACAATGAAGACGACAGTTTTCATCTCCCTGCTACAGGCAAGAAAAGAGAACCTGGTGCCTAAAGATAAGTTATGTTTTCTGGGTGTGGTTAGATGCAACGCATAAAGGTAAGTTAGAGAAAAAGAACAGCACTATCCTGCAGCAATAATCAATCTTTGCAACTCCCCTGCACTAAGCATGTGTATTGTGGCACTTCCAGGCAGGACTGGGGCTCCACTGCTGTGGAAACGCATGGCAAGAGACCCTTCCACTCCAAAAAAACTTCAGCAGTTTAAGTGCAGGAAGGGAGAAGAACAGTCCTGTCAGTCCCATTGCACTGACTGAAGTGTGAAGAGCAGATATGTCACATATCTTGGCTAAGGTCATCCAGGCAGCTTTCAGCAGACACGTCCCTTGAGTCCAAGCATTTTTACTTCGAAGTCACAGGAGGTCAAGTTATAAAACATGCTCTTTTCCTCACCAGCAGTCCATTCCTTCCTTCAAGCATGTTTCTGTGCATACAGTAAAGAAGATTTAACTGTAAAAGGCAGACAAGTTTGATAATAATGAGAAATGCAAGCTGAAAATGGCACTTACCAGCTTACTCTATGTAAAGACAAGCATAACCACAAGTAAATGGGCTTAAAAATACAGGCTAAGAGCACACAATGGATTTAAGGCAGATGGAAGATAAAGTATTCTTCTTTTTAAAAAATAATAACACCACAATAATGAATGCTTCCTGCTCCCATAGCCTTCCCACTTGGACATGCATTGCTGCCTACTTTACTTTGTACTCCCTGTATCACAGAGATGGCACAGAGAGGTCAGATAGCTTTCCTAAACAGAATCAACAAGAGAATCCAAACTCAGTACAACAACCTTTATTATATGACTCAGACCAGCAAAAAACTCGCTAGGAAAATATGGAACTTAAAAACATACACACTGTTCAAGTCTTATTTGATGGTTAATGAGTGGGACAGGACCTCCCACACTGGGAAAGTTCTGATTTGATCTTTTCTTTGGCAGGTCTGTGGAAACACTCCAAACATTTCACTGCAACTTCTCTTTTGCACAAGACTGCAATATATTAACTGATGACAAAACCAACCAAAAGTTCCAAAATACTTCAGATCGAAAAAATAAAAATGGGATGCTACCGCTTCATCAGAACTCCCCCAACCACACAGCAACATGCTACCAAGGTAAGTTCATTGTTCTGCTGTGTTATCATGAAGAAAGTCCATAGTGCGATGGAAGATGGTTCCACCTGTGCTTCTCCAAGAATCCGTGCTAGTCATTTTTTAACATCCTACTGTTTTTATAATGCAAAATTCTATGTACATTGAGTGGGAACTAAATGAGTCACCCAATTTTTGCTGTAATTTTAATACCCTGTTATTTTAATGTCCAAGCGTAAGTACAAATTAGAATAGTCTTCAAATCACAGATGCTCTTCTGGAGCAATGCTTACAAAAACTTAGCTGAACAAACAAAAAGTTACAGTGCTGGGTTACTTTATTTGACTGCCTTTGCAAAGCCAGCATCGCACTGTATCCAGACAATGAAAAGAGAGAAGGAACCAAATTAATCTGGCTTGTATGGATCCCTGGATTTTTTGTGTGAATTTCTATTCTAATGTATTGCTTAACAGCAGCGTCTTTTTGGGGAAATTTTCTGCTTTCCAAACATGCTTTAATATAAATAATAATGATGATAATAAAATTATGCAGTTTACATTGATGTCTTATCATTTTCCCACAGGGCTTCCAAAGAAGCTGAACAGAGAATATTCTCTAGAAGAAAAACAGCTTCTGCCCAGCCAAGCAGATCTCTCCTGCTGCAAAAAGGTGTAAGTCCACTGACTTCAGCATAGCTCCACGACTCACAGAAAGTGGCCAGAATTGATACTGGAGAGGAAGGCATGTTACTCTGGCTCACATAAAGAAACAGCACATTCTGTACCACAATTGGTCATGTGCCTCAGCTGAGCTGAATTCCCCCTGGATAATTTCTTTAGGTCTTGGAATTCAACCTCTGGAGATAAAGCCAGCCCAAGGCTTTACGTGCTACTGAAATTCAATGGAAACATTAGTTTGGGAGCTCTGGTAACGCACCGTGCTGTGTGCTCATCTACATGCACAAAAAAAATGTTATACTACAAGCTCAATGCTTAGGTTTTGTTTTTCACAGTTCTTAAGGCCTGACAAGACTTGAGTTTTGGGTCAAGTGAGAGAGACTGGAGGCAGCACACCTATTTTCTGCTCCAGCAGTCATCTGTTTTGGCATACAGATGTATATCCTGTGCATGATCTGGTATGTGTACGCCTCTTCCCACCTCCCTTCATACCAGTTGCCTCCACTCTACTCTGGTGAAAGTACGGGAATTTGTAGTTTCAGATCTATGTTTGTGACCCATCTACCCCATGCAGAGAGTACTTTTGCACCATATTTTGAACAGCTTTTATTGCTACTTGTCTTTTTCTTTGCTACTAACAATTTGCTAGGCAGGTATTTGGCTCAGCTTTGTTACCTGTACTTTGCGCTAACACAACTTTATTTCTGGTATAAAGGGGTTCTTGATTTTTGATACATCTCATGTTCTTTTGTCACATTATTAGAGAAAGGTTGTTTCACTGCCTTACCTCAATAATTCAGCTCTTGAAAACTGGTAATTTACATTTATGCTTAAGAAACTGAAACATAATGGCAGTTTGAAGTAAACCCAGACTGTCTGTGATCTGAAACAAACCAGGGCTAAACTGAGGTTTCTGGATAAGTCAAAGTTAAGGCTTGTCGACCAAGGCCTCGAGTTTGACATGTGTGGGAGGGTTTGTGTTTGGGTAAAGATGGGTTTGGACTTAAGCTGTATTTAAATGCAGGAGAGACATTCTCTGTAGTTACTTGCTGGCTGCAGTCCCCATCACTTTCAATTAAGTTTTAAGTGACCTTGGCGCTCATTCTTGAGATGCATCTGGGCACCTAATTTCTGTTGATTTTGAGCGTCTGAGTGTTAGCCCTTTACAGAACCGTCATAAATTCTGACTATATCTTGCATTAATACGTAATGAAGCCCTTTATCGTACAATATTTAAATGTCAAGTGGCAAAGAATGAGCCACACAAGAAACTGGACAGTCTGCTCTAAGCACTAGGTGAAAAATTCCTTCCAGTAATGGCATACTGGGCTCTGCATACTGTATTCCTTGTTTGTTTTACAATAAATAAAACAATCCAGAGTCTCTGATGCCTCTTCTCACACAAGGAAAGTGTTCTCTGTGCTCCTTTAATGACTTCCCAGGGGTGGTGTCAGCCATTACGTTCTGATCTCCTAAAGCATAAAGGCTTCCTTCTGAAAGAATTATCTAGTTTCATGGGCTTTAAATTAATGGAAGGAAAGCTTGCTCATTGTAGTCACATCAACTTAAGACTTACAAGAAATTAATGACGTAACTGGGAAACAAAACAAAAGAAAAACTAATATTCTTCCTGTGAAAACATCAGTTCGTATTTCCAAATGTAATCTGGATTTCCAAATGGATACATTTCTGTTCCAAGTGAAGGAACAGCCGGCTGGTGTAAATCAAATTTTTCATCATGAGTGGCAAGCTGACATACATCATGGAAGGGCAAGACCTCTAATCTCAGGGACTTTAGACACAGTCAGCACCTTTAGGTGTGAGGTTTTGAGTTTTCTCAAAAAAAAAAAGAAAACAGTGCAAGTGCAGGTTATTTATTTGGCTCTGGTCTGAATTGTCTTTGTTCCATTTCTGCTGGCCTTTAAAATAAAAAGGAGAAAACAGGAGTATATTTTAGAAAAGAAGAATGATGTGTGAAAAAAATGAGGTGCAAACCATGGGCCAGATCCCATGCAAACTCACCAAGGCTGACACGAGCTGTGAATGATTAGCATTTCTGTAACTTAAACCATTTTTGTTTAGCTGTCTAACAGTATAAACAAAAGCCACTCATGCATGCAAACGGAATCCTGCAATGTCTATCCTCCCATAACCAGGGGGGAGCTGTCTGAAACTATCCAGGATCCGATAAAAAGCCTCAAGAGGTATGGGGATCTCTTTACAGATTTTATGGAGTCCTGCCCTTGGTCGCTTACAGAGATCTCTTCACTGATGGGTTTTATGGAGTCCTCCCCTGATTACCCACCACAGCAAATTTATCCTGCTGCGAGGCAGCACGGAATCAATGTCTTTTTTACACAGATAGGGAGATGGAGTGGCACACGCAAGTTCCCTTCATCGCAAAACTGGACGTTTTGGGATGTGTTAGAAGAGGTGAATCAACTCCCATATTCACTGAGAAGTACCAATTTATAGTGCAAGTCACCCGGGCTGCATATTCAAGATGCTACAGAAAATTATTTTAGAGGCACACGGATGCAAATCACTGTAATAAAAAGGGCTATGGCTTGTTGAACTCCAAAGAGAAGGACGGCTTTTGGCAGGACACACAGATTTGGAAACATCATATCCAAATTCACATGGTGCCTGTCTACTTGGGAGACGAAACTATTTTTTCACAGCTTGAATTTTAAATGCAGTCTGGACAACAGTCAGAATCTTCCATGAAACAGTATGTGAATTTTGAAAAATTAGTGCTCGAGCTTTAGGTATCTCCTATCAGCTCAGTTATTCTTTAATAAAGGTGCTGAATTACACAGAGGCCACTGCTGTCAACTAGAAAGTTTTGTGACAAGACAGAGAAGTGATTCACGAGCTTATGAGTCAAAAGGGTAAAAAATACTATGTTCTGAGGCTGTTCACTTCCCCAGGATCTCCAAATTGTTTTCCCAGGTGACTTGCCTGCGACTTAATTCTGTCTTTCTTCTTCCAGAGCCCTCTTTCCTAAATTGTCGCCAACTTTTCATGATTTACAAGAAATGACAGGAAGTGCTCTGCCAAGCCCCAGTGAAATGACTTGGTGAGTAAGGAGCTTGTTTCTGACATTGCTGATAGCAGCTGTTTGAGAAGACAGAATGTGAAATTCAGAGTGTGGGTAATCGAAGAGAGCCTAGGAAGAGGATTTTTTCCCTTTACCTCCTACACTAACACGGCAAAAATAACTGGGAGGGCTTAATCACATATGTGGATAAGAAATTGCCTCCAGGTCAAAACTTCCGAGCTGCTGAGTGTTCAGCTCATCCTAGGTGCCACGCTGGGCCCATCTTGGGAAGTCTGCCACTGATCTTGGGAGGCCTAGGATTCTGCCTTCTCAGAGAAAAACGATAGTCCTGTGATAGCACCAGAAACTTCCGTCGTGGACTGGAATCCCACTGTAGTAGGGCTCTACAAACACTGAACAAAAATGATCTAGACTAAAATACTGAGATTTAAAGATGTGGTGAGATTTAAAGAGATTTAAAGATGATTTAAAGAGATTTAAAGATGTACCTTCAGGGTGCAGGGAATCTCAGGTTTCAGTCAAATGCTTTAAAAAACACACCGTATTTTTATCTGTGGAACTAGTAAGATATTGCAGGCAGTATTTGACTGAACGTTAATTTGGCTGGTTCTAGTGCTGTGTTAATGAATCTATGCAGTTGAGGATAGGAACTCTTTCATGTCTGGCCAGCTCAGAGCTTAGGCTTCTCCTTAGCCATGCGTGATCTGAATTCTCTCTTTCTCTGTGTCCCTCTGTCTCCCTCACGTACAGCTCACAAGATGGTAAGGGGGGTTCTAGACAGATCTAATTGTGAAGTTTAGAGATTCTTCGGTTCAAAAATTTGATTTCTCCTGCTAAAGCTGCAAAGATGCCGGCTGTGAAGCATTAATGGAGAACAAATTTGCTCAGTCATCAGACCAGGAGTTTCTATTTCTACTCTTAACTGCATAAACTGCTGTTTGTTACAAGTTTGAAGTAATGCTGAGAAGCTTCATGTCTGATTTGACTTGAAAATGCTATTAGCCATTCTGAAAGCAAAACCAACCACTCTCCTGAGAGCTGTAGGAGTATAAATCAAAGCCTGTGGATGCTGTTGCTGCAACAGGGACAGAAACAAAATAGACATCTGCTGTGTTTCACTACAATAACTTCTAAATCCAGGAGAACTTTGAAGTGCTTCAAGAATTCCTACCCATAGTTACCTCACAACAGGTAAGAATTAGATTTTTAGAGATAACGTTTTCCCACCTGGCATAAATTTGAAAAGCACTGCTGAGTTCTAGAAGGGTTGTAGTTTTATTTTTATTTGGCTGCTTCTGCTGTTAAATCACAACAAGTTGCAGCAAATTGGCTTAAATTAAAAGGAAAACTACATCAACATAATAAAAAAATTAGCATTGATCAGATTCTTATTTGAACTGCAAATGCATGAGTCAGGAATAACACCACTGAAATTAAAGACATTTTGGAGGTAATAATTTTTTTTTCTATCAAAACCTTAAAAAAAAAAAAATCCCCCAAAACAACCCTAAAAGGAAATCCTAATGATGGAAACATTGAGATGGTCCAGGGATAACTGATAATCTAGAAAGTGAACAAAGGAAAGCTAGTGTCAAACTGCAAAATAAAGCACCATCTATCTTTCCACCCTCTGCACCAAAGCTCTGAGAAAAACATTGCTAGACAAAAACTTTATTAATTCACATAGTGGGCATGACGAAGGGAAGGGAACCAGTTCTGTGAGGGTAAAGCCAAGCATAGCATTACACTTCGACCCGCTCTCTCTGGCCGGTGTACCTTTTTTGTGGAAATGTAAACATCTTTCTGAGACTAAATATGCTGTAATTTAAAACGATGGATATTATTTGAGTTCTACCTATTAAGCTCGAAGGCTTGGAGTGATAATGAAGTATATAACGGGAGGCAAGCAGGCCCGGTGAGGCCCCAGGCCGGCTGGCCCGAGGGCCCGCCCGCCAGGCCCCGCGCTGCCATGGCTGCCGCCCGCCCTCTCAGCGGTTTCTGGGCTCCCTCTGGTGGCTCTTCCATCTGTCGCCATTTAAGGCTCCTGCTTTGCTCCTGCGCAGCTTTTCTTGCTGATCTTTCGGCTCTGGCCCTGTACAGTTTAATTCCCCGCCACCATTGTAGAGCTCGATTTAAATCTTACGAATTAGACGCGTGAGAGCAGCAATGGAGCCACGGCCCTGCTGCCTGCTCTGCTGCAGGCCGGCTCTGACCACATGCGCTCAACCCCGTGAAACTTCCCTTCAACTACCCACCCACCCATCTATTCTTTACATAAACTGGGTTTTTTTGTGGTTTTGGTTTTGGGTTTTTTTTTTAGATCGCTATGCTTTATAAAGAGGCAGTAAACAGCACAGAATCACAGAATCACAGAATCGTATAGGTTGGAAAAGACCTTTAAGATCATCGAGTCCAACCGTAAACCTAACACTACCAAGCCCACCACTACACCATGTCCCTGAGCACCTCATCCAAACGGCTTTTAAACACCTCCAGGGATGGCGACTCCACCACTGCCCTGGGCAGCCTGTTCCAATGCTGGACAACCCTTTCAGTGAAGTAAAATTTCCTAATATCCAGTCTAAACCTCCCCTGGCGCAACTTGAGGCCATTTCCTCTCGTCCTATCACTAGAAGCAACCAGAAGCTTTTTTGCTTCTAAAGCATCTCTCAAAACTCTTCATTCTGACTCGCTCTGTAGCATGGAAGAAATCATCTGGAAGGAGAAGAAATCATCTAGAAGGGCATTCTGCGGTTGGACTCGGTGATCTTAAAGGCCTTTTCCAACCTATATGATTCTGAGAAGTTGACCATCACAGCCTTCAACCACTGCTGACCTGATGTAACTGCCTTACCCTCTCGCTACACTCTCTATTAACCTGGACACCACTTAGTCCCAAGAGGCCCATAACCCGGATACCCACTACCTTCTTCTTAGCTATGCAGAGTATAAACCACTGCCTCCCATTTCATGTCATCTTTACAAAGGGGCCTGATCTCGCAAAAATCCTGGAGCATGAAAAAAGTCTGGCGTTAAATACTCAGTGTTCTCTATGTTTTATTTTAGATAAGAAATCTTACCCAAAAGGTACAAGGCAATGCCTGAAATGTTCTGTGTTTTTTCTCTTAGCATTTGAATTAAAAAAAGTCTCCATAAACGTAATGAATTCTGGTCTAAAAATAAGGAACGCTCCTATTTGCAAGCAGTCTGTGTTGTTCCCCTCTGCACCCCTGAACTAATTGGCGTATGTTTTACTGTCCTGAGGTTTTATTAATGAACAATATTTCATTCAAAGCTAATTAAAATCTCTAGGCAGACCACACTTAGCAATAGAGATGCCAAATATGAAAGCAGAGAACAGGTGAGCAGACAGGCTAATAACTATAATTATTTTGTTGGGAAGTAGGAAGAAGGGGGAATAAAGCCCACACATTAGAGACTCATAAATACAAAACACTTAAAGTTGTCAGGTACATTGAGCCACCATAAGTAATTCACTGATGCTGCTTTAAAAACCTTGTTTTAAAGATATTATTCTGCAAAAGACATTTAGATCCTGTTCTCAGGACATTGCTACTCTGCTGAGGCAGAATAATCCTACATCAGAAGACTTCTGCTAGAATGAAAGGCCCTTCCCATAGAGTGAACTTGCTGGAGAATGGGGCATGACACACGTTTTTTCACTCTTTCAGTTAGAATATGTTGCTGGGGAACAGAAGGCATGGACGAAAAACCTGCAGTCTAGCCATTCCTGAATGCTCTTGGAGGCTGTGAGAGCTCATAGGGATTTACAGCAGCTCTGGAACTTCTTAGACTTTTTCTTAGACTGCATAGGAAAAGGGGAAGTACAAAATTCATCATAACTTCTGGCGTGGGTCATCTCACCCAGGAGGAACGAATGCAGTGAGGTGGCTAAGAAGCCATGACAGCTGGGATGTGAGCACCATCTGCGGTCTGTCTTTTACAGAAGGCACCAGGCTACTTTGCGGCCTCCACACTTCCCCAGCCTCATCTTGGAAACCACATTTTACTTACTTTATTGATTTATTTCTCAGCTTTCTCGTGAGGCTCTCCTCCTCTCTTATTTCCCCTCAGGCTTTTCGATCATGCAGAATTTGATTTCCTCCTGGCTGCTCCTTACCTGCTGCTGGAGTTAACCCCTGCCTTGCTGCTTGGAGTTTGTAAAGCCCATCTCAATCACAACTAGAACAAATCAAATCCCGAATGGTTTCTGTTACTCCAGCTTGCTGCATTTCACCTAATTACCTCCCTCAGACAGCTGAGAATTCTTACACCTATAGCAGGTTATGAGGAGGGGAAAAAAATCTTATTTACTTTCACAACATGAAGAAAAACTGGAGAAATGTGGATTTGAGAGTCCAACCTGTGAAAAAATTTCATGTAGGGTGAGCTGGGACATCTGAAGTTCCTTATCTGCAGTCATGCACCAGAGCATCAGGAAGTCACCTGAATCAGGAGGCAAGAAAACAATCCGATTCAAAATATTCAGAGAACTTTGTCCTCTGTTGTAGTCCAATACTACCTACTGTTACCACTTGAAACCAGAGCCCTGTTATTCCATGAGCTAGAGAGATTAAGAGATGTTTGCTTCCTGAAGAACGTAAGAGGCAAAAGATAACAAAGGAAAAAATAACAGACAAAAGCAATGAAACGCAGGTGTCTGAACACCTTTAAGGATCTGAACCTAACTGTTCCCCAAACAGCCACGAAGGCAATTTCCATGTCTTCTCTCATGCCCCTCCTCTCCAACCCCACTTCCCAGTATATCTCTTTTTGAAGTCTCCTGTGCCAGCCTTATTCTGTACAGCCAAGCTCTGGGCACCAGCCTGAAGAAGCATGTTGAGCATCCACGATGCCGGCTGAGCAAACGAGAATGTCCACGGTCTGCCACTGCTAGGCTTCCTGACACGTTCGTGTTTGAACTTCAGATAAAAGATGAAAGAAATAGAAAGGGAAATATACTGAGACTTGAGCAAAGATTTCTCCATTTTCCTTTTGCCATTGTATAATCTTGCTGTAATTAGTCAGTACCAGACCATCAACTGTTATTGAAGTGTCTGCGACTAATTTGACACAAGATTTTTATGGGAACGAGCCTGTTAACCTAAGAATTTACACGGACTGTTCTTCTGAAATGATGAGCACAAGGCTCATCACAATGGCATTTCTGCTCTCAGAAATGATTTTAACATCAGCCGTAGCCATCAGTGTTAGAACAATTTCTCATGCCTTCTTTTGCCAGTGAGAGGCAGGAATCCATGCTAGCAGATCAGTTTATGAAGATCTCTCTGAACTGATTGCTGGAATTTGGGAAAGGAATCTGAATTTGCCCTTAAATCCTGTCTGTTGTTACATTTCTCTTTACCCACTGCAGGTCAAGTCAGATACACAGAAGATATTGAGCAGAGTATTCTCTATACACACTGGCATTGCATACAGGTGACGGAAAGCTAGAGCTCAGATTGCTTCGATAGACACGTCTCCCCTTTTTAGGGCTCATCTCAAGAAGCAGTATTGCTCTTTCATTGCTAAATGAAACTTCAGGGCCTGCTACGTCAAGCAGCTGGCAGGAGATATTTAGTATTACACAGGACTGAATTGCACTGTTTGTGGGCTAGAATTTCGCACGCTCTGTCTGCATATATTTTCATCAGTTAACATGTGTAAGGACTAAACCTCTCAATGTTAGGCAGTAGTTATATTCTCAGATTGCGTGGGAGGGTTATAATAGATAAATCCATTTAGAAAGAAAATGCCAATCCTGGTCAAAACCTTGGCTGTTTGCAAACCTGATCCTTTTTGGAAAGCACTTGAATTTTCACTCATGCCATATCTTATTGTTTGAGTGTCCATCAATTAACGTCAAAACATCATGAAATCTCCAGAACGCCTCTTGACACCCACTAGAATACAAAATTAATTCACTAATGAGCAGTCACTCTGCCATGACAGCCCCCGAAATTCATGATGATGGGGTGTTTAGGTGCAATGCATTAAATATAAATGGCCTGGGCAGAGCTAAGCCACCTTGTAAAGCTTTGGACAATGTGGCCTCCCTGTAGGCAGGGACGAGGCCTCCGTGTGGCTGCCTGTGTGGCTGCCTGTCCTGCTGGCGAGCTGGCCAGCGGGACAGCCCCGTAAGTGGGGCTGGTCTGTCACCGGCTGGGGAGCCCTTTGTCCCCTGGAGCCGCTCGACCTCCCTGTAAGCAGGGCTCAGGGGCCTGCACTGGTGCAGCCCGCTGCTTTAGCATTATAGGAATGCTAAAGCAACCAGCAACGTAACCAGGAATGACCCCTCTCTCTCTCTCTCCCCCTCCCCGCTTTACGGGGGCCGGTTGAGGAAGCCCTCTGCTAGAGGGGCCAAGCCACCTTTGGTGCTGCTTTTTGCTGGGGAGACAGCCCCCGGCTGGGGTTGAGCTCCTTGCCTGGGCTCCTGAAGGGACAGGGCTGAGCTATAGCCAGGATGGCCGGTCCCTCTCTGGGGCAGTGGTCAGAGCCCCCCGTAAGCAGCTGCCGTTCAGAGGCGTGGGGCGAAGCTCGGTGGAGCCCGGGGTGCCCTGCCTGTAACGCGGGTGTGGGCCCCACCTGGCCTGGCCTCTGGCCGGTCTGCCCTGCTGCCTGGCTGGGGAGAGTCCTTGCTGTCGCTGTGGGGGAAGGCTGAGCTCTGGGACCCCCCCTGCGTATCAACCCACCTGTAAGCAGGGGCTGGGTCTGTGCGATTCCGTGCCCAGCCGGCAGCTCGCTTGGCGTGACCCCCTGCCAGCGGGGCAGGGGCCAGCACGGCCCTGAACCTGCGAGAAGGAGCCTCTGTGTCCCCTGGGAGCCGGGCTGTCCCGTACCTCGCCGACTGGCAGGTGCCCCGGCATCCCTAGCCTTGAGCTCTCCCGCCAGTGGGCTGAGCCCCTGTAAAGCCGGGTGCAGGCTCTCTGGTCACGGCCTTTCACGCCCACCAAAACGTGCCCAGAGTGCCCGCCTCGGACGGCCCGGCGTTGTGCAGCCCCAGCTTCAATCAAGATGCCCATGCTGCTCCTCCCTCGCAGGCAGATGTGTCAGCAGTGGGGTAAGCAGTTAATGCGTTAAGTGGGTTGAGCAAAGGGCGTTTTTTTTAAGCCAGGGAGGTTTGGGGGACACTTGGGAGGGAGTGGCATGTGTATATAAAAAGTGAGAGGCCAGAATGAATTTAACTTGTGGTTTCTGATCTTCTGTAGAATAATCTTCCTTGTCGGTAAGGCTTTTGATGTGATTAATGCTATCTTAAATTTGTATGTTTCTCTTCCAAAAATCAAGAGGTCCAGAATGTTTTACCTGCCGTTACAGATACTGCTGCTTAATCTCTTCCTCAGTGTCCTGGATATCTGTTTCATTCTGTGTCTTTAACGTGGTTCTGTACTGTTCTCCTAATAAGCACAATGATTTCTCTATAAAATGCAATCTCAAACTTCAGGGGTTTTATTTAGCAACTTTCCAGCCTGTATCTGCTTTATTTCACACCATCCGATGGTACTGTGTGCGCAGTTTTACCTGTGAAGTGGTTCATGGTCTTAAAATAAGTCGTTAATATGCATTCTCAGATGGGTTTTTGTCACAGTCTTGTTTTCAGAGATACTGGATGCTCCCCGGTTTTCTTTGGAATAGGAGTGCTTGCTACCTCTGAAAACAAGCCCTTGACTTTTGGTTGTTTCCAGTTTGTTTTCTTTTGTCAGTTTTTGTCCGAAGTCAAACAAAATGCAGAATTTCAGAAACGCTTGAATGCAGCCCATTCCTCTCCAGAACAGGTACTATTGCTTTCAGTTAAGCGTTCGGAAATAATACTAGTCTTCCAGCACAATGCACGATTTCAGCACAATTAGGGACAAGGGATCTTGCTGAATGACTGTTAACAGTGCATGCCAATGGGTACCCCCTCCACCGAGGCAGGGCAGAACACCTTTGTATTATTCATGTTGTCGTTATTTCGGTGCTGTCGTGCTCCAGCTGTTTGAGCCCCTTGAGAGCAACCTGGAAGGGAGCAACCCAAGACAAATATGGCTTGCACAGGGGCTGCAGCTAATCAGGTAGAGGCAGCAACAATGAAAGCTATGGACAGCCTATCTGTTTGGGAGGGGGGTTAAGGGGAATGACATTTTTCCTGGGTCTGTATGACACGACAGTCAAAACGTTTTCATTTCCATTTGAAGACTCCTTTTGCTGCTTCCTTTCTCTGCAGCTTCAAGTGGGGGGTTTAAAGGCTAATGCTTTAGAGTGCTCCTTCACTTATAGGCAACCTGGTGAATGTATGTAAAATCCAGTAACCCAATATGTAATTTTTTTCTTCTCCAACCCCTTTTTCACCTTGGATAATGATTTCTCTGCACTATGGCCTGGTTAGGTGTGAAAGCAAGGCGGTATCCTGAGCGAGATTAAAAATGATATTTTGGTGCCTGAGCTGTAGGTACAACCTTCTGGTGCTTAAAGTCCATGTGCGTAGACACCTGGCTGTTTCTGTGTTTGGTAAATTCCACTCGGTACCGATTGCATTTTAAATACCTATATAACTTTAAGTTCAATCAGCAGTGTTTTCTGGACACCTCTGGGATGAATTACTAAATGACGCTGGTCATAACACTGCAAAAGTAGCACATAAACTCCAGCACGCACCTAACTGCAGGTAAATGCATTGGTTTGCCTCGTTTCTCACTCATACTACGTCCCTACTCATACTACGTATAGACCTTGTTTGTGTTTTGCACCGTTTAAAAGGGGGGAATGGCTTGCTTTCCCCGTTTCGCAGCCTGTGATGATAAAGTTTTTGAGATGGTCGCAAATGGCTTGCTCCGTGCTGGGTGTTTGCCTCCTCATCTCCTAAGCAAGCCTGCCGTCAGGGACTCTGGCTGTGCAGCACGTTCCCAGTGAAAACGAAGGATCTGGGGGATCGGATGTGAGGATGATGGACAAACATCTGAGCGGCCAGGTGGATGGAAGGGGAAATGAGTACTAGTTACTGTGGGGTTTCTTCCAATTCTATTTAAAGAACAAACACTTATGGACATTTGGGCCAATATATTACAAAATTGTTGGTATTTTTTTCTTGAGCAGTTTGTGAGGGTTTGTCCAAACGCAACTGAATTTTACTGAAAGAAAACAAGACAGCTTTAGCAATTAACTTTTTCCATGTTAATTGACTTCCAATTAACCTGCCGGAAATGCCTTTAATGTCAGTGTCATGTTTAAAAATATACCTTGTTGTTTTAATCGATTATGTAATCACAGCCTTCATAATCTGCTTTAGCTTTGTGCTCATTACACTGAGACCTGAATTGTCACCGAGAATTATTAAATCTAAAAAGTTCTCCCTTTAACGGTAATTAACATTTAACCAATTCATTTTAAATATGCAGACTGAGATATGATTAAAATGTTATTAACTCTTGCTTTTGTAATGCAAAATGCGGCTAATCTAAAACCGTATTTTTCAGATGGAAGGCATTGCCACCAGGAAATGGGTTGCCTTACAGCTATGCATTTGGTTTGTTCCCGGTGGATGGGGACATTTCACAGCTCTTGCCGGTGCCACTGTCTCACAGAGCAGTTGTGTTGGCAGGAGACGACGTACGCATGCGTGGGACCCCAAGGCTTACAGCTGTCAAAATGTGTGTGGCCATGGATCTCACCCCTCTGACCAATGGCGCTGGCTATCTGCTACTGTCCTTCAGGAGAGCAGCTTATTCAAGCAACAGAAAAGCCAGGGTTTGCTGATTTGCCTCCACAGTTTATGTAGGCATCTTAATCTTTGGGGGCAAAAGTAAAAGTTTTGTTGACAGATCTTTGCAATGTGTCTCGGGGCGAAGACTTTTGGGGTGTGAATTGTATTGGCTTGTTTGTACTAGCTAGCGTACAGTCGGCGTAGGATTAAATACCGTGGTAGCTGACTGTTTATATATGTAGATTTCTCTTTATAAGATGTTAGTGGCAGAAGTATTATAATTATTCAGGGGACCATATTTAAAAGTATGTCGATGCCTAACTGTGGTGGTGGAGTGTGCTAAATTGTAGCTTGTATAGATCTTAGATGCCTAAGCGCATAGCCGCCAGGGACCTGCGGCTGATCACTTCATCCCTGACTTAAGTCTTATCCCCATGTCACAGATAAGGTTAAGTCTGCCACCTTTAAAGGCCATATCATCTTTTCACAAGCAGGTATGAAGAATACATGTATGAGCGGCTGTTGTGAGACCTGGACGATGCTGTTGTGACGAGATGTAGATGTCAAACTTCCAAGGGCAGTTTCAGTCTGCGAATCTCTGGAGGAGGCCTTCATCCTGCAGCTTACAGATAACTGCCTGTTTCCATGGTTTAGTGATTTTTTTTTTTATTGTGGTAAATATTTGCGTAGCTTATAGCGTGGTATTAAAGTTTATCACCTTGGATTTTTACCTTTGAATTTTGGAAAGTAGTCTCGGAATCACTCTAGCTATGTTATCTGAGTCTCAGATGACAAAAAATGTGCAAAAAAACCTGTTTGCCTTCTTAAACTGAGGTTTAGAGCCAGATTTGCCCGTACATGTATATATTATCTCTCTAAATGTATGTGTGTGTGTATGTATGTGTACATATACGTATATATATATAAAGTCCAGATGTAAGCAAGGCAGGTTTCATTACCAGGTCCCTACACATGCCAGGCAAAGAGCTACCGGCTGCACCGCAGGTGGAGGTGACACCATCCCTGCCTCCCTGCTCTGTTCCCACCAATTCGCTCACTTCTGAGAGTGAAGCAACGTTTTCTTTCCAAAGGTGACCTTGGAAATGCACCTTCTGGAATGTGCTCCTGAAATTTCCATCATTCTTCAAGGAAGTAGTAAAACAAAGTAGCATTCCAGCTGTTCCTGTATTACTGCAGATTACAGATATTATTCTATTATGCTTATTTGAACATTGACTTAATTTTTAATTAGGCTCCTGTGCCTAATTGCTCGGGAAATACACTTCCAGTAAAAAATGTTGTTCCTTGCTATTTATAAGAAACTAAATACCCCATCACAAAAACACGCTGCATTCTATAAATGTCTATGTTATAGCTCATTAGGCTGATATTTTTAAGTCATTTTAAATAATGTGGTTTTCTCTTTAAAGCTGAACAGAATAGAGTATTTGCTTTAAAAGGGAAAATTAAATAATGAAAATAATAATTTATTACTCTTGCTCTGACAGGCTAGACATCAATTTGATGTTGTTCAGCTAGTACTGTAATGGCGTTAAAAGTTGCCTTCCCCTCCCAAAACAACAAATGAGTTTTGATTTCTCTTCATTAAATGCATCATTAATTCCTCCTCCTAGTTTCTGTTTGTTTTCCCTTCCATACTCTCTTGTTCCTGTAAATTTAATTCAGGCAGCGCATCCATCACATTCTTGTAATTAGCACTTGGAAATATGAAGACTTCCAGGCGTTATCACTCCTGTATGAGTGCTGAGAGATGGACAGGTCTATTTGCCGCAGAACTTTGCACTGATTCTCAAAGAGCTTTAATAATTTGGAGCTTGAATTCAGACTGAGCAGGAAGGCTATGGGTGCTTTTTTCAAGTTCTAACCACTAACCAGGTGCTTCCCACTTTTATTTGGCCTTTGAAATTTCCATTTTGATTCTTTTTTCAGCAATGGAAATAAATGCAGCATTGCAAGGACTTGTTTTAGAAGAGCTATTGCTTTGTTGTGATTGTTTGGATTACATGGCGTCCACGACAGAATCGTGTTTAGCTCTTTGGAATTTCAGCTTTTAAAGAAATTATGTGCCTGTCAGTCTGCTGTTCACTGAACAGCCAACTGGTGCCTGAGTTAGGCGACGCAAGGATTTCCCCCTATGGCTTTGCAACTTCAGAGAATTTCTATTCAAAGTATAATATTGTACCCCAATTCGTGTTGATGAGGGCGTGCCTAGCCGTAAATATGCGGCTGTGGAAATAAGCTCACGTTGAGTGCCGGTTGAATTGTATCCCCTATCTGTAAGGACGTTACTGCTGAAGACCTTTGACTAATTTTTTTATTGTAAAAAAACCAAACCAAAACAGCATACTTGGCTTTCTCTGGCCTTTTTTTGAATCCCCTTGGCCTGTCATGTAGTTGGAAGGAGTCACAGTTTCTTTTGGCCTGAAAGTATGTTGTGATTGAACCGGACATTATTAAGGCATCCTATTTATACATCGTATTTGGGAAATCCAAGGTGGTACTTTACTGAGGAGGAGGTGAAAAGGCTCATGAGGGCCAAATGGGGCAGACCCTGCACAGGCAAACCCCTTATTGCTTTAAATGGGAGCTTGCCTGATGCAAGACTGTGTAAGCTTGTGTAGGCTTTCATTACTCTCTCATCTATTTTGCTTTTCCTCCCAGCTCTGAAGATGGCTTTCTGTCTCAGGGCATGAGTACTAAATACCTTCCCAGATGTAATTGTTTCTAAAGGTGAATAAATAAATGGCAGCGTATTGAGGACTATAGTGCAGAGTAATGAGGCCATTGCGCTGCCTCCATTTATTCCTAGGAGCTCAGGTGAATTTAGGTTCTTGATTTAAGAACCTGCATCCTGTGACTACATCTGGGTGTTGCTGGACAAATAACAAATGACTGCTCTTCACCAAGCCCCAGTTTGTCTGTCCAGCTGGGGTAATGATGTTTATCTCCTTTATAAAATCCTTTGAGACGTACATTTGTGAAGTTTTATGTAAAAGGTAGGTTTGATAAATTATATCGCTATTTTATACATGGGACTGAAATTCCATCCAACTGCATCACGCAAGGTCAAACAGCGTGTTTGGTAGTTGCAGTAGAGTCCTTAGCTGTCACCTTAGCCATGGGGATTTTTCTTTATGTACTCTATACTCCACTGTCTGTTCTGACCATGGAACAAGCCTTTTCTTTTGCTTCCCTCTCAGATTGCTTTAATGGTTGCCCTCATTCTCTTTAATGATTTTAAATCACTGCTTTTGATGTCCAGTTTATCTTCCCAAAATATAGCACCCCTGACTGCATCAGATTCACTCCTTAATCCCCTTAGCCTCTCTGATTACTCAAGACTAGAGTTAGATAAACTATCTCCAGTAGCCTTTGCCGTCTTTCAAGAAGCAGCTGAATGCCATAAAAGATCCATCATGCTTTCCTTGGTGTCAAAAAGGTTTTGCTATTAAAGATTAGGGAGGCTGGAGGTCACTCCAAATCACAATATTGTTCACTTTATAAGCCCGTTTTATCCTGTCATCTGGTATTATGCTTTCAAGTTTTTTCTGACTGAAGAGTCCATGGCATATATCAATTTCTTGCCCTTCAGTCCTTTTAAACACTAGGGTTTAAGCACTGATTGATTCATTAAATGTCTCCAAAGTCAAACGATTTATCTTTTTCACTGTATTTTATTGTCTCTATTTCCCTGTGCCCGACTTAGAAACCTATAGCACAACGCTGAGTTCTTATGTTCACTTTAAGAATCTGTGTAAATACAGGGTATTTTTACATACATGAAAAGAGGCACCTGCACATGCTTTTATCCAGTATTCAAAATTGCAGTGTGCCTTACGGGAATTCTAGTGGCTTTTTGCTTTGATTTTATAGTATAATTTATTTCCAGTTCAGATTTTCACCCTTGTTCTTTTATTCAGCCCTAGCTTCATTGTTTCGCTTCACATTTTTAACCCAGTTAAAATATGGGATATGCCTGTATATGTTTAGGTACTTAATGTGCCAGAAACGAGAATATAAGAACATACAGTTTTGTCTAGATGCTAGTAAGAATCAACGAAGTTGCTCAATGCTTTGAAAATTGGCTTTAGTGCGTAACTCCTGCCACTGCCTACCGACCGTCTGACCCTTTCTATATCGAATCAGGGAGATCACACCAGGCTTGTGAACGGCATAAATACCGATGCACAGTATAGGCTGAATTCACGTGGGGTATGAGCCTTTCACGTGGATTTGAATTCAGACTTTGAGATCTCTTCTTCCAGATAGTTGATGTTCTTTGAGTGGGCATTGAGATATTATGAGACATGAAAGTGGTGCTGCAGCCTGCAACAGGCAAACAGGTCGTCTGATGTCCTGCAAGAGAAAAAGCCTTGGTTGAAGGTTTTCTCTGCTGCTCTTGATACTGGCTTCAACAACTGCTTAAAATAGCATTTTTATTACCCTTAGGAAGCTTGCTTACCTTGATGTCCTTTTTCTTGACATCATACTCTAGCACTAACTCACGCCTATACTTGTCTCCTTTCCTGCTAACAGCTATTACAATTTTTAAGCTTTGCTGTGGAAATGCTGGTTCTTTTTGTTGAAAAGGCTCTCGGAAAGCTTCACTGTCAGATTTAACACATTAGCTCACTATAACAGAGACCATAGAAGTTGATTTTGCATTAAATGTTATTAAATATTAACATGTTTACACTACAATGTTAGCCTACAGTTATACACAGCCCTGGAGTATTCCTTAACTGTCATCTGTTTTTCCTAAGCAGGCTTCCAGCCTGGACTAATCGGCTTTCTTATGGCTTCTCCCAGCACAGATGCAGTTTCTGACTGCCAGTGCTCCTAGTCCTTTTCAATGCTCTGTCAAACAAGTTCCTTCAAGCAACACTGCAGATGCCTTGAGCAATTTTGTGCCAAAAAAAAGCCGCAGCCCTCCTATGGGCAGTAGCCCTGTCTCAGCTGAGCAGTGAAGATACAGTACAGATGCTGCCAGCCCTTGCACAGCTCAGCTGCCAAGATGTGCCTGGCTTTTAGAAAAAAATCTGTGAGTAGGTGTCTCATCCTGTCTGGGGTCTACTGTGAGAAAAGTTTTGGCAAGCAAAAATACATAGGAATTGGCTGGTTTCATATTAGCCCTTAAATCTGTATGTGTGCGGGTGATAAACCTCAAGTCCTCTTTTGGAGTGAACGGTGTGGCAGTGCTGGCTTTTGTGGGCCACATATCTGGGCACAAGGCTTGATCAAACATGTTGTGATTATACCCCTAAACATGTGGCAAATATAAGCTGGAAAGGACCTAAAAATGAAGCTTGAGCTTGCACAGTATCCATGGTTTTTCTACAGGGCAGTTCTCAAAGTGAATCTCACATCTTATTTTCTGTAAGCAGAGTTACAAATGTCAACTGATCATCTAAACTACTGGAAAATTTCCTCCATGGTGGTCTGCACAAAGAAACTTGTCATCCCCAAACTCATTTGGGGCAGAATCACCCAAATTAGCATAACGAGCTAATAAAGTAAGCTGACTCTGCCTGGAGAAGATTAGGAGCAATCACATCAATGTTTCTGCTGGTGGAAGGGTGGTGGTGATAGCTTTTAAATAGGGGGTGTGGAGCTGAGGCTTGATCAGCAGCTTGGCCCGGTGAGATCCAAAGGTTATACTGTGACTCCCGTAAAAAGGTAGGGGTTTCATAAAGAGAAAATACTCTTTATGCAATTTACGTTTGGTCTAATCTAACTTTCCAGTAGTGTTGCCCTTGATCATCCTCTCTGAACCTTTCTTTCTGAGTTCAGGATTATATTAATGATAGCTGTGGGCAGCATGCTACCAAATATCTGTCCTTCTCACGTTTATCTGCCTGTGGTCAATTTGAAAGGATTCATTTCTTCAGTTAGAAAAAGAACTAATTCATTTGATAAAATTCAAGTTGTTTTGCAAGTACTTACTCTCTGGGCAGTATGGTCCTTTCCCTTGCGTTAAATAAGGTAACGCACAATATCGCATCACTCTCATGTTCCTAAATGAGCGTGTGGTAAAGCGTCTGTTCTTAGGGGATGCTTCTTGCACTGGGTAAATATTTAAGAATCATGATAAAAATCAATTTTGTTTAATTAGTGCTTAAATTATGCTGGGAATTATCCAAAGCCCAGTACATTTGTTTCCACAGTGACTAATTGCAAGTCAGGGTGGATATGAAAAGTCTGATGTAACACGTAGCCCAAAAGTCTGCAAGACTCAAAAGTACAGTTTATTTAGAGGGCAAATGCCAGGGAAGGACCCCCCCCCTGCCCCGACTCTCCCAAATGAAAACCCCAAGTTCATGTGTTGGGAATGTAAACCACAGAAGCCTTTTTCCTGAGTTCCCTTGCCTGCTTTGCTGCAGTGGATATTTGCTATGGAAGACTTGACAAATACGTGTAGCCATGGAGGTTGATAACAGATGATCTAATCTAGCGTTCATGGCAGGAAAATAAAAATCAGGGCTGTTGTAAGGTCGAAAGCAAGCCTTTCTGTTCTTGCGCTAGTTGTTGCTCGGTAACATTTTAGCAAATGTTAGAAAATAGATTTTGATCCCAGTTTAATACAATTTAAATGCAGTGTATCCATCCTCTTGATCTTTCTTTATTCACACTTAAGGAAAAGTGATGGGAAAGAGAACAGAAGCTCTGACTTCTAAAAAGCATTGTTTTTCAAATTTTCCATTGAGAAAATAACACTTCTATCAAAAGACACTTTTACTGGGGGGGGTAACACAGGTTTTCCTCCACCATAATTAGCACTACAGAACTGAAAAATTCAATACTTCCAAGTAGTTTGTGTTGAAGGGTTCAAGAACGTTTTATGAGTCGGAAGTTTTGGAGACGGCAGAGTTAAGAACATGTTTATGTAGGATTGCCAGATAGTGTTTGCTAACTAGTTTGCCACTAGAAAATAGCTTAGGAAACTCTAAGAAAAGCTATTTGTTGTTTGTGAAGTATAGTTTCAAACACTTCTTGAAAAATAATTTGTTTCAGGGAGGATCTCCAGGGAAGTCTTGAAACGGAAACGTTTTTAAATGTTGAAATCACTGTCAAAAGGGAAACATGAATTTTGATCATATCTTGGTGTAACAGCTTTAGAAGCACAAGGTAGCATGCTCTTCTTAGCCCACTGAAAACACACCACAGAAAAGGAAGGCAGGCAACAAAATTAGGTGTTTTTTATGGGAAATATTTTCTCCTCATAACAGTTTATCCTTCAAAGACTGGCTTTCTAAATCTTGCTCGCAAACTGCCTTGAGAACACCTGATAACAGTGTTTTCCCACATACGTGTTTCCAAGCACAGGCTGCAAAAGCTTTTTGGTTGGCGCATCGGTTTAACAGAAATGCCTATGCAGAGACATGAGTTGCAGAATTCACCATGAGGCGAAGGAGTCGTGCTCTGGTTTGGACTCTTTAGGCTGGTGAAAGAACAAGGCTTTTTATTTCTCTTTGGCACTAGATGGGGCTAAGGGACTAAACAAGAAGTGAAAAAGCAATGGCTGAGCCCTGGAATGTGGAAACCCGTAGCAATACCCCAGGAAAAGAAGAGGGAAAAAGCCTGCAGAGGCAATCGATGCTATTGAAGTCCGTTCACTCACTCGGCTTTGTGATAGAAAAGAAGAGAAAACAGAATCTGACTCTTAAGGTATTGGTTTGTCAGCACTTTGGAAAGGCCAGTGACGTGTTTGAAGACGGGGCGAGGTGTGAACCATTAACGGGCCGCATTAGGCGGTAGCACTCGGATGCATAACTCGCTTTCAAATAACTCCTTTAGCTGAGCCTTTCCCTGTCTGTTATAAAGGTGCCTTTCAAGGAGCAACATCCAACGCTCCTCAGGCTCTGAACCTGCAGCGTACGGGAATGGCACCAAGAGATGGCAGTGCTCGGGGGAAAGAGCTAATTTTAATGGAAGGGCAAACAGATTGCTGGGCCCTGTGATTTCAGTGGTTTATTGGGTGACATTTTTTTTTAAATGTTGCTGCTTATAGATGTAAGAAAATTGGCTCTCAAACTACACAAGAAACCTCCTCTTTAGAGTGTTATTCACCTAATGTCCTACCTGGGTAAAAGACCTGTTGGTTATCAGATAAAACAGGGAAATAGCATACTTTATTCTGAAACACAATATCCCTTGACTGTCACAGTTAAGGATCTTAACTATCCTTCTCAATCCTATTGTAAAGATCTGCTGTCTTGCCAGCTTTTGCCCATATTAACCTGAGAGTTAGGATTGTTTGTGTGTGCAAGCAAAGATTTCAGTAAAACTGAGCAGCCCCCTGTTTTCTCATTTGCTCTAAAAGTATGGAAACACTTAACGAAATTGCTTAAGGTTTAATGATTTGTATGACACAAAGGATATTTTCCTGCTGTCAGTCCTGGGCCAATCTCAAATTGCTTGAGGATGTAAACATGAGAAAACACACCCAAACAATTTAATTTGAAATGCCTAATGTACCTGGTGAGAGATTATGTCCTCTGGTTGTATCATTGCTTGTATTTTAAATCTTCTAGCAGCAGGAGTTCCTGCTTGTGGCTCGCTTGTTTATCGCACAAATGCTTAAGTGTCAAACAACAGCACAGGTGAGGGAATGGGTTTTCTGGAGGGAAGCACCAAAGAAACCCAGAAACCCTTTTAAGCCTGCAATTTCATTTTTTTGGAAGCAAGCTGGAACAAGCTCCAGGAGAGAAGACAGCACTTTGGGACATGGGCAGCAACCGGAGCTGTAGATAGCAAGGAAAGCCTCGCCCTGCAAAGGCAGCTTTGGGGCAAGAAAGACTTTTTAGTACACAATTATGATTTCATTCAGGATGGTGCTGAGCCAGCTTCAGCTTGTGTGTTCTTGAGTTTGCAACTGATTTAGGAGTCATTTATGGCATGTGATTTTTACCTTCCTTCTTTTGTCCATCTTGCGTGTAAATGGGATTGAGATATGTGTGTGGATCAGGAACCGCCTTTCTCTTGTGTTTGTGCAAAAGCTCCAGTCTTTACCTCTCTTCATCCTTTTATTTGTAAACATTAAGGGCTTGAAACCTTTATAAATGAGTAGCAAGCATTGATTCTTTGCATCCAGGAAAAAAAAGGGGGGTAAACTCAGGCTGTAGTTGCAAAAGCTGGCAACCTTTACTGAATCCTGAAACTCCCTGCTTCGTTGCAAATGAAGCACACGGTACCAAGGCCTCACACCATTCCCTCTGGCTGTGCAAAATAGACCTGTCAGATTTATAGCATAAATAACATTTTTGTTATCGTTAGGATAGCAATCAAATTTCCGCTTGGTATATGCAACTTTGAGGAAGGTGGTTAATCACCAATTAGCGGGCGTTCCTTTTTAAAAGGCGAGGGGTGAGAAGGCGAAGGAGCATGCTGTTTGAACCGCACACTGGCTTTGGCATTAGACAGGCAGGAGCAATATATTAAAGAGCAGCTGGAAGTCTGATGCCACCTACCTTCCTCCCATGCAAGTTTTAATTATAGCTCTGGACTTGGCTGAGACGTGTCATTGGGCCTTGTGTTAAGACAGCTTCTTTATAACTAAAATTGGCTTCCAAGGAGGAAGTATGTGTAGCAAGATGCTGAAACTCAAATGCATTTTATAGAAGTAGTTCTGGGTAGAGTTTCAGAATTAAGCTAGACCTCATAACAGGGCAAAGAAATTAAGCCAAGTAGCAATCTCGTTTTATATATTTCTCTAGTTTTTCCTGGCTTCTGAGGAAAGTTGAGAGGCAGCTCCATTTATGCAATGAATTTGTGACTGCAAGAGCGTTACAGTTTTCGCCAAGAGACAGGCTGTAGTTGATTTCCTTGCACTGGGAAAAGTTATGTTTCGGAGGCAGGGTATTACTTGCTACTGATCTAAAGGAAATTTTCAACTGGAGGCCTTTGGCATAGGTGGAAAGTTAGAATTTGATCAAGCAAGGGGTGAGAGTTTGCAATGCTCCGCCTGGATATTGCGGTACAAAGGCTCTCTTGGTCTTAAGGCATTCACATGGAAGAAATGTGTAAGAATAAATTTTCTGTCTTTTTTTAGATGTGAAACTTACCTTAGCCCTTTGATTCTCTCATGATAAGTCACTGCTTGAGCCCACTGGGTGACAAGAGACGATGTGGCTAGTGCCGGAGTTGGAAAGAGAGTCTGGGAGTCCCTATTATCTTACTCCCCTTCTTTCCTAAGCCTTATTGTAATAAAGCGTAGACTCACAGCTGGACTGGAAATGGAAAACCGCAACTGCAATTAAACGTCCCTTCCCAAAGCCTTTGCAGGTTGTATTTTTACTGCCCCAGGAGGATGTCTTTTAGTCTGGTGAGGCCAAAGGAGTGGAGATGTGCATTTCTTTAGCCTTTAGAGTATATGTGCAAATGCCTTTAGTACTTGTTTCATGAAATTGAGGTTCTGCAACAGCAGCAGGGATGCTGTCAAAATAACAGGCAAGCTTTATTTTAAAGACATTTGTGTTTCGCTTGAAACATCAGCTCGAGGCATTTAAAAATCATCTGTTTTCAAACTTCTGAAACTTTCTCTCTATTGGGGCTAAATTCTCCATCATCCTAAATCCTTTCTCATGTGCTCTTATAAAATAAAGCCGCTTCAATATGGGCAGAAATGGCTATATTGAAAACTGTATGGAAGCTGTACACTGGCACATTTCCCAGCATAAGACGTTTGAGAGGCAATGTCAGAGTATGCTTTGCATTACATATTTCTGGGGATCGTGTAAGGAAATGGGAAGCAGAGTGTAAAACAGAGCAGCCTAGAGGGTCAGGCCATAGCCTGGATCAGTTCCTGGAATGGGATGTGAGGAGACCAGAAATTATTATGAAGCCTGCAGAGAAATCTCGTATCTTTTTCAACCTTCTTTTCCACGCTGGATGGTTTTAGCTCTCTGCCCTTCTCTTACTTCCCTGTGCTACATCAGAAATAAACATTTTCTATTAACTTTTGATGGAAAAAAAAATAGAGCTTGAACAGCTCCTGAAAGGTTGTTTTGAGGATGTAGGTCTAATCTGTTCTTTGAAACTTCTGAGCATCCCCAGGTCTCGAAGGCAGACCTTGAATGTTGCTTTACACCTACTGAAACTCAGCTATTTCTGTCTGTGTCCTACCTGAAGTCTGTCTTGGTTTGGTTTTCAACTCAGGATGGTTGAACTGGTGTTAAAGCACAGAGGGCTTTGGCTCTGCCTTGGGTCTGAGAGATCCCATATAGGGATATATGAAAAAATGACCTATATGAAACTTAAATCTGTGGTAGGATAGAAATACCATCAGTTGATTGACTCTGCTAACATCACCCTCAATCCAAGAGTAGTTGAATGCAGTATTTTGAGTGTTGGTTTTGCTAATCTGTTGTGGTCTAACCCCAGCTGGCAACTCAGCCCCACCCAGCTGCTCACTCGCTCCCCCCCATGGGATGGGGGAGAGAATCAGAAGGGTAAAAGTGAGAAAACTCGTGGGTTGAGATAAAGGCAGTTTAACAGGGAAAGAAAAAGCCACGCAAGCAAGCAAAGCAAAGCATTCCTTCACCCCTTCCCATGGGCAGGCCGGTGTTCAGCCATCCCCAGGAAAGCAGGGCTCCATCACGCGTCACGGTGACTTGGGAAGGCAAACGCCATCGCTCCCAACGTCCCCCCCTTCCTCCTTCTTCCCCAGCTTTATATACCGAGCGTGACGCCATATGGTGTGGAATAGCCCTTTGGGCAGCTGGGGTCAGCTGTCCCGGCCGTGTCCCCTCCCAGCGTCTTCTGCACCCGGCAGAGCATGGGAAGCTGAAAAGCCCTTGACAGTGCAGCAACAACTAAACCATCTCTGTGTTATCAACACTGTTTGCAGCACAAATCCAAAACACAGCCCCATACTAGCTACTGGGAAGAAAATTAACTCTACCCCAGCCAAAATCAGCACATAATCTCCCATTAAGGAAGTCTTATTTTGTAATTTTTGTTTTACAAGTGAACTCTGTGCTTAGAGATGAAGTGGCTTGCTCAAGGTGACACAAATACTGTGGCAAAGAGGGGAACTAAATACTGCCAGTGAAGGCCTTCCAATTAATGGAGCATCTTTTTCTCTGGAAAAAAACCCACCATTCCTAGATAATTTACTGACAGCCACCTGGATGCCATTAAGATTGCTGGATGTGAGTGTCAGTTCATGTTGTGGGTAGTAGAAGTGGAAGTAGATGTAAATGTGGCTGTAAAAGCAGAGTATATATTTGTGTATCTTTAATACAAGACTAGTTTTAAAAGACAGAGCCTTTCTAAAAGAAATGAGTCTTGAAATCTAAGTCTTGCTGGGTAACTAACTCAAATAACATGTTACATTATTTAGGTTGTATGCAATAAAAAATATTCTTGCTCACAATGGAAAGATTTCTTCATATATACTTGTTTCCACTCTGAAGTTGATGGATCTGTAATGTACTGCATAATTAAACATTGCAGAGGTATTACTTTGGAGGGAAAGCAAGTAGTGAAGGGGATATAGTAAATTTTGATGATTACAGATACAATTGTTTAGCCCAAGTGTAGGATGGTCTGTTTTGCTGAGTAAAAAAAAATCCAAAAGAACGCAATTTTGATTAAGCTCTGCATTGCTCTGCTAGCAATGGATTAGGTTATTAAGCTATATTTTTCCATTAATAAAACAAATGTTAATGCATTGTTTGATGCTAATAATGAAACCATTGTAAGAAGCACAGCTACTTCCATTAACATTTATCACCTCGTTCACTACGTTTTGTCAAGGCTGGGGATGCATTCAATACTTTCTTTTTTTTATAAAGGTGAATTGGGAAGGCACAGCACCGCAGGAGCTGTGCTGCTTGCTTAGTCCGCTTCATGTTTGCTGTGTTCTTGTGGACAAAGCCGAAGCAAGGGCTATAGAGAGCTGCACTTTAAATACAACCCATTGAACCATCTGCTACACCACATCACTGGCTTCATTAAATTGTATTAATTCATAGTAGAGTGAGTCAAGGAAAAAAACTGCTAACCTCTTCCTGTTTCTAGAATCTATTAGCAGGCTGTAAAATGCTCCACCAGCTATCATGGTGCTGCCCAGATAAAGATCTGCTTGTCCTACAATTTTTGCACTGCAGCTTGTATTCAGCACAGCGATGAACCTGCCTGTTGAATTTCCCCTGTCCAGCATAGTTAGGTCTGCCTGTCTTGCGTGCGCCCTGAGGTAGGCATGCACGCATTGATCAGGGGATGGAGATGTTTAATACCTTGTCCGGCTTTTTAATAGCTTGGTTTTTAATACCTTGTCCAGGTACTCGGGAGAAAGTCCTCTGAGCTCAGGAGGAAGACTTCTGGTGTCTTCAGTGGGCCTCAAATTGGGCGTTGCTCACTGCAAGCAGAGGGTCTGAGTCTTTTTCCCATCTCTGTCAGAGGTAGTTGTGCATTAATCCTTTTATCCTTGGCAATATTGTCAGATAGCTGGGGAGAGAACAGGAGATAAAGCACCTGCATGCTGTTTATTCTTACTGTTGTAAAGCTTTGTGCAGATACTTAAACTGTAGACATTATAATGCAAACAACTATAGCTGCAGATAAAATCTGAAAATGCCAGCTTAAGAGAATGGCTGGAGTCTCCCCCTCAGTGATTTTGGTAATGCTGCACATGAAATTTCCTCTACAACTGAGTCGCAGAGGGCACAAACAGCTTTCTGAAGCTGTTAGCGCTGGTGTTCGGTACGAGATGTTTTCAAGGTCTGCTGGAGCTTTTAGAACAGGGACACACTATACTCGGGTGTCTGTCACAAATAGGATGTCAGCAGCTTCAATCAGAAATAAATGAAGTTGAAGTCGAAATATGTTCCTAGGTATCTGAGGGCTGCAGCCCACAGCTGTGCACTCTTTATCCAGAGCAGCAATTTAATTTATTTTAAAGGACTATAAGGGAAGCACAGTTGGTGTGTCAAAGGCATAAATACCAGTAACCAAGCAGGTTCAAAGAAATGCTGCTGTGCTATTAAGGAGAATATTTCTGAGTTCTCTAGCAGCATGACTGTATCAAATCTAAAATATAACAATTTACAAACATGGCTCAAAGTAAACTGAGTAATTTACTGTGATGCTTCAGAAGTCTGTACAGACCTTAATTTGTCTTATCAAAGAATAATCTGTTGCATAAAGACGTGGAAGGAGACTTGATTAAAATGGCAATTGAAGTATGAATGCTGACATCTGAATAGTGCAGAAGTAGTATTTATTTAAATAATGAGTGAATTTGGTAATGTGGCCTGTGTTTAGAGTTCTGTCAATGACTCTTCTGGCAGCAGGCTTAGACCCAAGTTAGGACAGGTTATCTCTTCCTGCCAGGATTATTCCTCTGCTTCATGGCAGTCTCCAGGCTCATGGTGTGAGACACTGGATGAAAACAGTAGGTTCAGCACCCTGAAGCTTTTAGTGAGAGCAGGGAAGAGCAGCAGCCTGGCATTTTGGGGTTCAAAGGGCTGCTCTTCCCTCCTGTGCTCTTGTGGCAGGTCACTTGGTCTTGCTGCGCCTGGTTGCCCATCAGCAGGGTGCAGGGAACCAGACTGCCTTGCCTTGTGCGAGCGCCTACCAGCCGGGGCACGGTACGGGAGAGTACAGCTTCAATTTTTCCAGTGTTAACAGTTTTTATAAGTAGTATTTCACTTAAAATGACTGATCTTAAAGCTTTGCTTAAATAACAAACGCAACTTTCTCCAACTCAAATGGAAAGAAACTATTTTATTTTGGTATGAATAACATTTTCTATTAGGCTGCAAACAATTATTCCTAGTGGAAAAAATAAAACCCCATTGCTATCTAGAGTTTCGATACCTTCGATTTGTAACCCTTATGGAGTTACACTGTGCAGCCGTAATGGTTACCCATTCATACCTGCAAATCTTCTTTATGATCACCCATGGCTGCTATTCATGCAGAGTCAAGGTAAAACACCGTTGTTGTTTGGAATAATACCATAGCAGGGGACTCCTAATCTGTTTTCTCCTGATAACACTGTTTTGTGTGTTGGGCCACATTAATGTTACACTGTATTTGCTTCACTTAATACTATATATTTGACTCTCTGCTCTATAATTATGTACGACACAGTTCAGTAGCTGGAAATAAACTAAGTTTTGACTAAAATATGAATCTTTCTGCTAACAGTAACTGTAGTGCTGAGGCTTATAATTTCCCTCTCAAGCAGAATCTTTATTTTTTTTCTGAAACACTTAAGTGGTACTGTTTAGGTTTTATTAAGCTTTTTTGGTTTGCCTATATTCTCCAAAGTGTTCAAAGTGTCCTTTGTTCAACTCGTGTAATTTTGATTGAATTTAATAGAACATCTCTCCTTTCTGTATTAATAGACCTGTATTGGTTCTTATAATACTGTCCCAAATATTGTGATTTTTGAAATTCAGCTCTTTCATAAAAGAGAGGAACATAAAAAGAATACAGCTGCTGAAACCAACTGTTGGAGCAGCACACTGGTGAATATAGCCTCCTGCTCAGGTCTGCCTTGGTCAGGTACAGAGCATAAAATTCTGTTCTACAGGCAATTTCTTTCACATTGAATGAGACTTGAAAACTAATTAATTGTTGAAGAGGTTTTGTATTTTTAAAAATACTCTATAGGGGAGTGTTGTGCCTTCCTACAGGGCACGCAGATGAAGTTAGCGTCATCCGTGTTACACTGCTGATGGACAAGGTGGTCACATTTGCCAAAGATCGCATTAAGACCTTGAGCAGCGCTTGCTATATTCAGGGTTCACCGCTGGATCAGGCCTGCAGGAGCAGGTGGCAGAAGCGACAATGGATTTCGCACCCCGACTGACATCTTGGGCTATAAACAAGCCTTGCCTTTTCTCTAGGTGTGAATGAAGGCGTAAGAATTTCATAGTAGAAAGCACTTGAAAAGCACCTTTTCTGCAGGATCTGGGGTGAATGCTTAATTACTTGTGTCACTCTTGGAATGAGGCCAGTGAAATCGGATGCACAAACCATGTGTGGCGGGGTGGCTTGCTGAGAGCTTCAAGTTCTGCCATGTAGGCTTAGGTTAGCTGGCTTTCGCGTATTTTGGCATATCTGGGATGCCGCGTCTTTTGGCATATCTGGGATGTCACGGGCAACATCATTGTCCTTGAATGTTCACAGCAGACAAGTGCTGCCTGTGAATACTGTGGGCTGGACAGGTTGCTCTGCCACTTCTCAGTGTTGGAGGAGTGGTGGATGGGTTTGGGTTGCCCAGGGGAGGGAATGGATGGAGAAGGATGGATCTTTTATGATGATTTATGTCAACTTATTAGAGCAGCCTTTCTGCTACTGTAGCCAGAAAAGGGATGCCCTTTCTTACTGCTGGTGAGAAAATACCTTTTAAAATAAGACGTTCTTGGTATGCATACTTCTAGTTGTGGTTGGCTCGTTGGTTCTCAGCTCCCTGGAACTGCTTTTCAGCCACTGCTTCCCATATGCTCGCTTGGCCTATGCAACTGTTTTATAAAGCTTTTGGAAGGGCTCGATGGGCAGTCGTCCAAGAGGAGCCATATCTTTCTTTGCAGATAATGTTGTCTCTGTTAACAGCAGAAAATAATCAAATATTTAAGGAGGGTTGGATAAAGGCCTTACAAAGAACAATTAATTTGATGCACTGATGGTTTGCAGATCAATTTTCAGCCTTGGGCAGCCTTACTTTACAAGCCTAAATGATATTGTCACAAAAAGGCCTGGACTAGGATGTCTGTGTGACTTGCAAATGTTTTGATCGTTCCTTGCTTGCTTTATGTGCACTGGTATGGGAGACTGGTATGGTATCACCGTACATCCTGGTGATCTTTTGAAGTGCACTGATATAAACCAAGCTGACGCCTTTCCCCTCAGCATTCACTTCCCACCTCTTCACCAGCTTGCTTTGTGGGGTGCGATATCAACGTGTTATCTGTCATGGTGTGGTTTTTCACTCCCTTTGGTGAGCACAGACAGTTTGATTTTGTTCTCCTGCTCAAACAGCTGTGTTGAGCAGCCTTGTGTGACAGGCGAGGAAATGCCACAGCATCTGAGCTGAGTTTTACTCAGGCCCAAAAGATGTGCTGATTTTTTTTTAAAGACAAGTAGGACCTTTCTTTGTCCCTGGTTGGGTTACCTTCTGCTCTGCAGTGCTCTCTTGGTTGTGGATCAGGAGTGAAACTGTTTCTGTAGTCTAAGAGGAGCTGGTGGAAGGCTAAGGCTTATGTAAAGCTGATAAGGGGGATTCAGACTAGAAAGCGGAACGTCTAAATGAGAATTACTGTCCTTGGGAGTAAAGCACATCCTGGAGAAATATGTAAGCTAATTAAGATGTTTTGGGAACCATCTGAAACAACTAGTAGAAGTGTGATAAGAAGCACCCTCACGCGAACTATCCTTATTATAATACTAAAAGTCCCACCCCTCAAGCTGGAGACCCCGGCCCAAGCAGAGACCCCTCACCTTTGAGTGTGCGCAGAATATTAAAGTAGCACTGTAGCTTTAGGCTGAAATAAGAGAAATGTAGACCAATAGAAAACTGCTTTGTGTAATGACTTATGCATATGCATAACTACACTGTATAAATACTGTACCTGCATGACCGAACTTTGTGCTAGCTTTGTGGAGCTACCACCTAGCTCCCATCTCTGCGCAGACATAAAATAAAATACCTCTGCCCTGTGTGTATATTGGCGTCTCGCACACCGGGTAAATGACCTCACACTTGGGGGATAACATTTCTGTTCCTTAAATACTGTCTTGGTTGTCATACTCTGTGCCTGTTTCTATGCAAGCATAGTGTAGCAGCCATTTGAGCTTTGTCTTCATGGAAAAAGGTGTCTATCTTGATCTGAATGAATGCAAGGCGTTGACATCTGGATGAGGTGTTGATATCTGAACCATAGGTGTTGATATCTGAATGAACGCAAGGCGGGGATAACTAACACATGAGAAAGTTGAAGTGAGCCTGTTACCTAAGAGAGCATAAAAGCCTGTGGTGGCATTAACTGAAGTCCTTGTTTCAGAAACGCTGTGGCTGTGCTGGTACCTATGTACTCGCTCCAACAGCTGCTGCAAACCCCGTACCAAGGGTGGCTGGAACACGTCTTGTGTGCCCCATGTTAGCTGGATGCATCTTCCCTCTCCTAGCTCACCTTCTATCATAACAAACAAGATGAGCCTGAAGATGCGCTGTGTAGAACAGAAGAAACTGCCAATGATTACACCTCCACTGGAAAATGGCAAGTACCTTTTAACAAACAAGTACTGAAAAATAAATCCTTTTGAGAACTCTGATTTGTTTTTTTAATTCAGTATTCTAAACTGAATTTTTTGACACTTAAAATCCTGTAGTCTTGTCTTTCTATTATTTTTACCTCTAGATACATAAAACTAATTTGCCTACGAATGCTCACAATAGCTGTCACAAGGACTTCAATGTGATTACGAGAGATGAGGTAGCTGTTAACAAGACCTGAACTCTTCGAGATGCTCATGTGACAAGCAAGCTCATGAACACTGCAGGCAGTGGTTAGGAGTTGCTTTGTGCTGCTGCATAACTGCCCTTGGGTCTATTGAAGTCTTTTAGTCAGTTATAATGCTTAAGACCTATAATGGTCCTGATTCAGCATTTTAAATGGGCTCTGCTGGACCTGGAGCCTATATTAATGGAAGACTTTCAAGCTTTGCGTAGTGACAACAAAAAAGCCAAGTCCTCAGTTGTGATATTTCCATGAAACTTTCATGATTGCTCCCTGAGAACCTACGGAGTACAGTTTACTTGATCTCTGCTGCTGTTCATAAAATTGTCCAGGATAACCGAATTAAAAACACACAGCGTGGTTTCATAGCATTCCTGGGACATTCTGGTCCTCTCTGCTGTGTTGTTTAGTGTCTAAGCCATACCAATTCTCTTTGAGCAAATATTGTTACAAGTTTAGTGGTCAAGTTTATGATTTTATAGTACAAGAAATAGTAGGGTCTAAAACCTGGTGTGGCCGTTCTGTGCAGTGGTCCTACAGGCTTTCAAGCTAAGAGTAGATGTTCAAGAGAAAATGTTTACTTGCTTTACTGCTGGGAGAGTGTTTTGTGGAGCACACAGGGAGGAATATCTGGTAGAGGTGACCACCAAAGCTGCCATGTCTCCTAACTTCCATTCCCTGCTTGTATGACTGGATCATCTTTTCTCTTCCCTCTGATATTCTTTTTCTGTCTAGTGCTGTGGCAAAACCAGCTGGGTTGATACATGGAGTGGACCTGTGAACCTAGCAAAAAAGGCATTTGTGGCCCATCCTCTCATGAGTTATTTTTCCTCCAGGCTCAGAAGGTTTAGTTAGACCTGTTCACATAACTGTCAAAGCATTTGTCTTTCACTTTCTCTCTGCTTCTTCACTACAAGTTCCTCTATCCTGTCCAGGAGGACAAAGTCCTAATTTTGCATTGTTTTCATGCTTGATAGAGAATCTCTTGTATTCTGTGGGTACTCTACTTTTCTGTAAGAAACTAGATTTGGGCAGTTTCCACGCAAACAGTGCGGTTCCTCTCTTAGAGATCACTTTACCTACCTGCTATTGCAGAAACCTCCAGAATCTAACTAGAACACAGGGATTTATTTCTTGTAGTTGGGATTGTGTATCTATATATTAGTTGATGAAGTTATTTGCAGCTCAGCTGTTTCCACGTGGTTGCCTTCTGTTTGTTCTTTAATAGTATACAGGGAAGGAAGATACAATGTCTGTTTTCTTTAAGTCTGTATTCCACTGCTGTCTCATCTGTTTAATACATTTCCTTTACAAATCTAGACTTATGCTTTAGCTTAATGCCAGCAAGAGCTCTGGAAGGATTTATTCTTCTGGACCCTAATGTAAAATGAGTAATGCTAGAACTGGCTCCCTTGGTAGCAGTAACACATTTTACTACTGATTGTCAGAAACAATAAAAAAGAGAATATGTTGGTAGTTTCTGTGCTATTTGCTTCCTGGGATTTTTGTCCTGAATTAACCTCCACAAATATATTGCATGAGTAACTTTGGAGAAGTTCTTGGCATGTGTGTAGGAGAGAAACAGGGAAAAGAAATCAAATTGTTGCTACAGTTTGTAGTAATAAACATCAAGGAAATAAGACATTCATCCCAAGACTATAGGTGACCTGTTGCGCAGCGAGCGTCAAGCATCCCACTGTATTCTTCAGAGGATGGGTGTCATCCACTGCCAGCACGTACGTTGCATATCCAGAGCTGTAATAACTCGCTTTACAACTCTGCCTTTAATCTGACACAGTCTGGGTGCGTGCTGCAGGTAAGCCTTGATTCAAAGCCCCTTGAAGTCCAATTCTTTTTAAAAAAGCTGAGATTTGTCATATTCTCTGGGTCTTAGCACAGTCCAAGGTCCCAGGGATAAAGGTGTTCTTTTAAAGCGATGGTTAGTCACTTGGCTCAGCACCAGTACTCATCAGAAGCAGGATTTGTTTTATTAGTTTTGCTGGGAAATGCAAGTACTTTCTGCTCTAGTTATAAAATAGATGAGCATGTCCTTATTTTATAGATACAAATAGTATGAAAACTAATTCGTTAACAACCATCCAAGGTTTGATTGAGTGGACAGAGAAATCTTAAGTGCCGAGTGCACTCTACAGCTTTTTCAATAAGACGTTATAGAAAGCTATAAAAGGAAAAATTATGAAGGAAAAGTTATAAAAGGAAAAGCAACGTTTGTATTTCAAATTGCAAGAAAAACAAGCTTGATATTTGAAAGTTGGTATAAAGCCCCACCTTAAAGCATGTCAGGAATGCTTTCAGACTGCCCCACCTACAGCTTGAGAAAGTTCCTGAGATTTAAAGAACTGTGTAGACACTGTATTGCTGTCTCCAAACCATGTTTTCAGGTCTAATTCACTTTTTTGTTGCAAACATTTCCTTGATGCCATAGATTCATAGCTTTCTCTGCTCTGTTTGAAAGGAATTACAGTGTACAAAAATTACAACCTCTAGATTTGTTGATGTGACAAAATATCCCGAGGGGTAGAAACTTCCTTTGCAAAGGAAGTTAATGGCTAAAGATTCCTTCACATTTTCAACTTTTTATATGACACTATCCTGGGGGGGAAAACCCGACAAAACAACCTGCCTTTTCAGACTTGCGTCTCTGCATTCCCTGAAGCAGTTTATCTGTTCACAAGCCTCTTCTGATCTTACCCCTTTTCAAGGCAATTGTGTACAGTAGAATGTTTTTTCTTCTCCCCCCGCCCCAAAATTTTTGGGTCTATTTATTTTTGGCTTTTGAATTGCACATGTGCCTGTTTAGACAGAGTTGGGGGTAGCAACTTGGAATAAAAGCCTGCGTGGTGTGGGATACTTTTGTGGGAGTTGGCTCTTCACATTCAAGGGATGAACCCACCGAATCCCTTTGAACTTTCCAAATGATGCTCCAACATCTGAAGTCCTTCCCTTTCAAGAACACTAAGTTAAATTTGCTGTAAACAGGGCTGGAAACTCTGGCAAAAAGAGCTCCTGGGGAATGCTCAAAAATCTGCTGTGAGAGCTAATAGCTCTTGTACATCATTTACTCTTGGAACATGTCGTGCCTGGTATTTAGTGCTTTGATAATGTACTGCTAAAAGCTCAGCTCCTACCTTTCTTTTCCGAGTGAGAAGGGATGGTTGAGGGGAATTGATTCCAAGTACCAGCACCTTTGGCCTGCTGGGCTATTGGGATAAATCACCCCAGGACCCTGTGTAATTCAGGAGAGACGAGGGCAGGGAGAGCCTCTTCCAAAATACTTGCAAAGGCCCCAAGGCAGGACACGAAGCTCACTGAAGTCAATGGGAGCCTTTCCATTAACCTGATCAGGCTGCAAATCCTGAAAGGGGAAACAGGTTTTATTGGATTTAGCTGCAGAGCTTTCAGGTTTCATTGCTCACAGCTCTCCTCCCAGGCGCTGTGCGTGTGCCTGTCCTTGCAGGTCATGCCCGTTAGCTCTCGGAGCTTGCATTCATGCCGTGGTTTAGGGTAACAGCCAGGCTGCATGAACCAACAGCACGGGAGGAACCACTGAACTCAAGTGGAAATGTCACCGAAATTGGAAATAAACCTCTTAACACCAACGTAGCATTAAGAAGCAGGCATTCTCTTTATTGCAGCGCTGGATGCACGGGGGATCCTTCCGCCTAACGTGCATACCAGTTTACACAGATCTAGGTTCATTTACACAGTATATCTTTCCATATGCATAGGTTTTCAAACTACTAGGTGGGACTATGTTAATTAGTAGCTTACATAATGTTGATTTAGCATAACACATGCTCAGTTTTTCATGTGGGGGTCTTCTGATGGTCGTGCACCCCAAACCCATGCTTTTCAGGTCACGAATTCAGGGTCATTCTTCCTTTTAAGGCTTAATTTTCTCCATGGTTAAATATCACATGCTGGAAGATCTGGTTTTACCAGGATATTCTTGGGTTTTCTTTTGTTTCTTCTTAATTGACCCTTTGAACTTTATTCTTTACACGTTCCTCACTTATTTTCCAACAGAAACACATTCTTTCCAAGCAAAAGCTGGGAAACTTTAGTGCTACAAGGGCAGATGCAAATCCTGCTGCATTACAGCTATGCTGCAACACGGTCACGTGAGTGCAGATGCCCAAGGCAGTCGACCAATGCAAAGGATTTACAAAATGCTACCAGCAAACCTAAAGTTCATCTTGGGTTTTGTGAAGCTTAAAGGATGCATCACCACCTAATAAAGAGTGTCCTTTTTATTACGAAATGTTTAAATTCTTTCTTTAGAAGTTTTGAATATAGTTGGAAACTTGTTGGAAAATATTGATGTTATAGATGGTGGAAAAAAATGAAAATTGGGGTTATGAAAACTGTTAATTTTAAATAGTTTTAAGAATCTTCCTTCTGTTCTCGCTTTTGTTTAATAATTAAAAGAATCAAAAGTTATAACACTTTCCTCAGCTATAAAGGAAATGATCCAAAAAAACTTAGAGGAGAATGTCCTAAATATTTTGAAGAGGAGCCTTAGCAAGGAGGAGCCTTTCAGGGTCTAGCATGCCCCATTTTGTTGTTATTCAAAAGACTTTAATTACCTGTGACTGTCAGGTCATTTCTGGGGAGGAAAGGAGTAAACTGAAGTCGATGGGAGAAGAGGCTCCAGGGAAAGGGCTCTTTCCTTTTCTCTGTGGAGCTAGGATGAGGGAAGCATCCCTTTTCTGCTTGGCCAAAAGAGGTCTTCCAGAGTTTTAAGGTTGGGACATGTCACCTTCTGATTGCTATAGAGTGTTGTTTAGTTTAATGCTGATTGATGTTGTCCTTAATGACCTAATGAGATGTCTAATGCAGTTTGCAGCTTCGTTCCACCTCCAGGTCTCTGCTTCCATTTGGGTCTTAGCGGGGAATATTGTTCTTCCACAGCAATATCTACTGTTTTATCTTTTGCCGTTCCCTGTCTTACGCGATGGCATTTTGTGATAGATGCGTTAAGCTACACAAATGTGTTTTAGAGCAGTTTCTTTGGCTCATGTTTTACAACAGTGCAAATGGTTAAGGTTTGGGAAGCAGAACAGACCCAACTGTTTTATAATTTCAATGGGTTTTGGACAAAACTGTCCCATTAAAAGTTTTCCTCTTGGCCCTGTGTTTGCGAAGTTGCTCTTCAACACCCTCACTGTGCTGCAAAGGACGCGGTAAGGATTTTACGTTTGTTGGACTAAACTTCTAGAGGTTTAAAATCTAATATTCCACCTGTCCTTTCTATCGTTCACTTGAGAAGGACGAAAGGCAATTAAAATCGCCAGCGGTGTCAGGAACATGACAAGAGCTGACATTTTTAGGTTGTTGAGCGTTCCTTGCGATGGATGGTTCTGCAGTAATTGTCACATCTCATCTTTGTCTCCTGCCACAAAGCTTGCTTTTTGAAAATGCTGCTGGGCTTTCCAAATTGCAGCACTTTAGAAACAACTACCTTTTTTTTTAAAATTTTCATCCGGACAGAGGTGCATTGCAGTGCTCGCTGTAGTGTCACCAAAATAGTCAGCCACCAGTGCAAGGAAGGTAAAGGAGTGTGTGTTTCAACCCAGAGCCGCTCTCAACAGTGATTGTGTGTTTATATAGGTATAGCCCAAAAGGAAAATCACACATTTTCAGTTTGCTGTGATTGGAAAGCAAACTTTGCATTGCAATTCATCCAGGGCAGCCACCACTGTGAAGTTGGCTGTAATGAGACACACAGGATGAAACATATAATTTTTTTCCTACTATTTAGCCATTTTACTCTGGTAGAATGCCCGTGTTTGTCACATCTGGGCATGGCTGGATAAGGGATTATAAAATGTGGATGGCTTTTGCCTCAGAGTTTATGATCTAAATAAATAGTTCACGCCACAAGGAGCTTTGGGTTGAAGTGTACATCTTAAAACTGCCCAGGGAACAGCGATGTAGAGATACCTGGGCAAGCTGGATACCAAAATCAGCCCAGTCGTAGATGGGAATTTGTGGCGTGGAGTAAATATGAAGTGTGATATGAATGAAATCCCTTAGGCTTTTTTCTCTGGCTCGTGTTCATTCCTGGCCTACCACTTTAAACCTTATTTTTGGAGAACTTTAGTAAGGACTTGTAATAGAGTTTGCAGCTGTGAGTGTCAGCTCTAAAAAGGAGAAATAAACACTGGGTTTGAACACCTGCGAGTTTGGGATTTGGCTCGAAGCTCTGTGCTGCTTCATCTCTTGTTGGTGTATATATACACTGTGCTTATGATCTGTAAGAGAGATGTTTAAAATAATTTAGGTGAAGTGTGACTCTCCATTTGGTAAATAACAGAAGGAAAGACAGAGGAGGGAAAGGAAGTCTGAGACTTTTCAGAAACACTTTTCAGAAAACCCTTGTTGGGGCTGGATGTCCAAGTCCAATTTGTTTAAAGCTTTGCTTTATTTGAAAAACTGAGCTGCAAACTTTAAAAAAATGACTTCCTAAATTGGAATAATTTTGCACTCAAAATCAGCTGAAGAATGGAGCTTGTAACAGTAGATGATGCCTCTGGGAAACCTGATATTGCTCTTAGCAAAAGAGATTTATAGAGAGAACAATGAGTGGAGATAGATGCAGTGAACTTGGTCTTTGGGAACTAAGACTGATTTATAAGTTTTGTTTTTGCGGTTTGTACTACCATCAGTACCCAAAGATTGATTTATAGTTTCCTATAGTACATTCATCATCATTTAGACAAGATTTTTTTTTCTTTTTTGAAGAGGGTTAGATCTCACTGAAAAATCAAGCAAGCTTTTTGACTCAGAATTTTTTTTCCCTTAAATAACTGAAACAGATAAGGAAGCCCTGCTTACATGTGTTTGCAGGCCAGCAGGGTCGACTCATAGCAAATTCCATCCTCTTGCAGAGGAGTGTTTCTGCTTGAGTGGCTGTGCCAAAGGTCCCAGATGGTCCCCTTCGCCGGAGAGGGAGGCTCCAGGTCCCACCTTGACACCCTCAGCACTGTCCCACTTACCCGTAATTGTCAGTGAGGATGGAAGTGCAGCCCGTGCAGTAGGAAGCAAAAGCTCAGTTCCTCTGCAGTCCGATATTTCATGCTGCTCTTCAGCAGTTTTGATTATCATCTTTATCGCTTCTCTGAATGCTTGCGAAACAGCTTCCGAATTTCTTAATGGGTTTAGACTAGGAGGTGCCGAATGACTGACTTGGATGCTAAGAAGAGTAGTTGTAGGAGCTTTTCTGTGTGCGTCCCTGTGATGTTCCTTGACGTGTGTAAGAGCTCTGGAAATTTTGTTCTGAAGAGTAGGAAGTTAAAGGCCTAGTAAAGAATTGACTTCAGATCAAACTTTGGAAATCTAAATCGAAGTTGGTCATGGTACAGTCAGGGTTTATATGTTTGACTTTTGGAGCTAAGGTCTAGCTTAGGGACTCTGAAACCTGTGGCAGATGCGAAAGGATGTAATACTATAGGCGAGCCTTGAAGTTGGTTTATTTCACCTAGTGAGGAAAGTTACTTAAAAAACAGAGCATGAATTTTTACTCTTTTATTGGCTTAATACAATTAGAAATATCTAGGGGAGTTCCTAGTAATACAATATGGTACTGTAGGGAATGTGGGCTGATGATGAGAAACCTCCCTTTGCCATCCTCATGTCACATACCTTGCTGCTCTCCAAGCAGTGCCAGTGAAATCTATTTGCTGTAACCGGCCTGGAGTTTCTCAGTGGCACAATCTTATCCCAGGATAGGCAAATAAAAATCTGAACTCTCAAGCGTTTGTTCACCTTCGTCACAGATATTAGATGGATCCATCCACGTTGCCATGTCTGACCTTATTCCAGCACACAAAGCCAAATACCTGCCTAAAGGCCCGTTAGGAGCCTTAATGAACGCGTTAAGCCCTCTGAATTCCTGCTGTAAGGCACTGTTCAAATATGCACAATCATTATCCTCCTCCTGATATCTCAGAAATTCCAGATGACATTCATATCAAGCAACTTGTGAAAGCTGCTTCTTATAGTCATCTGTTGGTGCAGACACCATTCTGAATATTGTTTCTCACTGCAGCTTGAAACCCCAGCGTAAGTTTTTGTGCACGTTGTGGCTGGTGCTGTAGAGTAAGAAACAACTCTTGCCAATGAAGCTGGAGGTGAGATGTGAACCAGCAGCACAATGATGAAGCAGCTCTCTGAATTGGCCAGTGACAAAGCTACATGCAGGACCTTATTCCTTGTTTAATGCCCCGCTTGCTGGACTGCTGCTTAGGTCAAACTGACAACAGCATGGTAAACTTCAGCCTGTGTAACATGCTGTATGCTGCCTGACGTACTTACTGTAAAATAATTGATAAGGGTATGTTACATAAAACCATTAATTTTTATTTTGTTAGCTCGTTAATGGGCTTGCTTCATCTTTTGCCTTTGCTGTACAAAGCAGCATTATATTTAATTAGCATTGGCTGACCTTCTTTTTTATTTAGCTGGTAAAAAGGTTATTTAAGTCCTTAAGAAGAATTACTACATCTATAGTTGACCTGATAATTGGTATATTGTTGCTGGGGGCAATTGTGCTGGCTGCTATTCAGGCTCATGAGGTCTGTGCGTGTGTGAACCTACATGACATACGGGTATGTAGGGTGCATAAAGAAGACAGTAGGTATAAACGAGTATCATTCTCTAGCAAGGGTCAAGGCACTACGTAAGGAAATCACAAAAGCAGTGACAAACTACGTTAACGGCCGGTAGGTGCTTAGGAGAGATTGGCTTTGTCAAAGGCGCTCCTTTGCAACTTTCTCAGCAAACATTCAAATTTTTCTTCTAAACTCAATTAGGAATGTAGTATAGTGAGTACTTCGGGTTCCTCCTGATGATGCTTGGCTAGGTAATTGCAGTGATTAATGGGGAATACTAGCCAGCCTGACTTTAAAAAATTGATGTCACTTTGGTACAATTATTTCCCATAGAGGTAAAACCAACAGTCTTTGCAGAAGCTAACAGAGATAGTAGCAGGCAACTGTGTTTTCTGTACCTGTGTCAGTTTAATAATGTTTGTTCGTTCTTATACGTCAAGTTCATTCTTTTATTATCTTCAGTTTGCATCTCTTAAAAACAAATACTGATGTTTGCTGCACTGGGAATTGCCCGCTGTCCCCAAAGCCTGGCAGAGCCTGCTCTGAAAAATGAGAATAACAGGCATTCATTAAAACTTGATTCAGAGACAAGTTCATATGCTGAGCTTGTCTTTTGCAAGTTTCCTTGTTGAAAGCCGTGGGAAAACACATGCTTACAAGGCTTCTTGAATCCAGGTCTAAACCACAGATCTCTTCAATTTCTTATTTGGTCTCTTTTGCATCAGGCTACAAACAGTGGAGGTATCTTATTGCTTTGTCCTGTTCAAAAAAACTTTCTGACTTCTTTGAAGGCACGTAGAGGCACTGTCCATTAGCACATGTTCTGTAGAAATTCTGCAGGTTGCCTATGTGTTATCTTGCTGGATCCGCACATATCTGATAAACTTACCGGAAACTTGAATTATAATTATGTAAAACCTCCAATTATAATTATCTGAAACATACCTTTTGAATTACTGTAATAAAGACTAAGTATGATCACTCTGCCCTTTAGGGTTAAGTGTGCTCAGACTATCAATCTGTTTTACTGATCAGACTCTAACTTGATCAAGCGTCTGTATTTGCAGTAGCATAAATCTGCCAGCGGTTATGTTCAGGTCTCCACCTACAAGGGGAGTTAATAGCCTTTTATGTTAGACATCCTCAAGGATACGGCGATAATGGGGTTCGAGAGAGCCGTTGAGGGTCTGCGGAATAAAATGGATGTGAACTGGCTGGCTTTATGTTGATAAATTTCTTTTCATTCTTTTACCCACCCTTGATAGATCGGCGTGAAAAAGGTACATAACCTCCTCGAATCTCTGGAATTAAAAGCAGCTTCCCCAGCCCGGCCCCTGCACCTTAATGTTTGTTAGCGAACTCCTTCATTGAGGTTTGTCACAGTCGTGAAAAACAAGGTGGGGGTTTACATCCCTCTCTTTCTTTCTTCCCTTCTCCTCCCGCATCTTCACTGGCCCATTAATTCCCTTGCTATTCCAGAAAGTTACTTTCATAGGCTTTGCCGACAAGAATATGAATGTCACCTCACGCATGAGCTGGTCACAGTTCTGCTACTAAGACCAGGTTACTTCTATAAATGTTTTCTTTACCAATTTGAAGGAGAATTGCTGGCAGTGCAAGCAACCAAGGCAGCTCAAATTAAGTTGTCTGTTAAATGTAACTACAACAACAACAAAAATGCTAAGAGATCATTTAAAACCAAACCAAACCTGAACAGAGGAATGAATGAATTTGGTTGATGGAGCCCAGGTACTTGTCTGCCATCTGCTGACAGTGCTTCTAACAGTTACTGCCAATACCCTGGCGTGCAGCGGGGCGGCTTCCAACCTCTTCTGAAGTTTTGGTTTTGGCACTGGCTGCTGGCAGAGCACGGTCTCAATGCAGGAAGGATGGGTGGATGTACAGACTGTTTCGTATAGGATATATTATTTTTCAGAGAGAGTTTCCCAGTTAACTTGTGTTATAGGTGCAGATGATACAAACTTGTCTCGTGCTAGTTATGTTTGTTTGAATTGCAGAAGCAGAAACAGCTAGAGATGTTGTACTTGTGTTACAGGGTGGGATGGGATATTTAACAAGGCTACTCATGAGAAAGCAAGCTGCTTTTTAAAATTTTAAGTCAAAAGTCAAATACTAGGCTCACTGCAGTGGAGGCAAGCCAGGAAAATCACCATTCCTGTTAGCAGATGCTTTCTTTGAATGATCCAGGCATCTGTGAATGTTGAGTGTGCTGCTAATTCAGGGCACTGGCTTTTATTTTTATTTTAGCTGTTTATGGAGAAACAAAATCTATACGCTGTCGATATATGAGCTGAAGGTAACAAAAATCCAGAGGCAGAACTCCTGTTGTTTGCCAAGGCACATGCATATTTGACATCCTTGTTGTCTGAAGGTTTAATCTTGAGAAAGAAACTTGGTCCAATCAATTCTTAAAATCTCTACGAGGCAAAAAAAATTGCAATGGAAAATACATTTTCCTGTCCGCAGTGTTTGGTTCAGCATAATTAACATGAATAATGCAAGACAATTTTCTTGATAGTTATTATATTAGAGAGCTTAGCTGACTCATAACTGCCCCCATGACATAGCCAGAATGCAAATTACTTGGATAGAAATAGCACAGAGCGAGTTTGATTAAAATGTGATACATATTTTGAATTTAAAATATTCAAGGTCTTACAAAATGACCTTAATGTCATTTCCTCCCCTCCCCCCAAGCCACCAAGGAACTTTGCATAATCATTTTGAGACAGCTTTTTTCTTCTCCCTCTGTGAACTGACAGGACCTGCCATTCGTGGAAACACAGGGTGTCTTATTTTATTCCTTTGCTGAGCAAAACTACAGTAGAATAATGATGTAGCATTTTGTCTTCGTGCTCTTTGAGAACCTGGCTTCTTTATTGTAATTACAAAGATAATGCATCGCAGGCACAATTCTAACAAGAAACTGTAAGACTGCAATCCTCGTTAAGAACCAGACCTACCTCCATGTCTTTCTCCCTGCAGTCCCTCAAATCTGTGTTGAGTCACTCCCAGGTTCCTGCAAATGGCTGTGATGAGACACAGAATGAAACGTTTGTCGACCTTCTTTCAAAGATTTGGTGTGCTCTTAACTTTGGCTGAAGAGTCTGTAAACTTTGGGCACTTGGGTCTATTGGGAATCTCTCTGAAAATCCTCTCCTTGGGGTGTTTTGCTTATGCAGCCACCAAACGTTTCATGTAACAGACAGTGAGCTTGGGAAAGAGTAGTGCACTGGATGGAAAAGACAGTTGATAATTAGAGAGAAGCAGTTATTACACAGACTTGCCCCAAAATATGTGATTTCAAAGTCAGCTTTCGCTTGGCATCTCTCTTCAAAAATAAAATGGAATGGTGTAATGAGATAGTGTTAGCCACTATAGCACATTTGATCTCTGGAAGTCAGACACGTTTACAGGTAAAAGGATTATTTTGCCCGTTAACTGGCAGCCCTGCAAATTCCCCTTACGGCTCTGAGCGAAGCAGCTGGTTTTGCGTGGATTTTTATGAGCAGAGTTTACATAGGGTACAACCTGCATGTGGTTGACACCTGAGGCTGTTTAGTGCTTCTATGGCATAAGTAACAATTTGTATGGATTTAGGGCATAAAGCTGTCTAAACCTCAGTGCCCTTTCTGTTTTCAACCAAGCTGGACCCAGGTTCACGCAGATTTCAAAACTGGTTTGAAGGACCTGAGGTCCAACCTTAGTGGACCTCCTAGCAAATCTCTTTAGGGATTATTTGTTTGCAAACACATCAGACTAGACAATTTACTCCTTAAATCTGGTTTATGCAGCCAGAGCCCGTGCCAAATTTCCAGCATGGTTTAGCTCCTGCTCCCACACTCTCTTCCTCTGCTGTATGAGATTGTTTTGATGCAGTACGGGGAACAGATATGTCATAAAAGCTCTTTTACCAAGACTTTCCGTTTTATGGCCCAGAGACTTATTTTTGTCTTCCTATCCCCTGCCATTCATTCATTACACACGTTTTTCCTTTGACCTCTTTTTTTTTTGTTTCTCCATTTTTTGATACCTGGAGATGGGTGTGATAAGGACTTAATTATCACTAATCCACATTTATCTGCAGGGATGCTGCCTTACTCCTCTATTAATCTGTGCACCAGAGTCTGTCTATTATTCTTCCAGCTACCACTGTTTGGTATCTCTCTTGTATGGCTTTCTGAGAAAATTGGCTGAAAATTAACATCAGTATTTCTTATGTTTTTCAGGCTAAGGATTAAAATGGGGAAAACTTACAAGTCTGGGCTGAATAAAAAAAATAAAGGGAGGAGGGGGAGGCCTGGCTTTGAAATAGGTGATGCAACATGACCCTTGCTGAATAAAGAGGCAGTTCCCCCCAAGGTCACTCAAGGAGTTGTCAGCACAACTGGGATTGAGGTGGCCCTTGTGCCCTGGAACTGCTTCCCCTTGGGATGGTGCCACGTGACGAGCCCTGGTGCCTTCGGTGCAGCTACCGCCTGAGAGCTGCTAACTCAAGTTAAGTCCCTTTGGTTGTCACTGCCACTGTGCTGCTTGCAGTGAACTCCTCGTTTAGTTTTCTCGTGGTTATAATATGTAACTCCATCTGAATTTCATTATGTGTTGGAATTAATGCCTTCATTTACGTGCCTCTGCTGCTGTTCTTCGTGCCTCTGGCACATAGATTTGTTTTCAGTACCAGCAGACACAGTAATTGAGCTGTTCCCTGACTTTACTACCACGATTTGTAAAGGTCTTGAGTCTCTCTCCTAGGGAACGAACAGCTTCTAAAGACCCTGCTTTTTCATAGACTCATAGAATGCTTTGGATTGGAAGGGACCTTTACAGGTCAGCTAGTCCAACCCCCCTGCAAGAGCGGGGACATCTTTAACTAGATCAGGGTGCTCAGAGCCCCATCCAACCTGACCTTGGTTGGACTTTGATCTTGGTTGCTTTTTCCTCCTGTAACCTCACTCACTATAATATTCAGTATTGGAAATTACAATCGGTGGCACCGAGGGAGTAGATCACCAATTTGCCTGAAGGTGGCATGATCCCGTTTTATACTGCCCTGCTCAGCAGTGGGAAGCGTGGCCTTCACTCATGTCAAATTGTTGAATAATTTGTCAATCTTGTTACCAATTTTTTGAAATTAAATTGGTTTAAGACATCTGAGGAAGTAGGAAGGACCATTTGTTTCTGGCTTTAGCTTGGGTTACTTTGATCAAGAGGTCAGGTCCATATTATAGCTTCGGCTTTCTGTATGACTGAAAGCCCTGGACTTGCCTCCATGTGTTGTGTTTGGTTGCAGACCCTCAAGACATGAGGACGCAGATGTTAGCACAATTCATGATTCTTCTGTTTTTTAAATCCATAGTACACTTTTTCCAAGTCAAGGTTCCCCAAAGCAGTCTTCAGACCACATAAGGGACTTCCCAGCTGTTTCAAGTCATCACACACATAATTATTTGTTCCACTCACATTCTTTACTTGTTTTCTTGTGTGACAGTTGATTCGCAATTGCAGTTATTCGCATAGTTGGAAGAAAATCTGTTTGGGAGGTCTCACCCTCTCAACAGCAACGATGCCCAGTTATCCCCATACTAGCCTATACTTTTCAGTTAGTATCCTGCTGATTTTATAGAACATGGTCTGTGTTTTACCTAAATGTGTTCCAGCTTAATATGAGTCTTAGGTTTACTGGTGATTCAAAGCACCAGAATAAATTCTTTCCCTATGGCTCGCTTCAGCCACAAGCGATGCCAGCTAAATTTGTCATGACATTTGCTAACGGCCGGGCTGATCTTCCCACTCATCCGCGCTGCCTCTTACTCGTGTCTAAAGCGATGGGTGTTAGATTCTGGCTCCTTGGTGTTGTACAGCTGCGTGCGGTGTTGCACAGCTGAGGGGTCCATCCTTGCCAGAGCTGCTCCTGACTGGAGGATGTGCCAAATGCTCTGCAAGCTCAGACGAAATATTCTGGCTTGTATAATGAACCCACAATTTAGTGACGCTGCTTAGTTTCCCAGTTACCAATTGATTGGATGGAGTCTAAAACAGTGACTGTTTATGTATGCAAGAGCTGCATCTTGAGCTAAATCTGCTAAACAAATTACACTAAACAGATAGTGAAAGCCAGCATTTCACGTGTCATAAAACTGTATTTTTTTTTTCCCATGGTTTTGTATGAGGAGATATTTTTTCCTATAATGAATGTTCATTAAAAAATTTTAGCTCCAGGATTCATAGTGGGTGATTTACTGTAATTGTAAAGATTTCTCATGTAACATTAACAAATACAAGAGTATAATTGGGGACATGAGGAAGCATTAGCGGAGCAGCATGCTGAGCTAGGGCTGGTACGCACTGTACCATCAGCCAACCGGTCCTGAAATTGAGAATACTCATTATGCAGCCTGACCTGTTCTGGAGCAATTCTGCTGAGAGTTGCTTTGACTGAATTTTTAGTGCTGCTGAAAGGTGTCTGATTGATGGCTGTGAATAATAATAATAATATACTTAACACTTTCCACTCGCAGAACTCGGGGCACTTTTAGGCTTGTCTGCTCCATGGATGGGAGAATTATGACTGATTTTCTGCAAAGTCATGAAAATGTGGTTCATGGCTGCTTTGTCACCTGTGGTTGTCTGACTCCCATGCCTCTTCCGAGAGCGAGCCTTTTGCTGCTGTAGGATGCTAATCCCCCCGTAGGTTTCATTTTTCTGCTCTGGTTTAGTTGCAGCCCAGAACGTGGGAAGAGGTCCTCTCTGTCCCGATCAGCAGCGATTCGATTGACCCATAGTCTGCCCCATGAGTCTTTTGCAAGTTGAAGTCTGAGAAAACATAGTTTAAGAAATTAAACCCCTAGGCCAATTTAGACCTTGGTTAATTGTCTATCAAGAGAAAGTGTTGAAACTGTCTTCTGCCTCTCGCAGGGCAGTGAACAGACTTGGCGCAAGTGCCACTTTTTGCGTTGTGCAAGGCTGTTTCCTTAGAGATGCATATTTTAATTGCAACCATGCTTAATCTGGGGCTTTTCTACACGCCTCTGCTGTGCTAGGACAGATCTGTATGGCAGAGGAGAGCTCGTGTTCCATTTGCCGTGCAGTGGAATACAGCAGACTGACCTTCCTTTCGCCTGAGCTCGCACACCCAGAGGGCACGGGATGGTGCCGTGCAGAGAGATTTTTCTTGGGGCTGAAAGCAATGTAGCATCGCACGTTATCAGCTGCAGTGAAACGCTGTGCTGACATAGCTTTGCAATTTGTTTCTGGATCTAAAGTGAGAGAGACAATAGTAATCTGTCTCTTTGCTCATGTATCCTGCTATATCTCCAAAGGTGTTTGATTTTCTTTCTTAATTTTATTGGATTCTTTTTTTCCAAGACGGTAAAATTGTTTTAGGAGTTGTCATCCACTTGCAGAAGGGCAGATAAGTTCAAATTAAAATAAATAACTCTGCAGAAAGCAGTGTTATAGCTTGAAATACGAGGGTTTTTTCTTCAGCACTTTTCAGTACCCGGGAAATAGCTGTATGCTTCTTTGTGTCCTCCTTAGCAAAATGGGAATGTCTCCCTGCCCTGTCTGGAGCATCCTCATAGAACAAAATTCCCCTGCCAACAAAATTTTTGTTTGGTTTTTTTTATGGAGCAGACAATTGAAAATTGTCTTTTTCTACTGGCAGCTGCAGGTTTTGCGTTTCTCTCTTACTCCAGATAACATATGCAACGCTAATAGTAACAGGTTTTCCTTTGTCATCAGACTTCTATGATTGAAAGCAAAACAGGCTTTTATTCTTCAGGGATATCACTATTTCTGAAGATCGGATTGAGAGAAAAGGGCGGAAATACCCCTTGCAACAAAAGTATTAAGGAGTTCAATTTATTAAGTTAACCAAAATACCGCTAAAGGAAACTTGATCACAGTCTGTCCCCACAGGGAGAAGTTGTGTGATTATAAAGGGCTGCTTATTCTGAGAGATAATGAAATGACAGGTTCTGATAGCTGGAAGTGGTCTAGGGAAAAATCCCATCTCATGCTAGAAATCAGGTGCAAACTCTTACAAATGAGTAAGCGTTTGGAGGAATTGCTACAGTTGGGGTTTACCCATCCCTTGAAAGATGCAACAGAAACCCACGCCTGGGCCGTAGCCAATTTGTTTCGTATTTGGCAAACAACTTCCTGGGACGACCAGAGCAGAAGGAACCAAGAGATCTATGTGCTGTTGCTGGCTCTGTCACTAACCTGCTAAGTGACCACCTGCCTCCACTTCACTCCTGCCTCAGTTTCCCCATTTTAAGTTGACAGGAGAGGTACTTGCCTCCCTTTGGAAGAGCGTTCTGTTCTGTTGATGCGAAGCGCTACGTGCAAGACCGTTGTTACTGTCGTATCTAGGACCATTGACTTGTGTGCGTGCTTTTGAGCTGTGTTTTTGACGGTTTAACAGAGGAGTTCTGCTACCGCATTTCCTCCTGGACTTATCAGGGATGCCTCATTAACATGAATCTTGAACTCTCGCCACTGCCGAGTTTCACTACGTACATTGCCACCGTGACCCACTTTCCTTTCTTAGATAGAGGCTGCCCACAAAGCAGCATCATTTGCATTCTCCTCTCCACCCCCGCGTATTCTCCTTCCGAAACACTTTATTCCTCTCCATGAATTCTTGTGTGTGATTGTTGCCGTAAGTTCCCGATCTGCTCAAAAAAAACTTTAAAAAGCCTTCGATTGAGATTTCGGAAGAATGAAAGTCGTAATGAGAAAAAAGAAACCATAAAGCAGAAGTTAATGGATGCAGACATGTGACCACAGACGCATCTACTCTGCAGGGGCCTGCTTGCCGGTGGCGTTTGCCTACGCTGGCCCCAGCTTGCTGGCAGTGTCTGCCAGGCCGTTGCCAGCTTGCCGGTGGTGTCTGCCCATGGCAGCACCAGCTTGCCCGATCCTTCTTTGGTCTCTCTGGCACATTCAGGACCCCTCTAATGGTGCCATGATGCCTATCGATGCCTTTGAGTTTGCCCTTAGCATGCTTTTAGGTTTGTAGTGGACCTTGCACCCCTCAGAGGACTTCCTGAGTCCATATCTGTGACCCAGCCCAGTCGTTCTGTCCTCTCGTCCCTCTAGCTGTGCCTCTATTCATTCCCTGGCCCTCTGACATGTTTACTCGGTTCAGATCCCCTCTGGATTTAATCGTCGTGTCCCCAATCCTTCTTCTGTCTCCCTGGCTCCCTCAGGGCATTTTTTTCTCCCAGTCACAACGCCTCCCGAGACCTTCCTTGTGCTCCACATCCATCTTGTAGCACTCTGAGCTGTAGAGCACTCATTTGTTCCTCTACGCTATCTAGGACTCCTGTGTTCGGTCCCTGGCCACCCGTGTCCATCTGTACTCCGTTCAGATGATGACCCGAGTTCCTCCTTGTTGTCCCAAGCCTTCTTTTGTCCGTCAGCCCCCCTCAACACCCCTTTCCTCACAGTCACAATGCCTCCTGAGACCTTCCTCGTTCTCCACAGCACCTTGTAGCACATTATCTCCCTTTCCATCTTCCTTGTTCTGTCAGAGCCTCCCGTCTTTCTTTGCTACACAGCGCTCCTTTATCTTTCTCTCTGCCATCGAGGGTGTCTCTGGTTCCTCTCTCACTCAGTCATCTGTAGTTTGCCTAGATGCCCTCCTGAGACTAAGGCCCTCACTGGGTCTCCAAGCCTTTTTTTCTTACCCCACCCCCTCCTAATTCCTCTACTCTCTATAACAATGTCATCTGAGTCTCTTCTTGTACTCCACAACACTCTTGTAGCACTTTGGTTCCCTTTTAATTTTTTTTCTTTGTGCACTTCAGAGCGCTCTTATCTTACTCTTTGCCATTTAGGATGCCTTTGTTCAGCCCCTGGCCTCCTGATGATGTCTGTACTTGGTTGAAATCCCCTTCAGAGCTCCTCATTGTTATCTCTGAGGCTTCTTTGGTCTCTCAGCCTCCCTCGGGACTCCTCTGCTCCCTTGTCCAAGCTCTTCTGAGACATCCCTTATGCCCCAGAGCCCTGTTTTAGGTTGGCAGGGCACTTTGCACCCCTCTTTTCCCCTCAGAACCCTTCCTGAGTCTGCATCTGTTACCCTGGTCAGTCTATGACTGGGAGAGCTCAAAGAAGGCAGGGAGAGCTCAAAGGCGGCTCACTTAGGCTGTCGTATTTATAGATAAAGTGGTTGGCTTGTAGCCAAATTACATGTGATAGGAAAGATATGCATGAGGCTCCTTGTATCCACAACTTTCTTTGTTCCTTGATAAATGAGTCTTGGAAAAGCAACCCGCTATTCATGTGTCAGTCGTATGATCAGTGTTCCAAGCTCATATGCATCGATGCTCACTGTGCCACTCACCTTCTTTGTGGGTTCTCAGAGAAGAGACGGAACCAGAGGAGTTCTTGGCCCGGCCATGGCCCAGGCCTTTACCTCCTTTGGAGCCTGTACCAAACTATTGTTAGTTTGGTGAAGGGGTCGAGTGCATCCGTCACACTCCACCCCGTGACTACAGTCAATCCACTTTATCGACTCAGAGTGGCAGTACGGTTACCTCTTGCCTCTGTCATAAATACGTGATGTATTGCAGATCAGTGGTAAGAGTCCAATTATTTGATAAGTTGTTTAGTTTAAGTGTCCTAATTGATGTTAGTTATATACCATTTTACATACAGAATCAATTGATTGTATGTGTTTTACATGCTGGATTCATGCTTGATTTGCTTTACATGCTTGATTTGTTTCATTTTTTGCCAAACTTTGATATACAGAATGATTATAAGCAATAAACATAATAAGGTTAAAACTAACAAAACTACAATAGGATGCAGCATCAAACTCAAAATTACAGTTGCTGTTGGGGACCATCCAAAAAGAGTTTCCCACCAGTGATGTTCTCCATCTTTTTTCACTCTTTCTAGGACACGGTGTATGTCTTTGCATCATGGACAGTAATCAGGGTTCTTTGTCCATTGTTTCAAATTCGTTTAGCAATTGATTCAGGTCATCATGTTGCAACACTTTTCTTACCAATGTGAGATTCATTCCAGTAGGGGTAGGCAAGAAATCTTGATGCAATGTACAGTTAGATTGTAGCAGTTGGTGGGTTGTGACGGGAGCAGAATAGTTAAAGTTGCATCCCATAATTTTAGTAAAACTACAAATACAAATATTTGAGTGATTGTGTATATCTACAGTGGTATTGTCTATAAATCTAGAATCACAAAGGGTCCTCATACAAACACATCCGTTTCCAACGTATACAAGTACAGTTTCAGGGGTTTCGTTAGGATGTATTTCAAAATGACAAACACGTCGTTCTGTGCCAAGACAAATGTCTTGGGCCTTAATGGTATGACTTTCACAAATAAATCCCTGTTGTTCCCATACAACGCATGCATCAACATCAATACTTTGCTGTTTGTTCCCGTTCTGTTGGGCCTGTACTCTGTGCTCTAATGGATAGAGGACAGTTCCATTGTGATTTAATCCCGGTGCAATGATTGGGTACACGGGGTATACCGAAGCATTGCGTACTGTTAGAACAAAAGCTGTGGCTTTACTGTCAGTAGGGTCATAGGTAAAATTGACTACATGCCACCAGGATTGGAATTTCTTTTCAAATTCATTTGTGTTATCCCAGATTACTTTTCGAATTTCAGTGGGTAAGGTGCCCTCTTCACCTTCTCTTACAATCACTGCCAAAGTAGATTGTACCCACAAATGAGCTTGAATACAATTAAGAGCGAGACAGACATTAATTTGGGCTGCACCTAGTGCGTCCACAATTAGTTGGTGGTCTTTTTCATTAATTTTTTCCCATGAGGTAATATATCAGATAAGAGCTATTGGTTAGTTCCCAGTGCCCATAGAGAAGATTGCGATGGACGTTCTAATTTGTGTAAATTACTTGCTGCTGAGCTTATTTTGTTTGCTAAAACTTCAGTGTCCATGTTGTTTAATACTCCTAATCCTGTTCCTAAAATACCAGTCACATCTCTTCTGGATCGTTTTGGAGAGGTGAGGGCTCATCCATGCAACCAGGCTAACCATCCTGCATAGGACACGCTTAGGAATGGTGAGCAAGTAGGTTTAATTGCAGAGATATTGATCTACGTTGATAGTGCCACTCGTCTGAGGGACCATGATGGATTAAACAGCACTCGTTGCTGGCCTGTATGTTTGATGGCATAGGGTCCAATTTTAGAAATTTGTGGGGATAGAGTTTTCTTATCCTTTACAATTGGGGCAGATGTGGTTGTACTAGGCTCAGTAATGTCTATTTTTAAATTTAAAGGATAAGGTGGGTCATCTCATGTTGTTGTGATCCCAGAGGCAAACTACGAAGACAGGTAGTACTAAGGTAAAATTGTACCGTAGAGATGCAAAGTTTTGTATCTTTTGCTATTGGGTTTGATGTAATGTTGTACATAGCAATTTGAGATGCCTTCTCATAGCCGGATCCATTGATTATCTGGCATCCTACTTTTATTTCCTGGCCGGTCACTCCCTGGAGTCGGAGAAATCAGTCAAAACCCTTAGGATCCTTGCTCCATTCGTTTTCTAAATATACTTCAGTTCCATGCATTACTACAATTAAGAGGGCCAAGTCTTTATTAGAATTTAGTCCCATACTTCTGGTATACTCCTTAGTAAAACTAGGGGAGTATTCAGAGTAGGCGCTGACATCACTGTGATAGGCTTAGTGATTCTGAGAGCTATTGTTCCTAGTATTACTAGTGGTCCTAGTGTTCCTAGTTGCGTCCCTTCAGAGCGTTCCATCTGCATGATATTTTAACATCATGACGTCCCTTCGCTGTGTCACGTATTGAGCAATGACTTGTGTTACAGCATTTTCTATGTGGCGTGTAAGAGTTATTGTGAATAATCATAACATGCATATATCCCTCACTAACAGGTGGTTGTGCTTTACAAGTCACGTTTATATTGCTGTCCGTTAGTAACAAGACGGGTAGCTTATCTGTGACACAATTGTGGCTGATTTCTTGACTGACAATTAAGTTGAGACAGGTGGGTATAATACTTGGTGGGAAAGCGAGTATTATTGAAATCTTCAACAGCAGTAGAACGATGTAACTTATTTTCATCTTGGAGGAGACCGTAGATGCTCCACATCCATCTTGTGGCAATTTGAGCTGTAGAGCACTCATTCATTCCTCTACGCTATCTAGGATTCCTGTGTTCAGTCCCTGGCCACCCGAGACTATCTGTACTCTAGGACAGGTTGTACTAAGGTAAAATGGTACCAACAGTTCAGCCCTTCAGAGGCGCAAAGTTTTGTGTCTTTTGCTATTGGGGTTGATGTAATGTGGTACACAGCGATTTGAGATGCCTTCTCATAGGTGGATCCACTGATTATCCAGCATCTTACTTTTATTTCCTGGTCTGTCACTCCCCGGAGTCGGAGAAGTCGGTCAAAACCCTTAGGATCCTTGCTCCATTCCTTGCTCCAGGTAAACGCCATAGGGGCTGCAAGGCACTGAGACGCTGCTGGGCTAACAGTCTCATATAGGTATTTACCCTGATAACAGTAAAGTATTGTTTGAGTCCTGCAGAAGCAGCGTGCTTGGCGCTTCTGGAAAAAGATGATGAAAAACGTATTGTTTCAGTATATGTGACTAGCATTAGACTTTTATAAATGCTATAGGAAGACTTCTCTTACCTTGGCTTATTCCTTAGATATTGCAGTGATGAATATTTATGGATAGGTTAGCTGCCTTCATGAGAAGGATCCCCATGGAAATTGCTACTCTAGGTTTCCTCCGGACTGTTATATTCTTTCCCAAGTGATCCAAAGGGAATTCTTCACGTGAAGATGTAATAAAATTGGGTGAATGCAAATAGGAAAAAAGGCATTTATTGAAGCAGAATGGAAAATAAGAGGTCTGGAAAACTGAGCTGCTGCTGAAAGCGATTGAGTCAAATGCCTGCAGATGCAGGCACAATAGATTATGGAAATTAGTCAGAATAAATAGGCCTGGATGGCCTTAGCAGCGCTGTTGTGTCAACGGGTCTCATTGAATATGCTCAGAAGCATGTAACTGTTTGTTTCTCTGCCACATACATTTTTCCACAAGATGAGGAATGAGCTGGAAAATTTTACCTGAATTAATTTGTAGTTTCCCCTAGACTCTTGGTGTCCTGTGGAAACAGAGCATTGGTAAAGCAGGTCACATCACACTGCTGTTCTGCTTTAAATGGGTCCTCCAGGGTGAGTTGTTTCTGTTTGTAACTTGTGTTTTACTGATGATTTGCCATTGGACTATAGTAAAAAAGTTTAAAACAAACAAACCCAAATGGCAGAGATGCCATTTGTAGAGATGCCATCAAGGGTTGGATGTCCAAAATTTGATTAAGGAAATGAAACCCTAGAATAGAGCAAATCCTGCGCTATTTTTGACCTTCATCATGTTTGCCATCGCTTTGTACTCACTTTGTATTCATATTTCATGGTTATGAACTTCTTTAGAAATGTTTGTTAATATTTTCAACTGTTTGCTTTGGCAGAAAAGTTAGGCTTAACATGGGAGAGAAAAAAAGACTCTTCAGGCTGAAAACAAACACTTTGAACTTCCTCCTCTGATTCCTACACGTGCACTGTAGTTCAGTTACTTTTTGGATCTCTTCTCCTCTGATGGCCCAGTTCTCTGGCGAAGCACAGCAACTGGGGATACATCACACTGTCCTTCTTGCTGAGCTGCTGTGGTGTAATGCTGTTATATTTTGCCATAGTAAATCAAGAGAGATTTAATTTGGAAATTTAATTTAGACATGCCTTAGGGAATGTAAGTCCAGAGATACTGCAGTGATGCTTCTGAATGTGTGTGTAGACATACGTACCTCTCAGCTTGCCAGCCTGATCCCCCCCTCAGTGAAAATTTGAATGCTTCTGCCAAAAGTAGACTCTCTTTTTCTTGGGAATACAAAACCCAACATTGTGTTGAAAAACAGTGCTTCAACAGTAATGCAAATGCATGCGCATGGCGCAAAGCAGATGAAGAGCCAGGCCCCATCTCTTTCACAGGAACTCTGTTCTTCACTGGAATTTACTTGGCGGGAGGGATATAATACAGGAAGACCATGAATAAGGTATTTCTTTAGCTATTGTTCAAGCCAACATATTTTAGCTGCTGGCAAATGCACTTTTTTCAATTATTTAAGTTTGCATTCTTTGTGGGAAGAAAAAAAAATAACGTATGTGTGCAGGTTCAGAAGCAACAATCAGTAAACATGGCGCTCTGCTCTTAGTCTCAAAGACAAATGTGTAACACGGTTAAATGGCCAAAAAGTGAAAGGTAGATCAATTCATATTGAAAAATATGATGCAAGTCTTAGCAGCCAGCATATTTAACTCTTACCCAAAGAAGAGTGGGCTGCTTAAACCAAGACCAATTCCCTTCTAATGAACATGTGCCAAATGAAGTACAAACGATTGCACTCAGCAATACGTGTATTGGGGTAATTCAGATGTGTGCTTTATCTGCGTGACTCCAGTGTCTTGCATTCATGTGGCTTGTGAAAACTAGCGTTATATCTGAGGGTTGCATCCAAACGTTGGGCTGGGGCTGGCCTTCCTTTCCTACGCTGCTGCAGAATTTAGACTATGGATGGGGAGGGGATGGTCCTTATGTCGCTTGTGTGTATGCGCAGAGCCGTGTCAATGGCATTGCAAACTGGCTGTGCTTTTTGTTCAGATCTGGTTTGTTTGGAACATTTAAAATTACAGCTAGAACTTAATGATCAATAGATCATTCATAATTCTTGAAATGCTGCTTTAGAAGAAAAATGGCTTCTGTTTTAAGGACTTAGAGGCCATCACCTTTGAAAATCCAGGAGTTCAGCAGGGGTAGAAAACAACTCAAAGTGGAATTGCTCTTATTGGGTTGAAAAAACCGAAGGGCCAGCTCTCAGGGGTGTAAATCAGCCTGCCCACGGGCTTCAGCGAAGCACTGGAGACTTGCATGGATTCTGGCCTTGTTCTCACAATATTTAAGCTTCATTTAAAGAGGCTCCAATACTTAGGCTGCTAAGACAGCTGTATGAATATATCTCATTTTGTCAGAGTGAGCTGTAGAAAAAAGGAAGTCTCTTGCTGTGGATACAGTATAATATGAACCTGTAGATCTGCATGCTCCTTTGGAATCGCGCTGTATTTTTTTGTGTCTTATTTGGTCTTTTTTGCCAGTTGATTTCCTTGGTTAATAGTAAAGTAACTGCTCAAGTAGGAAGAACAAGGTAGCTCCGTGGTTCCTTTGAAAGCACTAGAGCAGGGGAGTAGTAAATCTGCTTAATGAGCATGCATTAACACTTAACACTCCTGCCCATAACTTCAACTAATGTCAGGCATGCAGCTGTGGATAACAGGGCAGGGACAGAAATCAGCCTTTTTAAAAAGCAGATAACTTCTCTGCTGCAACTGGTTGGAGTTATTGCTAACTTCTGCTGGGGGGGGGGAAACCCCACCATACTTTCAAGTGGTGAAGTCTCCTTTCTGAAAGACACCTAGTAATTTGGGTTTCTGAAGAGTTCCTACACTGTTCCACGGGCAATTGGAAAATATGGACTGACGGCAACTTCAGAAACATTTACCCAGCTTTAAAAAACTGTTTGTTTCCTGCAACACGGTGTTGTTTAAGATTTTACACAAGGTAACTAGAAGAAATTATGTTCAGAGTGACTTTAAGAAGTTTGGGGGTTGAGGGGTGGGGAAAGCAGCTTGAGAAAAAATGTTGCATGCAGATGAAATTATTTAGATTGATTCTGTTTGTCTAATGCCCACAGAAACCTTATATAAATCTTGTTTATATACATCTTGATTATGTTCCTGGTTCTGCCAGTGGGCTATAGAGTGATTTCTGGTCTAAAAAAAAAGGGGGGGGGGAAGATGGTATGTAAAATCAGTGTAATGATACTGTCCTCATTCGTGTAGTGTCTTGAAAATTATTAGTACAAAAAAATGGCTGTGGTTTTTTCAATGTTACTTCTATTTGCATGACAAGTAACAGACAGGTATCCATAAAATGTTTGAGCTATAGCTTAATCTTCAGACAAGCTTTGGAGGAGACAAAATAATGTTTCCTTCTATTTTTCTCTGTCTGGTCTTGTGTTTGCTAGTGAGACTAGCTTGAAGTACAGATGTCAGAGCTGAACTTGACCTACATTCAGGAGACATCCACATGGGAACTTGCTCTGATTTTTAGTTACTCTGAATTTTAACTGAGTTTTAAACTGATTAGGGCAAGGAGTAAGCCTGGGGTCTAGAAATGCAGATGTACTCAGAAGCTACAACCCCCTGCAAGGCACTAATGGTGAACAAATGAGTTGTGGAGAAATGAACAGGTACGCTTTTCTTTTCTGTTGATTTAAATAAAATGACGAAAATCCCATGATTAGTAGAGGGTTCCACAAAACGCTGTGGAGTAGGCATAGGAAATTGGTGATTGGTTTGAAAATGCCATCCAAGAGGCTTTTTCCCAAATGACTTCTAAATTTTGTTCTCTAAATGGCAATCTAAACTCTGAATTTCTCAATCTGTTTCTGATACCTGTAGGGCTATAATAATTTGATAATCATAGTAAAAATCCCATTGTTTGACCTGGGTTTTAACGCGCAGAGTCTGACTTTGCTGTGGTAATTTGTCCTCAGGTTTCATAATTTGAAGAACAAAGCAAAATGTTTTGATTTGACATTAAGTAGGTGATGAGCATGTCAAGTGCGATTTGACTGATGTTTCCTCTTGTTCCTCCAATGGAATTTAAGTGATTTATTGTTCAGTTGAAGTGCAGGCTAAAAACAAAATCCCTCCAAGAATTATTAATTTTTTTTCTTGTTGCTGTGATGGACAAGGTTTTATGAAGAACTATGGAGCGGCAGCGCACATCCGCGCTGGTATCAAACAGGAGCGAGTGGAGGTTTACTCTGCACATGAAACATTTTCTGCTTTGTATTCAATGTGAAAGTACAAGTATTTTCAATAGGGATATGATTAATTTTTACTTTTTGGAATTGAACTAATTCTTCTGCTATTGGCATAGATGTATAAATGGTGTTACCACAAAATGGAGACCAAGCTAATAAGCCTTGCTGAGAAACAAGTTGTTTTACTGCGAAGGTGGATGTTGTCGGTACAGCTCGTTCTCCTTCCTGGGTGGGAACAGAGCCAGGTCAGCATGTCAAACTTTTGCTGAGGGAAGCCATATGTATACAAGGTGCTTGCTATCATGAAAAAAAACAAAACAACTTCTAGTATATCTTTGCTTAGAGGAACGGTGAGGAGTGCACTGCATCTATCCTTGCAAGTGTTGCTAACACGGTATGATGACATATGTCACTGTAGCTGGTGAAAGATAGAGGAATCCAGCAATTTTTTTTTTCACCTCTACCCACAAGAAGCAGTTGAGAAGAAACCGAGCATTGTTGAAGACCACAGTTTTAATTCCTTTTTGGGTAATGAAGTTTTCAGTTCTTAAAGTACAGAACTTTTTTTTTTTTCTGGAATGCATCCTTTTTCTTTTCAGTTTCATGCTTCTTGGGTATTGAGACTAAACTACTAATTTTTCACAAATGTCTTAAGAGATCTGTACATCAGAATACGGTCAGGATGCAACCTTCTACCTCAGAGAACCTGTAACCCAAAAAAGAAACCTAAAATCTGATAAACTGGGGTTTTTCTCCTGCCAGCCTTGAAGTCTTTGATGGTACCTGCATATCCTTCTTGACAAGGAACATGCAGTGAAGAGACAGCCCATGCTCTCTTTCTCCCATTTGATTAAACTGCCACTTTCCCAGTTTAGGTAAGAGCTGAAGCAGTTAAGAATAAATCTATTGGTATGTCTGTCTGCTCTAGAGGCAGGATTTTTTTCTTTCTTGCCTTTATTCTGTTGTTGTAAAACATCCGATGTTTGCTTTTTAGAATGCCTATTTTTCTGGATGTATTATTAGTTAGGAGGCTTAGTTCCCTTCCTCAGCCCCTGTAGTGAGATGTTTCTCTTGGGAAGTACACCCCTCTGCCAGTTTTCTTCTCTTAAAGGCCATTTCAGAAGTTGAACCTGAGAATTGTTACGAATTAGTCAGTGCTGAGCTGCCTCCACCTCTTGATGGAGGGAGTGTGAGATGATGGGGGAATCTCTGTTTCTTCTGGTGAGGATCAGCATCCTTTTGCATCTCACCTGGACTGTATTACACACCCATATATGCCTTTCAAACCTGGCCCTTATTCTGTGATGAGCCATGATAATTCCTGAAGGTTTTACTCTAAATGTAGTCTTAATCTGTGTTTAAATGGAAGAGGTTTAACAATTAGTTTTGCTCCTTTCTTTTTAAAGCAAGGAAGTTGCTGAGTGAACAATGCTTCCACAAGTTTTACACATGTAATTTCTCATCATGATACTTGAAAGGTAGAGTAATTAGTTGGAACAGCTTAATTATCTTGAAAACAGGGCAGCCCAGCTATTGCGTGCCTCCATGTTTCAGTCAAAACATGTTTGAAGTTGAATAATCCTTACGGTGGTGCTAGCCGTCCCTTCCTAGCCAAAATTTAAAACTGGGCATATTTTTGGTAGTGCTCCTTAAAAATGTGCTGGAAGTCTTAATGTGACAGGATATGTTAAAATCAAATGTAAGTTGTATGTATGAAATGACTGACTTTTGTCCTTGTCAGTCAGAGCTCCTGGAAGCAGTTTGGGAGGATATGGGCTTCTTTTCTCAGGGTTTGTCAGTTTAGGAATAATATAGAGCAGTGTAACTCTTGTGTACATTTAAAATTTATCTTAGAACCGAACTGCAATTTTTGGAGGGCACAAGATCATACAGAAGAGTTAGCATTGAGCTGCTGCTCTGGATGCAACTGTCGGTGTACTTGTGGCTGTGGAAATATTCTAGAAGTAAAACACGGTGCAAATGACTGACACCTTTTCAAACATTCCCTGAAATAGGAGAGAATTCCAAAAGAGTGTATATTTTTACATTTTTATTCTAAAAAGATACATATATGAGTGTGCACTTCTGAAAGAGCTTTTTGTACAGTTCTCTGGCTTGCCTGGAGATGGCAATGTGGCAGTATAATTGTTACACCATGGCCTACTCCCAGGAATACATAGAAATTACATTAAATTAATAATAAAATATAAAGCTCAGTTTGAGCCAGCTCTGCAAAAATATAGCGAATAGATGTGTTAGAAACATACAGATAATGTAGCTGAAACACAGCTGATTTAACTAAATGAGAAGCTTTGTGAATGGTAAATTAATTTTTTATTGCACCCGGACACCCAACATACTTTTAATGTCGTGTAACATCCATTTTAGTGAATGACTTCCAATAAACATAAGCAATGGCCCTTTGCTGCCGCTCATCGGCTGTGTAACGCAGGCCAGCGCTGACGGCTGCCGCAGCAATAAAGGCGGTGAGTTACCTGAGCTCTCGAGGTAGTCATTGCCTTTATGCTTGTGTGCCTGAGTCAGGCAACCGAGGCTTCTTGTTTATCAACTTCAGCCTGGAAGCTTAAACAAGTTTTTTCGGAACATTTTGCTTGCTGGTAGCTGAGAGAATTTTCTGAAAAGGAGAAATGAAAAGTCTTGTTGTGCTTAATTCCAGCACTAACTGTAAGAATAATGCCTGCTCTAGAATGTTTCACTTCAACTTGTTTCTAAGAGTTCTGCTAGGAGTATCGGTGCTATCCTTGATTCACAAGTGGAGAGACTGACGTGCAGGGAGATGGGCCTGCTCACTGCCAGGTCAGCCTGCAGGCTCGTGGCAAATCTGGGGAGATAACCCAGGCCTGTTGAGCATAGCCAGCTTATTAGGCTGTGCTCTCAGCAAAAGGAACTCGGACAAAATCTCCTACGTCTGTATCTGAGTAGGCTTAAGTGCAGAAAATCCCCTTGGGTTCTTTGGATCATTAAGAATACAAGGGAAATGGTAGATGATATAATTTGGGAACCCACTTTTATATGAAGCTCTAGGGTTATTGGAAATCTGATTGCAAAATTTTTTCACGGGAGTCAATGTCTACAAATTAAATGCAATGGGTTTGTTCGCTAAAATGTTCTGGCTTGAAGTATTTCCTTAAATTCCCCTTTGGGGTCAAGACATCTGAGTTGGTAAACTGTTTTCTTTGCTGTTCCAGGTTGCATATCTCTTCCACTGTGTTATTTCTGTTGCTCAAGCACCCACCGTTCTGTTCTAATACCTTTGCTGACGGGAGGTAAATACAGTATAAATTGTCACTTCGACATGTTACACTTTGTAGTGTGTTGAATAATGCATTTAACAGGCTGTCATGATGTACCTGCACCTTGCCAAACGTTTGAAATCGTGTCTGCTTGTTTTGTACTTGAAGATGTGGCTATTTGTTTACGAAGCACTTCTTGCTCCAAGAAATCTTGTTTTGCACAGTTGCCATCACTGCAGATATTCAGGGAAAGGACAGAGGAGACGTTCTAGCAAATGGGTTGAGTGGCCCCACAAAATGAAAGAGGATGGCTTTTCTCTTTTGGGTTCTTCTTGTGTCATTCCCCTGGCATGTTATTTTCTTACCTCGGAAGCTGTTTGGAGAAGAAAGGAAGATTAACTCTGATCCTCGCAAGCTCTGCATTGTATTTTTAGTTCTGTCACAGATGCTTTATGCTACCCTGGCATGCCACCCCATCACACTTGGTCCCCAACTCCTCAAATGGTGGCTTCGATACCTTAAACCATTTCCCTGTCTCCAGGCACGCTTAGCCGCACTCTTTTAGACCTGTGTCGTTTGAAGACCTACCTGTCCCAGGCTGCTTGCATGGAATACACGCAATCTCTGGCAGCATCTCACTGATGTGATTTCAGATACAATATGAAAGAAGCAGCGTTTATTGCGTAGAAATGCTTTAAAAAGACTTGGTGTCTCATAAAACTTGGCCCCATAAAGTCAAGTTCAGAAGCACCCTTTACCTTTTCTTTCCCAAATATAAACTGAGCATTTGACTAGCGTTCATCCACAGGCGGGCAAAAAAATCAAGTGTGGCTTGAGAGTGGCTATGCAGGGCTATATGGGAAAAGGAAAACTGATATTCAGTTATCAAGTGTCTCATTTGGACACACTTAGTTAATTTGAAAAGCAAATGAAGGAAGGACCTCAACCATCTGCCTAATGCTGTGCTCCTATTCCTGAGTCTTTTTCTGATTAGAATATTCTGGCAGCGCTGTGGCATCCAAGGCTACGCTCCAGACGGAGCAAAGAATATAGAGACTGTAGGAGCAATTAAGCTGCTGTTGGGCCTGGGCTGTGTGTCGTTGGAGGTGTTAGTGGAATTAACTGTAGTCAGTCATAGGAGAATAAAAGCTGGATAAACTGTTGTTAATCTTTTTACACTTGGATTAATTGCAGCAATTGTAATCTCCCAGTTGACTTCCAAATGCTTAGTTCAGGATGCGAGTCAACTCTTAGCTTGGACAAGTGCTAAACTGTATGTCCAGTGCCTGGGGAACTTGCAAATATGGGTTTCTAGAGCTGTAATCTGACCACTTGTGCCACGCTCTGCTTGGTATTCCTTAGCCCAGACTACTATGAGAGCAAGTGCAGGAGAAAAAGGATGACTGGAGGCTTGGCTTTCAGTTTACTTTAAATGATAGAAATTAAAAATCTAGATGGATAAGGAGAAGACAGAGGGAGCGATTACCGTGGGATGCTATTTTTCACAATACAAGAAGCAGAGGGCCACTAGAAATTAGAAAGCGGTGGGTTTCAAAAATAAAATGGAAGTAACGTTGAAGAAAACAAGTGATTAAATTGTGGGACCCTTTCAATTGGTGTTGCCGCAACTCGACATATAGATTAATTCAAAAAGGGTTAAGGCATGTCCTGGAGGACATATTCACCAGTGTTCCAGATGCCACTTTCAGCTCTGGAAAAAATGCAACTCTCTGATTGTTAGGAGGCTGGGTGACAAATCATCGTGCGCTCGTCTTTGATTACGCTGTTCTTTAAGCATCCACTACCAGACAAACTGGGCTAGGCAGACTATTGGATTGACCTTCAGCTGGACTTGCATTTTTATGGGGAGAAGTGGCTGATAACTATATTGTTCTTGTCTTCCTGTGGAGCCGATGGCTCTATCTGCATGGAAAGGAGGGGTTTTGTCACATGGTCTATGAAGTTTGAGAAGCTTTTGAATCCTTGCACAGCATTTAATACAAGAGGGCTTTTAAAATGCAGGTCATTATTGTTCTGTGTTGAGCTCTGGGTAGTGAATGTGGATGTATTTCCTCTTCAGAAAGTTCTATTTATGCTGCAATGATGCTGCAGGCCAATTTCTGTATCATTTCTGTGCATTTACCTTTGTTGATGATGGTTTATTTGAAGAGATCTGTCTTTATATTGTCAGTGACTTAATGATGAGAATCAGAGCTTTAGGATTTGCAGGAGAAAGGAAGTGCTTGACAAGCACTGCTGGAATGGTTTAGCCAATCTTTCATTTTAACAATAGGGAAATAAAATAACCCAAGTGCAGAAATAGATATTTTTGAAGCAGAACGTAATGCTCATCAGCATAGATAAACACATAAAGGACTGATGCATTTTAAAACTATGTCAAAGATTCATGTTCAAAAGCCATGTTAAAAACAATTGGAGAGGGCTCATTCTGCAACTCTTATGTTTCAGAATGGATTAAAAGGGATTTAATAGGAAAAGGAGTATTGCCTGGAGGTAGGAGTCTGGAATGGCTTTTCACTGCTTGCTTCTCTGCTCTGCCAACTCCGTGCTCTGACCTTTTGGTTAAGACTCCTGTGAATGAAGATGATTTATTAGTTGCAATAAATTTTGTTTCTAAACTCTGAAATGGTGGGAGTATCAGGAGACAGGAGTGTCACCGCTGCCAAATCAGTGCTCCCAGACTCTGGGATAAGTCATGTTGCATTGAACAAAATCTTGTTTCTCTGGGGTGAGCTACAGCTTTAGGAGAAATTCCTGGTGAGGATCACAACGGTGAAAAGCCTATCGGTACCTCAGCTTTCCTGTCTGGTTAAAATGAATGTCATTTGCAGCTGTATTGTTTCATGGACTAATGTGTACATAATGCCTTAGGAGCTCCTCCAGCAGCTCCAGCAAAGACGTAAGAGGGTGTTTAATATCAACCTATTCAAGTGCGTTAACAGAGCATAAGAGTGATTTCAATGAGATGGTTCCTTTTTTCCACCCTGAGAGCATAGCAAATAGCGCAACCTTGCTTGTGAAAGAAGCCTTACCGGCCAACGCTGCAGTAACACTGCCTGAAACTGCAACTGCTACACCACCGGGCTCTGTTTCTTCCCAGTGGACAAATAGAAGCCTTGTGCTGGGGATGATCATGAAAAGATGTTGAATTCACGTGAATACCTTCTAGAGTCCCAGCCTGGTCACAACTTCTGTGATGAGGAGTTTAAGGAATTTTCCCTGGTACAGACAGTCCTTCCCTTCACTGATGAGAACCTAGCTGCTGTGACATTACCCAGACCTTTTAACAGCTTCAATAATAGTGTGAAGTTCAAATACATTGAGTCACTAAACATCATCTTCCCCTGAATTAGGTTGTCCTTGTTTGCAGCCAGTAGCAAAAGCCTTTCTAGGACTGCTCTGCCAGCTTAAAATATCCATTGCAAAGTCATGACTTAACTATTCATGACCTTCTGTTAAGCTTTCCAGGATGTCTGCAGTGAACTCGGAAACCTCTTCCTCTGCAGGAGAACTGTCTGTGTTTAAGCTACACCTCCTGTGTCAACTTCTAAGTGTTGCTGTCTTGGTCCTTGAAGATCTGATGGAAGGCCAAGAATCCAAGAGAAAATTCAGCATCAAAAACCAAACCTGATTTTTCTGCTCCCAGATTGCATTGCAAATGCATGGCCGAGTTCAGCAAGTGAGGTTGCACAAATGGCCAGTGTTCAAGATCGGCTGCTTTTGTAGGATGTTCTACAGGAGTTGAGCTCTTTTAAGTCCACATTGTAAGAATAACCTAAGATGCCTTTGTAGCCAGGCATTTGAAGGGCTGTTCAGTTCCACTGGTGGAGGAAATTAAGAATTCTATGGTTGTGTTTCACAGAGGCTCTCCTGAAGATAATTAGTTGGTTGCATAATTGCACAATTGTTCCTGTTGGATTCTGGAGTGTTTTCCTTCCTCCTTTTCTCCCTCTGTGGTTAATTAAACACACAAAATTATAGTTTAAAAAATTGTTTTTAAGGCAAATGCTTGTTAGGGATCAGAGGAACTTTGTGGGCTGCTGAATGCTATCTAATTGAGAGACTCATCCCTGATAAACATGTGCTTCAACCTCGTCTGAGGTCCACAGAAATTAAGCAGATGTTCCGATACTGTTGTGAACCACTATCGCTACGAATAGAGTTTACACACTACATCTTGTAGGAACCAACGAAACAAAACTGGTTTTTGTGAACCTCGGTAGGAAATTATAGAAAATATGGGTGCTTTTGAAAATAAGATTATAGATGGTGTTAACATCGACCTACTCGAAAAGCAGTTTGTCTAGCTGTAAGTATTTCAAGAATATCTGTCATTAAAGTATGCTTTTGGTAATGGTAAAGAGCTGTAGCCGAGCACTTTCTAAGACAGCAATTCTCCCTTGGAAAATACAAATTACTGAAATATTTCCCATAGTGATTTGCGTGTTTTTTAAATGGGATGTTTTGATAAGGCCAGAAAACGTAAATGAAACTTCAGTTATATAAATTAATGGGGAAGATACGAGGTTGATTTGATGTGTCTCAAGAGAAGTACTTCAGGGTTGTGTGTTTTGCTTGTTTTATGGGAAATGTATTTGTTTGCTTTGTACTTGGTAAGAGAGCATGTTTTGAGGTCTGGATGCTTTGAAGTCTGGATGTTTTGCCATTTCCAGTGGAATGGCAACTTCTGTTTTGAAAACAACCAGCCAACCCCCTCTGCTTGGAGGAGGCAAGTTTGCTTGTTCTTTGCCTCTGTGCTCCACAATTGCAACAGAAGAAGAAATAAAATGCTGTTACTGTTCATAGTTCTTGTCACACAGCAAAGCCTCGATGTTTTTAGAGAAAGAGCAAGGGAAAACCTTAGCTGGATTTGTCTAGCTTTCAGAAACCGCTGATAAAAATGTTTTGTGATGGGGTAAACTGAAAGACATGAGTCCATAGTAATATTTGTTAAAATGAAAGTTTTGAAGAGTGGAAATTCTCTCAATATAAAATAGCTTTGAGTGATAAAGGTAAAGTCCAGATAATACTTGCTAAGTCTCTCAATAGCTGTGGTAGGAGAAATTAGCCAAAATTTAAAATGTAATTATAATGAACAGCAAGAAATTCTTCAAAAAGAAAACTGGCATTTATATGTCTGACTTAAAGGAAACTCAAAAGGGACTAAAGACCATCTGCACTCCTGCAGATCTCCCAGATGAAAGTCCTGATCTTAGAATCATAGGATCATTAAGGTTGCAAAAGACCTCTAAGATCATCTAGTCCAACCGTCAACCCAACACCTCCATGCCTAGTAAACCATGTCCAGAAATGCCACGTCTACGCATTTATTTTTACTCCTCCAGGGATGGTGATTCCACCACCTCTCTAGGCAGCCTGTTCCAATGCTTGACCACCCTTTCAGTAAAGAAATTTTTCCTAATATCCAGTCTAAACCTCCCCTGGCGCAACTTGAGGCCATTTCCTCTTGTCCTATGGCTTGTTACCTGGGAGAAGAGACCGACCCCCACCTCTCTACACCCTCCTTTCAGGCAGTTGTAGAGAGCGATGAGGTCTCCCCTCAGCCTCCTTTTCTCCAGGCTGAACAACCCCAGGTCCCTCAGCCGCTCCCCATCAGACTTGTGCTCCAGCCCCTTCCCCAGCTCCGTTGCCCTTCTCTGGACACGCTCCAGCCCCTCAATGTCTCTCTTGTGCTGAGGGGCCCAAAACGGAACACAGCATTTGAGGTGCGGCCTCACCAGTGCCATCTTTCACCACTTGGTGTAAGTTTGTCTGCCAACTTAAATATTGCACGCTTGAATCCTTATTGCCTATATTCCAGACGCCATCCCAGTGCGATCAGCCTGGCAGAGAGAATTTTACCTGGCAATAGGAATTAAGTCAGCTGCATCGCTGCTAGCGAGTGTGTAAGTACTGTCAGTGTGAGGGGTTACACACGTGGCTGAAATTTTACCCCTGGATTCTGGAAATGCCAACACCAAAAATAACTGTAACAGATATTTCCAAGAACTGCTGGTCACTTCTGCAGTCCTGACCATTGAATCCTGTGAAGATATTTGTAGCTGGGTTCCTCAAATCCCCAGTCATGCAGTTCTGTCACTTCCTAGAGAAATCCATCCGTACGTGGCGTGCATATTTACGTTCCTCGCCAAGAAAAGCAGCTTCCAAAAGCTTCCTTGGTGTTAAAAAAAATTCTAAGTTGCTGAAGGTCAGTGTATAAGGGCATGACATCGGATGTGACACCACTGCTAATCTAATAAGAGGAAAACAGATGTGGGAAGCTCCTATGATTTCCTGCTTATTAAGATCAGATTTGTCCTGTGATTATGAATCTTTTTTGCCTTCTGGAGATGTGGATGCTTAGACAATACTCTTAAAGATGCATTTGAGAATTATTAAGAGCTGGTTTGGCATAGTGTCTTCCCTGTCTGCTGTTGGCACTAATTTAGTAATGAGATAAATGTTATCCCCTTCAGAAGTAATTAGGACAACTGTTGTGTGTGTGTGTGTGCATCTCAGACAAGTATGAAAATGCTACAGATTTCATAATCTCTACCATTTTTTCTAAAGACAATTATCTGGGTTTAGCAAACTCTCCTGGCTCAGTGGCCAGACTTTCGAACAATGCCTGCCTTGGTTTCCTTATTATTTATTACTTAACATCAGTTAAGTCTTTCTATTTCCAGTGTCTCATTTTTCATACTTGATTGGATTTTTTGTTTGAATATTTCCCAGTACCAAACACCTATTTTTATACATGTACAGTTAGGAGGGCTGATATTTCTTGTGGTGTAACTCTGCAGAGACCAGTTTAATTAGTACTCATGGGGCGGTTGCAAACCCTAAAACTCAGTTACATGGTGGGTGGGAGAATGGACTTGAAATATCTCTTGTTTTTCCTGTAAATTTAAGTTATGCAATCATACATTCCTTCCCTAAAGCTACGACAAGCAGTGTATTTATCCTTTCTTGCTGTCTAATAGCATTGCCAATTATCGTGAACCGGTAAACAAGAAATGCCAAAGGTTCATTAATTTTAAAACCAAAGTGAAAACGTGGTCTGAGGTAATGCTCTAAAGGATGCCATAAGGATGGCCAGGTGAGCATGAAAACACATCAGGGGTTATTAGCTGAATCCCCATAACTCCAATCTGCCCAAATGAGTACACGGCAAGCAGATGTTTTACTGCCTTCGCTCAGTGTGGTGCAGCTGCCGTTCAAGCCTTGGAAATACCAGCTCCTTAGATTAACAAAGAAATCCAAGGTTGAAGGTAATGATGTCTGAAAATAAACTAGAAATAGCAGGCTGGTGAAAATTAGGTAGGGTTGATTAAAAAGAACATAAGGATCTCTAGCAGTGTTTAAATACACCTGCCACCGTGAGATCATTTGAAACCTGTGTTTGAGTTTGACAGCGTGCCCACTTCCAGCATGTCCCGGAGCTTTCCCTGAGAATTTAAGTGACGTGGTGTGGATGGGGTGGAGCGAGGAGGGATGTAAAGTTACTTGTAAGAATGAGAGCCAAAATCCCCATTGTCTTTGTAGTTCCCTTGTGAAGCGGCTCCAATGTCCATCAAATCAAAGACAAGACTGCTCTTAGCTGAGCTAAGGTTGGAACCCCAAAGAACAGAGCTGTTTAAGGTTGGTCTGGATGATCACGAGTCAAGAATCGAGCGATGCTATTGTAGTCCCAGAGCTTGCCTTTGGCCGCACCATCTCTGTTCATTGAAATGGCAGCACAAAGCGCTTCTTCAGGCTCCGACTCTCTTCGTCGGAGACCGATGGGGCACAGATGGCAAATACTGCAGTCCTTGCTTGTTCCAGTGTCTGCAGGGAGACCGTTCTTATGAAAAAGGGCTGCAGGGTCAGAGCCATGCACTTTTGTAAGATTGAATCCTCAGCTGGAATTGCATCTGCTGCACTCCATTGGTTTTACTTTTGCTTAACAGACCATAAACAATTTGTTTACATAGACAGCTTTTCATCTTCCACAGTGAATCATAAGTGAGTTCTCTAGGGATCAATCCCTGGTCTGGTTGTTGCTTTTCATTTATATACCAGGCTTGGATGATTTAGATCATCAGTGTTTCCATCTGAATTCAAAGGCAGCTGGTTTATGTCCTTTTCCTTGCACAAAGGATCTTACTAAAAATCTACATTATGGATCTGGCAGATTAAGCTTTGCTTTGAAATACTTTGCTATAAACTCAAAAAGAGATGTTATGACCCATTTGCCACAGAGAAGAGAACCCCAGTCCATCAATGCTAAAAATACAGGTCCCTCTCTCCAAGTAGTCATACTTTAACGGTCCTTTGGCGATAGTGATGAGCTCTTACTCTGTATGTGTTATTGACCAAAGGGAGAGCGAATGCGTGCTACAGAGGGACAGTGTCTTACAGACAGAGCTAGAAAAAGATCTGAAATGACAAAATGGGCTGAGGTGATGCCCTAAAAGTGACCAGGTGGGCATGAAAGCATATCCAAGAGTTCTCAGCTAATAACCGGACTTCTGGAAACTAAGCCTGAATATCTGTGCTACAGTGCCACAGGATGAGCTACAGTTGTGAGCCTCCTGAGAAGGGCAGCCTGGGGCTGAAGAGTATCTGGAACCAGAGAGAATTGATGAGAGAGCCCGTTTTACCCGCAGAGTTTCATGCCCAGGGTACGACCCGTTTTTAGTTATCTGTGTAGTAACCTAGAGAGCAAGCGTGGCACACGATTCTGGTGAGTCTCAGGTCACAACAGCTGGCTGTGTTTTGAGGAGTTTGAATTTAGGTTTAATTTTTAGATTTTTTTTTTAATACATGTAACTTAGCTTTGAGAATTTTACACATCTGATTCAATGTACTTGTGTTTGTGTAGTTATGCCTCCAATGGCTGAAGGTTTCCAAAACGATTACCAGCTGTCCATGTTTCAGATATCATTAGTTATTTAAAAAACTAAACTCTCCTTCTTCTGGAGCCCTAATAATGTATGAATCTTGATTAAAAACATTTCCCCTGAAATGTCAGTGTTGGGGTGATTTCCCTTGCTCAGTTGCAGAGAGGTAACAAAGATTAATAGACCGTGGTGTTAGCGTTAACCTTAGGGGAAAGCAGATGCTGCAGCTACTTAGTTGTGAAAAATACTGGATGAAGTAGTGTGATTATTCTTTGCAACTGCACCAAATGTACTTAATTCAAATTAAGTCTTAGAAGGTACTGCTTTTTCCTGTCAAGTTTTTTATTTAAAAAATTACTCTGGAGCAAATAATTCATTACCTTCTCGCACTGCATTGGGTGATTGCTTATAATAAGAGTCTGCTTTGAGAAGCAGTTGGCTTTTTCCTTCATTACATATACATAGACCCAAGGAATTTTTTATACTCCAGCAAACATAATTTGTGTTTCACGATGTGTTATGAGTTTCTCGTTGTATGAATATCTTAAAATGAATTTATAAATAATTTTTATGGTTCAGTGAGAAAAGCCATTAAGGTGTTTAAAATGTTTGGAAGTGCAGGAGTTGAAAGAGTAGTTTGATATATATGGTGCAATGGGAGTTGGGAGCTGTAAAGGAATGCTGTTGTAGTTTAGCAAAGAAATCTAGAGGGCTTCAACTACAAATTATTAAAATTACTAGTTGTAGAAATGGTATAGAAGAGAATTTAGAGATGAAAGAACATGACCAACATTTAGTAATAATAGCACAGTGTTCGTTTACTTATTGTAATCTGTTTAGATCAAGGTAAATGTTAAATGTATTTTTAAAGGTTTAAATAAATATGTGCAGGTCTGCAAATAATCTGGTTGGTAAGGCATTATCAACAACTCCTTCCCCCCCCACCCTCCGCAACTCTTTAGTCTAAGAAATGCCACTTGTGATCCTGCAAAAATCTGCTGTTGGGGCTCCAGGCTGTCCTGGCAACTCTTAATTACTCTGGACAACAGAACAGCTAAGAAAACCACTGTATTATGTGAATCCTGGAATCTCAGAGATGAATTTCTGTTCACGCATTTCCTTTTTCTCCTCTAACATGAAGAACATAGTGCTAAATTAATGGGTAATGTGTGTAAGTTGAGCAAAGTATGAGTCTGTGCTGACCTATATAAACTTTCCTCAATGAACTGCTCAGTCGCATTCATTTGGAAGAAGAACAATTAGTATCAGATCTAATTGGCTTACATGTCCCAGGGTAAGGTTTCTTAACTCTATTTTTGTATGGCATTTTTCATTAACTTAGAAGGAGCATTTGCGCATATAAATATCAATGCAAACGTGTGCAAGCATTTTTATATTTGCATCCAGCTGACACACTCTCAGAAAGGGATTTTGTTTCCTTCTGGTTGCTCTTGCCAACTTCTCCCAGGGAATGTGCTGGCATCGGTCAACAGTCAGAAGAGGGACCGGAGCTGCAGCACATACTCAAATGCCCAGGTTCAAAATGATCCCTACCCATTGAATCCCATGATAATAGATTCTATTTCTAGGTACTATTTATTTACTGACCTGAAGTAAATGACTCAATCTCTTAACATTATTTTAGCCACCAGCTAAATGATTACACTGCTAATTAGCAGCCTCGGAGTATCACGTAGTTTTAAGGCAACTACTTTTGGTAAAGTATGAGTGGTGACGCTGGCAGGAGAGGTGCCGTCATCAAGCAAAGTGATGTTTATTCTCAGCAAAGGCATTTTTCAGCACGTCAATTTATCTAGTGTATTTATATTGTGTCCAGGTTTGCTTCATAGTCTTGGAAGACAAGAGCTTCTTCCGAATTTAAAAAAAGTAAATAAAGCATAAAACCTAGTTATTTATTATTTCAAATGCTGGTTGTGCGGGAAGTCTGTGACCAATAGAAAACAAATTGGGTATTTCTAGGCTACTGCTAATAAACTGATAGGGGAACTCTAATCCTCTTGGGGATTAAAGTGTCATAGTTGATATGGAATTTTCTTTATGTAACTGCATAAGTCAAGCTGTTAATTTAAATAAACAAAACCCCCAAACACACAGAGAAAACCAATAACCTAAAATCAAAAGCGTTTTCTGCAGAATATTTCCCCGCTAGAAAATGATGCAAGAAATACATCAGTTTTGACAGAGTTTTGTTGTAAAGCAGAGAATCAACAAGTGGCTAATGGTTCTGGTCTAGTCTCTTGACCTCCCTCTTTTCAGATCTCAGGTTTTGAGATGACTTGAGTGTGCAGACGTTTAAAAGTACAGGTTAGCTCATGACCTCTCGCTGAACCTGTCAATGAGTGTCTGGGTAGGCTTTTTCTTTAAGGAGACACTTCACTAAGTAATACATTGTACATAGCATGGAGGGATTGCCATGGCAACAGTTAATTTTGAATGACAAAACAATTAGATATTAAACCCCCACATAATCCATCGCCATGTAAATTATTGCCAAGAGGCAGGTAGTGACTTAAACATCTTCATTTTGGGGGGTTAAAAAGAGAATTCAATTCATTTTTTAATCTTGAATTGTTTCTCTCCACTTTTCTTCTGGAATTGCATCACTTAGAAAAGAAGAGGATTGAGTAATGGCTTTGGGAAATGTCTCCTGCCCAGGGAGGAGATACATGGCAGGAGCAGAAGTACTGGAGTGGATGTTTGTTTGCCACTAATCCATCATTATCAGCTGGACCATGGCTGGATGGATTCAAACCAAGGGATAGCATTTGGATGAGCCTAAATTCTTCGGTTCCCTGCTGAAATCAGTAACATGACTTCATGAGAATCAAGGTTTTTGCCCTTTTCAGGTTAAGGGAACACTTGAGTTCTAGATACGTGTGAATTTTGTGAAAGGTGGACCAAGACAAGGGTGTTTTCTGGTAGAAAACTGTGCAGCTACAGGATAGGAAGGCTTTTCTTCATCATTACGCAATATCCTTTTATATGCTGCTGCAGCATAACATAAGGAAATGGGCTCTGATTTTACCTGCAACCTTTAGGTGCAAGAACTGGACATACTTCCTAGCTACATGAGGAATGACAGTCAGGTGAAACAACTGGTGTCAGGTTTTTCTTATGCGAATTGGTGCATTTAGACTTTCCTGAAAATACTTCAGGTTTTAATTTCAAACTAATTTGTGTTAAAGTATCTGCAGGAGGTTTTAAAATAAGATAGCATCCCAGTGCAGAACAGGAAGCTTGTTCTGTATTGCTCTCGCACTGCACCAACAGGGACAGCTGAAACCTCAGTGAAACTGGAGGTGTGGGAGAGGAAAAGACTTGAAGAAAACCCAAACTCCTATCTGGAATGTCACTGCCCTTAAAATTTCCCTACTGTACCTATGCTAAGAGGTGTCAGACTAGTCCAACGTGCAGATTCTCTTTCACTTGAGCTACATTCATAAATTATATGCTAAGGACATGCCATCTAATGCCCTTGACAGCCTCCTATCACCTCTGGTTTAGCAAAGGCCTGTTTGCATTTGCAATTACTGAATCGGTCTCTTGCGGTCTCAGCTGCTACTTCAGTATACAAAATCTTTCCTCAAAGAAGTGGTTGGTGTAATCTATAGGAATAAGATTTTTCTTGATTCAATGACGTTCCTCTTTAATTTTAAACATGAGGGTGAGCCTAACGACTTCTGAGACTTAAAGCACATGCTTATCGCTTTCTATTTAAACGCTATGTTAAGTAGAAAAGGGCTAAAACACTTGCCAATATGTTTTGATAATTTGAAAGCTCTTAAAATAGTTGTTCAAAGAATGAATCTACAGCTTCATCTTCAATACTACTTTCACAGGATGGGCAAAGCCTGTGTCCCACCCTGCTCTGCTTGCAGTGTTGGAGCTGAAAGAAGGGCGAGTGCCCCGTCTCCTCCCTTCAAACAGCCCCTTGCACACTTGCACTGCTTGGCTGTCGCACACCGCTGTCATGACGTTGTCTCCAAGAGGGTGTAACTTGCGTGGCTGTGTTTTGAACTGTAGACCCTAAAGCACTGCTGAATAGCCTGCTGTGCCATGGGATGACAGCAACTTTGGAGCCTTCTAGCAACCGTGACAAAGGGTACCCTCTGTGTCATGTCCTTCCCATAGCAAGCATCCTTAAAATGCAGAGGGAAGGGCTTGTGACAGGGGCAGGATATCTCAGTTTCACCAGACCCATGTGCCTTGCTGAATGAAAGATCATCTACTAAAAAGACGGGGCTGGCTCCAAGGGGTGACCAATCAGTATGTCTAAAGCCTTAAAATCCTGCAAAAGGTGCCTTGCTAGCGTGGTTCTATCGTGCCACTCGGTGGGCTGAATACAGCGAGTAGATGACTATATTTGGGAATGGAAAGAATTGCTTTTGGGTTTGCGAGCTGCAACCACAAATTATTTCCTGCACCCCTGTTGTCAGAAGAAACTGTACTCTTATTTCCAGCTGAGAGACCTTTTGTGTAGCTGGTGCTGTCTGCTGTGATTAGATGGAGTATTGCACTAAAAAACTCCTTAAAGTCTTATTTAGGTAGAAACATCCAATTCCTTTTTGACTGAATTAGTGTCCTGTAATGACAGTAGCTTTACTTAAATTAAAAGAAACAAAAAAGACAACAAACACCACCCCCCCCCCAACATATTGCTAGTGACTAACCTTTAGTAGGAAATGATCACTTTGTCTTTCAAAACCTTTCATTTGGCAGCTTCTTAAATATTTTCATTAATTAAAACACGCTGGTGTTTTCATGTAGGAAGTTAGTTGGTTTTGCAAATTCCTTGCAGGGGTTGAAAACTTCTACCTCATTTTCTAGGACGTTTGTCTGTGAGCAAGGCTTGAAGATGAGAGGTTTTCTCGATTGCTGGAATTCCACAGTAAATGTCAGTATGAATAGAATTAGAATTTTTATATATCACCACCCCTCTCTTCTGCTGTAGGGAGGCAGCAAAATACATGTGCTGGCTAATGGTAAAATGTCATTGCTCTGTTGTAAGCACTAGTGGGTGTAAGCCAGGTGCGGGGGTGACATTTGGTCTGCCAGAGGTCAGTTTAGAAAAGGGCAGGGAGAAAGAAGGGGAAGGAAAATGGCATTCTGTGAGCTGGAAATGATGGTAAATTTTGTCTGCACTGGAAAACTGCTGTTTAAGCAACGTTGGTGTAGTTGAACAGCACCTTTCCACTTCAGAATTAGATAAATTGGTATAGAAATGCTTTTTACACAGGTAGCGTGTCCCTGTGGGAGCAGGGACTGCTACCTTGGTAGAAGGCATCTTCATGACTTGAAGTGCAAGTGTGTCGAAGCTCTGCTTTTACAGATAAAGGTTAATAAAGGTTAACGTAGCTGTGCAGAACCATTGAAATGACAATAATGGCATGAACTCAGAATAACAGCAGAACCACTTCTGGTTTTATTAGAAGGCAGTACAGAGGCAATTTATGTATGGCAAGTTCCCTCTCCTCCCATGGCAGGAGGCACGTGTCACCTCTCACGGTCACATCCTTGACAGAGGGTCCCTTCTGTTGGGGAGCACTTGGGTTGCAGCGGCATCTCTCCTAGCCTCCTTTCAAGGACAGAGGAGTTGTGACTAAGCTGCAGCAGCTGGTGGTGGTGACGTGCTTGCATTAAACATGAGGGGGTGTGCTGCTGCCTGGGATCTATGGAAAGCAGATGATAATATGCTCCCGCCTCTTCCTCAAAACTCGTATCGATAAGGATAATCAAAGGTCATCCACTAAATCTGACATTCCTTAAAACAAGAGCTTCCATTCACAGAAAAAACCAACTTGCTAAGTGTGTGATTGTTCTATTTTGACTGGTGATCCTGTGTTGGTGCGTTTAGTTTTTTGGGTATTTAAGAAAGCAGAAATATGGAAGTGGTATTATTGATAAAGGTTCCTACATCTCTTTTTTTTTTTTTCCCCTCTCCTCTCCTCCACCCAGTGTTGGGTAGCAGTGCTTGCCAAATTAGGTTTCCATCTTAATTATTCCTGACATTTTCTTCAGGATGCTATGATCTACTTCAGGGATTTGCAGTTTAACATGCTAGTAATTTTTATTGCATGGAAATGTGAACTGAATAAATTGATATAGGCTATTTTTGTTGTGAACTGTTTAATTTTAGATGATTGCATCAAAGTGCAGGAAAGTTTTACCAAGTTAATAAAGTTTAAATTGAATTCTCCTATAAACACTGCACTTGAAGGATGTCAGCAAGTGTGGCAGGCTGAGGGTCTGTTGTTCTTAATTGGGATAGCCTGATAAGGAAAAAAATTGTATTCCAAGTATTGATTTAAAAAGATACTCTTGGTGAAAGGGAGAAACTCAAATTATATCAGGAGGTAATCTGAAAGAGTACAACAAGCTTTTTTTTTTTTACCCTCAAGTCAGCCTTTTCTGTTCCAAAGTATAGATAAAAATCTATAAATAATAATATGAGATTATGCTGCTAGCTAATACAATTTCTTTTTTTTAGGGCAGTTCCTGCACAAATGATGCTTAGGACCGTATTCTGTATTCTTAAAGAATATCTTAAGAATAATGGTATATCCAGTTGAAGGAAATTCTGGCATGCAAGAAGTATTTGAGTCAGTATTAAATAGTCAGGTCTTTTGATTGGATATTCTCTAGTAGTTTTTCAGAAAAATTTAAACGATGCTATTAAAAGTTGATGTTCCTATATGTTAACTCAATAAGTAAATGAATTAAGTTGTTAAGTTTCAAAAGTCTAACATCTTTGGAATGTAATGAAGCAAAGTGTTCTGTTTTCATTTAAAAAATAAAATAAAGCAGTGAAGAATGGAATGATTGAAACCAGGCTCATAATTCGGCTCATGTCACGCTACCCCACACTTCATTCTGGGTAACTGGGAATATCTGTGCTGCCTGACTGTACATTAAATAATATTGGTTGGTCTGGTGGTTGCTGCTGGACCAAATTGTACCGTGCTCTGCTCGTTTCCTTCAGTGGAGATTCTCAGTGTGGGTCGCTTTCTACCTTTCCAGGAGCCTTGTTTCTGAGAATAGTTTTCATTATTTCAGGAAAAAAAATAAAAATCTAGTCTTTAAAAATGGGTTACACAACCTCTTCACAGGATTTTTTTTTTCATGAGCTGCTACCATTAATTAATGGCTACAGAAGCAATCTAATTGGGGAATAGAAAGAATATCACTTGCTTGATATAGTGAAGCAACAAGGTACACATGTTGAAGAACAGATATAGAAGTTTTATAGCTTGCTTAAAAGAGGAGGAAAACCTAAAGCCTTTAGGAATATTACAATTGCCTCATGTACAAAGAATGTGCAATTAAAGAAGCAATTAGTTATGGATTATTCACTCAGCTTGACTGTTGGATATTTGAGTAGCACGTTAACCTTGAAATGACTGCTTTTATAGCCCTTATTGTGCACCAATAAATTGCTGCATAGATCTGCATTAAAAAAAAACCAAAACACCCTTCCTGGGCTTGATCTTGCAAAGAAATTTCACTGCTGCTTATTGTATTGCAGCTGGGAGAGTGAGGCATCATCACAGCGGTACGAGCTGGGTGCACATATGGAAGAAGATCTTCCCATATGTAAAATACTTTCAAATAACTGGGAGGAGGAGAAAAGAGGCAGGGCACTTCTCTTTAAAAAGGGCAAAGCTTTGCAAGGAACTTAAAGGTCAATTGTTTTTTAACCAGTCAGTCTCTGTAAAAGCATAAAACTTTCCTCTGGATCTCGCTGAGTCCAGCACCCAAATGCAGGTGTCCCTTCTCTGTCCCAGACTCCTCTGCTTATTAAGGGTGTTAAAACCGGACAGGAATTAGCCTCTTGCAATGACAGACACTCCCGAGCCCACGTAGTAGAAAGGATTTTTATACAGATATTCTCACCTACCTGTTGCAGCAGGGGAGGGGAGAGAAAATACGGCGTGAGCCTGTTCCGTATGATCAAGTGGCAAAGCGCACTCACTCGAACACATGCAGCAGTACCTGTCTTTGCAGCAAAGGATTGAAATGTGCGCTGAACACATTCGGCTTGCTTGGATTTTCCGTGGCACGCTACCCTGGTTATAGGTGTGCTCCTGAGCTGGCACCATATGCCTGTGTAAATTGGCAATAACTGGAAGGTATTTTATAAAATGAGTGTAACTAGATCAGACCTGAGCGAACTTTTTTCCTGAACAGTGTATGTACTCCACCCGCTCCGTGTTGTCCAACAGCAAAAGCGATGTTCAGCCTCAGTGTGTTGGCACCTCCTTTTTCTTCCAGTCTTGTCTAACCAGGTAATACATTTCTTCGTTTCTTGTTCTCAGCTACCTTTCACTGACTGATACCTATCTGCTTGGTCTCCTTTTTCTTGTTTCAAGTTAAATAAATAGGAAAAGAAGGAGATAGTTCAGAGATATTGGTTGCTGTCACAAACACACGTGTGTCTATGCCCTGTTGCCTAAATCCATTATTGCATTACCCTAGTATAGACCAGCATGTTTCTATCTGACTGCACAAGCTAAACAATCTAACGTGATTGCTATTAAATGCCTCCTTACATTTCTCAATGCAATCCATCACCAAATAAATTCCAGATGCAGTCAAATAAAATCTAAAGCGAGCACATCCGAAGGCAATGAACTGTGCAAAACAACGGATACAACACATCCAAACCCCCTGGAACCTTCCTTGTGAGATTGGCTCACGATGTGATGTCTGACGGGAAGGTGATGGAAACGGTAGTGTTTGGCGCTGTCTGCCGTTTGCCTTGGCGCTGACGCCCTGTCCTCCTCGGCAGCCGATAGAACTTTTGATTGAGCTCATTCTTCTCCTTTTACCGGGTGTGACCCCGATGGCAGCAGTCATGTTTCTTTTGCATTATTCGTTGATAGAAAAAGGGAACAAGACAGACAAGAACGCCCCTTCTTTTGAAGACTCATCATTGTTTGAAGTGCTGATGGAATGATATTCTTCATTATTGTATTTGTTACCATGTCAAAACGAGAAGAGAGAAGCAGCTAACCAAAACCTAGAAGAAAGATGAATTTTTTTCTGGTTTCACCTTCAGATTCTTTTTCAGTGTAACGACACAGAGCAGTGTATTACACCAAGCAGTAGAGACATAATAACACGGTCACTTAGCAGAAAGAAAAGCTGAAGAAAACCGCACCTTTATTGTGAAAAAGAGCTGTTTTCATCCTTCCATTATAATGCTTATAAAAACAGGTCATTTCTCATCAGACACCGTATTCTCTTCAGGGATCTGCTACAGGGGCAAATACTTTTCTTGGCAATATGTAAACCCCAGGACAAGCTCCTGGGCTGTTGCATATTGGCAAAGTGGTGTTTCTCCTAGGGTTTAATGAAGTGATAGCTAGCTTGTTCAGAGACCTGTCCACAGCAACTATGTGGATCTCCAATTGAAATATACAGTAAGCTTTATGTTTAGGAATATTTAGGGATGGAGGATGCATTAGGACCTCTCCTGCTACCTTGGTTTTTTTTAATGTCATTACAAAGAAAGAACAGGTCTATGATTTTAGCGTTTTAGCATTTTCTAATTTAGCAATTTCCATGCTTTAATAAAGAGAAACAGGGCTAGGCAGACAGATTCCCCTGTACACCATCAACTGATCACATTAGAAATGTAGAATGAAGTTTTCATTGCTTAAAGGGGGAAAGCTGGTATTTCAATTCAAAATAAATCAAATATTAATGTATTCAAGAAATGAGTTTAATGATGTATTTAAAAACTATTAAATTAACGTTTCTCATTAGCGGCACAGCCTAATCATTCTTTGCAAGCAGGGGGAAGAAAGTAAAGCAATATCGTAAAAGATCAAATAGTGATTCAAAATTAATTAATCCAGCATTATATAAATCAGGTAGCATCAATAAAAATACTAGTTCAGTATTCAGTTCTTATGGGCAAAATTAAAAATAAAAAATGCCTTAATTAGTGCCTTTTCATTCAATCCAGTTGACCTATTTAGTTTTAATTGAGCTACAGGGTGCTAAACATTCTGTGAAAGTGATAATTGCAGTAGTAAACTTTTTAACATTTCCCTCTGGACTTGATACCTTGTTTTCTGGAGAATATCTCAGAATAGCGGAGAAAATTGGTGCCTTGCTGTGCTGGGAGTTGCTGTTCTGTTTCTCTGGTTGCTGACCTGCTTTATGTCATGTAAATACCTCGCGGCCCCTGTGAGCACATCTTTGCTTTGAATGTGCTACCATTTACTCTGCATGACATGGTATGTGAACTGGTTAAAAGAACAGTTTGAATGGACAGTAGCGGAACAGATGGTGGCGTTAACTTTAATAATTTGTGAAATTAAAAACATGGTATACTTGTCAACTCTCTTAATGTACTATTACTTTTATATTATATTTATACCAATATACCTCTTTGCACTGAAGCTTGCTCGCAATCCTAGAAGTAGACATGTTGTCCTGAAACAGTTTCATTCCTAATAGCTAAATGACAGAGCAAAACCAGATGAGAGACAGTGAAGAAGGGACCAAGATCTTCTCATGAACCTCATCATATGCACTGAGTAATGTTATCATGGCCAATGATGTGAACTGGAGCTGAACAACTGGTATTGTTGTTCAACTGGTATTTCCAATTGCTGTTTTACTACCCCTCTTTCTGGAGACTCAGATTTTACTGAGTTTTCCAAACACTAATCCCCAGAATTGATTTTCAGCATTGCAGCCTGAAGAATAGCTCCCTCAGAATAGGCTCTTCTCGAGCTTTCACATGAAGAATTAAAGCTAATCTGAATGCCCAATGCTGAGGCCTCGAGTATTAGCATCATTTTGGCAGCTCTTAGTGAGGTTGTGAAAGCAGCTTTGTTACAGACTGTCTGAGAAAATATTAAAAGGCCAGATAAGATTTATGCAGTCCCCACGGTGGTTTTTAATGAAGATAAGTTAGGCATCTAAGCCTCACGTCGATTCTGATTCTGGGGAAGGTAAGAACATCCTGAGCCTGCCTGACTCCTCCAGTGCTTAAGTATGTGTTTAGCTGCGAGCGTGCGAGAAGTCAGTTTGTATTATTCACTCTATCTAAAGGCTCGGCATCTTATAGAATTGAACCCATAGATCTAGTTCATTCTGTGACAGATATTTACTGCTGGGTCATAAATGTGATTCCATCTGGCTGGCAACATCTGTAGGCTCCCTGAAATGCCTGTACGCTCCTACACATGACAAACAACTTCTGCAGGTAGAATGACCTGTAACAGGAAGAATAAAAGCAGCAAACAAACATGAATTGGATTTTGGATTCTGTCTGGTTATTTTCTGCCTCCCTTTCTGACCAGCTGATGCAGTGAGAAGAAATGTTATAAAAAGCCGAGGTCTGGAAACCTTCAGCCTCATGTTAGACTTTTAAATTTGTATCTTGAGCACTGAAATATCTATTACCAGTCCCGAATATTCAAAAACCAGGAACCAGGCTCTCTCAAAATAACAAGAGAGAAATTACTTATGAAATATGTAAGTAATTGTCTTCTACTTCATCAGTGTTAAAGGCACCCTGGCATCACATGTTCATGTTTTGGCCACTGTCTTAAAATATCTTTTAATTGAACAAAACTTAGATTCTCATACATTCCAACAGCAATGGCTTGAGGATCACTTTCAAATGATATAAATCACAAAAGTTGGCAATTCCACAGATGAGGGTTGGCTTTCCTGGATATACAGAGCAACCCTCTTGTCCCTGTCACACATGAAGGTAGATGTATGCACACACATTTTGTAGCCCAAGTGTCCAAAATGAGACCTGAGCTTACATATTACTTAATTTTTGGTAAAAGCAATGGGAACATATAGCAAATATAAATCCCTTGGAGGCTTATGATGGAGCTGCTATGCTCCTGAAATTGTTGTGCACAATCACTAGGTAGGAGACAGTGTGCTGATGGCAGTCACCGGTCTCTGAAAAATAATGTGGTCCCACGCAGAAGAAGATGCCTGTTGAATTGTCTCGCGTGTACGTGCAGAAGGAGTCCTGCTCTCCTCCTGATCATCCTTTTCCCCTCTCAGACTGTCCCACAAAGCTGCTGCGTGCCTGTAAAGCAAACCTGGACTGTCAAGCTCTGAAGTCGCCACTCCTTGCCAGTTTTACTGTAGTTATTCTTTATGTAAAGCATCATTAAGGAGTTATTCAAACAGCTGTAGTGGAGATGATTTTTCTGTAGCTGAAGGAGCTAGGGACCACTAGAGCACTCCAGGCAAACGGAGACCACCAGTCCGTAGTTCATAACTGATACACAATGGAAGGGTTAGGTGCACCTAGACCACCAGTGTACCCTCTCCGGTGTACTTGGGGATGGAAACAAATGGATATAAACAAGAAACAGCTTGAACAGAAGACGTTGCAGATCTCAATGCTGAGATCTCGGCGAACCCTGCGTACTAGAAGATGATCAAATGCTGAAGCAGGTTAAAGCTCAGCACTTCCTCATCTGGCCTTGGCTTGTGCAGAGCATTCAGTTCAGGTTTGTGTGGCATTCCTGGAATTGTCCGTGAGCATCTAACAGGGACGTTTGGGAAATTAAAAATGAAGACTAGCTGCAATCAGAAGTCAGCACCTATGTTTCAGCCTGACTTGAGAGAAGGCTGTTTAATTCTCAGACTTGCCATGCCAAGTGAATTTGCAATAAAGAACTTCATTGTTTATTGATTTTAGAGATGGATGTAGACATAAATACTGATCTAATTGTTTTAAATTTCCAGAATTGCATCTGAGTTTCAAAAGCAACCCAAGACCTCTGAAAGCCTTGTACTCAACACCATGAACCTGAATATGACTCCAAACTTTATAGTGAGGACCTATCTCAGTTTGAATGGTCAGACTTTGCTCTTAAAACCTCTCTGCTGCTTATGAAGCTTTATAAGCAGAGGATTAAGTGATCTCACACTAGGTGAAAGCATATCGAGGAACTGAGATGGAGACAGCTGACATTGTGCGCGGTGTGATCCTACAGACCTTATCTGGGGTAGCACCTTTGAAGTGGATGGAGTTAGTCCGGGTCTTCATCACTGTAACACAGATCAACATGTGCTCTGAATGTTCATCGTGTAACACACTAAAATCTGAGGTTCTTCTCCTGGCACCAGTTGCTTCTAGACTGAAGTCCTTATAATTTGCTTTACAAAGGTCATACAAATGAATTTAGATAGGGATTCAATTTTCAAATGCTCCCAAGCTTTGAGCGTCCACTCAGTAATCCACTGTAGGATTTTGGTTGGACTTCTCATAGTCTGACTGAAAAGCCCTGTTGAACCTAAGTTAATTTTTTTCCACCATTGTAAAATGGAAAAGAACAGATAATTGTATTTTCCTTAAAGAAAACTGTACGATGAGTTAAATCTGCACGTTTGGCGTGATTTCTGTGAAGCCCTGTAACTCCCTCACTAATTCTTTCCTATAGTACAGATATCTCCTACCAAAGTAGCTGAATATATTTTCAGCGTTGAGGCATTCTCCTTCCCAACACCCCTGGGAAGTAAGGGTTGAAGACACTAAGTGGGTCACACAGATTTGTGCTTTTGCTTTTCCAAAACTATCTTAAGTCCACGGGAAGTAGATGCTGTACCCAAGTGCTTTTGAAAATCTCTACTCGCATGGCTTGTTCAGTGACACTTCAGGGCTTTGTGGGAGAGCTGAGAAAGGGGGGTGCCGATTCCTTAGGGCCCCCACCCTTAAGTACAAGGCCAAGCTTCCAGACCTATGAGACTCTGCCATAAGGCTATTCGTCTTGCCAAGACTACTTTAAAAAACACGGGAAGAATTTTCCTTTCTGCAGACATGCTTCTAATTTAAATACAAGGAATAGATCATCTCAGAATGAAATGCTGTTAGTTCCTTGTGAAAGCTTGAGAGAGTATCGCCTGTCTCTGGCATTTCTCCTGTATAATTTCTGTATTTCTGGAGTTTCTCTAAATTTCTTTCATTCTTCTCTGCTGAGGGATTTCTTACAAAGCTTCAGTCTTAGCAGTATGTTATTTATGATGCTCTAAAGGCATTTTGTTGTGGACAACTTGTTCGTAAATGATAATGCAAATAAACTGAAATCTCTTGCAAGGGCTCCATGCTGGAGGATTGCTATAACGGATCATAAAAACCTAATTTCCAAAGCTCTCCTGAATGTGTAAATAAACAAGGGGGCAGTTCAGCCAACAGTTCTGAGAAGTTTGCCCTCTACCCAGAGCATGCAATTATTAACTAGAGAAAGACGATTTGACCCTGGGACTCACAGTATAGTTTCAGGCTGACACCCATTCCCCCCCTCCGCTCACTGGGCTCGGCTCGGCCCTGCAAGGCAGAACACCCTTCTCTCACTCTGAGCTTAATTACAGGCTGTGGCCACGCTCGTTATCCAGGGAATTCTAAGAAATGGCTTCTGAAGGGTTCAGATATGGTTTCAGTGTGTTAATAAAGAGCTAATCACCTGTTTAAGATTAGTGATTAAAGAAAGTATATTAAACTAAATAAAGCTCTTTTATTCTAGAATAGCTGTCTCTGTATAGTTATTAAGGAATATCTATTTCACTTTAAATTCATGCCCGACTGTAACCTTGAATTAACTTTCAAGTGCAGATAAGCCCCTAGATTAAGGTGTTTTCTGTCTGGAAGGGGTGGAGGGAAGAGAATGAGATATACAGATAGGAGTGAGGAACTGTCATTAATGTGGTCTTCCGTTAATGTTAAACAGGAGGGAGACAGAGCCTGGCCAGAGGACTGGGAATACTGGGACAGCTCAGCAGCCAGAAAATCCCCATTACAGTACTGCAGGTACGACATCTTCCACGATGGTTTGAAACCAGTTTTGTTCCTCATGTCGCTCTGAAGCTTCAAGTAGCTGCAGATTTACAGCAGCGTGATACGTTACTACGTGTTCTTATATTAGGTAGAGAACTATGCCAATACACAGTCTGGTAGATCCAGGCACAGTTAAGGATTAATGAGTGGCCAGGCGATCTGCCATTTTGATGAATATCAAAACTGCGTGTACACAACTGAAGTGCACCCCAAAGGCTGGCAGAAAATGGCTGGTGTCTCCCATAACCCATTACTGGCCTTTCTCACCCCACTCCAAAATAAGAAATGAATTGCATTTCATTTCTAGCAATCACACATCATTTCACATCAAACAACGTGCCAGATCTTTAATACCATAATTACAGAGTATGCAAAATATCAATCACTGTCTAACTCAATTTGATTACACACCTACTGCTTTAAGTGATAGGGCCTAGCCATGGGTGCTCACCTGGAGGCAGTAAAGTAGAAGTCCAGCTTAATTTGATTGCTGAAATGAAATCAAATGAAAATAAATCACAGTAGATATTGGGGTTTAGTCTTTTCAGCACTAGAATTTAACATAAACCAGAGCCTAGATAGGAATTCAGTGGGCATTTGGCTGCGGGCATGAGTGCAGGCACAGCAGGAATAGGCAGAATATAAGTTTTAGGAACAGCTGCAGCAGGCAATCTGATTCAGATGATCCCGGGAAATCAGTTGATCCCCACTGGGTTTATACAAAGGCGACTGCGTGGCATTGGTTTGCTGCTTGGGAGGAACCAGGCGTTGAAGGTCTGTGCAGCTCGGTGGTACAGCAAGGCTTTAGGACGTATCTGCTATGATAACAAATGGATGGGAGGAAGTCCTGCCTGATTATCCTTTATTCCAATGAGCCTTTCCTCCTCCCCCCCCCCCCCCCATTACAATAGCTCTGAGCATTCCTGGTGTTGGCAGCAAAGATGCTGAAGCCTGCTCTTAGCACAGGCAAATATTTCTGGGCATCAGCAGCTTCTGCAGAGCCCGCAGCAAAGGGTGAGATGGGACTCCATGGGAGAGAGCGTGAGCATAAAAACAGAGATGATCTGAGAGTATGAAGGCTGATGGATTTAGCTTGGGGTCCTAGCTAATGAGGCAGGGGTGGGAAAATGATGTTAAATTTGTTAGTGTAATTTGTTAGTCCTAGAGCGCAGAAAGCTTTTCTACACTGACTTCATGTCTTTGAAATCTCTATGCGTAGGGTCCCAAAAATAAAAGGCAAAAAGGCCTGTTGTAAATACGTCTCTTTTGATGTTGTGATGAAAGTAAAGAGCTATGAGGGGAAAATACTGTTTTGGTGCCCTCGTAAACATTTTGGTTTGGTCTTAGGGAGTAAACAAATAGACAAGTTGCAAAGTGTGAAACTGTCAATGAAAAAATGCACTTCTGAGTGGGCCATAATCGCCTCGGAGGTAACTCTGTGTTAAAAGCCTGTGTCAGGATAAGCCTGGCCTATTATTCTTGCCTTTCTTTGCTTTAATATTTACAGGTCAACAGGTGCCCCTTAAGACACAGCTCTGCTGGGCTCCTGTTTGCTTTTTTGCCTGTTAACAGTATAGCCCAGCCAGCCAGAAACTGCTGGGTAAATATACAGAAAAGCAGAGCCACTTGCGAGGTTATAAATTGAACAGTTTACTTGATTTCCATTTGTGCAGGGAACTGCTTCAAGTACAGATCATGTCAAATAATAATACAGTTTCTGAAGTGGCTCTTTGGCTAATTCTGCTGCTTTTGGGCTGCTGTTGGCTCTGGCTGTTGTGTTCGGCGCTGACCTGGAGTCAAACACGCTGTGGCAATATTTGCAAGTACATGTTTCAATTTTACCTGCAGTTTAAATTTTATGAGGCAGTTATGTGTTAGTTAAAGGGCCTTTTGTAATGACTAAAAAGATCAGGTGAATTTTAAAATATCGGGCACTTAAAATCTCAATGCTATTTTAATTAAACTGAATTTTAATATCTGAATGACATCTTTGTTAATACATTAAAGATGTTTAGTGCTATTAATTGATATGTAACTGGGCAGCAGTGAATTTATTATGCGGCTTAAAATACTGACTGGTGTGTTAAAGCTATTTCTGCTTTGCAGTTCTATTAAATGCCAACTATAATTTGCTACACAGACTGCTGGAGACCTGACTATTGATTAAGTTACCTACCAGTGTGGGCTCAATATCTGTCAGTGAACATTTATTATAAAATGGGTATGAAATATCTTGTTTGGGAGCATCAGCGATGTGAAGGCTCTGAGCTGAAACCTGGGAGATGAGTGAGATAAGGAGTATGGCATTTGACACCCAACCAACGGTTTGTGCAAGGACAGGGATGCTGGCTTATCAAGTGGCAGTTCAAGCGTTGGTTTGGCTGATATACGAAATAATAAGGTTACTGATGAAGCTTAAAAAATAACCCTGCAAGAAGAAAGGGTTGCTGTTAACAGAGTTCTGGGGGTTTTTGAATGGTTTTTTTATTCTGAGCACCATACAGCCTCGCAAACAGTTGCGTCTGCCTGGCTGAAAAGGCTGGGACAGGAGGTAAGAGGGTTAGTGGAAGTGATCGGGGTTCGATGGGGATCTTGGCTGCGGCCCCTTCTATAAAATTAAGGGAATTAGCCTTCAGTTATCTTTGCTTTTACCTGTCTTGCTTATTTAAGTACAAGCTTTTCAAGGAAAGTTATATAAAAATCTTGCCAGAGCCTTATGGCAGTTCAATGTTATGTGAAGATCAATCATTCTCCAGCTTTTTCCTATTTCCCATGCTGTCTTAAGAGCTGGAGTTTGCATTTATGTATTTTCTTTCAGCAAATAATTTGCTTCTCAGGCCTCTGCTAGGGAAATTCACTTAAGGTAGTCTAAGCAGCATGTTTACAGTGACAAAAACCTAGTTACAGTGTGGAAAAAACGTGTGAATGTTTTCAGAAAGTGTGCTTGCTTACTTGTATCCCATTAATGTACGGATGCTGCAACAGAGACAAGGGCTCATCCTGCCAATCTGTATTCAGAGGCATATCAAGAAGCAGACTGCACCTTGACTTATAATCAAGGCAATGAGCAGTAAAAAGGAAGTTTTATTTAGTCTTTTTTTTTTTTTCCTTTCCAGGTGGGGGGCAGAAATAAAATGGTTTGTTAGAATCACATAGGGACTCTGGGAAAGGTCGAGGAAACAAACTTTCTTTTTTAAAAGCATTTATTGAAACAGTGACATCACCTTCTTTCCATCTCTTGAAATCTGGTTTTATTTTGCTCTTATTCAGCTTTGTATTGACTTTGGAGGCAAAGACATAATTTGGATGGGGATCGACGTGATGTTATCAATCACCCTCTCGGGAGAACACCACCTTGCAGCCACCTTCCTTTTGTGGCACCGTAAATATGTTGGGCTTTTATGATCTCTTGCAGCTACCCTTTGTAGAAATGAGCTGCGATGTCTTGCTGTGGACAATTAGCCCTCATGGATACATAGGCTTAAAATGTTTTGCTTTGCGCAACAGTTGTCACTGGTGTAGTTCTGTTGGAGTTGGAGGAGAACCTGAGTAACTTTGGGTTTTAGCTGAGTTTTTGGGGAGGATTTTGAGAAGATTCATAACTCTGCACAGCAGAAATGTTACCTCTCTTTGCCTCTGTACTTGTTCAGGCCTTATGCAATTTATGGACCATATCATTGTTCTCCTTTCGAGATGCTGCAGCCATCAGAAAGGAACGTGAGGAGTTGTTAAAGGTTCACTAAGTCATTGAACCATTCCCTTAGCGTGGGGCACCTTTGCTGATGTAATGATATTCATGAAAAAACCGAAGCACAAAGGAAGGGAATCTAATAAATACCTGAACTTCAGAAAGCATAATATAATCGCAGGTCATTTTTCTAAATTATTTAAGCACAGTGTTTGCTATGCATTTCTACTATTTCTCAGGTGAGGATTTATTACCTTTTAATTCACTTAAATATCTAAAATTTATTTGATTTGGGAGGAGAAAGCAGACCGGAAGGTAAGAAAAATGGCTTTGCTCCCTTTATGGAAAATTTTAGGTGATTCACTTTCAGCCAGAGGACTCGAGTAAGATGTATGCAGATCATTTATTGTGAGTGTCTTTTACACTACTTTGGCATAACAAAGACTCCTATGTGAAAATATTCCACAGTGCAATAAGAATTGGAATAATACTTACGCATTTTGCCTCACAGTAAAAATCTTCTGAAGTTTAATATGTATTAATACAGTCCTATGAGATACATCGACAAAAACAAGCTTTAGGTACACTATATGCATAAACCTGTTTTTTTAAAATAAACAAAATCCATCTTAGATAAAAATTGTAAATGTAGGTGTGGCCTGAAACAGAAAATTTCACTTATGTATTTTTATGAAAGGAAGTAAATCATATGGCTTTTCAACTCCAGGTTTAGAAATGTAAATTATTTTTGTGGTTTTGATTTATAACTTCATGTCTCTCTTACAATGTTCGTTTCAAGAGGCAATGCCAGGTTGTATCTAAAACTTGAGGACCCATTTTGCACCAAATCCTGGACCACCTCCAAGATGCAATGGGTTGTCTGATGATAATGTAGAATGAAGTCAGTCTTAAGGTAGATGTTCTCAAACAGGTAGGGGATTTTACCCAACTCCCACTGAGTTTCATGACTGCCACATTGCAGAAAACTTCCAAAGTCTTTAAAAAAAAAAAAAAATTTTTGAATTAGCAGAAATTTTTAACTTAGAGTGGATTAATTAAACCACGTTGTTAATTCTCATCCAGATTCAGAGTAGCCTTAGGTCAATTTATCATATTCCATTTATGAAAGATATTAAACTGCACTGAACAAACAGTCTTCATGGGGATTTAATACAGTTTAATAAATCCGTTTTAGGACTTGATGCAGATGAGTTTTATTGTGTTCTTTTGTAAAGATGAAGGTTTTTAAGCATGGGGGGAGGAATTTTCAGCAAACTAGTTTTAAGCTAAAAAAAAGGACCTTTTTTTGTGCGTGTGTTTTAAAAGGGTAGTTTACAACTCTAGGAAACAATACATTAGGCAAAATTTAGCCAGTTAATCTGTCCATTATTTGTCAAGCAGTATGGTAAGGCTGAAATATATTCTGCAGAGGATAACTTATTCAACAGAGCTTAATCCTCCCCATCTATCACCAAATGACTTTATACTTGCATAAATTTTTCCATTATTTGACCAGCTTTTACGGTGCTGGAAATGTAATGCTTGGGCTGTTAAGCCTCTTTTCCTCTATGCTGCTAGGAACTAGCTTTGCTGCTTATAACATTTTGTGCCAAGTGAGGTTTTTCACAACAATTTAGCTACTGTTTGCTTCAAAGCACCATCAGCCCACCTCATTGATTTGTTGCAAATTTTTTTGGGGGGTGCAATAGCATTTGCTCACGTTGAAAGTAACTTTGCAGAACTCGAGAGTTTGGTTAGGAGCAGGAATTAGGGAAGATGCTTTCCAGATGAAGTTCAAGGGAATGTGAATTAATCCTCAGTTAATAAATTACAACAGTAGCAGCAGCATATTTGTAACTGAAATGAGAAGACAGAAGAGGTGTCACCCTGCTGTTGTTCCCCAATCCGATCAGTTGGAAGCTCTTTGCCTGCCGTGGACCAATTTGCATCTCTTCTCCATCCAGGAAATCTACTGCATGGAACTAATAGATGCTTTCTGAGCTGAAAGCAAGTAGGAAGAGGAGGTAGCTGTTCATCATTTTACAGTATCGTTCTGTGACTCTGCCCAATGCCTATAATGTGATTCACTGGAAGGATAAAAGGACACTTAACAATTTAGAGGCACATTCTTGATTTTTCCTTTCCACTTCTCTCTTTCATTAAGCTTAGGTAAAAGCTCAGGTGTCTCCTTCCCTAGAGATTTCCGGAGTAAAAATGATGCTATCTATCTGTAGAGGTCCACTTTGAAATATTTAGTCTGTTAAGCTATTTCCAGCTACCAATAATTCGGATCTTTGCTCTCTGAACCAAGCACGTTTGAGAGCTTCCATACAAGGCAATTGCTGCCACCCCTTATTGTGTCTCCTTTTGATAAAGTCGCTGTGCAGGGCAGGCAGGCTTCAGATAAAGACAGTTTCTCATTCACCTGGGAGCTACTCTCAGTTTAATGGAGTCACATCAGACTAAAAGGAGAATTGGGCCCAGCTCTTCCCTAAATAATTTCAGTTCAAGCTTTCCCATTGACTTCACCAGGAGTTAAGACTTTTTGGTATTGCACTTGGTTTTGAATTGTTTTGAGGTTAATAACATGAACCCTCAAGAAAAGGGCCTCAGCTTGAACATAAGTTTCCCTGTCGAGGATACCTGGCCACTGTCTTATCTTCTATCTTGATGGGTAAATTTTCAAAGGCACTTTGCACAATCAGACATCTTTTCCCCAGAGCTGATGGCATCTGGCTACTCTATTTGTCTGCCCCTTGCAGAGCAGCAAGATTTTTCAGCAAGCAATTTCTTTGCATTTATTTCCAAAACCCACAGTTGTGTGCCATGCAAAATCCTTCCTCTATAGCACGGAGCATTCTCTATTGTAAAAACATTGGCATGTGAATCTGCCTGGCATGTTTTACATGCGGTTTTGTCTCTGATTGCCTGCATGTGCATACTGATGGGAGTCCCTGTGGCAATCACATCAGGGCAGGGGTTGCCTGTACATGCGATGGCAGCAGAAGCTCCGTTTCCCCCTCTCTCTTCTGCAGGGTTCGGCACGCAGAAGTACTCTGTTCTGGCACAAATGCAACAGTGGTTTAAAAATTACATTAGGATTTCAAATAGAAGCTTGACACTTCAGTGCTGAGTATACTTTTCTTGCACTTCTTCAAGGATGTACCATTACTGGTAGTGTCTTCAGAGAGGACAAAAGTGATGGGAGGGTCTATGAAGGCTGAAATAACCTCTCAAGTTTCCTGATGTCTTGGGAACCGGAGTGAAGTCAGCTTAGGTACTGCTTCTGTTGTGTGTTTAAATTAAAGAGCTTTTAATTTCGTGTCTAAAAAGCAATGGTGAAATGCATTTAATAGAAAGCAGTGACAATTTCAAAGCTGTGGGTCAGGATCCCAGTTACTGGATGAATTTATGCTTCCGAATCCCTCCTCCAGGAGAGCATTACAGACACAGTGTTTTGTTTCCAGAAAGCAAAGAACATGGCAGAGCTTTTTTTCCCAGAAAAGGGGTGTTTGTCTGACTAAGCTGAGATGATTCAGAACTCTGAATGAATGCTATGGATTTTGCAGGGGCACACAATATCCTTTGCCCTTGTGGAGAAAGCTTCCATGAATTATATACCTGCTGCTTCTGTTTTTTAAATTGCTAGGATTAAAGGCTAAGAGTGCTTCCTTTGGTTTCTTATCTGGATGTTTTCTATTTGAGTTCACTTCTAATCGGAGTCTATTCCACCCAGCTCTTCTGCAAATGCCTAGGACAAATCACATGGCTGATTTTCTAATGGCAGCTCTGATATTATTGAGAGGCCGTTTGTCAAGGAAGCATCAATGGAAAAACAAAGGTAATAGGCAGTAGGAGCAAAGTAACCATTAGTACGTATGATGGTAGAGGGGGCCATTGGGTGTTGACTTGATAAATGCCATTGCTACAAGGGCATGATAAAATACCTAAAAAATGGGAAGTGTAAGACCCTGCCTAATCTCCAGTTTCACATAATTGTACCATGACAAATGGAGGCATTAGACCTGATAAGGTTTTAATAAAAATGCAAATACAGAAATCCTGCTCAAGAAATGCACAAGCACCGAGTATGAGCTAGAAGTAAGTTCTTAAGTAAAATAATTTACATGTTCTGGCTATGATGATGATGAATATGAATACACACTGTTTTGGGGCTTTCTGTTCTAAATATTGTGGAAATACGGTCATGGGGGAATTGCAGTTGTACTTTGAAGGCTGCTACAGTCCAGAGAGGGACCAAGTAAAATCAAGACTCCATTATAGAGGTTGCCGTGCACGCACATTTCTGGCATGGAAAAATTTACAGTCCAAGTATTTAGTATGTAACAAAGCATGGGAGAGAAAACAGTCGGTACAGGGAAATGAAGAGACTTTCCAAAGTAACAGCAGGGCAGAGACTGAACTGAGGTTTCTTGGTGCATAGCCTAGTGTCTTATCTTGTAGTCAACCACTTCCAATGACTTTTAAGTCCCAGCATTTCAGTAGCGATTCAAGAGGTATCACCGGCTACCTGGGGCTTGACTACAGGATAGAAGTCAAATGTCAATCAGTTGCTCACTGAGGAAATAAAAATTCTCCTTTCATCAGGTGCTACTCAAATCCTCATAAAGTAAAACTGTGGCACTCAACACAGGACTAAACCCTGATTCCTGTTAGTGGTGGAGGGAACAAGCCCGGAGTTCCTCAGAGGTGCCATGAAAGAATAGCGCTGCAAGGTGCCAAAAGCTGTGGATGCATTTGTTTTGTCCTCGATCACGAAAGCCACCGTGAGTTAAAGGCTGGACAAGGACTGTGTGGTTTGTTTCCTTGCGTATGATGGAAGTGACGTCTCTTCAGAACTAAACAGAGTGTTAAACTACCTGTGCCAGAAATCTATTCTAAAAGAAGCCTACGAAAATGAAGTTTGGCTGATTTGGAATTGGGTGGGGTGAGATCCACTAGTGTGGGGAACTCAGGAATGAGACTCTTCATTTGTACTAAAAGAAAACCAACGTGCAGTTGGACTGTCTAAATGCCTGTCCCTGTGGAGCTAGGTTATCTGGCTAATCAAGGTTTCAATTAGTACCTTGTTCAATTAGTAAACTGTTCGATGCTCAGCTGTCCCAGCCATCCTTTCACTGCTCCTCAGAGAGTGACAGTTTTCTGTGCTGTCACAGAAATTAGGCTCTTCACGGTGCCCCTGGAATTATTTGTTTATTTTTAGAGATGATGGTATACGTAGAATGTCTATATTAGATGATGGTATATGTATAGACATATATATGTGTGCGTAGGCATATGTACACACCACCACCACCACCGCCAATGTTTTTTTGTCTGGCCTGATGCTGAGCTGTAACAGCGACAGCTCATCAGTGTGCTTTGCATTACTTCTGTTTCTTGATTTTTCCTTTTGGTTCGTATTGTCAGTGTGACTGATAGCTTTGACTGCACCAAATAAGCTTTGTATTCCTAGTGGCCAGGTCAGCTCTGAGATTCCTGAAGCTGTTTGGTCTGAACGATATCCCTTGTTAACAAGTTACAAAGAATGAGTGAATCTACGTATAAAAGAATTTAATAGGAGAGACTAGAAATCATTCTGCAAAGCTGTCAATGGATTAGTGCTTGTATGACCCAGATGAGAATTTGGCAGGCAGAGAAGCCATTTATTTTGATCAGATGAAGACAACGTTTCTGCAGGGGTATGAATTTCTGCGCAGGTAATTAATAGATGATCCCTGTCCTGAATAACTTACTCCTGTTATTGATGAGGGTGCAGCATCCCATTTCCAGGGGTCACAATGCAAGATCAAGCCCTCTATTAATAGGAAAAATAAATACCTACTGCTATTGTTTATATCCATTTGCCAAGTGTTATGAAACAGAGCTGGGGAAGAGCCTGCTAAGCTGATCTGAAGTTGTAAATGATCAAGGTGAGTGGTGTAATCAAGGGTCTGGAAGACAGTATGCATATTAAACAAAATTAAAAAGCTTAGAAAGCCAAAGCAACTACATCAATAAATCATTAAACACTTAAGACTATTTTGTAGGTGCAAAAACCCATTGCGGAATTCTCCGTGGAGATCATTTTATTGTTCTGTTTCGTGTGATTAAAATGAATCCTTTCATTTCACAATACATCCCAAAATAGTGCAGTTCAAAAGGCTGATAATTAGCATAGACCATATGGAGGAAGGGAAGGCTCCTTTTACTAAGAGGCTGAAGCCAATTTTAAAATAGCAGGAATTTCACCTGAAGTAGAGAAATGCTGAAGAAATTGAGTTAATTTGATGATGCAAACCTTTCCTTAACTGGGCGTGATCTATGTGACACCTTGTTGCGCAAGATGAGTTTCTAATTGAGTATGCTGTACTCAAAAGCATCTTTCACAACACAAGACTTTTTCTTTTTAGTTGTACTTGCATCGAGAGTTGGGACAGGCTAAGATACAGAATGAAACTTGCTTTGTAATGGCCCCAGGATCATGTATTTGCATATTCCGTTCAGCTATTGAAGAAGAGATGATTTGTTAGATTTTTATCTGCCTTTGATTATTAAATGTCTTCCATCTCCTCTTTTACTTTCCCCTGCTTAAGGCTATTCCGATGTTATCCATTCCACGAATTACAAAAAAAAGCACTTGGTTTAAGTTGTGTGGCTGGTTAGTCAAGTAACATTTTCAAAAATTCTTTTGCCTTTTGACGTTTAAGGCTTTTGGGTCCACAATCGCTAATCTTCCCTTACACACAAGAGAAGCAAACATCTCATTTTTAAATAAACTTCAGATTTTTATTCTCTTTTAAAATTACTTTATGAGCTGGGGTTTCAAAGGAAACCCCGTATGTGATAAAAATCACGTATTAAGAGAGTACTTTTACAAATAAATTAATTAGCTATTTTGCAACCAGGATACAGCTTCTAATGTACCTAAAAGCAAACTATCCTGCCAAAAAGCCCAACCTCAATGTTATACGGAACTCCTTCAAGCACTCATGACCATGCTGCATCCTTCACACTACATGCATATAACACAATGCAGGGCCTTATTCCGAAGAAAAGAAAGTGAATATAACTTTTTAAAAGGTGGTTGATTTGGCATGCCCAACTAGAGATTATTGAAAGAGACCATCTTTTCTGAAAGCAGGCATATGGCTTGCACTTTAGGAAAATCAGGCTCTCTTACAGCATCTCAAGGTAGGCATCCAAAGCCACTAAACCTTTTTTAAAAAGCCATCTGACTTTTATTATATGATAACAATCAACCTTTATTGACTTAGGGCTTGAAATGAAAACTACTGCTAATATTCACAACACACTTTTGAGAGAGCGAATGAGCAGGGAGACAGGCCTTTTTTTGCAAGTAAAGGGGTTGGCGCTATCAGACTTTAATATCTGCAATCTTGCTTTGAGACTATTTTAATAAATTTTGGAAATGAAGCTTATGTTATTGCAAGGTGAAAGGGGGAAGGAAAGGAGAAGCAAAACCACAGTGCCATATGAATCAGTTCTCTGGGGGAGCACAGGAATGATTGTGTCCTGTAATCGCTCCTGTACAATGCAAAGTTATAATTACATGTAAATGTGTGTGCATGCGCACACACAAATGTGATTGCCACCTGCCTGTGTGTCCTTTTAAACTCAACGTATTTCTTTTCTGCTTAAGTGCCTATGATCTTAGAAGGCCTCCAGCTGCACTGAAGCTTCCTATGAAAGGTTCTTTGGCTGCCCTGACGTGATCCTTGTAAAGGATCTGCTCTGCCCTTCAGAGGGACCGCAGAAAGCCACAGCAAGCTGAGGCACAGCTAGGGAATGACGTGACTGACTGTAACAGTTGGATCAGTCCATTTAATCTGCAAGTTCTAATTAAGGCACGAAGGACAGGATGGAGCCCACAATACAACTGCATGTTTCTACCACTGTGATTTTCTGTCAGCAAGAGAAATCAGTTTTCTGGGTCTCAGTCTTCAATGAATTCTTGTTGTTTGGCTACCAAGCCTTTGAGTTTTCTTAATAAACACATATTCAGTATCCAGCATCTCTGGGATCTAGATGTTCAATTCAGTTCTGAGGTCTAGGCAGTAGAAACCTCAGGCTTCAGCCTGGACACTTCCATAGCTTGATCACATCCCAATCACACCAGACAGTACTAATGCATTATTTAATTTTTTCCCACTGTTTTCATTTACATATGCTAAGTTGATAGATACTTTTGTGTTTTTCTTATTTTGGCCTGAAAATATGGATGGTTAACTGTGGGGGTTTGGTTTTGTTTTTCATACTAACAACCAAGATTTTCCTCCTGATGTTGACAGAAGAGATTGAGTTATTTTCCTTCTGAATGGATTTTGTTGACAGGATGGATTTAGGCTGTTGACAAAACACATTCTGTTAGCATGGTGGCCTAAAGCTTTGATGAAATATGTTTTATTGGCAGGATGGATTGAGATTGTGGTGACAAAATGCAAACAGCCTAATCCATTCCGTTGATAAAACACATTTATCTAACTATCAAATCCATCCAGTTGACAAACCCATTTTTGTTTGAAACTGAAAAGCATCTTTTTGAGAGAAAGAAATAAATTCCCACAGAGCTGCAGGAAGCAGCTCAGCTTATTGAGAAGCTGTGCTAGAGCCTCTCTCGCATGCTGCGGAAAATAGAGATGTGGACCTCTGCAACGACAGTATTAGAAATGGCAGTGAAGACAACTGCAAATGGAAATATCTCCTGATTCCGCAGCATGACACAGCCCTGCACTGAGCCTACACGCTTCATGGATGCTTTGCAAGTTCTCTACATCTTATAGCATCCTAAGGGATTTTCAAGTGGGATCTAAAAGTTGACTTCAAAGTTGACCCTGAAAATCAAAATGAATCTCTTAATACTAAAAATCATAGTATCAATAGCTATGTTGGGTTTTGGTACTTACAACCCATCTGCCAGTTGAAGCAGCTGGGTTTCAGCAGCCATACCTATCTGTTGTTGGTCTGCTCCCCTCTGTCCAAAGGCACTAAAGACTTCGTTCTCTTCCCTTGCTAACGTTTCTGTCTATCTGCGGGGACCAACTCTTCCTTCCTCTTAGGTTGTCCCATTGGCTAATATAATTCAGTTCCGAGTTTGTCCATTCTCTGCTTAAATCTCAGTTTCTTCCTCCTGAAGGACTTCTGCTCTGAATTCAGCCTAATCTGTTTATGGCTGACAGACAGCAAACAAACGACAGCAAAATTCAGAGCTGTCTCTTCAGGCTTTCGTGTTTCAGATGTTTTCCTTCAACTGTATGGTCTTGAAAGCAGGTATTCCCCTCCCCTACATATGTATGATCAGGTTTTGATGCATAGGAAGGGAATATCATGTCTTTCCTTGACGTGATATCAGACGAGGCATTTTGACCATATTGACATTGAAAGTAATCAGAAATGTACTTTTCCACTCTGTCAATGGAATTGTGTTCTTCGTGTGTCAGAGGACGTAAGAATCAATATATTAATACCACAAAGCAAACATTTTGGCATTTGAAGTTGTTTAGTTTACAGTTTCTAATTTAAAATATTAGATTTGATCAGGCATATGAGAGATCCAGAAATTAGCATTCCTCCCCCAAACTTGGTCTTGTATAAGAAAGAAAGTTTTAAAACCTGAAATTTATATTAGCGTCTTCTTTTTGCTATACACTGAGAGCAATTTTTCCTTCCCTCTGCAGGGCAATTAGCAGAAAATATAATGTCCATGTTGGGGAGATGTTTTTGGCCCTTAGGTAAGCTCTTGAAACATAACTGCGTGCACTCCTACTGCTGCAACGTAGGGAGAAATGCGTGTTGCTTATAACCCTCCATTCAAAACAGTTATTCTTTGGCACTGTAGGTTTTGGGCTAATAGGCCGAGGCAAAGAGCATCTGTACTGCTGCCAAATTAAAAGCATTTTACATCAGTTGTGCTCAAATGTAAATGACTTCACAAACGGTGAAGAAACACTGAGGTGAACAAGTCTGGAGTGGTGAGGCAGTTTTCCTCATTAACTGTTTTACTCTTGGGCCCAGCAATTGCCTGTTTGACACCCAGATCGAGCGAGGCGTGGGGTCCTGCGGAAGATCTGCTTTAATTAAGCTTAACTGTGCAGTAAGGACAAGCTAATGGTGTGGCTGGATAGACACTGGGGAAGGTTTTTTCTGCAAGAATATTGCTTCAAATCCTCCCATCATGGTAACTGACTGTCAGGGTGACTTCTGACTTAGAGGAGTGTTTCCAGGTATTTATAAGCCCAAAATACAGCAGCGGCAGGTCTCGTAGGCACCTGTGCTGAGGAGGGATACTGGCATCTCAGCATGACTAACATCTTGTAAGCAGCGATAGCATTTTGCTTCTGTTTGTCAGAACTAGCATGCTTTTTGCCTCCAAGGTTGTAGTCTCAGAGGCATGGTATTAATCACTGAGGTGGTGGGGTGTGTGAGGTTATGCTTGAGGAGCACAACTGGTTCACTGAAGATGCGAAAAAAATTCTGTACTGTATTCAAGGCTATATTATTTCTAATGACCTTTTTGCAATAGGGGTGCATGCATATGTGTAAAAGGATGAAGAGAAACAAATTAATAGTTGTGTTCTAGTTAACTGGGTCCCCAGAAAGGGTTTGCAGGCATTGATAAGATCTAGGAGCAATCAGACCAGTAGGAAAATATGCGGTGCCAACCTTGCTGACAGTCAGCAAGACAGAAGGAAAAGGGAAAATGAGCCATAAATGCATTCATACACTACTCGGCTCACATTGTGCCTAAAGGCAAGGTCTAACTCTGCCTATGGAGAGCTTCAAACCGCCAGTTAGTCTGGCTTCCAGCATCTTTCCTGGGAGGTGACTCCACAGTACAATACATTTCCAGCGACAGGGAGGTTGCATTTCTCTTTGTTTCATCCCATTACTTCCAGCTGTTATCTTTTACTATTTACTGAGTCCTGGCAATGTGTTTAGGTCCCTTGTGTCATTCTGCTGTGTCTCCTCTTCCTTTGGTGTCCAAATGGCTTTACCTGACCTGTGTGAGGTGGTGTTTGTTCTACTATCCTAATTAATTATGCTGACATGACTGGTGAAGGCGATGCCAAGCACTGTGGCATTAGCATTCAGAAGCATTTTCTCAGGATGAGAAAGGGCAGAGCACAGAAACAAAAGAAAGCTAAGAGATAATGAGGGAGTCTGTGACCTTTCAGAGGTCTCATTCCCAGAGACTCATGCATTATTTCAGCGACTGTGCAATTAACTCGTGTCATTACTGTACATGTGTGCAAAGCCTTCCGGGGAGGTCCCGTGGAACCAAAGGGAAAATAACAACTTTTTAGTAGGCTTGAAAACAGAAAGCTGGGGCTGAATTTTACACATAACGCTATTTGTCCTGAGGGCTTTGTTGTGCAGATATTACTATATAACCATGTGCAACAGCTCATTTCAAGAAAGTGGAAGCAATCTAATAGTTCTGTATGCAATATTTATTGTCATACAAAGAAAAATTCATTTGCATATGAGAGTCAATGAAGGCCGTAAAATAACATGCATCAACTGTAACCATCATTGTTGAATAAGTTAAAATACCAAATGATTTATGAATGTTATTTGCCTTGATTAAAGATGACGTTGGTTCCAGAGAGTGCTGCTCTTCAACAGCTTTCCTTCCTCAAACTTAATGCCACAGTACAAATTTTGCTGACTGAGAGGAGGCATGATTATGAAATGCTTCTAGACTTGCTTCTGATTTGGTCTGATTTGAAAATCTCTAAGAGGGCAGCTCTGCCCGTCATTATTCCAGTCTTCCTACCAATTCACCCCTGTCCCTTTTACCTCTGCCCAGATCATACTGAGACAGTCGGTCCTCAGAGAAAGATCCTGGGTCTTTTGACTCTAATGTGCCTTCTCGAACATGATGATTTGTCTCAGTTGTCCTTTCAGTTCCTGATTTAACAAGTCTAGGCTGACAGGTTTTTGTTAGGGACTTTTTGTGCAATGTCTGTATGGTCGATGGTACAGGGAAGTTCTGGTACTACAGTTTGTTCTGGGGTGCTGCTGTTATCATCATAACCCTCATCCGGGTCGTATAGACTTGTTTCAGGCAAGTCTCTTTACAACTGAGTTTTTCTTGAGCATACAGTACAGGTTTTAACATATTACCCACCTATAGTAGGTAATGCACTAAGCCACTGCCCTATTTCAGAAGAGAATGCCACAAAATTTCTCTTCCTGCATAAGGTCCGACTTACTATTAGACTTAGGATAAACTCATAGGATTTCTGCCCTTTCTGGATATTTCTTTTAATTTGGAAAGTCTGGGTAAATATTGGCTCCACTGAAGGTGACAGAAAAAACCTCAACTCACTTCGATGAAGCCAGGAGTTTATGCACACCATTTTGTTCTACGTTGTGCAGTGTTTTGAGATTTGGGAGTGAAAATACAGAACAAGTGCAAAGCAGAGTATTTTTAAATGAAAACGAGCCAGAGAAAATGAATCTGCAATGAATATAGTTTCCTTAAAGCAAAGTAGTATCAAAAATCATTCCGCTCACGTCACTAATCTGATGGTTTGTGGCTGTGAAATTCTGGGGTTGAAAGAAGTTGGGGTCTCTGAGCATCAAAAAATAGGCCATGATTTCAAAAACACAAACAGCAGCTGGTAACACTACTCCAATAAAAATCAAGTGGAAGACAGGCAGTTGATGCTGGACAGTGAATTGAAAGGCTAAGTTTTAATTTTGGATTTCCAACTGCTATTGCTGTCGAATTTTAATTCATTTATGTTTCTAGCACTGCTCTTGTTTAGATAATATAGGAAAGTTGGCTACGAGTTTTACATAGCAATTGCATTTATTCTGCGGTTACTTTTTTAACTGGTACTATAGTTACCACAGCAACAGTAAAATGGCTTAGTTATAATACGAAAACTTTCTTTACAGAAGCAAATCTGATAAAATGTCATGAACCGTCTTGAAGAAATATGCATGTTCCAATAAAAATCAATCAATGTTTCTGGGGTTACTGTGGCAATGCATTAACAATTCTATAATTAAGATGTTGTTGGTATCTCCCTTATAAATCTGCCATAGTTAGTCCTGCAACCAGCCCAAAATGTTGCACTGCCAGCTCTCAACTTGGGAAAGATTAAAAAACAGGACTCCAAAACAAATTGATTCCATTGAATGCAAAAAGAAGCAGCTCCTGTTACTTCCCCCCCAACATATATAGATATACCTGAGTACTAATGATAAAACGAAGGTTTGAGAAGGGTACTTTTTAAAATTCATGTTTCAGAAGCCTAGTTTAGTAAGCGGTAAAGAAGACACTTAGTAAGATGTGCCACTCCAGAGCAGAACAAGGGTCTCCCTTGCCTGGCACCTTGCTGCAGGCATGGCTGGTGCTGGATGCCCAGCTTTGTACATGAAACCCATCAATAACCATTGACTGCCATGGCTATCTATACAGCTCCCATTACAATGTCGGATACTCTCAAGGCTTTCAGTGTGCTTATCCTTTTAATACTAAGCCAGGCAGAGCAGCAGTGCTGTTATTTCTGTTATACAGATGACGTGTGGGCAAATTACCTGCAGATTTTTCTTTTTATCTCCGAATAATTGGTTCACGCTGTGAATATGGAGAGTTTATATACCTTTGTCTTCTCAACCCATCACCTTCCCAAAGGCAAAAATACACAATAGCATTTTTATAGCTAAATAGTGGGTAGGAGGGGGAGGAAGGTTGAGGTTATTCTGCCACTGAGGTATTACTGCTCAGAGTACTATACTCTGCTTGGAAGCTGCTGAGTTTTTCTGCCGCCTGTTCCCATGCGGTTAGTCACAGCTCTGCCATAAATACAGGAAATTAATCTATAGATTTCCATCCAAAGAGAAGAAATTCAATTAAAAATCTGGTTGCTGAGAGCCACGGCTGAGAAGCACAAGAGGTGCCCTGTCTGTAAAAAATCCTCACGGACCCAGCAAAGCCACATCTGACACACATCTGGAAACCAGTTACGCTGAAATAAACCCCTAACTCTGTTATCCTCTATTTCCAGTCAGAATTCTCGGCACCAGTATTTTCACTCGATAGCGACGTGTGTTGGGATTGATTTTAATGAAGTCCCTAGTTAGGAAGAGAGAGTTTTATACTAACAATATACCGATTAGTAGGACTGGTGTACAGTTTAATGGGAGCAAAATTTAAGTTTAATGGGAGCTTTTTCTGAACTAGACCTCTGTGACAACACAACACACAAGCTGCCCCTAAGGTTTTGAAAACCTTCTCAAACATGTCTTGCCTGTTAGAGTATGATTAAAAATGTGGAGCATTAAAGCAAGCATTAGGAAGAAATATAGTTCTAAGGAAAAACACAGAAATTCTTATCAGAGAGTACACTGAGGCAGCTGGATGTCTTTGTGTGAGAAAAAAATACTTACAATCCTCTTAGATAATCAGTTATGTGGAGACCTGAGTGTCTCTAAATTCAGGAGTCTTCCTGCTTAAGAAAGGAGGACACTCCTTAATGGATTGATGGGAACAGAGAGACCATTTTGTGGGACGTAATCACACCTTTTGGAAGACGTGGGAAACGTGCACCTTCAAGCCCTTTTCTCACTAATGGCAGATGCCATCCCCTGTGTAATTCAGCACAGAGGAGTGCAGTGCGAGAGCAGGAGCAGAGTCGTTACAGGCTGAGCCGCTGACAGCCCATGCACCGTGCCGTGCCCACTGCCTCGCGTCTCGACCCCCTCGGTGGGTTGCGAGAGGGGTGAATCTGTTCGATTCCCCGACGGTTTGTGTACCGACAAAAGCCCATCTCTGCTCGGCAGAGCCGCGCGGTCGGTAGAGTCACGACGATGACTCAGAGGAACGGGCTGGCCAGCAGCTTTATTAACTGGCGAATTCCACAAACGGACAAACTTAACGGACTGGCAAGCTCAACAAACGAACAGAGGCGATTTGGCCATGGAGCTATTTTCCGGGCAACCCGTCACAATTTATCCCACACTTGCATATATTGGAAGAGTAGAGGAAGAGAGAAGCGAGAAAAGGAAAGGAAAAGAGGAGGAAAGAGAAAGAAAAAGTACCCCCCCTTGGATCCCGCGATGACGATGCCACGCGTGGCGACCCTCCAGTGCTGAGCGCGGGCGGGTCCCTGCAGGGCGTGTCTTTTATAAGCGAAGCCCCGCCTCCAGGCACGCCCCTTCAGGGCTTACACGGTTCCTGTTCTAGAAAGTTCTCAATGTTCTGCGCAGGCGCTGGGGGAGGGGGGTGGTGGCGAGGGGTCTCTCGGGCGGTCGCAAGCCCCTTCCTCAGATCCACCCTGTGTGATCTCTGGCCGTACGTGGTCAGGGCCGGCGGAACGCGCAACCGCGCGTCCTCCGACGCGCTCTCCACGTCCCGCACGTCCCGCTCTCCCGCACCCCGTGCTCGCCGCCCTGCAGTCTCCATGCAAATAGCGCCTCGCCGCGATGTTTGGGACATTAACCCTTTCAGTCTCTCACAATGTGTGAGACATTAACTTTGAAAGCCTCTCACAATGTGTGAGACATTAACCCTTTCAGTCTCTCCCAATGTGTGAGACATTAACTCTTTGAAAGTCTCACAATGTGTGAGACATTAACTCTTTCAGTCTCTCACACCTCTGACTGAAGGAGAGAGCCCGTCCAGTGGCAGATGGCAAAACGCTGACCACAGCAATTGGCAAGGCCCTAAGGATCCGCTATATTTGGTGACCCCCGTAATGTGGTTTTGAGGTCTGAGCTGCGGCCGGGGTAATTCATCAGAATACCTGTGCTCCTTGGCAGCTACAACGCGGACTCTGTCAAGGTAGATACTGGCTTACGGGCACACTGATGGCCTGTATTTAATCAAGGGCATAGCAGTTTGGATTTTCTTGTTCTGCTACAGAATATGATTGCAGAGTTGTGAATGGGTAGCTGCACGAGTTATATCAGCCTTTCTATTCCATCTAGATAGCAGCTATAATTATATTTTTCAGTATCTATCTGGCTAGACTATAACTGATTAATAGCTGTCTAACCTAGCCAAATTATCTATAGTCTAGTCTTTTTACATGAGCTGTTACAATCTAATTTGATCTGGTTACTGGTGAGGGATCTTAATTTAATATGTAATATACTTTAACTTTTTTTCTGTTTTAAAATGCAAAACTCAAGATGAAGATTTGGATTTTTTTTACTGTACTTTTCCTTCAGGCATGGACTCAACATTTTTCAAGCAACCTCCGAAAAGCTTTTTGTTTAGGGACTTGTTTGAATACTTAAAATGAAAAATAATTTATTTCATTTGGTTAGTGTGAATGGAGTGTGCTTTTTCGATGCCAGCTGGCAGAATTAGGTAGCTGGGGAAGGGATTGTGTACTGCAGTACCTAAAAGGAAGATGAAGATTTCTTTGATTTCTACAGCAGGGATATAATTCAACTATTCAACTTGATCAAGGAAAACTAGATCAACTAAATTTGCTAGTTTTTTTAGAGTAATTTTTATGAATCTGCAGTTTTACAGTTGGTAGGTACATTTTCATTCCCATGAGATCTGCTTTTGAGACTGAACTTTGGTAGCATCAGTCTGACAGTAAAATTGGATTTCAAAGCATGCTGCTGTCAAAATGCCCTCTTTCTTTGGTGAACCTACACACAGTGATCATGAAAAGAAATTTTCAGCCCAGCCAGAATGTGACACCTGAAGTAATTACCAGCTGCGCAGGTCTGGGGTTAACCTGAGGACAGTTCATTAGATATGCAGAGCAGTGCAAACAAGCAGCAAAAGGAAGAATGAAATATATCAGAAAAATGGTTTCTGGGCTCTGCTGTGTCTTTTAAAATTAATGAGTTCCTACCCCAGTCTTCCAGTACAAGGGATGTTGTCGTGGTTTAACCCCAGTCGGCAACTAGGCACCACCCACCGCTTGTCCACCCTCCAGCACCTGCTGACCGATGCCCAGCCCGTCCCCGAGCAGCGATCGCTGCCTGCCGGGCAAGTCCCCTCGGTTTCCATACTGAGCATGACGCCATATGGTATGGAATAGCCCCTTGGCCAGTTTGGGCCAGCTGTTCCGGCTGTGCCCCCTCCCAGCTTCTTGTGCATCTCCTCTCTGGCAGAGCATGGGAAGCTGAAAAGTCCTTGACTTAGTATAAACGCTGCTTAGCAGCAACTAAAACATCAGTGTGTTATCACATTATTCTCATGCTAAATCCAAACCACAGCACTATACCAACTATCAGGAAGAAAATTAACTCTATCCCAGCCGAAACCAGGACAGATGTTAAAATAGAGCTATGGCTGCAGGTCGTTGAAGGAAGGCTTGAGCGTCAGATCTGGGGCTTGGCTTGTACTAACAACTCTTGTTATGCCCTGGTACGTCAGACGCAGACCTAAAGCCGGGCGGGTTCCACCAAGCATCACACGTAAGTGTGTCCCGTTGGGTATTGCTAGCCAAATATCTCCCCCTCCTCCCTCCCACCTTCCAATGTGAACACAGTCTCAGTGTGAATAAAATGACATGCACTGGCAGGCAGATAAAAATCTAGTGAACGTTGGCTAACGTCATGCTGAGCAGCATGCATTTGCATACGCCTTGGCAACTCTCCTGTCCGTGATTAGTTGTGAGTTTTGGGGTTACTTTGCTCTTTGCCTATGTTTCAGTATTAATAGCCAGACGTCGTAAGTTAGAGATATGGTGTGGACTCTTTATGTGTTCTTTGCTACCCTTCATCTCCTTGCTGAATAAAACCAGTGCACATGCTTAAAGTATTTCGAGCATCTCAGTGTCATGTCATGGACAGGAAAGAAAGGAATTAAAAAGACCATATTTTCCTACGCCACAGGTGTTGTATAGAGATTTGCTCATGAGCAGCCATGGATAGAAGGATGTATATGAATGCATTGTCATCATCGCAGGCATGTCATACGCTAACCTCTTAACAAAAATACGAGAGTTAACATATCTGTCCCTACAAGGACAGTAAAGCTGCCTGCAGTGCAGTAACTGTCTGGAAGGTTTGCGGAGGGGACGTCACCAGCATTCAGCATAAATGGCTGAAGTCCTTTTGCATGAGAGAGAATTTGGAGGAAATGAGAAGGGCAGTTGCATTCCCTACAGAGCAGAGAGTTTATTTTCAGAGGCAGGTCTCAAAAGCGTGGCCCCTGTTAGAGTTCTCTCACCTGCATCTGAGACACTAAACGCAAATGTAACTGCCTTTGTAAAAGCAAATAAGGGTTTCTCTGGAGATAGCATATTGTTCTCAGCAGCAGGAAAAGCAGCAAATATTCTGAAGAACTAGTGAAATCCTGGAATGGGATTTAAAGTGAAGGATTCTTTTTGTTCTTTTTTTTTTTTTCCCTGGGAGTGGCTGACCTTCCTAGGTGAATCGCTGATGACTGCTGTCAGTGCTACCCCTAAGCTTCTTAGTCAGATATGAAAGTAGCCCTTTAATTAAGTCAGCTCTTTGCGGTGTACATACTAAAACCAGCTATTTGCTAAACTTTTTCCAAGCCTGTTATTGTTTCTTAATAACATAACACAGTCACAAATGGCAGCCAACTTCAACCTCGCCTCTCTGAAATTATATTGATTTTACCTATGATCCACCTGGGGCTTTTGGCCATGACCACTTTGTCTTCAATAGCTGCACCTCCCAGAAGGTGTGTCAGTGCCTTTAAAAGCACCATCAGTGCTCAGGGCAAGCCTGGCTTCCCATTTCTGAAGTATGTGGCTAGCTTGGAGAAAGAGGAATTGAGGAAATATTACTGGAGGAAAAAGTGACCAAAAAATCTCCTCTTAATTTAGTATCTTCTGCTGCTTGGTGGAAAATACCAACTTAAGTTGCTTAAATGCAATAAGTTTGCTTGTGGAGCATGCAAGTGCTGTCTCTGGAGTAATATTACAAGACTGGAAATCCTTTCACCTTCTCCTGAAGTCTCCGGTCCTCGTGCTTAGAGTCTCAGTGGGAACAACTGCTTAAACCTGGCTATTATTGCATTTTTTATGTCTTCCCATTATCTCTAAAGCTGATGGAATAAAAGAAATAAAATAATTTCTAGAAGGTAATTACATCTTACTGGGATATTTGAAAGGCTGCCTAATTCATTAAGTCCTAGACCAAAGTATTCCGAACTACATAAAAAAAATCCCATCCAATGCTCTTCTTGAGTAGGATTCATGTGAAGGTTTCTAACATCTCTAATCTGTCTTGAGTGCCTTAGTGTCGTGCCATTTTGTGCCCATGATTTATAAAGCTGAGTAGACATAAAACCTTAACCAATATATATTTATCCATTTTACAGCAGGCATTGTCTCTCTTAGCCCAGCATCCCCTTAAAAAAACCTCTCTCTTTTTAATCCAGTTTGGGGAGAAATAACAACTTTTACAACATTTACTTTTTCATCAGGCAGAACTGTCTTCCAGCAGCTCTACTCCTGAGGTGCATCTGTAATATAACGTGGAAGCAGTTTAAGCTATGTGAATTGAAAATTCAAGTGTTTAATTATTTCAGTGAAGCATGCTAATTATAGATATTTGTGGTCTTGCTCATTGCACAGCAGAATTTTTTTTATTAAGAACAGCTACAACTTGGAGAAACTCCATTTATTTTCTCTGGGGGCTTAGAGGACATTTTCAAACAGAAATGTAGATAGTAACTGAATGTGTTATAATACAAATGTTTTGAGGTAAATAGCCTGTTTACTTAAATGTCATCAAAGCATTTGTTGCATCAACAAATCCTCAAGAGTTTTCATTTTTCATATACATTTTAATACATATAAAACAAGCATAAATTTGCAGTTTAAGACACACTCCCACAGCACCAGCGCTCTTTTGCTCTGTAATTGTCTCTTAAATGACAAGTGTGAAATATGTAGTGCTCTCCTAAATTATAGCTTGCAGATTATTCTGTCAATTTGCTCACATATTTGTAGTCCTTTTTATTATTATTTTAAAAAGAAAGTCTTTTTCCTTCATCTTCACAATCTCTGTGGGTCAAATGCAATGTCTTCCTTTCTAGTGCTTTACATCTGCTTGGAAAAAACAAGTATCATGCCTAGTGAAATATCTTTGTTTTAAAGCAAAATATTCAATAAGGTGGAAACAATTTAAAGATTACTAGTGCTTTTAAGTTGATTTTAATAATTAGTGATTTTAAGATTAGTGACTTAATTACGTTTAAGAGCAGGCTCTTCCAACAACCAACCGTAGACTGTCATCGTGGGCTGGCAACCTGCGCAATTAAGCTGCAATTTTTCATGGGCCAGAATGTGCAGATTGAAAATAAGCAGCCGATTAGTTTAGATTTCTGTGTCACAGGTGTAGCTGTTTGTTTCGGTAGCTCTTTAGTCAGATGACTTTCATTTCTACAAATAACTCTACCCTTTTAATAATCAAACCTCTTCTTAGTATTCATTTTGATTCAAACTGTGACAGTGTTGGATTCCTTGATACCTAGGGAAAGACACGCAGATAATATAGATGCTATCATGTCCATCAGTCACTCTCCCTTAAAGGGCTGGGGATATGACAAATTGGATCTCTCCATAGTTGTTTATGGTTCAGCTTCTTGCTTTCTGCCAGCTCTTCTACACTCTTGATTCATACTCGTTTTGATTTGTCTTGCGCATCTGTGAGTAATTGCTTCACCAGGAAGTCACCTTTATAAGCCATGTGACCAAAATCTTAATTTTCATATTTTCAATTTTCACTCATCCCTTGAATTTTGTTCCTCTTAGAAGTACTTGCACACGTTCACTGGTATGAAACTTGGGCATGAGTGATTGGAGAATGCTCTTTTTGGCTTGTCTTTTATTTTGGGTGTTTTTCTGCTTAATTTAATTCTTCTGTCACGTTGCACATAGAGACACCAGCACACAGGCCACCAGGGACTACGGTGGCACCTTGGGAACTGCTCTGGATTCCCCCGTGTTGCTTGGCTGATTGCATTATCTTAGCGGTGGAGTGAGAAACAGTAGAGCACAAGCCCTTTGGGGAATCACTGAATGCCTTCACACCAGCTAATTTATTGTTAACAGCGTATCATTGCTCAACCTGGGTATTTGTCTATGCTAATTCTTTTAAATGAAGAGTTACTATCATGGTGGTATAGCTAGCAGGAGGCACTTGAACAGTTTTATTCTCCTCATCCCGAGTCTTGCCAATCGTGATAAGATATTGCTTTGGAATTAAGAGAGCCCAGTTTCAGTACCTAGCTGAGAATATGAGACTCAAAGTGCTTTTTTCTTTAGCATGCATATTCTTGGGACACACTTCTTCGATCTCTGCAAGGCAATGAGGCTGCTCACATACCCTCATTCGTGGTCAAATAGCTGATTTTTCCTTGCTATTCACTTGAATCTGAATAGATCAGAAATCTTTAAAAAGGCCCTGCTAAGAGACTTTCCAAGAAAGCTAAAACTGCATCTGTGCGCCTGTTCAAAGGACTGAGTGAAGGTTTGGGGCAAGCAGCTGCTTTGAAAAGGATGCATGGCCAGAATCCTGAATGCTCTGGTCTTATTTTCATGGCATTCAAAAGGCCACCTCACCCACGTATCCAGGCAGCTGCGGCTTTAAGTTATGCTCTTAATTGCCTTTCACTAATATCTGTTTCCCTTCCTTGCAATGACTTCTTGCCTGACCTTGGATTGGTCCAAAGGGTTAGATCCAAACAAATTTTCCAACACATACCTCGGGCTCCTAGTGAAACCCCCAGCTCCCCCAGGCTTAGCGGTCATCGCACCACGAAATGATGGAAACTCGTTCTGCTTTTGTGAACTGAGAAGCATGAGTGGCTGCAATCTGAGACCGAAGTCCTGTTTAAATGTGGCACGGGAGAACACTTAACGCATACTTCCTGTGGATTGCAAAGATGACTTGAACGACAGCAATATTTGCTATTAAAATTAACAGTCTGTAATGGTATTATTACTGTCCAAATAAAGATATGAAGATAATTGCAGTCTCTATCCTCTGTCTGTGAGCAGAGCTCAGTTAAAATGACTTTGCATGTCAAAAATGAGAAGAAATTGGGATTAGCACCCTGAACACAAGCAAGGCCAGGCAGGCTAGATGGCTCTGCAAGAAAGTTGTGTGTTGAATTTTTTTGCCTGTGACAGCATCCCTGTATGAGCTTGGAGAAGTCACTTCTGCTCCTTGTATCTCTTGCTCTAGAACTAAGATGATTCTATTTTACCAGACAGGATAAACTGCAAATCCAGTTTAAGTGTCAAAGCCAGATTTTTCTTCTCAGTCGCCATATTTTCAAATAACTCTGAGTGATTGTAATGGTTACACTTGTTTAATAGATATTCTTCCCCCTCCCTGGCAACAACTTGCATATAAACTTGTATCTAATTTTGCTTTGAACAGCCTTGGGAATCCTTGCAGCAGGGAAGGTCTTCAGGAAAGTCTCTTCAGGATAAATAAAAATAAGTGTGGGACTAGGCATGCAAGCTTAATTAAATTCAATCAGCTTGTAGTTTGTCTTCTCCTCTTCATGCAGCCCTGTATTTAAGATTGATACATGTTTGGGTAGCATGAACCCAATTATAGCTCTGTTTTAAAAACAGCAACAGTTGACTTTCTCCAGGTGAGCCTTGTGGGTTTTTTTTTCTCATCAGGGTCTAATTTCAGCCAAACAGCACAGAGCAGCTCTACCATAGATCAAGATGCTCTGCCATTACTTATATTTCATGGTGTCAGTACAATGACAGCCACAGTCTGCAGAGCTGTCACTCGAGTCCGTGCCGTCAGCCTGCATTCTGCAAGGTTATGCTCTGTCTTAAATTAACATTACTTTCTGTTAGTGCCCAGCACTCAGAAATTCCTTATTATCAAAGCGAGCACTGCAAGGGTTTTTTTCCTCATCCATCATGCTGTCACTACACTACTTTCCATTTTGCCATAGTTTCCTTTTACTTTATTCTGATTTTTTACATGAGACTTCTTCTGTGAAGTCCATTTCTCTGTAGTAATTTGGTCACCTCTCCAGATCTTATGGATATATTGGCATCCACAGCTGCTAATAAAACTTAATTTCTGTAAGTTTGGGGAGAATAGACTTAGTGGCTGGGTGAAGGCCTGTCTGGTTTTTGGTTCTGTGAAGCACCAGCATATCCTTTCACAACTCTTCTATCTCTCACAAAACCTCCATGTGAACACTGGCAAATGTGCTTTAAAAAAACCAGTTGAGGTACACATAAACCTGTGGAAAGGCAAGTTTTGCATAAATCTGCCTATGTCCACAGGCTGCATTTCAGCCATCTCTCAGTGCAACAGAGTTATATGAGGAAAATTGCAACAAATCCTTATTAATAATAGCCGTTCCCCGACGAAGCAGTTAGCTTTCTCTCCGCTGATGCACCCCGGTGCTTAGTGCTGAGAAGCTGTCATACTAATCAGGACGAGCTGAGTGTGTGTAATGAATACAGTTTTGTTAAGGACTCCTTGTGAATGTACAAGAATAAGGAGGGAGGAGAAAGCAATGATGGTAAAAACAGCAAGGTTGTGTTGCTTTTGAGGAGAACAACAGGATCATCTTTCAGCTGAGTGTTCAATGCCTAGGGGGAAAATAGAGCAGGGAAAAAGAGGTCACAGTAAGGCAACACTGAATGAAATTTTGTAGAGCTAAAGGACCAGGACTGATTTGTAACCGTTATAGATCAGCTAAAGCTGCATTGGGAATGTGGAAGCTGACACGTCTAGCTCCTACTGTTGCTTTGATTGCCAACCAGCTTGGGGACGCATGCTCTTTCATTGGCAAGGGTCACGTAGCTGAGTAGGGAGGCAGAAGGATGCAGATAGAAAGTTATATATCCATAGGTTCAGGTTAACTGACAAGTGAGGCAGATAGCCCTGTCAGTATAGGAACTATCTCAAAGTACCTGTGAAATATCAGACACGGCCATCCATCTGCCTGCGACATCAAGACAATAGATCTTTGTGAGATTAAATTGCTCGTGGTGTTATGCTGCGTGACATTGTTTGCAAATATTTCCTCCCTGCAGCAGCATTCAGGCCACAGCTCTAAACACTTGCGTATTGGCTTTATCGAAGAGTTGGCCAAAATTAATGGAATTACTCAAAGCAAAGCACACATGCAGGAGCCTCACGGAGTAGAAACCTGCAGGTTGGCAGTGATGTTTTTCCACTTCCAGTTCATCAAACTGTGTGGTTTATAATCAAAGGAATTAAGAAAATGATAAGTAAAATAACGCACAAGGGTGTTTTTCTCCTTTTTAAGCTTATTTTAACAAATATGTATTTGGTGGAGTCTGTGATACTTTTTTTTTAACTTCAAAATGCCCAAGTTTTAGCAGTAGCTGTGTTGATTAACCTAACCAAACATACATGTTCAGCTTCAATTTCACTGTTTGCTTCAGAAGTGAAAAGGATTTATCTGCCCAGACCCTTGCTTGCTTTTTCAAACTGCCTATAGGTTATTAACCCTTCCTCTAGTAGACAGAATCCAGTTGTACAGTCACAGACCTAAATTACGATGGCTTTATTTAGCTACTTGGTCACCATCTTGATGGGTATGAATTGATACCGTTCCTTTTTTTCATGAATTTTCTCTTGTTGAGGCTCTGGCACTGTTAGCGTACCAGGTATGTTTGCATTGGGCATTTTGGTTTGTACTGGACCCTGGGGAACATTAAATGTTCAAGCCAGATATTTTATTATGTGACAGACATCACACATGGACGCTTGAAGCACAAACATTTAAGGGAAGTCTTGTATTCCTGATTCAGCAAGAGATACAAGTGTGTATTTAATTCCCACTGAAATTCAGATGGAGCATTTTGTCCAAATATTGTGCAGGTAGGAGGCCAGTGAACCTCGGTCACCTTGTGCTATACGCGAAGTTGCACCGTCAGCAGTGGGAGGTGCACCGTCAGCATCTGCTCCAGCTCTAAGGGCTGCAGCAGAACACTGGTGTGGGTTTTGTTCGTGTGAAGTTCAACAAACTAATAGGGAAAAATTAGGAGAAAAGAATCAAGGTGGAGCTACCGCTGACAGTAAGGTAACTCTTGGGGTTGCAGGGGGGAAAAAATAAGCTCCCTTCCAACTTTATTATTGCTATTGATAACATTTATGAAGATGACGTGAAGTTGCAAACTGTTATAATGCCAAAAAAAAAGGCAGTTGCAGCAATGCACAGTGGTCTATCACATAGTGTGTGTGATGACTTCATTACTGTAATGGACTAATATCACAGTGGGGAAATACAGTACCCATAAGTTATTTTGAGGCAAAACACAAAACACAGTAACAAGCCAACATGTAACTATATAAAATTTATTTTTTAGGACCCTCAATAGTTACAGTGAGCGGTTACCAAAATGTACAGACAAAAGGGAATAAAGTGAGATGTCATAGCCAGAGCAGCTCCTTTTTGTTTCATCTCTTACAATAATTTTGTGCATCTGTTAGCACTTGAGTTCATAGGGACTGATCCAGCACCAGCTGATGTTGATGAAAGGATATCTATTATCTTTAGAGGCTTCTGGATTAACTCCAGATTTATTAAAACTTTCAGCCTGGGCCCAGTTGGCAGTTTGGAAGGTGAAAGCATCTTGTTTCCACGAGTGTCTTAAACATAAATTATCTAGAATGTCTGTCACGTATTCAGTATTTCTACAGGGTTGAGGACTCTGTTAGTACTTTAGTAGGTTAAAAGGTGTATAGCACTGAAATGGACTTTCAGATATGTGTATGTAATGATCTGCTTTGCAGTTAAAGAAAATGCTTGATTTTTTTTGTATTTTCATTCTCTTGAAATGCCTTCATCTGGGGCATTTAAGCGTAAGTGTGTAGAACAGGAGCTGTGCACATAGGAGAGGAGCTCTGGATGTACAGGCTCAGTTCCTGACTCTGGCTTTACTTGACTAAGTCATAAAATCTAGACTGTATCCCTGTCTGCAAAGTATGTATATTAATACTTCCTTATACAGGAGGAAGATGATAAAACCGTTGATGATTTTGAGATCCTTCCCTGGTAAATGTGCTATTGAAAGGGCAGATGGAAAATTGAAATATATCAGACATTCTCTAACTTTTTCAAAACCTGCTTTGCAGAATATAACCTAGAGGCTAACTCACCATGAAATTTATTATTCACTTAAATACTGCATTGCTATATTGTGTTCCAACTGAACAATGTTTCCTACTGCTCGCTATCAGAGGGAACAGTCTGCTGCAACTACTCCATAATTGTTCTACTAATGTATACTTTATTAAACTCCTGCTGTTTTCTTGACTGGTTTATCTACTAAAAATAGTCTGATTAATAAAATGGATGTCAGATATATCCATCTTTATGTATTTTTCCCATGGAATTAGGCAGTACTGAACAGTAATTTGATTTTTTTTCTTTTTCTTTTAGTGTTAAGCAACATCAATTATTCTCCGCAGAGGTACTAGTGGATTGCTGGTAGGATATGATACATTTGAATTCAGTTCAGGCTGGCAGTGATGAGAATTCAGGTGTTAACTGTTCTGTTGTGTCATGGCAACCATGGAACAAATTACGATGCAACTAGCCCAAGTGAACTGTCTGGATGAAGGCCCTTTTCTTAGATTTTAACCTTACAAAATCTGAAAATAAACATGGTTGGGAAGCCCTCATTAAAATCACATCTGCATAATTACATGCGATGTATTTTAAATTCCCTCTGTAGTTTCAGGTAGATACAGTACAGGTTTGTGAGTCTGTCCTTTGCCTGCTTCTCTCTGAATCACAATTCTGACAGCATTTTTCTGGCTATTTTCAGGCTGCAAAGACGTTTGAACACAGCTCTGGTGAACGTCGTTATGCAGATGTAAAGCAGTATTTCATTCTTCCTCTGTGTTATATATTCAGATGTTAATGATGTATTGTTCGGAAACTACAATTATGTCACAGGATATCAGAGAAAGACACTCTTTACTAAATAATTCAACGACACAATACACTACACATCACAATATTTGTCCATGCGATTTGAGACTCTTATATGTTCTCTATAGGGGTTTGGAAGGAGAAAAGGGACGTTGCAGAGGGCTTGATTATCCTCTCATCAGCAGCCATGTCACTTGGTTGATTTGATGGCATTCCCACAGTCTACAACGCTATAAATAAAAGGAGGATCAAGTATTATGCTTACAGAAACAATGTTTTAAATTAATGCATTAAAATAATGCTATTGGCTTCACTGGGATTACTCTGCAGGACTAACTTGTGGTTTTCTCCAGCAGTATATAGTGGGAATTCACTGCTCTGAACAATCATGAAGTAGGTGTCACGCAATCCCTCTGCATTTCTCATGTGAATGGCATCTTTCTACTTTAAAAAAACCTAAATGTGAAAATGAAAAGCATCCTTTGTAGACATATGCAGTTTTCTGGGCAGGCTGTGAGGTGCTGCTCTGAAGCGTGGCATATCTTCCACTTCTGTCTTCCCGTGTGTTTGATGAAGAAGGTCAGCAGAACACTACAGAGAATAAGGTTTTTCTCTGTGAGCATCCATCACCTGAAATGGGAATGCAAGTTAACATCAATTAGGGTTTGACATTGCCTTAGCTATATTTGTGCTCTGTGCAACATAGAGACCGTGAGGATCCTTGCTGTATTCAAACCAGCTTCCTTGCTCAGAAGTACCAGTAACTTAAAAGACACACCAATAATTCTCAAAGTGGAAGCTATGTGCCGATACGACCAAGCTTCAAACATCAGACTAAAAGCTCAAAGGTTTTAGAACTTGATACTTCCAGTAGTATCTCTCCCTGTCAAGCTGGAGGGCACACGGATGGCTCTTTGTACATACTTTAGAGTATTTCAGGCTTCTAACGTGTTCGTCTGCACAGAGCCTTTCTGAGAAAAAGGGTAGGCAAAGAAGGGAGCCTCCTCTGGCTTGCTTAATTTCAACAAGTACAGTAAAGGATTTTGCATGAGTCTCATTGGAACATGCAAAAACTGTGAAAAGTGTTTTTTCTTTAATGGGACTGCATTGGTCCTGTGGATCTCTGCCATTCTTTTAATTGCATTTCCTTTGCAGTGTGAGAAATCAATATCAGTAAGTGATATTTTCGTTCTCAAACGACAAAAATCTTGAGCTAGATTTGAGGCGAAATTGTCATGCAGAAATGCACTGCAAATAAAGGGTTTGGAAACATTGTAATACATACATGTCAGACATGCATATTGCATTTCAAGCACAGAGAAATGAGGTTGGTCCATCTTGCATGCAACAGAAAAGGCTGACGAGTGCAGTCAAATATGAGGCTCAGCAAACAGTTGTCCTCTAGCTAGGAGTCGCTTTCTACTCAATAGTTTTAATCTTTTCTTCAAATGGAGGGTTGCAGCCCTCTCTTCAGTAGCTGATATGCTTAATTCACTCCAAGTGCCCACAGGGATATCATATTTCATAGTGGCTTTTGACATTTTATATTTTAATTAAGCTTACCCTGTAGGAAATAAGATGCTAACAACTAGGCTTACCTCACTAACACAACACGATGCCTAGAATGAAATCTGTTGCCTGTGCCCCTTCCAAAGCCTGCACTTTTATTGTGTATAACATCTCCAGAGAGACCAGGCAGGCTGTGTGCAGCATCCAAGCCTGCCATCATTAAAACAGGGCATGCTTAATTTCCAGCTTACTATTATTGCAACTTCATTGGGGTGGGAACATTTGGCTAGTTATTCCATCACGTTTTCCCTGGGGAGAGAACCATAAATGAACAGAGATCATTTATTTTAGAGGGGGAAAAAAGTACTGAGGGTTTTGGGAATACAAAGAACTTTCTTGCTTTACAGGAAGAGTGCCTTGGAGAGTGCAGGGATCTCATTGACTTTGTCAGCACCACTCAGTTTGGCACCGCCCTAGAGTCAAGAATAGCATATAGTAAGGTTTTCACCCACTTGCCCATGTTTAGCACTGGAATCTGGTAACAGGGAACAGTATTTGGCAACTTGGTGTAATGGAAAGGGCCTTTAATACCTTTCAGACTCAAAGCACAGACACTTGATCAAAAACCCATGGGGTAACAACTTACATCAACTGATACGTGGTTTCGTGATCCCATTCGTGTGGAGTGAAGGGTAATCCAGGTTGATTTAATCTTCTTTCAGTGGTGGTTAAATCAGTTTGAATCACCTCATATTTGCCATGGGAAGCATGTGTTGATGTGGGCTGGAAGGGCGTATTTCATTGCTCTGAAGTTACCCTGTACAGTGCCAAAGCCGTGGTCCGTGTACAGTACTGCCTTCTGCCAGGTGGTGAATATTTTGATCGTTTTCAGACTCGTATACTGCTTTTAACTGAAGTAGCCAGCCTTTTTTCTGGGCTAGCCACTGAAAATACGGAAAACCGGCTACAAAATTTCTAGCTTTAAAGGGCTCACAGGCAATCTATAAAATAAAAGATGAGAAGGGGTAGAGACAGAAAGGAAGCCCACAGAAACAGTGAGACAGCTCTGACTAGTCTAAGAGGGATTTACTTCAGCATAGCTTTCTAAAAAAGAAAAGGAGGTGGAAGAGTTTTGTGTTAGACTGTGGTATTTTATCTCCTGCCTGCTGCAGTGACATCGCTTTGTTGAAATTTGTCCTGTCATATGTCCTGGAGCAGGAAAGCTAGTGAAGGAATAGTTTATCTGCATGTGGTTTGCAATGTTTACCCCTTTTAATCCAAATATATTTGTTTCTTTTTGTTTTGAAAAAGTTTTGAAAAAGAAAAAGAATAAAATGTAGTGGCAGTGAGGAATGACTATAGCTAGGCTTCAATAAAACTGCAGTGTGATTATGTGGGTTTCTTCATTTGCATTATGGGAGAAGAGCAGTCTTCTATTCCAGGAATACAGCTAAATCACAGGTGGCCTCAAAATAATTTTTAGCTTTGCCAAATATTTTTATGTATCAGATACATTATTTAAATATTTTCTTTGCCTCCATTCTCCATTTGCAGTGTATGCTAATACTTCCTTGCAACATGTAGACGTTAGAAACATGAATGCATTAATATTTTGCAAAAGGGAGCGTTCAGATTTGGTATGAGACCAGGATAGCAATGCAGATACTTATGCTACTGAGGGGGCTAAAATGACTTTTTCAAGACCAATCTGAAAAACAGAGCTTTAACAGTTAAGTGCCTCACAGTGCTGCTGTGATCAAGGAAAGAAGGGATGTGACTATGGGGTGATCTTCTGTCCCCTCCATTTGCTCACGCTGGGCTTTAATTGCAAACCGAATTACAGCCCTTTTGCAAACTACTAGCAGAAATAGTGGGGAGGTACAGGTTTGTAACACCTATATCTTATTCTGATGGCCTCACTTGAACTGACTGTGGTAGCTAGAGATCCTGTGCTTCATGCAGGACATCTGAAAGGATGACCATTTACAAAAGCTGCTTCCGCCAGTTTAAATAGTATCCTCAAAAGACACAACCGCTTTAGTGTGAAGACTGAGCTGCATCATTTCCTTGCCCTCTTGAACTTGTTTTTCTGATGCTAGACTACTTTGTCTTTCATTTCTCTGACCTGAAACACTCGGGTCACAGATGTTTGGAAAGTGATGAACAGGAGTTGTCCAAATGCACAGTCCTATTTTCAGCACCATACAGTGTGACAAGCTGATTTAGATGTCCAGGTCAAACGACTCTTTTCAGTTGACTGCATCAACCATCCGGGGCGCAGTTGTTACCTTCCGTATTAAGGCTTCCTCCTGCAAGGTGCTAGGTGCTTTTTGTTATTTTGACTGGACTGGAGAATGCAGTTAGGATGTTGCTTCACCAGCCTAGAACTAATGTGTATCAGAATGGGACACCAAGGTGCCAGCTTGCCTCTGCCTTACCCAGACCTTTCCAATGCAGTGTGTTGAATACAGCCAGATGTGATATGATGTGCCCAGGAAAAAAGACTGCAGGACAAATCACTTCATGTAGGTGCTTCTGGAGAAGAGAGACTCAGAAAATGCTTTGAAAGCTTAAAAAAGAAAAAAAAAAAGACAAAGAACTGAGTATCAGTCTCATTTACAGGAGAGCAAAGTAAGGGATCTGACCCCTTCTGGACTTAAAATGATCAAATCAGTGCAGTCTGGTATCGACCGAGTACCTGAATTGCAAATATGTATAATACTGGCTTTACTAGTAGGAAAACCGGAAAAACTAGTTACTATTATTTCCATAGTGCCTCAATATAAATAGCATCCAGTGGTTTCTATGCAACAGCAGTTAGCAAAATTAATAATGTACTTTGTGTTTATTAAAGATGGTGATTCTTGAGCTTTAGCAAGCTGGGTTAAATTCAAACTTTGTGAGAAAAACACAGAGGGAGAAAATCAATGAATCACAATGGTTTTCCTTTTCCTCGATGAAATTTAAAGTCTGCACAACTGAATCCTTACAGGTTTTATCATTTATGTTTGGACTCATGAAAGGTCCAGGAGGGATGATCTCATTGCCTTTGCTCCTAACTGCTGCTGTCTGAAGCCCCAGTTGACTCCCCTGGTCATTAAAAAGGGGATATCTAGATTTTTCTTGTAGCCTATATAGGTCATTTCTTATTTTGAATGGGCACAGACAGGCAGTAGCCTGCCTGCAGATCTGGGAATAGATGCTGGGTTTGAATCCTGGGTTAATTCTTTGGCCACTAGCCCATACTTGTAATAGATACTGGAAATTCCTATGTAGGTCCTGTTGTTGCTCTTAAGCCTGCACAATCTTTTTAACCAACTGAAGAAAGCAGGTATGTATGGCAACAGTCTTGCTGGCTGCCTTCCTGAGTGTGTGCTTTGCTGGCTTTTTCTGAAAAAATAAGCATGCAATTAAAAAAACCCAAACATCCAAACCTCTTGAATGCTAGCAGAAGCTTGTTTTAGAATTGCATTAACAGGTTTAGACTTAATGAAGAAGTGCAGTTTCTGCTGCCTCTCAGTGACAAGTAGGCTTCAGTATCCTTCTGGCTTTTCTGATCCACGAAGAGGTCTAACTGGGAGGGGTTGGTGGAGGTTTTTTTTGCTTCATGTGTTGTGTACAGTCTTGCTGGTCGTGTAAGGCTGTGAAGAAGCAAGAAGGTCTTTACATTGCAGCATTGGTCTGAGGCTCGGGAGATCTGCTTTTTATTTCCTGGCTTAATCCATTTGTGCCTTGGCCCTGGGTTTCCTCAGCTCTGTAGAGGAGGGACTGAGCCAAGTCTCCTCCACCTGAGTCATTATGCAGAGTAGTTCTAATATTGGTCTTGATTCTGTAAACACTTCTGTGTTTACAAGTAAACACAGTGTTTACTTGTTTGTGTCTTTAACTTGAGTGGTCTCTTTTTCTTCAGACATAAAATTAGGTATGTGTGTTAGCATTGCTTTGTAGCCACAGCTTTTTATCAGCCCTTGGTTATAAGCACCTCTCATACAGATGGTGTTAGAAAGTTATATTACAGTTTTCCATGACTGCATTGGCAATTGCTAAATTTAAATCTAGAATAAAGTACTGTTCAATTCCCGAAGCTCTGCACAGTCTGTTAGTCTCTGCTGTGTTAATATTCATTTATTAAATAGCATTTTCTTGAATAATTTTTACTAAAAAGGTCATTGACAATCCATCTCTGTGCCATTGCACTAGTGGTAAAGTCACCTAGGACACTACAGGTTTCCACTAGCTTTCATAATTTCTTTTCTACTGTATCTATAGTTATAAAATACAATCCAGAGGCCTGTAAACCCTTTGAGTGATGGTCTTCCATTAAAGGATGTTTTATACAGGCGTTGCTGAAAGCAATAATGCAGAGTTTTGTTCACTCCAAGCATGCCATAAATAATGCAGTGTAATTTTCACAGGACTCGTCTATATATACAATGCCATTGCAGATAAACTATATCACTGTACAGATAAGCTATATTACAGTAAGTAATTGCTCCCAAAAGTTTGGAAGTAGGGATATTTTGGGGGCTCCCACGAAATAACAGAACGTGCTATCTGTCTCCTGCTTAAAGGACTGGGCTTGGTTAAAGGAAAGGACTATAATCCTGAGATGCAAAACCAGCTTGGGAGGACAAGAAGCTTTTTCTAACCTCTGGTCCTCCAGGAATCAAGGGTTAGGGCCTTTGCTTGAATTGGCCAGCTCTCCTTGACTTTGTCTTTGGAGACCTCGGTAGCTGTGTGGGTAGGTGGCTGGTAAATAGGGAAAATACCAGCAGATGGGCACTAATGAAAACATGGACTTGGTCTTGGGTTGTTTTGGGAGGAAAGAGGCCACTCGGGTACTCCAGAGAGCTTCTCTGAGAGCACATCATTAACTCATTCTTTCACTTTACCTCTGACTCAATTAGTGAAGTTAAAATGCCGTTTTCAGAGTCAATGGCACAAGCTGCAAGGATTTCAGTATCCCCGTGGGTGAGTGGACAGACATGTGCCTGAACTGCGGGAAATAATAACTAATATAGATCTAAATAGCTAAAGTAAATCAGAAGTATACCGTGCTAGAAATTGTACAAAACTGCAGAGTGACATTGTTCCTGTCCCAGATACTGCAGTTTCTAAAAATGAGCAAAATTGGGCTGTATATGGAAGAAATAAAGTATTACCTTCACTGTTTTAGATGCGCATGTAGAAAATGGATTTAGGGCCCAGGAGCTCAATACTCAGCAACTGTTACTAAGAATTTCACATGATGTTTTAATCAAATTTGAGATCTAATATAAAATTGCTGTCCAATTTCTTTCTAGCTTTTGTATATGACAAAATTTATGTATGTGAGTAATTTCACCATTTTCCTTGAAAATTAATTCCCTAAAAGGCAAAGACCTTTGCAAGCATACAAAAAAGCTAATTGAATAATAGCTTATAATGAAAGTTTAAAAAGAGGTGGGGAGGAAGAGAAAAACTAGGTTACAAAATTGAAAGTGTTTTGTATAAAAATGGATTTTAAAATAATTAGAGTAGATGAAATCTCTTTAGCATTCTTCCTTTATTAAAGCTTGTAAAGTGATTTGAGATTACTTGGGGGATGGAAGTCAGAAAGTGAAACTTGGCATTGCATAGTGGAATTAAATCCCCTTTTCTTTTTTAAAATCTGAAACCGACATGCAAAGCGGAGGATTTTTTCATCTCAGCTGCTTAAATGTCAGGAATTAGTTTTTATCTGAGCAACCTGTTTATCAGAAAAATCCAGAAGTTCAAAGGAAGATAACTGAAGGCAATGGAAGAGTTGAAACAGGCTCACAAATACATTTCTGTCATGGCTTTATTCTCTGGAGATAAGTAGTACCACTGTTCTTAGCGATGCATAAATAAAAAGTCAGGCATGCCCTCAAGCAAGCCAAAAAAGATCAGTTTAACACCATTGTTAATACTTTGACCAGCAGCCAGACGACAGACTCCAAATCTGCATTACAGGTCTGCACAATTCCAGAGTCCAGTTTCCCAGCCGCCCTGCTCCCGTTTCATGTAACCTTGCTGCTCAGGGGGGCTGAAATGGAGACCCCAAAATTCTTGATTTCGACATTAATTTCTTTTCTACTTGTAATACTCTGTTTTTTTCCCCAAAAAACTGTGAGCAGAAGTCAGAAAGCCTTTCCCCATTCTGACCATCAGTTTGCTCTCTAGCTATAGCATCTTGGACATTTTATTTTCTCTTCATGTTAGTCATAGAGTACTTGAGACAATCCTGATTTATAAGTGTTCTGTTCCTCCCCTAGAGTACTCTTGGCAGAAAAACTAGCTTGGTGAACTCTGATCTTTGTGCTTTCTAAAAGCTGACAGCAGAGCCTGGAAAATTGCATGTCTCAGGGGAAAGCAGAGAGTGAGGTATCAGAGGCTGCCATAAAGAAAAGCACCCAAGAAAACCAGGGGAGCTGGGTGGTCGGGAGCAGAATTGATGCTGCAACAGCAAGAAAATGTGAGTGCAGAAACCTGATCACACCATGGATCTGTGCAAGGAGATCGTGCTTCTCGGGTAGGAAAGAGTAAATACATAATTGTAACTGTTAGCAAAAGAATGGAAGTCTGCCTAGAAAGGAAAAATGCCTGAAATACGGCACTAGAAATATTAGAAACAAAACAACCCCTCTCCGCATACACAGGGCTTAAAAAGAGCTAGTGAAGAGCTAAATGCCTTACCTGTGTGGCATGAAAACCTGGTTCCCCTCTGTACTGGGTTTAGATGTGGTGCCTGCTTACCTCTGATGTACGCCATTTCTCTACACGATCTCACAGTTACTCTTTAAAGGAAAGATATTTTTAGATACTCAATAGAGTTGTAATTCAGTGCTGAAACACTAAGCATGTATATAGTGGCAGTTCAGTTGTTATTGAAATTATCACTTTCTCCCCCTCCCATAACAAATAGACAATATAAGTGACACTAATAGGAAGAAGGTAGCCTTGTGTGCAAGAATGGGAAATTCACATTATACTACTGAAAAAATCTATTTCAATTCTATAGTGGCTCCATGCAGTGTTCAGAGTGCATTTGAGGACATGGGAAATTTATGGCTGAGCTATACCAAGTATTTTTTTTGCAATAAATAATTTTTTTTTTCGCCCAAGACTAAACTGAACTGCAAGGTTGAGAGTGTTTGCGTTGTCTTTAAGAAATCAGAAAGAAGATTATTTTAAAAAAAGATAAGTGTATAAAATGCTAACTTTTTTTTCAATTTTTGCTTCAGTTTACTTGATGCAATTCTAGTTATTCTAGTCAAGCATACCAAGGAGGAAATGGGCTTTGCTTGCAAAGATGGAAGCTGTCCAACGTTATAACATCATTTATAGCAATGTATAGCATTTCTAGCAGCGTATAGCAATGTTTCCTGGAGGAATGCCCGTTGTTTGAGGGAGAGTGAAGGACTTGAACAGGAAAGCCTTGGGGTCTGTGGTGTGCAGGTCACTGGAAAATCCACCAGTTTTCATTACTATTACTGGGTGTCTCGACTGGTTTATACAATACACCATTTCCTAATTGTGTTGGGATCTGCAGTTCTGAAGTGAAAATGTGGCACTGCCACTTAAATGGCAGCAGTTGTATGTAGGTGTAAGATCAGTTGAAAGAAATCAGTCAGTATTCACCATTGCAGTGTTATAAATGTTATAAATGACAGGACTAATTGCAGTCTTAATTACAGTGGTGTAATTCTGGAAAAATAGATTAAGGCATTAAAGTTAGACAAATGTAACAGCTATTTAAATGAGTGAGATAAGAATCAGGCTATCATTTTATCTCTGTGTATGCATGTAATCTGAAGGCTTCTGTAGCTTTAAACCGACAGATGTGGATATTAGTTTATCGCAGGTATTTTTTTTAAAAACAGACTATGAAATGTAAGCCAGTAAACTTCAAGTGGTTGTCACTGGCGAAAGAGCAATATTATCTCTTAGCACCCAGGCACAGAGCAACGGTGATATATTTTCCAAGCAAACACAGACATTGTAATATCATTACCGTGTTAAGTCCAGTAATTGTTCGGTGTACTATAACTACATTCCTTTTCCCCTCTGAGCTTGTTCCCACATCACAAAATTAATCCTTGTTTTGACCAAAGTGTAACTCTCATGGCATGCCCGCAATATTCCTGCCAACGTCGCTCTAATAGCGCTGTGGCACTCTGTCATCAGGCTACCGCCATTTGGATAATCCATGGCTGTAATACATCATTTATGTGCTATTGTTTTGATGATGTATGAAAGTAATGCATCATTACAGGACTACAGAAAAGATCCCAGAGGCTGTCATGCTTTGTAAGAGGGGGAAAAAAAAAAATCTTTATAAATGTGAAAAAGAGATTATTTATTTATGGGAGTTGAAAAGGAGGGAGGTTCGGAGGGAAGTAGAGTGAGGAGAGGGAATATAATATAGGGAAGTTTTGATTTCCAGAGGTACCTAAATCAATAGGAGCTGCAGGTGTTTATTAAATCCTAAAATTAGGAAAGTTAGGCACTATGCTTTAGGCATAGTGCCTTTTTCCCCTCTTTATAACTGCTTGGAGGCATGATTAAGGCACTGTTTGGAGCCAGGAGATACAAACGCAGTGCTGGGCTCTGCTAACTAACGCCTTTCCTTTCCCATGTCAGTTCACACATATAGACTAGACACTTGATGTTCTGATCTGTTTTGTGATCATATGCTGTTTTGTGCCCACCACTAATGTCATTGCTAGAATTAGATGGGTAATTATTAAAATTACAGTATTAATAGAGGGTCCTTTTATTTAATACTGTACATCCACGTACTGGAAGGCTACCATAAAGAATTTCAAGGCTAAAGCCCTGCGTTTGACACTTAAATGACACATGGTTCAGGCATCTGGAGTCACTGTCAGGCCCTCTGCGATTAAGGTCCTTATTGAACCTCAGCGTCAGGCCTGTAAGCGAAGATAACTCACGATGATTATTTGAATAACTTGGTACAACAGGTGCTTTTTGTTCTACAAAAATACAGAAATACGGTGTGTGCAAAGATGGGCTGCCTCTGGATATCTCAGTGGTTACTTTTTTTAAAGAAAGTGGTGCGGAGAGACCTTTGATTTCATACAGCGTTATTTCATATTGTAGATTTCTTGTTGCTTTTCAGTTCAGTGCCAGCAATCTGGCTGGTTTGGTGACATCTACTCGCACTGCTTCAGTTACTATGCCAAAGCATCCAGGTTTAGCATCCAGGTTTCTGTGGTCCTCGTGAGTGCTCCCGTCTGTTCACAGATAAGGAAGACTGAGGGACGGAGGAAGCATAAACATTTAGGACGAGAGGAAATGGCCTCAAGTTGCACCAGGGGAGGTTTAGACTGGATATTAGGAAATTTTACTTCACTGAAAGGGTTGTCCAGCATTGGAACAGGCTGCCCAGGGCAGTGGTGGAGTCGCCATCCCTGGAGGTGTTTAAAAGCCGTTTGGATGAGGTGCTCAGGGACGTGGGGTAGCGGTGGGCTTGGTAGTGTTAGGTTTACGGTTGGACTTGATGATCCTAAAGGTCTTTTCCAACCTATACGATTCTGTGATCCTGTGATTTGTGATTACTGGAGATTAATAAGAAGCGAATAAATAAAAATACATTGAATGGACTCTGTCATGGCTCCTGGGCTGTCAGGGACTGCATTTTAAAATCACAGACTGGGGCCTCACGAGGACCTTCTCGTCATTCTTTTCCTGCTTGCCAAAATTGTACCTCATTTCTCCTCTTCTTATTTCTAACAGGCTGTAAAGTCTCTCTCTGCTCTTTTCATTCTGAACTGGAAAGTGAAAAAGCCTTTCAGACTCAGTCTTTCTCCATTTCAGGTGATTACAAAGTCGATTGTCCTCAGATTTCTTTTCAGCCTGCCTCAGAAGTCCTGGTTTCTACTTCCAGCTTTTGATCACTAATTCTTTCTTTGGTAAGATGCCTGTCTGTGTTGCAGCCCATCTGATTAATATGGTTTGCAGTAATCAAGAATCAGTACTTAGGTGATAGGATACAGACATCATTGTGTGATGGGCAGTACCTTCCATGCAGGCTTAGACATCTGGGATTGGTTTTTCAAGGAGAAAAGCTGGCCATAAAAGTGTCTGGAAAAATATTAGGGCATCTTGAAATTCCATTTGGGTAGCCCTCTGAGGCTTAATCTTACTTTTGGGGTCAAGAAACATCTCTTTATGGTTAAACAGGCTTTAAGGCTTGGAAGTTAGTTTTTATACTTGTTCCGTATAGCTTCAACTGATGTGCTGCTCCTGCCTAACTTGGGTTCTGACTGATAGGAAAATTGTGAAAAATGAAGAATGAAGGTACATTTGGACAAGGTTTCCGTAGAACTCAGCTCTGCTTCAGAATTGGAATAAATGAGCTGGAGTCTATTGATAACAAGCTGTGAAAAATCTCACGTGAACTGGGAGTATGATGCATCTGAAAGTTTGGACCTGGATGTTGTTTGGTTGGTTAAGGCTTTTTTTTCTTTTTAAATTGAAGAAGTGAGTAAATTTGGCTTTTTCCCGCAAGTCTTTAGTTCTCTCATCATCCCATTGACGTTGGGGGAATTTTGAGTGCAGTGTTGGGTAGGAAAGACTTGCTGGCAAAAAGGAAAACCTTTTCTTTGAGAAACAGGTTGCCAGTGATATGGTTGTGTTTTCTGCTGCCTCATCCCAACTTTCATTTTTATACCACGTGAACTAAAATAACACGCCCTGGTGAGGGAGGATAGCACTTGCAGCTTTTCACCCGGAGCGATTATGCCTATTCTTATTTCCTTACCACAAACTGGGGAGCTTTTCATTTTAATATCAGGAAGCGATACATAGAAACTGAAGATGCCTGTTACCCTGGTTGCACTGTGAGCCACCATCCGTGCAGGGTGCATGTTCTCCAGCTGCTGCGGAGCATGGCCACGTGGGTTGGCTTACTTTGCTGGCATAAGAAATTTCACGCAGGATTCGTGGTATTTCCATTGTAGCTTCTGAAGGGGCTCTGCTAATTATTGGGGCAAAGGCTGTTGTGTAAACCCCTTGTGGAGTGCCTTGCAAGGGCCTTCCTCCTCCCATTGGAGGTCTAGGGGTGCTGCTGTAATGCAAAAAATATTCTCTTTGATTGTTTCCTTTCTGTCCTCAGCCTCCTTCATCTGCTTGTTGATCTCATCTCACCTACTGCTTTCCTTTGTAGTCCCTGTTTTCTCTCTTCTCTTCAAACAGTCTAAACATGAAAGCAATGTAAGGTAATCCTCACCTCGCACGCACACCCTCAAAACCAATCCCATTTGGAACAAGCAAAGCAGCCCCTTCCTGAATGTTATCTCAGGGCTTCAGTCACTCAGTTTGGCTCCTGTACGTGATGCCAGTTCAGGTTTTGGCAGCTCAGCTAGTATAGATTTCTGCTTATGATGATCCCTGTGAGGAAGCAGTGGCTGGCATATAGACATGCAGAGCAGAAATAATTTGTCTGGCATCCATCTCTTTCTGATACGTTTGGTGACACCAGCAGCCCTCATGGGTCCTGCAGAACGTTAATACTAGAAGATGCAGACTTACAAGAATAAATGCAAATTTTGGAGACTGTTCAGTGATTGTGGCTTAATTGTCCTATGGATATGCAATATGAATGCACAAAATAAAAACTAAGGTGTGTGGAGTTTGGTAAAGGTGATGGCTCGGTTAAATCTTAAATTCTCTGAATGCAGGAACTGGCACCAAGAAAGGAGCGACTAGGCAGGAACTCTTTGAATCTACAGTACTTGAAGTCTCTCTGCATTGCCTACAAAAGAAAATGAAGCCATTTGGCTTTTTTATTTTTCATTTTTAAAAACAAAACAGTGATGAAAGACTTAAGAAGTGGCTTTTGATCAAAACATTAAACTGAGCTGCAATCAAGCTCCTCTGGTTGGATTCATTTGGAGTAATATTTACTGTTGCTAACTCAGTACGATGAAATTATAGAATCTAAAAGATCAAATTGTATTGCGAAATTTGATTGGGAAAGTGTAGTTTGGAATGAATTCAGAGTCAGAAATTCTGCATATGCACATCAGCTCAGCTCAGCTGACTTCAGCACATTTCTAGGTGTTCCTGGAACAGTCATCCCTTTTACACCCCCTGAGGTGATTGATGCTTGAGTGTCCAGTCTGAGCCATATTTAAGATAAATATGCAAATTTACTTGGGATTATGCAATAATAAAGCAATAAATAAACCCCTCACCAGTTCCATTTCAGGCCTGTCTTGAGGTTTTGATGGAATTGAACTGGTTCATAGTATTTGTCCCAACTCACTGCACTGGACTGAGTTGCACTGAGATGCAACAAATATTAAATGCTCAGACTGCAAATATGCTTCAAGTTACCAACCCAAGACTTAGCACTGAAGAAAAAAGAGGAAAGAAGAGAGAGTGAAAAAAAGACTCCATTGTTTTCAGCCAAAAGATGTTTAGTACTTTATAATTTCCAGTCTCTTTCTCTCTCAGGATCAACACTTGATCCCTTGTTCGGTATTTACAGGCATCTTTAACATCTGCTTTCCCCTTGATTCAATTTACTAGACCTAAATGATTGCTAGTTGAAATGCCCATGTAGGGTATTCTATGTCTTAATTGTCTGAGTGCCATCTATTAAAGAAAGAAATGGATAGAGAGAGGCTGTGATTCTGAATAAAGATTTATTTCATAGGAGCATAATTTCCTTTTAAAATACTGGATATTTCCAAAGTAATTTTTAGACAAAGCGGCTGAGATTGTTTACCTTCATGTCTGTTCAGCAAACTATGGTTGAATATTTTAAATGATGTAATTTTTTTTTTCTCCAGTGGGACTACTGGGAATGGACACAAGACTAATTAACACTGCATTAATATGTTTATCCATAAGAATCACATCATGGAAATGGGGATAAAACCTGGGAGATTTGCTTCTTTTTTAATATTTTACAGAAAGCCATGCTAACTGTTCTAATTTGTTTCTGTCGATTATAATCACAGCGATTTTTCCCTTAAACAGGTATTTTTAATGGAAGTTGAAAGTTGGGGTTTCCAGGGTATTTAGAATGTCTTTATACTGAGGAGCCCGGTCATGTATTTTTAGCCTAGGAAGCTAGTTTGTGAGCAGTTGTCTTAGCACGCTCCCAATCTGTAGGATTTTTTTCTATAAATCATCCTATGAAACTTTCTGAATGGATGAGACATAGGCAGGTGTGAATACGTGGTGATCCAGGCCAAGCTGGACTCCAAGCCTGGCTCAGGATGTGCTGAACTTAACTGGGTTCACGTGTAGGTGTAGGTGGAACATATGTGGTCACTGAGTTCTCATACGCTTGACTTCCTTCACTTGTTCTTCAAGTGGTTAGGTCCAGCAAAGGAAAATAAACTTCTGGTTCACGGCTATGACCTGTACGTGGTAAATGATTGTGGAAAGGACAAGAGTAGCAAGCGTTGCTTGTATTTCATGTGTTAGAGGAGTTGTCTGGTTACAGACAGATGGCCACGCGCCAGTTGGTTTTTCTCCTTTTCCCCCTCGCTTTCAGCAGAAATTTCATTCTTAGCAAAAATGGAGTCTGTATGTGTGGCTGTCGTGTAGTGTGCACCAACCTGAGCTTTCTCACAATAGCACTTTGTATTCAGGTTTATGGGAAGTGAGTTTTAGTTTCTTCCCATTTGTAGAACATGAAATAAAGGCCATAAAGAGACAGTGCAACAGTTGGACTTCCCACATAGCACAGGTCAGAGATTACAGCTGTTAACTTCATACTGCAAGTGTTAATTGCCATACAAAGAACGTGCTTAATTCTCTTTTTGTAGGTGTTATTGTTTAGTATTGTTGTGGTTTAGCCCCAGGCACCAACTCAGCCCCACCCAGCCGCTCGCTCACTCCCCCCTGGTGGGATGGGGGAGAGAATCAGAAGGGTAAGAGTGAGAAAACTCATGGGTTGAGATAAAGACAGTTTAATAGGGAAAGCAAAAGCTGCACACGCAAGCAAAGCAAAGCAAGGCATTCCTTCACCCCTTCCCATGGGCAGGCCGGTGTTCAGCCATCCCCAGGAAAGCAGGGCTCCATCACGCGTCACGGTGACTTGGGAAGGCAAACGCCATCGCTCCCAGCGTCCCCCCCTTCCTCCTTCTTCCCCAGCTTTATATACCGAGCGTGACGCCATATGGTGTGGAATAGCCCTTTGGGCAGCTGGGGTCAGCTGTCCCGGCCGTGTCCCCTCCCAGCGTCTTCTGCACCCGGCAGAGCATGGGAAGCTGAAAAGCCCTTGACAGTGCAGCAACAACTAAACCATCTCTGTGTTATCAACACTGTTTGCAGCACAAATCCAAAACACAGCCCCATACCAGCCACAAAATTAACTCTATTTCAGCTGAAACCAGGACAGTATAATGCACAAGTTTGTTTTCATCACCTGGAGTGGAGTTATTCTTATCTCACTCAAACGCATTTAGGCAAGATATTGTGGCAAGCCATTGTTTTTACATATACTAATGATAAACTTGCAGATACATCATCGTGACAGAAACACCAAAGGTAAAGAAGTGGAGTAATTTACCTTTTTGTGAAGGGAACCTATGGTAGAGAGACGTACAATGAAGCTGTTTCTGTTCTCTCCCTTTCAGGAAATTCAGATCCTATCAGAACACAGTATTCTCCTCTAAGTTTGATCTGGTTTTAGTGATGCAATTTAAGTGAATACGGTTACAATTCTGTAAAATTGATGAAAGAGCCCACTAAAGTGGGGAGTAGGGTTGTTTGCATCCCAGCAAATGGTCTGGCAGCTACTCTAAGTGTGTTTTATTATTTGGCAAGTGATAACAGCTTTAATTTTCTGCTACTTCTATATGATTTTGTATTGATGCTTTTTTCAGATTAATTTTTTTCACACAAAAAGTGCAAGAGTTTTATTTTTCATGAAGAAAACATGGGTGAACACCTCATTTTGTTATTAGAAGTAGGAAAAGAGGGATGGATTTCAGGGAGGAGGATGTATATTTTCTAACAGGAACTAAATGTATAAAGGGTTGGATCATGCAAAAGTTGTAAGAGAAAAAAATTTTTTGTCACTTTCAACACTTAGGCTGATTGTCCCTTTGGCATTTTCTGACAGACTCAGATGGAAATCAAGTCGACGTAGCAAAGGTCCTATCAAAGTGCAATGATTGGAACTTTCCCACGGAAATAAAATATTTTTGCAGATTCTATTAAAAGTCCAGGTTAACTCATCTATTAATGCTTGAACTTTATGCTTTGCTGTAAATCCCGCATATCTAGAAAATGCAAGGGTTTTTTTTTTACTTTCTACACAGACATGATTCCTTCTGGTGGTCCCACTTCATTAAACATATATATCTTCTCATTTCAGCTGGTTTAGCTTGTACTTGAAACGCAGGGCCTCTGTATTCACAATTCATAAAGCATCCTTCCCAGTAGTCTAAGCAGAAAATCTCAATTGCCACATGCCACGTTAAAAGCAGAGCTGGGGGAAGAAGGGTTGGGAATCTGCATGTTTTGGAGCTAAACATCTCAACCCACCGAAGAAAAATGTTCAGGGTTTTAAGGCAACCGTCAGGAATTTGAGAGCAAAACATTCAATTCTCCACTCAGCCACGGTACCCAGTGTGACCCCAGACAAGGCTTTTACCTTCTGAATTTCAATTTTCTCCATATCAATATCGTCTTTCCCAGCGCAAAGTTAGTGTCAGGCTAAATTTGCTAATGTCCATGAGATGCTCAGTTACTACTCATAGCCTAACAAGTACCAAGGTGTAGTGGAACAGTGCAGAAAAAAAAGCAGATGGTGGTAGTGAAGAGAGAGGCTCAGCAGTATTATTGTATTTAATTTCTAAGCAGTTTAATGACATAGGCCAGGTACCAGTAACAAAATGCTCCCAGAAGAAATGGGGTACACTGCTTCACAGTCTTTGCAGGACCAGGTCGCCTGGTTTCTTGTTATTTGGTATGAATTATAGTTGTCTTTTTAAGGTAAGCTTTGGGTTTGTAAGTCAGAAGCAAGTGTCATAGCGAATACTTTTATGCCTTTGATCAGTTGTGCTCCCCTCAAGATAAAGGATTTGCTAGCAAACTGTCCTGAGACTTGTAATTAAATTGGACTCTTGAACGTTTTGTCAGGGAGTAGGAAGGAAAACTGTCTTTGAAACATAGTTAATTAAATAGATTTAGATGAAATGTTAAACACTTCTGGTGTTTCTTGACAGTTATGTTTTTTTAAACCATTCATTATTTATGTGTTACCCAAAGGCCTTTTATTCAGCATGTTAACCTCACGGATTGTCCCAGTGTATGGGCTGCGTGAAAGCTGAGGGATTGGTTTCCCTGCATTTGCTAACCCTGGAGTCAGGTCTTTTTAGGCAAATACACCATTATTTTCAGTTGGGTTTTTGACCCCAAACTTCATACTGAATATTACTAATGTCCTTGAATATCCTTACTGCACAAATACTACTACTGTTTTGTTTTATGTGAGGAGCAGTGTGGCATCTGTGATTTACCCTTTTTATATACTACTCTCTCAAAATCCAGAATACCTGGATGTACAGTTGTGACTATGGGAAAAATTGCTCCAAATCTGAATACGATCATTGCAGTTTACGCACGCCGTATATGCAGTCAGGAACGCTAGAACTACATATGTTCTTAGGTGGTGCCTATCTTGCAAGGACCATCCTCATTTTGAGAAGCCCGGGATGAAAGTTGAATAAACTTAATATTCAGTTGTGAGCTGCCTGGTAGAGGTACACAGTGACCCCTCATCCAGTCAAGCATGCCTCCACGTATGTTTTCCATGCTGTGTGAAGGATGGGGTGTTCAATTAAAGGGACTGCAGGTGTATAGTACAGAAAGGAGAATATTGCCACTGGTTCTAAGTGATGGATTAAATACTTAGCTTTAGTTTTTCTTGAATTTTTAATAGGTACCTGGCAGAATATTGGGTAGGCTCCACTGAAAAGCAGAGTCTTATTGAATTAATCTCTCCAAACTCCTGTGCTGCATGTCTGTCACGTTTTGGAAACTCTCCCATGTTGTTTTGCAGAGAACCTAATGCTTGGTGTAGCTGCTTGAGCTAATATTGTGGCATAGCACTGTTGTAATCTGCCACACGTGGTGTTCTGCAAATAAGCACGTTTAGCACTTCCCTTCTTCCATCTTGCACCGAGCTTGGTCCGGACAGAGCAAAACATCCAAAGCAAACAAGCTGTCAGGAGCCTGCTGTTTCTGTGAAAGCTGAACCAACTGTGCAAGGAGCAAATGCAGGCGCCGTTTTGGGTGTGCTCTGACTCGTATCGTTCACTTCGCTCTTAGAAGTACCGAGAACAGCTTGGCTCATGGCCTAAACCATCCCTCTTTCAATATCCACACGACCCCTTTCGCTGCAGTACCCGAGTACTGGATCAGTGGAATGGTCCTCCCATCTCTCCACTGCAGTTCAGTCATCCCAAAGTGAGATTGGGGTGTCCGGGAGTTGGAGGAGACAAGTGTCTTTTAAGGCATGGATGGGGAAAGGGGTTTTGTCATGGGGAAATCTGAGCCAGCTCCCTAAAAATCAGACAAAACGTGCATTGAACTGAGGCAGGGTGTTTCAGTGAAACGTGAATTTTGATCTCAAGTGAGAAGAGAGTCAAGGGCTTAGGATTAAAATCAAAAAGGCAAACTGTTACATAATGATTTCTTCTTCCATTAAGAAAACATTGCTTTAAATATGGGGGTTCTTTAATGACTATGTTCGATTGCTTGAGAGAACCTGTGCATAATTAAATCTTTTTAATATACAGTATGAATGGTTCTGTTATCATACGCATTTCCAATTTGTAATTAAGCACCTTTAAAAAACTGCTCACAATTTAAGTGTCAGTGCTTTCTTGAATAGTCTTAATTTCAGTAAGCTTTTGATGCTTTATTCATGGAGAATATTAAAAGGCACTTAGTCGTCCGTGAAAATATATGCATGGTATATAAGGCCAGAGTCAAAAGGGTAGATGAGGAATAGCAGTCAGAGGTGCCAGTTCTCATGGAAGGAGAGATTTAACAATTTTCAAGAGTTACTTCAAAAGCAGCAAAATACGTATATGTTAATATAATTTCAGATAATTATCTTCCATTAGCTAATTTGAAGCTCAGTAATTAGATGGCTAAAAACTCAGAAACCCTGCACACATTTTATGTGGGCCAACCTTATCGACAAATTATTTTTATATGCCTTTTCTTTGTGCCAGGTCAAGTATTCTCATTTGTCTTGGAGGAACCTGGCTGTCTGATTTGGGTTTTTTCTAGGTGTGTGGGGGTTTTGTTTGGGTTGGTTTTTTTGTATTTTTAGTTCACTTCCTACATAAATGTTAAACAGATGCTGATTTGAATGGTAGCCTGGTATATTAATTACTGCACATAATGAATCTCAGAAAATGTAATAAAGAACTAATTGGTGTCAATAAAAGTAACACTGACAAATGTCTTCTTGTATAAAGTAAGCAATGTTCGCTATCGCATAAGCAAGAGGAAAAAAAAATCCACCTCCCATGGGGAATACTCTGCCATTTGATTTTCCTCTGGAAGAAAGGCTTTCGCTGGATGCTAAATAAATAAGACAGTGAACATATGAAGTACAGGTGTTCATCAGCCTTGTTGGCTGTTTGCATTTGATTTTATTGATTTCTGCCCAGGAGTATTTGTTTTAAGCTCAGGAGAATTTGAGCTGTGACAGTGCGATATTGAAACTAAAGGTGATGGCACTTTGGCTATTGTATTTCTTTCCTGCTGTAGAAGAAACGTATCGTGGGGTGTTGTCCTGGTTCATATTCCCTAGACAGACACAGTGCTCAGGGCATTCCCATGGCTTCCAGGGATGCTGGATGTGTTCAGGCACACCAGATGCTGAACCTAAACCCAAGGGTGGTCTGGAGCGTTGTGTGGCCCTACTCACCTGCCCAGTGGAACCTTTCTGCTGACTTCCCGAGGTTTGATTTCAAATTATGTGAAAAGGGATAAACTTGATGGCTGGTGCCACAAGATGCCAAGAGCTCAGCTCTTGGTGAAGTCATGATGTTCAATGGAAATGGCTCAGTGGACAACTGTTGTAATTTCGTATCATCCCTTTCTCTTTCCCCAAAAGCTCAGGGCTTCTGTCGAGCATGGGGAAGGCAGAAATGACTGAGAAGGAGGTGCCAAGAGTGAGGAAAGGAGGAAAAACATAGCTTTTGAGTTTTTATTCTGCTTTCCTCTTTCCCGCACTCCAAATCCTCATGTGTTGACATGTTCTGTTTTCATTGCTTTGCCAAAAAGTCTTTTCTCCAAATGCATTTATTAGCACCCAGCTGCCTAGGCTTTCTTACTCCCGTCTCCCTTGCTCATCAGGCTCTTGTCATGGGATTTGCTAATAGCTTAAGCATGAGTTATCAAGGTCAATGTAAAAATAATGTTGCGCTCCGACATGGAATATCTTGTTTTTCCTAGCGGCACTAATAAAGGCTCAGTTACAATAACACTGCCTTATCTGCCTTTTGCTGACATTATATATTTCACAGTTTATGGTAATGTTTTTGACATGTTCTTTATTTCCTTTACTTAAGGCTCTCTGGGTAAATTTCTTTCTTGTTCCATTCTCGACAAGCTTCTCTCGATGGTTCATTAGCCTTGATGCCCGTCCCTTCTCTGCTCCTCTCTCCTTAAGCACATTTCCAGTGCACCCTTCTGTTTGCTTGCATGCTTCTACCCTTAAATAAAACCCCACCACCTTGATGAGATTTCAATGAGATTTGCAAAGAAACAGAACAATAGAGACATGCAGGAAAGCTCTGGGTGCAAATAATGAATTTAGCAAGCTGGGTGGTTCACTCTTTTTATCCCCATCCCAATTTAAATGTCAACACTAATTAAATTTTCCCTAAAATTAATCCAAAGCTTACCCAAAGCTTGGGGTTTTATTTGGTTCATTCTTTCTTTTGCCTTTTCTCCATCGTCTTCTCTTCCCCCCCCCCCCCCCCAGTGGAATTCAGAAAGTCTCAAGTAGACCTGTTTCAGGTTCACTGGTTCCCCTACTGTCCATTAGACAGAAATTCACAGCACTTCTGTTCCCCTCTTCTGCCACTGACCTGCCCTATAACCTCCCCTTTACTTATTCTACTTAATTATAGCCGTGGTGGATTCAGGGCAGAGATGGTCCCATAGGATGTGTGTCTGTACCACACCAAGGACCCGGAGCTGTGGCTGAATTTTTTATTGCTTTCAGTAATTCATATCCAAGTAGTAATTGGCTGAGGAATGGAGATTGGGAACAGGTTAAAAAAAAAAAAAAATCACGTTTATTCCTTTCATTTTTTGTTCTCTCCTGGAACAGTTTTCCAAAAGAAATATGTACTTGTACTTAAATAAGGACCGGTTCGTGTGTGTGTAGATTTTTTTTTTTCATTTTCATATTCATAGCCTTGCTTAATGATGCAGATAACTAATTTAGCAAAAAGCATAATATCCAGAAATGGTTATTTAGTATCCTTTCGTATGTGCAAAATGCTCAGGATTTGGTTCTCTAATTTTGTCTGTAGCCTTTAGCTACAGGAGTATTATTAATAAGCTCTGTGTTGTGTATCTGCAGATGTTCCAAGATCTCTTTTCATGGGGAGTTATATAGCATCCTAAATTTTCATGCAAGCAGTCTCTCCACCACAAAGGTATAAAATCGGAAAACTTGGATAAATCCACCAAGGCAACTGAAGGAATATGGTTATTTTAGGCAATAACTTTAATAGAATGGGCATATACATAGCAATAAACATCCCCTCAACTTTACAAAGAGCCTGGCAAGGGTCACAGCACAAGGTGTTTATTACTGTAAGAGTCATTACTGCTGAAAAGACAGATTTCAAGGCATTTGGGTTGTCACTATCAAATGTCATCTTTGATATAAAAATGTTAATTTCACAAGTATCTGTCGACTCTTTGTTATAATGTAATTATCAGAACAAGCACTTTTTCAGCTAGCGGATGCTGCTCTCAGCAAATTGAGAAGGGAGGCAATTAGCAAGTGCCAGTTTCCCAATTCTACGCGACTGTTGCAGCTTCTTGTTGTTTTAACAGGTACTTGAAGTGATGTTCCCACATGGGATCAGCCTAAAAACCTACAGAGTACTGGAGTTCTTCCACTTCAGGCTTAACCGCTGACTTAGTGACTGGCCCAGCCTTGTAAATTATAGGCAGCACTGGAAAGTAAGAGGCAAAAATAGATTCAGGTGGGACTTTGACTTTTTTACAAAATCAGTCTGAGAGCATTTTGTAGACTTAGGGCTCAGTTCACCTTTGTTTGTAACTCTGAGCTGGCTGGAGGTATTCCTCACTTTGGCAGACGTTCTTTTTCTGCCTCCATATAAAATCCGTGGAGGCTCTTGTGTGCATCAAATATTTCAGAAAGCTGCTGTGAAACTTGCTTTGATACATTTTCAAGCCCAATACTTCATCAAGGCTGCTAATCCATGTCTTTATTACATCTTTTAAATCTTGGGACTACTTATCAGTCATTTTTGTTTCTTGATTTTTATTTCCCAGGTAGGGAAATAATTAAGAATTTACTTTGAAACCAGAAAACGTGTAACCACTTATAAAATAATTAAATAAATAAAAATTATTGAACCAAATCATGCAGGTAAGACTTGTCAAGGATTAGCAATGTAACTGATTTGTAGCCTGAATTCTGTCACTGACTTTATAGAACCAACCAGTTTATTAACAAAGTAATTGACTCCCGGATGCCAATTATGCCTTGTACTAGTTAGTTTTTTATAGCGAATATACATTATTTCATCAAATGTGGGGTTTGCATTTTAAATGCAAAGTTCCAGTTTAATTAACTCCAGTAAAAATTGAAGGCCTCCATTCTCTGAGAGAAAAAAAAACCCAAACCTTCAGAACCTACGCACTGCACAGCAGGGAACCTGTGTCAGGTCAGTCAATTCATCTATACAGTGTTATGTTATCCAACACTTTAGAACAGAAATAAGAAAATAGGGCCTATCTAATATTAAAGTATAGCTGTACTTTTTCTCATTTTCCTCTTTTACTTACTTGCAAGGGCCATAGGGTGATGTGGGTGCTTGATTTTTACAAGTTCAAAGTCAGATGTGCTTTTTCTTGCAAATACGGTCTTAAGATGTAGTGATTTAAACTGTGGAGAGATTTCTGAAGCTCAAGTATTTGTCAGGTAGGCATATGAGGAAGAAAAAAAATCCTTTATAATTTGTATTACTCTGACATATGCAGTAGATTATGCTAACTGAATAGTTTATGGAAATGAAGCCAAACAACCGGCAATAACGGTGTTATGCACAGAAGTGCGTAAGTGGCACCTGGCAGAAGCTGACTGACAAAGCAGAATAAATATTTGACATGTCCTGTAAATATGTGACACTCGGTCAAAATCCATTTGAGTCACAAAGCACCTAGGGCATAATAAAGTTTAATGGCACCATTTCAATTTCACCCATTTGCTTATGATGTTTTATTATTGGGATCTTTCAGCTATAGATTTTTGAGCTCTAAATTCACAATTGAAAGCATGGAGCTTCAAAAAGTATCAAAGGACTGACTCCCTTAGATGTGAAAAATAGATTTAATCTCCCAGTATTTATAATTTTCCATCCTTTTGGCACAGCTACAACTTGTGCTGAAAGCTTTCCAATGGATCAGCATCCGTGGAACGGAAGGAAAAGTTGTAAACTCTGCGGCCTCATTTGAGCATCATGTGAAATACCGAGCAGGGTGAAATACTGAAAAGGAGAGAAAAAAAACAGAGAGCACCCAGCCAGAAATGAAATGGAGGCAACAAACCCAAAGGGAGGGATGCGTTGTTTTGTTGCATTGCAGCAGATGAAAGTTGGGTGAAACCAGTGATTTGTGCAATCCGGTAGTCGATCGGTGATCAAAGAAAGCAGCAATAGCTGATTTTGGAATAACTTGCCATCAAGAAAAGGTTCGTTAGCCCTCGTTGTTGAGGTTGATAGAGGTCATGTGGTAGCTCTTTAGAGGAGGGGAATGCAGCACCAGCTGCGATTAGTCAGCTGCTTCGCTGCTGGAGAAAGCTGAAATCAGCTCACAGAGCAGAGGGATGCTATGGGGAAGCTCTTGCCGGAACAGCGGGGGGGAAAGTGCGGTTGAGAAAATAGAAATAAGGAAGCAGGAGCTGCTTTAACTCTTTTGAGCAGAAAGTTGATTGATGTTGAAATAATAAATGCACCTCTGGAGCCAGGGACTGAAATACAGGTATTGGTGTGCTGCTCTGTAGATCAAATAGCTTATGAGGGGAAAAGCAGAGGCTGCAGCGGATTCTAGTGCCATGTAAGTGTTGCTCTGCAACAAAATTCTTGTTTATTCTTGGAGTTCCCTCAAACTGTAAGAAAATATTCCCTGTAAGTCTGTCCGCCATGCGCGTGCTAACAGGTTCCACGGAGTAACAAGAGCGCTATGTTAAATCTTATGCTGACTCCTTTTGAATTAATTTTGAATGCTTCTTTTCCCATTGTTTTCTTCAGCTAAGTAGTTACTTATAGCTGCTATAAAATGTGAACTGTGCTCCCCATCCTGGGTTGTTTATTTTGGGGGGTTTGCAATAAAGCGCAGGTAATGTTGAGAAGGACAGTTTCAAATGTGTGTATGGTTCATACCCCATTTCAAATGTCTGGAGGCCTGTTTCACACTGAAAATTAGTGTGAAGGCAGGCGGGAATCCCACACATGGACTTCACCTGGAAGGATCACAAATCTAACATAGCATTGGTTAGTGGCCTATAGGGAAACTTTGCTTGCTTGCTTTTAGCAGCACAGTTATTCTCCTTCTCTTCTGGGTCGATTATTCACACAGTAATAATAAAAACTTTCTTTAGATTAGCAGTGAAAATAAGTGGGAGGAAAATCTGATATACGAGCTGGTTGCACCACCAGCATAGTGCTGAAGGTACTAGAATATTATAGGGACAGAAGCTGGCTCAATGTTATTTAATTTGAACTCATAAAAGCTGGTTGGCTATTCCGGGCATGCATGTATCCCTGCACAATTAGACATATGTTTGCCCTTGTTCTGTTTGTGAAATAGCCAAGTGAGGTTTAAATTCTTTCTGCCACAGCATCTTATTGCCAATGTAACTAAGCCTGAATTCAAGGAATAGACTTTAATGAAGTTCACGGACCTGATTATTTTTAGTTGACCGTTAGGGGCTTTGTCCCAGTTCAGTTCCCAGTGGATGGTGGTCCAAGTTACAAAACCTGCCATTACAATTGGCACTAATTGGGCCCCTTGTTGCAGCTGTAACACAGTTTCCAATAATTCAGTGGCCCGGGCGTTTGAAGCCCTCTCTAGGCAAATGCTCGTTAGCCTCCGATGGTGTTCGCTTTGAGCGCAGGGACTCATTCAGCAGAGAAACTTAGATGAATGGCTAAGTAGGGCAGTGGAAAGCAATAAGAGGTATTTGTGTAATCTCCCTCCTTGGAAAGCTAAATGACAGTGTTACCGCCTTTAATGACATTTCTACAAATATTGACCTTATGTGTCAACATAAAGGGACCTTTTCCTAGCAATATCTTAGCTGTTTTGCCGCTCTGGGTTACGAAGCAGCTGGGAATCTGTATGACCAGGGAAATTGTTGGTGTAATACGACGACCGTTTCTCTTCCATCATCCAGTCTCCCCCTCCTCCCCTTTCCCAGAGGCAGGAGAACCAGGTCCCCTCCTCTTGCGGCTCAGCCCTTGGGTCCATGATGCATTTCTTAGCAGCAGTTGCCTTCTTGGCTGAGTCTGGAGGTCCACCTAAGGCTGAACTTCAAGGGCTATCAACCCTGGATGCTACCGGGATGTACTATACTACTTAGCTAAAGGGTAGTCTGCGTAGAGGTTTTCTGTCTATGCACGAAGCTGAATACCACTTCAAATCTAGGCTTGTTCTATTTTATACTATTTTATTATTACCTCTCGAGCAGCTTTTGCAGGCTCTACCATGGAGAAAAGAAAGCAGATAAGGGTTAAGTTTGGAAATTTGTTTTCAGTGCATGTAGAATTAAGCACATGCTGTGTTGTGTGGTGAAGTCTTGTGCTGATTGGAAGCAGTGGAATTATAACAGTGGACATGAATATGGTATTCTTTAATACATTTAAGAAAGATCTGCTGTACTCTAGTATAAGGACTGCATAGTAAATATTTCCCCCCAAGCTTTAATCTTCTTTCACCTTCTTTCTCAATTTTATAACTTCTGTTAATCCCTTTGGTTCCTGCTTGCTTTATTCCAACAGATATTTCACATGTAGGGAAAAAATTTTCTACTGCATGGCTTTCAGTTGTAAGTCAATGGCAGATTTATTGGTGTTTTCCAGCAGTATGTTACATATACTTTTATTTATATTTGTGATCAAATACTGGCCAGGTACCTGGTAACTGAAAGGATATTTAAGCAAATAAATGTCACCCTTGCCTAGAAAGAGAAATAGTAGTGGAAAGAGATTAGATTTATTCAGATTTGTGGATGATATATAGGGGATCCTCATGTTTTTTTTTTTTTTCTTCTATGCAGTCTGTAGACTTAGAATTGACAAAAGATATGCAAGATACTCTTTGTAAAAATACTTGGTCCATATTTCTAGGGCTTGGTTATTAATAAGTCATGAATCATGTCACAGGTAGTTTTACGTTGCATATTAAGTACTTAGCAGTCATTTATTTAAATAAGTGTCAGTAATTTATACATAGGAATGGGTGATGGGCAGGGAAATATCTGCTAATCTCTTTCCACGTGAATGAGCAGTTTTGAAAATCCCATCCCAAAAATGATTTAATCTTTAGAGCCCATGTAATTTTCATTAAGGGAAAAGGCAGAAGTACAGGCAGATCTGCAAGCTGTCAGCATAGCTGAGTTTGTACTTCTGAATGAGATTCCCCAGGGACAGGATGTACATGAAAGAGAAAAGGACATCAGGAGCGGTTCCTCTCCATGCAGACAGTTGCTGTGGGAGGGCAGAGACAATGAAATAAATAATCTGTATGAATTTAGATAAGAAACGGAGATGAGGCATTAGCTGGAGAAACAAGCATGGTCAGATTTTTTAATTAATATTTTTTATTTATTGAGAGAATAAAATACATCTGTACTATCTAGGGAGGGAAGCAGGGGTATTGGATCAAGGGGAAGAGCGGGCCAAGGGATGAGAAGGGACATCAGGAGGTAGGGTGAAATTACTGCAGATGTAAAGGAGAAGAGGGGAGGGAGGATGTTCCCCAGACTGTGCTGGGGAGGAGGAGAAAATCTACAAGATGGAAAGAGTCCAAGGAGGAAAAACAGAGTCATGGGCAATCAGTTTTCTTCTGGGGGGGAAAAAAACCCACCACAGTATATTGTGCATAAGAGAGATGGAGACCAGAACGGGGGAAGGTTTGCAGAGTAACTGATGGTGAGGAGTGACTGCTCTCGGTAACTTATTGAAAAGTTATTTATTCTAAGGCCCCACAGGGTAACATGGAGAAAGTTAATTAAGAGCTGAGCTAGCCACTGTTCAAGGTGGAACTGTACTTTAAACAGGCTCAAGTAATATAAGCTTTGCTTTAGAAGAGGTCTCAAACTCCAACAGCTGGTTTTCTTTTTCCCCTTAGCTCTTTCATTATTCTGTTTTCCAGTTGCTTGCTTTTCTGACTGCTCCTTCTTCCTATCCTACCTTTAAGACTGAGCCCAATTAATACTGGGATGTGTTTACAAACACGCACTCTCCTAGCCCGTTTCCCAGTAATCCCACAGGGCATGCGCGTCGTGGTCCGTGTCCACGCTGACACCATGATGCCTTGCTGTGTGGTGCATCGCCATGGAGATGCGGATTGCCATGGCAACTTGCACCTTTGCGAAGGCAGCAGCGAAGGCTGAATAAAAGGAGCTTTGCAAAAGTGAAATAGCAAAATCTCAGGATCCGATATTTAAACATCAAAAAGAAGCCCAAAATTTTCCTGGTCTGGCATACTCCTCCCTTGCTTTGAGAATAACAAAAGTATTAAATGCTTGAATAAATGGAGTTTTCTTAGTTTAAGTATTAGTAAATAAAGAATCTTTTGAGCAGGCTTGGCATTCATGCAGGGCTTGGCAAAAAAGGAATATACTTAGGAACAGCCACTGCAGAATAGCAGTTGCTGTCCATCTTTCTGCTGTCAGTGAATTCAAGGGCAATCAGTTCAACAGATATCGTTGCCTCAGTTTCCACAACCATAAAATGGGCATCTGAAGCAGATGAAAGGAAGATGTTGTTGTTGTGGGAGGGGGCTTTAGGCGATGGATTGGGCAAGAAATAGCAGCAGCAGATGGTAATTTTAGTCCCTTCTCGTAGGAGGGACCTAAGAGATGCCTGCTGGGCCATCCTCGCCTCTGTCCTCTCGCTGATGGATGGTGGGTAGCGAATGAGGAGGAATCCTTAGAGGAGATCTAGTCTTGTATGTAGCCAATGCAGTAGTGTGTGGTAGTGTAGTTATGTGCCTTTGCCCCCTTGCCTTTGGGTGGGAAAATCCCCATCTCCCTGCTAGCACAGCCAAGTACCACATAGCCCTGCTTCCAAAATTGGAGGATCTCTGGTCTCTGCAAACAGACCACTTGGAAAGATCAGGGATTTAATGTGTTGCCAAGGAAATCCAAAATTTAAAAAAGCCCGCTTATTGTATGTGCCAGTCAGAGTTTTAAAAAACTCTCAGTTATGTATGAGAAAATAACTGAGTAGATCGTCAAAATCTTTTATTTGTTTTATTTAGGTTAACTTTCTCCAGAATGGAAGAGCTGTTTTCACATATTTTCCATATGTGTTTTGCAAGTTCTGAATGACATTTTAAAATATCGATAAGATACAGGCTTTAGGCAAAATTACTTTTGAACCACTACTTGGTGTTTGAGAATTTTTTAATGTTAATCTGTGCTTTTATTTTTTAAATAAAAATCCATATGGAGAACACAGCCAGTATTGTTGCAAGCCATATGATAATGAAACTATATGTAGCTTTTTTCCATACCTTTAGTTTAAAAAAAAAGATTTTCCTATACGTATATCTATATGTGTTATATATCATTCATATAAATGGTTCCAGCACTAACTTATCTTTGTGAGAGGTGGACATGTGCTACGAAGGAAGATTTCTTTTGTACAAAGGTAGACACAGATCTTTTTTTGTGGAAGTGGAGAGAAAAAAGAAAGGAATGTGCTTTTATGGCTACCTGTTTTCAGCAAGGAGGGGGTCCTCTCTGAAAGCATTTTAACTGACAGACTAGCAAGCTGAAGCGTACCACATATAATTGCAGCGGATCACGAATATATAATCATCACTACAGTGGATGCAACAATACCTTTAGTGGGGGTGGATGAATCTACTGAGACATGAAGAATTGAATCTTGAGGGAGATATATAACGTTTCAAAGGAAAATAATTTCAGTAATGGAAAAGCCAAGGTGACTTGGCCTGCTGAGGTAAATAGGTGCTCTTAACTTTTCAGGCATGTTTACACTTTGACAGTAGGACACGACTGGGCAGAAGAGAGGTGCCTTGGCTTTGCATCTCATCAGTATGGTACTAGGCTGGTTTTCTGCCTTTGCCCTCCTCACTGTTCCTGTTGTTTTTCTTTCTCTCTTCCTTACTTATCCTTGGCTCATATGGTTAAAAAAAAATAAATCTTCCCAGCCCCTTCCATAGCTACTTCTGGTCCTTCACTGCATTATACAAAATGATAAAATTTGCTTAAAAGCCTGCTCCTGGGGAGGAGTTCATCCTGAGTGCAGTCTGGACGTTTGAAGAAGTTTGCTGTATACTGGCACTTGCTGCAGTCATTTCAATTCAACATATTCAGGCTACGGGTGCTTGATAAAAGCATACACAATTTAGAAGAATTTAGCACTTAATTCTTAGGAATTGCGGTTGCTCAGAAAATGTTATGGTGTGCCCTTTATTCAGCAATCATGAGACAGAACTAAGTTGCCAGAAACAAGTTCAACTGGAAAAAAAAAAAGGCAAAGAAAGGAGGACCCCCCCAGTCTAGAAATTACTATACACAAAAACACATATTTCACTTCGCCGTAAAGATGTATTTCAAACCAATTCAGAAAGATTAAAGTTGGCAACTTTGCAATAAGATGATTTTTCCATCTTTTAAGTTAATAGCATGATAGGTACAACTTCTGTCTCTGAGAAGTCAAGCTCTTTTCTCTTTCCCTTTCAAGTGGTATTTTTTTGAAAGGTACAATCAGTTGCTTTTGTTGCAGGCATCTCAACATGTACTTTCTTGTGTGAGTTAAAATCAATGTCTGATATAATCTCTGTTGGAAGTCAGAAATGGAGCTGCTGGTTGCAGCTACTAAGTGAAGCTTTGTCAAAATTCACTCTGGTAGCCTTCCCTTCCAGACGTCTGAACATCTGAAGTTTTATCCCTAAAATGACCATGGAAAATAAGTTTTAAGGGCCTTGAGTTGCTACTGGAAATTTTGCACTTCGGTGCCTTATTTTGATGTCATCTCTGACTTCCATATTGGTGTTTTAAAAATACTACCGTGATGACTACCGAGACTTCTGCAGACCAGAAGTTGGGGGCCGTCCACATGCGAAGCTGCTTGGTTGTGCTCATTTGTACTGACAGGAGACAATTCACTGATTTGGAAAGTCAGAACTCAGGAGATGATGACTGTGTTCACTGAAAAATAATTAAGTAAATAAAAATCTGGAGAGAAGATTATTTCAAGTGGCATTGATAGAGTATATGAATAATTTAAGATGCTTCCCAGGAGGTCTTCCAGACAAGTAGTCTCCCAGGCTGCTTATTTAAGAAGAAGAAATAATTCTGTGCTGTCTGCTCATGGGATGTGCACAGATAGATCATGATTTTAATGGTTAGGTCCTTCAGCTACTGTTCTGCTAGACGCTATTCAACATGTGAAGTTGCATCTCTCTTGGTAAAAGGGATTTGGATTAAGCCTGTGAGGAGAGCATGGCAGACTTTGGGCTATGCATACTACAAGGTGTCTAACCAACAGCAAAATATCATGTCTAATGTTCCACAACCTGTTCTGCTGTGGAATTAATGGATGAACAGAGGGTCATCGTGGTTGCCTGGGAGAAAAATGGAGCTCGCTTTCTTAAAGGCAGCGTGGGAACCTGTGGGAAGAGCCATCTTCTAGGCATTGTCACTCAGATCTGCTGAGTCTACTTTGAACATAGCTCAATTTTATTAGCTGCCTTTAAAAAAACCTCTTTCTTAAAAACGTAAATCAAAACACCTGTCAGGGTATTTTAAGGACACTGTGAGAGAAAAATTGCAGCTGGTCAGATCCTTAATTTTTGCCTATAGCCTGGCTATATAAACTGCCATGATAAAATTAGCTGGACCACACAGAGCAAACAAAAGAAATGGATATCTTACTATATGTAGACAATTACAAGATGACATTTGGCTTTAGGTTAATTTCTCTGCCTACTCTGGAAAATTGCCATCTGTAAGCAAACATATTGACTAAATTATTTTCAATGATATAGAAAAAAGGGCTAACGTACTAGCATTTCAGATAATGACATCAGCATTATTATAGAGTTATGTTAACTTAAATGGCAGGTGGAGAAGTAAAATTAATCTCCTATGCTAAGCTGTACTGCATAAATAAAGAATTCATTTTTTTGATATATTGATTCTCTGTGGATTGCTTGCCAAGAAGATGCTAACATCAGCTTATCTGAATTAATACACGGTATTAGAGGAGGAAACCAACATCAATATTCCAGCACTTTGCAGACCACAACCTGCATTAAGTCATGATTCAGATTCATTGTTACGTACTTGCCATTCAGGAAAGCCCTTGCACACCTCGGGCAATGGATATCAAACCTGGAATATTTAAATATAAGCCCGTAGGATGTTTAAAGACAATCTGTTTCCGTTGGTGCTAGGGTCTGGCTTGTGCAAAGTGGAAGCAGCTCTGTTGTCCAGCTGTTGGTTTAGTGGATTACGTTTGTCTGTGGGTCTCGTTTTAGGGTTGTAGAAGTGAAAGGGACTGTATTCAGGATCCACTGAAATCGCAGCGTCCTCTCCTTGCTGTATGAACTGAAGCAACTACATTGTTACCATTAAGGGCACGTAGGAAGGATGCTTTTATGGCTGAGATGTACAAGTGGGGTTTGAAATACTAACATTAGTTTTCAACTGCATGACTCAAACCCCTCAAAAAAAACCAAACAAAAAAACCCCCAACCCCCCCTCCCGCCCCCCCCCCCCAAAAAACAACCAAAAAACCCCACCAGAAACATTTTGCTTATTCATTTGTCTTTTTGATTTTTTTGTATTTGCACAGCTCCTGGTGCAATGCAGCCACAAACTGAAAAGGCATATATGTCCAAGTACCAATCCAGAATGGCAATAGTGTTAAAAAAGGACATAACTCAAATATTCCAATCATACAAAATCCTTAATTTAAAGAGGGTGAATAGTCCCATTTTACTATAGGAAGACTACTTCAAACCCTAAAGTTAAGAACAGAATTTATTTTTTTAAAGTCTAGACAGTAATACAATTAACTCATAGAGATAAAGATCTAAAGATAAAAATAAATGTTTTATTATATTTCAGCCCAGTGCTGATCAGGATGGTTAAGCATTAACCATGATAAGCAGAGCTCTGTATTTAAGTGAAAACCCATCAGGAAAAATAGACTTACAGGATCTTTCCTTAGTTATACTGTAACAGTCACTTAGATATTGTCTTTGACTTCCTGCCCCATTTCATTTTCAGTATGTAATTTTTAAAGAAAAGCAAAGCAAATTGCCATTTTTGGATCATCAGCAATGAAGCACTGAATTTTTTAACATAAGAAAAAAATAAGCTGCTGGAGTGCAGTACCGAGTTGTAGCCTGCTCACTGATGCTTGGTAAATTGTATAATGGTTTTCAGCGTCCCTTCATTGCTACAGCTGTTGGCTTCAATCTGTTTTTGTGGCTTGATTAAAATAACTTTTTTATTTTTTTGTAACTTGTCAATTGCCCAGTGTTAGATAACATAAATGAACTCATCCTTTTTTCCTAAGCCAAGTCAAGGTATCTACTTAAGAACAAATCACCAAAATAGCTAGATAACTGATACAGGAGGAAAGCAAAATAAAATCTAGGACTTGAAAAATTTTGCATAGAAAATCAGCGGAGAAGAAAACCCGCAGAGGTTTTGTACTGCGTTCAACCCATTTAGCTAACCTCACCTCTTTTGCATGTTTAAGTCTTGTCCCACTGAAAGGGAGGACAATTTGCCATGGTGCTGTCTTCATCAGACACCAGTTTAGAAATGCCGTGTCCTTTTGTCTAGTGGAGTTATTTGAGCATTCTTTAAAAAGCTCTGAAGAGAGACTGACAGTAAACTGAGGTCAACTATCACATGTTAATTGCTAGAAGAAACTAATCAGCATTTCATAGGAAATGCAAATAAAGAATGCAAAAGTCTTCTCCGAAGACTGGGATGTCCTTATTTTGTCTTCATGGAAAGCAGCAGTCTTTTTTTGTGCAGGGTGTCAGATTTAAATAGGCCAGAGAAATGAAAGTTGGGCAAAGAAAGAAATATTGTTCCCATTTTACGGCTGGGGAGTTTTAGCACAGGCAGTTGAAAGAACTTACACAATCTCATATAGGAGCAGTCAGAATCTGAATTCAGATTTAGTTCCAATAAGCAGCTTTTATCACAAGATTGTTTTTCTTCCTTTTATAACTTGTAGTTATAGCATGTGCATAAATAACCAATAGGCCAGTAAAAATAGAATCCCTCTACTTCTTCTATTCCATTTCTAATTCTAATCCTAGTTACATTGGCCAGTTTATTATCTCAAATATTTACTTTCCACTATAAATGGAAATCACTTCTTTCCCTTCTTCATGTTTCATGGTCATAATATCCTCTAGCGTTCCATTATCTCTTGGTACCTATGATAGATCAGAATCTTATGACGTTGCTCTTTTTATAAAAAATTAAATTGCCTATAATAGGAAACTTAAGTATCTGTAATGTTTTTTTAAAAGTAATGAGTAAACCGGACTTTCCATAGCTGAAATTGATTTCTAAATCATTTATCATGTTATGTAAATTAGTGTAAGAATGCACAGTGTAAGATTAGGAAGATAACCATCCAGTGCCATTCTGAATAGATTGTATATTTATAGGGACATTGTTCATGAATTTTTGAGAACAGAGGCTGAACTATTTATCAGACACATTCTTGGTTCGATGCTAGTTATACTGCAGTCACTTAAGTCCTCTAAAACCTTGCTGGAAAAGGGGAAAATGTCAGGGAAATTTGGATCAAACGATGCTTTAAACACCTATGGAGATAAAAAGCTCTTTTAAATTTATGTCAATTGTCACAGAGAAAATAGGTTTACCTATACTGTGAATTTGAGGACCCTTCTAAAATATTCCAAGTAAGTAGAAGGCTTCTGTTGGAGTTCTGGTGCTTCATTTACAGTTTCAACATCAGTTTTTGTTGCTCTCATATTTCACCAAAGCAGAAGTATTGATCAAACCATAGAAAGTATTGGTGATTCATCTTGAGTCACAGTTTTGTGCATCTGTTTTGCGTTTAAGTTTTATAACGAACACTTTGACACCGAGCCGTTGACTGATAAATATCTAACAGCTTCTCTGTATGCTAAATGTAATAAACTTAATGCCCATCATAATTCATTGCTTACATGTTACTTTGCTGCAAAAATAGCAGCGTGAAATGGGTCATGGTTTGTTTACTGCTCTTGAGAACTTGCTGAAACGGGACCTCTGATGTACAGCAAAATGACGGAGGATGGAGAGCGTTTTTTGGTGAGAGACAGAAGTTGCTCGCTGCTTTGCAGGCAGGGTGCTTTGTATGCACTGATCACCGTGAATTCTGGTTCAGGCTTGGAGTTAAGGTGAAACACTGCTGCAGAAGTTTACATCTTAACCAGGGATCTATGTGCGATCGCTTTCAGCCGCAGTTCTCAATTGCATTTATCAGTGCACATCTGGTACATTTAAGGCTTGACATTACAAATGGAATCAACCTTCAGAGGACGCTTTCTGCCTAAAAGTGGCAGAGATTTAATGTAAATTTACTTTACTCTGCCCCATTTTGTGGCTTGAGCAGGGCATGTTGGGGGAGAACAGGAGTTCTGGGTGGGCAGTGAAGTGCTAAACTGAGTGCTCCTGCATTCGCTCTGACTTGTGCTGGCAGAGGGCAATGGTGTTGCAAGGGCAGTCTAAAAGCCTTTCGTTCCTTTGGCAAGCCTGAATTAGGAGGAGAAAAGAATCTAGCTTTGCAATTCAAATTGATTCTTTTTACTGTTTTTTTCCTATCCTGATTTTTCCTATTCTTTTTCCTCTCACAAATAGTGCATTGGCAGGATTTTCTATATATATACACGCTGCTGTAGGCTGGTATTTCAGAAGATGGCTTGACTCGGGGTGGTGAGGCTCATGCCAGTTTGCTTTACTCCTCCTTGTCCGTTCTGAGCCTCTGACCTGTTCCCTGGGTACCCTGACTTCAGGAGAGATGAACTTCATCCTTATGCCAGAAAGTCTCCTTGTGCTTGAGGAGCAGACCTGCCAAACACAGTCCTGGTACTAGAGCTTTAGACGATCTTTTAGATATTCAGGTAGTCAGAGCTGCCCAAGGCAAGCGACAGCCTTAATATCCATAAGAGGAACAGCCTCGGACCCATCATTCAGCACAGATCATCTGTCGCACAGCATAACAGCGTCTTGCTGCGGTGGGAAATCCTTAAATCCATAGCATTATTGTGACAGGTTTATGCTTATCCTACGTGGATAAGAATTTTTACCGTAGGTGCAGAAAAATCTGGAGAGCACAGGAAAAACAAACCCAAAGGAAAACCACCAGAAGCACTTGGCCAGCCAATAAACCCCTGCTTTTTATTTATAGGCCTTCGAATGAAGGGTGTCTTGGTGGGCTAATATAGACACCTTTCAATAACAAAACTAAGTAATACCAATAAGAGGAATAATTAGTTCACTGAAAGCAATCAATATCTAAAACTTTAATGCATGCAAAAAGTGACATAGAATATGTAGGATATGGAATGAGCAGTAAGTTTAAATGTGATTTTTTTTATTATTATTTTTTTTTTAAAAAGCATTTCATTAACTTAATGTTATAGTGTTGTTTTATGCCGGGTTCATTAAGTTGCATACAAATTAGCTTTTTGCTTCATATAGACTCTGTGCTTAATGAATATTCTAAAATGGTGTTTTATTAATGCACCGCCTTCATTAGTGGATAAAAAAGGCTCCAAACACCTTTAAATTGTGTTATTTCCAAGGCAGTGTGAGAGAAGCAGAAAGTAACGGTGAATTTCTAATTCCCTTCAGAAAATAAAAATCCAAAGTAATGGCTGCAGCTATTTGTGTCAGACATAAAAATTGATATAACATGTGGTAAACCTCCTATTGGGTATTATTACAGATGATTGATTTCTCTCTCCCCCTACAGTTTAGATGGCACAGTGCTTACTGTACAAACAACTCATGAAAAGTCAACATGTTTTACAAGTAAATAATTTACAGCCACTCTGCGGAATACAGAATAATATTTTACATTAAGTGACATTAATTAGGGTAGAAATATTCAAATGGTGAAGAACTGGGAGATGACTGTTGCAAAGAAAATTTTTTTACTTGCAGTCTAAATGCAAATCAGAAGCTCGGAGAGTCATGAACACATTGCTCTTGAGGGAGAAATAATTCCCATTAAGTACCCAGCTCTAAAATTATTGCAAGATACTGGGAATGTGAGCCAGATTCAAGTCAGCGACAGTCTCAACCATTGCTGTCGTTGAAGGTCTTGGATGCATTTTAGATCTGTTTTAATTAGAGGTGAGGTATAGCTCATAGTCTTGGGTCTTAATCCCATAAACATTAAAGCACGTGGTTATCCTTACCCACAGCAGCAAACCAAGTGACTTAGCAGGATTAGTTTCATAGACCTGGATTTTTAAGGTCAGTACAGACTACTGTGGTTTAATCTTGCTCATAAAATGTGCACTAGAATCACACTCGGTAATTCCTGAATTGATCCTGATGATAACTTCTGACTGAAGTTAAGTCTGGTTTTTCAGAAGGACTTCGTGATAGATTATCTACCACTTCCCATCACTGAAAAGCTGCAGTGTTATAGTGTTAGCAAAGCCATCTCTGTGCATCCATTATGGGTTTATCTAATTTCACCCGTCTGCTTTGTGCCGCTTTGTGCAATTCAAAGTGTGATTTGATACTAAAAATCTTGCCTGCAAATAGATACGCGATAGATGTATTTTGTTAATATTTTGTAAATTTGCAGAGGTTTGGGTTTTTTTCAGTTTAAGCCTTGCTGCAGAATGAAGAATTTCTTCTGCTAAGTGATGCCCACGCACATGCAGTAAAAACAAAGCCCAAACATGTGGGTCAAATCCTCCACATACATAAGTCAGTGCAAGTCTGTCGACTATAGAAGGCTACACAGGCTTGTGCAGAAGAGGTTTTGACCCCGTGTATCAGATGCGTTCTGACCTACATAGAGCACGAAATGAGCACGCCATTTGTCTGCCAGACTGTGCTAAAAATCAGATATTTGTAAAATGTTTTTCTCCTTTGATTTGAAATCAGCTTGATATGATTGTTCTGCTTTACCAGTATGAATCTGCCGAGAGCTATTTACTGCAATTGGCTGTGTGCGAGGAACTTGGAGAAATAAAAATCTGGAATGAAAGAAGGTGAGGAAGGGAAATGAAGCCTGTTGACCAGAACTTCTTGCACCAAATGGTGCTGCATCTCCATAACAAAAATTCAATCCATATCCTGAGCAGAGCGTGTAGTGGAGGTGGTGTGTCTCTGCTCGTGAGTATTTCTGCTCTAGAAACCTCCATTGGTTTAAGCCACCTCCTGCAGTCTTAACCGGATAAAAGAGAGTGGGAGACAGCATCATACCTTCTGAGGTACAATATAACCCTGTATATATGTGTAGGTAAAACAATAAAGGCAGCCATCATCAAAAATAATGGGAAAAATTAACAGAAGGATGGGGGGAGGAGATCTGGACACTGGTTTGGGGAGGGGAGAAACAAGCCATTTGAGATAGGAAGCCTTATTTAGCTCCTCAGCTTCACAGTACATGCCATAAAAAACACCCACCTGGTGTCGGAGTTGATGATAGAAAGGCCTGGACATCAAGTTTCATGCGCAAAGTGGTTTTATTTGGTTGCACCCCGATAAATGTTTTCCAAGAAGTTAATAGCATGTATATGTAAGATGTACTCAAAAATTTGCTGAGTTTAATTTTTACAAACTTCAATTTTCAGTATTCAGAGTAGAAAAAAAATGAGTATATACTTACCCTTTCTTTTTATGTGGAGATTTGTTTTATTTTGGAGTTAACTGTAAATCTAATCAAGCAGTATTATACTCTAAATCATCACTCAGAAAAAATTTGGAAAAAAGAGCTTTTCAAGACTTTTTTCACCCCCACTTTCACCAACTTGTTAGTAGTTAGAACAAATAAACACAATTACCTCTAATAAAACTAATGTGCCATTGATGTAGAACAGAAGGCTTCTTTCTCTTGGAATGGGGAGGCATATTGATGACATATAATTTTCTTACAAGCATTGTGACTGATCTGGATGATTTACTTTGGGATTTCCTAGCTCTCTCAACTTCACTCAAAAACAGATGTCACATATTAGACATAAATTAAGCTCTAATATCTTAAAAATAAACACAAACTAAGAAGAAACCTAATATGGCTGCTGCTAATTGCAGTTAAGTAGCCTCCTACATTTGCACTTAATAATTGGGAGCTGCTGATGTTTGTATGTTGTGATATTTTAAATGGAATGTTCATGCTCCCTGTAGAAGTAATTTCTCTTATGAATGATTGTATCAAATATCTGCTAAAACTGGCAGGATAATTAAGTAACTGTTCTGTTGCTTGACGTGCTACAGACGCCTCGCTACTCTGCATTGGGCTGACAGAGCTGCAAGATGCTGTAACAAGCTGCTTACTGCTTAGTTACCTGGAGAAAGGCTATCTGTGGAAGGGAGGGAGATGTTTTGGGACGATGCAAATGGTGGAAATTTGATTGAGGCCCCTTTGTGCCAGTTCTCCAGATTCTTCTGTGATGCCCGATTTATTAAGGTCAGTGGCAAGGTGTTGAATAAAAAGCAAAGACTTAAATCTAAACCTTTAACTTGGAAATTTTAAACATGTCTTTTGAAAATATCGTAGTTTTTATATTCTGAAAATTTGCTATGTACAAGGCAATTAGACTTAAGTGCTTTAAAGTTTGCAGATGGTACATGGTCTTGAACGAGCTGGTCCATCATTACATTCAGAAAAATATTTATGTTGTATAGAGAGTATTTGTTACCTAATATAGCTACTTCTCTTTTTGCAATGCTAGCATAAACTGAAACCATACTTATTGATGCAATTTCAGCCCTGCTAAGAATTTGCTAGCTGCCTTTCTGCCTAAGAAAATTGTATAAAAGCAGTAAGTTAATGTTAATTAGCGGTCAATGGAAAAAAAATGGAATTCACTGTTTAAATAATTGATGGAAAGAAAAGTTGAGGGGTCCTAAGGTTTGTACAGTTATGCAGATTAGTGAAAAGCCATTGCAGTATAATATCAGATCAGAATAAAAATGATGTATACCCTTTTCACGGTTATAAATAATTCCACAAGGTTTAAGGCGGTGAAGAATGTTATGAAAAAAACCTTCTGTAATCTCCTGAAGTGTGAAAATTAATCACTTATAAGCATTTGACAGCATGGGCTCCGTACTTATAGCTAGAAACTTTACCTGGCAGTGAAACTTTTATTAATTTTTCAATTTACAATTTGTATTTTGCTGATGCTCATTCATTTTTGTAGTGAGTTGATTTGAAGTTTTCATTGACAAAATCAAAATCAGACTGATTACGTTGAATCTTGTAGAGGCAGTTAGGAGCCCCTTATGTTGTGCCTCTGGTTTTGGTCCAGCCTAAATACATTTGTGGTTTTATTCCTTCCTATGTCTTCGTATCCTTTGCTGTTGAGCTGGCTGTGGATCATCTGCTCGTCTCTGCACAGCGTCTGAATTTAAGGGCCGTAGAAGATGAGCGCTTCAGATAGCACCCGACATTGCGCAGGGTAAAATAGGTCTGGCCAATTAACCGCAAAAGCACTCTTGCTAATTATCTTCTAACTATCCATTCCAGTTTATTATCCACTAACAAAAAAAGATGAACTGTACAGAATCTTGTTTATAAAACAGTATCATTTAACAGGAAATTAAACTACATGGTTCTCAGTGTGCCTGTGCATCTCGGTGCTCTTTATCCGAGCTGTTTAAACATTCCTGTGCAGTCCTGCACTCCAGTTCTGGGCTTCTCCACCCAGCACCTTCAGTACACTTGGCCTTGCAGAAAATGGTGTAATTTTATCCTTTCTGATCTTGAGTGCTCTTTGTTTCTCTTATCCTGCCAGCCTTCAGGGCCAGTCCATTTTTCTTTAGACATCACCTTGAATTTTCCTCATCCTTTGCCAGCTGCGGAGGAGGGATGTTGGCATTTCCAGTATGGACTTGGTAGAGCCCCGTGCTCCTTTCAAAGGAGGGTGTGCGATCTGTTTGCCAGTTCATGGCACGTGCTGCATGATACTTCTGCAATGTGCATAGATGACAATCACTGCAGTCTATGTACTTTAGTAAAATCAATAATCATACTACAGCCTTTTTTTTTTTTTTTTAAATCCATCCCATTCTTTCAGGGCAAAAATTATGCTTAAGTTACCGCTGATTTTGTGTGGTTAGGTTGGATCAGTTCCTTTTTTGATCTCTCCTTTTTGATAGTTTCTAGCTGCGTCCATTCTTGTTGTTTTGTCTGTTTGCTAGGTTTTTGATCCTCAAGTTTCATGAACTGCCTGAACTCCAGAGGACAGTTGTCTGTGTGTTTTCCATCCTCTTGAGCTCGCATGTAATAAAGATGAAAACGCTCTAAGTCTGATTATGCACAGTGCTAAAAGAAGGGTTGGTTTTATGATTTAGGCACTAAACTGGCATTTGATTTCTGAGAGGAAAGCCAGCGTGCTCCTACAGGGTTTCTGTGTGATATCAACAAGCCAACTAGACTAAGTTTTTAAAATAACATAAAAGCCTCAGCTGTGAAAGCTGGGAAGAAGCCAACCACTAAGTAGTGTTGATCTAAATATAGTCTTATTCCAAACATTAAACCTCACATGAGAATCTTTTCAGTATTTTCAGTTTTTTCATATGTTGCACTTCCTCCTCCTGCATCTTTGGAGAGGGGAAAAAGAGATGGATGCATTTCTATAAAACGTTGTTGCAGAACAGAAGTTTGGTCCCTATCATACAACACTGAATTCTGTACTTTTTAATTGGTGCCCCATAAAAGCAGATGGTGTAGAAGTATTGAAATTTCTTTTTTAAATTTCATTTTTTCAAATCCATGTGCTTGATCTGAGGTCTCATGTGTTTTCCCAGAGCTCTGAAAGGAAAGGTAAACAAAACAATATATTGAGGAGACCTGTCTCCGTAGAAAACGAGCAATGGAAAAGTAATGTGTAGAGATGCAAAATAAAATAATAAAAAAAAAACAAAACAAAAAACCCCACCTTAATCTCCTTTACATTCAATGTAGCTGGGGGAAAGTGTGTTCTCATACCTACTTTATTAGCAGAATTCAGGAAATGACAGTAATTACAAATGGGAACGCTCCCAATGTTTTGCCTAGTTCTGGTTTGCAAGAATGCAAGCCTAGAATAACTTTTTAACACTGTAATTAAGTTCAGAAATTGGGCCTGGGATGCTAATGTGTCCAGGTTTCAAATCACAAGTCTTCCAGTAAGGAAACTGAGTAGCTGAGGAAAATAAGAAAACACTGTCCAAGTGTTACTCAGAAAGATGCTCAGCGTTATCTATCTAAAACATAACGGTTTTATGATCCCGAGTGCTATTTTTTAACTAACGTTGTGGTTCTTGTTCTGGAAGGCAATAGGTAGACGTGCTTCATGGCATGATGGACCTCTCTATACAGGGTCTATCTTTTCCCGGCCTAGATAGAAATAGGTTTAACAGCTGTGGGAATTAGCCACTTATCAAATAAATGAGACAAAGGGGAATTTAGGTGTACTCCAAAGTTGCAGTCAGACCTAATATAGGGCAGAAAGGGTATATATTTTTTAACCCTGCTTGTTAGCTAGGGATGTGACAGTGGGGAGTCTATTTCAGGCTCTGTGACCGTGAATGAGGGACTTTGGTAAAGCAGTCTGAACCATGCCCTTAGCAGAATGTCCAAACAAGTTTTTATCTTTATAAAAGACCTGTACGCATTTAACTGGAACTAAAGTGGGGGGAAGTTGTTCATACAGGCCCAACAGTGTACAAACTCCCAGCTCCAAACAAGTTTTGGGCTTAGAAAGCTAGGTCACTGTTTTGTGCAGAGTTAAGACCTGATCTAAGCTTTAATATTTTAACGCTCCCCAAACTTTAAGGGATGCTGGTTGTAGGTCTGAATTTCATAGCCACGCCAAGCCAAAACCCAGAGTCCAAGGCACCTCAGTTTCACGAAAGCTGGATTGTTATCTGAGGTTAGGAGCTCATACCTGTGAAATTCCAGTCCCAGAGCCACAACAGGGCATTTGCTATTAATGTGGATGTGAGAATTATCCTATAATCACCCAGTGATGCAATCTAACCAGAGGTCTTCAACCCATGGGGTGGATTGTAATGGTATATTTTGTTGTCTACTTTCTGCCTTTATCCCTTACCCAAATTTGTCATCTTCTCCTTAGGTCCCATCTCTGCTATAAAAAGGACCTTCTGTGTTATTTTTCCTCTTCAACACCTGCTTCATACAGGTTACACATAGACGCTCTTCCTGCTCGTTCTTTTTAAGTCTAAGGTTCACTGGGAATACAGTTTCTTGCTGAGATATGCCACATAATATATTAGTCAACAAGTGCGCGTGAAGCACACACAGTGGCTTAGCCTTTATGGTACCCAAGGGAGCAGCCTTGCCACACAGCCACTCTACAATTGATGGGTTGGAGCTATATGTATTATAACAAACAGATTATTCCTATTAAATTAGCTTGAACATCTCTGGGAAAATTCATAATGCTCCAACGTTCAGCCTGTCTTTGGAAGTGTAAGAGGAATGGGGAATGTCAAAGGCAATTTATTTATCTGTAATATGTTTCCGAAGGTTGTGTCTTGTGTTCTTTATATCCACAGTGTCTGGCTGCACAAAGTAATATAATGATGCGGTTGCTGCACGCTGTCAGGGAGAAAGTCTTTAGTTATAGTAGACCATGGAGAGCACAAGACAGCGGCTGTTGTCTTTGCTCTTTATAGAGCTGTCCGGGAGGCTCTGCCTAGCGTAAGGTGAAACATTCAATTCAACATTCAATGTCAGAGTTTGCTGACAGCGGAAACTTTTGATTTATTCCAAAAGGATAAATTTATGAATGTGTTTCTAAGAGAATCTATGGGCAGCCTGGTTTCTGTACAGGGGGAATAAGCTATGGGCTAGTATTGGGGCCTTTAATAAGGTTTCAGATCTCCGTGCTATCGCTAACTGCCTATGCTACCTTGGCGAAACTATTTAGGCTTGGTTTACATGACAAAGTCTTCGCCTGAACATTTGGTAAAGTCTTAGTAAAATGTGGAACACATCTGAGTGCTTCTGCCTCCTTCCACTGTCCTTTTCACTTTGTTTATATAGCATCTTCCATTCAGGAGACTTCTTGTTCTACTTGTGAATACAGAGATATATTTTACAATAATAAAATACTTAACTTTTTGGCCAAAAGCAGGTGCACCTCATACCTTTAGATCTTTCCCTTTACATCCTATCAAAGCCTTAGTATTTTGACAACACCTTCTGGAAGGAATCAAAGCAGCATTTTTATAGCATGGAGAAAAACAGGAGAGAGAATGTCTGATTTTTCTCCTCTTCCTGGCAGCATGAAAAATCTGTTCCACAGCTTTTTATTTCCTTGCCCTCACTAATGACCTTTCTTTTGCTGCCAGTTTCAGAATCTTGACAGCTTGTTAGAATCAGGAGAGACTTTGCATGATCAGAGTGATAATTTTCAAATCACTTTGTGGCTGAAAGTAAGTTTAGGAGCATTATTTATTCAAATTACAAGCATGAAGGACCACATGGGAAATATGGAGGAGTGCCTTCTGTAAATGACAGCTTAGGGAGAATATTCAATTGCATGAGACAGCTGTATCCCAAAACTTAATCTAATTACTATAGTGTACTGAAATATGTCACCCTGAATAAAATTGATACCATCGTATATGTTCATGGTAAATTTTGACTTGCATATGGCTGCGTTTGGGACAACCTTTAAATTCTGAATCCAACCTGGGGCTGATGTAATGCTTTTGTAATCAGAGGAATTTGAGCGTGTGGAATTTCTTCCTTGCTCTGAGCAGATCAGCTCTGCTCGCAGCTGTACAAAGTTCAGACTAGCCCTTTCCTGGAACATATGCTTCCTTCTTAGCACATGTAAGCACAGAAGTGGCATATAAACCTTTGTTTTGCTTCCTTTTTCAAAACCCATATTTCAAAATGTTTTCCAGTTGCTTTTCAGAAATGTAAAAAGAGAGGGAAATTACTCACAGAGCACTGGTGTGCCTCCCCCATATGTTTTTTCTGTTTTGCTGCACATGAACAATTGTATGATGACTTGAAAAGTGGAGTTTCTGGAAGGCCTTCATTTTCAGCTGCTGGTGTATGCCAACGAATCTGAATATTAAATCAGATGGAAACCAGCAGCTTGAAAACATGCAATCTGCTCTGTGCTGAAATGCACATCTGTCTGACGTGTACTGCAGATCTTTGGCTCCCACTAAGGTTGTTTGAGATAACAAAAGAGCATGTTTTGAAAGCTCTGAATGTTTTCTGTTTTGGCTTTTTCTTTTTTCACGTGTAAAATACTGAATTGACTGTACTGGAGCCAACAGCTTCTTGATTTTCCAGAAAAACAGATTTAACAGAATATAGAAATGCTGGTTTTCCTTACCCTGTTGAAGCAACGTGCTCCCAACCTCTTGGTATTGACAGCGCCTTTCCTCCTGGAACGTTGTCTCAGCTAAAGATGGTGGAGAGAAATACAAATATCATTGACTTTCTGATCCTGCTTATTTCCCAGTGAATTCAGGGGAGTCAAGGACATGCTCAGCACCTCAAGGACCGATCTCAAAGAGAGCAATCAAGCAGGCATTGTGTACGTCAGTTAGCGAAGAACTTGGGGACCGATTTCTGCCAACAACAGGTAAAAGCTGCCAAAGGCTGTTGCTTGCCTGGGAGAATCCACATCCAGCTTCTTGGTGATAAACAGTTTAAGGATAACATTTGTGTGCAGCAAGGAGGGCGCAGACCTGCATTTCAAACTGCTGAGGAAGCCAGTAGGCCAACCTGGTATTTTTAATCAAAGCATCCTCGAAAAATGGAATCAGTACAGGTGTGTGTGTGCTTAGACTATATCCATTGCTAGTGATTTTCTGGGGCTAGCTGCTGCACAGCAAAAGCTCAAATGGCTGTTGGATGTGACTCTTGCATAACTACATTTTTGACATGGAAGTGTACTAGGAAAAAGCAACTCTGTAGAAATAGCTTGTATTTTTTATTTTTTAAAAAATAATATCTGGATTTCTACAAAGTTCTTAACAGCTAGTCCAAGGAGCTTTCCTAAGTGGACAGATCTGTAACACGTGGGGAGGTTAGATGACATTGCTGAATCAAGGCTTCCTGTGTTTACAATTTCAGCTATATAATGGCACGTTTATGTATATTGCAAATTGCTAGCAAGTGGGGGTGTGCTTTTGTTGACGTGAATCAATACCAATGACTGAGGGCTCAAGCAAAGCTGAGTCCTAGGAAGTGGCAGTCTAGAGACCTGGTTCTCTTTTCTTTTTACCTCTGTGAATGAACTGTATTAGAGACAGACACTGCAAATGTAGACACAAGAGGGAACATGGAAGCTGTCTAATCATTTTCAGCCTAAGCCATAAAGTCTGAAGGGGTATGCCGAGCTAAGTGTTTTGCTGTTGGACTTGATCCTCACAGGTATTGAGCAGAGCAGAGAAGGAATTGAAGGAGCTCAAAGTTGCAAAAAAAAAAAAAAAGACTCTAAAGACTTGCTTCTGCTCCCACTCGTGTCAGTAGGAGAACTTGCCTTGTTTTGGAGGCCAGCTGAAGCTGGGTGCACATCTGTGGCCGTGTCATGCTCCGCAGATCACACAAACATCCAGAGCTGTGGTGCAAAAGATTGCTGTTGGGGGAAGGAAGAAGATGAGAACAGAGCTGCTGGCTCCAAGACCTGAGCTAAAAATCCCTTTGGCTGTGGACAGTTTATCTGCTAAAATGCCATGCAGCCCTGATGCCAGCGGGTGGTATTTCAGTACCCTGGGCCAGGCGCCGAGGGACAGCACTGCTCCCGGTACCAGGACTAGCTTCCAAAGCCTGTTGCCATTCTTGCCTTCAAGTTGCAGTTTCAGTCTCATTTTGGCTGGCAAATCATTAGCATCATGATTTTATCTGTGCTATAGTTTGCCCAAAGCTTGAAAGTGGGTTTTTCTTCCCCCCTCCCCAGTACAAAATGTTGCTTTTTTTGGTGAAGAGCTGTCACGTGCGATGTGGATGATGCATCATGTGCTTCCTAGATAGTCAACTATCACCCTCTCGGGGTTAAATCCTGTCTCCATTCTGGTCTCCATCCATCACTGCTCCAAGTTTAGAAATTCTGACTGAAAGCAGTGAGATGATGTCTGTGGAGAGCGGTATATGGAATAGATATTAACCCATGTGTTTTAAAATACATGAAGGTGTGTACAAAGGCACATTTTGTATATGTATGTGTGCACACGCACACGCTTCCTCTAGTTTTAAGTCATGCTCCTGGTAAGAAATGCAACAAATGATATTGGTGATTCACTGGGTAATGGTGTTCTCCTCCTGTAGTTACAGATACATACATTCTCTTTATGAATGGATATGTGGAAAATAACGTACATTTCTTATTTCCAAAAACTCAAAGGCTCAGCCATAACCTCTCATGTTCCAGCAAACCAAAAATACTCTGTTACAGACACGCAGCTATAACTGCACTCCATCGTGGTTATACCTCTGTTCCACCGTGACTATTTTGTAAGAATAGCTTTATTTGCCATTGCTAATAGCCAACATGGATATTTACCAGATACAGGCATTTTAATTTCTGCTCTATTACTCACAGCTTCCCTGTGTGCTAAAAATTCCTTTATTTATGTTACAGAAAATGTGTTTGAGGACTTCCCCCATGGCTCTTCTGTAGACATCAAGACTCGGACTACACCAACGTTGTATCAGAGGTATGTGTTCAGCACTACTTCATGTTTCCAAAGCCTGCGTGCATATATTCTGATGATGAAGTTAAGACATATTAAGTGCTAAGTTTACTTGAGGGAAGTGCTGCTGTTTGGCTAATGATCATTGCATGTGGCTCCTGTGCAAGCCACTTGACCGGGTAACTGTCTCAAGCTGTCTGGTTTCTGATAATATATGTACAACACAAGGTAGTTGATTTGGAGCGGTCTGTAGATTGGATGAAAGTGCTCCATAACAGACCAGTTCTTAACATCAGCGAAACCAGTGACAGCCTTTCGGCTGTCTCCCGTAAGCTTTGGAGCACGTCCCCTGTAAGAAATGCAGAAAACAACATTGGCGATTTGATAGATAACATGACTTTGACGTTGCAGAACTGCCACAGCCATTTCAATTGCTGCATAACTAGATGTCCCAAGACACGGTCATAAATCATTATGTAGGCTTTGATAATGGAAAATCTCAGATATAACCATGTGGAGCTGGGAATAAGAGATTTAGCAATGTGTATGTGTCTAAACATTCAGGTGTGTTAGTGGGATTTTCAGGAGCACTTGGTTGGGTTAGATGCCTAACTCCATAGAAATCAGTCCTAGATTAAACTAAATGTCTTTGATGTTCAAAGACATTTAGGTTCCTAATTCCTACTAGGCATAAAAGGTGTCTTACTAGTTAGGATCCCATGGGGAGTTATGCATGTGATCTTCGGGAATCTAGGTCTGTTCCTGTATTTTTTTCAAAAAGTCCACAATTTGCCCTTTGCATCTTTCAGAGTTTAAATCATTTTTGAAACCTAAGAAAGTGCAGTAAAACCTGTCTCTAAGAAGAACACCTTGCATGGCATTTATACTCCCATTTATAAAAACTTTGGGATAAAATATACTTAATACACGTAGTAGTTGTTGAGGGGCTTTTTGTTGTTAGGGTTTGGTTTTGTTTTTGTTTTTTAAACTGAGTGCTACCATTAAGTTCTATAGTTGTGTCCGTAGATAACTTCCCCTAAACTTCCCAGTACATAGTTAACAGTAACGATTTGTTTTGTAAGGATCCCTGAATATGGTTTGGGAAGTTAATTCCTTCATTTAAAGATGAGCAACACTGTGGACTGTTGCTGTTTAAAGTGTCCAATACACAGAAGATCAGACCTTAATTATTAGTCTCTAAGCACCACTGACTTCTGAGTTATCTGCTCCAGGCATCATTTGTTTGCTACATCTCTGACCTTGGTTCATTTGACTGATAACAAACTTGGGAAATAGGAGAGGGGGAAAAAAAAAAGCCCAGTGAATATAATTAACATCTGCTTATTAACAAAATTATTTATGAGAGAGCTGACTCGAGTTCAGTTAATGGCTGGAATAATTTTTGCAAGAGAGAAAGCCTTGCCTAATTGTGGAGGTGCAGCTATGCCAGCCTGTTTCCAGAGCTCGCCGCCTGCTGCAGTTTTGGGGCGGGATGCTCAGTTGATGCCGGTGGGCTCCAACCACGGAGCTGTGCTGCTCTACATCAACTGTCCTGTCAGCTCCGAACCTGACTGTGTGCCTGCAGGACAGGTTCATCGATAGCGTTGCTTGGTGCAGCTCCCCTTGCAGTGCTAATTTTGCAGTTCTCCCAGAGCATGAATCTGTGTTGACTTTGAAGATAAATTAGTTACCCTTCCGCCTGCCATCGGCCTTCCTCTGTCGGTTAAGGATTATCTTGTCCCTCCTCTTCTCTTCGTGGTTCAGAAAGTCAATTAACGGGTTCCCCATCAGACTTGAAACCTATAGGAAGAAAATAAAACTTTTCTAAAGCTTGGACTGTTGTTTAACCAAATTTCTTTCTTATAACTTTGCAGCTCAAGGCAGGTTTTTATTTCCCCTGTAGCACTGAGAATCCTTTGCTCAGTCCAGGTTACCAGCTGAGGTTGTTTTCTTTCCCACATTCTCGCTTATTTTGTGTGGTTTTAGGTTGAAAGAAAGAAAGAAAGTTTTTATTGTTTCTCTGGTTTTGTTTTTGTCTCGCATAAAGGTACATTTATGTGAGTGAAAATACTAACATGAGAAATTAGGCCAACCTATACATACTTCCATACAAGAACAGATAAACCAGTAGGAATGACCTTTTTACCAACAATATCATATCTTTATTAATGCCGTATCATTAACAAAGTGCAACCTTTGTGCACAGACAACTCCTAACTGGCTAGAGACAGCTTACATGGTAGGATGAAAGTATCTGAGGGGTGGTTGGTAGGAGAAAAGATGTAGTTGTATTGGTACTTCTGGGTCTTTTCTAGAGAGCTGGGTTGTAGATCCTTAACACACAGGAAAACTTTTGCAAGATGTGGTCTAATTCTCTGAAATGTTGACCTTTCCCAGATCCTCTCGGTTGCCTTTTGGGGTAGGGAGCACAGAAAACTCCATGCTATGTCAACTGAGGGATTGCAATTATTGATTAAATTCCAGGTCTGAGATTACAGAAGGGTTAGCACAGCTTCCCAGCCTAGTGAGCCCTGCCTTGCAAACTCCTTGCCTAATGACTATCTCCCCTTGCAGCTGGTGGGACGGCATGATGCAAGCAGTGTCTGATTTGTGTCGTAAAGGTGTAAATTTGCTTGGGTTGGAGGAAATAGTCCCTCTCACAGCTGTGTTGCTGAGCACAACTGCTGCACCTGCTGCAGCACAAGTCTCTGAAGTCTATGAATCACTGCCTTTTTCTCGGTTGCATAGAAAACAACCCAAGCCCTTGGGTTCTTCAATCCAGAATGATTGGGAATATTTTTTAGAACACAAGAGTCGCACATCCTTGTAAGCAGGTCATATTTCTAAAGGGATTACAAAGGATTATGATGAGTTACTAAGATCTGTGCATCTTTACTGGGCCTCTTGCTGGCATAGGATTTATTGGTTTAGAAAAGTCATCTTGACAATAGCAGATTTTCCCAGAAACAGCAGGGAAATTAGTATTCTTTTTGCAAACATCAAACTAGCCTACTTTGTTACAATTTCATTGCAAAAAGTCTGCTTATGGCTCTCTAATGAATGCTGGTTCCATTCCCACAAAGTGACACTTGCTGAATAATGTGTTACAGCTCTCAGTGACTCCTTCCCAGAGATTTATCATGAAATCTGCAGAGATAATTACCACAGTAGGAAATGAATACAAACAAATGCAGTTTCCCCTTTGTTTTAGCAACTTTCTGAGATTGCACTTGCTTCCCTCTCCTTGCCAAGTATGTTTTTCCTGTTTTTTTAGTATCGTTAAAACGATTAGATTTTGATTCATAAGATCTAGCCACCTACTCAATGATGATTGCAACAGTCCCACTGAGTTAAACAGGAGCTGCAGCTTCATCCAGGAAACAGTTGCTGCATGGGCTGAATTATAACCAGTTTCTCAAATGACTAAAATTGGTTGTCCCAGACAAGCACTACGATTAAATCCATCTCACCTGATATTAGGCATTAATGTAGTCAACCTTCCTTAATACACTTAATACATCAGACCTGACTCGCCTGGGAATTGCGTCTCTCATCATCTGCTGTGGACAGAATTTATCATGCGCAGCTTCCGAATTTAGATGAGTTGAGTCCAAGAATAAGTGTGAACGTAACATGAAAAAGTTACCTGCTGCACTTCGTTTAGTTCCTCAAAAAAGCAGTGATGTATCGGATGATGCTAACGTGGCCGGTGTGTTTCTAAAGCTGAGAAGATGTCTATTCTCTAAGATTTCTCTTTGGATGAGTGGGTTCATCTTCTTGCCATGCTTCTTCCATCTTTTAGTTATGGTTATTTTCAGGTTCTCTGTCTTGGAGCGATTGTTTATCTCCTTCCTTTGCAAAAAGAATAATATTACATTTTCCTTATTAAATTGTGTTCTGATTTTTATTATTTCCTCTAACAGATTAATTGAATTTGTTTAAAAACAAACAAACAAACAAAACCAAAACAAAAAAAAACCCACAAGCTTTTAAATCTTTAGATTCAGTTTTCTGTTCCTAAAATTATCCATATAAAAGGATGCTAGAAAAAAAAGCTGGCAAGTAGGACATCACAGGAGATTGTAGTCTCAATGTAAATAAGATTGGTTTATATTACTTCTCCCTCTTTTACCCAATGTGATTTAAGCAGATATTGCAATTGTTTCCCACTACATGATGTTTTTTTCTTTGCAGTCAACTAAATATAATGCATGGACCATAGCAGTGTAAGGGGGAAAAAAGTCACACACAAAAAAACCCTAGGAAAGGAAATATTTTGATTCTGATGTAAATAACACTATAAAGATGGTGCAAAAATAAATGTTACTATTCCATTTAATAGTATGGTATTAAACATGTTCTCTTTACTGCAGTACGTAAGTCTTGTGTATATTCTTTATTTAGTGAATGCTTCCACCATCTTTTTATTTGTTTTGGATTATGTTTTCAGGTGCTAGTTGTTTATGATCCCCCCATAATTAGAAATTTAAACTTCTCTGCACTTGCTGTTATAGGATCAGGTGGGTTCTTTGCTGCTGTAAATTGCCCCTCTTAATTCAAGTCCAACGTTTGGTCTGTGGTTATGGGGGCTTTGTAAAGATCTGTGTTTCTACTCTTATTCAGAGTGAAATTAGAAGAGTGTGTTTTTTATTTATCTACTTTCATAGGCAGGTGCCATATTTGTAATACATGAGTACTGTACAGATATCAGTGGAAGTTCTTTAGGAGCATATTTATAAGAAAATGTTGAGTAATAGCTTTGAGTTGAATACTGAGTTCTTTTGCAGCAACAGAATTGCGGAACAGAGTTTGAGTCATTTCTCTGTGCAGTCTGTAACACAGCCAGGAACCCAAATCCCGTCTTCTGAACCCCATTCCAGTGTTTTAGCCCACAGAACAGTCCTTATGGCTATTTCCAATGGGCCTTTGTCTTTTCAGTGGATTGAACCAAATTTTGGATCCATACTTTCTGCTCTATACTTCGATTGTCACCTGGGCTTTGTGGGCCAGCTGGATCTCTGCTTCAGCTAAGCTGCGGATAAGCTGCTTAGCCTTCAGCAGTAATTGAATCAAAGCCAAATTCCCAGGCCCAGAAGGTTCATCCCTGTTTAAACAAAGAGAGATGGCAAGGCGTGTGTATCTGCTACCGAGAAGGAGGAAATTACTCCTTTGAAATTGAATCCAACAGGGAGATTGTATGTCTTTACAATTCGTGAATTTTGTTTAATAGATGTGTCTTCGTCATGTTAGCTCATAGAAGTGCTTTACACAAGTCAGTTGAAAGACTTTAGGAGAATAAATCCCTTGTCATCAACTCAGCAGGGCAAGTTTTTGCCTTTAGTGGCCACTTTTAGTCATCCTAATTTTCCAGCAGAATTTAATTTATCTATTAAGAAGATAACAAGGGTCCCCATGGAAAATTTTGACCTCAATGCCTTAGTGTAGAGGTGAAAGCTATGTGCAGAGCACAAGCAAGCAAACAGGAAAAACTAAGGTATTTTGTCAAACTTAGACCATCTAGACCCTGCTTTCTTTGTTGCGTCCATGTGGGGTGTATAAGACAGATAAATTTGAAGAAATTCTAAGAGAGCTGTAAACAGCTAAAATAGCAAGGCTTCATAAATTTTTATTGATTTTACTACAACATTCTTTAAAAAAAAAACAACCAACCACATAGCACCAAGATTTCCAAATACTGAAATATCTCATTTGAAAGTTTAACCTGTGAAATAAGTTTTCTATTCATTTATTTGCAATCACTGCTTACTTCAAATGCCTTTGTTTTCTAAACTGTTAATGAGAAATTAAGCTTGTTTTCCTGGATTCTAGCAGTGAACTAATTCAGTTTTGCAGCTTCTGGAGCAGAGCTGAAACCCGTCTGATTGAGGAAGCGTGTAGCTGGGGTATGCTCAAGTGCACCTACACTTGAACGCACAAACACGTACCGGATGGTCCAGGAGATGCAATGGCTTATACTCGGTTATATTCACCACCCTGTAATCTGGTCGCTGCAAGATCCACCAGATCACCTCTCAAATCACTTTCTCATTGCTTTTTTAAATTTATTTTTCAGTTCTAGATTGAATTGTATAGTGCTGGGTAAAGATGGAGCACTTTCCCATTGCTCGTGTGCAGCAAGTACCCAGCAGTCAGTTTTACCTAGCTGTTTCTCCAAACTATCTGTTTTTAATCATCTGTAATTATTAAAATGTTATGCTTTTTGATTGTATATCTGTTCAGGAAAGCCAAGATGAAAGTCAAATATGGTAACGTTTTTCTTTCAGTTTATTCAGAAGGCCTCAGGAAACTAATGAGATTTATTCTGTGAATTAGTTTATAATTGTGCTTTAACTGCACTGTGACATTTAATAATGTCAGAAGGATTTTGCTTTAGGCAGAGTGATTTCAGCCTCTGTAGAAAATTAATTACCACTTTCTGAATAAACTACTTTTTTTTTTTTGTGAGCTAAGCGGTATTTCCAAGGTTAAGCTGCTTTCTGATATTTTGAGGAGGAAAAAAATGCATTGAAGATGTCGATCTAGCTTCCTGGTCCACATACAAGAAACTGACTGGGTTAAGTAATCAGAACCTATTGTTATCATAAGATTTTTCAACTGCAGCCTTTGGGTGTTCTCCAGCCCCAGAGCTTGTGTGCCTGACTTGGGGAGCTGGAGCGAGACCTGCGGTACTGTGCAGAGCTGTGGAGGGAGCTCCTCTCGTCTGCAGCCCCCCAGCAGCGGGACCTGCTCGTATCGCCCTTCACGTTCCTATATTCCACTGCTTTGCTTGTACAGACAGAGCCTAATGAGAACCCACGTCTCTGTCCTGCACAAATACCACCTTATACTAATGCACTTAACAAGAGGGCGCTAGCTTATTCTCGGTCTTCCATTGCACCTACAAACCTTTTCAGTAGCAAAACAAGTCTGAATTCTATTTTCATAGGGGACCTAGAGCAAGAAACAGCTACTGAATGTACACATTTTATTTCACAGGATCAGAGTTCAATCAAATATTACATTGTTTGGAAAGCGTGAATGAAGCTAGATATTGATAAGGCTTTGGTAAACGTGACTATATGAGGGGAAAAATAGAAAAAATAATTCTGAGGAAAAACTAAAAGCTTGATATACAGGATAACTTCAAGTGTGCTTATACACATGGATTAGATTATGAAATTAAATAGATGGAGTTTTGAAAAAAAATGATGTTTAGAGGTTCACACATTGCTGTAAGCTTTAAAGTGTATTTATATATGCATCTTTTAAAAATAAGAACTGCTAAAATTGCTGTAATTGTTGCTTTGCTGTGATGTCAGGAATAGATACTTACACTGGAGCGTGTGGGCTTTGCAAGGGTATAGCAGCAAGGCAAATTAATTTAAGCTGCCCAAATGGCAAATCAGATGGATTAATGATTTTCAAAATGACAGCTGGATTTACATGCCTTTTAGCCTGATCACTTTATATCAGATCCAGTGCTTATTGAAGTTGATGGAAAAAGTGTCCTTTTCTTTAAAGAGAGTGGAAAGTATTTATGGACAAATATTTGTCTATAGCTGTATGTACTCCAGGCCTTGAAATGACTGCAAAGTTTCAGAAACTTTCAGTATTACTAGTGTGCCTGCTCACTTTTCCTGCGGTTGGTATTTCCACTGACAGCTTCCAAAATCTTTTCCCGGCTGCCGATGTAGTGAATAACTCCTTGGTGATCTCATCCAGGCCACTACCAATGTAAAACTTATTCTAGGTACTTGGCACACTAAATATCATTGTGACACATTCTGTAACAGATCTGTTTAAAATAAAGCTCACTAGGAAATGGCTATCGTCTAAAAATAAATGACTGAGAGTAAGGCGGTGATGCGCCGGGAGATCTCATCAGTGCATTTTTCAGGAGCATTTTCCACCATTTGCAAGTCGGCAGGGAGCTAGCTCTAATCTATCGGCATGGCACCATGGACACCAGTGCATTGCACTGTTGGGAAGTTAGCTTTGTGCGTTCACTGTCCCCCAAAGCTTTGGGGAGAAGGCACAAGGGATACTCTAAATTAATTTGTCTCAAAGAGATGGTATTGAAGAAAAATGATAGTGGAATGACACTGGCTAGAGGTTCATTGATGCTTTGGGAACCAGAGGTGAACAAAGCCAAGATGAAGCAAGCCAAGCCTGCATGCCAATGGGTGAGATTCTCTTATTTACCCTGTTTTTAACATTTGTTGTTCTCCATTCAGCTGGTTTGCAGAGTGTATTTCTGCCCTGCAGGTGGGATTTCTATTGTTTCATTGTCCTTGCTGCCTTATGGAAGGAGGTTCAAATGATTCCTCCCCAAAACCCTTGCGCAAAAAAAATTGGTCCACAGCCCATCGTTCTGCTTATCATAAGTGTTACACAGTAAGTCAGACCAAAATAATCTGCTCATCTGCATGGCCTTACTTGAGCTCTGGCTTACAGAGCTGGCCAGCTGCTTGAGGCAATGGGGAGATGCACTCCCCAGGGTGATGGATTTAGGCTCTGGTTCATAGGAACACCAAGGCAGACTGTTAAAGTTTCAGCAGACTTCTGTTATTGCAGTATAAATTTGTCTCCTAGCATCTATCTTCACTAGGGATCCTCATGCCATGGGCTGTCATTGAAAAAGCCTCCATCCTGCCAATAAAATACAAGTTAGGCCCTGAAATCCATGCCGCAATCAATAGGAATTTTCATTGACTTTTATTGAGCTAAATGTCAATCCATTTTTGCTTTTGGAGGCTCACAGATCAATCTGATATTGGTATCTCTGTTTTGATACAGCTCAGTAGTCGCTGCAACTTCTCCTGTACTTGGTGCATTGCTGTCCGTGGCTATAACTACTCCCAGCCAGAGCTCACACCGCAGTTAGAGGCAGTTTTGCAAACGCTCACCAATTTCCACGTAAAGGAAGGAGCTTGCTGGTCTTCAGTGGTTTCCTGTTTGGTTTTGAGTTGGGGACTTAGTGGGAGTTGCCGCCTTTCTGTTATGAAAACCATGTCTGTGAAAGCTGTCACAGTGCCACCGCAAGTTAGATGATTGTGTTGGCTTGATTAAATAGCGTGTTGAAATGAAGCGGCGTTAGCAATGTACAAGAATGGATCTATCCGCTGTGCTAAAATGAAGCGGCGTTAGCAGTGTACAAGAATGGATCTATCCGCTGTGCTATGAGCTGCAGGCGTTCACAAGAACTGATCTCTAAATATCTTACAGTCTTGGTGGTGGTCAAGGTAGGAAGAAAGAATGATAGTTGACTAATGAGTGTGTATAGCAACTCGGCAAAAAAATTAGGAGCCATTCCATGTCAAATATGTGCGTTACTGGCCTCAGAACGAGTCACACACAACCCCACTTTCCTTCGGTGCTAGAACTCATCAAGAACAGTAGTGTTGCTCAAACTCCTCAGTTTCTCATTAAAAAACCCACACTCTAAACCAGATGATTTCTCCCAAATATTTAATCATTAGAAGTTTCATTATAATAACAACTTCAGGGTGCTTCCAATTAGTTTAACAATAACTGTATCTTGGGCTAATAAATGTTCAGCTGCGGGCCTTGATTTTATTAGCCCAGGAAAATGGTTATTGCCTCATAAACAGGAAGCACCTTCAGGTGATTTAATGATTCATGTTTCTCTCGCCTTTCTTAAATTTAATCTAATAAACAGTTGAGATGAGAAAGATATTAAAAGCAAAAAAGCCAACAACAACAACAAACTTTCCACTGGCAATTACTTAATGACAAGATTGTGTAAATACCTATTTGAGATGTCAGTCCACAACATTGCAGAATAATCTGAAGTTGTTGCTCAAGTAATTCATACAATGTTAGATAACTTTTATTTTATTATGTGAAGAGTTGAATAAATAATTGTTATGGTAATACACTGCCTTTGCCATTAACATGATGTCCTACATCAGTGTTCAAGGACTGCACCTGAAGACATGCAAATGAATTGCGTGTTTTTAATGAGGATAACAACCTGCTCATTTCATCAGGCAAAATTTGATGTCAAGGTTGTGGGCTGCTGATTTTCTGTTTAATATTTAAAATGCTGGGTGGTATGTTACCAAAAAAAAAAAACCAACACAAACCGAAAAAACCCCCAAAAACTTATGGGATTTTTTCATATGTATCCTAGCAAACTTTTTCCTTGTCAGTAATGCCTACGAAGCAGCATTTGGGGGGCAGGGGCAGCTGGAGGTGGCAGTAAAGGCAGGCTGGTTAGGGTATTTTGGTAGTGCATTATACATCTTAGTTTTATGATTATTTCAGTACGGTCCTGTTCTGGCATAGCTGCAGCCTCTTTTCACATTCATTCAGTTCTCTTTATTGTCCGTTGCTTTCTTCTTGCAAAATAGGATTTTGTGGCTTTGTCAAAGTGAGCCAAGGACATCTAGCACCATATTATGAAAATCAAAGCATGGCTCACTTTTTACATGGTTTACCTTCTCCCTGTAAGGAAGTTCAGGACTGTGAATCCAACAGGTAGCTCTGTGAATAGTTCTCCACTGGGTTTTAAGATGTTTTAACTCTAACATGCTCTTATTTCAGCTTGGTGATTTTTTTTTCCACTATCTAATTTGAGAGTCTGACTTTCCCTTCTCTGTTTTTCTGGACTTTTTGAGATCTCACACGTTGTGTCTTATTGCAAACAAGTAGGATTCCCAGTACTGAAGGCCACTTTTGTAAGGTTGTTCGGGCATTCGCAGTGTGGATAGGTGACTGGGATTTTCAGAAAATTCAGTTTTAAAATGGAACTTAGGCTTCTAAATCTCTTAGACACCATTGTGAATTTTTCCCTAATTGCTTCTGTGCCTCTGAAAACCCTAACTTACAAGACTTATTTCCAATTAATATCTATTCTGTCCACGAAGAATAAATGATACATTGCAGAAATTTTCATTAATATTGATGAGCTTTACATATGGCTAGTTAGTATTCAAAGTATTTCAATTTGTTAAACAGAAAGAGTTTCAACCATTAATTATGTTCTGGTCACTCAATTTTAATCAAATTGAATAAAGTAAATTGTTGGAACAGAATGATGTGTTTGGACCAAAAATATCTTCACTGTTTCTACCTAGAAGCAGAACAAAAATGTCTTGCTCAGCACTTTTTTGTACTTTGCATGGCCTATATTTCATGTATTTATTTTGTTTTGCTAAGGTTATATACAAATATATGTCCAAAAGGAATATGCATGTTCCTTTGTGTTAGAAATACTATTCCTGCTTGCTTACAGATGCAGAACTGAGGAAGACAGGGGCTCGGGTTTACATAAATATTTAACTTAACTGAGGGAAGAACCAAGTATAATTTGATGGAGGGAAGAGTCATATAGACCTCTTACATCAGGGTAAAGTTTGAATTCAAGATAATTTAATTCTCTTTGGATCAGAACCGCTACAAGTTTTTCCACTTTCTCTTAAAATGCTATAGGACTGTCCCAGTAAGAGGTAAGGAATTGAAGAAGGCAAACTTGCTTTTTTCATGGCTGCCTGCAGAATATAAAGTTTTGATTTTCATATAGGGAAATATTTTTATGTACAATGGAAATTATTGTTTTGACATGCATTTGTGTGTGCACACACATGTATTTCCCAAGGAAGCTTTGCCTTTATTATCCCAGATGACAGAAATGAACTGAAACTGTATTTTCTGGTTTTGAAAAACAAAATTTGAATTTGAATTTTTGGATTCCATGTTGTTTTGGCAGAGTAAGTATGCTTACTATTTCAACAGGCGAAAACACACTGAAGTGCTTTAACAGTGAATTACACAGAACATCTAACAGGTACAAAAGAAAGCAAAGATGCAGAGGGGATCTTCTTTGCCAGTCATCTTCTTCAGCATTGCAGCCAATTTGGAAGCATCACATCGGTGTTTATTTGAATGTTTCAATGACACACTTGAAAAAATGCCTCAGTGCCATATGATGGCACCACACAGTAAATTAATCCAACCCATACTTCACATTTTAGCAATCCAATCAGCTATGAAATAATATTTTAATTAAAATCAAGCAGTTTTGCTTGTTTTTCAGTTGTTAATGAACTATTGGTTGAAGATCAACTTCAGCTGATCTTTTATGGGCCAAGGAAATGGGTAGTTGAGATACTGGAAAGACAGTGGTGTTCAGACTTATGGATCATTTAAGCACTTCTAGAAAGGTTACCCTAAATTAGCATTTTATGAGGCCTACTGCAGCTATACAGAAAAATGATTCTTTCATTTTTTCTCTCCCTAAGAAGATGTCACTTTAGAGACTTGATAAATTCCTAAAATAAGTCTTCTGTAGTTACTGTAAAAGTACTTCTAAAGCGTCAGCAACGCTCTGTTGTTAGCCTGGAGTAAAAATTTAGATCCTTTCCATAGTGTGCCTCAAAGTATGCCTTGTGGGCCCCAAGGATTGCTTTTTGAATGATTTTTATTGGGAGAGGGGGGCGAGATGGAGAATGAATCTTGGATTTTAGAAAGATTTTTCTCCTTTCAGTGTTTCCCTGAATAGCTCAAATGTTGGCATTCACCATAGGAATCATTAGTGCTGTTAACTCAGAGTCACTTTGACATTAAAAAAGCGGTGTAGAATTGACTGCTGATTGCTGAAGAGCTCTACCAGTGCACAAATGGCAGAATATAATGGGTTTTCCCTGTTAAATTATCTCAATACACTTGCATTACCAGCTACTGAGTACTCTTCCCCCCCCCAATTTATGTGCTTTCTGTGCATGAGTCTTTTTAGACTGACAGTGCAGTTGACTGCAGCTCAATATAAGAAAAGGGGCTAGAAAAAGACATTTATTACTATTCGGAAAGCAAAGAACTGGAAATAACTGGTTATCCTTGCTTTGAACAGGGGTTTGGATCAGATGACCACGTGAAGTCCCTGCCAGCCTTAGTTTAAGGCTGTGATTCTATGAAATGGAAAAGGATGCAATGTTAGATGCTCACAAAATTGCTTGAAGTGGAAGGAGTATTTTTTAATTTGTTTACAGTTGGTGAATTGTAGCTCAGCTGAACAGGAAAAACTGAAAAGGTTTGTCGTTGATATCAGTAAAGCCATTTTTTGTCATGTTTTTATGTAGGTTGCTTTTCTCAGAACAAAATTAATACAATTACTAGTAGCCAGTTTCCTTTACCCTACCTCAGCAAACAATTCCAATTGTTTTGTTTCAGAAGTGGTGTCAGCAGACTTCAATGTATGAGAATACTCTCTGGTTTTTATGCTTTTATGGTTTTGCTGGTTTTAAGAGTGGCTTGAGATTAATCAAGTCTCATAGACTTTGAGGAGTCCTCTTTCATTTGTTCTTGTTTCCTGCAGTCAAGTACCTATGAAACACTGCTATAGTCAAGTAGCCAGGTATGATTACTACTTCAGAGGAATAGATTATTAATCTGAAGGGTATAGATCCGAGATAGCTGTCTGCCCACGTTGCCAGTTTGGAGGCAAGAAAGAAGAATTAAATTCTATGGAAAGGCTGTGGTTGTGTTTTGGTTCCTTAAACCCTAGGGGTAAGGCTATGTCAGCGGGTGGCCCCAGCAAGATGTGCCAAGTTGGAAGGCTTCTCTACAAGATGCCATTTTCGATCCCAGCTCCTTTCCATGTAAAGTTTAGGTTTTGGGACTAAAATTACCATCCCTTGGGATGGGCTAAAACTTGGTTTTTGTGATAGGAAGGAGATGCCTGCAGCTAGCAGGAGCAGGCGAATATTGCTGAGTTGCAATGGTCCAGGGCTCAATACAGTGTTTAGGAGGTCACTGGGAATGTTCTCATTGGCTTTAAATAGCACTGGATCTGGCCCATGTCAGGATTCTCTGAAAACCTAAGATTATCTTTGCATTTCCATCCAGTTGCAGTGGCTTGTCCCAAATCAGAGGCTTGTCCCATAGCCGAGTGAACTCAGGAGACTGCTTTATTCTACCAGTCCTTCAACTACCCAATCTTGCCTCACCATGCAGCTGCAGTTCAGTTCAGTGTCTCTTGACAACTAACGCATTATTGCAACAGATGCCATGATATGAGTAACGTTTTAGTAGCTTAGATCTAGCTGATGTGACATTCTGCAGTGAGGAGAGGCAACTCTTGAAAAACACGCACCTCTTGGACGTGCACATACAGAAACCATTTATCTTCTTTAAGGAGTCTAATGAACTAATCGAAGATGTGAGGGACTGCATTTTGTTACTGTTAAATTAAGCACTATTGAGACAGTCTTGGCTAAACTTTCTTCACCAAAAGGGTTGTCCAGCATTGGAAGAGGCTGCCCAGGGAAGTGGTTGGGTCCCCATCCCTGGAGGTATTTAAAAGACGTGTAGATGTGGTGCTTAGGGACATGGTGTAGTGGTGGACTTGGCAGTGTTAGGTTAATGGTTGGACTTCATGATCTTAAAGGTCTTTTCCAACCTGAACGATTCTATGATTCTATAAATCTGGGTCTTCAGACCAAGTAGGCGGCCTGTCACGAGCCATTTGGGAATGTACAGGAAATGTTTTTTAAACAGAAGAAAAGGCTGTAGAATCACTTGCATTCATAAAGCAGGATAATCCCTTGGCTTTATTACCAAGTAACTTTGATGTAGCATTAAAACAAATTTGCATTTTAATACCTAATTCTCTGTATTTCCTCTTTGAGGTAATCCTCTATTTTGGAGATTTTTTTTTGAAGCATACTTTGGCTGCTTGTAATAGTGTTCTTCTAATGAGAGATAAAATCAATATGTTACAGAAAAGTTCGTGCACCAGAAAAGATCTTAGGAAGATGGTGCTTGGAGAGACGTGACATTTAACTACCTGCATCCCGACTTTAAGTATTCTCCTTTATCCAGACACTCCCAAATAGAAGTTTTTCCTGGAGAATGATAACCAGTTGTTGTGTAATCAAAAGCAAGTCCCTTAGCATCTCTGCATCTGAGCAGATTGTTAATGACAGAGTCTTTACAGGGCTGTTGTGAGAGAAAATGTACACGTATAGCGATGCTCAAAGGCATCGCTACTGTCTTCTGACCACGCCTACAGAGGAGGAGGTTGCTGCAATTCCAGGCTGGGAGCCCGTATGTCCCCGTGAGAAAGGACTATTTCATATCATATCCAGCAAACTTCTGCCACCACTCAGTTGAGAAAGCTAGTGCGCTTCCAGGTCTGAGGATGCTTTGTGGGGTTTATTTATTTCCTTATTTTTATTGGCAGTTTTCCCTGCTGTGTGACTCTGTGCAAATCTTTTTAGTTATGTGCCTCGTTTTTTTCTCCATGTATAAAATGATGCCATTGATAGCTTCCTAAGTGACTGTGTGATCCAGAAATATGAAGCACTACATGGAAACAAGAATTCTTCCTTTTTTTTCTGTTAATAATGTGATTTTTTTCTAAGAATTCAAAATTCTCTTCCACCAGAATGTATTTCCAATGCTTCCAATGGTATCCAGACCAAACACCAACTTTTAAGTTGACCACATTTGTCAAATGATGTAATTTTTGTTTAATATATAAAGTGTCCTAGAAGCCACACTAAAATAAAAGATGTAATCCTAAAAGTTCTTACGTTTCCTCCATACATCTCCGCTCTTGTGTCAACTGAGAACACTTCAAGCCTTGTAGGTGACATTCAGTACCATGGAAACTATATATTTTTATTCTTAGGGTCAGGTCTTGCTGACGGTAGAATCTGGACCAACAAATTTGTCACTCTATTAATGGGCCATAAAATAAACTTCAGTGCCTCAGTTCTGCCAGATCTTCACTAAGCATTCTGCAGGAATCAATACCTTGGTTTTATATTCTAGAAAGCTCTTTAAATCTTAAAGAACATGAAGAACAAGAGATTAAAGGAAGCATTGGAAAATGACATGTACAATGAGAAAATTTAGAGCTAAAATGGTGCTGGTGATTAGGTATTGTGAAATACTGAAGGTCTGGGTGTAATTTCTGTGGAGCATTTAGTGTAGCAGCTCCTGTGCTTTTCCCTGGAGCCCCTGCTATTGCCGGGCTGTTTCTGACAGCAATGTGGAGAGGAGGGACCGAGAACCCGACCTGGACAGACAATTCCCAATTTATTAGAATCTTCCCTAAAGCTGATGTTAGACTTTTAAATATCTTTTCAGTTCTGTTATCAGGTAGCCCAAGACAAGGAATATTCAAGGGCATAAGAGAAAATACGTTATTTATTTATTTTTATCATGCATATTGAAAAGTGATTTTTTTTCTCTCCCCCCCCCCCCCCTTTTTTTTCTTCCCGTGGAGCCAAGTAGTTAACAACATATTCTGAAGAGGATTAAAATGGGAAATATCTTTGAGCAAGAATTACAGAGGTGTGTAATAATTGCCTGGCATTTCCACATGCTCCGAAAGCAGTCTGAAGCTTTAAAGCAAGCATATTGTCCAATTCATCATCTTCCATGCAGCGTTTTTACTTTTAGCAAGGGACATACATCATAAGGCTCAGCAAGTTTTAGAAATGGATTCTCAACATGGACAGATGGTGTTTAAGATGCCTGATGAGAGGGCTGACTTTCTCAGAGTGTGGCAATGTCAGAAGAGAAGACAGCTTCTGGGGTGGTTGTCTCATTTTCCATGAGTGACCAGTGTTTGAAGTACAGCACATTCAGCTGCTGCAGCACTGAGCCCAGCAAAAATTCTTCAACAGACTTGAGGCAGCGTTGATGTGAAGCAAACAACTGCCATCCACCTGTGTGCTGGTGTCCTGGAAAGAGCCGCAGAATTTCTGAACTTGAGATTATGGCCTTGCTGAGCTGGGGGGCTCCTGACTACCCCAAGTGATAGATTTGTGAAGCATTTTTTCCTCCCTGCTGCAATTGGGAAAGATATCCTAAAGGGCTCCATTGCATGTTCCAGACCAGAGATGAATTAATAGCGTGATTTGCGCCATGAGCAGTCTCAAATAACTTGCAAGATTTTTGGGCTTTGAAACTAGCCACGTACTTGCAAAGGTCCTTCCGGTCTCAACTTCCGTTTTCTTTTATTAAAGTAGAACATAATTTTTAATCAGCTTGTGTATGCATTCAGCATGCCAAGTTTACGCAGTTGCAGTAGCTTCCCAAGCAGTAATCCACACCAGACAGCTGTTAGATGTGCTGTACACAAAATAAGACACACTCCCACATCCTAGCACTTATATTTTAATGTAAGAACTGAAGCTGGGAGAAACCAAGCTTTTATTCTGGTGCAGTAGCAAGCAGAAAGGGAAATCACTTCACCTCTCAATTTCATACAGGAGAAGCCTGCAGTATATTTGGGAGCATCCACAACTTGTAGGCATTGATTTAAGATCCTTCTGTATCGCATATTAAGCAGGCAGGGAACAGAAAGACCATAAGAAATCTTTCAGTAGAGTTTTAATATCTGCCCGTGTGCCGCTTTGATATCTCAATATCATTTTGTCCGAGAATGGCTTGAATATTGTATGTGCTTGACGACTGAATAGGCTTCAGTGATGAGGAAGCTGAAAGCAAAAGTTATGCCTTTCACTCTTTATGTTACACGGAAATTTTATGTTTTCTTTAATATCTTGGCTGAGAAAAAACTCTAATAGCTGAAGATCTTTCTTCTACCTGTTTTGCAAGAGCTCTATACAGGTTAAATTTTATTTTTTTTTTTTTTTTCTAGCAGCCCATAAATGAGTAGCACCCATGTAGCTGACAGCTTTCTACTGAAGAAGCTTTATAAATTGTTCTTTAATGGGACTGCCAGTTTCCTTTTCCTTTAACTGAAGTTGCTTATTTTGCAAACCTTGTTAAAGATCTTCATTTGAATGCATTAAAAATATTCGGAAAGAAACTAAGTAATTTCTGGGTATATCTGTCTGTATTACCATTATTACCAAGTACTTCTTTTCTTTCCCCCTTCTTCACAGATACACTTAATTGGCTCTCAAATGGTTAACTACGTCAGGGTTAACATCATACCATGTCCCTAAAGCCTGGGGAGAGCTACTCGTTTTCTGCTCCTGAAAGGAAGAGAAACCATTACCATAAATTTGTCAAGGTCTTTCATACAAGCATAAGCAATTAACATTAATTGTTCAAGATCATTCTTGTTCAAGATCACTCTGGTATTATTTTTCACTAATGAAAGCAGAGAGTTAATTAGTTCTTTCTTACAAAATGTTTTAGTCAAATATCCTTCATCTCAAATGTGAGTGGGCATTTGGGCTACAGGACACGCCACCGAACCTTGAAAAAACATTTGGGAGAGACATGTTGCAAATTTTGCCACACGGTGGTAATATGTACTTGCTTTTTTTTCTTTTTTGTCTAGGAAGCCTTTATTTTAAATTTCCGTAAAGTTTTCTTTCACCTTAACTTATCTTGTGTTAATGATCATTTCAGGATAATTGGCTAGCATTGGTGCGTTGTCTTTCGTTAAGGTGGAAAACTTTGTACTGGAATACTTTCAAATGAACCAGCAGACTACCAGAAACTGTTGTTATTTGTGAGAACCAAAGGGCAGCAGGGTTGTGCTTCTGCTCTGCCTTAAATTTGATGTTAGCGTACTGCGATTGCGAATGCGTGTAACCCATGCCAGCAGCTGTGGATCACGGCTTTTGGCAGTGGCCCACAGTTTGTTTCCATCTTGTCTGAAAATGAAAGGGTTTTTTTAATGAAACAAAAGCGATATTTTGGAAATCGGAAAGGTGCGAGCACGTTCTTGTGTGAGTCTCTCTGATCTATTGTGATAAGATTTATAGTTTTTAGACGCTCCCTTGTTCCTTATGTGTGTGCTGACATGGAATTAGATATTCATCACCAGCGAATAAAACTAAGTGGAACTGAACGGCGTTTCCAAGGAGTTGCCTCTTCAAGGTGTTGAGTCTTCAGTCTGAGGTACAAAGAGCAGCTTTTTTATAATGCTGAACACAATATAGCTCTTAATTTTCCATCTGAGATGCTTAGCTGCTTCCTGCTGTCTTAGTCATTAATAAAATAACTTCAACTATAAATAAATTTAAAAGTTTAGAGCTTAATGAGGTCATAGAGATGGAAACAAAGGAGCTGTATGTACCAGTGAAACTGGGGGACATTGTGCAGTCACGGCGATGCAAATACATTTTCTGCCTCTGATAGTTGAAGTACAGGACTGTCTACTCAAATCTACTACCAGCAGCGTGGCTCTTAGTTCTCTAGTTGATGTTGGCATTTCAGAGATTGTCAAAAAAGGGAGAGAAAAAAATGGGTGTGAGTGTGCAGAATCATTGTGCTTGAGAGACGACTGTAGAAGACCGATTTTTTGGAAGCTATCGTCCTGCTTTAGAAATGAACCTGTCCACTCGAAGTAGATGTTCCTTCTCAGAATAACAGACCTAGGGTATCTTTGAACTTACCTTCCTCCAGAAAGACAAAGGAGCCCATGGAAAACAAAGTTTTTGTTGAGTCACTTCTCTGTTGTGGGTTTGTCCATCTGCCTTGAACTGAAGGAGACTCACGCTATTATTCACTTTATTACAGATGTTCCTAAGGGTAGGAAGGTTTCAGTTTTAAAGACAACTCCTGCCCCCAGCCATCCTCCCCCAAGTAAAACAAACCCTCTTTTCATTAAATCGCCTTTCACGTAGCATCAGCCAGTAACAGCAGAGGCTAGCAAAGCCTTGCCTCTTCTCTTTCTCTGCGAACTTGTAGAAGGTTAAACATCTGCATGTCCTCGATGTAATTAGGATGTGATGGGACAGTGTCGTCTTCCCGCCAGCTGCCAGTGAGCCTGCCAGCATGGCTCAGGCAGTCCTGAAACACTGAGAAGGGTCAAAAATTGTATGAATCCTGTTAAAAACCATATGTATAAATGAAAGCTTTCTGCTCTGTGCTCAGTCCCAAGGACATATTGCAAATCTCAGCTGGTCAGAATTGGACACGGTTCATCTGTTTTGGGCATTTAGTGCCAGGGATTAAAGAACGTGAGCTGAGCTGGGGTGGCTGAATGCCTGCGTGAAGTGCAGAGGGAAGAGCTGGGTAGATTAAGGGCAATTGGATCAGCGTGACCAGGCCACGACAGTGGTCCAGATGGCAAGGTCTTAGAGTGAAAAGAAGCAATGAAAATATTTCTAGCAATGTCAGCTGGGTGTTTTGTCTTAGCAGAGAGTCTCAGAGTGGCTGAAAATGGAGATCTCAGACTGAACCCCTTGTTGTGTTGAGGACACAAGGCTTTGGTGCACTTTTATCAGCCAGGCAGTTACTTTTATTAGAATTTGGTTTAAGAAAAATTCAGGAAGCAGGAGAAGCCACTTAATGCATGAATAGAAATAACGGTGGCCTGCATTTTTCATTTTGCTGGAGGCTACCACAGATTTCGTGCCAGAGGAAGGGACTAGGGAGAACTATGCGATGCTGCAAAGTTGAATGAACAAACAAAAACCTCCGTCACCACTGAGATGATGGCAGCATCTCTAATCCCATTTTGTCTCTGAAATGTGTTTATGATCCAGCTTTGCTCAGTGAAACACAGGGATCGATTTCACTTTTTCTTTGTATTCCATTATTCTTTCTGATTTTCCTGCATCAACACAGGAATGTTCTTCTTTGGCTTTGTAAAACAGAAATTACTTTCTTCCTCACGGAGTGCTGTTAAACCCAGCGATGGGAGTTACGCAGTATAGGATCTATCCCTTTTTTAGCAAATGTAATTTAAAAATATAATCAACTGTTGACCTTGTTTGTTTACATTAAGTTTTAAGAAAACATTTCATAGGCTAAATGCAGTGCTGTTTAGAGATCACGTATGTGCTAAAGGCTGTTGAGTTGAGGTTTGGATTTCTGATATAAATGTTGCACTAAAACGAATGTTTGGCTGAGATTCAGGCTCAGATAAGGTTTTTGAGGATGTGTTTTGTGACACTCAGGTTTTGAGAAATGGGAAATAGGGTTTTTTGTTATATTTCTCCAGTCAGTCCCCTGAGTGAGTTGTTTTGATGAAACTTGGCAGATACATAAAACTTGCAGAGATCCCATCCTTGATTTTTTTATCATGGGGCCTTGTCACAGTGTCAGAGACGAGCAGAACTTGTAGAGGCAACAAATAGGAAAAAGGGATTTTAATTTTTTTTTTTAAATCTAAAGCTGCAAACACTAAATAGAGTTGTAGTGGTTGGCAGAAAAATATGCAAAAGGCTGTAAGTTTTGCTTTTCTTTATTTTGATCTGTAATTAAAAATGCCTTGCTCTTCAGGTGGGTGCTTTTGTCTTGACAAGAAATTGAGAAACATCACATTTCCGATGACTCTGGTAACCTTGCACACCTGATTTCTGAGAACTTTGTTTTCTAAAATTAAGTTGCTTGTCGCTGTGCCTTTAATGTAAAGAGACTATAACCTGTTTGTAATCCCGTTCTCCTTTGTTCACTTGGGGACCTAAGAGCCTGAGGATGCTGGACAATGTACCCTGCACCCTGTTAGCAAGCGTGGTAGCACACATAAGGCTGATTGTTAGAAGTTGCAGGGCCAAAGACCCCCAAAATGTCACAGTTGCACAGCCGTTATCAGACTCGGGCTTCAAATTTGTCCCTGCTGTCTCTTTCTGGAGAAATCCAAGCTTCTCATTTCACCTCCTCATTGACCAGGACAGAGTTCACACGCTGAGTGAAATCGTGCTGGAGAGTAAATACAACACAAGCAAAGCCCTGCAGCTTTCCGCTGCAAAGTACTGTGGTGGGTATGCATGGATCTAGATGTCAAATTAATTATCTGAAGTTTAATTAGCTGTAATTGAAGTGACCTATAATTTCCTATTACTTTACTGGAGTATGCTAACAGATGCCCTTTGCCTGTCCACTTCTGACTTCCTTTCCCTTCAAAAAAGGTGCTGTTGCTAATAAGAGATCTATGGAAACGGCAGAAAATTAGCAGTCATTTCCACATCTATTTCAATTTATGAATAACATGAGACCCTTTGACTTAGAGGACATCAAAGCAGACCAGGTTCTGGTCCTCTTGTTCAGAGATGCATCTAATCAGTGCTAACAAACGGAGCGACTTGTGGTGAATTGTTATGAAAAATAGCCTTCAGCTCTGCCCCATGGTGACAAACCACCCATATGAGTTCTCCACCCACTTCCTTCTCCTCGTGACAAGATTGTTCATTTATTCTCTATACAGAATAATAACCTTTCCTAGGAGGAATATTATTTCCTTATTCTTAATCATACAATCCTCATAGGGCTGCTGTAAATATACAGCTGTGGTAATAGTACACCTATACAGCATGTGTATGTGGACTATTCTTTTAAATAGTCCATCTGACCAAGGCGAAAGAACTTTTTGCTACCCAGATTTAGGAAGTGTTCAAACACAGTTAAGGAACTGATTTTCTTCATTGCTTTGTCCTATCATTCTTCCTGCCTTCTGGTTATAAATTATGCAATAGCCACTCACAGCATCTGAGACTCTTCTGTTTAATTTGCTGTGAGGATATCATCACTGCAGTCACACCAAGAGCCTCTTCTGGGAGCTGGGCTGAATTTGATATATTTGTTAATAGAGCCACACTGACAATATCTTCTGTGATATAATTGATTGGAAAAGTAGCAATGTTCCCAGTGTAGTCTAGCAGGTAAACATGCAATGAATTAAAAAATAAAATGGGGGAAATAGTTGCCCAAAGGATAATAAACTCAGGTGATGTACAAAGCACTAACACCCAAGGGCTTATGCAGCTGTAACCATTCAAAAGGCACTTACCAAATTACAGAAACTAAACAGGATTTGGCTGAATTAGCAGTGAGGTAGGAGACCTCCAGGGAAAACCCAGGTGCTGCAGATGCTTTGTTTCAGCAGGTGCTGCTCATTCTCTAAATAGGTATTTAATCAGTGCCCCAGGAGGAGCTGGAAAGGAAGTGAAGCTTGCTCGTGCCCTGTTACTCTGTGAGAGTAGCTGCAGTGTTTCTGCCACCCATCAGTTTGAAGGTAATATATATTCAGGTTTCTCAAATGCACTAATACTAGAGTTAGAGAAAAGTTCTTTCTGCTGTGACCTTGGAGATGTTGGTGTCCGAAGGTCTTTGAACCAAGCTGATCTGCCTTCTCGGGAGCAGCCTGTGAAGTTCTGTTGGTGTTTTGAAAAGTATGTTGGGGTTGAAAGGAGATCCTTGATATTTGTGCTAGAAAAGCCTGTGTTATGGTAGAAAATGAGCACGTTGACCGTCTTTTCTGATGTGTACGTGATGGGTCCCTGTTGCTTCTTTAGGAACTACTATGATGAAAGTGACTGGTGGTGGTGACGTACAATGTGAGTCTTCCCCTTGGTTTTGGTGCTGTTTACCATCTTAAGATCCTTTTTTAAAGTCTTAAGTCTATAGGAAATGTCTCTTAATAGTAGGAGCGTTCTGGGACCATTCCTAATTTATCTCAAGTCTGCTTTACATCACTCTTTACAGTACCAAAAAGACTAGAGGACCTTTTACATGTCTATAATGGTATGAGAATGAAATGAGATATAACATGAAATACAAAAATGAGAATAACATGAGAATAAAATCAAGTTCTTCAAATTAGAAGGTTCATATCCTGATCTAATCTAAACCTGCTAATCCTCTAGCTGCTAGGCAGACAGAGAGGATTGCTTCCTATGCTCGTATGTACATTTTGGCATCACAGATAATGTCCTGCTGGCCAGGAGCTCAGTTCTCAGTGGCATCTGCCATCCTGCTCTTCTGTTGATATCTCCTTTTAAGCTCTTGGGAAATGTGGAGCCTCACAGAGCATGTTTTTATCAATCAGGGGATGAGGAAAGTAATCCCTCCCCGCCCCAGTAGCGTTCAGGAGCTTCTCTGGATATGTTTTGTAACGTTTTGCCATGCAGAAGTGCTATTGTTTTTCTATTTCCAAGTGTAACTCAACCTTTCTCGACTTCCATCCAGCAAAACCCTGTCACTTTGTAAAATCTACTTATGACAAATGATACTAATAATTTTTCTTGCTACCCAGACTGATTTGTGATCACGCTGGTCTTGGAGATCAGATAGGGTCAACACCTCTATTTCAAGAACCCATGTGATGCTGAGGTTGAGTTAAAGCATTCCAATTCCTTTCCTCCACAAGAGGGAAACTGTTGGCTGAAAACAACAGGTCTAACAGCCCCAGAGAGACTTCATGTCCTGCTTTTTTTTTCTTGTTTTATATCTAGTGCTGGGAAGAGGAAAACGCTAGCACTCTCAAATGTGTATGATTATACAACTCCTCTCCTTTCATCTCTTGTGCTTTAAGTAAACTTCATCTTGTGTAATATTTGGTCCTTTTTCAAATGCATTAATTCCTATAGAGAGCAGTAGTTACAGAAGAGACTAAAATCTAAGTCTGAAATCCCTCTCCATTGTGAAGGTGTTTGCAGAGAACAGCAGCAATAGTACCTCATCTGAATCTATTGCAGTAGGCAGCAGGAATACAAATGTTGCAGAAAGCAGGGAGTCCTACAGCGTACTGGCAGCTCAATATAGAGGGAATATGAGCTACTAGATTTCTACTTGTGAAGTAGGATGTTTTGTGTAATCACGGGGAAATAGTTGCCTCTTTAAAAGTCATCCTCTTTTTTTCTGTATTTGATTTTTTTTTGTGTGTGTATGTGTTATGAACCTTTCCTATGCACTACAGTAATAGTACATAGCCAAGTTTAAAAGACTCTTTCAGAGGTCCCCTTTGGGCTATCCAGTTTTATGTAGACAGGACACCGAGGAGCACTGAACTGCCTATTACTTTGGAGCAGAAATGGTGCTGCAGTGAGATTGATAGCAGCCATGTGCCTCCATATACAATGCTAGCTGCATAAATTACAGCCTCTTAACGATAAGGCATAGCTAAGTTTCAACTAAAGCACAGTTGTGCCTCTTATTTCAGTTCTTTCTAATACATGAGTATGTAAATAGGTATGCCAGAAAATGAAACCTGTATCTGAGATTGGGGGTGAGAGTGGGGAGGGAGTGTAGCTAGAGTATAAACAAATGAAAATTGCAGTCAAATCTATAGAATTCACTGCATTTGAACCACACTGGATCTCAAACAGCTTGGCATTTGTAACATGGCAGGATGTTTTATTACAGTGCATTCCCACAAGGTGAATTAAAGTAAGGATTAAAAAGCCCCTATAAATCAGATTTTATGGCTGCCTAAACCACCTGCAAACTGTTGGTACTTGTTTTCAAAATCCACCATCATTCTGCTGTCAAATTGATTTCGGTTTCATTAGCAGAGCTGGCATTGCCTGTGCTGGCATAATCTACTGGCTGCATAAATTACTAGGAGTGTAATTGTAAGCAATGTCTTAATTTTGTCAACAGCGTTCCAGAGTGCCAAGGATACCCTTTATGCACTATTTTTAATTGTCTCGGCTGGATGTTTTTTCAGCAAATTTTACCTCAATGGGAAATAACAGAAAGAATTACGTGAGCCTGTAGTAGTTAGTACAGGCAGAAAGATGCTGTACATGAAACCCAAGAAGAACATTTACCAAGGGACTCTCCAGTATTTGTAAACAGTTTCTAATTCAAAAGGTAACTTCTTAAGTACTGAGGATAAGTGAAGAAGCATGGTTGGGTGGCCCTGTGTAGTATGGAGGTACCAGAATGTATTGCAAATGCAAGCTGATGGTGCCAGCTTCACTCCAGGCGGGGGGGTTAAGCTTTGGTTCACAATCAAAATTGTGCGAGTGCTACAGCTGATGGGAACTCTGACTCGTGGAGGAAGAGCTTGGTTCCCCGTGGCTGTGCAGCCATTCCACTCTCAGGAGGTTGTTTGCTCAGGTCAGGATTTTGCAGCCTGGCATAAGGTCTATAAAACTTGTCTGAGCCTCCGGCATGTTATATGTGACCAAAACATCCAGGGGTGTTATGCTTCACCTTAAGGTTTTACCAATGTTAGCTGCATTAAACATGCAGAAGAAGATAATGGGCTGCACGGTCTGTGTCTTCAATTTGGCGAATTGTCTCCAAATCGTTCTATATGAACAAGGTGTCTATAAATATGTAATTAATGAACATGAGAGAAGCTACAGCCAGCAATCAACTCTACGTACTATAAATCTTGGGTAATCGTGTGCTCAGTAAGTTACTCTGTACCACAATTGATTTTTACAGTTGAAGACTTCAAGTAGAAGATATCTTTTTCTATTTGGTTGTGAGTAAATGTGGGCAGTGCAGCAAGATTCATATTATGATGGGAGGGAATGCATTTGCCCTGTAAATGTGGAGAGTTAATGTTGTGGTGTACCTCTGCATGAAATAAGCCTTAGTAAGGTAGTTGATAGGTTTGTTCCCTTCCTCGCTCAAAAGCATTCATTCTTAGCAATACTCCATATATTAAATGGAATAGCAATGGATTTGTTAAATCTGGAAGTAGGAGTCCTTCTGTTTCAATTTAAAACCCGTAGCAGATTTTGCTAATGCGTGGTTTACGTGTAACCATTTATTTCTCTGAAACACCAAAGGTACAGCCAGGGAATTCTTAAAAGCTCTCTAAGGCTGTCCGCTGTGCTGCACTCCAGCCTCTCTCCCTCCTCTCTTCCTTTAAAACTCTGGGCTGAGATGACCGTTGCAGGAAGAGCTTTTCACATCAATCAGGACTGGATTCTGGTTGCCAATACGCAGAGAGCCAATTTAGCTGTCTACTCGAGTATGTGATCTAAGTAACATTGAGGTTAAAGCCTTATCTAAATCCTATTAAAGCCAATGCTAAGACCCCATAAACTTAATTGGGTTTAGTGTAGATCTACTTTACAGATTTCTTTTTGTATCTTGACACATTTGTAATTTTTTGATCAGTGAGTACTTTTTGATAAGCTGTAGTTAAACTTGTCTGGGACAGTACCATGTATCCTTACCTTCATTCTTTTAAATCAGAGTGGCATATGTAATGTGTAATCTGAGAAGACAACTAATATGTCTATATTCAAGAAAAACTATCCCCAAGAAGTGAGCCTAACCTTTTTTTGCCATTAAAACCAATCTCTCAATTTTGGTAACCTGGTAGTTGTGTTTTATGTTGGTTACTTTGGGTAGGGTTCAGTCCTCCTATTTATGGATTTTGGAATTTACTTTAATCTATGAAAGGCTAAGCTGATGAAAATTAATGCATTTTTGATATGTCTTATATGAGCTGCCTTAGATATTGCACTACAGAAATTTGGCAAAAGTAAAGCCTGAAATACTGTGGACAGAGAGGGCACGGTATTAGCCTTATTCACAGGGGAGAAAGTTTCTGTCATTCAGAGTCATAAGGTTAAGTCAGTTCTTCTTCCGTGTCATTGCTGTGTTTCCATTGGCTTCAGTAAACTTAGTCTCCCTCACAAAAACGTGGCTGTGATAAAAGTTTTATTTGCACTTTATTTGCATCTTTATTCATTTAAGTAGGCTTATTGAGATAAAGGTAGAAATAGCATTTGTGCCTTGAGTAGATACTATCATCTGCATTCCAAATGATGTCTCGTATTAAATACTCGGTTTTGACAGTGGGCCAAGCTGTAGATGCCCTCTTGTAGGCAATTACTCGATTGAATGAATAATCTTACCAAGTTTGATACAAGTAATCTTACAAGTAAGTGCTCACCAATGTGACAGGAGTTTTGGCACCTGCAGTGCTTTTCAGTCCTGATAATTGATCGATAGACTGGAGAAGAAATGAACTGCAGTGTTATTAGCATCCTTGGTAAGTTAGCAGAACTATTGAATATGTAACTCGTTGGCTTACCTGTCATTTAGGATTGGGGTCCTAGTTCAGTGGGGTTTTCTGGTGTGTTAACATTGTAAGATGGGTACTCCATGGGAAGCAAGTATTGGTTATACATCCCTCGCACAAGGTGTTGAACTCGGGGACGTTTTATGTTGACTTCCCAGAGATCAGTCTTCTATGAACATATTTTATTAATTAGCCTAAAACTCTTGTGAAGAAATAAGTGATAGCAATTATTAAACCTTTGCTGCATTTAATTTATTCCTCTTAAATTCTTCTGTGGCTTAACAGCTAAGGATGAAGTTTGCAAGGTGATAGTGCAAGACTCCATCTGTTCAGACAGATTAAAGGAACCAGAGGACAACTTTTAAAGGATGAATACTAAAGGTATTGTTATTGCTCTTGCTGAGTTTAATTACAGAGAATAGGGACCGATAAATATGTCTACAGGACATATTGATTGCTCTGGGAATGTACACATCCATTTAAAGGCAAAGTCAAAGATGTATCAACTGGATATGACCTATCAAGACAAGCATAAAGCTGAAAGGTGAATATTTGCCAAAGTGGGTGGTTAGTTTTGTTTTACGTACTGCTCTAAGGTACTTTAAAAGGTCACTCAGTGCATCAGGTGAGTACCTGTATGCGTTCTTCACCACAGAAAGCCGGGGGTTGGAAGGGGCCTCTGGAGATAGTCTAGTCCAACCCCCCCGCTCAAAGCAAGGTCAACTAGAACAGGTTGCGCAGGACCGTGTCCGCTTGGGTTTTCAAGATCTTCAACGATGGAGACTCTGCAACCTCTGAGGGCAACCTGTTCCTGTGTTTGAAGCTTTTTCTTATGTTTAAATGGAATTTTCTGTATTTCGGCTTGTGCCCATTGTTCCTTGTCCTGTCTCTAGGCAGCAGATAAGAATCTGGCTCTGTCTTCTTTACTCCCCCCATCAGGTACTTAGACACATTGATGAGATCCCCCTGAGTCTTCTCTTCTCAAGGCTAGGCTGTCCTGGAACCCTCACCCTCTCCTTATCTGACAGATGCCCCAATCCCATAATCATCTTTGTGGCCTTCCTTTGCACTTGCGTGAGTGTCTAATGAATGAAAGTTTGGACTTGGAATATTTTAGGTTGCATTCAGGTGAGTAATTTCACTTCCCAGTTTATGATTTTCTTGTCTGTTTAAAGAAAAAAATTCCAAACAATGCTGTACTTTTTTAAAAAAAAAAGGAAAAAAAGGAAGCCTCGGCTAAAAAGAATTGATAGAAATCAGAAATTACCTTCATTATGTCATCAGAAGAGAGTGTAAAGGATCCATGTTCTCGCAGTGCTCTAATATGCCCTTTGGCTAATTCAGATTTCTAGATCCGGTGAAGTGAAGGCTCGAAGGCCTGAGCAGCATTCATGTGGGACACTGAGATCTGAATGCATCAGAGGAGGGAATTGAAACTTTGGTCCTATAGTCCAGCAGAAAATCTTTACCACGGATCAGTTACTCTGTTAAATTATCATTAACCCATATTCCCAAAAAGTTCTGCCTTTGAGGATACTAGTAAATTCATATCCAGGACAACAGACAATGATTTTAAAAAAGTCAAACTTCTGAACAAAACTGTCTTTAGTCACTTAGATGCTTTCAAAAGTTCTGCCAAACTTGCAATAAACTCTCAATTAACCTATCGTTGTTATAAAGACTGAATTTAGCAAAACTAACAAATTTCCCCAGCGAGACCAATAATTAGAGCTTGCAATGTGTTTTATAATCACTTTGAATAGGCCAATAAGTGCATATATTTTAGTAGCAGTCACTTCATCCTTTTCATTAAAAAAATTAAAGGTTGCAAATGTGTGTTTTATTTTCCTCAAAGGTTATCTGGGGTTTTTCTCCCCTCTAGAAACCAAATGCCCTAAAGACACACTGGATTGCTTATCCAATTATGGCTGCTTTCCTAACTAATAGTTTTTAGATATTCATTTTTAATGATTTTTATGCCTCTTGAAAATGCCAGCAATATTGCTCATAAATCATTGTCCTTTCCTTTAGCTCTCCTGGATTAATATAAATTCACTTTAATTACAATTCTAGTTGGAGCAACTGCTTTTAATCCTACCTGCTTTTTGAGGTAGGAATTTAGTTCAGTACAGCTCATTAAATAGCAGTGGTATAGGTTAACGTCATGATTAGATGTAGAGTGAGATACTGGGGGAAGGGGAATTTCTATGCTGCTAGAGAGATTGCAGCTTGCTTTAAGAAGCATTAATCTTTATGCTGTGTGTTTTTCCTTTGATATTTTCTGCTTAGGACCGTATCACTGTGTGTCAGCTTTTACACAATGCTTATATAATTTTGAAATAACTGCATGCATACTAATGGTGATCGTAACTACCATAGACACCCCTCCTCTCAGGGTGTCCATAGACAGGTATGACAGTGAATCCGTTGTATTTTAAATACATTGTTACCTTCGTTTGGAGGTCAGCGGCTGTCGGTGGAAAGAACCAAGATTCATGACGGTTTGCAGATGTAAGGTTGAGTCAGCGATGTTTGGTGTTACCGATTCCCTGACTTTTTGGCCAGCCATGATGTGTGGAGGTGTGCTGAGCCCCGTGCCTTGTGTGCGGGGAGCTCCTCTGCCACCTTGGATATCCACTGGAGTATAAATGCTATCATTTCATATCCATGCTGCGCTAGAACAAACGCAGGGGAAAAAAAACAGCTGCAATAAAGCTGTATTGAATATGATAAAACTGCTTTTGATTTATATTCATGGGGAGTGGAATCCAAATTGAGCCCAAAGGTGAAAACAGAGGTGTAAAACCTTATGTAGCCCACTGCCTCTTTAAGAAAACATCTATTTCTTTTGCTAAATATCAATCCAGGGAAAAAGACCTGTGTGTGTTTCATTTTTCTTTGCTGATGTTTTGATGTGATTAAATTCATGGTGCTGCAAAGAAATATTGCCAAGCAAACCTCACAGCGGAAGAAATAGTGCAGTGTTCTTCCAAAGCCAGCAAATGCACAGTGGCTTTCTCTTTAGCATAATTAGTAAAAGCACAGTTCCACTCTAACCTGTAAATCACTTTTTTTCTCTGCATGGGGCACTTCTGTTAAATGCTGACTATCTTCTTTCAGTCAACTGGCACAGCTAAACAGGGGAAAATATTAACACCTTAACCCTCTGCGGGATATTTGGGGAGTCTGATGCAGATGTGTAATCAACAGAAACTTTGCCTACATTGAATAATTTCATTTCTCTAGCTATTCATTTCTGGGCTACTGATGAACTCAGAATTTAGGAGGCTCATGTGATATTTATAGTGGTGGTTGTTGTTGTTTTTTTTTTTTTTAAGAAAAAATAATGTGGCTTACATTTCTTTGCATGTCTCAGTTCCCTGAGGAGGTGTTGCTTCTGGCATTTGACTAGGCACTAAAATACTTTCTTCTCAATGCTTTCACAGTGGAAAAACATTTCTGTGAAAGACCAGTCCTACTGGTTTGAGAAGATAAGTAGGGTTATGGCCGAAGCATTATCTAAGTCTCTGGCTTCATTTTTTTTAACTCCTTTTAAATTTTTCTGACACTCAGAATTGCCACAGGGAATTTTTGATCTGAAGGGAGAATAACCAACTCGCACTGATTTTGTACTTGAACCAATTTCAGGAAGAAAACCACCTTCCAACCAACCTTACCAATTTATCTTTAACTGCCTGATGGTCTGGCCCCACTCTGTTATTCTCCCCTCTTTTTTTTGTTTGTCTGTCTTTAAAGGTGATACGCATGCTTCCCTCTTGGTCCCGTGCTGGCTGGTTGGTTTGTTGGCTGTGCGCAGGAGTGATGGTCCCTGAGTACAACCCTGTATGGCTCCTAGCACATCCTGGCCCTAACCTTAGCTGCAAGTTTTTCTTTTCAAAGCATTTATTGGCTTTCCATAAATATTTAAAATAGCAAGGTGATGGATTGCATATGTAATTACAGCCTTTTCTTCTGTAAAGCAAGGTAGCCATTCTACCATGGCAGGATTTGGTTTCTTAGAAGAAACCCAGAGCTTTTCCAAAACAGTCAGCAGCCAGCCTTTACAGTGCTTGTGTGGAGTAGATAGGATTGGTTATGCCCAGTTTTGAATTGAAAGGCCGAGTAGTTATTTTCCGGGTCACAAAGTGAGAAAATGAACGAGCTGGAAATAGGAGCTGAGAGCCCTGGTTCCCCGCCTTGTGCTCATAAATACCCTGCCTTCCGTGTCACCTTTACAGACATCCTTTGCAAAGGTATTCAGTTGAACAGAGCACGAATGCACAGGAAGATTAAGCAAGACTCACAACTTTGGAAAGTCAAGAACAAAACATGGGTGTCTTGGTGTTGAGCTGGTCACCCTTCCACCAAACCCCAGAATCTTTTTACCCAGTACTGGGCAGACATCTTCTGATCCCTGCATCTTCACTCCTGGAAAGTTGGGTGTTTGGGAAAATGTGTGGCTTGCTAGATGTGGAAGGCTCCATGTTTTGAGCTCTCTCTTATTCTGACATTGGAAGAAGTCACTAAGCCACTTACTTTTTCAGTACATCACATAAAATGCAAAGTGTATTTGATGAGGAGCTACTTACACAGTTCTTTACAACATGTAGACAGAGTTATGAGGCTGGGCAGCAGCTTTGTTGATGAAAGAATAAAGAAGTAGATTTTTTTTTTTGCTTTCACCCTTTGAAATGGGCAGAATAAAAACTTTAATTACTTGTTTGTCTATAAATAATTCGGAGAAGCTGTAGGTTGTGCTTCTACACATGCACACACAAGTGAGATACATATCTAGTGCTAGAAAATTGCTCGAGCCTCTCGTAGGTAGTAAATTCTCCATGTATTTATGGCCAATAGTAGATGTGCCCACGCGTGCTGACAGAGAAATCGTACGTCAAGGTGATCAGCGAAGGGCAGCAGGAAAGAGTCTTTTCTCTTCTGTAAAGGCAGCCAGGTGTCAGGCTTTCTCTAGGTAGTTTTTCCTACAAAGAGGTTGACTTTCCTTATGGACAGAAAAAAATTTCTCACCTCGACAGGCTAAAGCACTGACCACATGTCAGATTTCACTACTATCCGTCGTCTTGCAGACATCCATTGTCAACATGTGTTCCTTAATCCCTTAGCTTGCAGTTCCTTCTTTCCTGATGGTTTGTTACATTAAGAACGTCCTGTACTCTGCATTTATGTGTTTTTACCTGTCAACGCTGTCTGTCTTTGGTGTCCAATATGACAGGAAAGCCTTGACACGTGCATTTGTGGTGTGCAGGTGATGCTGGACTTGGCATTGAGTACCTATGTATGGCTGTTTCCTTAGCGTGCGCATTTCTGCTCAGTCCTTCCCCTGTTCCTAAATATTCTTGAATAATTATTTGCAAGATGAAGCATGAAGGAATTAGTAGGTGAAATTGGGTGATTCTTGAATACATGAAGATTGATAATAGAATATTTGAGGGAGGAGGAGTTGTGAACGAGGACAGGTAATTGTCTATAGAAATCTGTGAATAGGAGCTAGCTACCTATCAATATAGAATGTGTGTTGCTTTATTTCTTTAGGAAGAAATGAGATTGAGTCATATATCAATTAACCTTAAGCCAGATAAGTGGCTGAGGATTAATTTGCTAGATAATACTGGAATCTGGGAGGATGTGGAGGATTTGTTGGAAACTATTTAAAGTATAATTAATGTTCCTTTTAAATATACAGAGAGATAACAGAATTAGTTGAAAAATCTTTTTGTTAGAAAATGGAACATTTTCAAAGGAAAATAAATGTTTAAGCATCAGTTCCCAGCTGCTGGGAGGTGATGTGGTTTCATGCAAGACAAAGGAGCTTTGCAGAGTTATGCTGTAGAGGATCATGTCCTGGTATTAAAAGGACAGAATTTAAATGCTGAGTTGCTGAGCGTTTTTGCAGGCTGCCCATTAGGATGCCGATAATGTTAATCGGAGCTCTGTTGCCTGGCATGAGGCCTCTACACTTGGATTTGGAACAGGATTTGCCTTGTGCCCATTGTTGTGATGCACTGAATAGCTTTTACTGGGGTCCTGAGCTGCTTCAGTTTCTGCTGGCTTTTCTTCTTCCAGGGGTGAGGTACCAGGAGAAATTGTCAGCAGTTCTCTCTGTTTACCCTTTGGGGCAAAGTGCATCTTCAGAAAATGTAAATATTTAGATTGTTAATTTATACCCTTGGCATTCCGGGTGACTTTTTAAAGTGACTGACGTGCTGCGTGATTAGTTGCTCGTAGCCTCATAATTAGCTGAAATGTCATTTACGTTGCATCGCCTCGTTGTGTGTTTTGCTATGTGTGTATCACTGGAAAGGAAAGCACTCGTACGGATACCACTGCGCTGGCAGCATAGCTGTTTAGCTGGGGGCAGACTTTCTCTTTTAGATTAGCAACCTGTTAAAAAATAGAAAACAATAATAGCAATTACGTGCTGCCTTTACTTCAGTTACGGCACCATAAAAACTGAACCTGTGTCTAATTTGTGTGCCCTCTGAGAGGACCTGACCTAGAGGAACTGGCACCCATGGAGACTCTTTCCTGTGTGCGTACGCTGATTGGTTTGGGTTTTTTTCCTTTGATGCATTTTTCATTTGAAGATCTCAAAACCCTTCAAAATTTTCTGCCAAGTTGTTCACTTGCAACTCCAAAGAGTTTCAAGGTGTTTTTTCTTTCTGCTATGGTTAATATGCTTCAGAAAGCCAATGCTTTATGCTGCGGATCTAAAATAGTGTTAATATGTACCTTTCCGCTGAGCTTTTGATTTTGTGTCTTATTGTCTGGCACGTTTAACACCCAGGTTCTGCAGCGTCCTGCTGACGTATTTCAAGTGCTTTGTTGAAGAGAGATTACATTTATGGGTAAGGGTCAGATTTTTAGAAGGAATTAAGCACCTAAGCTCTTTTCAAACCTAGCCTGTGTGTTACAGGAGGCAACGTGTTGGGATCTATTGTCCACTCCATTGTGTCTGGGACGCCTTTACTTGGTCAGTGTTGTTATGCCTCAGCTTCTATTGTATCGCTACCATGTTTAATGCATTCCTGGGCACGAGGTGCTGGTAGAGAAATAAAGCTTGAGCCAGCCGCTGCTAACAGGTCTGTAGGAGAATCTTTCAAAACCCTTTGCCATCCGTTTAGCACTGCGGGTAAGTGGTTCTGTTTAGCTGGAGAAGCCAAATTATGAGAGATGTTCTTTTATCATCACTTTTATATCAGAAAGAGTGCAATAGTATTTTTACCCATCAGTAGGATGCAAAAGTGCCTCTACCTTCTGATTCCTATATAAACGGATTTCACATTACTCAATACAATGCACTTTAGTGATTGGAAATGTCAAATTGATTAGGGAAAGCTGGCGTTTTGAAAGTGCTGGAGTGTGTCTATGGCTACACAGTCTGGCAAGAAGCTTCAAATTATCTTAAGCTGCTAAAACACAGACTTTCTAACCCACAAATGTGACGTTAATGTCTCTTGGGGTGCAGATTATGGAGGAAAATGATCCTGCTCAGCTTCCTCTGGTTACATTATGCATTCACAGCAGTTTCTGAGGGAACCGGGTCCATGTGATTTATTTTGGGTATGAAAAATCTGTCTTACAATAGCTGTAGTTCAGTATTTATTTGCATTTAGCCAATATACTGGGATCATAATATTGATGATCATTTCATTTTACCATGAAAGGTGATGTTTTCTGATACAGTCTGTAGCTCTCGCAGTCCGAACAACTGTTACTCAGAGCTTTGCAAGATTTTTCCTGTTAGGAACAGGTTGAGCATAGCTTGGCTTATTCAGAAAGTGTATGCACAGGCCAAATTCAGAGTGACTCGAGGCCAAGTTAAATACCCGAGCATCTGAATGCAATGTGCCTGGCCCTTTCAGGTGCTTTAGAAAGCGTGTGTTAGACATCAGGCTCCTTTTACGGTGAACAAAGAGAAGTGTGACCCCGGTACCAACAGACGATGATTCATGCTTCTGCACAAGTGCTTTTAAAACAAAAGAAAACAAAATCTTTATTGAACCTCAGATGAGTATAAAGTGAGCCAAGCAGCTTCACAGAAAATTAAGATATTAAAAGTGTTTCTTGCACCCAGCTGGTAGTTTTATGATGATGTCTCTTGGCGTGCATCTGCACCAGTTAAAAATAATTCTGAAATAGCAAGGTTCTTGGCCCTGCTGACGCTTTTGGTTTTTTCCTTTCAAATAAGGTTTTACTAAGAAGAAGGTTTCCTCTTATGATTTATGATGGCTTGCCCTTTATCAGAGTACTTGTTTCAGGTTGAAGTCTTTGTAATAGCACAGCTGATGGAGGAGTTTGGGCATGAAGAAGTTATCAATATTAAAAATATCCTTTCATGACAGCAGCGCCTTTGTTAAAGAAAAGCTTTCATTATTTGCTAAAAATGGTCAGACCCTATACTCCTCCATGTGTCTGTTCTGTTGCCAGGCTGCCTTTATTGAGGATTTTTTTTCCTTTCTTGCACGTTAGCTTCTGTGAATGAACAAAATGAGTATGGGTATGTCATAATGAAAAATAGATACCTGAAGTCAGGTCCAGAAGGGTAAATGGGGTCTGGGGTGTGGAAGACGTAGTTCACGTTCAATTAAAGTCACTGACTGCTGTAAAATATCTCCCCTTCAACTCCAGCTCTGCCTTTTGAGCTATCTTGCCCCAGCAATGACTGAAGCCTGCCTGAGGGGCAGAGTCGGGGCAGTAAGAGATCTCGGAATGGATCGTTACTGCTTAAGTAAGCATAAAACATCCATGTATTTTCCCACAGTTCTGCTACGGGAAAATAAAAACTGTCTGTTTCTCCCTATTTACTGTAGTGGGTTAGTGGTAATCACTGTTTATGAAGTCACTCATAAGAAAGTAATAGCCTGAGTAGTGCTTTGGGATTAAAGCACATCTTTAAATGATACTATAAGGAATCATTTATGTAATGCAACACTGATCTGTAGCCCTGAGATGGGTTTACATCCCATGATTGACCAAACATTGCTGGTTTTATTGCCCATGATGATACGTAGTGTTCTCGTATTTTTCTTTCTGTGTAAAAGTAGCTTTTGTGGCTGGTGATATTTAGCATTGGTGAAATGCACAGGGCAGGCTGTGACCGGAGCTTTCCAGTGGCCTTACCTGGGCGATGGAAAGTGATGTTCGCACCGGTTCCAGATCAATAGCGGGTTTCACTCGTGCCAGGTGACTGCATTTGCCAAAGGGGGAAGCGAGCTGTGAAGTGACGAAGGTTAAGAGCTGGGTAGGTGAGTAACTGGAAAATAGCCAATTGCCATTTTTCTTTTTAATGAACACACAGGACCAAATTCAGTGGCGATATTACGCCAAGTACTTGCATTAGAAATCATGGTGACAGTTTATTTGCATCCTGGGAATGCAGGGAACCAAGTCGTATAGCCTAGGGCCCTCTTGAATAAATGCAGTACAAGATGAATTAAAAAAATAGTAAAATCATTCCGTAGCTGGTTTATATGATGGTAATTGTGAAAATGTCAGCATATGGGATCGATTTTCTAGAAGAACCTTCTCAAAACATACACATGGAGTCAGTGTTCTGCATTGGATCTCATTGTGGTGACGTTGGATGTGTTGAAACTTTTGTAGAAGGAAGGTTTGGACCAGATTTTGAAATAGTTCACAAACGTGTTTCAGTGTTAACATCAGCAGGCAGACACAAACGTTCCTCTTTTCCCCTTAAACACTCGTCTACGCTGTTTTGTCAAGAGATGGGATCGTGTTTCAGTTTTGCGTATGAAGTGACATCTTAGAAATTTAGCAGTTGAGGCTGGAGAGCTGTGACTCTTGCACTGCCAAGCAGTGCCCTAAATGCTTGACATCTCTCCCCAGCTGCTCATTATGAAAACCACAGCCTCTAGGAGCATGCAAGCAAGGGAAGGGCCCCTCGTTATTAACACATGGCTTCCAGGCAGGTTATGCTTGCATTTATACTTTGTGGTTTGGTGGGGTGTTGGGGTTGTTTTTGTGGGTGGTTTTTTTTTTTTTAAATCTTATTCACCCTTGCAGATCTGAAACAGCTTCCCTGATGGCCTTCTGAATACTTGGTAAAACCCATTAATTTGGAGCAAGGATGGCAGTTATGCTCATAAGAGAGCTAAGGAGACTGTTTTGCTGCTTTGGTTTATTGGATGACTGAGCTAATTCATTATTTGTATAGGAATCTTATTTTTTACTGCTGGATGGTCACCCATTCAGGACTGTAAACCTAATTAATTTGAATACATGAGATTTGCAAGTGGGTGTTTCTGTTTTGGTTTAAATATAAGAAATAATTAGCTAGCAAAAACTTTACTGCTTTGTAACTAACTTTTTGGCAGTTCTGCAGTTAAAGCTATAGGCAGTGTATTAAGTCCAAGAGAAGAATATGGTGATTAAAAATGAATTCCTTACTACTTGGACGGTATCAACAGCTAGCTCGTGTTTGTTAGGAGAGGGCATCTGTCTCCCTGCCTTATTAGATGAGAAGGCAAATATAAACACAAGGAAGAGCCAATCTAGCCCCCTCCATTGCTTCCACTTTGCCAAAAACTGCTGTACTGACTATTCTAGTGGGCTGCTGCAGCTGCGAATACATCTGCTGCCACTGTGCCCCTCGCCACGGGGGTTGTCCCTGTAGGTTTTCTCTGAAATGGCAATCTGTCAATACAAATATTGACAAGTGCCATCTTACTGCTGTGTCTTTTAACCAGATTAGGTTCCCCAAAAGGAACAGCATACGCAGAGGTGCTGAACAGGAGCTGTACACTTTGTTTGTACGGGCAATAACTGGCAGAGACAGGCTGATGCAGGGGGAAAAGGAGTGCCCTGTCAGCCTTATATTTATCTGCAGATAAATGGACATGATCAATTCTTGAAATGTAGTTAGCACCACATTTACACTGTCTAAAAAAAATTTCCTTGACTTTCCATCATTTTATGGGGGATCCTTATTCTGAAATACACTGGAAGACATAACATATCACCAAAGGGCTCACGTGAGGAGGGTTGTCCACAACGCCAGGATTCAGACAGTGTTGCCAAGATGCAGTGGTAGGATGGAGGGAGAAGTCAATTTTGCAGCACAGTTCCAAGAGAAGCCGGTAAACATATGGAAAGGACACCCATTACAGAAGGGTACTTCTGAGACTGAAGACCTGGAAGGAGCCAAGAAAATCTGTGTTCGGTTCCTTATGTTGGTGTGAGCTGCCTGCAAATCTTTTTCTTAGAATGGATACCTGTATTCTCGGTACCTGGAATCAGAGCGGCTGCATCCTAGGGCAATGAAGATAGATGTTAATGAGTAAAGTGGGCACCACAAATGTTTCTCTGCTATAGGCATCCTAATATAAGAAGGACATATATTATTATATATGCAATATATTATTATATATATGCAATGTATTATTTTACTATTTAATATATTAATTGCAAGAAGGGCAATAATAGGGGCAACAAAGCTGGTGAAGGGGCTGGAGCACAAGGCTGATGAGGAGCGGCTGAGGGAACTGGGGTTGTTCAGCTTGGAGAAAAGGAGGCTGAGGGGAGACCTCAGCGCGCTCTACAACTGCCTGAAAGGAGGGTGTAGAGAGGTGGGGGTCGGTCTCTTCTCCCTCATAACAAGTGATAGGACGAGAGGAAATGGCCTCAAGTTGCACCAGGGGAGGTTTAGACTGGATATTAGGAAATTTTACTTCACTGAAAGGGTTGTCCAGCATTGGAACAGGCTGCCCAGGGCAGTGGTGGAGTCGCCATCCCTGGAGGTGTTTAAAAGCCGTTTGGCTGAGGTGCTCAGGGACATGGGGTAGTGGTGGGCTTGGTAGTGTTAGGTTTACAGTTGGACTTGATGATCTTAAAGGTCTTTTCCAACCTAAACGATTCTGTGATTCTGTAATATATGCTGATAGCAGCCAAGGAAGCCAATACTTTGAGTGCTAAAACCACCTAAGCAGCTCTCCAGAGGAGACTGATTACTGGGGAGAAGGGAGCATGGACAGTGGCATTGCTGTGGCTGTGTCTGCTCTGAGGGGGCACACAGCTCTGTTTGTCCTGTACTCCTAAAGACCCCAGGCTGATATTAATGAAAGCAGTGTTTGAATCACCTTGAGTAAAAAATTTAGTTCCTGTAATATGTTTCAATGAACACAATGGCCCTGTTGGCATTTTACATAAAACTTAGTGAAATTTGGAACGAGTGCTTTAAAAGGAATAATCCATGTGCTTTGGATAAGACAGCTTACAAGTTTTTGTTTGTTTGTGGTTTGTTGTTTGGTGTTTTTTTATGGGGCTGATGGAGATGTAGCAAGATTGGACTGGGCAAAGCCTGTAGTCCAGTTTCTGGCTTAATATTTGATGGAAGTGTGATCCCTACACTGGCAAGCATCTGGGTATTTTGATGACGTTCTAGTGATGTTAACTGGGAAAAGGAGATGGGAGAGGCATAGGGAGGGCCTGTGGGGCCGAAATTCATTCAGATGAGCTATCGGTTACCATGTCTGCTGCTGCTGGTGCCTGGCAGCTTGGAAGTGGATGCTGGGGCTTTTTACAACCCTGATTAACATACTTGGCCTTCTTAGTGTGTCACTAGAGCCAAGGCTGTTTGCTCAGGTTCCATCTCTGCTGCAGTGAACCACTGAGAATGGCAGTTCAGCTTTTTTCAGCCTTTTGATGCTAGAAATCTCCATTAGGGACTTTTTTAGGGTCCTTGTGTCTTGAAAATTAATGTTAAGAGAGTTTTCGAAGAGAACAACTGTAGGACAGTTATAGTTCCTTCTGCTCATTTTTGATTAAAGCCTCTTCATATTTATTTTTAAGAGAATCGCAAGGCATTTTCTTGTCGCTAAATATAAGCAGGATGACTCAAAGAGAATGCTGAGGTCCAGATTTTGAGAAGTGAATCAGTGAGATGCTTAAAGCACTATTAAATCCCACTTCATATTTTCAAAGTTGCCAACAAATGTAAACAACAAAAATTAAGATAACATGTTGTTTTGGTCTGTATTCTTTAGGATGACATATGCTGCTGAGTCTTGGAGAGCACCTCGCAGATATGCAAGTGCTTTAATACTGCACTCCATAATGATTCATAGATATGTGAATTTTTTTCCTAACTTGAACTTCTGCTATGCCTCTAAAGGAGACTGACATCGTTCCCATGTTAAATTGAACACTGCACCTTGCTTGACCATCCCTGCACAGTTTTGAGTCTTTTTAAGGTATTTAGGCATCTAAAGAAGCATACTGGCATAAGTTGTTTGTTTTGGTGGGGGTGTTTTATTGCTTAAGTATTTCCTCTTGTTTTTACATGCAGAGGTATTTTTGAAAATCCTGAAGAACATTTGTTTACACATTTAAGCTGGTAGGCACCTTCAGAAAGCTTGTCCACAGAGAACCTGCTGCTTATTACAGCAGTAAGAAAGATTTAAAAACAAAACCAAACCACATTACCCTAGTTTCTAGGGTAAATGAGTGTGATAATGTCTCATAGATCATTTCTAAGACTGTTTCTTCTAAATCTGAATTTTAAGCCATGTTTCTTCCAAGGACTTCATTCTTTTTGCTAGAGGCTATCATCTTGTAGCTTTTAGTCCATCTTCAGTTGCCTTTCAAAAGGTCCCTTCACATGCTGTAAATATTTTAAGTCCAGATTAAATGAGGGAGCACCAGTGCAAGCATCCAGCTTCATGTACAAATGTATTTGGAAGTGACAAAGTGTATCTTGGAAGTGACAAAGAGCTGTTTGACTGTGTCTCAAATGCAGCTGCTTAAGGTTTAAAATGTTATAATTTCTGTCTGTGAGTGTGTGGTCACAAAAATGTTGATGCAGTTGACCACAGCTGCTAAACTGAGAGAAAATCGGTTACCTAGTCAGAGCCGAAGGATCTGCCTGAGTATGTGAGTGAATTCACAAGATGTATATGCCTGACTCGGGTGAATCCTTTTAAAAATGAACCAATTTGTAAATGTTGATGCATATATAACTTTTAAGGAAAGAAATTACACGTTGACTTTTTTGTTAGATGTCTTTATATTCACAGTGCTACTTAATTAAGGTGTAATTTTTTTCCATATGGTTCCATTACAAGGAAAAAAATCCCTTTACAAAGAGGTGGTAGAATATTAGCATGAAGCTTACCCTATGCAAAGGGAAGAATTCGAGGTATCATTGAAGTAACAAGAATCACTGTTCTATAGGCCTGAATTTCCCATTTATTGCCTATTTAGAGTGTGATTATCTCTTGTGCTGAGATGTTTTCCTATAGCCCTGACAGGCATGAGGTGCCCTGCTCAAGAAGTGGATTTATTTGATTTTTTAAGTGCTGTGTTTCTGCTTTTCCAGTATTGGGACTAAGACAATTCATGTCAAATTTCAGATGGGAACAGAGGAAATCCAACTGCTTTACATCACATATGAAAACTTGACCGACTCTGGGTTTAAAGTTGGAAATCCTAATCAACTAGAGTGCATTCTCAAGTCTGATAAATCTTAACAGACCTTTTAATCAATATAGCTTAGAGTGTGTGCCAGAGCATATAGCCAGCTGTAATATATACGACTTTCGGTAAAGTTACAGAATTCCTGCACGTGTTTATTTAGGATAAGTGTCTCTCTAAGTTGTTGTATTGTTGCTTATGGAAGGGATTTAAGCTGACTCTGAGCTTAAATTACTGGGGTTTTTTCTTCCCAGTTTAGAGCTTTTTCAGGTGTCACAATCTAGGGGTACTATTACAAAAGAGAAGCAGGCCTTTTGAATGGTGGTGCTAATTTTAGATGTGTATGCGTGTGTAGATACGCTTGTGCTCCATCATGCACCATTTCTCACTTTTTCAAGTGCCACTTTTAGTCATTTGCATGACCTTCCCAAGTGCTGGTCGGAATATCACTGAATATCGCTTATGGGCAGGAGCTAAAGGCCAGTGATGTCACTCTGTAGCTCGGTTCAGTAAGCTTTGCGCTGAGCTGAACAGAGTTTTTCTGTATTCGCAAGCCTGATGTTCTTGGCAATCCACTTGTTCCCGCTGCTGCTTACATGTAAGAACAGATTTACCACCTCCAGGTACCTTGGAACTGACTCTGGCGTAGCTGGCCGAGTTGGTCTATATTTACAGGGGTTTGTGCTGTAGATGAGAGCACAAATTGGCACCCGCTGCCCGTGCCTGTGACAACAGCCTTTCCATGGAAGACTTGTAGCAGGAGCAGACTAACTCGGGCTGCTCGCCATCTCCCTCTGTGCGTACGCAGCCCCTGTTCCAGTAGGTCGTATACGGCATTTGGTTTTCTTGCTAGCTCCATATGGGAATGATTCTTGTGGAAGCAAAGGTTAGTCTAGCCAAAGTGTTTTCTGCTGTAGAGAGACGCTGTGTTGCCTGTGTTGTGTGTCTCAATGTGCTATGGAGGTGATTGGTGTAGCCCTTACTCAACATCTTTGTCTTGGGCAGCTACGGTAAGAGTCATACCCTGCACTTGAAAGCAGGATGGTAGTGGGGAAAAACTATTTTCACTTCTCTTGACTGTACATATATAAAACTTTAAACTTGAAAAGCTCTCCCCCTGCCAGGATTTCTCTAAAGAAAAAAGATGACCTTGGCATGCTACTGTAATTGTCACTTGCTGTTTCCCTTGGCACTGTTAGGACAAGTGTTGCTTGTACCCTGAAGGCAGACAGCAGTGCTAAATTCTATCCGACTGTGACTGTTGCTTTATTACCATGAGGACGCAGGACTGAGCAGACACTGCAGAAGAAGATATTTCAAACTCCTCTTATACCTTCAGTTTGGGAAATTACATTTTGCCATGTAGTTTTTAATCTGTCGGTATAGACCATACAAAATGACAAGTGAGCATGATTTAATTTTATGATAGCACCGTGTTAGATGACCACTTTATGTTGCTGTAAAAGAGGGATTTGAAGTGGTGGTGTGCTTTGCTCTTCCTTCCACATCTGAGATTCTTGTTTCTTGAAGTCTGACAATACAATCTGGAGAATGTTAAGAACAGCTTTAGTGTTGTCTCCTGGGGCCTGGTGACCCATGTGGAGTCATATTTGGCAAAACAGGTATTACATAGGCACTGAGTGTTTTGCATCATTTTATCAGGACTTGTCCAAATGTTCTATAAGGGAGATCAAGCCCGATCCCTTATTTCACAGATGGGAAAAACCAGACCCAGGGAGCATAAGCATTAAGCAGATGGCCAGAATCCAAATTCCAGTTTGGTTATCTGCCCACGCTTGCATGTATGAGCTTGCATTGCTCAGTGGAGCTTGACAAAGAGCTACCGGACGTAGCACATCCACATGCCATAGCCAAGTACTGCCCACTGGCGCTAGCCAGACTCCTGAGGGCTTGGGAGAGGTGGCCGAGTCCCAGCCCCGCATGAACACAAGGTGCGTGGCTCCTGGAGCTAAGGGCGTTAGTGTGGGCACCTCTGCTCAGAGCACAGTTGTGCTCAATAGACTTGATCTAGCTCCAGAGAGCAGAAATAACAGTGGCTAACTGCTGCATCAGGCTGGTCGTCCTCTTCACTCGGGTTAGCAGTAACATCACACAAGGGAACAGGATGAAGTGGCGGCCGGTCTTGGTTATTACTTATTAGGTTACACATCTTGTACTTGCCATGAGCAGCTGGGTCCCGATTGTCTGTTAGTTTCTGGGGTTTTTTTATTTATGCTGCTACAAATTCAGTGCAAGTAGGCAGTGGTAGTTTCTTACATCAGCATTGCAGCTGTGCAAGAGATAACAGAACTGGGGTTGTATTGGGCACATAAGTATGAAGAAAAAACCAGAAAACCTAGGTTTTGTTTCTGACCCTTGAGTAGAAAGGAGAAGAGTATATATTCTTATATAAATCAAGAGTAATGCAGTTGGTGTCACTGAGTTTTTTATCTTGATAAAATTGAGATAGGGAAGAACGAGCACTACTGGATATGATTCTGGTAAAACCTTGTCCAGAAAATTGTTTACAATTCCAGGCACTCGTATTCAAAGAAGATAAACTGAAACAGATGCAGAGCAGAGGTTTTAGGGTGATTGAGGAAATGATTAATAAGAGGAGATTAGAATACTCATGCTTCATTAGCTTATCAGAGAAAACTGTGATAATGCACATGTGGGTATACAGCAGGGAAGAGGAGGAATATGCAAAAATTAAGGCTGAGGTTGAAATGAGCATAAGTGGCCAAATCTGGACCTGAGAAGAAGTTTCCTTCTCATTAGAACAAGGTCTGTATTCATTTCAAACAGCTTCCTAACAGGAAGCATGCAGGTAAAAGTTTACTTGTTTTGAGGATGGTGGTCTATTAAACTTAATTAAAAAAAAAATAAAACCAACAAAACCACACAACACCCAAACAATAAAAGCAATAACATTAGGATTCTAATCTTATCATGATGTTCTCTATTTTAATTAATGAGCAAATTGCTTTAGTGTTTTCCAAGTTTCTGACACTAGAACAGTTTATACCATCTGAGAATCTGATCCTGAATTTTTCAGAGGTAAATTAATGCATTTTTATCTGCTGCATCATCATGGGAAGAGATCTATGTTCATGTGCAAGGGGAAAAAGGAGGCAAGTAGAGTTACAATAAATACTGTTCCCCAGTGTCCCAGCCAATGAAAAATCCTGCAATTGCAGAAGGACACATAAACACTGGGCTTCTGTTCTGGGCACTCAGGGAGGGAATTTAAAGCAATGACAAATACGTAGCAGTTCTGTGTAATCATCATGCTATCTATTCTATTGAACCATGGAAATGAAATAAAATCCAAGGTGAGCATCCACTTAAGAGTTCCTAAAGGGTTTCTTGAGACCATGCCAAATTCAATACGTCTTCAGGTGCCTTAAAGTTCACACAGAGAAAACACACTCTGCTGCCAAAATTTATTAGAATGGGCTATTATTGGAGCTCTGAGGACAATTGCTTAGAAGGCACTTGTTTCATCATTCTGTATCTTAATTATTGAAGTGATGGAAGTCAACAAGGCTAATCTGATTTGTGGGAGTAATTGAGGTCAGCGTGCAGGGGAGAGAGAGAGAAAGGGAAGGAGGCTTGCCATTTAATACAAATGAAATGATAACTTTCACTTCGATAAGCAGAGAGCAACCTAGAAACAAGTTGAGTAAATTTGCTTCTGAAAATGTATAGGGCTTTCAATATTTAAAAAAAGAAAGGGGGAGTGGGGCAAACCCCACAGATTTTATAATACTCTGTAACACTTCCTAGGAGGCTAGGCAGAGGGAAAAATCACTACTGCACAAAAAAACTATTCCACATTAATTATTTCACATGTGCCATAATTAAAGGAATCTTAATAAATTAATGCTAACTATTATAGAGAACACACAAAAAATCTCAAACCTACGAAGAGTTGCAGCGATGGGAGAGATTTAGCTGCAGGCTGTTTTACTTCCCCTCAAATCTTGGTACCCTACCTCATCCGCGTTGCAGATATTGCAAAGTTGTTCACTGATTTATAACTGAACTATAAAATAAAATACGCACAGCTAATACACCTGAATTTCTTACTCTGTTAGGTTTCCAGTTTTAAGATGTATGATGGTCTTAAGTTGGCACAGATTTTGTGGTGAATGCTAAATGCTTCCCCTATCTTTATTTTATTTTTCTCTCCAGGATGAAGTGATGGGCTTTCCAGCACAGATGTGTACTATTTTAAGATTAGTCTATTCCTGCCTACTCCATCCCACTCACATAAAACACATTTAATTCTTCTGCAACTTTGCATCTTAATTATTGAATCCAATTCTTTGTAGATAACACTGTGTTCTCATTTACCAGCAGAAGATGCTGATGACTTGAAAAAATGGGAAGCAAGAGGGCACAATTATTCTGAAGAATTTTCTTATTTCTTGGCATTACAAATTAGGGATTAGACATCTCCAGCCTAGCTGATGTTTGCATCACTTTACAAAATCAGAATGACTTTGGATTATTTAATTGTGAATTGAGAGCTATTTCCAGTTTAATAGTAGTAGCTCTAATACAAAGAAATTAAGGAAATGTATGATAAAAGAATATTAATAAATAATGACAGCTTGGGGCCCCCAAATATGGCATTCCCATTAAAAAAAAAAAATCTGTTTGCTGATGCATATCAGATTCACATGCCTAGTCAGCATGTGGGACGAGCAAAACATTCTCCCAAATAGTTCATATTTACCTGTGCAGAAAAAAAATCATCCTAGAGGCTTATTAGTATGTGTTCACATTGTAAATAGTGCTGGTAGGGTGCTAATTGGGATAATACCTGAACATCTAAGTGCAGTTACAGCTTTCAAAATTGCCTCTGACAGGGCAATTACAATTTTCTGTTCTAGTGACATAGGGAAGATGATCTGCACTGTGTTGAGCCCTAGCCATGTTTGAAGCAGGCTTTTTTTCCCTCAGGTATGCAGGACTTGAGGGCTAAATTGCCCTGAGGTTTTTAACTTTGATAGATGTCTTTCTACAAGATATTTCTACTGCTGAGTGTGAAAATATCAATTTTTTCCTTCTAAATTTTTTTAAACCCATGAGACATGCTTTAAGAGCTGCTTATTTGTAAAGGAAAAGGAGTTTCCTTTAAAACAAAGCAAATTAAAAGCTGCTTTTAATGATGGTTCACTTTAATCCACAGTTTGGGAACAGCAGCCTCTGAAGACTTTCCTCCTTGTTCGTGGCTCCTTGTGTTGTAAGCTGTGTGGGAAGAACAAAGGCTGGGCAAAAGTTTTCGTGGCTTAAGCAGGAAGAGTGGTTGGCTATGGTGAAGTGGCTCACGGTAGGAAAGGGAACCGTCCCGCCTCCTAGGAAGGAGCAGTGCGATGGCTTGTTAGGCAAGAGACTTCGAGAGAGATGCAGGACACTTCAATGCCAATGCTTTGTTCGGTTCTGCAGGGACAGATGCACAGAAAGTGAATGTATTTGGTTTTTGGTTTGGTGCTCCCCCTTCATGGATCCAATGATGTGATCAAAGTGTCTGCTAGTGTTGGTCAGTTGAAAGATAATGCTTCATGCGATGTGGTTGAGTCTGCATGTGACAGTGCTTAAGTCACGTTCTTCAGCAGTGATCACAAGAGCTCAAACAAGGCCAGGCTTTAAGTATCTGCAGACACCAGGGAGGTTTTGGATTCTGCATAGTTTTCTATGTGGAAGTTGTGTTCTTTTTGCAGTGAGTTGATCTAAATAGCTACGTATCTAAGAAGGGATTAAATTGATTAGCCGAACCTTGTAGCTAAGCCTTCCCAGATGACAGAGGGCTGCAGCATTAAAGAAATCGTGTTACAAACTGGACAATTAAGGTGGAAGAAGAGGTATTAGGCTTGCGCTGTGTTCGGTATTTGCGTGAGCAACTAACTGCAAGTTAAGGAAGGCAGTACAATTACAATGTCTCAGCTATTCTGCCTCTCCCACTGGTCTGAGTGTGTCACATTCTTCCTCAGCTTTCTGGAAAGCTGATCTGTTTTTACAGCTCTGTACTTCATTGAGGTTTAGAAATTAAATAGCTTCACGTTGAAATTCTTATTGCTTTTGGTCAGTTTTACTGTCAGGTTTTTAATGGGCCTCTTAGTAAACTTAGCGCCTGTGTTTTGTACTGCTGCTCTGAAAATGCACTCCCTTCGGTGCCGGGTCGACTAGCGGAAATGCTTGCGCATCCTTGATCATAACACTGCTAAAATACGTTTTAATTTCTTCTTTGCTTTGAATGTAAATGTGAACTTGATAAGCTAACAAGGACACTTCTGTTCATGTAGAATTCATGAATGCATGTTAAAAACTGCTATAAAAGGACACTTCTTGTCTTCAGCTAAATTGACAGCCATTCTTTCAATACATACTACTTGTGCTTGAAAAATCAAGACATATGATGTCTCTTTTTCAGCTACAAAAAAAGCTTTCTTTTTAATGTCTGTACGAATGAAAATCTATGCTATTTGCTATGATGTTTCCTTTCAAGAGGTACTGCTTTGTTTTGGTATGTAACTATTGCTTTTCCCTTTGCTTGTCTGTCTTAAAACACAAATTCCAGTGGGTATACACATCTGTGATTAACCTGCCTCCTTCCACTGTCTGTCAGAGCCTTCTCAGTAAGATGTTAGTTCTTAGGAATTAGGACGTAGGAATTTGGCCTTCCGCCCCCACAAAGGTGGCAGGATCAATAGCCCAACCAAAGTGCATCTACACCAATGCACGCAGCATGGGCAACAAACAGGAGCAGCTGGAAGCCCTTGTGCAGCAGGAAAACTATGATATAGTTGCCATCACGGAAACACGGTGGGATGACTTGTGCAACTGGAGCGGTGCAATGGATGGCTATAAACTCTTCAGAGGGGATAGGCAAGGAAGGAGAGGCGGTGGGGTAGCCCTGTATGTTAGGGAGTGTTTTGATTGTCTAGAGCTTAATGATGGTGGTGATGGGGTCGAGTGTTTATGGGTAAGAGTCGGGAGCAGGGCCAACGAGGTAGATGTCGTCATGGTGGGAGTCTGTTATAGACCACCCAACCAGGGTGAAGAGGCAGACAAAATATTCTATAAGCAGCTGGGAGAAGTCTCACAATCGCTAGCCCTTGTTCTCATGGGGGACTTCAACTTACCAGATGTCTGCTGGAAATACAACACAGCAGAGAGGAAACAGTCTGGGAGGTTCCTGGGGTGTGTGGAAGCGACCTTCCTGACGCAGCCGGTGAGAGAGCCAACTAGGGAAGGCGCCCGCTGGACCTGTTGCCGGTGAACAGAGAAGGACTTGGGGGTGATGTGACGGTTGGAGGCTGTCTTGGGCACAGTGATCACAAAATGATAGTGGTTTTGATTCTTGGAGAAGTAAGGAGGGGGGTCAGCAGAACTGCCACCTTGGACTTCCGGAGGGCAGACTTTGGCCTGTGTAGGAGCCTGGTTGACAGAGTCCCTTGGGAGACAGTCCTGAAGGGCAAAGGAGTCCGGGAAGGCTGGACTTCCTTCAGGAAGGAAACCCTAAAGGCGCAGGAGCGGGCCGTCCCCATATGCCGAAAGACGAGTCGGTGGGGAAGAAGACCGGCCTGGCTGAACAGAGAGCTTTGGTTGGAACTCGGGGGGGAAAAAAAGGAGAGTTTATGACCTGTGGAAGAAGGGGCAGGCAACTCAGGAGGACTACAAAGATGTTGTGAGGTTATGTGGGGAGAAAATTAGAAGGGCCAAAGCCCAACTAGAACTTATTCTGGCTACTGCCATAAAAGACAATAAAAAATGTTTCTGTAAATACATTAGCAACAAAAGGAGGGCTAAGGTGAATCTCCATCCTTTATTGGACACGGGGAAACATAGTGACAAGGGCTGAGGAACTTAATGCCTTCTTTGCCTCAGTCTTTAATCGTAAGACCAGCTCTTCTCGGGGTACCCAGCCCCCTGAGCTGGAAGACAGGGATGGGGAGCGCAATGAAGCCCCCCTAATCCAAGGGGAAGGGGTTAGCAACCTGCTACGCTACTGAGACGCACGCAAGTCTACGGGACTGGATGGGACCCACCCAAGGGTACTGAGGGAGCTGGCAAAGCACTCAGCAAGCCACCTTCAATCCTTTATCAGCAGTCCTGGCTAACTGGGCAGGTCCCAGTTGACTGGAGGTTAGCAAATGTGACGCCCATCTGCAAGAAGGGCCGGGAAGGAGGATCCGGGGAACTACAGGCCTGTCAGCCTGACCTCGGTACCGGGGAAGGTTATGGAGCAGATCATTCCGAGTGCCATCACACACAGCATGTACAGGGCAACCAGGTGATCAGGCCCAGTCAGCATGGGTTTATGAAAGGCAGGTCCTGCTTGACCAACCTGATCTCCTTCTATGACAAGGTGACCCGCCTAGGGGATGAGGGAGAGGCTGTGGATGTTTGTCTACCTAGACTTTAGTAAGGCCTTCGACACGGTTTCCCACAGCATTCTCCTGGAGAAACTGGCTGCTCATGGCTTGGATGGGCCTACACTTCGCTGGGTAAAGAACTGGCTGGGTGGCCGGGCCCAAAGAGTGGTGGTGAATGGAGTTTACTCCAGTTGGCGGCCGGTCACAAGCGGTGTTCCCCAGGGCTCAGTATTGGGGCCAGTTCTGTTTAATATCTTTATCAATGACCTGGACGAGGGGATCGAGTGCACCCTCAGTAAGTTTGCAGATGACACCAAGTTGGGTGGGAGTGTTGATCTGCTTGAGGGGAGGAAGGCTCTGCAGAGGGGCCTGAACAGGCTGGATCGATGGGCCAAGGTCAATTGTATGGGGTTCAACAAGGCTGAGTGCCGGGTCCTGCACTTGGGTCACAACAACCCCATGCAACGCTACAGGCTTGGGGAAGAGTGGCTGGAAAGCTGCCCCGTGGAAAAGGACCTGGGGCTGTTGGTTGACAGCTGCCTGAATATGAGCCAGCAGTGTGCCCAGGTGGCCAAGAAGGCCAATGGCATCCTGGCTTGTATCAAAAATAGCGTGGCCAGCAGGACTAGGGCAGTGATTGTCCCCCTGTACTCTGCGCTGGTGAGGCCGCACCTTGAATACTGCGTTCAGCGTTGGGCCCCTCACTCCAAGAGAGACATTGAGGGGCTGGAGCGTGTCCAGAGAAGGGCAATGAAGCTGGGGAAGGGTCAAGGGCACAAGTCTGATGAGGAGTGGCTGAGGGACCTGGGGTTGTTCAGCCTGGAGAAAAGGAGGCTGAGGGGAGACCTTATTGCTCCCTACAACAACCTGAAAGGAGGGTGTAGGGAGGTGGGGGTTGGTCTCTTCTCCCAGGTAACAAGCCCATAGGGTAAGAGGAAGTGGCCTCAAGTTGCTCCAAGGCAGGTTTAGATTGGATATTAGGAACAATTTCTTCACTGAAAGAGTTGTCCAGCATTGGAACAGGCTGCCCAGGGAAGTGGTGGAGTCACCATCCCTGGAGGTATTTAAAAGACATTTGGATGTGGTGCCTGGGGACATGGTGTAGTGGTGGACTTGGCAGTGCTGGGTTAATGGTTGGACTCGATGATCTGAAAGGTCTTTTTCAACCTAAATGATTCTAGGTTTGTTTAGAGTTTAAAAATTATGATGCTGAGAAGTTGCCCGAAGAAGAAATTTGATGGTAATATGTCGCAGTGAGTGGGATTCTTTTTTTTTCTTTTTTTCCTTAGGAATAATATTGGGCTTTTTATACCCGATTGCAACATGCAGCAAATCAGGAAGTTGATTCAGCTGGACAAAATGAGGCTAAAGGAAAAAAGGGGTAGGGAGGAAATCATCTGCTTTTCATCAGCAGATTTTTTTTGTCTCTTCAATAATGGGGTATTCCGTGTAGTACCACTTAATGTCTAGGCAGATGCACATTGACTGGAAATGATCAGATATTTTCTGGTGGACTAGATTGTGCAAATGGATATCCTGCCTTTAGATAATTATCACTGCACGCATTGAGACCGTTGTCCCAGAACTGTGCTCCTTGCAGGGATCGCACAAACTGGCTTTAATCAGCTTTGAATGAAGCCAGCCACTTCGCTTACGAAGCCATTCTCAGTTATTAAGCGAACTTGACTGATTTCGCTTAAGGCAGATTAAGGAGAACAAACTGCCCTACCTGTAGATCTTTGAAGAAGGTAACTTCCAGCCTAAGGGTTAGGCTGCAAGGCAACAGCATGTTCACCCAACCTGGCCGTTTACAGAACAGACGTTTTTTCATCACCTTAGCGGCAGAAGTGTTGAGATCAGTGGAAAGACTGATTTAGAAAGAATTTATTATATTATTAGCAGGGTTTTTTTCACTACTGGCATGAAAAAAAGAAAAGCACATCTTGGACCCTCACCGCAATAAAGCATGTATCTAGAGATTAACCTGGAAATCTGGATAGGCTAATTTCATGTGTGTCTTAATTCCCAATCCTCTATTTCCTGCAGCTGTAAGACTGTCTTTAAAACTACAGCATTCTCACATTTCAGGTACTGGGACTTCAAGAAAAATATTGCTTAGAAATATTACAAGACTGATGACAGGATGAGCAATGGCCAAACTCTTAGTAAGCTTTGACAGGCGAGCTCTGAAGAACCTTGCTCAAATGATTTGAAATGTTTCAGGCTCAGCTTTGTACCCATCTACCTTGCGGAGCAGACACGAGCCCCAGCAGAGAACAGTGTTCCCACGACAGGTATGCGTGTCTGTTCACTGACCTTCCCAGTACAAGGCTGGACATCTTTGTTTAAACTGCTGAAAAGAGGTATAAGGGAAGAAGAATGATGGCAGACAAATCAAAATTTTAAGTGGCATCCTGAGGTCAGGACAAATTTCTAAAATACTTCAGCTTCCCGGGACAGTGTATATTGAAATTCAGAGATTTGGTACAAGGTTCTACATTTCTTCTGCATGTGTTTAGGTTGAATTGACGCTCCTGGCATGGATTTCATTTTCTTCAAATGCATCTCCTTGAAAACTAGATAGAATTATTCCTATCAACTTCAACATGCCACTGGAAGAAATTCAATCTCTTAAGCTGTTCCATGTAAATAAAAAAACACTCTCTAGATATTTAAATCAGAAACCTGGGGTTATACAACCAGACTGGAGGTCTGCCATAAGAACAGCTGTCTACCTGAACCTTGTGGCATTGTACCTGTTCAGGCAAAACCTGTTCTCCTTCAGTATCCCCAATGAAGTTGCAAAAGAATGCTCTGAGCAAACACCATTTGGCAAGGCTCATCTTCTCTACATCACGTGCGTGAAGAAGGATATTCAAAAGGAAATCTTGAAAAGCGCTCTGATTTGCCTAGGTATTACAGTGTATAACTGAAAAGTTGTGTGTGTCCCTGGATTTAAAAAAATGTGCTGTAATACCTACATACCACAGGATGGAGTTACAGACTTAACTTTAGATTCTGTTGCCTTCTAGCCAAACTATTAATGTTTGTTTGTAATGTGGGGTTTTTTAATACTCCGTATTTGCAACAGATGTGTACAACTGTATTGGGGAAGATTCTTCCCAATTGCAAAGAGCAGAACAAGGTTATGCCTAGCACAAATCCTGCCTATGTTGTATGTTGAGGGTACAGGTTGTATATGGTGCTAGTATCGTTACTCTACGTGCTTTAGTCTGCTATGATTTAGGATTCAAGAAAGATACGTTTTTTAAGAAGTTCAGGAGACTCTGTTAGATATTGCATTCAGCATCCCACCTGGGAGAACATGCTGAAAAAACCAGTCCCATGGGGTCATGGACCTGATGCCAGTGTATGGGATGGTGCAGCCGTAGTGTCATGTGGGGCAGCGCAATGTTACTAAAATCGTGGGCTGGAGGCAATAACGAGCTGAAGTCTGGAGCACGAAGAGAAAATCTTCCAGGAAGGATTTGCTGCTAGGAGTGAAAAGAAAGCATAAAGGCATCTTCTGTTTACTGGGGTGGTTTTGTCTCTCTGGTTTTGTTTGGTTTTCCTGCTGAAGGAAGGGGCTGTGCTCTACAAGTAGGTGTTCTTGAAATTCTCTCTCTGAAAGACCTGATGCAGTGAAGCTGAAATGTAGCGGGTCCTGGAGCTGGAACTGCAAAACAGCTAGTAACTACTGCTGCTATAATTGGGAGAGGCACTCCCAGAGGTTTCGTTTCCAGGCAGCCAAGCTAACCTTTAGCAAAATTAGTATTCTTCAGCTTCTCTGTCTGTAGAAAGGTGATAGGATTTAATTACATACTAAAAAGAATTATGAAACTGAATCTACTCATGTTTGCAAAACACTTGGAAACCTTCAGATTGTAGAATTGGCAGTATTAATAATTACTATCTACATTATCCTTGCGGTTTTCTGCCTATCCATCAAGATACAGGAGTACTTTCTCTTGGAAACTTCAGAAATGTCCTTTGTCATTAGCAGAGCTGCTTCAGAAGAGGTGGTTGCCCGTTTGTGAAAGTCTGCAAAGCTGCCTTCATGTGGAATGATGTAAACAGTCTTGCTTCCCATTTCACAATTACTTCACAAACATAATTGAAATTTTACATTTGCCAAAAAGATTGTCTTCAATTTTAAGTACTTTAAATCTGAAATTATAATTCAGGTTTTAGTAAATGCACTTAATTAAAAGCTAATAAAAACCTTGTTTAGTGTTCTATAATTTTTGAAAGGCTTTTTTTATCACCAAAGATTAATTTGAAAATATGCCTCTGTGTATTCATGAAATGGGTGAATCCTGAAAGCAAAAGGTTCTGGCATTCAAGCTCTGCTTTCTTCTCTTGAGATGCCTTTATTTTTTTTCCCATGCAGTATATTAATAAAATATTAAGCAAAGTCTTGGACACTATGCTCTATGCTGGAGAGTTAAGATGGAAACCCTGCTTTTTGTAAGCCTCTAGACTTCCGTATCCTCATAAAATAATTAAACATGAGGAATCTTTATTACTTGGAACTGTTGTTCCTTGGTCTCTTGCCTTGTCAATTCTCATAAAGGAAGGCAAAGTCAGATTGGGTCAATACCTGGATGAGAAATCTGAAAGAAAAGGAATTGGCATTAGTGAGTCACCAGTGAGTGCTTCTCTCTGACTCAGCGCCTGGCAGCATGGAAGTAACCAAATTATCATCCTTTGGATGACACAGAAGACTAAGGTCTTTGAGAAGTGATCCAATCTGTGAGGATCTTGTAATGAAAAGAGGAACACAAAGCTCTAAACTTAAATACTAGATGTTATACTGTCTTTGTCTAATTCATAATATTGTAAGTGGTGTTCTCAAATGGTTCTCTATTTCTATCAGTTCTCACCAGAAGAAATCTCAATTCAATAGCAATAATGTAATGTCTGAAGCAATTTTATTCTACTGATATTATTTCTCGCATGATCTTGTATTAACCACATGTCACTTTAATATTTATTCTGTCTGTCTGTGGACTTCAGGTCATTTTCAACTATTGGCTCCTGTATATTGGGGTAGGAGCCAAAAAACCCCTTTAATATTTTATTGCATATGTATGGGCTTAATAGCATGCTCAATCATACCCCGAACTTAGGGATATAGCTATAGGTTCAGTTTCAAGAGGATATTCCTTAAGATTAAGGTACTGCACTCTTCGACTTATAAATATCCAGGTGGGTACCCTGCCCTAAGTGGAGATAAGGACTTGATCATCTGTTCTTTTAATTGGGCTGTATCTATATCAGTGCTTTAGACTTGATCTGATACGGTTTTTGGAAGGAAACTGCTTGGAGTTTCTTCCCTCCCCCCCTTTGCCATTCTTTGATACACATTGTAAGGCTTGTGATGAGCTGGACTCCTTTAGGGAACATACTTGTGTGGATTGCCATTTGCCTTCCTGTGCTGTCTCTTGAGACTGAACATGTTTGTTGGCAGTGATGAAGTGATGGGTCGCGTGTTGTGTTGTGGTGGTTTACCTGCAGGTGGCTGGGGAAAAGCAGAGTACTTCACCCAAACAGCAGTTGGGTGTTATTACCCATACCGGTTTGATTGGAAACTACCAAGGACCTGAAAAACAAATTTAACTGTAGAGATTTGAAAGAAATAATGATTAGTGTTCAGTTTCACAGCAGCACTGAGCTCCTATCCTGGTCTAGTGCTCCATCGGCTGGACTTCACTGTCTCAAAATTCCTTTCTGGCTTCTCCTGCTAGTTCCTGAGCTATTCCCAGAATAAACAAATGAGAACTCCTTATTTGCAGGGGCTCAATTTGTTTTAGGGACACTTTCCAAGCCATGCATTCTTTTTTTCACAGTGTTCTCAGCTTGTCTGTTCCCACCTGCTACTGTGTCCACCGTGCTGCTGGGAGGACTGTAAGAATAGTATTGACATTTTAGCTAGCTTTCAAAATTACTTTTGACTGAGTAACATGTTCACAGAGTTATTGTCATCCAGAAACCTTAAATTGATAGTACTCCTGCACTGAAAAGGAATGTCGTGGAAAAAATGACAGCGTTATTCTAGTGTGAAGTTGGTACAAATGAGAGCAAAACCTCTCCATAACTAACACGATTACATGGATATTAGTGTTAGAATATTATATCGCTTCTAAGCCACCCATACGCAGATACCCAAAACTTTAAATAATGTTGAAAGATACTCCAAGAAAATCAACGACTACTGTTGGCTGCCTCAGGTAATGCGAATGTAACACGCAGTTATTGTGGTGGTGTGAAATCTCTTGGCACCCAAACTATGAATTTCTTAACTTCTGTGTGTGCAAAGCAGATAGAAAAACAGGAGTTTAGCACTAGTGTGTGCTATGGTTAGGATGTACTTTAAAGCTGAGTATTCGAAATAGCTTAATAGATCTGAGCAATCAATCATGGCAATGTATAAGACAATATCCGAGCACCCACCCTCTAATGTGTGCACCGCCTGTGACGGTTTGACAGCCAGGCCTTGGATATTTGCAACCTCAGGGAGGATGAGATTGTAAGTATTCGCGGGTTTCAAGGCAGGAAAAAGCAGTTATGGTCACTTACCCTGAGCTTCCTATACACACAGTCCATTGAATCTCACCCAGTGATCTGTGTGCCAAGCCTGTAACTTGTTTGTTATAGATGGTGTCTGTTACAAATATAGCCGCTCTTTCTTCAAAGTCTGAAAACAATGGCAAATTCGCTCCATCCCTGGGTAAGCTGTTGCTAAGTCAATTTTCCCATGAAAAAATTGCCCGACTCTGGTCAGGATTTGTCTAGCTTCATGTAAAGTGCCTTTCCCCCCTGCCTTTAGCAGGATATCTATAAAAAAAAAAATAAAATCTTTCTTCCATAGGTACTTCTAGATCATCATATGCTAATAATGGGCTATATCCTCTTCCTGCAGTAGATGACTATAAAGCTGTCAACAATCATTTGGGTTTATAGCAATAGTAATTATACTAGGGTGTGTTTATTAAATTTTGACTGTTACATGAGTAGTATAGAAGAATAAATTACCCTTAGAGTCAGAGTTATACTGGCTATATATTTCATTCATATTTGGGATCATGAAGCATTCATAACAGAATTACATCTGCTCTAGGTATGCAGAAAGATTGCTCTCAGTATGACAGAATAGATTCTCTGTCCTACTAAAGACTGCTCACGTTGATGCAGAGTCACTGTTCAAGTGAATCTCTTTAAAGCAATTAAAAATGTGCTGAGTCTGAGATAATATGGTGAAGAAGCCTTTCGCACATATGGATAGAATACCATGAGAGATCAATAAGTTTTCTGAGGAGCAGTGTCTGGCTGAAGTCTGTGCTGTATAAATGGTCCTGATCCTGCCAAAGGTCTGTGCAGGTGGATACCTTTACCTGTATCTTTGCCCTGATTTACTGCTATCAGTAGCTCTCCAAACAGAGAGATGTAAAGTTCCCAGCTTTATGCTGATTTCTAATTGCCACACTGTTAAGAAATATCAAAGAGTAATTCTTCATATGAAGCCTTTAAAAGACATGCTGGTTTTTTGGACAGTAATGAGAATCTGCTTTATTAATAGTAGTTTTGCAGCCTGGTCTGTTGATGTTGGCCTGAGAAGTATTCCAAAGGCAAAATGAGAAATTGCAAAATCTAGTTTTTGTTGATCAGTGTTAGATCAGATTCAAGATAATCAAAGCATGGCATCAGAAATAACATGCGCTTAGGTTTAAGCAGGTTTCAAAGAAGCACGTGCTTGCCTTAAATGGCATACCTAAAAGCTGTTTCTAAAAGGGCCGCTTTCCTGAGTAGGCTAGGATATAGAATTGAAAATCTCTTCCAAGCAGAGACTCTTAATAATGGAGAAAAAACAACATCCAATAAAATAAATGAATGTAGTGATATTTCAAGGAACCATTCTATAATGTGTGTCTGTTCTATAGAATAAATATACAAAGGAAACGTATAGCTGTGGCACGACACAATAATGCAGTCATATATCGCTTGGGCTGGAGCAGAAGAAAGTGGACTAGCGAGATATAAAGAAATAGGAGGATTTGGTGTTAAAAGCAGGTTGGTGATTTTTTTTTTCCTTTATTGGAGCTGTACTATAACTCCTGCTGTGTATTAACCGTTTGTGTGAATAACTCAAAGGAAGTGATTAAAAAAATTCCTATCACTGGATTTACTTAAAATTAGGCTGCACAACAAGTTTGCAGTTCAGTCTCCTGAGCAATATTTTTATGATAGGACGTGGTAAGTAAAGCTGAATACATGTCTAAATTCTGTCAAATATTGATATGAGAGGAAATTTCTATGTGGTGGTTGATAGAAAAAACTCTTAAGGACGTGTTCTCAACTAAAGCATATCTGGAGAGGTTTATGTACGGCTGCACGGGAGACAGGGTGTCAAGTATCCTGTTCTTGTTCTTAGTGTCTAGTCATGCCACACATAAAACTTGATATTGTATTTTCATTCAGTGAAATATTCTGTGTTTGTGTATTTTGCTGTCTTATTTGTAATGTATACATTGCACACAGTGGCTTGTGTTGTCCTACTATGAAACAGAACCACATAAATAGCACTGGAAAAAAAGCTGTGTTTATGATCCATACAGCAAACACTAAAACCCACTGAATTTCTCAAACCTCCCAATGCAAATCTCGTGTAGCTCTGTGTGCAGAAGCACTAAGGTAGTGTAATAGAGAACAATTGCCTCCCGAAAGAAACAGCTGAAGCTCCTCAGCTGAGCAGGTGGTTAACTTGTGCTTGGTTGAGTTTGACAGCAGTTGTGTTAGATCCCCCCCAATGAAAACTAAATAAAAATCTGTGCTTTGAGTCAAATTCTCAACTGGTGCAATTTGGTATAGCCACATCCCAAGTCAGTTGAAACTGCATTGGCTCGAGTTAAGGATCTGGCTCTCCATCAGCAGATGCAGAGTCAGAAACGCATCCGCTTCTGTCGTGCGTCTGTCTTTGACAATCCAGCTTAATACTGAAAAACCAGGGAAAGTGGATAGATAGGATACAAAAAACAACATGGCTTTATTAACAGCTAGCAGTTTCTTTGTATCATTTCAATTATGCTCCCCCGTAATGAGTTCAATATACTTTTGTAATGTTACTATAAAGCTGCCTATGGGATGACAAGAATATATGGCACGATGTTACAGTCCTTTCATAACATTCTGGAGTAATTAGGACATAAAATTGAACTGAAACTTTAAAACACATTTCAACTCTGTTCTATATATATTACTCTTCAGTGGGCAAGGACAGTAATTTAATATTGACTTCTGGCTGCAAGATTACCATATAATCTAAATGCTAATAACAATTAAAGCACAGTGTGGTGATTAAAGTGTCTCTTGGAATATTGAAAATACAGGTAATAAATGGTGTAAGGATGGGAAGCAAAGCTGGAATTTAGGAATCTGTTCTGAAGGTCTGTGCTGAGAAAAATGGGCTGGGCTGAAGAAAAGTTTTCTGTGCAGTCTGTGTGCTTCTTTCATGCTGAGCCCTCAAACACATGGTTTTGTTTGATATATTTTTATTCCAGGCTCTATCATATGGAAACCTGATCTTTGAAACCCAACTCTGTACCTTTTTATTTTTTCCTTCTCCCTTTTCTATATGCAATAGTTTGTCTCAGGAGAGGTTAAAGGCTTCCCTCACAAATTGAGAGGAATATTTTCTTCTGAAAGTTAGTTCTTATTCATGAAATAAACAGTTCAGAGTTTTCTAGGAGGTAGAAGAACTATGAAAGGCAGCTAAAACAAGAAAGAAAGTAAATGCATAAACTCTTTAAAAATATACAGCCATATGTGACAATGCGTAAGATTTATTAAGCAAGATGCATGCCGTGATAAATGTGCAGCACAAAAGGTCTCTTGGCTCAGCTGTTAGTTCTTCCAAAACTGTGTTTGTGTTTAGCTTTGCTTGTAGCTTAAAGCAGTTGTACTTGTTCCCCTAACATGCCAAATTTCATGGAATTTTAATGGGTTTATTCATAGTAGCATAATGGGTGTGGAATATAAGTGTTGGAGCAATCGGGATCTAGATTCTGGATGGGTACCTGCCTTGCGCTGATGCCTTCCTGAGCTACAGCAGCAGGGGAGGTTTTGGAGGGACCCTGGTGACGTGGCTGATGCCAGTGGATCCAGGATCTGCCCTGAGGTCTTCAGTTAATCCAGTCATCTTTGCCTATGTAATAATATATTGGGGGGAAAAACTACCTATGTGGCTTGTGGTTTCATATTGCCGTGCCTGCTATAGTGCCAAACCTTCAGAAACCCTTTGAAGATGTGCATTGATGTGCTTGCGTAGAAGGCAGGTTCAAAAGCCTCTGTAGTTTTTTTCAGTCAACAGGTTCATTTCAACTTCTGAATTAATCCTCTTAGGAGAACTGAATTTCTCTTTTTACTTTTCTTTTTTTTCTTTAAGTGATAAAAAAAGCTTTGCAAGATTGTTTGTGTGGTTTTTTTTTTCTTGCTCTCTAAATTTCTCCATCTGCTTCCACAGATGTAGAGTGACCTAGCAGTGCGTGAAACAGTTGTCATAAGCTGCGCAGCGGCTGTCCAGGGATCTTTCCCCAGCCAGTGGCTTCTTGTGTTTTCTTTTCAGCCTGGTTTAACTTTCTACATCACGGAACTCACAAGGCTGACAGACTTATTTTGCTCTTTTCCTACTTTTTTCCTTAGTATTTTTGGAGGGAGGAAAGGGGCAAAACAAGGCTATAAAAAAAAAAATCTATCGGTTACCAACTCTTCCAAGAAGCTGTTGCAGCAGTTTCCCCCCAGTAGCGCTCCTCTCTCTGGCTGAATTGCATGCTCTGAGCTGCAAATCCAAAGGTGGCAGGGGGTATGGTCACTTTGCAGTATATACCTGGTCATGCAATTAGCCCTTGAGTAATGGGGCCTTCATCAGTTTTAAAGAACAGGCACTTGCATTGCTGGTGTATAAACTAAACTATACTTTTGGTGCAACGTTTTATACTGGAGAAAGCATTTAAAAGAAACATGATGGGCAAGTTCTATGTTCTGCAATAAAATATATAACGAATGACTTGATTTTGTGTTCCCCTTTGTGTTCAGAGAAAGGCAGACAAGAGAAATAGTTGAAATGGGTTTGGTTTATATTTTTTGCTTCCTTTGCTGTTCAAATGTCTCTGAAATGTCAGGATTTATATAGGTAGAGGTGCTGTTTTGTTTTTCTGTTCTTTCCGTCTTCCATTTCTCTTTTTCCAATCCCATATTTCAGGATTTCCATAGTGGATCCAGGTTAGCACGAGAAATCAAAACATCACTGTTTCTAGCGGACGATTCCTTTCGCTTCTAGCGGACGATTCCTTTCGCTTCTAGCGGACGATTCCTTTCGCTTCTAGCGGACGATTCCTTTCGCTTCTAGCGGACGATTCCTTTCGCTTCTAGCGGACGGTTCCTTTCGCTTCTAGCGGACGGTTCCTTTCGCTTCTAGCGGACGATTCCATACAGACTCCTTTTGCAGGGATCTAGTTAAAAGGCCCTGGCACTGTATAGCAAATGGTGCTTGTTGAGCACAAGCTGTTTGATGCTTTAAAGGGAGCCAGGTTGTTCAGTAGCTTGTTGTGAGGAGCAACTTCTCTGCTATGGGTACTATTCTACTTTTCTGTGTGACTTCTGGTTACAAAGGCAAGCTACAGGTGGTAGATCTTCACTAGTGTATATGGGAGGAGATACTTGAAAATATTTCTCAAATCAGCACTTCAACCCTGAGGGTGTTGCTACAATGGGGATTGCAGGGAAGTGAAACAGTTTAAAAAATAGAAAATCTTCACTTATGCTCATATAAAAGTTCATTGGCGGTAGTCTGAGTGACAACTGTTCATCTCTAACCAAAATGTCTAAGCTTGCCTCTTCCCTTTGGCAACTTGGGAAACTCAGCTGAGTTTGAACATGGACCTGCTGCTTTCTTGTGTCTCTATGTCAAAGGGTAAGTAGGAGGTGAACAAGAGGAGTTGTGGTCCCCGACTCTTGGGGATGTTACTTGTTCAGATCTGTACGTTAAGGGCACTATATAACCCTCTGATTTGATCAGGAGCCATCTCTGAAGATAGTTTGTTTACTAGCTCCCAGATTACTCACAAATAGCGGAGGGAGAGGAGAAAACAAGTATCGCCATGACAGCACTACATATCGTGTTTTTCTTTTTGTTTTTCTTTTTTCTTCTTTGTGAGGCCATACAACAGGCGGTATGTGTGCCAACATCTCAAACAAGAAGCAGAAAGGTATCTCTGCAGGCAAAGAATAACAGAATGAAGTAGATGGGTCATTTTGGTGGTTTAGTCTTGCTGTAGCTGATTAAATGGGGACAAAGATCCCTGTCGTTTTGTGACTTGGGAATCAAAGGTACTGAGTTGTCTGTGTGAAATGCTGATTAAAGGGGGGGGGGATAAACTCTACTTTCTGGTAACCACTTGAACAAAATGCAAATAAAATGGAAAAAACTTTTGTGTCTCTTGGTGTGTCTTTGAACTGGGATTTACAGTATACATACATTATTCTTGAGGAAAATATTTTGGACTGCTTTTTGTCAAAGCCCTTCTGTGCTAGAAGTGCTTCTCTTCATCATAATGGGTTTTCCTGATAGATATCCCTGCCTGAACCATCTTAACCAAAACGATTCCAAGCTTTATTTCTCCAGAATTTAAGAATGTGTTTTTTATGATAATGCTTTTACTCTGGATGTTGAGCAGTACCCAGAGGGTTGAAGCATTTATTATTGTTAATAATACATGTTTAATAGATCTGCTTTCTTCTGGAGATTGCAAAGAACTTGATTACTTGTTCAAGTAATGAACAAGTAATGGGGATTATGGGGATTATTTCACCTGATAATGTTATGTCCTCATCTCCTAGCCAAGAAGGGGAATAGGATGGGACATAGTAGTTTGTCAGAGGAAATACAGAATAGTTTATGCAGCTGTAGTACAAGAGGAGAATCAGACTGAGGGAATGGAGCCCCAGCCTCCTTCCCTTCTGATCTCAAAAATATTGGATCTTTGTTCAGACTGGCAAGGAAAAGCGTAAGGGCTCTTCAGTGTCCTCTTGCTCAGGGCTGAAAGGAAGCAGTTGAGTTGGGAGTAAGGAGGGCTAGAGAGCTCCAGTAAACCACCGTCTCCTGGAGAGCTTGCCCTGGCATACCTACATCGGTACATGCTGACTGCCCAGATACGAGTCACAGGAACATGGGCATCACTGGAGCTTTGACGACCAGGTGGTTCGATCCAAGTTGACTACAAGAAAGAAGTCCCGCTGTGGGTTGTTGCACTTCAGTAAATCCTGATCTAACATAGCCAAACCAATTAATTGAATAAGAGACTATAATCTATATCCACAAAGATATTTACATACTTAGCTCTCACTGATATATCTTTTTTTCTTTGAGGATCTGGGTTGTAATTTTTTTTCAGGTAACTGTTATGGGCACTTGATTTCTGCCTTATTACTAAAACTCTCAAGTGGAATTCTACTAATAGACAGATAAAATGGTCAGGTTTTTGTTCAGGGTATGTTCAGCCTCCTAGAGTTCAGAGCCCTACAAATCCCTGGTAGATATTTAGGAGGGTGCGTAGTTCCAACATTTTCATTTGGTGTAACTTTGGACAATTTTGAACTGCTGAAAATTACAGTTGCTGGGGGGGGGGCAATGGAGAACTTGGTGGTGGGAAGGGGTGAAATTTTGTCAAGAAATGGAGACAAGCAGCTGCTTAACTCGTGTATGCAGGAAAGAAAGGAAGGAAAGCCCAAGAATTTCCCACTGGGGAAGGGAGAGGCATAACCTCAATAGTGTCCGAATCGCTGGGCATGTTCTTTCTGCACAAGGTCTTCCTTCATTGAATAACTTCCGCGTGAGTGAATCGGGAAGGCTACAGGTAAAAATTTCAAACATAAAGAACAATTTTCATGTTGCTGAAACGTGGATCTCCAAATAGCCTTTGTTATCTTTTGTTTACCTCTCCATTTCAAGCAGGCAACAGACACAAAATTTAAGTGTGGTGCAGGTGGAGGTTAAAGTCATGGGGAGATGAGGAAGGGTTATTTGCATGAAACAACCGAATGTGTGCAAGTAGGAGAAACTCTGGTTTTTATGTTGTCTATCAAAAATATATTGTGCAGAGCATCTGCTTGGGCCCACAGGAGAGAAGTCAATCAGTGCAGAGGATTTGCTGTGAAGGCATTATTAATTTCAGCTGTATGATTTTTCACTCTGCTGTTTGAAAGGTGTACTGCTTGACATTCCCCAGCCCAAGGGTAGGACACAGAGTTCCCGTTTAGCCTCAGAACATTGATGTTTGATAGGGCGCTGACTTTGTCTTCATGCTTATCTGTGAATACGTCTTGTACAAGATAATGATAGAGAATTACAATATTTGAATGTCCTGGCAAGGGATTTTTGTAAGACAGACGGGAAAATTTAGCTGACTTGCATTTCTGTGAATTACAGACATTTTAGCAAAAGCAACAGGAACTACTAGTAGAAAATGATCCCTAGAAATCCTTTGTCATAATAGCAAAGAACTGACTGAACCTGTAATATCCAAGCTTCTAGGTGTGCATTCTTCTAAAACATGGTTAGCAGTGATATGGATTTTGAGTACACAGGTGAGATTGCGATTGCCATAGTCAATGGAGAGTTTAAGACTCTTTGGTAAATGTCAAAGTGGAATATTGTCAGGATCCAGGTTTCTAAACTGTACGTTGCTTGTGTGGAGCTATTCAAATGTACATGGAAAGAATACAAAGTGGGCTGCGGGCTCAATAATGAACTGGATAATATTGAAGATCTAAGGCAAAGTGATAGCGACCGTGTTTCTTCAGCTTTGTGGGGAGATGTCTGTGATCCCAACAGCCCTGTGAATACTCGCTGTATGGTCCCTAAGAGAAGGGCTTTAAATTGTGCAAATCCACACTGACCCTTATCATTGCTGATGTAAAGACTTTGAACCCTTAATTTTTGTTTTAAAGACATTTCCAGTCCAGTAGGTTTCAAGTTTTACTGTTGCAGCTGAGCTTTGTTCTCCTTGTGGGATTTGTATCAGTCTAACCTTTTGTGTGTTGTGAATTCTTCCAGCAAGCGGTTATAAATTTGACTTGGGAAACTTTGCTTTGGCCGTTGTTAGAGATGCTACAGTAAACAGCATGGACGGATCACCAATGTCAATTCCTACCTTATCAGGAGAGTTTATGTCAGAATAAAGAAATTCTAAGGATAAGAAATGCTTACCTAGTTTGTCAAATGCCATTGCTATTTATTACTGTAATTTTTTTCTGCTGCATGTTGCATGAGCTAATTGAAAAATAAATTTTGCTTCATAAATTTTGCTTTGGTTAACAGATCTGAATGTCTTTAAATTCAACTAGGAACTAATCTGGGCTCACTAAATTATACCTGACAATTGCATTCCTTTAGCTTATTATGTGTGTTAATTTGCTTTGTGTTATATTTCCTTTCATAGACTGAACTTGCCTGGCTTGATATGACTTTCCTTTTTAAAACTGTTTCTAGTATTTTATTTTCTAATCAGCACTTCATTTTTCATCTAGCTTAACCCTGTGGCACGATGATATTCTTAAGAGGAGTAGCAGGATGGATTTTTCAGCTACTTAAGTTTGGAAAAGTCCAAAGTTTAAAGCACCAGCAACTGTACCTGTTCTTCAATTATTAGTTTTAATTGACTTCAAGAGCTTCCTTCCCACCTCCACCTTTAGGACTCTGATCTTAGAAACTTAATGCACGTGAGCAGATTTATTTATGCGTAGCGTCACAGCTGGCCATGAAATACCACAGGGGAATGGCAGAACCAAGAAAGGTGGTCCTGACTCCCAGCTGAGTGCGCTTTATTACAGGCTCCAACAATTCAATATTCAGAACAAAGCAATATTTGAAAACATTCTGAAAAGCAGTAGAGACTTTGTACTAAAAATAACAAAGGTTTTCCCATTTAGCTGCTCCAGCTGAGGACTATTGTTTGTTCTCTGAGATAATTAGCAGCTGTCCTCAGAGCTTTCTGAATGGCTTTGTACATGTAACTGACAGTTTAAAAACACAAAAGAAAATACAGCAAGGCTACTTAGAACATAACAGAAAATACCAGATTAATGAGTCATCTCCCAGGCTGATGGAAGAGTAAGGAAAGTCTTGAATAAAAAGAAAAGCCACTCATTCAGTAATATACATCATCTGTCTTTTGAGCTTGTTTACCATCATTCTCCCCTGTAAGCTTCCTTGTTATTACGATTCAAATGCTGAATCTTTCCGGTTGGAGCCAAACACTTCAAAGTTGAGACCTGCTTTTTAGGGAGCAGGAGAGAAGTTTGCCCCTTCAGAAGACTAATGTGAGAGTTCCGAAACCTGTACATACAGTGAAGTATTAGATAGCACAATTAAAACTTACATGAAATAGAAGTGCAAGTTAAAGAAATAGTATTTTGGGTTTTAGTTCAGAATTATATAATTTCTGCACTTTATTAAAAATAAGTTTGCCATCTGTAACAGCTGATATGCAGTTAATCTGAATATGATCGGTATACGTGAGGCCAGATCTGCAAATATTCACACCTCTACTTGGTCATGGCCTTGAGCTCCATGCTACGTTCATTTGGTGCACCACTGTTCTGGTACTGATTGTTTCTGACTTATCAATCTGCCAAGTGAATTTCTCTCCAATTTCTTTTTTTAAATCATTCAGCAAAGTTGGAATATTGTTTCATTACTGATTCATTGCACTTAGTCCTTCGACATACCTCTCCAGTCATTTTGACCTATCTAATGGTAAGGCAATCAATGACTGATAAGCAAAAGGGAAAATTCCCTTGCTCTGAACGAACAATTTTCCTGGCTCTTAGAAGTTCAGTAACCTCCTAGCCACAGGATTTGGACATCCTACTGTATGTATGTCATTGGTTGACGATGTTGATGTTGGGATTTGTGTTTTGGTTCATCCACAGTTGTTCAAATACTTGCCGTGATTTTTCTCTCTTGGACAGCGCAGGTTGAGAGCCGTAGGCTGGCAAATATTGAGTTGTTTGTTTCAGCAGCCTTTTATTTGTGCTAATTTCTAGGGACCTGCAGTGTGGTCTAGAGCAGACAGCTGAGAAAAGTATGTGCTAGAGTGCACTATCCATATCCTCACGTGTGTGTCTCAGAACTATATTTTATGATCCCCGTGTCAGGGAATAGCGGGCATTTTCTGCCACGCTTCCACAATGAGATTAGTGTTTAAAGATTGGGCAATAGACAAGAGTATGGCTTGTTAGATCAAAATTACTATGAACCGTGTGAAAGGTTTTGATCATCAAAGGAATGCACAAATTAAGTACCTGTGGCTTTGATTTTTCTCATACATTTGCTACTTCTTTAAAAAAAAAAAAGCTGTCAAAGGCCATCATTTTGAAGGTACCTGCATGTACATCTTTCAGCGTGGAACGTGCATGATAAATCAGATTGTTTCCTATTACAGATTTTGTCCATCACACTGCTTGTAAAGGTTTTCTTTATCTACTAGATGTGCTTTTATGACAGTCTCTCAGTATTTAATATGATTTCAGTCACTGTTATTGGCATCTGCATATGAAACGCAGACGAATGTCTCTGCGCCAGAGGATAATGTGACCTCAGGATGTGCCGTACGATTACAAATGATATGAAATTTGTCTTCTGAATAAACTTTTATGACCTTAAGGACAATTTAAAAGCAGTAGTGTTATACATGGGGTTATTTAGAGCTAGAGAATTCAGTCCCTGGAAAATTCCTGCTAGGAAAAGCCAAAATTTCCCCTAAGGTACATATTAATTTTTTTTTTCTGTTTACTTTGTAACAACCAAAATAATTATTTCTAGCACTGTCAAGGCAATAGTAATTCTAATCTCACTTTGATTGTATTTGTATTTAGTATTTTAATATTGCAAACATCAAAGGCTCATTGTTCCCCATGCAGACTTACTTTGAGACTATGTTGAGGTGTTTTGCTTTGCTCAAGAAGCATTATAGGGTGCAGATATTAGAGTTAGTTCTTAAAATGATTAGTAACCAAATGGTTAAATTATATAAAAATAAATTCTGATAGTCCTTAACGCATCTTTGATATTATCTTTTATTATTGTCATTTTTAAGCATGATATGAAAGAAAATAACCTTGTTATGCTTTGCTGGCTGACTTACTATTTGTGTCTTCCCCTGATGCAAAGTGCAAGATCCGTGGAGGATTTTGTGCTATAATGCAGCTGCACCTGGGTTTACTTTGTGTTCTCTTGTTGTTCTGACTCCTGCACAAGGTTAAAGATTCTCAGTAATGGTTATATTTTTATGCAAGAGTTTCCAGTAGTCTCAGAGGAAACAAATCTTTGACTGCCTCTGCTTTGTGACAGAACTTTAACATTCTTTTAAATACAGAAAACCTCAATATTTCTTTAAGAAATTGATCTTTAAACTTCCAGTGTCTATTCTGTTCAGAAATCATGCATTTGTTCAGTATCATTCATGCCCAGTACAGGTGGTACAAACTTCATACTACTTGCTCAGCTGTATTACTCCTCTGTTATTTAGGTTTGTCCTTTTTGGGCCTATTCACAATATTAGACGTGATCAAAACTGCAACTTTTATCCCAAAGAAAATTCTTGTACTTGAAAGCAAAAACCTCAGTTTTCTCAAGCTTTCATGAACTTAGGTACTCCAAAGCACTTTTACTGAGAAATGTGAAAGGGGATTGTGTTTTGATAATGCTGATTGAAAATGAAAAATAGTTGACTTTTTCTTTCTTCCTAGTAGAAGGTGCCACAGAAAATTTTACAAAATTGATCAATGCAGAGCTTTCTCATTTGCCCAAAGCACGTTTTCACGCATAGATCACTTTCATTTGCGATGTTATATTATCCTTTAAATAATACAATAATGCCAAGGAAATAACTCAGCAATTCTGTCCTTAAACCCCAGCTCTAATTGCTAAAGAATGTAGTCTTTGTAAGAAACTGGTAATGAATTGGAGCTCTATAGTTGCTCCATATTCCTTGTGACATTTATGGATGTCACATTCCTTTCTATTCACCATTTTTAGTTCCTTTCTGTAGTTATTCTTGCAAAAACTGAAATGTGCTGAGACTTAAATGCAACCTCAGTGCGTAACAGGGCTCTGTAATGCTGTTTATTCATCTCACCTTTTCGATTAGCGGATGCGCTATTGTTAAACATTAGCGAGCCCCCACTGAAGTCTGTTGCCTCTCTAGTGATTTAAGCTGAATTCTGAGAAATGACTGTTTTTGTCAGCAGGCGTGCCAGCTTAGCTAAAGCAGCCTCCACTCTGAGCACCTTATGTATCTTTTGGGATCTGGCCAGCTGTGGCACTTGCATATAACAGCTATTAACTCTTCCTGAATTATGGGGAGACTTCATTAACACTGAAATGGCTGTTCCCATGTATACCTTTACATAACCTCTGGCTTTACAGTGGAGTTGAAACAGGGTGATCATTTCCCGATGAAATTTCGGGTGAAATGTCCCGATGGCAGGATGATCCCATCCAAGCATTCTGCAAGTCTCTTGCAGTTGTTTTTAATCTGGAGTACTGAGCAAGGCTGGATTTGCTAACACTGCACCAGAGCAGTGGCCCAACGTGTCTAGGTTTTGTCCCTTTTATTGCCCAGTATCGGCCCCTTCCCAGAAAACTGGGGGTTTATGTGCACAGTCTACAGGCCATGGTAGAGGTCAAAGAGCAGTGACTGAAGGAGCTGAGCAGAGAGGTTCTTGCCTCTGCTCTGCACACAGAGATGAGAAGAAAAAGGTCTCTCACACTGGACTTACAATCTAAGTGAAAGCTAAGTGTACATGGGAGATGGGCCTTTGGATTAATTCATAAATTCCAAAATGAATATCCCCTATTGTTTGTTTGTTTATTACTGTAGTGCCTGCTGATTCTGACCAAGATCACCGAGATAGATGCTGTACAAACATACACTGAATGACAGCTCCTGTTGTGCTGCACTTATCTAACTAGAGATATAAAGCATAGGAGAAAAGCATCTCAAAGAGTTGCTCATACAGATGGTCAGCAACAAAGCCCAAAGGATGATGCTCACTGTGGCGTATCAGTTGCCAGGCTAGACTCCTCAATCTTTTTTTCCCTGCCCTCCCAGAGCTCCAAAATCCAGAAGTGTAGAAATATCAGAGAATCGAGACCCAGGAGATATTAAACAGCAGGCAATAACAGGCGGAAACAAACAAAGCATCTACTTGGCAGTATGTGGAAAATACTAAGGCTCCTTTCTTTAATACATAGACCAAAAGGCAAAAGAATTCAACTTTATCCTTTAATATAAAAAGCTTCCTTCTGTTAGGACTTGCCAAATATGGGGACTTCGGAACTCTTCTGAGCTCTGTAATCTGGGTATCCTTTGTGATCATGTCATGACTTTGGGCTGGGATGAGACCAAAGTCCACCCTGTCTCCTATTCACCTCTGACTCCGTGGGGAAATAAACCTGTGGGCGTCGTGGGGAGGAAGCCACGTTCAGCATGGGGTTAAGTCTATGGAGCTCACTGTGATACCTGTCTGACGTGATTTAAATCCTGACCAGGTAATTTCTGCTGAACCAATGCATGAGTCTGCATGGCTTATAATAACTACATCTGGTGTGCCCCTAAAATGTCTACTCTTATTTTAATTATTTTTTTATTATTTCTGTCTCAAAAATTTTGGGTAGGGAGTACTATAAGTAGATTTACTACATATAACTTTCTAATACGTTCCTGTGGAGTAATACAGTGTTCTAATGTATTGCATGCTGTCTGTATGTGTGTATTGAGATAGTGCTGTGCTTTCCGTGTTGCTCCCTATCAGTGGCTGCAGTTTAGTGGCTAGTGAAGAGCTTCTCGGGCAATATGCAATTCAAATTGGTATGGTTGGTGTCAAATGATATTAAATTTCAGTGTGATTTTACTACACTAAAACTCGCTGCCCTTTGTCTTGTTGCTTAAATAAAACGAATAATCTTTACTTGCATAAGACCTCTGTGGTTTGGAAACAGAGAAGTCATGATGTTTGGAATTCAAAAGCAAGATCAAACTAGTTATTCAAGTATAGAAAAACTACATCTTCCCCCCCCCTCCCAGAGAGACATGAATGACTGAATAGGGTAGATTTCATTTAAAAAGGAGGCTAGGGAGAAGACTTTCTCACCAGAGTCTGAATTTCTGGCAAACATGTCATTTCTCTGCTTATTTATCATCTACCCTTCATAAATGTCAAGTATAATAACAAAAGGTTTTAATAAACCTGTCAGAATTGTTTCATGTCAGATTGAGTGAAAAGGTTATGTATAATAATAAAAACAAGACCTAAAACAATACTAAATTCAGCTTCAGGAGGAGCCCTGGTCTATCTGTCTCTCCTGAGAACTTAGTGCTTCACTGCTGCATTGGTTAGAAAAATAAATTCTTTTGTAACATGCATTAAAACCTCCAGCGGAATCACATACATGCACACAGTACCTAGTAGAAAAAGTAGTATTTTAGCTAGTCATTTCAGTACTGATGAGTCAATTTGAGGAGCTGATGACAAGCTCCCTTTCTGAGACATGTCAGATAACAAGAAATATCCTGGCACCTTCGTGCTCTCTGAAATAGTGTTCTAGTTTGGGGTTATTTTTTTTTCCTTTGAAGCCAACAAGGATGAGAATAGGTTTTTTTTGGACCCAGTTCAGGAAAGTCAAGTACTTGCCTCACTGCTTGACTTTAACTGGATGCGTGCAATTTGTTGCGATTTATTAAAAGCATAGAGTACATCTTATCACTGAGTGAGCTGCTGTCCTCCCACGCTTCCTCCAATGCATTTAATTCTCCTTTCTATCCGCCTGCGTAATCATTCTATTACAATTGCTTGGGAAAGAAGTAATTGGTTTCAAATGTTCCTGGTTGACCAATTTATATTTGAATACTCAGTTGGAGACCCTGTGTTCTCAATGGAGTGTTTGATGTTGCCTATATTACTGATGGTTCCCTGAGTGCTCATCTTAAAGATTTCCTTCTCACCATGCTACTATTTTTGCTTGACCTTGCATAGGCATATTCATAAGAGGATGTTGTTGTTAAGATGTTCTGAACTGAATAACTGTAATATATACAGACTGCCCAGCTCAGATCAGCCATTAGCTGGTATAATTACTGCTCTTGTCTATTTTACTGCTATTTAATGATTTGTATTATGTTCATTCCCAGAAGCACAAAATGAGTAAGCCCCAACGCACTGTGTGCTGAATGTGTGTCTCCGCAAGGTCTGTGGAGGCAAGACACTTCTATTAACTAAACGGACAAAAGAAACAAGAGGTCAAAGGGATGAATGTGGGTAGCAATGTATCTGAGACTCCACAGTGCGTCAGTGGCAGAGCTGGGAATAGTCAGGCTATGATTTAGGATGGTGAGTTTCTTCCATTAGCTGTAGAATTCCTTTACCCCGCTGAGTGGTAGCAGACCGTCAGCTGGCTTAGGAGTATGTGTGTGATGTACACATACCTGTGCAGCGTGTAGAAATATGATATGAAGAGCCTTTCAGACGTGGAATTTCTAAGCCTCTTTCACTGTTGAGAAATAAGTTGCTGCCTGTGCCATCTTGCTACTCCTGTGCTGTTCTCTCAGATTTCTATTCATGTTCTCATGCCCCACTCCTCAGAAAAAGAAATGTGTGTGTATTTGGGGCAGCTGACCTTTTCCACGTGGCGGTGTTCCCCTTGCAGTGGCACGCATTGAAGCATACCAAAATGTGAAGTGAAACGCTAAAGTCATCAACCTGTTGATGGTGACTGCTTTCACAACAGTAGTTTGTTGTCCATGTAATATACATGTGTTTGATTTCTGTGCTTGTTAGAGAATGAAGTAAAGGTGGGGTTTTGTTCAATTGAATAGGGAAGAAATGTTTATTAAAAAAAAAAATCTACTGTTTTCTATTAGTAAGTTATTTTCTAATTACTAAGTAGTTCTACATGAGCTTTTTTCCCCAGGGCCCTAGTGAATACTGAAGCCCGATAGTCTAACTAGCAGAGACTGATGTATTGTTATCTATTTCTTCCTCTCCTTTCTTTACAGCTGTTCAACACTGGCTCTTCATGTTTGATCAAATATTCGTGTACAACTTGGGTTATTCTACTTAGCAGTCTAGTGATGATCAGCTGCCTTCTGGGACAACCAAAATCAAACATCTCATGCATACTAGTAGCGTGTTGATAACTTCCCAATGATGGGATTCATGAAATATTTAAAGAGCAAAATGTTTTAGGTCAGGTATACGCTGACAGTAACTAGCTAATGCGCTCTAAATTGGAAGAATGATTATGGTACCAATCAAAGGCAATGAATGTCTTCATGTAGGCTGCAAATTCTTTTCTGCCCCAAGTCTCTGTATCTCTGTTAGATGTCTCTGCATCTAATTTTGGTGTTTTGATTCTTGAGTACAACCCTAGCTGCAATGCCAGCATAAGCTCATGGGATTAAATGTTACTGGAGCTGAAGTTCACAGTTGCTCATTCAGGAACTGTACTAGGCTTTTCCTTCCACCAATGTATCTTGGATATTAAAAGGAGGGATTTGTGGTGCAAGCTGTGTGACAGCTTTAATTAGTACAAACGCTCCTCATTTGTGAACTCTGATGATGGAGGTCACAGCAGTGTAAAATGTCCCATACAGATCCTCTGCAGTCTTACCTTCACCTTAAGCCTGTGAAATTAAATGGAACTTTGTTGTGTAGTAGTTACTTTGCCCTCTGGTTAGGAGACAAGGATGCATGTGAGCCTATCTGTGAATGAGAAACAAAGATCAATTTTGTTATATCCGATAGGTTAAACTGTGAGGTGTAAAACTTGAAGAGCAGGCTGAAATCTGGCTCTGGAACAGATGCAGCACAACAACAAAATAAGAGGCTTTAATAATAACATGAGTTTGAAATGAAAGGATTAGTTTGTTTTGCAACAAAAGCTAAGGGAAAGAGGTAACATGAAGCAAAACAAAATAATTTTGGGGGTGGGAAAAAAACCCCTAAAGCTGTTTGGAGAAGTGAGGTTCTGAAGTTCAGCAAGGGCTGTAAAGACTAAGGTGATAGCTGCAATATTGTGAAATATAATGAGGGATAGAGAACTGATTCTGTACTGTTTACTTATATTGCCTTCATTTTCTTGATGTACTGGATGAAAGATAGGTGTGAAAAAGAAGTATGAAAATAAAAAAAATAAGGAAAATCAGGGGAATTAACGAAGAATGCTTCAGAAATTATTTTGCTCCCCTTGTTTATTGCTGAATATTTAGGGGTTCCCATGTCGGCTCAGGGATCAAGGATTTAGATTCCTGACACAAAACGTGAATGTTTTGCTTCCTCAAGTGACAATGTTAAAGGAGTTTTAACTGGGGCTTTGTCTCTTCTGCTCAAGGTATGCTGGCTACTGTTGGCATTACTTAAGGAATGGCAAAGATCTATCTTTGTTTACAGAGGTTATGCTGGGACTCTTATCGCTATTGTTCAATACATGATGAGGGACTCTGGATTTTAACCTGGTCGAGATCTACTGTACAGCTGTCACAGATCACAATTCTAGTGCCCACTTACAAGGCAGAGTCGCAGCAGAAGTGGAGCCAGCCATTGTTTGTAGCTTCTCTGATTTTGAACTTTCTTCTTGCGTGAAGACAAATAGTTGCAGAGTTTCTCAGTGATTTATGCTCAGACGTTTTTCATCTGGGAACTTTGTTTTAGCACTATCACACCTCTCCGATTCATTTTTCTCTGGGAAGTCACTTCTGGAAGCCCAAATTGCTGGGCAAAGACATATTAGGAGAAGGGGGTGTTAGTGATGAAAGAAATAGTAACATTTGTTTCCTGATATAGATAGTGCTTTAACTGTAATTCTTAGTGATAGACCAATTTCGGATTCTGGTATCTTCTAATTCTCTAGGGGATGAGGGATCCGGTTCTGTAAAACATAACAAGTGCATGGTATCTTTATTGCATATTATTTAAGTTTTCTCACATGCTCTAGGACTTCAGTGAACTGCAGTTTTAAGTTTTCCAGTTGGGTTTACATCTGCTAGGTACTACACAAGAACATGACAGACAAGCTGGGTTTGTGCACCAAAAGACTACTTGGTGGTTTAGACACAAGACAGGAATTTTATTGCTGAAATTTGTTTTCTGGGATGTATGTCCAGAAAAGAATTTGCTAGAGGGAGAAGGTGCCATAGCTATTCTGTTTGTAGCCTGACCGAAAATTATGAAACAGGCAGGGCTCTATTGTGTATTGAACTCATCTTGATGGAGAAAGTACTCAAAGAAGAAATAGACTTATATAATGTAATTACTTCTGTTTGACCCCAGAGTTATGAAGCTCACTGGCTATATCCTTGTTTAATTTAGTTGTGGCAAAAAGAGATTGCATGGACCTGATTCCCATTTTTATCACGGCTATTATTCTGATAGAGAATCTTACTGACTTTTTGTAATGTTGAAATAGAATAAAGGAGTCTCGGGAGAAATGAATGTTAAAGCTTTGGCAATGTATGTTTCTGCTGTACACTGCAATCAAGGTATACTTATTTTTTTAGAGTTCCTTTTATTAGCAGTGAAGCTTACATGCAAGCAGTAGTTGAGTGGAAAACCGGAAGCACGGATTTTAGACACAACTGTCTACCACTTAATACACATGGTGCATGCTTGGGGTGCAACCATCTTGTATTGGCTTTCTTGAGTTGAAATTAATCTTGTGTCATTGTAAGTATTGGCAGACTCGTATGCAGTAAAAGATGATAATTCCCAAATATTAAAATTGAGGTTATAAATAGGAAATTTTCTTGCTGTGGTTTAAATTCTAGTCCATGCCCTAGTCATCATTGACCTGGAGAGTGACACTGTTGTTACGTAATTGGCACACCTTGGATATTTTGTCTTGTTGCCAGTTCTTTTGAAAATGCAGGTGCTCAATCGGGTCCTTAAATAGAAAATCCATTGAATATCCAGAAAAATCTGGTTTTATCATTAACAGAAATGGTATAGTTAAAACATGCTTTTAAAATTCCACTAAATCTTTAGTCTCTTACCTTCTTTTGACCTCCTAGGAAAACTGATGAAGGGATTCTATAGCAATACTATCGTAGCTGATAATTTAAGAGAATGTCTTTATTTTCTGTGGAGCTTACTACTGACAATATTCAGAATGGATGGCCCTGTGGTTCAGATCAATAGATATTTTCTTTTAGTGCTGATTTAGCTTTGACTGGAAAGGAAAGCAATTAAGTCAGGCATAGAGAATTTGTAAGTGTGCATATATGTATTCATGGAGATGGCAGTTAGATGACCCACTTCTCATGATAGTATTGAAATAGTAACGTGTTTCAAGTAAATATCAAATGCCATCCAAACAGTTACCATAGTAATGATAAAAGATATTTAATTTTAGTCAATCAAATGAATATTCAGTTGATCCTGTTAATTTCCACAAAGGTATTTTACACTCATTTCATACCAGCATCTGATGATATTCAAGCACAGATTTTCTACAGTTGGCCAACAATTTTTCTTCTTTAAAGCATTTTTTGTGAAAATATCATTGTTGAACGTTGGCCAATTGCACTGTTACTTTAAGACAGTGTTCAATATTTATTAGTTTTCTATATCTTTATCAAGATAGATATCCAAGTCAGTGGGAAGAGAAGTCTTTAAGAATCCTACATAGGGAAGAGTTATAGCCTGACCTCATTTCTTTGGAGGAAAGGAACAGCATGGGACTTAATTTTCAGTTGAGCATATCTTGTTTTCTAATGTTTGAGAATACTGTCATGTACAGATAAATGGACAAACTCTAATTGATTTGTTCGAGATTTCCCTGAAAACTTCCTGTATAATTTTGGTTAGGCTTCTATTCTTAAGTTTGCATATTCTTCTTCCTGGTGAAACATATAGCTCACGCATGCTATGTGGATTTAAGTATCCTCTGTTGAGGATAAAGACACTGCCTGCAAGCATAACGTGTTAGAGATGGCAAGAAGATAGATCTGCTGTCTATGGAGTTTTTGCTCCCTCCACCCACCCAAATCTTCCCTGGCCATTATTCCGTTATTACAGGATGATAATGAACAAGGTATTTGGCCAGCAATTGCGTTATTCCACAGTGCTGGTGTCTAACAGTGATATATCTGCCTCACCCCCCCCCCCCCCCCCCCCCAATCTTATTTGAAGATCTTAAGCATCCAAAATTGTTAACCCAACCAGCATCTATTACCAGAAAACTGACTGAAATGGAGTGGCTCTATTCAGTTATATGTTTGTTTCAGAAGGGAAAATTAAAAAAAGGTGCTTCCAGTATAGTTTTCAACACAATTTGTCCAAAACCCTGGCGCTCTCTTATACTGGTTGCTCTTCTCCATTGTCTTGCTTATTCTGGTCCATGTAAAAGAATGAACTTCCTTAGAGCCTAAAAGAAAATAAGATCCAAGTCTGATGTCAGCCAGAGTCTGGTAGTCAATAGACTGTTCACAAAGCTCTTTTGCAACAATGAATGATGTATACATTTCTAAGGGCAAAGGGGTTGTATTTGTGGAATTAAAGCGGTAGGCTACAACTATTGCAATTATAGCCTGAAGTCAAGGTCTTGCTTTTTCCAGGTTCTACAGTAGTGTTCAGTACTTCAGAGGTTATGCAAATCACCACTGGGTCTTGGCTTGCATTTACATTAAGCTAGTAGAAAACAGTTATAAGAATGGGATTTGACTCAGTTTTGGGGCTTTTTTTTTTGTCATCTGGTTTTTAATAGAAAAGCTTATGGAGCTTTAGAACAAGAAGCTGTGTTATATTGAAAAACCCATTTGGCAGCACTTCAGTTTTCTCTTATGTACTTCCAGATTCCTAAAAGGGCCAAGTGTATCCTGGTACAGCACCCATCCTGTAATGGTCTCATACGATGATGAATCCATGCCTGTAAAGTTGATGATCGCATTCCCTCTGAATTACTTCAGTTCTTAATGTTGCTTATGTATATAAGCACTGAGCGATTATTGAGTAGCCTTGTCTCACCTGACAGACCAGAAATGTAGGTCTTAATGAGATAAAAAGAAAAGATCATTCATGAACTCTATCAGACTGCAGGATCTTTCCTTGAGAAGCAACAGCTGGAAGGTAGGACCACTTTGAGGGGTGTCCTTGAAGATGACACAACAAGGGATAAAGGGGTGCTGTTAACTGGGGAAAGTAACAAGTAGGGGGTTTTTGTGTGGTGGGTTTTTTTTCCACTTTGAGTCACACAGGTGTTGAGACAGGCACAGGCTTGCTGAAGTATCACTATGTTACTATACTCCTTTAAAAATAGTGGATTTTGTTAATGGTTGCTACTAATGATAAATATTTATTTTCACTTTAAAAAAGGAATGCCATTGCTGCTGCCTTCAGAATGTCCTTGAGTACATTTTTAGTGTGACTTTAATCAAATGTCACTTTAACTCTAGTCCTATTCTGCAAATCTCTAGTGAAATTCTATTAATTTTCAATTAAACTTCAAGTAAACCAATTAGCATTTTCATTTCTATAGAGCAACAAAGGCAGAATCTGTAATGAGTCTATCCAGTTGTTCACAGAGGAATAAATGGTCTGGATAGATTTCTCCAGTGTATCTTTCTGTGAAAGTTTGTCAAGTATATTACCTTTATCATTTTCTCCTCTGCTTTAGGCTCCAAATTGGATTTCTTGTGGTATACAAAACTGTATTCAGCCGCTTCTTTCCCTAAGCTGGATTCCAGTATTCTGTCTGTCTTCATTGCAAATCTTTAATAGTGCACTAGTGTGTTTTTACTGAAGTCAAAATGGTGTCTAGATGAGGCAGGCACTGTAAAACCCTTCTTGTCCTGAACAACTTCAGGACCTCAGTCTGACAGAGGGCAGGAGAAGAAATTTTACCTTTTCATTCTAAATACATGAATAGAAGTGTCTGAATTATCTCGCAGCTGGAAACACTCAGACCCAGATAGTTTCTGTCTCATCCAGTATTTCATCCTCTCTTCTACTTTCTCTTATTGCTACCTCCTCCTCACAGACAGACATGATCCCTGCCCTGAAGAGCTTCATTATAAAGAATATATAGTCCCTGAGAGGGAATCCTGGAGTTCTTCCAGGGTGGGTATGGTATCATAAACTTTCATCATTACTTCAAGCTTGCAGCTGTCTGTAGCGGTCTGCCTCTCCTTTAATGTTGTGCTAATCTAATTGCTGGGTGCTGCGGTCCCCTACCCTTGCTTGTGCCAGCTCCAGTGCTTCTCTGACCCTGCGTAGAGCTGTCGTAGGTCAGTAAGCTTAGCAGAAAACTAATTACTTTTTTTGTTGGGTTAGTTTTGTGCCAGGTTAGCTGGATGAAATGGAGCCTCTTAAGCTGCCGTGGAACTGCAGCTCAAATCAGCATTGTAGCCAAGCTGTACTTACACTCATCTCTTCCAATGTCCTTTGTCGTGGTTTAGCCCCAGACAGCAACCAAACACCACACGGTTGCTCGCTCACCATCCCCCCTCGATGGGACGGGGGAGAGAATCTGAAGAGTAAAAGTAAGAAAACTCATGGGTTGAGATAAGAACAGTTAATAACTGAAATAATAATAATAATAAAAATTGTAATGAAAACAACAAGAGAGAGAGGAACAAAACCCAAGGAAAAAAACCAAGTGATGCAACCTCTCACCACCCACTGACTGATGCCCAGCCCGTCCCCGAGCAGCAATCGCTGCCCCCCAGCCAACTCCCCCCAGTTTCTATACTGAGCATGACGCCCTATGCTATGGAATAGCCCTTTGGTCAGTTTGGCTGTGCCCCCTCCCAGCTTCTTGTGCGCCCGGCAGAGCATGGGAAGCTGAAAAGTCCTTGACCAGTGTAAGCACTGCTTAGCAACAGCTAAAACATCAGTGTGTTATCACATTATTCTCATGCTAAATCCAAACCACAGCACTATACCAGCTACCAGGGGAAAATTAACTCTATCCCAGCCAAAACCAGGACATCCTTTAAACTTGAAAGTGTGAGGGAGACTCACCCTGGCTAAGTTTCATACCAAACATAAACACTTGAGTCAATAAGCTGGTCTGCTGAGGTTCCCTTGGTAGTTGAGAGAGGACTGTGTTCTCCGAGGGACACTTAGAGCACCTCAGGTAGAACCTACTGTGAAATCCTAATGACAGAGCTAGTCTCACTGAGTGGAGAGAATATCCAGAGCGCCCAGCCACCTAATTCAAATAATAAAGTTATTTCTGCCTTTACAGCAAAGAGATTTAGCTCAACCAAATATAAACCAGACAGCCCTGGGCTTGTAGAAGCATGAGCAGCTCTGACCACTAGCCATGACCACAGAAAAGGAGCCCATCTCTTGCACAGCTGGCACCAGTTAAGCCCATGTTATGCCAGAAACCTGAATTTCTGGCCCTGGCTTCGAGGACGCTTTAATTCTAAAGGAAATGGACCAAAGGTTTTGCTTTTAACAAAAACTGGCCTTAGTCTCTGTTAAATCCCCCCCTTGGTGATGTCTTGTTTCCTCGGGCATTGGTGCTCTGCCTTCCCTCTGCAGCCACAGCACTGCCCCAGAGGACTCTTCATGCACAGGACCCTGCTCTTTTTCAGGAGCCCCCTCACAGAGATGATTTTTGGTTGTTATTTTTCTTTTCCCCTGCTGACTGTGCGGGAATAACACTTTCCATGCTGTTGTCCTCTTTGCCAGACCATGATGCCTGCAGGTCGCCCTGGCCTCAAAGAGCCAGCATTGGCTTGTAAACACCTTACTCTGTTGTTTTTGTATTATTTTCCTGGTTAGATGAACAAACTGTGTTTTCCCAGCTGTCAGAAAAGTGAAAGTACGCAACATAGGCTTTTGAAATAAAGCTATTATCTCCAGCAGAAGCTGACACAGAACACATTTACCTCCATAATTCGGATGCTTCAAGGCAGTGTGCAGTGTTCAGGAGCAGCTGTGTCTCAAGACAAATCCCTAATTAAGGAACCCCTGACTGTTTTCCAAAGCATTCATGAGTTGGGAAGGGGAGAAGAAATAATGTTGGGTATGTTTTGACAAGACTTACAAATACATGGAGAGAGTACCTCTGCTGTGTATCTGTTGCTTTGGCATGTCGGACCACCTGCAGTGAGATTTTTGCATCCACTGCTAGATGAAATACCTGACAGCATGTGTATCTAATGTGTGAATGAGCCTTACTCACCTGAAGAATAGATAAAGGCTTAAGTTACCAGACTTAAAAATTGGGAAGCCAGGCAGCTGGAGCTGGCCTGGGAAAGGAGCTCCCACGGCAGCTGTGTGGGAGGCAGGCTGCTTTCCTGTGGTAAGGGCTAGTGGCTTGGGCTGCTCTCGCTTGGCTTGGCTGTCTGGTTTATATTTGGCGAGGGTTAATTTATTTTTTCTGTGAGAAGTTGCTGCTTTCTGCTCTTGTAGAAAGCCTGCCTGTCGGAGCTGAGGAGCTGCTGTGCCGTGCGGGGCCTTCGTCGGGTTTTGCTCCGATCTCTGCGGGACAGTTGGTGGCAGCACCTGAACAGGAGAGAGGAAACCTGCAGACGGTATTTCCCGAAGCCTCGGCCCAGAGTATTGCCTTTCGGCACTCTGCACCGGCTGTGATTAGCAGGGGTTTCGGAGCGGGGGGGGGGGACACGGCAGGGGTGGCCTGTGTGGGAGGCCTGAGCTGGTCGCAGTCGGTTCGAGCTGGTCGCAGCCGGTTCCAGACAAAATGGAGCCGCTGCCCGTGGCAGCTCTGCGAAACCAGGTTTGAGGCAGGTCAGGAGACGCCCGGGCAGGGGATGTGTAAGGTGAGGCTGAGGGAGAGGAGGCAGAAGCGGGGATACCAGAGGGAGGCACAAAGGGTGAGGTGTTGGGAGCGAAGCTGAGGTGTTTTCTCTAAGCGCTTGCTTAATTCTTGGTTGTCTTTATTTCTCAATATCACAGCCAGTAATTAAAAGTTTATGCTAATTGGCAGTAAATTAAGTGAAATTCCCTGGCTTGAGACAGTCTTTGCCTGTGATGCTAGACTTAGATCCAAAGATGGAAAAAAATGCAGTGCCACATGCCCCTGTGAGATTTTGCTGTTTGCAGGTGTAAAGATAAAGTTTTCAAAAGCTCCTAAACAAGTCTCAGTAGCATGTGCAGGTTCTTAAGGCACTCAACTCTTTAAAATTTTATTTGTCTATGCTATCAAGAACCTAAATACTCATAAACAGCAAAATGGTTGTGTCTCAGGAGAAATCCTTGCTGTGCTTTGTTGAGCCAGGCCGTAACTGAAAGGAATGGCGTTTTACTGAGGCACCATTTGGCCCTTTCTCATTACAGCCCATGCAGACCAGCAGAGTCGTTAAAAGTGGCCATAACTTGTAGAAACAGGAGAAATCATGCTAAAGTAAATGGAGTGAAGAATGTGTGTGTTTGGGCAAGAGGGGATTTTTACAATATTGTTTTGCTATTTAAGGGAAGAACAGTGGGGAGGAGAAAATCCAGACTTCCTTTTACTATTCTTGATAACATACTGAGAGATGAAACGCAGCAAAGATGTAATCCAGCCAAGAGGTTAGGCAGATTACCAGAGGAAGTACAGCCATTGGTTGGCCAGGTGTCTGTCTTGAATCTTGAAAAGCAAAACCAGAGAGTAAATGAAAATATTTGATTGAGTCTTTCTGATATTCAAGGCAAAAGGCTGCACCAAAATGTAAAGCAGCGTGTGGCAATGACACGTGCGCTCTGGTGTTGCAGAGATGGGACGGATTGCTAATGAGCCAACAGTCACTGCGTTATTCCACATGCTGTAAGTGAAAATCTTCCTGCTCAGCACCTGTGCCCTGGGGCAGGCATCCAAATGACATGCCAGTGGGCAACATGACAATTAGTGAGCTATTCTAGGCAGGTAATACATGCCGAGCATAATGACAAAATCGAAGCCACGTCTTGGAGGTTATGGGGTTCTTTCTGATGACTCCATTCCTGAGGTAGTATTTCAGTTTTAAGGTGTCAATCGAATCACTTAGACAATTCTTTCTACTGTTATCAAAACTATTAAGTAACCTCATGAGCCAAAAGGTAGAACACATTGAGCTAATGGTTGAGGTTTTAAGGCATGCATTTCTTCTATGTTTCACGTTGGTTTTGCCCACGTAACTGTGTTAATCTGAGTTCAGTCTCACTGAAGCGAAAGACTCCTGAGTTATGCCACTGTGAATGAGAACAGCATCCTTTTTTAAGAAAAGTTCTATGCAAATCCACTTTCATTTTCTTTTGACTCTTTTTTTCCCAGCAAAAAGGCCCATGCAAGGTTGTTAATGCTACAGGTTATAGGATTGACCTTATGTTTGACAGAAAGCCATTCTCAATTCCAAATTACTTTTGAGTCACCTTTTTTGTATGGTGCAGGCGAAGCTTGGAAGAAGTTTGTTTTGGCTTTTTTCTTTTTTTTTTTTTTCTGTGTTTGCTTAGGATTCCTAGGCCCTTAGCTCATTTCTGCCTCGCAAGTCTTAGTTGTGAAGAAGAGAATGCTATTTTCTATGAACCTAAAGAATTTTTGAAAATCTTAATGTGAATAAGTTTCCATTATTTTAATAATATAATATGCAATATTATGTTGTGTGATATGAAAATATGGAAATTGAGCATTATGTGGGAAAAATGGGACAATCCTAAGGTGTTCTCTTATACTTACTGTTGGGGTTCTATTCTAAGGGTTTGGAAGTAAGAGAAATCTCTTTGGTTTAGATTTTAAGTACACAGTTATCACATCTAGATGCATTTCAGTGGTGCCACTGAGATCTTGATTCTCCTGACTTGTCTCTAGTCCGCTCATTTTTGTTAGAGCTGAGTTGGTGCAGGATGCTACGCTCTGCCTGTAGTAACAATTCATGCTCATTTTGTCCTGCGGTAGGTGTTGACAGAAGGTGCATCACAGGAGAGGAGTGGGCTCTGGGTGGCTTTTGCGTTTTAGCAGCTGAGCCAATATGCCTTATGTTTTAGCTTATCTATATAGTGAAGCGTTTTGAAATGATGGCCTTGAGCAGACTAACAGCATTGCTGTGACCTCTGGTATTTGGAACTATTGATGATAATAATAATTTGGGAGTCACTTTGTGGTCCCCTGATGAAAGTGAATGTGTAATTAGATATTTGAATTAATTATGTAGCACTTGAGTTAACTGAGATGCCAAAAGGCTAAATGAGTCCCCCAGGGGCTCGTGACAAGTTGGTGGCAGAGCTGAAAATAAAACATAAATATCTTCACCTCCATGCCTTCCCTTAGCCATAGACAAAACTGGTAATTGCTCTTACTTTACTATTTTTTTTTTTTTAAGGAGGGGCCATGTGTTCCAAAATACAGGCTAGGCAAAATGCCAAGCGTTGAAGAAAGAACAGCTTTGCATAAGCAGTATTTGCTTTAGGTTGTCCTCAGTGTTCTTCTGCCTGTCTCCCACAGACTGAGAGGGGATGCTTTTCAATGGAAAATGTACGGTGCGGTCAAAGAGCCGAAGAGCCTACTGAGAGCTCCGTTTGCAAATTCTTCATTGAAGGTAAGTTATATAAACACACTTCTGTAAATCAATTTAATTTATATGATTGAGGTGACAAATTAGAGAAAACAACCTAGTGACAAACTATTGTAATTATAGAAAATAAGCCAGTCAACTAATTGAAGTAAGTCTATCAACAAAATTTATATATTTAAACACCATGCTACGTACAGTAATTACAAGGGTAAAGCCGGTGAAATGTTGTCTTCCCCTTTACAAGGGGAAAAAAATAAGTGGGAGTCTGAACTTTTTAAGGCTCTGTTCTTGGAAGTTGTGTGAAGGTAGGTTTGTGTCATGCTTTTGTTGGTGCTTAAAGTGGTCAGCTGTAGACAAACTCTTTGAGTATGGGACGAGATCTTAGGACCAGTGAACTCTTTGGAAAGGAGTTTTTGTTTGGTTTGTGGTCCAGTACGAATTCTTGTGACATGAGTTTTATTAGGTTGTGGCAAGTGTACAGTGTTTTTCCCTAGATGTTCTTGGAATACTATTTTCTGAGCAGCAGTAATCATAGTTAATTATTATTAAAATTGATCAGTTACTAATTATTATTATAACTGATCACTTTGCGTAAATAAGCTCTTAATTTGCATTCATGCAGAATTTTTTTATGCTTATCCCTAACACAAGGAAAAATGAGTGGGAGCAGAGGTAGGTCTGCTTAGCTACAGTTATTTTTGACATAGTGTATAATTACATCTGTAATTCCATTTAGTACAGTGTAAATGCAGTAAATGAGACTAAGTATAAGCATGACTTCGCTTGTACAAGTATCCCAACCTTCTGACACAGTCATGGTGACTGGAATGTAAGAGATGGAGTTTTTACTCTTCCAGGCTTGTGCCCTACTCTACAAGTAGACCCATCGAGAACATTAAGCCAATTTGCACAATAAACAGTGTTACTGATTTAAATAAGTACGGAAATGTGAAGGAAGAACACTGCTACTTTACTTTTGGACTGCAAAGCATTTCTCCATGGGAATGCTGGGGAAGGAATACCCCTTGCTGCAATGTTAACAGAAACTGTGACACTAATAATGCTCCATGTAAACACTTTGCAAAAAGCTGATGGTATAAACAGCAGAGAAGTAAAAAAAGCATGTGGGGACTTGTTCAGGTTCCCAGCAGCTAGAATTTTTATTATCTTTACAACACATACCAAGACAGTATCAAAGACAATGCCAAGACACAGTGACTGTGATAAAGCATTTACACACATGTTCTTTTCTTGGAAAACAGTAAGAAAGAGAGAAGAGATTATGAACTTCAAAGAGCTGCCTTTAAGCTAAGAATATTTATATGCAAGCTGTCGGAAAACTATATGTCCTTTGCTAACACAGGAACAACCAAGCTAAGGTTGGGACAAATCTCTAAGTGAAAGCCAGAGCAATAGCCAGCCTTGAAACTTTGCGTTGAGTTTTGGCAATTAGGTGGTTGGATGGCACTAATGTCAAACATCATTAATGCAGTAAATGTATGCATGCGTGCAACAGTTGTTTCAGATTCTGTGGTTCAGTTGGTACATTTGCTTTGCGCTCTAGATACACGTGCCACAGCTACAAGCACTGGTAACAGGTTATTTTGAAAGACTTCAGAGAAGCACAGGTAAACTGAGGTGGTTCATTTCTCACTCTTCTTTAGGAAATTGCCATTAAATGAAGGAAAGGCTAGCAAGTTGAAGGTTGGGATAGATTATGTCATTCTTCCTTCACCAAAGGAGAGCAATTAGGAGGAATTCAGCAGGTAGCTGAGATTAGGGCAGCAGTGGATCAAATCAGAAGTGTCAGGATAGCTCCAGACTGTTGTTCTGTTGTTCAGTCCCAGCCTATGTGTAATGTTCGGTGCCTTTGGAGTCTTTAAAAATCAAAGCAGTGTGGGGGTGGGTTTTTTTGTTGGTTTTGTTGTTTGTCTGGGTTTTTCTTAGTTTTGCATGCCTGGAGTACTATGTGTTGAGAATGTAGTGGGTAGGCCAGTCCATTCTGGGTGTTTTATAGGATAATGTATCTTGCTATGTGATTTGGCAAGAGACAGGTTAAATACAGTCAAAATACTGTCTGCTAAGCAGCTTTCCTCGTGGCTTCAAAGTTATATGGTTGTTTTTTTGGGGGAGGGGATGCTGACAAGGGGTGGAGGTGAATTGGTTCTAGTCGTTGAATGGCCGATTGAATGTACTAGAAGACGTCAGTTTTAGGCAGGGTTTTTTCTGTAATTCTGCAAACATTTGTGCAAAGCAAAAACTATCAAAATGTAATCCCCTAAGGAACTTAAAACCAAAGTAAAATATAGCATTCTTTGATTAATTTTTTTCAATGGAAACAGAATTAGGCCACTGCCCAACACTTTTGCATATGATTTTATTTAAGACTTCTGAGCTAATTTTACTGACCTTATTCAGTATTTCATTTCATAACCAGTTCCATTTAAATCAGTAGTAGAGTGTGGGTGTTTAAATTTTTTTCTGATATATTTCTTAGTCTTGAAACGTTCACATCATAATTCTCTTTGTCCTTGCATTTTGTACATGCAAAGTTGTCATGAAAATATATTGGACCTTTTGAATGATTCTTTGCTCTACCATTCTCCTCGCGTTCCCTGGCACAATTTGGCTCCCTCTCCTCTTTGTGGTAAGATTCATAGTTGGAAACTTTTTGTGGTTTATGTGTTTGTTTTGCCCTCGCTATTTTTGATGTGTATCTGCGGAGAGGAACGGGCTATGTGTAGCCATTCAGTAGAGGCTGAATCTTATTTTAGTAAGAGTTATGCAAACACATTTAACTTGTTTACTGAACAAACATATATTCACAAAGCTTTGAGTTGCACTGTTGACTTCTTCTACAATGTACAGTGGAAATGAACACAGGGATAAAAGTGGGAGAATAAAAAAAAGAGGGATGATAAAAGTGCCGGTTTTTTCTCTTAAGAATAAAGCTGTTTTACACTCGGCCACAAACTCCTTCTTTCTTGCTAATATATATTTAGAATGATTTAAGAATACTTTAGTATTTTAGATGCGTATTGCAGGATTTCTGAAGCTATGCACTTTTTGTAGGGCTTCGAATAAATGAAATACTATCTTAGTTATTGTCCTCCATTACTGTACTATCTGAGCAACTCTTAATCTTTAATGTACTTACTCTGACAACACCCCTGTGAGTTGGGGAAGTTCTATTATCCTTTTCATAAGCGAAGAGCTAAGGAACAAAGAGGCTCAGTCTGAGATTTTTTTTGTAGGCTCCTTGCCTTCATTTCAGTGAGAGCTGTTATCTAAGTGTCTTCTCTGTTTGCATATATGTTTGTTAGTGGTGCAGTACTAATTGTGGCAACATCTAAATTCCTTTTAAAAAAAACAAACAAACCCCAAAACCAAAAAAACCCCCACAAAACAAACAAACAAAACAAAAAAAAATTAGGAAGGTCAGTGAGTAAGGAATGTTTTGGGTGAAGTCAGTGAAAGTCAAATGATTTGGTTTTAATACATGGTATGAATTAATCCTTTTTAGCAAAAGGTAAATAGAGCCTGAACTGCTTTTTAGAGGAACTGATTGGGAGTTAGGGGGATTGTATGTGGATATGATGCCTGAGAAAGCTCATTGACACATTGGCTTTGTGTAGGAACCAGGGGGAGGCAGAGGGGAGGAAGCGCACTCCTCTAGTACCCAGACATAGTAAACCAATCTGTGATCAACTCAGACTACCTAAAGTTTGCTGAGATTTGTGTTGGGCTGGTGAACAAAATTGAGTCTCCATTTATGTGGTTGCTCCCTGGAAGCAGAACCTGTATGGCTTGGGTTGCTGTCCTGCAAACATGGCTTTCAAAGCTGCCAGAAGGCAAATGTAGCCACCACCCTTTTCTCTTCCCCAGCTGAGCTGGCACCTCTTTAAAACACCTATCCAAATATATGATTTTTTTTTCTCCTACCTTTGTCTGTCGTGTAATTTGACTGTACGTTCCCAATGGAGCCCTGATTTCAAGTGTGATTTCTTATAACTAATAAAGTGTATAACCGGCTTATGGTTTTCATTATGTATGGTTTGAACTTCATGATTTTTTTGACCCAGAAACAGGAAAGCTTATAGCAATGCCTGAAGTCTTAGTGCAGTGTATTACTTCAGAGTCCCAGGAAGACTTTTTTTTCCCAGGTCAGCAAATGCTTGTAGGTTTTGATAGATATTCTCAATTATGTCTCCAAAAATGAATTATGAGTTGTGAAAGGAACAGAATACATACACTCTTACGCCTTTGGGGGATTCAACTGTGTAGTCCCAGAGCTGTTTCTGACAGGAGGAGGTTATATGAATCAGGGAAAGAAAAAAAACCTTATTACTTGCACTAGCAGTACTGATGAAGGCTGATGTGGAGTGCCTGTTGTATGTATTTGTAGGTGTATTCATGTTGACTGAAAATGTTTTGTCAGTGTGTCTTTTTTTTAAAAAAAAGCAAAACAGATTTTCATCAAAATATGACTTCTCAAGGGAAATGACTTCTTACAAACATGGTTTGGTTTACTTCAATATGAAGAAAAATTCCCTATTTACAACATACAGACACTATCCCTACAGTACCATTTTGTGTTGTCTTGCATGTGTCCAGTGAGTGTGGGACTGAATGAGACTCCAGAACTCAGATCTCTACTGCAGCCCATGCTAGGGCTCTACTTCTGTTGATCAAGTCAAATAACTTGGTTTTATTTTTGTATCTATTCAGTAGACAAATTTATTTCTTTAGTTGCTGTGAGATTCACTAATAAATGTTGTATCCATTGGCTATATTGGCAATTTATATATTTGTTACCTATAATATACTGAATAATCACACGTGTAGGTACTAGATAATAAATTACACTATAATTATTTTACAGAATCACAGAATCGTATAGGTTGGAAAAGACCTTTAAGATCATCAAGTCCAACCGTAAAACTAACACTACCCGGACCACGACTATACCATGTCCCTAAGCACCTCATCCAAATGTCTTTTAAATACCTCCAGGGATGGTGACTCCACCACTGCCTTGGGCAGCCTGTTCCAATGCTGGACAACCCTTTCAGTGAAGTAAAATTTCCTAATATCCAGTCTAAACCTCCCCTGGCACAACTTGAGGCCATTTCCTCTTCTCCTATCACTTGTTACTTGGGAGAAGAGACCGACCCCCACCTCTCTACACCCTCCTTTCAGGTTGTTGTAGGGAGCAATGAGGTCTCCCCTCAGCCTCCTTTTCTCCAGGCAGAACAACCCCAGGTCCCTCAGCTGCTCCCCATCAGCCTTGTGCTCCAGCCCCTTCCCCAGCTTCATTGCCCTTCTCTGGACATGCTCCAGCCCCTCAATGTCTCTCTTGGAGTGAGGGGCCCAACACTGAACACGGTATTTGAGGTGCGGCCTCACCAGTGCTGAGTACAGGGGGACAATCACTGCCCTAGTCCTGTTGGCCACACTATTTTTGATACAAGCCAGGATGCCCTTGGCTTTCTTGGCCACCTGGGCACACTGCTGGCTCATATTCAGGCGGCTGTCAACCAACACCCCCAGGTCCTTTTCCACGGGGCAGCTTTCCAGCCACTCTTCCCCAAGCCTGCAGCGTTGCATGGGGTTGCTGTGGCCCAAGTGCAGGACCTTGCACTTAGGCTTGTTGAACCTCATGGAGCTGGCCTTGGCCCATCGATCCAGCCTGTTCAGGTCCCTTTGCAGAGCCTTCCTCCCCTCAAGCAGATCAACACTCCCACCCAACTTGGTGTCATCTGCAAACTTACTGAGGGTGCACTCGATCCCCTCGTCCAGGTCATTGATAAAGATATTAAACAGGACTGGCCCCAATACTGAGCCCTGGGGAACACCGCTTGTGACTGGCCGCCAACTGGAGTAAACTCCATTCATCACAAGTCTTTGGGCCTGGCCACCCAGCCAGTTCTTTACCCAGCGAAGAGTACACCCGTCCAAGCCATGAGCAGCCAGTTTCTCCAGGAGAATGCTGTGGGAAATGGTGTCGAAGGCTTTACTGAAGTCTAGATAGACAAACATCCACAGCCTCTCCCTCATCCCCTAGGCGGGTCACCTTGTCATAGAAGGAGATCAGGTTGGTGAAGCAGGACCTGCCTTTCCTGAACCCATGCTGGCTGGGCTTGATCCCTTGGTTATTCTCTACATGCTGTGTGATGGCACTCGGAATGATCTGCTCCATCAGCTTCCCTGGTACCAAGGTCAGGCTGACAGGCCTGTAGTTCCCCGGGTCCTCCTTCTGGCCCTTCTTGTAGATGGGTGTCACATTTGCTAATCTGCTAATCACATTTGCTAATTTGTTATGACTGAGGTTTTTTCAAGGGATTCTGAGAAGACTAAGCATCAAATCGCCATGCAGTTTCTGTCATAATTGGATGCTTTATCTTTCATAAGAATACCTGCATTGTCATGTACAAAGCTTCATTTTTTGTAGCGATGACATGTCATGGAAAAAGTCTCTTGTAGGTCAGTCAAACTGTGTGGGATGACTTAATTCTTTTTTGCTGGTGAGACTGTTTTGTATATGCATACCTGTATGTTAAGTAGGGAATGTAATATCTTTATAGCAGTCAGAGAGAGATGCTGATACTGAAAGACTTGTCTTATTTTGTGGGGCTTTCCCTGAATTTTAGATCAATCTAACGCTGGGAGGGAGGGGAAACCAAGCTGCTTGTGCCTGAGAAAAAGAAAGACTAGTGATGTCAGCTGTTCTTTATCAGTGGGGATAAGAGGATTGTCTTCACTATCATCTGCTTGCTTTCTGTCTAATTTGCAGCCCCTTTCCTGGTGCTGAAAACCACCCTTCTCCTTTACAGCCTATGGGGGGGGGGGAACCAACCCCACACAGTTCTCTTTTTCTACTCTGGTTGCATTTTTGTTCTTGCTACTTTCCTCTGGACTCTTTTCAGTTGATGTATATCTTTTATTGGTCTGTATTTGTCCAAGGCAAATGCAGTTCTGTAGCCAAATTCTTACTGGTGCTGGACAGAGCTGTGCGTCTTCAGGTTCTGTCTTCACTCTTCCAACATGGAAGAACTTTAAAGGAAAAGTCGTTGATCTGTGAAACTTAGGACACTTTAAGTGAATCAGAGCTTCCAAGAGCCTTTATTCTTTTTAATATTTTGGCTTTATGTGTCTATGAACATTACTTTTTTTTTTCCCCTATACCTTTAATGCAGCAGGAAGAAAAAATAAAATATGGTCCTTCTAAATAAAATGGTAGCAGTTGAACTTACATTATTTGTGCAAGCCACGGTCTGAAGTTGAAGTACTATATATTGGTTTTAAACTAGCTAGTGTCTTATGCAAAGATTAAGAGAACTTAAATGAAGTAGAGCAACACAGTTAAGGAATACAGTTTTAACAGCAAAAGGTGATTTTTATGAGGATTTATTTTACATTCCTAACGCTTACCACAGTGCTCAGTAGTGAAGATCATTTTGGTACTTGGCAGTTCCATTAAAGGTACAGATTTCCAGAAACAAGAATGTGTAGTGTGTGTGACAGGCTGCAATTAAAACCTTGGATATTGAACAGTAAATGAGAAGGGTTTGTTTGGGGCATCAAGAGAAAGAATGCACTAAGCGTATACCTACTACTTAAAGCTCTATAGTCCTTTTTGCTATATTCACTGATTAGATTGAACGGAGCTGTATAACATAATGACTAAGCAAGCAGCCTGTTTGGTACTTCAAGTAGAGTTTTCTAAATGAAGTTATTTCTAGGCTATTCATGGTCCATGAAACAATTACCTCCTGAGGAGAAAATAAAACATCTTCAGTTTTTCAGACAGCATCTTTGATGCTACTGTGGCCAGGAAGTCTCATAATAAAATGTTTTACCTAAAACAAGAGGGGGGGGAACCCAAAGACTAAGCCACCACCACAGGACGTTTCTTTGAGAAAATGCACCATATTTTGGCTTGGTTGCAACTGTATTTGTGTTCACAGGGTCACTCTTAGGTGTAACAGGAGCTGCTAACACTCAGTGTTGAGAAGAGAGTTTGGAAAGCAGCTTGAAATGCATAGGAGCAACTGTAGCAAACCCAGTAACACGTGAGCATGGCTGTTACTGTTCTTTGAAACATTTTCAATTAAATGAAATTTTCCAAAAATACCATGCATAGAGTAATGAACAGAACTAATAAACTCCTTTGCCCAAGCTTCTGTATGCAGCACCTGGATTTGAAGTTGCACAGTAATATGCTTGGAGGCATATTTTGGGAAGTTATACTGACTATAGAAATATAGTAAAGCTTTTAAGCTCTGGCAGTTTGTAAGTTTTCCCCTTGTCTCTTCATTCTGGCAGTAGCCACTTACAACTGCCTCTCTTAGCCACAGGAAATCCCTTCTCTTGAACTGAAGAGGTATGTGAAATGTATTCCCTCTAAAGGCAACATCTGTGCTTCTTTGGGAACTGTCAGCCGGAAAGGGTGCTGTATGTGCTAATCAGCTTAACCATGGTAATGGTAAGGAATGATAATTATTTTCAGGTGGGAGTAGGTGCTGTTTGACACGTAGGGAAGTAAGATTGGGACCATAAATTATTGCAGACATCTGCAAAGATGTGCTGCTACAAGTTGTCTTTTTCTTTCTGTTTAGCTGCTTGCCTGAGTGTGTTTAGGTTTAAAAAAGGGGGAAAACCATGCACATCAGTAAAGTCTTCAGTTAATCAGAATTTGATTACAAATCATCATACAGTGGTGTTAATTATTAGAAAGATGATGGTGTATGGTGAAGTAATTGCAGTAAACAGCCCAGCTGGAAAAAAATTGTTCAGATTTTCAGCCACTAAAATGTATATTTTGAGCTTGTTTCTATCCCTGTCTGTTAATTGCTTTGTTGTTAATTTATTTCTTACTTTGTAGTATGTAAATGCCTGACAATTGCCACCTAGATAATTACATCATTATCCTAGGGATTTTTTTAGATGCATGAGAAAACACTGTTCTCCTGAGAGACTTCCTAAATCTCTGTGCCTTGTTTGTGTAGTTAATAGTATCCTTTGTATGCCTTGGCTATTTAAGGTACCATTTTTTCTGGCCTATCTCTGTTTCAGGTGAAATCAACTGGCCCTGGCCACACACTGGGTTAATGGTAGAGCCAGCAAATGACTCCCTGATCCTCTGAGTGTCTGTCTAGAGCTTTTGGAAGAACCCATTTCTTTCAGAAGTCTTTGGGCGCGGGCATTTTTGCCTCTCCTTAAACTCAGTCTTCCCTCCACTTGCCCTTCAGTTCAGGATTGCTGGACTTCAAGGTGATTTAAAATACTATTTACATATTAATCTTCTCCTCTTCAGTAAGAAACAAAGTTCTTTAATGGATTATAAATTTCTGAGTCATTTTACTAGTGCCTCAGTGTATAAGTGTCTGATGTTGAGGTGAAACTATAATGTTCAGGCTGAAATTTTCCACCCCTCCTGAATTTTGACATAAACATGATCTAGCAGGAGTGAGAAATTGGTACAATTGCTTATTTAATGTCTTCCTGCATGGACGTTTTCACCTTAAGTGAGATCACTGGATAGAGCTTAAGTGCATTGAAGATAAGCTGTTTCATACCAACTGTGAGGTATGGGTTTACGCGTACAGCGTTGCGAAGGATCTCCTGTTAAGTAGGAATTTGTAGTGGTAGCATAATGGTCTGTGAATGTCTTTCCATGTTCTAATTTGAGCTCTTGAAATAGATTTAAGTTGTTTGTAAGCCTCTTGTTGTTCTCATGCCAGGAGTTTGCATTGCAACTAAAAAGTATGGATGGGGTGTGGGCTGCTAGCAAGAAATTCAAAAGAGACAAAGGTTTAATTCCTCATAACTTTGTGCAGTTTCCTTAAGCTATGACTATGCTGGAAGCTGCATTAGAGATACTTTTTTGCAGTGTGAGGGTATGGACATTGACGCTGTAGCAATTGACGCTGGATGCAATACAGTTGTACTTTTATCTGGATTGCCTGATGGACCCCCCTGAGGCTGCGTAGTCTATTAGCTCCAGCAAAGTATCACGGTAATGTGAACATTCAACAGCTGGTACTTGAACAACATCAATTATGCCCGTGTGGCACTGTGGCGTGTCGATACACCTGAAGTCAGTGGTGAGACTTGGGTAGAAGTCTTTTTCTGAAAATGCTTTTTCACCTTTGCGATTCAGAATCCTCTTCATGTTAAGTTATAGATGGCAATATAAAATATTGAATCTGCTCATCTTTTATGACCTTGGCAATAATAAAAGATCCCCTCTGTGTAATGTCAGAATGTTGAAATATGTATTCAATACCTCTCATAAATTAGTTAGTGGATTTTTGTAGGTGTTGAATTTCAGTTTGAAAAAAATAGGAGAGAAAATGAATTGTTTTTTTAAACCCTAAAATTTGATGGTCCAAGTAAATGTTAAATCCATGTATGCATATGTAACTTGGATCAATAATTTAGTTAGTCCATTTCTAATATTAAAATGATATAGCCAGCGTTTTTGAAGAAATGGAGTGCTATTGATTTACACAGTAAGTACAATTAAAAATACCCAACAAATAATTCAAATTTTAAGGTCTGTTTGAGCTGATTTGAATGTGCATCCTCATGGGTTACAAGGAATGAAAATATAACTGATTATTGATGTGATTGTGTATTCACGTGTGCTGCTAGATATCAACTAAATTTTTCACTTTGAAAAGAAATTGTTCTAAATGGTAAAATGGCTTTAAGAGTTGCAGTACTCTCCACCAGGGATGGGGTAGTGAAGCAAATTATTAATTGCATTTAGAGAAGGGCAAACGTAGTATGCTTTATGTTGAATATTGGTAGTGGCCAAGTCTTAAATATGAGATTGTATGGCCTCATAGCTAGTGCTGTGAACTGTAGCCTAAGGTTTGGATTTGCTCTTCCACAGAGCACAGCTCTTCCACAGAACTACTGGGTGACCTAAGGGAAGCCATTCCCTAAATCTGTCCAAAAAAGGAATTAAATGTTGCATAACAGCTGCAACGGCTCTAAGCTTGAACTAGAGGAAGAACTTAACCCATTTCATGAAGTGAAATCTTTAAGATCTTTCCAGAGTTGGTCCCAAAGGGGACCGAAATTCTTCACTGCTCGAGTAAAACTTTGAAGCCATGCAGTCTTCCCATACAGGTATTTCTTAAATTATAGTCATATTCTTTCATTGCAAGGGGAGCTCTTATGGGAGAATTTCATCTTAGTTTAGAATTGACCAACAGAGAGCTCCTTATTTGATGTCAATTTAAAACTTACCTTGAGATAACTCTAGAGAGGTAAATTGCCCTTCCCAAATATTAAAAGCAATGAGATGACTTGAAATAGGTAGCATGATGATGTGACTTTTTCTTTAGTAATAAAGTAGACATGTTTTCATTAAGTGTGGACATAGAAACAAAATATTTCAGCTTTTGGCTAATAGGTTGAAATTGTAAAAGGGTCAATTGTGTGTGGCACAATGCCTTTTATATGGTAAAATATAAATTTTTTGCAACTACAGATCTGTGACTATAGGGAGAAAATTCAATGTTTGGAGGGGCTGTCTGTATCCTTTTATTATTCAACTAATCCATCCAATTCCTCATACCGACCTATCCATTCATCCTGCCCTTATCTCGAGGGCACTTAAGCTTTTGTTGTAATCCATATGGATAGCCATAAACTCATAAATTATCATTTTGCAGTAAGAGAAGTACTAGAAGAATATCCATCAGTCTGCCAGGTCCTTAGCTTCAGGCCTGAAGGTGGGGTTTATTTTTTTAGTGAAACTGAACTTTATTAATAATGCTCTGTTGCTCACTCTGCATGTTAAGGTGTGGAGGGTAAACACAGTCGTACTTTAAGTTACAGACACTTAAAGTCACACAAAATGATGAGCAGGTTTTTTGGAAGTGGACATCACTGCTTTAATATGAAAAATGTTCATAGGCTATAAAGAAGTAATTCCAGTTCAGATATAATCTGTGAAGGGCCTATTAGTTTTTTGATTGCTAAGCCTATAGTAGGATTACACAGCAAAGCAGAGAGATTGTATTTGTCAAAAATGACAGAGTTTTTCCAAGAAATCCATACTGCAGGAGGTATAGAAAGATCAACCTAGTTTTCCATTATTGGAAAACCAGATTTATTAAGCATTTAGAGAAGTACTTACGTTGTAAGATAAGGTTGGGAAGGACAGACCCATAGGCCAAACTGAAAGGTAGCTGAAAATGCATCTTTCTTTGAAAAGGGTAACAAAAGCTTGCGAAGTAAGTATGCAAATGCTGTTTGAGAGGATATTAGCACCCTGTGAGGCTATTCTGCAGCATTGATCTAAGACTCAAAGACGTTGAGAAGAAAACTGCAGCATTTACTGGGCTTTGGGTGGACTCCCCAGGACATTGTATTCTGAGTGGTGGAAATGCTGAGTTTCCCAATCGGATGTTCCCCATGTCCTATGGTGTAAACACAAAACCTAGCAAATTGGACAGGTGTGGATAATATAAAAATAGAGATAACTATGGTTAGCAGAGAGAAAGGAAGGCTAAGCAAGCAAACTAATAAAATACCAACAGAAAACCTCCATTAGGTGGATTATTCTGTAAGTTGGGGAGGACAAATTACCACCTAGAAAGGTGGTGGTGGGGTTGTCCTTCATCTTCTGTTTTGTGGTGTGGGTTTTGCTTTTTTTTTTTTTAACAGAAGTTTGTCCTGTTGGAGTCTGAATTACATTCTGGAGAGGAGAGCTGGAAGTCATATCAGAAATGAAATGAAAACTCTGTCAACTTTGATCTGTGCATTAGCAACATGCCTCAGCTGTGTGAATAGGTTTTATGAGAGATGAAAGATGGGACTCGTGGATAGGGCACTGAAGTGTCAGTGAGGTCTGGATTCAGGGGTGTTTTTTGCTTCTGCCACAGTGTCTCCGAGTGTTTCTAGTAAATCACTTAGTTCCTGTAGGAGGTCCTGTGGTATTTATTTTTTTCTGGCCATTGTCCTATATTTTCAGATGATGCACTTTCAGAATCTTTTCTCAGTATCTTACACGAATAATTTTGGTCTCTAGAAGAGACTGAAATACAGAAAATAAACTTGTTGAATGGATGAAGATGGCTTCAAGGATCACAAAGTGGGAATTAATCTGTCCTGGTTTCAGCTGGGGTAGAGTTAGTTTTCTTTCTAGTAGCTGGTATAGTGCTGTGGTTTGGATTTAGCATGAGAATAATGTTGATAATGTACTGATGTTTTAGTTGTTGCTAAGTAGTGCTTACACTGGTCAAGAACTTTTCAGCTTCTTATGCTCTGCTGACTGAGAAGGCTGGAGATGCACAAGAAGCTGGGAGGGGGCACAGTCACTGCCCAAAGGGCTATTCCATACCATATGGCATCATGCTCAGTATGGAAACTGGGGGAAAGCTGGCCGGGGGGCTGCTGCTCGGGCACTGGCTGGGCATCGGTCGGTGGGTGGTGAGTAATTGCATTGTGCATCGCTTGCTTCGTGTATTCTTTTTTAATTATTATTTTATTTTATTTCAGTTATTAAACTGTTCTTATCTCAACCCACGAGGTTTGGGGTTTTTTGTTGTTTGTTTGGGTTTTGTTGTTGTTGTTTGGTGTGGTGGGTTTTTTTTGTTTTGGGGTTTTTTTTTTTTCACTTTTACTCTTCCAATTCTCTCCCCCCTTCCCCCTGGGGGCAGGGAGCAAGCGAGCAGCCGGTTGGTGCTCAGTTGCCAGCTGGGGTTAAACCATGTCATAATTGAATAAAGATTTCATATGGTGAGTATGTACTAGGTAGTTGTAAAGTAGTTGTTTATCTGGATTCCAAAGGCTGTTAATAAATTGCTAGAAATGGAGAGACAAAATGGAGGAAAGACTAGCTCCTCAGGCATAGTTACCTCAGGGTAACTCAGGAAGTGCTTGAGATGCTTTTCCTGAGAGGCGTTGAGGATACTCAGCTCTCGCAGGCTTTTCATCTCTCTCAAGTTCCTGTAGTAGCGCCAGGACTGTATGAATACGATGCAGTGTTTGGGGAAGAAGTGAAGAGTTTTAACGCATGCGATTTAAACTATTGAGGAGATTTTGGATAGGAATGGTGCAGCAATGGTAGAAAATGATGAAAACTGTTAACAGATGAAAGCCATCAGAATTTTCAAGTGATTTCTGTAGGAGACGAGGAACAAAAGGGGACTTCTTGGATAACTCTGTGTAGGAATTGAACTAGTTTGTGGTTTGATTCATAGCATAATCACACCCAGGCCAAGACCAAGATGTTTGTACCAGTTAACTTCTGCCTAAATCTTAATAATGCCCAAGCAGTGAATTATGACTGTTTTATAGCATTATCTTCCCTGAGAAAAATAAAGTTGGGCTGAATTATCTTAATAACTAAGCCTTTTCAAAGGGAAAATATGCGTAAAACCCAACGCATGCAATTTGACTTGTGTGTCTGTGTTTGCCGAAACCTCACATCATCTCTTCTGTATCTTCTTATCACCAGGATAATAGGAAAGACAATGTATTCTTACAGGAAATCATGTGTATGTATATGGATTTTTTTTTTCCTCTCCTGAGAAAAACAATAATTACATGGCGAGGAACATTTGCTGAATGCGTGTACCTGTATTACAGATGTCATAAATGACAGTTATGCAATAGCATTTGAAAAGAAATTTTGCCCATTTTTATGAACTTCTTCATGGAACAGAAAATGTAAAGACAATATTTGGGAACTCAAATAAGATAGGTGGAAGAAGGAAACATTGGTCAAAGTGTCCCAATAGCCTCTTTGAGCTCAATGGGTGAATACTAACCTGTGTCCAGAGCCAGGGGAATGCATCCAATCACTTCATTCAGACTTAAGCTGATGGTATGCAGACCCAAGCCAGGATAAATTATGCCCTACAGTGTGACCTTCATATTTTTTCACCGGATTAAACTGCAGAAATTTGATTGTTTATTTTGCAGGAAACTAAGTCTTCTACGTTATTGGTAAATGAAACAACATTTTGTATTAATGACTTTGCTAGAAAAGTCAGAACACAGAAAAGTGTTTATGTACAGTCTGCATGCTGTTTGTCAGTTATGTCTCTATAGGTAGCAAGGTCATTAAACATTGTCTTTTGGCTCAAGGCAGAGTGGAAGATGCTATGAACTTAAATAAAACACACCTCCATGCTCCCCGCATAAAATCCCAAAGCCCCACACCTGAAAAACTACAGAAATGCAATCAGGCTTGCTTATCCCTTTGAGAAAAATTTTATTAAATCATAGATTAAAGATAAGGAATTGTTGATATTGTCTGTCTCACAGACAAGATCCAATTTAGCTGATAGAGAGCTGAACCTGAAGAGAATTCTGTTAAGTTGTTTATTTTCTTCACAAATACGTAGCTAATATTTGGTTTGCAAAACATGTCCTCTGTTATGTTCCTTTTCAAACTTCCTGTCATGAAGATTATGGAAAAATATTGAGATAACTTGTTGCATTGTATTCAGCTTCTGGAAGAAACCTAGGCTTTTTAAAGGCCAGCAATAGCCACAGGTGTCTAATTCCAGAAACGTAGAATGGGTTCTGAATGCTCCCACCCTCCTGGCTTTGCTGGAGATTCTGCATCGAGTGTATAATTTTTCCTGTTTTTTAAAAAATGTCTTAGCTTGCTTGTATAACAGAGCTTACAAAGGACAGCTGTAGTCTCCAAACTCCTAAAACTTTTCATGGGACTCCCAAGGGCACTGCTGTTGCAGCAGAGATGGACGGGAAGAGGGGAAACTATGGTGTTGCTTATAGACCACAAGAGCCTGGGAAACTTACTACAAATTGTACAAATACAAAAATATTAAAAATTATTCCTTCTGTCTCAGCAGTGAGAAACCAAATTTTCCAATGCAATTTTTCTCTTTTATCAAGATTTTGGTAATATTTTACCATATTTGGTATCTCATTGAACAGTTGAAGACTCACAGAAATAACTCATGCAATGAGTTTAGAAGACAGTGAATGTGAATTCAGCAGACTGATTTATATGAGCATTTCTGTTTCCCTCATCATTGCCCTAGCAAAATGCACTGCAAATGCTGAAGAACCCTACGAGATGGGATAATTGTTACTTCCATGTGATAGTTGCATAGCTGAGATAGGAGGAAGTTAGTGGCTTGTTGGCGTATAGAAGGTAACATTAGGTAGTGAACTCGCATTGAAATTTCATTAACTCTGATAACACCCTTTGAATTTCCCTGTGTAAAATGAGGACTCTAGAATGGGAACACTCTCCCTTAGTTCATTAGTGTGAGCAGAGAGTGGATGCTTGTTCTGCTTTAGCATATAGTCTGTGGAGTTATTTTCTCACACTAACAATACTCTGGATTCCCTTAAATGATGAATACTCTGGAACAGGGAGCAAATTGAAGCGTAATGGCATGTCAGTTAGAAATGAAACAAAGTGAAATTACATACAAGTAGAAATACCATTTATTTTAAGTAAAAAATAAAAAGGGCTAAATATCTCCACGAGGATACGTTTGGTAAAATGTTTCAATTTAGCTTGTTGTTCATCTCTTATAAATAATAGCATGTTCCTCCCTCCGACCACCCTGCATTACAGAAAGCACTGTCAGTTAGTGCAGCCAGATGTATGTAAAGGAGCTGGTTTTAATTTTCTGTCAGTTACTCAGTTGACTGAATCTGTTGTTTGTAATTTGATATCTGGGTGTCTACAGATCAGCAATAATTCAGGTTAGATGTTTGCCTGTTCAAATGAGGGTAGATATCTTGACATGGGGAAATTGGACATGCATTGGATTTTGGTGTTTCATGTTTTGCCATACTTGTGCTCCTCAAAGCTAATAGTGCATTGTAGGATAGATTTTGCTATTCTGACAGTGATTTTTGCTTGTATGTGAAGCAAACCACCTGGGACACCAAACACTTACCCTTTCTTACATTATTGTGTGTTTTTGTTTGGTTTGTTTGTTCCCCCCTCCCCCTTGTAAAATAGGCCTGCTTGCTACTGTTAGGGTTATTATTTTTACTTGCTGCAGTGTCTACTTCAAAGAGACCAGAAAACTGATTGCTAATGCAGTGTAAATTTAAAATAGTACAATAATAGTACTGTGGTGAGTAGTTGTGAGTACCCATCATCTTTCACACAATGTTTGTTACAGTAATGGTCCCATGCATCCCAGAATGTTATGCTACTGGTGTGTTTGGGGTAAGAAAGTTGTGGGAAGGGTGGATGGTGTGAATCAAAGTCTGCATGGTAAATCACTTTTTTAGGTCTTTGTGGGACTGAGATCTTGATTTGCAAGCCCTGTACAGCACAGATGAAACTCTACTGAGGTCCGCATACACATGCGTATGCAAAGGGAGCCAGATCTCAGCTGGGACTTGTGCGTGCTTCTTGAAATGAATAATCACAACCTTCTGACCATGCTTTTGCTAGGTACATTTATGCAGCACCTCATGCTGCTGCTTCTTTTGTACAGACTGTTAAAAGGGGAATATTCAGAGCCTTGAGAAATAAAGCTCCTTGTGCTGATTTGATTGATGGTCCTTTTATCAAGTGCTGTGCTGGTATGTTGTGCATACAACATACAAAGTATCGCATACATTTTACAATTGAATTACTCTTCTTGGTGAAGAAAATCCATATTCTCTGCTCTAAACATTGTAGACCAAAAGTCAAAGAAACAGTAAAAACTGAATGGAGTAGCCAAAACCAGGGATTAGCAGACAGTGCATTATGTTGATTACCCACATTGTCTTCAGCTTAATAAATTCTGTTTTGCTGTAAGTCAGTTCAATTGTGTGTGAAAATAGAGAGGGTGGAAAATGAGACTGAACAAGAGGGTTAAATGACAGTGTGCCATTCCAGAAGCAATTAAAAAAAAACCCCAACCCTTGAGGAAAAGAAAAAAGGAGGTTTTGAAGTATAAAATAAAATACACAAGTCTGTTTTAATGTGGGAAGCTAAAATAGTCTGTCCAATCCTCATCATTAAACACATACAAAAGCAGTTGATAAAGTACTTTTTAATGCATCAAGTGGCACTTGCAATACTGCAATGTTGACTTGCGCTATTGAGTAATCACTAAAAATGGGCAAACAGGAAGTAGCAGTCATTCTAAGTCACGGTTTTGGCATCCCATTCATTGAATCCAGATTAAGATTCCTGAGACTTGCTATCATTCAGTGCTCTGGCAGATCCTGTTGCAGAATAAGGACCTTTAACTTTGTTGTCAGTGAATCCCTCCTGAACAGATGTGTCTTGACTCTCAAGGATATCGTTGCATCCAGGAGGTTTTAAAGAGCTGTTTGGAAGGCTCAGTTAATATTAGCCCTTATTTATTTATCTGCTTTGGTATGCCTTGGTAATTATGGAATTTTCAGTAGACTGCAAGAAAACTGAAAATGCACGAAACATCGACATGGAACAGCCTGATTAGGCTGGGGAGGGAAGAGTCAAGCATAAAGTAAAGGAAAAAGTATGAAAGAAAAACTTGGCAGCGTAGTTGAGCTGTTTATCTTGTAGTCTGTTAATAATTTTATTTCTGTGTTGAAGTTAGGAATTGATACCCAGAACTCCTGAGGATCCAGAACTCCAGCTGGAGCCAACAAGAGGTGGAAGTGCTCTGCAAACCTTGGCAAAGTGGGCTGGTATATAAGGAAGTAGTGTCATCTAGTGGTTAAAGAAAAAGACCAGGAAACTGGGACTCCTAAGTTATATTTTAAAATTTACTACCTACTTGCTGGTTGATGAATGTACTTGAAAATCTCAGTGTCTCATTTCTCTGGGGGAAGGTAGGAGGAGGTGGACAGATAAGGCAGCTTTTGGCCCAACTGACTTCTCAGTTTTGAAAAAGCAGAAGGCTAGATGTGGAAGATGTGTGTGCCACCATCAGAACTCTTTTGTACAGAGGCAATTTGAAGCAAATGCAGCCCTATTTCAGGAAACATAGGGAGGATGCCTCTAGTGCATTTGTATTTAAATGTGACCAGAACAGTTTAGAGTTTGGCAGTTTTATATCCCACTGAGTGCCAAATCCAGGCATGGGGTAAGGGATGTGCTTGTCAGTCGGTTTGTGGGTAATGGAGGAGAGAGCGAGCTGTTTTTTGTGTGTGTGTGTATATATATATATTTTCCCTAGTAGGCAGCTTAAAAGCAGTTTATGGTGGTTCAGTAGTTTTGTTCATTGCTAATGATTGCTTCCAATGTCAGCAGTTTGTGGAGGACTCAGCTGTACCTTTTGTTTCTATCAGCTGTAATCAGTATTATCTCCTGCCTTCTTGGTAGCAGATAAGCTGGGGTGAAGGATACCGTGATAGAGCTGAATCCCAGAAAGCTTGAACATGTTGCAGTTAGGGGAAGAGAAATGCTGTAATGGATTTCTCCTTTCCAAAATAGCCCTTTCTGAGAAGGGTCTCAGCCCTAGCAGGGCCAGTCTGCAGCCTTGTAGTCACTATCGCTCCTTATGGCATTTTGGATACCTGGCATTGTAGTGCACGCTGGCCCAACTAGGAAGATCCTGTCCTGTAGGCCAGTTGGAAGTGGACGATGGCAGGACAAGGGTGGCAGAGCATTGGATATAGTTTAGAGTTATTAACAGCTTTTCTCTCTGAATTTTGAAGCTTTCCACTGAACTAGTATGGCATAGCTAAGCCTGCCTGCTGTAAACTCTTGGCACCAAGGAATGAATTTGCATGAGGTGCCCTCCAGCTAACTCAGTGCAGCAGCCTTAAAACAAAATGACACCGGGTTATTGGTCCCTGTGTTTTTGCATTCGGTGTTGACTCTCATCGCTACCGTGGTACTGGAGTGTATCGTACTCCTTTATCAGAGATGACACCTGTATGGTTTAGGAAAGTGTGACTGATTTCCTATCTGTAAAGTAGAAATAGGTATAGAGGGAGTAAGACAGGGATTTTCTTAAGAATTTGTGTCTCTAATTATCATTAAAATTGGTGGAAGCTATGCAACAGGAGTATCTTTGAGAGGTTTGTTCAAGCTCCCTGATGGCACAAGAAGTTGAATCCTCATCTCTCATGTTGCACGCTAGTGCTGTTTGCTTCTGTAATATTCACTCAGAGGTCTGTCCTTACGTTCAGATCCCTTCTGACATTGATTGGCTCTAGCAATGGCAGATACTCTGTTTTTCTTAAGTTTGTTGACTAGCTGTGCTAGCAATATTTCATTGGCTCAGTGATCCCATCAATAAACAGCCTATGTGATTCCCCACAGAGAGGGACCTGCAAATAAATGGTACGAGCTAGGGACATCTTCGTATCTAGTCTTCAGGTGCCGCATATGGGATTTTTCATGCGCATAGTCTCCACAGCTCTCCACAGCAGTCCACAGGACTGCTTCAGTACTCCTCTCATGTTGCTCAGCATGCTTTTACGATGGCCAAGAGCACATGGAAATTTTCAGGGGGAAGGCTCCAAGAATTCTGGGATGTGTCCTTCCACCTCCTGCTCTGTGGAAGCTTTTCTTGACTACCTGATACTCTTGTTACAAAACAGCGTAGACATTTTCATGTTGGCAGTAAGAAAATGCTGGACTGGCCAACCCCTCTGAGCAAACTTTTCTTACCAAGCTGGCGTGGAGAAGCCTCGTCTCAGTTGCTACGTGAGCCTGAGGAACACAGCAGCATTTGGATCTGCAGCCTGGGCAACACGATTGAACAAGGGGAGCAACATAAAGGGCAGCCGACTGCAAAGCTGTTAGTATTCTGCACTGCACACAACTTCAGCTCAGTGTTAGATCTACTATTATAATTCTCTGTTAATTACATAGTGTTGATTATATAACTACTTAGCAGTTCCTCCTCTTTTAATGAGCACAGCTGTTTTCTGTCCAGCTTCAACAGGGAAAATTTCCCATCTCTAATTTAAAAGTAATACACTCAAAGAAAACTCCAGAGGGCTCTTGGGCTCGCGCTGTTTAATATGTTTTAAAGCTCATGGTGCCTACAGGCTTTCTTCAGCCTAGAGAGTGCTTATGGCCATTCCCCTTCCCCTCTTAAATGAACCTTTATAACTAATGAACTTTATTAATAGTGTTAAAAAACTAACAAAGCCCTCACCTCGTTGTTAGGAAAACCATTTTATTTAGGCAGACTGATACAAGCTGTCACGTAACTATGCTAATTTGGATCCATGCACTGTATTCACTGTTGTCTGACCAAGTGCTTTCTACAAAGTGGGCCAACGGGCAGTTTTCTGCCAAAAACTCTCCAAAGAGTGAGTGATATAAACATTTATTTGCTTATGCTAAAGTAGCTGTGAGTTACCGCTTTCCAGGAGACGAAAGTATGAACATGTGCTGGAGCATTAAAGGAAAGGAAAGTGTAGGCAAACAGCAGCAATATGCTGAACAAAGACCTTCAGGTCATTGCCTGCCCCCAGGTTCATGCCAGACATGCTGCATCAGTGACAGTAACATCTTAAAGAGCTTGCTGAGAGCTCAGTCCAACTTTATGCGCTGCAGCGGTAGTGCAAACATTTTGGGCATGGACAGTTTTTCTTTGGAAAACATGTTTTTGTCAGAATCGAAACATTTCCCAGGAAGATGTAGGCTTGCATAAAGTTTTAGGTGGAAGAGTTGTCAAAACAAATCACTTCAACTTTCTAGCTTGGTTTTCACAAAGTCAAATTAATTTCACTAAGATTTTTATAACTTTTAATTTTTCAGGTATGTGATAATATGCTGGCATGTTTTGACACTGGCAGAATACAATCATTGTGGCCTGAACAGAATGCACAAGAATGTTCCAATTTTTTTTTTTTAAACTTTTGGTCTATAAGCAATTTTGAAGGTGTGACACAGAAAGAGGAAATGGCTGAAGCACGTCTGTGGCAGTCACAGGAAGTCTGTAGCATGAGTTGAGCTTTATTTCCTAACTGGAGGCCCAGTGTTTCTGCTTAATGTTTCTCTTCTAATCCTTAACAAGATCTGGGACTTTCTCAATCTCTTGTTGAAGTTGACCCTACTAACAATATTTTAAAAGTTCAATAACTGATAAGTACTTGAGCAAATGATTGAACGTGCGGTGGAGCTGCAAGTTGATTGTAACTGCCTAAAATACTTTTTGTTGATGTGCTTTTAAAATACTGCTCCTATCCAGTAACAGCCATTAATTATTTATTAGTCTGTGTACCCTTTATAGGTGTAACCTTAACATAAATTGAGACTGCTTGTTCTGTTATTGAGAGCAAAGACTGTCTGTATCCCTAGAAAGATGATGATGATTTATCTGGAAGTTGCTTTTTATCTTCACTATTTTTAAATACTGTGCAGATAAATATGTGTCTTTAGAGTGTCCTTTTGTTTCCCTAGTACGCTTCATTGTAAACATACATCAAGTTGTTTCCCACAGGGAGGCCTGTTCAGATGCAGCTTGTGTTACAATATGGTAATAATGTTCATTCTTTGCATTAATAATTACACTGGATGCCTCCTGTTTGGCAAAGTATTGTGTTTCTTTGATGTTTTCCTTGCTATTATGAACTGCTGTGCTGTTTACTGTGTATTTTATGCTGACAAAGCAGGTCGCCCATTCTCCCTGTTTTTTTCCTTTTCTTAGTTACTTGTGCCTTTGGATAATAACATATCATAGCAGGTAAAACAGAGTTAGGGTCAGCTAATCCCCTCAGTTCCTGGATCTGACAGGTAAAGACAAACTGAGCGTTGGTATTGACTACTGTGCTGCTCTAGTGAACATTTTGAACAAAACCAGGAATTTCTATACTGGGTTGCTTCAGGCAACAAATGATAAGAGTCTAAAGTAAAATGGCTAGTGGAAGTACAATGTTTATAAGATTAAAAATGAGTTGCACCCATTTTAAACAAACAAACAAAAAAGGCAGGCTATTGTAGTAGTTGTGTGATGGCTTTTTTTTTAGTTTGTGTGTGGGGGTTTTTTGTTTGTTTTTTTTTTTTTAATGGGTTTTTTGTTTGTGTTTTAGTTTAATAACCCTTTACATAATTCTATTGATTTTACTAGCAATGTACTAAGACTGAATTTGGCTCACAGTGACTGATTTAACAAAGTGGATTTGTAATATTATTCGATATTTGCATTTACTAATGCCCAGACAAACAGGGATTCCCATGTCTCATATGTAACATCCTTCTATGTCTTTTTTTGGACTCAAATGATCAAGTATTTTTTGGTCCTGTAAGTTGTTCCCATTTTGAGAACTAGAGAAGAGTCAGGCATTTTTTGTGTAATCTTTTAGGCTTACAAAGGATGTTCAAGTTTCTCTAAAGAAAACTGCAGTCAAACATTAGAACACTAATGCTTCATAATCTCTTTTTTATATCAACAGTGACCAAAAAGTTCTTTTTCTTGTTTTTTTTAAGGTCATTCAGTGACTGTCCCTGCCCACCCCCCCTTTCCTCTTTTTAGATTTGCAGCTGCAGTATCTGCATTAGCTATATTAACTAAAGGAAACTGTAGCTAGTCAAAATTTGCAGTCTACTTATGTTTTGTTGCTTACTTCTTTTGGTTCTGTTAACCAGTTAGAATGGGGGAATTTCTGTTTAATTTTCATGCTATGCAGGAAATCACAGAAACTACCAGCGTGAATGAAGTTAAGCTTGGTTGAAACCAAAATGTACAAGAGACTCCCATGCCCTGAACCTTTACAGCCTATCTAAATGGGAGCTGGGAAGAAAGAGATGATCTGCTTTTGTGAAGGAGGAAATAAACTCAGATGTTGACTTGCCCTAAGATCAGAATGGAGTTTTAGTTCTATGAAATTAAGACACTTTTGGATTTCTAATCTAATGCCTTTACCATAAATTATTTTTCTTTGCTTTGAGAGGTGATTATTCTGCATGCATTTTGCATTCCTGGGTAGCTTGAATTCATCCAGTTCTCAGACTCATAGAATGCTTTGGATTGGAAGGGACCTTTACAGGTCATCTAGTCCAACCCCCCTGCAAGAGCAGGGACATCTTTAACTAGATCAGGTTGCTCAGAGCCCCGTCCAACCTGACCTTGAATGTTTCCAGGGATGGGGCCTCCACTACCTCTCTGGGCAACCTGTGCCAGTGCCTCACCACCCTCATTGTAAAAAATTTCTTTTTTAAATCCACTCTAAATCTGCCTTCCCTTAGTTTAAAACCATTGTTCCTTGTCCTGTCGCAACAGGCCTTGCTAAAAAGTCTGTCCCTGTCTTTCCTATAGGCCCCCTTTAAGTACTGGAAGGCTGTTATAAGGTCTCCCCGCAGCCTTCTCTTCTCCAGGCTGAATTCTCTCCTGGTGCTTTATAAATGAAGGGGTGGGAGGCATCTCCATATTGTGAGGAAAGTGGACCACAATGATCTCAGAGGGTCCTTTTTTTTTTTCTTTTTTTTACATTTGTTACTGGTACATACATTCACTCCAAAACTTCATGGAGTTTTTTTATATTGGCAGGATGAATCAATTTGGCTTGGTTTGTGTATTTAACGTATTGCTGACTACCGCCACTAGCTTCTAGGTGGTGGGTTGAAACTGTATGTGTATTTGTGTGTGTTTGACAGAGGGAGCCAGTAAAAGGTGAAAAACTTCCCACTAGTGACACCTGAGCATCCTCCTCCCAGGAGAAAACCAATCTAGTGTAGTAAGACAAAGCCCTGCAGCAGTGAAGAGGGTAATAGCAGCATTTACAGAATCTGCTTGCTAGATTTTTCTGGTCAGAAAATATATGGTCTTTGACTGAAGATCATCTTTTAACCTGGTTAACCTAGATACGGAGATGGAAGTGGTAGTACTGGGCAAGGTTGTTTAGCCCTTGCATATTGCAACTTTCAGTTTGTTGGCCAACTTGAAAGTCAGTCAGGAAAGTAAAGGACAGAACTTTTCTTTCTTCTGGACAAGATTAGGGTGCAGAATTACTGAAGAGAATCTTCTATCCACTATGAACAGTGGAAGGGATGGGTAAGGCAAAGATGATGGGCACAGATGAAACCTCTTGCTGGCTTAGAAAGCCAGAGGCTTTGTTAAAAGCGGTGACCTCTTTAGCTCTGAAGACAGCCATAGAAAGAAAAGGTCCTTTGGATCTCTTTGTGTTTTCTCCAACCCTTTGTCTCTCCCTCTTTCCTTCAAAGCAGCAATTTTTCTTTGTGCCTGCCTTTTTTTTTTTTTTTTTTAACTTCTCAGTTCTGCTTAGCAAAGACTCTCCAGGGAGCCAGTGCAGAGTTGAACTTGGCACAAACAGCCGGGAAGACAGCTTGAGCTCCGTGTCTGTACAAATGTCCAGGATAAACTGCTGTATTAATATTTCAAATTATTTCCTAATACAGTATGCACTGTGGCAGGGATCCAGAGAACAAGGTTTTCCTGGCGAAATCTGCATTCTCTTTTTAATATGCAGCTATAACCAGTTTATTTTTAAAACTGTTATGTGGAAAGAGCAATGTTTTCGTTAAAGGAAAATCCTGATACCCTTCCTTTGGTCTTACACCAATTTTGTTTCTACTTCTCTGGAAGTATACTGACTTTTCTTGGGTGTCATACTGGAGAATCTAGCCCTGTTGTTTTATAGCTATATTACTGTAAATCTCTTCAGAGTGGGAATATCTTTATTAGATAGAACTTCATTGTAGTGAACTCTCATATCAGACAGGTTTAATTTAGATTTACAAAGCCGGCTTTGGTTGTGTTGCCCTAACAGCCTGTCCAGTGTGAGACCTTTAGGCTCTTGTTTAACTCAAAACAGGTTGGTTGTTCCCCCCCCCGTCAGTGTTGAATGGGGATATAAGTGAGAACTTGCCCTCTTCTGAAAAAGTGGTTTAAAATGTTTTGTTGAAATGTTTTTGCATGCATGTTTTCCATAGGAATTAATTTATTTCAATTTAAAAAAAGGAAAACAAAAACTTCCAAAATCAAAATGTGTGTAGTCAAAGAAGGTCCTTTTTGAAATAGCTGTGTTGTGTGTCATTTCACAATGACTGTTAGAGGGGTTTGTTTGTTTGAAGTTTGGAATTTAATGCACTGTTCCAGCTGACATGAAACAATTTTAAATTTTTCCATGTGAAAAAATAATTTTGTTTGTTTCAAGTCACTGTGAGGAAAAATGCTACTATTTTCTCTGGAACAAAAATGCAAAATATTAAGTCATGTGAACTATTTTTTTAAATATATATATATATTTTGCTAAAGCTAGTATTAAAAGACACTTTACAGCACAGAATGGTTGAGGCTAGAAGATCATCTAGTCTGATGGCTAGGAGATTCCACCCTCTCTTTGGGCAGCATCTTCATGTGTGCGACGCTCTCGCAGCAAAAAAGGTTTAAATAGAATTTCCTGTATTTCAGTTGGCATGTGTTGCTTCTTGACCTGTCACTGCACAGAGAAGAGCCTGGCTCGGTCTTCCATAATCGCTTCCCTCAGACATTTATTCACATTGATAATATTTCCCCTTCCCCACCTAGAAGCTAAATAATCATAGCTCTCTCAGCCTCTGCTTGTACGTATATTAATGCCTTTCCAGTGCTTGGGTATCATGCACATTGCTCTTTAATGTTGGATTCAATGAGTAGGAATATGAAACTAGAGCCCTTGGAAGATGAGGACGCGTGCTGTGATAGGACAGAAACATGAGAATAAGGAGGCATCTTGTGTGAACAGTGCCTACAATTTTTCATGGGTTTTCCAGTGTTAAAACTTTCTTTTTCTGCAGATGATTTCTGTTTCTAGAGTGGGAGGTAATTCTCTAGCAAGAATAAATTTGCCAAAACTCATAGAACTGTCTTCTTTTCTAATGCTTACGCGAAGACCAGGGAATGCTGACGTTAAGTGTGTTTGAAGACCAGTGACAGCTACCTTAAGGTCTGACTCAATAGCTATTTAACTTGGCAAAGTCTTTACTTTGACTCTGTTTGGCTTCTGGAAGCATTGAAAAAACACTTACTGGTTTGTTCGCGTAACTAGATGAGTCATTTTGTAAAAATATGTGGTGACGTAGGCCTCACAAAGGCAGTTATTACCCTTTTCAATCAGTTTTACCAAAAGGATAGTATTTTTTTTTTTTAATTACTGTAGGAGTTGTCTGTTTCAAGTGATTCTGAACTTTGATATTAAATGTATTCTTGGGCTTGGGTTTTATCTTGCCTCTTGTGACTTTCATGCCTCCAGAGGAGTTGATTCTAACTTGCCCACTGTAAGATCCTTCAGGTCCAAGTCCTGGCCGTGAAATGTCCCATTTACATCATTGCTACCAGAATTCATGAAGACAATTGAATAGGATTGTTGTGACAGCTCTGAATTTGCTTTCATTGTGGAATATTCCTACTTGCATACATTCATAGGCAGATGTTTACATAATATACATGTTTTGAATTATGCTGTTAATCCCTCAGAGGGATGAATTTTCTTAACCCTTTTAAGTATCTAGGGGTAAAAAGCAGAGGAGTGATTTCCATTTATGCCATTTCGAACCACTGTATTGGGGTCTGTGAAATTAACTGTTAAGAGCATATGCGTGGAGGAATTCAAACTGAAATCTTAATTCTGCCAGCTAAGACGCACAGTTTCTCAGGATGCACTGTTTCCAAAAGCCCTAAAATCTGTCAGCTGAACATGGAAAACTGAATCCCACCCTGGGTATGCATTACCACGTGCCCCAGCTGGAATCAGGAGTCCCGTGTGGTGGTAGATATGGTGCACATGCCGAAAGATACTGGCCTGTGCAAATCCAGCTTAACCTAAATGGACATGATGAAAGGAGAGAGGTTGTACTTGCCTGCTGCCTTGCAGCAGATAAGGTTAGGATAGAGGCAGGAATAGAAGCCAGATCTTCTGACTTGTATTTAAATGATTATCAGCTAGACAATTCTGCCTGTGAGGAATACAGCTTGCAGACTCATGGACTGATTTGGGATAGTCTTGAAATGAAGTAATGGTGACATGTTTTTTGCTGGAGTGTCTAGGGGAGAAGTGAGAACTGTTGTGCTTAGGGGATGCCTTGAGAGATCATTCCTTTTAAAAGGATATGTGGTCACATCAGAGAGGTGGCAGGAGAGAGACTTTAGCGATTGGTAAGCAGGCACATCACAATCCTAGAAGATGACTTTGTTAGAAATTCCCCCCTCCCCATAGTGAATCACGCATAAAGAAGCTGAGTGATGAGTTGTGCTGGGGCATGCCTTTTCCTGAGTAAAATCAAAAGCTGAAGCTGTCCTTAGGGAGTTGTGGTTCTGAGATCTGCAGCAGTTATGATCTGGGCCCTGGGTCTGAAAACTGTGGTGATCAGACTAGTGGTTGGTTTGTTAATCCCAAAGGATCCTGGCCCTTGCCAAGAGTCAGCCCTGCTTCCTTTAGTAGCCCTTGCAAGCTTTCAGGGAGCTCTTGTCAAGACTCCTTGAGGTCCTCGAATTGCTTTTGAAGTTTCTTTCAGCTGGCAGAGTAAGGATTTGACCACGCTTTATCGTTAGTCTGATGTGAAAAGGCAGCTTTTGACCCATCCCTGAACGATGCCTAAAAATCAGTGCAAAGACACTCTCGAATTCGTATCTCCCTGATTACTCCATGTTGCAGACTAGATAGTTTCTAGCTGCCAGAACCTTGACACTTTTCTGTACTACTTGAAACTATATTCAGGAGCTGAATAGGCATGGGATGTTTGTTGTGCTGTTTACACTGCTAGAGCTTGGACACTGGAGGGCTCATGCAGCAGCACAAAAGCGTGTACTTCTTGCTTTCTAATTTGATGAAAGGAGAGCACATTCTGAACCGCAGTATTGCCCAAATGAGCAAAATCAAGAAAGGCTGGCTGCAAATAGAAACAAAGCATTTCCCCTGTCTCCTAAACATTAGTGTTTCTCATCCATTTGATTTAACAAGGGCAATCACCCTGCCACGCTAATTATCTCTGTCAGACCCACAGCGCGCATAAAGTAGACCTCTGATTTTTAAGAGGAAGAGAGTACCCTGGTGCCTGCATGCCTTTTAGTCCATCATGATGCACATTTTATCAGAGGAAAGCATTTGGAGGTTGCCTTGATAACACAAGCAGATTCCTGGCATATGGCAAAGGGCTATTTTTTATTATTTACACAATTAATGGAAAGGAAACATTCAGTGTCTGATTAGAATTAATGGTTCATTAGCTGGAGCTGTCATCACCTGCTAGCACTGTGGATCTGGATGGCGAAGCTGATGAATTATTCTGGTTAGAAGAATAATAGCGGGGATAGGGATTCACAGAGAAATACTGAGTATCAGTAGGGCAGCAAAACTGGGGAAATGGTTTTGGAGGGCAAGGAGTCCAAAGGCCTGACTCTGCACTCGCTCTGGGCATAGATTGATGTGCGCTTCACAAACAGCTGTGCTTGTGGCAGATGTTACTGCCTACTGCTGTCTGTTTTTAACACTAAATGCTCATTACTGCGCCACTGATAAAGCTTACCAATTCCTAAATCTGCTGACAGAGCTACTTGTGAGTCGCCATTTATTGGTTTCAATCAAAATGGGAGGAAAGTTAACAGAAACAAGTTACTGAAACTGTTTCAGCAAATGATCCCCTGCCCCAAGGCACTGTGGGTGGTACTCAGCCAGTGTTGTGGAGGAGAGACGTGTTTCGGGAGAGTACACCTCCTTCTTCCAGCACAGCTGGATCTAGAAGACTTCCCTCTTGAAAACAAGTTGCAGGGGACAGAGATGCATTTGAACTACGCTTTCCCATCTTCTAAATCGAAATTCTGATTCAAAATCTCAGTATTTGAAGACTAAACGTGCTGTGTTTACTGTAGTGGGCTTTGACCATTGAGGAGCCACCAGCATTGTTCCCAGGTTAGGTTTACGTAAGGAGGAGGAGATGGTACCACCACACAAGTCCAGAGGGATTTTTACCTAACACATGGTTCTCACATTGCTGTTGGATGTTTTTGTGACTTAGTTACTTGCTGTCACAATTTACCATGTGTAAGAGGGGAGTTGGAGCATGTATTTTTATCCAGCTGCTTTTGTGGACTTGGAGCCCTGGTGTTAGTCTTTTTGTTTTGAAGCAGGAATTGTCTTTTCACACCATGCTATAATAGAAGCTGTGGGTCCCTGTGCAGAGAATAGGAGGACCCAGGAGGTCCACTAACTGTATTGACACGGAGCAGGGTAAGGTGATAAACCTGAAATCAGACCTGTATTGAGGAATCTGTTCCACAATCAACCAAAACCTTAGGCTATTCTAACGAGAGGTTTAGATTTGGGTGTTATTTCTACCTGGGAAAATAGCATAAGTGAAAAAAAAAGAACCCTAAGGGTTTTCAGGGACATTAGAGAGAAAAACAAAGCTCTCATGGACAAACAGATCAGTCTGCAGCACTCAGAGTGCTCTATTTTAGCAGAGATGGCTTTTTCCCTTCTGTGTTGGAACTGCTGCGAGAGTGGGTGGAGAGTTAATGTAACATTCATAGCTGGCCCCCACAACAATGCAAATGTAATAATTTTCTCTCTAATACATATTCTTGGTATTAATAGCAAAGAACCCAACAAACAAAAAGTAATCCATCACTTTCTGTAAAACTGCCTATATAGACAGAAAAAAACCCCACTGTTCCCTGTGCTGCTTTTCTTATTTCTGTTTTATTGTTTCTATTTAATGAACTGGCAAATAAATTACAAAAACCTGTTTTATAAGCCAGTTATTTATTAATTCCATATTTCCTGCAACAGGTCCTTAGATTAATGAATCAAAGAGATAGAAAAGCCTGCTAATTTAATTACACAATTACCATTGCTGTAACATTTATTTTAAGGACATGACATAGCTAATGGATGTTTTATTTATTTATTTAAAGTCAGTGATCTTAAAACTAATATTTGCAAAATTTTTTTATTTCTGGGTTTTAGTATTCTCCCCCACCTCCCCCCCTTTTTTTTCTTTATCTGGGTTTAGTGAAAAATATTAAAATAAGGATGCTTGACATGGCTACAATAGCTATCTTTTTGTGCAGATCCCACTATGGTTACAAACTAGTTCTTGCTCTAACAATGTCTTAATTTAATGATGAGTGAAAAAAGGTGAAGTAATGTTTCTGAATGAATACTGAACTCCACATGGCTAAATACCACACATCTCTATTAAGGAGCTTGTGTGCCACCTCCAAATTCTAGCGTTTGTAATTACCATTCTGTAGGTGTAACCTTAGGTTTAAAAAACCAAAACAAACAAAAAAAAATCCAATTCAGCCAAGGCAGTAGCAGTCTCGTCCACTCTGTAGTGAGGGCTCTGCCAGAAGAAGACAGATGCTGTATAGGTTATGCTGAAGTATCTGCCTAAAGAAGGTGTTATTTTGGTAAAACAAAAATGTGTCTTTGAGAAACAGTTCATTGTGAAGGAGGTAGGGATATTTGCTGCTGTAGTTGTCTGCAAGAAGGTGGAAAATTAAGAGCTGTGCTTTTGCATTTGAATGGGTTCCAAGTTGGAACCCATTGGAAATGCTGTTCCAAGGGATACTGATGGGACATTTGGCAGACACAGGAATAGGCATTTAGTTCCAGATCCGGTGGTCCTCTCCACGTGCTGCAGGTATCTGCTCGGGTATTGAGACCTACGTCAGGATGGGGCCAGAGGGCTGCATTGCCTCTAGTTAAAGGCATCATCACCTTTGAGTATTATGAACATGCAAGAAATTTGTCTTTGTTCAACTCTAATTGTATTCATGTGTTTGACCAAAAAGGAGGTAGCTTATTTCTATATATCTATATCCATCATGTTATGTATAAACATTTAACACTTGATTCATTTCAGACCTGTTTGAAGCTTCCCTAATGAAACAAATATTTAAAATGGAGCTCTGAGTAACTGTTTCCTGCTGAAAAAGTATACAACAAGAAAGGAAACATCTCCCATTAATCTTGGGAGTGTAGGATATATTATTACTATTAATTCCAGTAATTAGGAGGAAAACATAACAAATTACTCCTATTAAATGTTTCAGACAGGATTTTCTTTTAATCTACATGCTCATTTATATCTATTTATTTTTATTTTTTCACCAAATGAAATTAGCATTCTCTGCACACTCTGAAATGACCTTTATTTGTTTGCTGACAGATACAACACATAGCTTAAAGTCAAAGTTATTTTGGTTTTTTTTTTTAAACAGTCAGGGTAAGATGTGGGGGGAAGGTACTTTATTTTTTCATTATGTGGAAGGACTTCCACTCTCTCCATACATTTCTTCCTTAATTCTTTTAATATGTGAATATACATGGTAAAAGACAAAGATCCTTCTTTGGGGGATCATATTCCCAGTAGTCTAGGAAAATGCGGACATCTCTTTTGCCTTTCAACCTAAGCAAAAGGCTTCATATTCTCTTACTGATCACAATATTTTGGCTTGCGTGATTTCATCAGTTTATTTGGGTGATAGAAAAGTAAGGACTGAATTTTTAAAGTCCTGTTTGCTATGAAAATTGGACAGAACTTAATTGTTTCAGTGGCTAAGAGCTTTTTCAGTTTCCAAGCTATGTATTTTTGCGTGCAATCATACAAGCCCCAGTAGAAGATGAAATACTGCAGCAGGACTTTTCCACTTGTCATCCTCCCTCCTCCCTATTGAAGTCAGTAGTTACTATGACACTGTCTGCAGAGATGTTTGTTGTTAGTTTATTTACACAATATACAGCCTAAACCAGTAACTGTGACTTGGAAAACAACTGTGTTTTTACTTCTGTAACATCATAATCCTTGAGTTAAGGGATAGAGCAGTGGAATTGTTCCTTAAACCTCTGAAGAATTGACAATTTCAACAATAAACTAACTCTCTGCAAGTTTACCAGAACTATCAATCACCTAAAATGAGATCCCCCCCGCCATTTAGTCAAATTAGATGAACCCTCATTTTCTCTTGGTCAAACTTTTAAGCCGTTTTCCGGTTTTCATTTTTTAAAGTTAACCTTTAGACAAAAGCATTTGTTGTTAACATAGAAAGATGCACGATGTTTTTATTTTGGTCTTGCAACACACAAATCTTCTGCAAATAAGGTCTTGATAATGCTTTAAATTAGGATTCTTTACCAAATTAGTCAGCCTAATGAGTTTTGAATGATACAGTTTTTTAAGTATTCTGCTTATGTCATAGGCTATCCAGAAAAACAGTTTTAAATATAGAGAATCTTGTATATAATTTCTTGTGAGGCAGAAGATGAGTAGTAAGCCTATAATCTTCTACCAATGTATTCACTTTCAACAAAATACTCCATAAAGTGAGTAGCTGGTACAACTTCCAGTAATTTTAACTTTTTATTTTGTTTCTTCTCAAACTATTTTCTAGTCATCATTAGTGCAAAGCACAAAATAAATCTTACTTCAACTCTCCTATTCTCTTCTTCTCCTTTATTGGCATAGATATTAAGGTGGAAGTTACTTTTCTGAAAACTTAAACATTTGCAGACCTGCATGAATTTTCTTTTTCCAAATTTTCTCTTCTCTTGGTGAAGAACAACCTTCCAATTTTCTTAAGAAAATAACCTCTGAATGCTGAAATCCATAGTTTTCAAAGTACTTATTTTCATTTAAAGAAAGGCAAGTGTTGAGACATTATGAAAAAGAGGCCTTTTAAATGGCATTCAGGTCCCTTCAAGTTCATGTCATGGTTATTTATGAAAACCTGTTATTTTTCAGACCCAGATACCTGTTCACAAGAAAGTGGATGATAGATTGTTTTTGTTGTTGTTGTCCTTGTTTTTTAAATTTCTGTTTTCAAGAGAAGAAGGTAACATTTTACTAGTCCTTTTTAGTAACCTTGTCATCTCAAAGTAATGATCTCTCAATTTGAAGTTGCTGCTCAAGTCTTTGAGGGATCTCCTCTTGTTTATTGTTCCAGAAGCATTTTGGCTGATAGAAAATACTTCAGAAACACAGCCACATCTGAAGCAGTCAGTTCAGGCATCATTTTAACACAACTAAAATACATGACTGCTTCATTTTTCTGGGAGCTCTAGCTATTACTAACCATGTAATCTGCCTCCCTAAGAGGATTTTCATGTGTAAACCTTTGTTTATCAAAACTGTGCTAGTATTTAATTTTTTTTTTTTTTGAGAGGGAGAGAGGGAAAACTGAGAGTGTTGTAGAAGACCTTTGAAAGACAAAAATGCATTTTGAAAATGCCCTGATTTTTCAGAGTATGGAATTTTCATAAGCACTGTAGATTTTTTTTTTTTGGTGGGACGTGGGTTTAAAATACTAATTTTGAAAATGGGACGTGATCTCTTCCATTGTTTCAGAGCTCTTTTATCAGTCTCCATTCAGTGTCTAAGGCTTCTGAGTATAAGCATAACAAGCAATTGTTTCCTTCTTTTGATTTAAATCCTGTTTGGAATAGATAGTTGTCTGGAGGTCTTTTCTGAAAGTTAAAACAAGTGCACCCCACAGCGGGGACAAGAACCTAGATCTCCTCGTTTCCAGTTCTTGCCTTAATTGGCAATTACATTTTTTTAATCCCTTTCCTCAAATATAGTAAAAGTATTTTTCAGCTTCTTTTTTTTTAGTATGAAGGCACAGCTGCAAAAGTTTCTTGCTCAGCTGGCCATGTTTGTCCTCATAACCTAATATTAAAGGTAGTTGCTGCTGATAATTTAGCTTTTTCATGGGTTGAATTGTTACTTTTCTCTACTGAAAAAGTTCAGAGTTCTTTTTTCCTTTTGGTAGCTTCTTTCTGTGGTTATCAGTTTTATGTCAAGATCTGACCTATAAAGATTTTACTGTGCATTGTAGAAGAAAAGAGAATATTTTCCTCCCTGTTCTACTGAAAAGGTTGTTCAAGAGTTGACATGGAATATATAAAAAATAAACTTGACCTTGGACTCCAGGACTGTGAGCTGATCAGCTTGTTCCTTACAATAGCAATGTTGTCTCTCAATGTCGCTATGTTTTTCCCTGTATTATTTGTTTATCAGGCAGAATTTAACAGTCTGTTGTTCCACTTGCTTAATCTCTTTCTTTTCTTCTCTGAGTTCCGCCAAAGCTCTTCCAAACTAAGAGGTTTGTTTCAGAATCTCTGCAGCTGCCTCATTATTGTATTCCATTTTGTACTACCTGAGCATCTCATACGTTCCCCGCCCCCAGCATGTGAGAGAACTAGTTCTGCAATGTATAGTATGGTTAGAAAACATCTAAGGTGTTCAGAGTGGTGAGAAACTTGGAAAGAGTTAATCTGTCGCTACAGGTGACAAAGCTATTAGCCATCTGGTTGTGATAAGTATCGCTGCTTTGAAATTAATAAGTGCTATGTTAGAAGAGTAATTGGAAGTTGCATAAAATATTGATTTGGGACTTTGGGTATAAATAATAGAGCATATATATATTTGATAAGAGCTTTAAAACATTTCTATAAAAAGTTCCACTTTTGTGATTACTGCAGTATTAAAATATGTAATGCTTGTCACATAATCCCATCTGATGATTAGGATTAGTAGAATAGCATTATTTTCTAAACTGCCATGTCAAAGTTTCACCATTATTAAAAACTGTATTAGAGATTTGTCCTTTAGAAGCGGAGTTCAAATCCCTGTGAAATGCAGGTTACCTTACATTTGTTTTCCTGTTGTCCATGGTTTTAGAAAGGATTGCCCTAATTCTATCAGTACAATAGACAGTCATAGGAAATGAATAGTGGTATGGATAAAAATGTACAACCAGAGATCTAAACGAGGCCGGAGACGTAACTGTGTTATAGCTTAGCTTGGTAGTAAACAAACATCATCAGGAATATTTAAGTTAATTGCTATTTATCCCTGTCAATACACTGAAACAGAACTATTTTACAGGAATGCATCAAAAAGTTTTCAAAGAAAAATGTTTTCAGTTCAAGTTGCAATAAAACTGATGGAAGAGTACTTAGTAATGCTATAAAAACTCAGGAGTTAAGGTTATCACTTGGGGCATGGAAAAACCTGGATTAATAGTCCCGTTTTGCCTGAGTCAGATCAGACTCAAACATTTGTTTCACCAGCTATGGTTCCTTTCTTAATGGCTTACTAGCACTTCTCTGCTGAGGCTTTCTTCAAGAGGAGCATCTGCTACCTCTCGTATGTCTAAGGTGCAGGTAAAGAGTGACAATGCTGTGAATAATCAAGGAAACGCTCTCCTGCGCCATTCCCTCATGCAGAAGCAGGGTAGGTCACTCACAACCTCTTTCTGTGCAATCCTGATAAAAGGAAGTATCTTCAGTGGTGGGAGAAGGATGTGAAGAACTACTATCCCAGTAAATTAACTTGCATATAATTGTTTGCTTTTCTCGCTGTTGAAGTGGCACAACCATCCACCTTTAGCATGATATAACAGCACCATATTAAACTCATAGTTTGCATTCCGCCTTTGTATTCGTCCTCGATACGTATTAAACCTTGTTACCGTGCATTTAATCATAGCTACTGTGATTTAAGCGTACTTGGTTTTCCAATAAAGCCTGGTATAAAACAAAAGGGAGGGGGAGGAAAAGGAAAGCTCAGTTTGCAAATTGAATTGATATAACCTCCCACCAGTTGCATTAGCTAGTGAGAAACGATAACTCCAAAAGAGAGTTGACACAGCATTACTATTCCTTTACTGCTTTTTTTCCTGTTAAACCTTATGAGATATTTGAAGAAAAAGCATTTTACTACATGTGAATTAGTAGAAAAGTCCAATTCCCTATAAATTCATGCTTCCTCTGAAAATCTGAGTTTCTGAAAATTAGATTCTCTGGTTAGGGTCCTGTAATAATCACGCTCACAGGCTCTCAAGCCCCCAGCTGTTAAAGATGGATGGGCAGTTCATGAAAGAGCTTGTGGTAACTTAAAATGTGCTTCTCTATATTTGGCTTTAATTTAGAGGACTTCATACTGCAATCTGTAATACCTAGCATGTTTGATATCATGCGATAATTTTGCAGGAGTCTGAGATGGCTTCAAAAGATGGTCCAGAGCTGGCTGGCAAATATTTGTGTTCCTGTAAAATGTAGCTGCACAGCAAAAGCTGAAGGAAGATAATAGCAAAGGATAGAAAAGAATCCAGGCAGATAACCACTATAAACTGTATTTATGAAGACATTTTCCTTTTCTGCTGGCTGTATTTCAGAACACGTTCAGACAAATAGTTGATATTTGGGCATTGGAATACGCTTTCTCCTTTAAGCAAATCACTTAAAGACATGTTTAAGGCTACCATAATCTGTACTAGCGATTCGGAGGTTTCAAGATCTCTACTGTTAAATGCTTTCTTGGTCATGTTCCTTCACCAGTTACGAGAGGACATTAGGCTCTCGTTCTACGCCTTTCTGTTTCTTAGCCATGGATGGCCGCTACTCCAGCGTCCGTGGGCCCTACACAACAGTGTTTGCATTGTACGAGTGTGAGCTAGAGATCTATTGCCCTGTGGGGCCCAGTCTTTTTAGTCTCTCTACTAATGATAAGTCACTTAAATATCTTTCTTTCCAGGTTAAATTCTCCCAAGGCGAAATACAGTAGATTTAGGAATAAACTCCATTGTTACATTCCCCAAAAGTGGCAAGAAATTATCAGATTTAGGACTGGTTGCACTTCTTTTGTTCTGATAGTTTCTTAATTAGGTGGAGCAACATTCACTTTGGCTTTTTTTCTTTTGTCCATTGTGGACAGTTATACCACAATTATTTTGGGAGTGGAGATGGTTTGTGGGGGTTTTTTTTACTTTTATTTGTGGTTTCTTAGGAGTGGAGGAGGAATGTGATGTGTCCAGCAAGCGTGTGGATGCTTGCATTTCAAATGAAAAGCTTATTCCATTTGTTGTGGGGGTGAATTTGTTACATGAACGGGGTTTTGTTCCCTTGTCTCTGAATGGCACTGCTCTGAACTTTAGAGTAGTTCCAAATACAGTCAATAGCTTTGCCAAAGAATAACGGCATGCTGTGCTGCGGGTTATTCAGTTTAGGATGCATCACAGTTGGTGCATGAGATATGGTGCGGAGCTTTAAAGAAGCCAGTTTAAAGTCCTTGCAAGTTCTTCATGGCTTATGATCAGAGGCTTCTACTTCTTAGTAACATGTTGCAGTATTTATGGACAGGAATAGAGTGAACATAACCATGTTGTTAGCTCCTTTTTAGCCGTTTAACTTAACACACAAGGAAATTACCAGCCTTTGTTAATTGATATTGAAATTTGATCTAAGTCAATTTGTTTGGAATTTAAGATTAAATTAATTTAAATAACTTTTAACAGAATACTCTTTTGAAAGGCTTCCCTTGTAAGTTCCCCACCGAAGTAAATCACTTTCATTGAATTATTTACGAGGCAATTTCATAGGGAGAGCTTCAAAAACCCTCCAGGCAATAATAAAATGATCTTCACTGTTACAGTCACAATTTGTTCTGGATAATTGGCTGCCTTTTCCCATTGGGGAATGGTATGGTTTTACGTGCTAGATAGGTGCCTCTTCCTGCCAAGAGGACAAAGTGGTGCCAATGATATAGACTAAGTCTGGGTCTGAGTTTCCATTTAAAAAAAAATAGCTGCCAAACCCCTTAGTTTATACTGCAAACCTGCCATTCAGATTTGCAGTGCGTTGCAGAAACAAACTTTCCTCTTTTGTTTGCTTGTTTATTTTTAATTATTTTACCTCCCAAATGGGTAACTTACTGATAAAGGAATAGCACTTTACCAGACCATTTTGTTCTGTTATGAAGGTGTTTAAATGTAGACTGTATGTTTGCAAATGGCTGTTTATAAAGCTTAATGAAAAACAGGTTTCTTTCTGTGGAGGGGAAAAAAAAAGTTAAATGTAGATTTCATAATTCCATTGAAGTACTTCAGGGGAGCTGAGCCAGTTCAAGTTTATCCTATCCTTTTCATGTTCAGTGGTCATCTGTTGCAAGCCACCGAGGGAAACATATCACTGAGTTAAGAGGACCATTGATTTGAACTCATATGGGTGCTCTGATGTTGCCTGCTCCCTCTCGCTCCTCTGCTCCTGTGAACTGAGCGTTTTTGATGAGATTTCTGCAGGTTATTGGAAAGTGGTGTGTCATAACAATTCTGTTAACCTGCTGCGATGAAGAAGACTGAAGAGCACTTGCACCTTAGAGAAAGGAAAAAAATGAAGCATTATGCCAATGCGTAGTCAAAATATCTGGATTTTTAACCTAAGCATTATGCCTTTCAACCATCTAGTGAAAAATTAGAATTTTCTAGAGCAAGCAGACTTGCACTGTTGAAAAGTTAACGAGAAAAATTGTAAAAAAGAATTCCTTTTTATTTAAAAAAAAAAAAAGAAAAAAGGCGAAAAAAAGCTCAGTTTCTGAAGTTCGGGCAACATATGGTTGGATTTTGACAGTGTCTCTTGAAATAATTTGAGTCTTTTAGTGGGTTGCCTCATTTCCTTTAATGGTGGCCACCAGATTCTATTAGAGCAATAGCCAGCTTATAAAACACATGTTTGTCCCTTAAATATATTGTTTTCTTCAGTTCAGTGGAGTCTTTGCCCAAAAGCCTCCCCTTTCTTAGATGCCTTGACTGCTTTAAATCCCCACACAACTTTGTAAAAGATTTTGCTACCAGAGTTCAAACTGTGACAGAAAGTGTTACCTCCTTGTTCCCTGTGTGATGGCGTTCAGTAGCATTCTTTGCATTACAAGAAATTATCTTCTGACCAGTTTGTGACTTCTGAGAGAACCAAGGCTGAAATGCACTGGGAAGAGAGTAATTTGCTATGGTGGAAATTCTGTGCATTTCTCAGCTAACCATTGCAGGCTTGATGGGATTTCCTTCACTGAGGAGGAAAAATGGAAGAGCAAACTTTGGATATTTGCTCTGAGTCTGAATGATGCCCTGATATTTTGTAGGAATGTATCTGGTAAGATTTGATGAAAGTTGTGACATCAGAAATTGTTAATCCCTTAAAGAATTTTCTATTACATTTTAAATAAGCTTTTCAGTCAGAATGGAGTTCTTGCTTAAAACCAGAAATAACCTCTTCAGAGTGCCTGGTATTCCCCTCGTGTATTGACGTTCATTTTGTGCTAGGTGAGGCCCTTCCAGTGGGAGAAATCCCTCTCCAACCCAGGGGACAATGTGGATTAAAAGTTGATGGTCTTTTAAACTGCAGGTGGGTGTTAGATCTTCAGCTATCTATATAAAACGTAGCTCGAGTTCTCCTTTCTAACTTTTATCAGTGTTTGTCCTTTCCCCTGTTTTCATTGTAACTTTTTCATTTCTATTGAAGTAAAATCCAAACAAAACTTTTTTGTTTTTAAAAGAGACTTACAAATCAGCATAATGTTAGAAAGCAAAGAGGAAAGGACTGGGAAATGACCATGCTGTACTTTTTTCATTACTGTTGTATGCTATGGCAAGTGTCATAATTCTTTTGTCTTGTAGTTCTTATTTAAAAAACCTTTTTTTCTTTTCAGAACTGTTCATGATACATACAGTAATATTAACTTAGCCTGTCTTTCCTGACAGTCACAATGTTTCATAAAAGATCATAACAAAGAAAAATGAATAAAATACCTGTTCTCTGATAGCTCATGAAAAGTCCTCCAGAAGATGATTTATTTAGTCTGGGATTTTTCAAAAGATCCTGTGAACTGGGTGCCTAATTCTCCTAGAGTATTTGAGTGAATCCTGCTCTTCTTTCAGTAATTCAACGTAAACATTTGCTCAAAACTGCCAAAACTCCACATGTGTTATATGCATGTAAATATTAGATCTAATATTTCAAATAATATTTTACATTAATTTGATTAAACTCTCTGGCAATGCTTATAACTGGTATGAGAATCCATCTTCCATACAGATTTCTCATTGTAATTGATCATTATTTAATGAAAGCTTAAAATAAAGTGTCCAAACTTATGTCTTATCCCCTCCAATGCTTTGAATATTTCATCTTCACTGAATGAGCTGCATAGCAATTTGAGCACACCCTTTAGACAGATATCGGAGCTTTCTGATGATTTTTTGTCTGCCAGTATTCACTGCCTGCCTTCTGGCTCTGACCACTGTTGATAAAATTACGGAAAGGATTATAGTGTTTCATTCTATTAAATGTCAGGGTGGAGAACATAAAATATGTCTGCTTATGAGCAGCACTCATCAAGGACAACCTTGATTATTCAGGCTTGTTTGAGCAACAATTCCCAGTCTTCAGACCACATTAGTAGATGTGTTTGTTTTCCTCTCAACGTTCAGTTGATTTTTCTTCTTTTTTTGGGGGGGTGAGGGTTTAGGTGGGGGAGTGAAGATCACCTAGATCGTGCTTTCTCCATAACTTGGGACACGGAATCTGTCCTGTTGTGTAAATATGAATGGTTCTGAAGGGTTTTCTGTCATTATTGAATATTGCCTAATTTGAAGTTTGTAATTTATGATTTAGAGGGCAACAAAGCCATTTCTCAGAATGTGTAGCGTATTGCGACGGACGTAGAATACAATGGTCTCGTGTGCCTGCATTCTTGCGAGAGCTGGCTGCAGCCATAACTATCAGCTTTTTCTGTGAGTTCTGACGTAAAGATGATGTTATTTTAGTATAGTTACTGTGACTTCATGCATTAGTATAGGTAAAATCCTGAGTTTAATTCTCAGGAGTAGCTGTATATTTGTGTATGTGTGCACGTATGTGTGTTTGTGCAGAGGTTTGCATTCCTGGTAAATATACGGGAAGCTGGCCTTTATGGGTGAGATTATATGTGCTGGTAAGCTGGAGCCTGAAACTCCAGGCTCTGTAAGAAATACTTGCAATACTTCGTAGCGCATTGGCCATTCTTTGTTTATTTTAACATCTAAGTTACCTCGGATAGATGCATTTTCTGTTCCTCGTGTACTGGTTCTCAGAAGGCATCTTGTAAATGCCTAAATGTGTGTTAATTTTTTGTCTCCTGGTGTAATTCTGAGCTTGCACACAGAAATGTGGGTACCATGTTATGCATATATTGATAACTTTAGGAAAATACCTTTTTTTTTTGGGGGGGGGGGGGGGAAGAGGAGAATACTTGAGAATAATAAGAAAGTCTGAACAAAGAAATTCAACTTGTGCTAGAATTGTATCATTCTGAGTGAGTGGAGAATCAGGCCAGATGTGTCCTGGGAGAGCACTCAGCTTTGCTTTAAACAAGCTTCTTTGGCTCTGTTAAAGTGCTCATGAGACAAAACTCCACAGCAGAAGAGAAAGCTTTGCATCAGATGCGCTAAAAATATTCCGTATAAGAAGATGCAGGTTGGAAAGTAAGAGTTATATTGCTGTTTACTAAGATCTTTACGGTTAGATAGACAAGAGGAAGAAAAATAATTCCTGGGAGCTTTGTTGTGTGTCAGCTGGTAACTTTTGCAGTGACAGATTTTTAAACCTGTAATATATTAATAGACTTATATATTCATATACAGGCATAAGATTGAAAAATTCTTTGATTCTTTACTTTGAGCTGGGGCAAACAAAAATGTTTTGAAAGGAGGCAGTGGTGTTGAGACAGAATCCCAGATAAGTAACGGGGCATTTGAAGGTGAAATCTATTTGCCCCTGAGAAATTCCTTACTTTTGGGAATCTGAAATGTAACCCAGCATGCAATGCTTTTTAACTAAGTATGACCTTTAAAAGAGGAAGTGGGGAAAGAAGAGAAAACCTGTGTGTTTGAATGTGAATTTCAACATCTGTTAGGATGTGTAAGGAAGTTAGTTGGTGGCATTTAGCTTCTTTCTGTTCTGCAGGCTTACAAGGGCTTGTTCAAATGCAGCTGATGGGAAGAAGAGTTTAATTTGCAGATCAGGCCCATTTTTTGGCCATAAAAGGGTAAACAACAAAGAGCTTTTTCCTCTCTCCCCTATCCCTTTTAAGTAGGAAGCTGTCAACCTGTTCAATTATTTCCACTTAGGAACAATAGCCCAGTTGCTTACAAGTTGGCTCATCTTTTGTCATTTTGCTTTTATGTGAGTAAACTGTAGCTCCATGCCTGTGAGAGCTAATGAAGCCTGCTTTCCAGTGGCTCTGTGTCTTGTGACGTAACTTTTCTGTCATAATTTAATATGTCTTATTTGAAGGTTGTATTGTGAGTTTCCTCATTTTTAAATATGGGAGAGTCTACACAGGAATAAAAAATTACTGGTGTTTGTTCCTTATTAAACAAACAAGAAATTGCATAAGTTAAAGATGATGTGTTAGGTGTCTAAAAAGTCATAATCTTCCATTTGGGTAGCATTGATAATGCCTGTTGTGTCTGGATTCTTCTGTGTCTTATAAGCTTTAGAGGTATTCTGACTTCTGGATGTGATGGGATGGGGGAAAGGCATTAGCAGAGACTCCCTGCTCTTCTGTCATCTCTTTTCCTTTGTGAAACTTGATTGAGACTGGTTATCAGTTGCTCCTTCTCTTGAAGGGAGACAAGATGCAAGTGTGCACTCACAAATCATGATTACTTCAGCTTTTTCAGTCTAAAAACAACAACTTGAAAACTTCTCAAAATATGCTTTTCATAAGATTGAAAGGAAGACATTGAGTTTCACAAGAAGGGGGTTTGGTTCCTGAGTCTGTCATGCAAAATATCTATGCAGGTTAAGAGAAAGCGTAGTTAGCTTTTTCAAATGTGTTCAATACTACTAGTTCCCACTGACACGAACTAGTCTTGAAAGCGCGCAGTAGCTCTGCTTGGTTTGTCCTTGGACTCTTATCTCCATCTGCTGAAAAGCAGCAGCTTTCTGCCCATCCTGGACACTGATCACACACCATGGCCAGCTTCTAGAGGCATCAGGATGCAACAAACAGTAGTTTACTATTATGTTATCTTTCAGCCATTCAAAACAAGTGTTTTATAAAGTATTGGGCATCACAGTACGTTACTGGCAAAGTACTGTTAATACCCTTGAAGCCGAGCTTAGTTCCACACTTTGAACACATTTGTCTTATAGAATATAGATGGTTGTCTTTCCATTTCTTCTCTTCTTCACCTTAAGACATAAATTGATAGTTTTTCATTCCCCTATTGTGACAAGTATGTACTCAAAATGTGTTCACCTCACTGTCAACAGACCTGGAAAAATTCTCTGCTGGAATTGAATCTGAGACTTCTGAATCTAAATGTGTAAGCCCTCGCCACTACAGTTTTAAAGATTCAATTACAGTAGAATAAAGGCATTAATAGGTTCACACCCCTGGAGGGGAGAATGACGCTACCTGAGGCTAGTCTGTGTTACATCCAGTTCCACAGACATAATCCTTCAAAAGCCGCGTTCACAGAAATGGTGTCGTTTCTTTGCCTCATGTGTGAATCAAGCATACCTGCGTACTTGATTCTCCAGTGGATTTCTTGCTGTGCATTTCAGATCTGGTGGAGCAACGTTAATTTATTATGCACTAAAGGTATTCTCTTTCTTTTAGAAAAGAGAAAAATGTAATCTTTTTCAGACATTTGCTTTTGTTGAACTTTTTTAGGGTCTGCTAGATGGGGGGGGGGCAGGAAATTACACTTTTGTTCCTGGTTTGCTGCTATTGTGCTATAATTATAGCACAAGTCAGTTGTTCCCTTAGCTTTTAGTCTTTATAGTTAGATGCTGGTTCCGGTCAAATGTTTGGATGGTTAAAACACACAAAACAGCTTTCTCCATCTGAGAGGTTTTGGATGCTACCCTAATACAAACAATAACAGAATATTTAAGAAATGAATGCTTCCAGGAATTCCTCTTACCCTTAGTGGGAAATGCTGAATATAGCAGATTGGGTCTTTTCTTCAAGGCTGCAAGGAGTTTACGTGGAAATACTTTTAGGGATGTAATTTGAGAGAGAGAGAGATCTTGCCCAATCCTGAATAATAAACAGAAGGGGTACTTAGGGCAGGAGGTAAACTTTTGGGACCTTGCTCTGCCTGGCTCATTCTCCGTGCAAGTGTACTGATTGATCACTATTAGGGGTTCTCTTACTCCTTCCAAAACAAAGCACAGTCATGAGAACTCTTCTAGGACAAGAAATTGGCTTCTCATCCTGTAATGCTCTGATGGGTAGGAGAATGTCACCTCTCCATTTGGCGTTGCATAGCAGCATTGGTCAAACATTTTGTAACTTTATTTTAAGTAATTTAATCCAATTAGCATGTAGCTAATTTAGCATGACGTGAACTGTAACCGTGCAACTCTACTCCAGCTTTGTTTGTTAAATTCAACATTAAGTCGTTTTCTTGATACCTAAAAGATGTATAATCAGTCACCAATTAATTAGCATCAGTATGTCAGGTACTCATTAGAATAATTGACTAAAGTCTGTCTTGTCAAAAATGGCTTTTTGCTTAATTTTATGCACTTAGTGAAATGGAAAATACAGTCCTAAAAGACGTAGACAGATCTCATAGGTCATCTGCATAATTTGTTTGCCAGGTTAATTTAGGCATATCCTCGAGTGCTTTCTGTAGCTTAGCTGTCATAGCTTAGGTGGTAAGTTTCCACCACTTATCTCAGAAAACGGATTTTCTATTATTGTTAGGTGACTATAAGTAAAAACTGTGTGTTAACTCTGACTAACCGGAAATATCAAAATAGTTTAGTTAGCCAACTTCAGAGGAAGGAACACATTAGGAGAGTAGTCGGCACAAGGTCCTCCTCAGACTGTCTCTGACAAGAACTGCTTTTGAGACAGGGTTTGCAAAGACAGGTTATCCTTCCGTGTTTCATGCTTTCGTCCTCCTTCATTATGAGATTTTTTTGCTATGTCTGTGTTGTATGTGACTCTGAAACTAGACTTGAGACACACGATATGCGCAGAAGCATAGACAAAAGCTAAAAGGTGAAATAGCAGCATGCAGAGGAGAGGGTTGTGCCCGAAGATGTACTGTGTGACAGATGGGGCAATAGAACTCAGTCCTCTGTGTTATTTATATAGTATATAAGTGCACGAGTATTTAAATTGTCTTTGTTTATGTGAAGGAACTTTTTAGCTTGAGTGTAGAGCCATGTAAGGTGACGAGAGATCTGTGTGGTTGTGTGCTGATTCATAGTTATCTCTGGTTAACTGAGGAGTCTTTGCCTGCAGGGAGTCAGTAGCTACGTCAAGTTTTGGAACTTGCACATTTTCCGACGTTGTTGCGCTCTGTTAGGTGTGTCTGTCTCTATTTCTATTAACCTTGAATTGTTACACCAAGCATTATTATCCAGGTCAAATGTCTAGATGTGGCACTTCGCATCTGCAGTGAAAAGGGGAAACTATGCCAAACTTTCTGAACCCAGATGGACTGGTGGCTGCCTCTGCTTGTAACCTTTCACGGAATGTGTTTGACTATGGGCAGCAAGAAAAGCGGCAGTGTTTGCCCATTCTGTACCCCCTCTGGTCACAAGCGCTCCCAGGGCTGTGCGGTTCAGCTCTGAGTACTGATGAAAGGCAGCAGACGTGTCACAGCAATGCACTGAGCAGCACAGGCGGCAAATAATCTCTTATTCTTACTGTAATGCTTCAGGAGCCTCTCTCTGAAACAAACAGCATGTGTGTTCTGTTTCTTTTTGGCTAGCAATGTACTGTCAGCTTTAGCGTTAATCTATGTTAGAGGAATTAGTATTTGGTTTGTTGGTTTAACTCAGTAAAGAAATGACTCCTGTAGCTTTGCTCCAGTTCAAGCAACATCCATCACTGAAGACGATTTTCTTCAACAGTGAGACACAATAGATATGTTTTTATTTATTTTTATAACCATTGACAGTGATGTATGCTTTCAAGGTGAATACCAATCTTGCAAATGCCCATGTTTGTTTTTCCTGAATTCCCCTTAAGAAAGGCAGAGATTTGTCTGACAGGATCAGATGAACAACCTATTTAAGAATACTAATACCACCTTATTTTCGTTCATAGACCTCAAAAAACTTTTCAAAGGAAGCTAATAGCATTTTATATATAACATGCATCTAGTAAATAAATAAAACAGTGAGAAAAGGAAGAGAAAGTGACCTTCCCTGAGGCCACCCAATAAATAACTTTGCAGCCTGGGAGAAGAGCTCCTGTCACTTGAGCTCCTTGCCAGAGATAGAAGATTGGAAATGGCAGAATTTGGAATAGAAGCCTCAGTTCAGCGCTTTATCCAGCAACCAACATGGGGGTCTCATTTCCAAGAGTGGAATTAAAAACATGCTCTGAGAGATAATCTAAATATTAACTGTCAGTTTTCCTTAAACTCTGAATTAATGGGTTTGAAAAAAAGCTATTGGAAAGCTTTTGAGTTGACGGACTGCCAGTGTTTGTTTGAAGCATCCTGCACTGCCTGACAGATGATTCCTTTAGGAAAAAGGGTAAATAAATTCCTAATTCACTGGGAAGTGAATCTGAAGAAGAAGTAGGTGTCAGGCATGGCTGGAAAAAGGAACTGTGAGAATAACCATTCAGGGGAGAATATTGAGATGACCTTTCCTACTCTGGGTTCCTTTTGTTAATGAAGGCAAAGTCTCTTTAAAGGGCAGCAAGTCTGAACTTCTGTGGATGGGGTTTGCCAGTCTGGGAGTTGGTTTATATTTTCTATTGCATGAGCCTCTCTATGAACTGTAACCTTTAAATATTAAATACACTTCAGGTCAAGATAGCCTAGTTTATGAGGTGGCGGGTACAGTGAGAGAAGAGTAAATACCTGCATTTTATGAGTGTAATTTCAATCCAAATTCCAGGTTTGTTACTCATGCCAAAGATGTACATAAAATCACTATAACAATCAAAACATGAATCAAGGCTCATAAAGCAAACTTGAATTGTTAATGAAGTGTCTTTCAAGGGTTTGTTGCCACTACCAAATCAGTATTGTTGGCTTTTTCACAGCCTAGAGGACAGACTGCTGTAACAAAGAGCTGTTGCCAGTTTTCGTTCTACAAGGTGAAATCACTATAACTCTGAAAGCCTTTTCAGGAGTAACAGTATTCGTTGGAATACCTTTCCGGGGCATTTTCTGCATTTAGGAATATGGCAGCATGCATAAATAGAATGGGAACTTTCTGTGGCTGAATCAATGTTACGTTTTCTTCAGACCCAACAGAAATTCAGAAATGCAAAAAGAGTGTGATAGGAACAGGCACTACAACTTCGTGAAATGGGTAAGATTTGTAAGTTCAAAAAATGTTCTTTGGAGTAATCAAATGTTTTAATGAATTTGATTACAGTTCAACAAATGGCTATCATATTAGTGGAAATGGTTTGATGGGAAATAAGATTTCAATTTTCTTTCCTGAAGTGCCATTGAAAAGTAAAGTTTAGTTGAAACAAGGGAAATAAATTGAAATTGAAATAGTTAATTTTATTCGGTATGCTGTTATTTCACGTTCTGTGTAATGAAGGTTTACTGACCAAATCACTTGTTCTTCAGATCAGTGACAAAGAAAAAGCAGCAATTATTCACACTGATTTAATACTGCCTGTAAGAGGAACATAGTCACACTCAATCATATTTTCCTGGTTTCCAGAAACCAAAACTGGATTTTGCGTTCCCTAAAAGACAGTGTTAAAAGTGCCCAGTTGTAAATGCTTTAATGGGACTAAGACCAGAACCTGGCAAATGGAGGGGGCTGAAGAAAACTCTGCTGGAAGTAATTGTACCAAAAGAAAACTGCAGAAACCCGTGGTCCCCTTCTGGAAGTCTGTTCATGAAGTCTGTATGTGAATATGTGCATAGCAAACTTACTCACCAGATTCCATTACGGGGAAAAAATATTTTTAAAAGATATAAATAGAATTTGAAAATACTTGCTGGGAAAGGAGAGAGAAATAGGTACGGTGAGAGAGGAAGAAGTGAGCTACCACTGTTAACCTTTTGATGTATCTTGTGTTTTAACCATTGTGCTTCCATTAACTTCAGGAAGAAAGACGTTTCCAGAAACTGAAGTCCTTTTGTACTGTTCTGTCTCCAAGGTGTACTGATTATCCAATAATGTTTTGTAAAATGTCCATAGAAGTTCTTAAATTTTTTGGCACTTAGTGTCTTACAGAGCTCTGCAGTCAAATGAACAAAGTGTTTCTGTTAAATCCATGTGTATGTGACTTAATGCTTTTGAGCGAAGCAGAGTCTGTTAAATTTTGCTTTTAATAGAAAACCAAAGCAAAAATAATTGCTGAATTCCCCTGCAGAAAGTAAACTTTTTTTTTCATCTACTACACAGGGCACTGGCATGAATCATGCAAATCTGAAAGTGGTGTTCTTGGTGGAAAAAAGTTCTCAGGACACTTGATTCAACACTAATATTCCTTGTTTAGACCCGGTGATGCTGTTGAAGGCATACAGAACAGTCATTGTGTTCTGTGAAGATCATGTAAAGGTCTATTAAATGGCTTGACAGCTGGAACAGAAGCAATTGCCTGATTTGCATTTTAAGGGAGCTGTAGAGGTGCACTATCTGGATGTGCTTCCTCTGCTATATTCCTGATAGATGAATAAATACTTGATGTGACTGGAAACATCCAAACTTTATTTGTGCACAGTTAGCTGCTCTTAAAAATTTCAGAAAAATCTTAGAATTCAGCAGGGGTGGGATTCCCTGTTTATCTAACGCATCTGTCTTAATGCTTTCATCAAACTGCCGTTTTTCTCATCTTTGAGACTGTTTATAGTTGTTCCAAATGTTTAAAAATAGAAATTTTCTAGTTTTCCATGACTGGTATTTTTTGCAGCTACCTCTTTGTTTCTGGAACTCTGGAAGTTGAGCAGTCCAAAGAAACTGCTCCTTATGGAAATGGTGATGAAAACATTGCTTTGGTTAGCAGCAAATATCCAGATGTAGTATGCTTAAAGATAATTCATTTGCTATGGGGTACCTACAAAAAAAACCCCCTGTCCATGGAAGATGTGTTTGAAGTCACTTTCATGACAGTCAATATTGTGTTAAGGTTTCTTTGTATTGCCTTCATCTGTCTCTTGCCTCATGTCTTTATGGTTAGATGATAAACACCTGGAGTAAACAGTATCTTCCTGGTCATATGACAAGCACGGAAAGGTACTAGTTTAGTTTATGACAAATTTTTTTACAATCTTATAAGATACTACACTTGAGGCTGGAAGACTTACACTATGAGACAGTGTGTGATCCCAGGTTTGGTCCTGTGCAGTAGTTAATAAATTGCTGAAGTTTGATATGGGAACATAGGACACTGTGTTAGAATGAGCTATTCAAAATTTCTCCGATTCCTTCCTCCCCCCCCCCCAAGTAATCCAAATACAAATGAAAGGACAAAATTTCAGGCTGTCTCCACTCAGTTGCGTATTTGCTTTGTTTCACTGTGGGCAAAACAACTTGACTTTGGTGTTTTAATGGTAGCATATGCTTAACTTCTACGAGTGAAAATAATAATGTGGAAACAAAGCAACATTCTTTGGAATATTTCTCCAAGTGAAGTCAGACAAAATTAAAATATTTCCATACTTTTTTTAATATCAAATCAGCTTTTCTTCTCTTGGAAAGGCATTCAGCCAGGGAAAACAAAAAGCTTTAAAGAAGCAGTTCTTTCAGAGGATGCTCTGATGAAAGTCAGATAAATTTTTTACACTAATCAGTAGGTGCAAGTAGGTCAGTCACTGAATGCTATTAATTTTTTTTTTTTTTAAATACCACATTTAGATTTGCAACTATACATTAGGTAGTGAGTGGCAAAGTTAAAAATGGAGGAACAAGTATAGCATGGGTAGGAAAAAAGCAAGCTCTCCCAGAATATTAGACCACATTCTAGGGGGACCTGTCTGGTAATGACCTTCATTTATTTGTGCCACTGTGTTCTGTATTGCATTTTCCTTATGCCTTTTATTGTTGAAATCTTTGTGGATTAAATCCATTGTTGGGTGTGGTACGTTTACTGTAGAGCACTAACAGCAAGAGCTAGATAAATCTGCATCAGAAATTTTTTTGACATAGTGAACCACTCTTTTTGTGGATAGTATGTGGTTCACATAAACTAATTGGAAAAAGGGAAAAAATGCAGTTTTGGCAGAAGATGGAAATAAAAATACCGAAACCAATTTTGGTCATTTTCGTAAGGTTGTCAATTGACTGTGGTTTTAACTGAAATCAACACGTGGCCCACCCTTTCAATCAGATGGGAAGTGCCATATCAAATCGTATACCATACGCACTGTGCCCGAGATACAATTCCAGTGTTCTGTGAAAAGCGTGCACCTACTTTGCTAACTCACGTTAGTAACTGCATCAGTGACTTTCTTTACCTCCAACTTCTGTGTAAAAATTTCCCAGGACGGATGGTGCTGACAGGAGAAGGGTCTTGCAGGAAGGAATTCAGTCATTTTTAAGAAGTGAGAGAAGCAGCTGTGGTTTTGATTACTATTAAGGTAATTATGAAAGGGAGTATTATCAGCACTGAGTCAGTGCACCTGTGACAGAAATGGGTCTTTTGTTGTGCTTCATATTGAGCTAGTGATGGCCAACATCGGCCCTGCGTTAGAAGCAGGGTGATAATGCTTTGTGGTCACCAAGATTGATTCCCTCTGTTTTTGGCACCTGAGTCTTCCCATAGATGTGGCAATTATAAGTCTTCTGTAGTTGAGCAGTGTGTTTCTCATTCTGCCTTTTGGAGCCATGCTCAGCTCACTGCCTACTATGAAAGCTACTGACACGGCATTTCATGTGTGTTGTTTGTTCAGCAGCGAAACAAGATCCTGCATACTGCAACTGGTAAAGCAGAGCTAAGGCTTTGCAGATTGCTGTTCTGTAATGTTCAGGAAGGAAAATCAGTGAGTTTCTCGCATGGTCACGCCATATGTTAACGTCATCCATAATTTCATATCAAAATCCTTCCAGCTACTGTTCATGTAGGGCCAAGACTCAAGTTCCTAGAGGTAAATGGGTCTGTGTTACATAGAATAAAAGTTAATCAAGTGGACAATGATGCTATGGAAAGCAGTGCAAAAATGTAGATGTGCGTTGTCAAAAAAAATTGTGATGAGAAAGCTTTCTTCAAAGAATTAGAGGAAATGAATACCATGTTTAGTATATAGAGAAAAACAGCAAATGCGTAGTGGAATAAGTGAGTGTGTGTGACTGGCTGTACCAGATGAGGGGTGGCACACAGAGGAAGGGTCTTTCACCACTTGTGCCGTTTTATGGCAGTTTAAGCCAGGAGAGTCCCGAGTGTCATGGTCATGGATGAAGATGATCCAGCTGAAAAGTAGCCCTTTTTCTGATTTTGGTTTTTGCTGTTAGGTGAGCCCTCAGCTTTCTAAACTGTCTTGCTGTGCTATCATGGAAGTGTCGATACCGGTGCCAGGTGACGCATGGGAGAGTCAGGTCTGGCAATCAGGAGGTGGACCTGTATCAGCCCAGGCTTAAAAGTGCCAAAATGGCTGTGGATTTGCAGTCAAAGGTTCAGTCAGTTGTGATGGGCTGAAACTTTCTGCTTTGAGAGGTGTTTATTGCTGTGAGTGAAGGTGAATTTTTAATGTGTATTTTCTTTGATCTCAGTCGCAGTGATGTCCAAGCATACCGTCAGGATAAAAAAGAATATCCTTCTAAGATTTCTGGGAAGCATGGAAATATTCTGAGCATTACTTCAGAGATTGACTGACAGCATTCCAGAAAGATTGTGACTTTTTTTTTTTTTACAAGTTCACAGTGAACTGAGGAAAGGGAAATCTCCCAGCTTATGTTTCTGTGATTTAACCACTGTTACCTCCAACTTGCAAACATGTGGGAGTCACCTCAATATGCAAAACCACTGAACTCTCAGTGGTAGTAGTTCTTGGCTAGTATCCTGTCCTGGACAGACCTTATCTTTGTATTTTATTTTTTATAAGAAGTCACTCATAGTCATATTTTTGATGTAGAGCTACTAAGCTGGTGTTTGGTCAATGATACCCAGTTCAGTTCAATCATGGCACCTATTTTGTCAGTGGCTGCAAATGAAGCCCATAATGAAAATGCCACTTGAACAGTGATTCGACAAATGCTGCTTAGTGGTCTTCTGCTTAATAAAAAATATTAATGGATCTCTCGGAAAAATATATCTGTAGATTTGGTTTACTGAAAATCTTTTACATGATGCTGATTTTTCACAGTTTAATGTTTATGGGAAAATTTAGGCTCTCCGTGTACATAAAATAACTCAAAATGAAGGAGCACAAAGGTAATTGTGGATTTCAGATTTCTCCTTCACTACAGTGTAAATTCCATTTAATCACACTGAGTTCTCATAATTCTTACCTGTGTGGCTGATGGAAACATCAAGTTTCAGGATGGTAACAAAGCTTGGTGCTCTAGCTAGCCTCATGCATCATGTGGTATTTAACCATCATTGCAATTGCGTCACAGAATCTTCATTTTGCATTTGATCATTTTCATCTAGGGCCTTGAATGACATTGCACACATAAGATTTGATTCTTATTTGCAGTAACGCCTCTGCGCACACATTTGAAGGGGGAGCAAATTATTTACATTGGCTTTAAGTCCTCTCTTTACATTAGTGGAGTGATGTAAAATAAACTTAATGTAAATAAGTCTGACTACGTGTGACATGCCGCAGACTGATGAGTCTATGGTACAAAGCTCAGGAAACGAGTCCTGAAGTCTGGAGTCATTCTCTATTTCATCTGCTGCTTTTCTTGTTGATACAAGGTTGGTTTTTATGAGCGCACTACAAGGCAGAAATGCCCGTGTTAGCTTAGGGGCAGGCAGCAGGGTAGTCATAGGAATGTTGTTAGAACTCCATCCAGAAGCAGAGCATATAAGCGTGGGTCAGGAACAGTACATTACCACTGTTGTACTTGTGCACTTCCTTCAGGATTGCACTCTGCTGCGTAGAGATATCTAAAGTCTCTGTCTTCTGGGGCTGCTGATGGGCTCATGTGTTTAAAAAATGGTGACCTACTTGAGAATGTTGTCAATGCAAGAAAAAGAGACCATTTGATATACGCTCTGCAGGCTGAATAGGGGTTAGAGGCATTTAACTGTGAATCTTGTATCCTTCAGGTTTTATGGCCAGATCCTTTTATTCTTTTTAATCTTCACACAATAAAAGGGTAGGGGGAAGGGAGTAGGAGAGGAAATGATCTTATTACAACTTTAGAAACTGTCTTTGTAACTGAGAATAAGAAACCCCAATGAAATGGGAATGGGACAATAAATTGTCTCCACTTACACGTTACTAAGTTGCCGTTATTTTCATTAAAGATTCACAGGCACAATTTCAGTTACTTAAATCAACATGATGACCTACTTGAAAAAAATCAGTTGGAAGAAAATATACCTTTAATTATATTCCGTGATGGCTTTATAAACTTTACAGAGTACGTAAATGTATTAATGTGCATATAAGGCTCCCACATCAGCAAAAAGGCCAGCAGAATGGTGAGGGATGTCTGTAGTCTATGTATTCTTTTTGAGTACTTGACTTAAAATACCTTTGCATCCAAAGGTATTGGATGCAACTTAAAATACCTTTGCAGTTTAGGGAAAACAAAAAGAAGTCCCTGCACCAAGTGTACTTAGGCATGCTGTTTATTATAAGCAATACGCTTTGGGGAAATCATGTCCCCATCGAAGCTGGTGATACAATTCTCTTAATTTTGGTGGGGGCAACATTTCAGACATTGCTCTGGCTCTGAGAAAATTCCAGATAAAGGTTCAGTACCTGCAGTATCTTCACCGGTCACTGGGAATAATCCATTTAGTATTTTGTCTTGCAAAAGACTGAGCAGTGTAATTCTAATCCAGAAAAGTATTTGAGTCAGGTAACTAACTTCAATTGTGTGAGTACTATAATTTAATTGATACAGAGAATCCAAGTACTGTTTTATCACTTGCATTCACTCCCTGAGGATGTAGAATAGGAAAGTATGGAATCCGTTCTCATTTCTGGTAATACTGAACCAGCCATTTCACTAAGGACAGGAAACAAGCAAGCAAGCAAACAACTAACCACTAACCCAGTTCGTCTGGTGATGAGAAGATGAATAAGCTCAGGTCTATCATAACATCTTGTATCTATGCTGAACTTCAGAAATTGGCTAGAGCACAATTTCACTTTCATTTTTATTTATTTTGGCTTACAGGCAGGCTGATTTCATTATGACAACTGCTATTCTATAGAAGTATTAATAATCCATGTTTCCTACGTGACAACGTAAATTTTATCAGCTACCAGTAACAAGCATCATAAAAATAGTTTGCAGGAGTCCTTTCTCAGCAGCTGGATAATCCACACTGCAGAAATAAGACATTCTCTGGGGCTGCTTTTCATCGCTAATGTAGTGCATGAATGCAGAGCTTTTATTTTTAGTGTATCTTAGAATTGGGCAAAGATATTATTTGGCATTATCACAGCACAAGTGCTTTTTGTTCAGGTCTGCTCTGATTTCTGTAAAACACTAAATCTCACCTTCCTGATGTGTGATCATACCCTGCTGTAATAAATGTTAAAAACAAATGAAAAAGAAAAATTAAAGTATACCGTAGTTGAACTCCTGAGATGTATTGCAACAGCACTTTAACTTGCACTTCGATTTTGCACAAATAGCTTTCTATTTTAGGTGCTTTGCATTTGTGAAAAAAACACCCCAAAGTTCCATTTATGTTGAAGATGCAAGACTACCAATATGCAGCTAGATTAGTTACTGTCATCTGTTCTTTATACTGCAAGCCCTGTTGGCAATCCATGTCAGTTACAAATAAGTTGCATGGAGGTATAGTTCTCAATAGAAATCAATTTTCAGCACAAAATGCCTTATTTGCAGTTTTATGGCTTAAAACTACTTACATGAAGTGATTTATTGTTTGCAGTTAGGAGAGAAGGCTATTGAGGCGATGACTGATTTCGACTTTTTTAGTCTTTATTGGCGGTGTTTGCTTTCAACTACTAAGTGTAAAATAATACACTATTAAATATAAAATTGGTCTCAATCATTACTGTATACTAATCTGTTGTTGCATGGGAATTTGCATAATATGCAAGATTTTGCCCAGTGAATGGCATGATGTTTCTCAAATTATACAAGCTATATTTCAAGCTGCCACAGAGTGGAAAGGTGAAGCCCAGGGGCTGCTGAAGGTAGTGCAAACTGAATCGTAGTTACTGTATTTATTTATAAATAATGATTGCAGTGGCACCATGGAAATATAATAAAAGCGTAGCTGGATTACTGTTTAGGCCAGGTCCTCAGTAGCCATAGACTTGTTTCAGTGAAGGGGTGCCGTTTGGCTTCAAGTTAACGTAAACTGTTTTACCTGAGGCTCAGTTCTAATATAACTGTATTTGTAGCCTGAAGTAAGGATGTATCTTAACAGAGACAGTGTAACAGAATGCTGAAATAGAGGTCTGTTTCTGCACTTGAAATTAACCTCTTGTTCATGTTATTAGTGGAGATTTAATCCAAATTTCATTTGCAGAAACAGAAGTGCTCTCTCTTTAGCGATCTATTCCTTAAGCACGAACAGAGTAACAGCAGCCAGGGACGTAGGGCTGCGCAACGTTGGAATGCAGGTGTATTTTGCAGTGCTGGACACATACTCCTTTAGAAAGGAATAATGGCACTTCAGCAACAGCTTCTGAAATTTGACCTCCCATTGACGATTCCAGTGTTTTGCTGGTGAGGTTTGGACTACGGTCAGGCTTTTGCATTTTGTGCTTGCCTTCGCAGCAATGTTTAGTTCTGTTTATGTTTCCAGTTTTGTAGAGTAAATGTCTGGTTGCATTACACGTTGCCTAATTGTGGGGTGTAACATGAGCAGCTGAAAATAATGGGGAAAATGTACCATATGAAATGCATACTGTCTTAATGTGACTGTATAGCCTCAAAAAATGAAGTGCTCTGATTGAAGGAAAACAGCTGTCTGCAGCCATACACTTCCAGTTTTTCATAGGCTTGTGTTTGACTGCTGCTCATATACCACAAGACTATTTCACTATCATGTGGTCACTCACAATCAATACAACAGAAAAGATTTTTCTACTTTCTTGTGCTTTTAATTTTGAGGCTATTCATTACTGTCTTCCAGTGCTGCCTAATATCTGTCCGTTCATCCTCCTTCAAGTGGCTTTTCTTCTTAAAAGATGGAAATGAGACACACCTCTATATCTTGATTAAAATCTCCACTTTTTTACTTTTTAACTACCACTCTGTATTTAATAATCCTCACTCTGAAGCATTGATTCCTTAATACTGTAGAAACGTATTTTAAAAATTACTGCTTCATAATTTGTCTTGTTCTAGCCTACAAAATAATTTCTGTGCACCCGATGAGGACTTCATCATATGTGTAATTTAGTTGAGTGATCCTACTATGGTGGGTGAATTTACTGTAATAGCATCCCCTGCAACAATTCCTTTATAAAGTCTCGTGCTGGGACTCAGTGTTAAAGAGCGTTGTTGCACGAGACGTTGTTAACAGAACTAAATGTTTGATGGACGTGGTCATGATGTGTGGTGTTGACATTCTGAAGCTGATGGCTTAATGATGTAGCCGCTAAGTTTATTAGTGTTGTTTTCATCAGTGACACCTACAGTCCACTATAACAGGCCATGAACCCCTTCCCTTAGGTGCTGTACAGACAGGATAGAAAGGTGGCTCTTGTTGATACAATCTAAGTAGGGGTGTCACTGCCCACCACCACCCCAGAAGCACAAGAACAATGTACCTGTTACAAAAACAGTGTCATCTGCCATGTGCTTGGGTCCAAACCAGAGGTGTTTGTCTCAACACAAGGCACGTTAAGCTCAAGCTGAACTTTAAGCGTAGGAGTAGCATATGTTGAAGAGTGACGTCACGTAGGGAAAAGTTAAGGCATTAAACAAAAGGCTACCAAGTGAGGTAGATGGTTGTCAAGCTGATGTGACTGTGGGTTGTTGCAGCTGGGACATCTGTGTGGGAAGGAGGGAAGCTGAGGCAGGAGAGAAGAAATTTAAGAGCGTTTTTAGGACAAGTGTAGCGCGTTGCTTGTTCTGTCAGTGTGTGTGCTGTCTGCCTCTCCTGTGCTTTACGGTGGAGGCGTGTGAGTGCCTGCATTGGAAGGAGTACTGAACCCCATGGTAGTGTACAAAACTGGCAGGCACTCAGCTTTTTCTTACACTTTAGTTAAATTTGTCAGCCTGTGAGACTTGCTTTTTGTTGTTTACAGGCTCTGTTTTTCTCTCTTTCATTACTTGCATTTTATTTTCTGCAAAGATAATGTGCCTCAAAGTCAAACACAAAAGGAGGCTGGTGATAGACAAGCTGCTTTTTATCCTCTTCAGGGAATTACTGTCATTTGCTAAATATGTGACCCACTCTCTTTTGCTCTCTTTGCATCTTGGAGATGGATATGTAATGCAGCTGGGAATCAAAAAAGTTGCCTTGACAAAAACAAGCTGCTATAGTAGCCGCAAGCTCTGTGATTGCCCGGCTATATTCCTCCATCAAAACAGCTACAACTTGTGCCTTGGTGATTATGGGGAGTGTGTGACAACTGCCACTAAGTGCATTTGATGTGCTGGGTCTTCACTATTTTAAAAGCATCTTTGAATATGCTGTGTTCTGATAATTTTTATCAGTTAGGAATCTGGCACCTATGGCTTCTATCTTTTCCATGTATTTATCCCTATGGAGTCAGGAAGTATTTCTTGAAGGAACTGCGTGTTGCCTTAAATGCCTTGTGCATGTGGAAGACACAAGGCACTGGCAGCTCTTTGCTCTGAGTTCTGGCAGAATGCAGGATATTTGGATCCTCTTTCTCTCTTTATGGTGTTTATTGCTGGCAAGACATTCATAAATGTGTTGCTGAGGTTGATGTAGGCCATGTCAATGTTCCCTGTAACACTGCAGACAGGGAGCTGAAACAGCATAACCCTTGTAAGATGGACTGAAGCTAGTCTGCAAGTGACAAGAGGTTTGGGGCTGGATTTGCAAAGGTGTTTTGGTGACCATGTGGTTATGTGAAGTATTGTTTATCCCCTAGTGTGCTAGGCACAAGACAGAGTAGTCTCTTTTTCAAAGCATTAATAATCTGAATATAAAACAGAAGGAAGCAGATGGCTATGGACAGATGGAGTTGAAGGAAGCCGTGGAACAGCATTGGTCACTGTGACAGACAGTGGTCTCGGTACATGTGTCAAGAGTTTTTGTTGTCGTTGCAACAAAAAAGGAGTGTTAGAAGAGAGTTTGAAGGGAAGTAGGATGGCTCCTAACAAGGGCTGAGGTACCATGTCTCGGATTTCATGAAGGCAGCTGGAAAACTTAGCAAGCTGGCAATGAAGGATGCAGCTGTGAGAAAAGGCAGGAAGTGCCTTCTCGGTACTGGAGGAAAAAGCTTGCAATACGTGCGTAGTGTGTGTCCGCTGACCTGATGCAGGCTCATGCAGACGTGCATAGATTTTATATAGAAATACCAAGCTATTCTGCAAGCATCTCAGGAAAAATAAAATTGGATGGCAAAAGAGAAATACTTAGACATTGTTGCTTTCTGCCAATACCTAATAATCTCAAAAGTCTTGTCCCGTTGAGATACCAGAGTCACTGCCCAGGATGTTTTGACATTAATTGTGATGGCACTTGCTGTACAAGGTGAACTTGTTGCTCAAATTTTAGCTGGCAGGAGGAGCTGACGCTTGGGGGGGATGGGGTTGCTGCCCTACACCCCCCAATATATCAAATGCATATAGGATGGGTAGCGTATGCATGCAGAGTTGGTCTCTGCCTAAAAGAGCTTGCCATTGGAAGATAGGTAGTAAAATAAGTATTTTCTCTATATAGCAGGTGTGGAACTGAGTTAAAGAGGTGAAATGACTTGTCTCAGCTCACAGGATAATTCTACGAGGGAGTCCAGACCTCTTGAATCCTCACCCTCTTCCACAGACACCACACATTGGGTTTTGTCTCAATTACTTAATAGTTTCCTAATTCTCTCAAGTATCCCTGGATAAACAGATCAGCTTGTCTTCATCAGAAAGGAAATATGCTATTTGCCCTTAGCAGTTCACTGCATACACAAAAGTAACTGTGGCGTTTGAATTTGTTGCAGTCTCTCCTGGCAGATTACTTTCTGCTCCTAACTGGCAGAATGTTGAGCCCAATGCAAAGAGGAGAGGCTACCAAGAAGACATCCCTATTTCCTCCTCCAGACTTGCCCCTTTAAATCGATTTACATTTGATGTTTCCTCAGATTGCTTCTGAGAATTACGGAGGTCATTAGTGGCAGGAGGTGGAAGCAGTAGTTTAAATAATCTTATGCTCCAGAGAGAATTCCCTGGGACTTTGAAACATGTAAAACCCCTCTGGAGTCCATACCCTTAAGGAACGAGTGAACCTGAGGTGTTGTATCTTGAGCTGGACTCCTTAACTAAATGTACACTGTACGTACAGAGCTGAAGGAGAGGATCGTTTAAACCCTGGCTTTAAAATTTGGTTTCATTTAATCTTTTTCAGAACATTTAACTTTCAATGTGCTGAACTTTGTTTCTTGCCGATAGACTGGTGTTACTTTCTGGTCATGAAGTTAAGTTTGATGCTGGCAGAGTCCTTTCTGATGGTGATGTTACTTAAAGTTCTCAGCTTTCATTTCACTAAGCAGGAAAGGCATCAGAAGATGCCTTTTCAGTCTCCCTGACTAAAGGGAGAGAGTTGGGTTTATTGTCCAAATACCTTGTGAGGATTCTTTCACCTTTCACAGGTCATGTGCTAAAATTACTCTGCTTCAGACCTCTCAGCCTGAGGATTACTTAATTTTATTCTCTTGCCAAAATAGCAAACTGAATGTCATTTTTCTGAGCCTTATTTACAGTAAGCTCCCTTTATTCCACACAGAGGCAGGAAGGGATTGTTAAAGTGGGCATAGATCACATTTATGTTCACTTAATTCCCCTTTACGCTGCCAGAATGATGTAAATCAACCTTTGAATAGACCACAATCAGACACTCTCTATCAGTGGTCTTGCAGTGGGAACTGCAGTAAAGCTAATTCATTTAGCCTTCCTTCCTTAATAGTAGGTCACTCATTATTTACACAGTTTACAAGTCACGTGAAGTTATGTTTTATTAGCACCACAGCCAGAAAGATGATGCCAGGAGGAACATTTCCATCTATTTAGATGTGCCCCAGTTTACTCAAGGCAACATTTATATTCTTCATTTTCTCTATCTATACCTGCCATGTTTGAGCTAAACTCTGGGGGTGGGAGAGACCTTACGAAGTTATTGGGAAGCTCCAGTTGACCTAAATGAAACAGCTTTGAGGCATCTATGTGAATAATATTCCTTCTGCATTCATTGAGCTATCAACTACTGTTTCTTTGCAGAGAACCTACCCAAGTACCATCACGAATTAGGGTCCCATTTAATCCTTCTCAAGCAGTGCCATTGGTCCCTCTCTGTTTTGTTTGGTTTTTTTCTTTCTCCCTCCTGTGGAGTATTTGAGGGTGAAAATCTATCAAAAGCTGCCGGCTAGAGAAGGAATGTGTAAGACCTACATGCCTGTCTACTGGAAAAGGATCTCTTCAACTAAACCACCAAACATTGCTGGCTGAGATAGTTAGCTGACCAGAAATGCCACTGAGAAACATCTCTCAAGTGTGACCATACCGAACAACAATTTTAATATTCACTGCAACTACATTCTGGTACAACGTTATAGTATTAAGCAGTGTGAGAATATAGTGTAGAAGAAATATCTAAGAAACATCACTGGCAAGGGCTTCTGATATTAGCCCACTCTGCATTTGTGTAAAACATGTTCCCTCTGTCCTAGCTTCTCTAGTGTTCTGTGAAATTAAGAGGATGATTTTCTTTAATATTAGTTGATAACATTTCAAGATCCTGGATAGCTCATTCCAGGTGCAAATGATGTTACTGGCCAATTATAGAGCATGCAAGTGCTAGAAGAGGAGACTAAGAGAAAGAGGAGTGGAAAAAGCATGAAAGAACAGACTTGCTCTCATCAGGACTGTGCAATGTACCTTCTGTATATCACTTCTAAAAAAGTAAGGGATCATTAACTAGACTTTTTTTCCCAAACCTTGTACTGTTAGCAATTCTATTAATAATAAGCACTTGCCTATTAAGAAAACTACCCAATTATTAATCCATTAGCAATTCTATTGCAGAAAAAATCATTGTAATGTCTATTCAGAAGGCACAACATTCTCGACAGACTTTTTTTTTTTTTTTGGGGGGGGGGAGTATTGTCTAATTATGATTTAAAAGCTTGGCTTCCTAAACTTAATGAAGAATTAATGAGTTGCGTTATTCTGTAGTGCTCTTGCAAAATCTGCTCACAAATTAACCGTACCTCCTGTTCTCTGCCTTGAAAACTTCTCATGGCGTGCTCAAGCTTTCTACCGGTTGCTCTCCTTTTTTGTTAGGAGCAGCAAGATTATATAAGAAAATGGCAGCAATTATGATATCAGCATAATGGGAACAATTAGTACAGCAAAATCCAAGTTTTAATTGAAACGCAATCATGTCTTTTTAGAAGGTCTTTGTCATATCTTGATTTACCTTCTGGTTGTTATAATGTTCTGCTTTCTATTAGCGGGGGTGAAAGCCAAGTGAAAGCATTCAGGCATACAAGACTCTAAGAGAAAAATATGGAAAATCAGCCTTGTAGCTTTGATATCTGACAAGGGCTCAGTTACAGTGCTCATTGATAATTTTCCCTTGAATCCTTTTGGAAGAAGGATTAGGTGTTCAAAAAAAGGACACAGTGGAAGCTGTATTTCGTCCTGGGAAGAAACCTTTGGAAAACCAGAAGTTTGATTGTGGAAACTTGGGTGCATGGAGATTTTCAGAGTCAAAGATAAAACCGAAACTGTGTTCACATCAGCTCAGCTGAGAGAAATATAGATCATGTTCCCTACTCTCTCTCCCTGTTTGCTTTTTCTAACTTCCTACAAGGCAATTTATGTCTCAGTAACACTGTTTTCCACTCAGAAAGGGATTATAAATATTTCCTTACAACTCAGGGTGTTGTTAAGTGTAAACAGTGTGTGGTAGAGGAGGCTGGTAGTGGGATATAAGCTTTCTGTCCAACTTCATTAAAGCTTGTATTTAATTTTATTTGAGCAAATAGCTACACTTGATTTGAAACCTTTCCTTAGGTGAAAAGGGAAATGGAGAATGTTTGGTGTGTGGTGGGTTTTTTTGGTTGGTTGGTTGTCTTTTTTTTTTTTTTAAATCTACTTTTGCCCTTCCTCAGGTCTTTCCCAGAAAAGAAGATCCGCTTATCATAACTGATTGTAACATTCTCCTTTTCAGTTACTTGGCTCTTTGCACTGCATTTCTTACTCGCTGCCATGAATACCTAATTCCAAATGAGAATTAAAGAGCCCCATCTGCAACGCTAAGCAACTGTATGACAGAATTGGAGGCACATGGCTGTCTGTCTGAAGCTGTCTGTTTATCCATATAAATTGCCTCCTTTGCTGATGCTTCCCTCGGGCACCTGAGCGAGGGCAGTGCTCCCTGCCTGCTCCATTCTTCTATCTGTTATATCGCTAAATGTCATGAGCTCTGACAAACAGCTGACTTATGATGGACACTTTAAAACTCCCTAGGAAAGTCAGGAGCTGTTTCGAAGAAAAAGCAGAGTATTAACTTGAAGATGTTAAACTAAAAAAGTCCAACAGTGTGCATGTTCTGGAATTTTTTTAGTTAAAGGATGCTGAAAGGCATTGCTGAGGTCCAGACACATTAAGTTCTTTATGACTCACCTTCTGTTATATGTTACAGGTGCATAGTTTTCTTTACAGATAGAGCTAGGAGTACAGTTTTCAGAGGAGTATAGTTCCCATTTTTATAATTGGTGTAGGTGCTTAGCACCCTCTGTGCATGTCAGTAACATTTCTGGAGAATAAATATCACTTAGGTATGTACTGTACTTAGTTGTTTTGGAAAACAAGAATTTCCATCTGTTAATCAATGCCATACTGAGCAGAATAGTGTTTGAAAATCCATGGCAAGCTGGTTTATAAGCCTTTTTCTTCCCATCCCCATAGGGAAGTTGTTGCTTCCTGGTTCTGGTTTTACTACTGGGTCATTCTGGGAGGCTTGGGGATATTCTGCATCAAAAGCATTTGGCTGACTTAAAAAATGTTTGAGTGTTTAAGGTACTGTGAGCAGCCTTCAGTAAAAGACACTGAGATAGGTAGATTATGATGATTAGATGCATGTTCTACAATTACGATTTACCTACTGAATTTTTGAAGAAACTGCAGTAAAACAGATGACAGACATTTTCTCTGTAGCTCTAGATTTTGATTAACCAAGCAAACTATGGGTTTTTTCGTATTTTAAGAAATTTTTTAATAATTGTTCTGTGCTTAAATGACACTGACTCATTTAAGAGGTGAAGTGCACTGTTATGTCCTTTGTTTTACTGTCTAAAGCACTTTTTTTTTTAATGAGACATAATTGTTTTCAAGGGATTAAATTTCCTAGTGTTATTAGTCACAGGTAAATGGAATTAACACCCGTATCATCTTTAATAATGTGCAAAGAACAATTGCACTAAAGTATTCTCACCAGCTAAGAGGATATCCCTGTTTGCTGCTATATCTTACTAGTTGACCTTTCTCACTAGACAGGTTAGCTCTTATTTTGCAACTAAGCTGTTGCTGCTGTGGTTTGTATGAAGTTGGTGGTTTGCAAATATGCCTATAGTTAAAACCCTGGTGTGAGTGGTCACAATTAAAAAAAAAAATAAAAATTAATCCCTAATCAGACAGCATTTGCTAAGCTATTGGTAGTTTTGCAGCAGAAGACTCCAGATGCCCCACAATAAAAAGCCCATGAAAAGAGTGGTGGAAGAGGAGATTGTCCTGTGAAAATGAACTCATCCTCTATATGTGCAGCAAAGCAGAAGGAAGACAACGACATGTTTAGGTATTTGTCACTGCTTATCCAGTATGCACAATTTTGTCTAACTTGATGTGTAGGGCAATTTTAGGATTTTAATTATCAAAGTATACTTAGTCTATTATATCTATTATAAAACTAATAAAGGTAGAATTGTTTTCCAGTTTATGCAACAAACCCAAGTTAGTTCATCCTTTCATGTAGGAATAACAAACCTCTCTTTTCTCTCCCCACTGAAAATTTGACTTTATAATTGCTTTAAACTTAATTTTTAAAAGTGCCTTTTCCTGTCTTTCCTTCCTTACCTTTACTGCAGCCTTTTTAATAGTGGCATGGTAATCACGTATGGTTTTCTAAATAAAGAGTTGAAAGAAGAAACTCCATTTTCTTTATCTGTATGCTAAAATTCCTGCATACTGAACATCCTTTTTTATGCTCATGTTGCCTTATCTCAAAGTTAGACTGGCAGGGGCTTTCAGCAGCACAAATTGACTCTCTATAAGAGAGTCAAATTGACTCTTTTTTTCCCTGGGAAGTTAATGGGAGTTAGCTGTGTACTTGCTGCTTGTGCCTAAGAGAGGATGTCCTAAATGCTTGAACAAACGTAATCTTGAGTCATCCCACATGTCTAACAAGAAATTGCAGTCACTGAAACTCTGCAGCGTAGGTCTAGGCAAGAAAAGTACGTCACTGGTATACTATAACCTTCTCCCAAGGAAATTGGCACCAAACCGCTCGGTCTGTGTTTCACATGGACACGTTGAGGTTTTAATACCTTTCAATCTCTGCGTCGTTAGCCCCTTAGTGCAGGCTGATATCTCTGACCTTAGAAATCATTGTAGACTGTGTTCTGTAAGCTAATTGTGCAATGCTTAAAGTGCTAAAAGGTGGTGGGAAACATGTGAGGGCATGGCTCCTCACTAAGAGAAGCATAGCTTTAAATTCAGCGTTGGCCAAGATCTGTGGCCTTGCATGAGTACAAGAAGTACCTGGTCACCTGTTCCCAGCAAGAGCGTGGCTCCCCTCCTTGTAGATTCCTGGCAAAGCGGTGGATTGAGCTGCAGCACAAATGGGAATTGATGGCAAGAAGCTGCCATCACTGAGCAGACTGGCAGAATTTTACTGCTGTGTGAAGCAGAGGCTCCCACACCTGATTTGATCAACAATCCCTGTGGGACTTTGGAGAAAGCAGGAGCTTTGCCGGGGAAGCCCATGAGCTAGATTCTCTCTGATGTCCTGCTGATGCTCCAGTATGTGCTTTTGTTCCAGGTATAGTTTTGTTGCCTAAAAATCCTGAGGATGTGTGAAACTGTTAAAAATGGCAGCACAGCAAACTTCTGCTACAATTTACTTTGATTAATGGATAGCTGAAGGAAAGTATTTTGCAGAAAATTTACAAATTCAAAAGTGTTTGTTTCAGAATATCAGCAACATTTCAAAAATGCATTACAGTATTGTCATGAATTGATGCGTTCCATTGATCATCCCCTTCTGGACAGAAAATGAAATAAAAAAAAAACCCCAAGCCATTTATTCAATCACAAATGGGCATAATAATGAGTGTGTTTCATTTTCAGGATGTTTGACTTCTCACGTTTGAAAGATATAATGTCATGTACAGAACTTTAGAAATTGTAGCTGGTATGGGAATTATGATTCGACAGCTGCTGACTCCAAACATTTAATTAAAAGTGAAGGCGGAAAAGTAATAATTTATCAGTATTATAAAAGGATTTGTCTTACAGTTAGGGGCATTTGGGGGTCAAAGATCTTAACCTTGCTGAATAAAAAGGGGCTTAGTTTAGTGATCACTGGTTCAACATCATTTAAATGTTCAGCTGAAAAAAAATATAATGGAATGTAATGGTACATAAATTCTCCAAGGAGAAAATAAAGTCTATATGTATGTCTGTATTTTATATCCTGAATGTTCTGCAGTTTGACAAGGACATGGATGAAGCTCTCTTATGCCGGTGGCAGTAGAACGTTGATTAAGAGCCCAGTAGCAATTATGAATTGGCTGGTGCTAGCAAAAGGTGATAGCCCACTAGTCTCATGTGGCTGCGCTACCTACATCTGTAATTAACTGGTTAGCTTCCAGAGAGGAGAGCTTTCTGCTCTTCAACCTAACATCAGATCTTGTTATTAATTGCTCGCCAAAGGAGAGTCTGAGTCTGTTTGGTTGAGATTTTTTTTGTTTTGTTTGGGTGGTGGTGGTGGTGTTTGTTTTGGTTTTTTGTTTGTTTAGTGGTGGTTTTTTTTATTTTCATCTCTCCCCCCCCCCCCAATGTTATAGATATATAGACTGAAAATATTTTCTTTATTTGAAAAGTTATTCAGGACTCCAATCTCACAGTTTAATGAAGCAGTTGTTTGAAAGAGTTGGAATTGGGGAGGGATGGCAGGAGGAAGGAGTCTTGGCTTGTTGGCACTGTTTTGGCAAGAATGTCTTAGTGACTCTGTGAAGTTGTTTATCCTACTTTAACCTAGTGTATATGCTCCAGAGTTACCACCTCTGCTGTTTGAAATAAACTTAATTAGGCCTTTATTTTATAGTGTCTACACTTAAACCTCGTTTCATGATTTTGAGATGGTAAAGGTGATTGCAGCATGTCACGCCAGAAAAATAATTCCTTGTGCATTAATTAGAGCATCTTCAAAATTGGATCTTCTTTCAGAGATAATTTTCAGAATGGTTATCCCACATTTGGAATTTTTGACCTTATCAAACAGTTTTGTTATGGTAAGATGAAATGAGTGCTTTTTGACTTCAGTGTTCTGATGCTTCCAATGACTTAAAATGTTATTTTTCTGCTGCAGTTATTACTTTCTCATATGATTTCAGTGTAAGCAGTGTATTTGCATAGGCTGTCTTTGCTTTTATTGATGTTCTGTAGAAGAAAGCTCTTCTGTCAGAAGAATACTGGCCAGCTCCATTGACCACAGGAACACTACTCTGAACCCTAACCTTATTATTTATACTTAATTTTAATTTAAAAATGCTTAGTTGCCTAACCAAGGTTAGCCGTCTGCTGTGCCTTCAGTAGAAATAATCACCTCCTGGAAGCATCCTTCTGGAAGTAAATGAAATGGGGAAAGGATGAGGACTAGAAAGCAGCATTTTTAGAGACTTTGAGGAATAGGATCAACTGTAGTCTGTCATGTGCGAGCTCACAAAGGCAGCATAAGGCAGAGGCAGAGACTGAACACCTGTCTTCTAAGACCTAATCCTGAGCCAAATCCAAGTTTCAGGGGACCAAAATTCTGCTTGATGTATTAATACTGAAAGTGTTAGTGTGAGGTGAACCTCCACCAAGGTGTTCATGTTACAAAAGATTTTTCATCTTATGTAATTAATTCCAGACTTGCTCAATTTTCTCCTGTTCCCTGATTTGGCTGCAAGATCACAACTAAGGTAACAAATTGCACGTTGCCACTGCTCACAGTAACGATGGCAACAAATAATTATGAGCAATTGGTAATCAGAGATATATGTAATAAATCATGTTGAGCAATTTTAAATCACAGAAAATGCTTAAAAATGGAATCTTCATATGGATAATTTATTAATAGAGGAGGACAGAATTAGTAAAATTAGGCTGGAATTTCTGAGGATGCCTAAATTGGTATTTAGATCCCACTGCAATTCAGTAAGAGATCAACACCTATTTCCCTCCCCACCCTTTTCTTTTAAGAAGATCCCATTGCTTAAGTTTGTGCTATTTATGCTTTGTCTGTGTGTCCTTTTAGTGCTGATCCCGTAAATAAACTGTTGGCTACAAGAAATTATGCTTCAAAATGCTTAAATTCTCAGAAACCATCAGTCATGCCTTTCAACAGACACAGGGAAACAGTGGTATACTCACACCAGAATTTGCTAAGCGAATTACGAAGCTTAATTTACTTGAAGCACTTTTGATATCTTCAGTAAAAAGTATATGGATGCAAAACCAGAGTGTTATTTTTAATATCACATATCTCTCTGGTGTAAGAGTTACTTAACGGCTCTAGCAAGTGCCCTATGCCAGTTAGAAGCATTTTTTCCTACAGTTACTGTACTCATTTGATCTGCTGCCATGGTCAGTAGTTTTCTATTGATTCTTCTTCAGGATGAGGAATATGCAGGCTGAACTGTAAAACAACTTTGAGACTGTTTTGACAATCTATCTTTACTGTAAATCAGCTAACGCACCTTGTTGCTTGTATGAGCAGTGCAAAGAACTTTTCTTTGGTGGGGTTTTTGTTGTTCCTCTAAAATGGTGCAGAATCAGGCCTGGGAGGAGGGATCTCTTAAAGTTAAGCATGTGCTTAAGTGCTTTGCTGGATCGCTGCCTTGATCTATTGATGTTCTCAGTGTAATTTGCAGGAGCTATAATTGCCTTCCCACGTTTTCAGTGGCTGCACAGCATTAAATCTCCACGGACTGTCCTCCTCCTGGAGTTGGTGCATCACCACTACCTCTCAGAAATGCTCCCTAATGCTTTGAAGGTTACTGCAGAATAAGATGTCTTGTTTGACGAGGAATCAAATGCCTCAGCAATCTTTCTGTGGCTGCTAATATCTCCGGTGGCAAAGGAATGGGTGAAAAGTTTTGTGGATCAGTCTCGCCATCCTTTTCAAGATGAATCAGCATGGCCTTTTACTAGGGAAGCTGTAGAGAGCAAGGTGATGAAGCTAAGTCTCTTGAGCTTGGTTTCTTGGGAAGGGTTGTGGATTGGGATTTTTTTGCTACTCTCTTAAAAAAAAAACAAAACAACAAAAAAACACCAAACAAAAAAAACCGCAACCAAAACAAAAAAACCCCAACTTGAGTTCATTTCAGTCTAGCTATTAATAAGCAGAACATTCAGACTCCTGCCTGGGGATGGAGCAGGTGATGAATCACTCCCTGACAAGTTTGAGATTGTGATCAAACAGCAAGAACACACCACTGTTGGTCAGGCACCAGCTCAGGGTACAGAGCACTGCATGAGGAATGATCCCTGGATTAGTCACACACACAGCACTGGGTTCTCTTGACAACAGCAGAAAAACAGCCCAGCTCTTGAGCATCATTAGACTCAAAGCTGGCTCTACACGTGTAGCATTCTGTTCATATAAAGGCTGCAGTTTTTCCTCCAAGGAAACTTTCAGTCCGCATTCTTTTGCGTTTCATGTAGATATTTGCACCATTGCACAGTGCATATAAATTGCGCTGTTTTCAAAGGGGAAAGTGTGACAATAGCATTGTCCTGGAAGTTTGGTAGCTGCGGAGATACTGGTAGGCAGTCCAGCAGCTGCCTTCTCTGTAATACAGGAGCCCTAGTAATCTAATGACAACATTAAAGCTTTAAATAATCTTAGACTTTCTGAGGAATGTGAATAGTGGCTTAAACAATGGAACTGGAGTCAGTTGAATCAATCTGATGTAAAATACAAGTAGAAACAGTTGTTCTGTAACTTTGGTATTTCTTTCAGTGCTGCAGTGGGTGTTTTCGTAGCATCTAGTGGTGAAGGGAGGTGCCGTGCTAGGTAAATAAATGCAGCACGGATGTCCTGTTAGCAAATAAATAGCATGCTAAACAAAAACTGGTGGCATTCTGTGAAGGAAAATTACTTAAATTATGAATGGTTGTAAAGCTATTACAGGTAGTAGTGTTCTAAATTAAACAGATGTTAGGCTCCTCTCTTCTACATTCTCTGTATTCTGTACAGAAACCAGGCTTCCAGAAGGTGAAATTGCACACTTCTTGGCCAAACATAATTATTAGAAGAATTTTCATTACTAAATGAAATTGTAATCAATCATCCTGGCAGAGTGGTATTTTCTTTTAATCTGTATCCAGAGTAAGAGCTGTAAGAGAGTTGAGTATTTCTATACAGCTTTTATTGCACTTCTCATTGCAGTATTTGAGTGCATTTCGATGGTATATTAATTAGGATCACTGACAGCTCTGTCGTGCGGTTGCTTCTCCCTAAAAGCAGTGATGTACCCAGCAAAGTGTTTTCTGTTCATGTTTTTATGTCATCGCTTTGCTTTTGGTTTTTTTGTTTTCCTTTTTTTATTTTTTATTAAAAAAAAAAGAGGGAAGGTGAAAAAAGCATACCTTTTACTTGGAGCAACAGATGCCGAGGTTATTGCAGTCCTCGGGTCCCATGGGATTTTGTGAACAGACTGTTTGAAATTCATTCCCAAACCAGCCCCAGTGAAGTGCTCTTGGCTGCGCAGAGGAGCTGCAAGCTGTATTGAGACACTAGAGCAGAAAGAGCTATCTGCAGCTTAAAGTGAGAGATGGCCCAACTAGAATGCAAACAGGAAATGTACAGGGGGATATTTTTCTCTGCACATTGAGATTTTCTTGCACTAATGAAACCGATCATAGCTATGAAGGAGGAAGGAAAGAAGAATCTGCTGGACACAACCATGTAATCTCTGAATATAGCAACCTAATAGATAAGTAACCATTATTTTCTATTTCATATAGAGGTAGACTGCTGTTAAGTTTAATTTCAGAATTCACTGTACTTTTTAAATATCAAGCATATTTCACAGTGGTATATGCTAAGGAAGGGTCGAAAAAACTCAACAAACAAAAGCAAGTCTCCTAAAAAAAGAAGCGGTGAGGGGGAAGGTCAGGAAAAGAAATGGAGTGGGCTTGATGTTTCCTGGAATGAAAAGAAAATGCAGCAGAAACTGGATGAAGCAATTTTAGCTTTGGTTTTGAGATTAAGGAGCCCATATGGGTAACCCATTACATTCAACTGCTGCTGCTGTGTCAGCCAATTTTCTGCTTGCTGTGCCCGAGTATAGGTTTCCCATTCAAAGAAAAATACTTCCAACTTTCCTTGCAATTTCTTGGCATTAACAGCCAACTTGGTAAATCTTTTGTAGGAGCACAGTGTGTGCAGCTGTGCTTCAGGTAATCCATTACTGTGCTTTAATTTTTGTCATTTTTGTTTGCTTGATTTTGTTGTTGTTGTTGTTTGGTTTTTATGGAAAGAAGGAAGCTCTTCATTTTAAAAAGGGGAATTAATACTTACTTGTGGGAGGCAGCTTCCTTGAAAATGAGTATGTATAACATGCTTTATGTATAGAAACTAGGAAGTTGGAGAATCTTTTATTTATGAAGCCTTCCTGATACCATTTAGTATAGAAAGGAGGAGGAGCTCAGATGTTAAGATTCTTTTGAGTTTCTTTTGGTGCTTGAACCCTGATTGGGAAGCATGGAAATTAATTCCACGGTTATCGCCTTGAATCCACAATGTTTGCTGTACGCGTTAGATGTTTGGCTGAGTGGCCGGACTCCCAAACCAGGGAGGCAGGTGCATAAGCGGCTGGGCTATCAAGTTGGCAGTCAGGAGACTTGGATATATCCCTCCTTCCATCAGCTGCTTTTTATGTGACCTTGGCATGTTAATTCCTCTCTGTTTCTCCAGCCTGTCTGTTAAAATATCAATGTATATATTAGACCAATAACAGCTGTTTATGTCGGCGTGTACAATGTTTAGTGAACTGGAGCTTAGATTTTGCATGGGACCTCCAGCCATCCCTGTTAGGAAGCAATTTGCAACGATATTTCTAACAATGACTTCTGCCCTCATAGCTCCTGCTGGAAAAGACAAAATTTGTTCTTAGGTGCCATAAGACAAATTCTCAAGTAATTCAAAGTGCCACTCTTCCTTAAGTGAGGGTTGCATCTGGGCAACTCATAGTTTTCCAAATGTTCAACTAGTAGAAACTGGTTCATTGCCCAGTGAAGTCTCTGGAGCTACATCAGTTTACACCAGCTTGTGCTTGGGCCCAACACTTGTTCTTCTGAGGCCAAGAAGCTGAAAAACCATTGGTATGGCCAGGCTTTCTTTGTATCTCTACTTTCCGGCTTCTTATTTCTGTCCCCTTCAACTGCCAATAAATTAGTAAATGCTCCTCCAGGCTGAGGTGGTGGGAAAGTCATGCTCTGCCATCTTTCTTTTGTGTTGTTTATTGTGGGATGAGGCGGCAAAAAAATGAATAGGTTTGATAATGTTGTTTCCTCTCACCATCTCTGAAAAGGGAGAAGAGGTCCATTCTCTGCCCTAAAGAAACTGAAGACAAATACTTGGTTTCTTTTCTTCTTATCGGGAGTTTGATTTCTATATAGTCAACTGGGAACATATATGTAGAAAGGGTATCAAATTTTCAAAGGTTTGAGGAGGAGAATGCTAGAAGGTAAAATTTTTTCCAATGTTAGGGATATACTATAGATTTGATGAGTGTAACATTTATGTGGGTTTTTTAGAGGTTTGGAAATCTTTTGAACATTTAGAGTGAGACGAGGTATAAATAATAATGTCTACGATTGCCCTGCATGACATTTTTAGTTGGACAGTTAAAAAAAATAATAATCCACTTATCGTTCCCATCTGATGAACAGAAATAATGCCAGGGAATCCGTTTCCCATTCATCCCTATTTACAGAGGGGTCGTTTGTGTGCCTTCACCAGCCCTGCAGCTCCTCTGTGGCACCCTATGCACTCAGCAGTGTACCTTGGCAAAGCTCTACTGATTTCAGTGCTGAAGATGCTTGCCCTAGGAAGCCGCTAGGCAGAAGTACATATTTTACAGCTCATAAACTGAGGGGATTGTTTGGCTCCAAGGACTGATAATAGGATGCAGCCTCATTCGTTCTCTCATCACCGGCTGGAATTTAGCCCAGGCATGGATGAGGTACAATACATTGGCAGGGGCAGCATGAGAAAGCTGGGACCAGTGATGCTCTTGCTGTACCTGCTTTGCAAATAAACAACACATATATTTCCCACCCTGCCAGCTCAACACCTTCAACAGCTGCACACAGGAAATAATCTGGAAATTGTCTGCATTTTATAGGCATTGGGCATACAATAAGAGCTAGAAGTTTTGGATCCAGCCCTGTATTTTGAGCAAACCAGCATTTGCAGCGTGGTTTTGGGGAGGGGATGCTGCCTTTCTGGAAGGTCTTTATGCGTACATGGGAGAGAGCTGACTTAGTCACAAGTTGCCCTTTGTCACATGAAGTGGCGCAGTTAAACCGATGCCTGTGAGAGGATTCTGTACTAATGGACTGATGGGAATTTCTATTAGCAGAGGAAGAAAGCAGGAATGAGTGAGAGTACGTGGTAGCTTTATTCACACTGCTTTCTCTATCTGCAGAGGTGTTGGCTGAAGAGATTAAGGCCCCTTATGCACCTCCTGGATCTCGTGCCATTTTTCTACCTGAGATGTTTGGTCAAGTACCTGTTGTTTCTTTAAGTACGTGCTCTTTCTTTAAACCCATTCCAGTCTAAATGAGCTGCATTAGCTGAAAGAGATTTAAATACTGGGTTTGTTAGTCCAGATACTTGACTGAAAAAGGCCTTGTGTGTTACACGAATGTAGCAAATCAAAGTAGGATTTGATAAGTGGGAAGTAAGGGATGGCTGGAGAAAGCCGGGATCAATAACCACTGAGTCACCATTTCAACCCAGCTGTGCTCCTGGGAGAGAGCAAATGCTCAGGTCTAAGAGCAGCTGTTCTGCAGTATCCTAGATGTTTCTTTCAAGATTAAGAGAAATTGCTCCTTCTGATGCCAAAGGGCACTAAGGGGTCTGTTAACCCCGTGCTTGTACAAAATCACTCATACCAGGGCAAAGTGGGTGTGAAGTGCTTGCGGCTATTTTGTACTCCTTGCATAGATGTTTTCACTCCAAGCAAGGCGAAGGCACAAATGGTGTCTAGTTGACCAACGCATTTTTTGTGTCCAGCTGAGAAGCAAGGTGGCAGCAGCAGCTAAATGTTCATTTGTCAGCAGATAAAGGTTGGAATTTTTTCTCTCTTCTGTGCCTGCAGAACTTCCAACCAACCATAAAAAGTTCAGGGGTGTCAGAGTAAAGATCTATGCTCTAATCAAGAGGGATGTCTCCTCAGAGCTCTATTAGTTGCCAAGAAACTACTTTTGCAAAACTGGAAATCTCTAACCACTCCTAAAATAATTGACTGGATGGACACAGAGTGACCTAGCTGTGCTCAGAAAGATTTCCTGGAACAGATGCTGAGATACCACAATAAGGAGTGTGATGTAAATACATAGACAGATGTTGCCAACAAAATGGGGAGTCTAATTGGATTTAAATCCTTCTTGTATAGGAAAAGTAGCATAGATTCCTGGCTAACTGAGTAGCTATTGAGGAGTGTGGGTCCAGAGACTCAGGCTTTTCTACTCTGGCTCTGGGCTGTAATATTAGCAATTAATTCTCCTCACTGTTCAAGAGGGGAGTCTCACGCTGTATCGATCTTGTTTGGGCTATAAATTTTTCAGTGCCTGTCTTTTATTAGGCATTTACAAGGCAGGGTGGACCTATCTCACCTCATGCCATACAAATCACACGGACACGTATCAAAACTGATCCTTGTGATTTCAAGAACTTTTGTGCACACTTTGCTTCCTTTCATAAATGCAGGTGGTTAGCCAGCTCTCCTGCAGTGTGCTTAGCTGCCGATGGTAGTTGGGTTGATGGGTGGCACTTCATGCTCACTTAATGCATATACAAGGACTGTGTGTGCACATGAGCAAAAGTTTAGTTCAGGCACTGCAAAAACACTGCATGTGGAGGTCCCATATAGAGTTGTTCTCAGATCAACAGATGAGAATAGAAAGTAGTGCTCGACTTTGGTATTTGGGTGTTTCTGTATGTATTTGTGTAGTATGGCAAAGCAGCTCATTGTAGCTCTTTCAAACTCACTCGTTTGAAACTCCGTGGAGTTATATGAGATGAGACTCTTAGCTGATGTGAGGGTCTCATAAGCAGCTGCAGCCTTGGAACTTGAAATAGAAAAATATTTGGGAGAGAATTCTCTGGTGAAAGTTTTGATCTAGGTCTTGGATAAATTAATTCCACCTTTCCAGGTAGTTGGCACTTATTTTGAGTGAAGGATTTGTTTATTTCTGAAGGAGATAGCTGCACGGGAGAGAGTCTGCAGTTCTATGTTGACTTCACAAACCTAGAGCTGGAAAGCATAGATGCGCTGATGGTTAATACTTCTTGTCTTTTCAGTGTGTAACTTCTGCTTTCCTATTTGTATATACAGAAGCTTAAAATGTATCCGATCTCTATCAAACCAGACAAATAGATTATTCAGAATCTTTTTGGTCCTGTGATTTTGGGGAATCTGGAGTTTGGAGAGTTAATAGTTTTTATCTCAAGTGTCTCTAGTCATCCCTCAGCTGCTGCTGCTGCCATGCTGATCTCTTGCCCTCGACTTTGTGGTGGATGAGGCCCCATTTTTTAAACAGCAAAAGCAATTTTACTGTAGTCTCCATGATTTAAAGCTTTGTTCCATGCTAAAACACAAAAAACTTCTGAAGATTTAATGCTGTACGAGCTTTTACAACAAGGAGAATTTAGGCTCGTGCTTCCCGTAGACTTTTGTTGTTGTTGGCCAAAGTTTTGTGAGAAGCTTTCTTCAGTGAAGAAACGTGTGTGGCTGGAAATAGCCAGAGCTATCGCGGGACAAAGGGTCTACCCAAACCACGGAGGGTCTTCTCCAGCATCGTGTGTATGTAGGTGCTGAGCCAGGAACAGCACATAACGTAACTTGAAGTCCAGGGTCTTTAGTGTCTGGACAAGGCGTCTGCTTATAGTCAAATCCGCTTCTGTGATATATTTTAGAGCAACAGAAAAAGCAGTCAGAAATCATCTAAACTCTAGCAATCTAAATGTGAACACAAATAACCTGCCCCTGTACTACTGAAAGTTTTGCGTGGTAATAAAAATTAGCTTAGGAGAATTACTAAGTAATTTCAAGTACCATAAAGTAGCTGTTGGGAATAAAAAGTGTCGTAACTGCTAAGCCTCAACCCAGTTTCTGCAGGAATGAGTTATTATCATTAATTATCACTCTATTTTATAGTTATTGCCTGTAATTTCAGACTTTAAATACTCTAAAGCATAAACAATGCTAATTTAATTACGGTGTGAGAGTTGTTGAAATTTGCATGCAGAGGAAGAAACCATTAATAAAGTTTATTCAGAGAAACTTAAAATAATAATTAGCATTTTTTGGCATTTCTGCTGTAATGGAATTAACTGTCCTTTCTTAGCTTGGGCCCCAATTATTTACAGAAAACAGGCAGCACAAGCTGTAGTAATCATTTAGAGATACAGAAGGCTAGAGAGCGCCACATGACCTGTCTGTGCTGAACAGCCACAAAAAACATTCCCCCAGTATAAATTCTGTACATCAAGTTCACTCACTTGTTTGTGTCCAAGTACACTGTTGGAAGAACCGTTTTGAGCTTTGGGAAAATCCGATCTTGATCCTGTTGTTGAAAGTATTTTCGCGTAAATGTGAAACGTGCCCCCAAGGCAAAGGCAGGAAACTAAAATCGCATTTCCTTTTGATTTATTCCATTGTTTTCTTTAATTTCATACTCATCTCCTGTCCTCTGTCAGGAACCGCTCTCTAACTCTTGTTTCATCTTTGTCAGTATGGTGGTCACTTATGTCTATTCTAAGCCATTAATAACAAAGTTAACTAGCATAGGACAGTGAGCAAATCACCACAGTATTCTCCTGGAAACACAAACATTTGACAAGAAGTTATTGTTTGCACATCTCTCTGTGACAGTGTGAGGCCTGTTTATATAAAAAAAATAATCTATTTAATGTGTGTCTTTCTAATTTAACGTGGTTCTAATTTATGAAGTGGTCATGCAGTGCCAAATTTATTACCAATGTCTCTGTCGATTATATCAACATTTTGCTTTTGTCATCCATTCATGCAATCCTGTAAAAACAGCAAATTGATTGATGAGGCCCATATTCCATAACTGGATATGACTGATATTTTGAATATTACCTTTTGTAATCAAATCCCTTATTAGCTATTCTAATAGCTATTGCTGAGACTGACAATATCATCCCACTTAACCTTTTTTAAGGTATTGCAACAACACTGTTTCTTTACTTTCTCTGGACTTCTTTGATTTCACAGGATATGCTAAAAGCTACTATTATGCATCTAGTAAGACTCTGGGCCGCCTCTCTTAAGTCTTACATACACATTATCTGGTCTCTTGATTTTAAAATGTTTAATTTTTGAGTCTGCTGCTTCATATTATCCGTATTTACTGCTGGAACAGAATGTAGTTAAAGCTTCTCCTAGACTAGTTTGGAAGTGTCCTAAAGGTGTTTCCTGTGTATGTACAACTGAATATAGGCACTCCACTTGCTCAATCCTTTAACGCAACAAAAGCACTCTATTTCATGCCCAGCGCCTCAAAAAATCATGGTATTTCCAAACAACCCTGTTCCTGGAATGGAACAAAGGAATTTGCTGCAACGTTTTGATAACTCAGCTTGTGAGTAGGAGCTGGTTCCTGTAGTCATAAATTGTCTTGTACGTGTAGCTGTATCTCAGACAGTAAAAGGCTTTCATGACTATGATAGGAGGATAGGAGGTAGAATGTGGGCTGGCTATAACCAGCAGGTTAAACACAGAATGGACAGGAACCATGGCAGTTCAGGGGAACTCATGGGTTTGATGTAGCTAGCTTTTGCTTCCCTTTTTTTGTTCGTTTTTGGTTTTTTGTTTGGTGTGTGGTGTTTTTTTTTGTTTGGTTGTTTTTTTTCCTTCCACCTAGTTCTCAAAGCACGTCACGGAAGAGAACAATGTCATTGCCCACAGATAAGTAAAATTGCTGGAACTAGAATGCCCAACTCCAAAATCTGCCCCTCTTTACATTAGACCACACTCATAATCCTTTGCATTGCCAGCTTTTGGGAGGAGCATAAATCACAGCTCTAGCAAATGACTTGTGGATCCCTACTGATACTACTTAATCACTCTGCCATCATAATGAAGTCTAATGGACCTAAACACAGAGTATATGTGTTTTAGTCCTGCCTTCAATGTGACTACCATTCTTTACAGCAGAGGATTTCTGCCATGCTCATTTTTGTAATGATTTTTGTATGGATAAAAATAAATCAACATATGGCAAATGGGTTTGTCTCTGAACAGATTACAGCCCAAATGGCAGATTAGACAGAGCTTCTGATTTTGCATTTCTTAAGTCTGAAAGAAGTCAGCATGCCTCTTGGACTTCATCAGGCATGCTTTCTTCCCTAAGGAAGGTTATATGGTTAGCATTCCAGAATGTTTCACACAGGGATAAGGAGACAATTCACTTCCTATTGAACTTTACAACCCAGTGGTTGTCCAGAAGAGGCAAGCACAATAATGATCCCTTGTAATAATTCAATATGATCTAGTATTGCCTTGTGTACATATAATGTGTAAATATGTAAGGCATAATAATTTTTTAATTTTTCATATACATAAAACATTATATAATAATGTTTAGTTTAATAAAACAATCCTTAGTAGTTCTCATTTATTTTCATATCCATAGTATCAAAAGAATCTTGTTATACAGCACTCTACCCAGAAGATGATGAAGTCGGGTCATAGTTTGAATTGCCTACTTATGAACAATGTAGTGTCAGTCTTTTTTCTTGTAGATATTTCCAAGATAATTTTCACCTTTGCAACTAATTTCGTGTCAAAGCTTGTACATGCATATAATACCTAATGGCTTTTGAATGGAAATGAACTTTAAGTGGCTATTAACAGAAATTGGCTTTGAACCTATAATCTGCAGCTAAAAGACCCCTTGAGCTGTCCAGGTCTTACACGCATACTTTTTTTTCTGAATACAGAGAAAGATAGTTATAAACTTTAAAGTACAATTATTAGCCTTTATTTTTCTTTCATTCGTGTTTATACCTTCCGTTTCCAAGCTCATGTGGCTGACTGATCTCACTTCGTATCAAAGGAAGTTGGATGTGAATACGTTCAGGAGACCTGTCTGGCTACAGGCCGTTAGTGCAATGCTTAGATTTCTACCTGGGAACTGTGTAGAGGTTCCCACCTCATTGGGAATAGTCAATGTTGAAGAGAAAACAGCTGTTTCTGTGACATCGGTGTCTGGTTCGGAAACCACTGAGTAGGCTCTTTTTGTCTTGTACAAAAGTGCCTTTTCCCAACCTCGTTTTGAGAAGGATTTGTGTGTTGCCTGTGCTCTTAGCTAACTTCTGCAGCATTTTGACTGGAAACCATAGTGGTGTCTGCGGGTATGTTTCTTCTGCTCTTCCCTTTCTGTCCAGCTTCATGTGGGGACAGCCATAGCTTGGCTCTGCATATGCCATAATGACGATTCAGGCTCAAGACTGCAAAGAACACACTTATTCAACTCAGCAAAGCAGATGCAAGTGCTTAACTTGAAGATGCATCCTTAAATCTATGCCAGGGTGTTTCTCTGGTTCAGCTTGCTTTTTGTGTTGCAAGACCGGGAGCCCGAGGACATAATTCTAGATTCATATACACCAACAATGAACTTCCTTTGTGGTTTGGTTTTTTTTGGTTGGTTTTGGTTTTTTTGTTGGTGCCCAGCTAGATCCTCACTGTGGAAATCACCCTTGTGCAGAGCTGTTTCAGTTTAATTTGAGAGATGAATTGTTGCAGAAGCTTTTGTGTTCTGACCCCTCTGCCCAGGGTAGGAGTCTTGTCCTATACCAGAACATTTATTCCTACAAGTACGTATTGAGCATCTGTTTATAAATATGCTGCAAGGCTGAATTTGAAAACAAAAGGACATTTGTCTATTTGTGAGCGGTTAGCAGACACTGAACCGACTGTGGAACCACCATCGCTGCACGACACAGCATTCGGCCGCAAGGCTCGCTGTGCCCCAAGCGCGGTGAGGCAGGCAAGCAGGTCTGGCTATGCGGCGTGAGCTCAAATGCTCTTCTGAGCCAGAGCTTTCTGTTCTTGCTCCTCTGTGAAAATGCCCATTCCTTAATTCCACTTGACTGGAGGGCACCTGTAGGTGGCCTTCTTTATAAAGTAATATTGATCTTTACTAATCACGTGTGGCTAAATCATCTTTCTGATAGCTGTAGCACATAAGCCTGGATTGCTGACGCGCATTTCTTGCAGACCTGCGCGGCTGACAAATGAGGGAAGGTTGCTGGTGTCACACCACCTGACAAGATCAAGTGTCATTTTGTTGCCAAATGTTTTTCTTTTGGTTCTACTTTTTTTTTGGTTGTTTTTGAGGGAGGCAGGATGTTGTTTTTGAGGGAGGCAAAGAAAGATCAAGCAGCCTATGTTTATTATTTATATGCTTCTGTAGTAAAAACTGAGCTGCCAGATTCGAGCGAGGGACAGAATTGCCCTGGAAATTGAAATTAATATAGAAATTGGTTTTGGGGTGTCAGGTCAGTCTAGTTTCCTGTCATATTTTTTCCATTATTCATAGTGTTATATATTGTTATGTGTTTAATTAGTGCTTGGCAGGTAGGCAGTGTTATGTATTAACGTTATGTGTAATCTGTGGTCACGACAGCCATTAATGTGATGATGGACCAATATTTGTGTTTCAATGTTCAGTATATTTTAAGAATAAATGCTTGCCTACTTTTTTTACTACTGTGGTATTATGCCTGGGATCCCTTATTCATACTTCAGGTCCTCTGTTCATCTCGTTTCATTTCCCTTCCTTTTGACATAAGGAGAAATACTGCCTTGCTTACGAGATGATGACTTGCTGTGGTGATGTGTGTATTGCTGTACCTGCTGCTCAAATCTAGAATATTCAAAACTACTCATGCTCTGTCAGGCTTTGCTGACGTGACAGAAATGAGATTTATTTAGTCTGTTCCTTCCAGAAGTAGCCAGGCCAAATAGTATTAGACTTGTCACGAGAAAAAAAAAATCTGCATTTTGTTAGTACTTTACCCTGAGTGAGGGACAGAAGGTGTGTGTGGGTATGACACTGTGTAATTTTCAGTGCTACTTCCTAGCTCAAGCAAAACATAGTTAAAATTGCTGAGGTGTAGGAACAAACGCTTTAGGATGTGAATTCTTCAATAGGCCTTTCACTATCCTTTGTTTGTTCTTCCCGCTTTCTTTTAGTATGTTATTTAAGTGATTAGGACGCAGTTTTTAGCCTGTTCACTTCTTATTATGGTTAATAGGGGGTGTAACCTCCTAGATGCATCTAAGAATAAACAAAAGATAGGAAATGGAGCATAGATGTTGTTATGCCTTGTGACACTCTATGGCCAAATCCAATGTGGGATTTAGTTATCTGCATGCCAGCTATTTGTAACTCCTCTTAAGGAAAGACAAGTATTTCAGAAAGATGAAGCTGTCTACGGCTATAGGAAATAATGAAAACAAAATTCCTGTGCTTTTCAAGCACTTTTGAGGATGAGTTGAGGCTGTAAGAGAGGTCTGTGTGCATATGGGATGTAGGACCATATGGGTGCACCACAGAGCCTGACAGAAAAGACTGGGGAGAAAAGGAGAGAGAACGGGGACTTCTTAAGCTAACTCAGCTGACGAAGGCAACCCACTGCGTAACTGAATCCTGTGGTACTTTGCACAAGGTTAACTAGACAGGGTAAAACTGCTGAGGGAACTGAACTTCCATCTTAATTTCAAATTACTAAGTAGGCTTTAAGCACAAAACTATATTTTTAGTCTAGAATAGTATGAAAAATCAACGGAGTGTTTTTAATCACTGGGACGAATACACCGAGATTCTGTACTTAGAGGCATTAGTCAAAGGTTACTCTTACCTAGCAGAAAGCGAGCTTGACAGAAACATGGGATAGCTCTCTAGTTTGTTACGTCTGTCATCAATCATTTTCCAGGTCCTTCACACGCAATACAATGTCAGTGTAACCATTACGATGTAAATGTGGCTATGCAAATTCCCAAGATCCTTATTATCAAATTCATTAGAGCTGTCCAGCCGCTGTATAAATGATCCTGTTTGATCTTCAGATACTCTTAGATAGTTGCGTAAATTTTTCTACTTAGAAATATTGCAGAAATCCAACCTTGTCCCCAGAATGTGGCCTGGTTTTATGTTATCTGCTTTATGCAATATTTCATGCTGTTTTCCCAAAATTAATACTTCAAAGTGGTTTTTATCCTTACCAAAAAAAGAAAAATCAATGTAAGACCCCACAATAGTCAAACCGCTGGCAATAAAGCAGAACATACACATTTTGGAGAGAGAAGACTGTCAATAAGAAAATTGATTTTTGTTTCAGTTTTGCAACAACCACAACAAATTATGAAATTATGAATAGCCCATTAGTTATTTCTTTTTCTCCTTTTTTCTCATGACATCTTCTCTTGACTCTCTGTCTCTCTCTCAAACTAATTGTGTGAAGAAGTATGTCAAAGGAGCACTGAAACCATAAGGTATCAAGTAAGGAAAAATGCTCTGATTTAAACACGCATGTGCTTACTTTTGTGCTTTAAAAAAGACTTTTTTGTTTAAAACTGACAAATACCTGCAAATTATTTTAGTCAACTTTTGTTAAAAATATTGAAAGACCTAGTTATTTTGGAAGAAAAAAGTTTTTGTTGCCTTTTTTTTTCCCCCCAACTTAGCTGTTAGAAACAAGGTTCTGTAATTAGTTGAACTAGTCAATGTAGAAAAAAGTGGGGGGGGGGAAGCGGAACTATCTAGACTATGATCCAGCATAACTGTAGCTTTCCACTTACTGAAATCCTATCTGAGCTTGGTTTGTAATGAGGCAGTTGCAGGTGGCGAGTCACATTAATATGAAACCTTGGTGGTGAATATTATATAAAGTCGCATTATACAGAAGGCCTAACTCTTGCAGATACGTGGGGAAGAGGTGCCCCGAGAGCTTGCAGAGCTATTGCGCCGGCTGAGCTCACACCCCCGGTGAGCCTGTGCGGGCTCCTTGCGCTGCCCTCTCTGCTCCCCTCTCGCTCGTAGGAGTAGGTTAATCACGGCCACAATCCAGCCAGGCTTTCGTTGGGGCGGAATCTTTTTCCAAAGGGTAACTCAAGCAAGCAGTCTAGTTTCTTTCTCATTGTATGAAATATTGCTGATTAATAATGTTAATCCAAAGCTGATTAAAGGCAACAAAAAAAGTACTGTTGAAAACATGTACAGAAAAATCTCTTTCCCTGTAAAATTTTAGAATCGTTTCTTCAGAGCCTTATAAAATTTATGAAAAATCCTTTGGTTTTGTTTTTGCTTTTTAATCTCCTTTAAATGCTGTAGAACTCGTCCACCTGGGGCAGAACACAGACCATGACACCTGCACGCAGAGAAATCCAGAGCGCTCATACAGAAGAGTTCCCTTCCTAACACTAATTCCCCTGATCAATAAAGACAATAAAAATAAGAAACAGAGAGAGTTAATATCCTCCACTTCCTTTTATTTTTTTTCCGATTGCGACAAGCCTGGAAACTTGGAACATAAATACCTGGCTCTTCATTTTTAGGAGACAGTTTAAACCTGGAAAGCAAATCATTTCACTTGCCCAAAAACCGTGACAGTGGCATGAAGTTCTCATGAGTGCTGCAGCTTGGAGAGCTGGATTTAATGTGGAGCAGTGATGAAACAAAGCTCAGGATACTGGCATCTTTAAAAACAACAATATTGCTTCCTTATATTAGAAGCCTGTATCCACTCTCTTTCAGGAGAAATCATCCTTTTTGCAGTGCTGTTTTTTTTTCCAAAAAGTGAAAAGCGTTTGCTCAAAGCCATTTCCTATTCGTATCTCTATTGTATTATTACTGTGACTTGTAGTTATGCAGAAAGGCTTCTTTGTGCTCAGTGCTATACCAACACAGAGGGAAATTGGACCCCTGTACAAAGTACCACCCCAAAAATCCCTGCGCATACCATCCCAAAGGAAAAAGCTGATGTATAAATGCAGTCAATGTAGAGAATTATTTATGTCTATGGCTACATCTTCTGCATATTTTAGAGTTTATCTTTTTTGTAGGGAAACAAGGAGGAAGTGGATGCAGATGACAACCGTTTGTTTACATAGCCTTAAAGAAACCTCTAGAGTGGGGAAACAAGTAAATTCTGTGTTAAACTGCTCAGTTAGGGAGTTGCCTAGTTTTCTGTTTTGCCACCATGTTTCTGTAAGTCTATGTCTGTTCCTACAGGGCTTTGTGGGGTGCGTGGCGGCACGGCCAGCTCTGCTGCTTCCCCAGTTGCAACGCTTCTTAAGAGTTCACAACCCTCATCTGTAGTCTGTACCAAGGCTTCCTTTCGTCTACATAAAATTCAGATTTTGTGGCTGGTCCACATTTAAATCTTGCTGGAGGAGTCAGGATTTGGTCAGGACATGCTCCTTGTGTCCTATATGACGTTGAACTTGTATGCCTGAATTAGCAATGGAAGGGGACAAATGGGAAACCATTCCGCCGTGTGCTGCAGGAAGCTTCCCGCTTGTGCTTTGGGCTGAGATGATGGCTTTGCTGCTTCGTGCCCCCCGACCTGGGCTGTTCCCACAGGTGACATGGAGAGAAACGCACCTGCGTGCAAGGGTTCCTGGTCCAACAGAGAGGGACAGGGTCACACCTGGAAACCTGATATGTGTCTAACTTTGTCGTTTCAGCATTTTATTTTCTCTTTGTATCTGGTACAAAGGACAGGTTGTCTGATGTATGTGAAGATTTTTTTTTTTAATGATGTTTTCCATCTAACCTTATGTTTCTTGGGCAAGTGGGCTTTCCTGTGCTGTGGATTTTATTTTGGCCTACATCCTGGGCATAAAACTAAAGACTTTTTGCTCACAGCGATTTTGCTTGAGGTCTTTGGTCTTTGTTTAGAACATTTTCCTGTTTTTCATTATATGCTGCTAAGACATCCCCTGTGAAGCGCTGTGACCTGTCTTTATGCAACATTGAGCCTGCGTGTAGTAGAAAGCAAATTCTGCAGCTCCAGTTTTCAAGCTCTAAGAGGGTTTTTGAAGTTACAACGAGCTTTTATTGAAAGACTCCATAAAATGGAACCCAGGATGCTGAAGGTACCAAAATATTAGTTTAACTGCTTGTTTACAGTCCCACCATAAAAGAAAAAAATATAGTCTATAAAAAGACCTCCTGAAGCAACATTTAGAGTAGTGGAGGGAGGGGAAAGTATTGTTCAAACAGATGCTGTAAATTTAATATGGTAACGTTATTGCCACCCAGGATTTTATTGATTATATCTTTTCAAGTTACTTATCTAGGAATTTATTGTGTCTGTTTCCACTCTTACTTAACCATGATTTCCAAAAAGAAATTATTAATGAGCTATTATCTGAGAAGTGAAGAGGAAAGTGATTTAAATAAAATGAAGCATCAAAGGCAAACACAAATCATGTTAATGTTGTCTGTTTTTTTAATATTCTAATGAAGAAAAATTTAGAGAGGAACCAGCTTTTGGGACAAAGGACAAAACTGTGCTGCCTCCTTTTTTTTTCCCCTTTCTTTTTTTCTTTTTTCCTTCCAGTTGCAGTGCGGTGGTTTTGGTTTTCTACTGGGTGATATATGCCCTCCAGCTTCCCTTTTCCCTTTCTCCCTCCACTTCCCAGTCCCCTTGATGAATCTTTGTCTTGGAGGAAGAACAGAATATTTCCAGGCAAAGCAATGCTGGGATTACTGTCCCCGCTTCAGATGATGGGAGAGTGTTAATTTGTCTTAGTTTGCACATCCAGTGCATTGCTGGATGCATGCTCCACTCGAGTAATTGCTAGAAAGCAACACATGCAGAAATTGCTGAAAAAACGGTCAGTGCTTGTGTTTCTGGCATTCACTGAGAGCACTCGGCATCTTGGCAGAGATCCAGAAAGGAGAAAGAAAGAATCCAGGACTGCTCTGTAATCAAGATAGAGGAACGTAAGGAAAGCCAGACCGGCACAGCTCAGCTGCCTGCGCTGGTTTTCTGCAATAGTGCTCTTGAGGAAGGTCCGAAGAAGAAATGCTTGACCTTAAGCTGAGACTGTCAGCACTGGTTTAGGTCAGGTACTGTTTTTTGTGGCATGGAATAGTAAGGAACCAGAGAAGGGAGCAGTCCTTAGACTATGCTGCACAACATAAGTGCTAGTGGGGGCAACATCCCAGAAATCAGTTCTGTTGGACCCATTTATGTCATCTGAATATATTCTTCCCCACTTCCTTTAGACTTTCATCTATTGTTGCCATCTGTGCTAGACATTTTATTGATGATGATATATACATTTAAAAAAACCCCACCTTCATAACTACCCATTGCTATAATATTTTTTTTTAAATGGCAATTAATAGAAAATATAAGTAATTCTGTAGACACTGGATTTGGATGCTGTAATTTGGCATTGACTCAGGAAAAAGAAATTCAGGTGTCTTCTTCCAACTTAAGACAGACACGTAAGAGGAATAAAACATATGGCAGTCCCTCTTATTCCATAATCACTTAGGTAACGATCATCTCACGTGCTATGTCAACATTCTGAATATCGTAAGTGCTTGTTTCACCTGGTAATTGTCCTATCAGGTATCTACTAGGGTGACAGCATTATCTGGCATAAATTCTTTTTTATGTGCTTTAATGTAGTAAATGAGGTCTGTTTACCTTACAAAAGGTAACTGTTCAGTTCCTCAGAGCTTGAAGTAAGTTTCTTGATAGGCTCCCAAGTGACACATTTTTTACATATACCTGAAAAGAGAAAACAAATTCTGCAGTCAGTTATCCAGAGGGAGTTTGGCCCAAAGCAATGTACAGCGAAGGAAGAGAAGCTTAGGGAAGATTGCAGCTTGCCCATAGTTAAAGAGGAAGTATGTGGCACAATATAAATGGAGCCGAAATGTCTTTTTTTGTTACATCCTGTTATCCTGGTACTCGCAGATTGTAAACATAAATAATTTCCATGATGCTTTGAGTAACTGCTCTCATGTTGTTGATTTTGGACCTAAAAATAATTGTAAAAGATCTTTGGTGAATCACTTTGAATTTAGAGTAAACTCTAACAAGTCTTTAGCTTCTCGAGTGCAGAAAAAGTGCTGAATACATCATTTTCTGTGATGGTTTTCTATTTGCTCAGCATTGATGTCAACATTACTGTGAGAAGAAAAAGTTTCCCTGTTTAGAGAAGTCTAACAGCAACCTGTATACCCCTTAGTGAGTCATCTTAGGCTGGCACTTTTCAAGGATCTCATAGTATGTCTACATGCAAGCTGTGACGCCCTCTGAGAACTGGAAATAGAGAAACACCAAGCTCCTCAAACAACAACTAAGTTGGATCCGTAAGCAATATGGTCACGTTTCTGTGGTGCTGTTTCAGAGCAGCCCCTGAGGGGCAGGAATTATTACACCAGGTCTAACCCACGTAAACAGGGCTGTACAACACTGCAAACCCAAGCTGATACGTCCAAGTTGTGTTTTGCTGCTTGGTATTTGTATGAAATAAAAGCTAGTACCTGACTTGTGATAGCTTAAGGGAACTGAGAGAGTCCGTTCTTAGCAGAGGGTGCTCCTCTTCTTGTTCCCTAACCCACATTTTGAGCAATGGCTGTATTAGCCTTTGCTGACACGTTTGAAAAGAACAGATAAAATCCTACTGAATGTTAAAGAGCCAAACGTCAGACAAGTTTGTTCTTTGTTCATATTGTAACGTAGTGACCTCTCTTTTCTTATAGAAATGGATGCATTCTCATGTGAGGGATGGATTGTTGGGCAAGAAAACGGCAATCTCTCCAGCTTGCAGAAGGCTTCTCCAGATCCTCATCCTTAAGTGTAAGTTTGCTCCGCTTTATTTCCTATGCTTGGCATTAAACACTCCCTTGGATATTCATTACGCTACTATGAAAAATGCATTTAATTGATGAATGAAGTCCTGGTTTGCTGCCACTGCCTTTCCATCCTCCAGTTCAAAGCTTTTGGTCTGTAACAGATGTATAGCTGAAGGACTAAATTCCTCCTCATTCAGCAGTTCCCTTGCAGCCTGATAGCTGTCACTTACCTTGCCAACCCGCATAAATGTAGTTAAAACTTAGTGTTTATATCATTTTTGACCTTGCAAAGAATGTAAACAAGGAGCAGGGCTGTAAAAAGAAACATGTATGTAATGCATATGCCGTTATACCCCCCTTGCAACAGGACAGATAAACCAGAATCTGTTCTATTGAATGGATTGTTAATTTCTTTTTACTTAGAACTTGTCATTTTCCAAAAAGCTGTGGATAAATTTTCTTCTGTAAACATCTTACAAATTTACTTTGTGTGTGTGTTTAACAGCTAAAAAAATATTTTCTCTTCTCTGGAACAAAAATATGACGTAACAAAAAACTGTAATCACAACACTCTGAAATGTTTTGAGATTTTCTCTTTTGATGTTTATATGCTTCAATACTTTTATAATGGTTTAAAGTGGCAAAACAGATTCCTTTTTTATTTTGAAAGTGCTATAACTTTTAATCCCTTTAAAAGAACTAGAAAAGCAACATTAGACACACTTTTCATGGAGAACTTTGGTTTTGCCACTGTCTTACCCAAAGACATGGTGTTATGTTATCCAACATTAAGCAATATCCCAACGCTGACTGATTTCTAGAAATGCTGATTTTTTTTTTTATTCGGCTATTATTTAATGCAACTACTGTGTATGTGCTGTTGAAGCTCTCTGCAGGAATTTCAGCAACTTTGTAATCCTTGTTCTGAGCATGAATAACAAAGCATCTTCCATCATTGATAGCCCTCTCTATTGCAATTGAAAATCTCTGTGAGAAAGGTCATTTCTTCCTATGTCTTATTTTGGTATATGTACTATCATCATATAAACAGCACTAACGTTAACAGGATCTTAAGGATGCAATGGTTGGAGTAAATACTTCAGTTATTCGTAGCAGTCTTCCAACTCATTCTATTCCAGGCGAGACTTTCTTCCCTATCTAGGATCTTTTTGAAAGGCTGCTTTATTCCGAATATTTAGCTCAGAGCAGATAAGGGGAAATCCACTTCCTTAGGAAGAAAACAAATGAAAATGAAACGATAGGTAGTTCAGAACATGTCTTTCTCTTCTTCCATTGCAGTCTTTGACACTTGAATGGATTCATGCTCCATCCTTTGCTCTTTTTCTCTCTTGCTCTCTTCTCAGAAGTGAGATACAATAATTTTAATACCTAATACATCGTAGTAGCTCAGGTATTGTACAGTATTATGTTGACCTTTTTCGTATTCAGTATTTTGATTATCTGGTTATCCTTTCCTACTGGAAGGTTAGTGAGATTTTAAGCAAAAGAATGCAGTGAACAGGCAGAGTAAACAACATAATAGGTCAGAATAGTACAACAAAGCTGCTACTACAATCTGCAAAATGTAGGACACATCCAAATATTTGCCGCCGTCTTTTATCAGCTTGCCGAAGAGAATAGAAGCGAGGAAGGAATTAGACTGCTATGGAAGGACAGAAAAAATGATGAAGAAGATCTAGGGTTTGATTTATAAGGAGAGATTAAAGTGACGAAGTATGAATGGCTTGACTAAACAATTTTAAAAATTGGACTATAGAAGTTATCTGAGAGCAGTTGAAAGGTATGCGCACCCACAGGGAAAGGGTGGTTTAGGGTGCTCTAAGGGGGGATATCACTTTCAGGAGGGGATACAACAGCACAAAGAAAAATTGAATAGGAATAATTTGGACAAAATGTGAGAGGTTAGGCTGCGCAATTGACTATTTGTCCCTTTCTCGGAGTGAGAGGGGTGTTAAGATTTTCCTGTATGGCTCTTGATGACATACTACACCATAAGTTCTGGCTCACAAGCTGCTGGTATCAGCTGACTGCCTGCAGGAAACAAGCAGGTGGGGAATGGGGAAGTCAAGCTGGTTGGTCTCACGCTCTTACAGTTTAGAACAGTAAATGGAAGCCATAAATTATTGCTTCTCTCCAGAACAAGGAGGGTTTTTTCCTTTTGGAGAAAATAGCGTAGACAACATGGTGTGTAAAATCACAGGCCAAGAGAACAGGTTTTAGCATGAAATACTATCCTGGGCTTTGTGTATCTACTCTGAAGTTACATGGTATTATTACATAGCTTGCTGCCTTTTGACACAGCACCTCGACTGCTTTATGACATGCAGCGAGCCTGACCAGTTTGCTTGGAGTCCATTATGAAACACAACTGCAGACCAGGATGGGGGGTATGTGTTGGGAATTTCAGCCAGACACGTGAAGTCCTCCAGCAGCACGTGGCGGCATGTGAGTCCACCTGCATCGTGCGGTAGTAGGAATTCAAGGTGTTCCTTCCGACCAAAAAGCTGTGAATGCAGTGTAACAGGAGATGTGAATCTGGGCAGTTAGCACAGAGGCAAGTTTCTACCGGTCTGCTGTTTACACCCCTGACACCTCTGTCTAGGGATGATGCAAGCAGATGACTAAGCCCACTTGCTGGCACCTCGACTAGAGACAAGCTGAATGCTGATATAAGCAGCAGCTTTCTGCTTTGCACAGGTATGCAGCTGCACATTCTGTATCTAGCCTTTTCTTGGCTCCATTCAGTGCGAAAAGGTGGGTAATTACATTAAAAGACATATGCAGAATAATGTTAGTTTAACTGTTTGTATGGGGGATAAGTAAGCTGTTTATTGTGCTCTTTACAAGCCTGCAATTTAGGTATGGAAAATTGCGTTGGATTTGCTGGATTTACTAGTGGTTGATCCTGATGCAAATGGTTGGGAGAATCAAATTCTAAAAATACATCAGTTTGCTTAGCATTAGGTCTTTTCCTTTCACTCTAAGTAAACAAACCCCAAAAGAATACATGAGACAGACTTTCAGGTTGTTATCCATTGGGGTGCCTGCTTATTAGCCATTGTCCTTATGAAAAAAGCAAATTGGAAAACACTAACATAAAATAGCTTTCTGCGTAATGCAATATGTTGAAGTCAATGATTTAGAGATACATAAACTCTGTGTATAGAGCACCCTCAGCATGAACTGGGTCCTTGGGAGTGTAAAACGTTAGAGTTCTGAAGACATTGAAGCAACATCACTTTACACCAGCAGATGGATTGGCCCTCGTTATTTTTTTTTTTTTTTAATAGGTTCTATTTGCTTTAGTCTCTAGTGGTAAGACTCAGCTGACAGAACAGAAAAGCTCAAAGGCACTTTCCACATATTCATCCTTAAAAAGATCATCTTTATCTCTCCTTTTGCTTCAAGTTAATTCATGACTGTCTTTCATAATAGGAAGAATATTGTTACCTGCAGCACAGTATTTGCAGCTCTGGAAACATAAATCTCTCCTATAGTTGTATACTTTTCACTGTCTGCATTAGGTGAATTGGTTTTGGCTTAAGGTTTGTGGTTTGGATTGTATAGTTTGGGTTTTTGGGGTTTTTTTTTGTTTTTTCTTCCCTTGGCCAAAAACCAAAAGTCTATAATTCAGCCCAGTTTATTTTTGTGAACTTACTCTTTCGGTCTGGTAAGAAGTTACTAAGTGAGAACTTGGTGTGGAGCTGAGTGGGTGGTATCGTGTTTACCCAAAGGAGAAAAGCACAGTACCTGCAAGCAAAGCTCTGCTTGCAAGAGATACTTCATCTGATAATTACCTGAAGGTTGTTGCTTTTTTAGAATGGCAATGGTAAGCCCCTGCAGAGCTTACCTGGAAGTAGGGGAAAAAGGCAGGAATGATGGAGGCTGAAAAATTGCATGTTGCTTATCTAACATGCTGTGGATTTAGCTTTTGTAGTTTCCACCCAAGAAAACAATTTCCTGAGGTTCTATGTGCAAAATGAGTAAATTGGGCTGAATGGGACACTTAGGGAGAACGCCAGCATGCTTCTACTGCAAGTAGTATCAGCTGCTTCTTCAGGGGCATGTCTTTCCAACTTCAGTGCAGACACAATCTCTTGTCACAGTGCTGTAGAGCATAGTGCTTTGAAGGAAGCTTACTTTTCCAGGATATAAAACCAGTCCTCTTACCTGCGTACCAAACAGCATTTTCCTCTTTGCAACAGATTTTCACAGGCATGCTTTACAAATACAGTTTTCCTTCCTCTTTAATATCCTTTCTATTTTCAGTTCTGCTGAAGTTCTCGGACAGTCTAGGTCACTATAAGAATATTTTCTAGTATTCATCAATCCGCATATTTGGCATCACTCATATGCTACTCTTTAACACTGTTGGAATAGGTCAGAAGTAGATAAAAGATATCTGGTGATGTGATTCAGAATTTGTAATCATATTTTGTTTGTTCACTTCTGATGGAGTACAGTACAGCTCCAAAATACTGTGGAATTATCTTACTCTGTCATCTTCAGTAAGACTGTTGTATGCCAAGGACGTATCCTGCAAGCATAGGAAAGCTTCTGAGGAAACTAAAGTCTTGAATGCTGCTATGTTTCTTTAAACATCCTTTTAAAAAAAAAAAAAAATTCATTCTTTTTACCTGTTTGAGAAGGTTGTCCTCAGAAACTGGCAGGGAAGAAGGTAATGAAGGTAATTCTCTTCTGTGAGTTTACAATAACATTCTCTGTGGCTTGTTGAATTAACTACATGGACTTAATTAAGAGGTTTGCTTTGTGTAGAGTTGGGGCATCAGCCTGGCAGCGTTTTGTCATGGAAGTAAAACATGGAAATGTATCTGCAGTTGAGGGAAGTCTTAAAATATTTATTTTATTTGTTTCTCCCCTTGAAAATACCTTTCTAAAATGAGGCACAATTTATATGACTGGTTTTGGGATTCTGGCTGCAAGAAGCTTGGCTGTATTTATGTTTGGACCTCAGGGGGCAAGACACTTTGTTCAGTTAAAATAAATCACTTTATGCCAGCACCTGATCTCAGACCCACAGATTGACTATCGCCATGACGGGCTTGACACACAGCTATTGTGGGTCTTAACCTTCGTATTTCATCTGCTAACCTCACGCTGTGCGCTCAGCCTCTCTCAGTTTATTCCTCCATTTTCTTCTCCAGCTCATGGACTGGCAGCTTGAGACGACTACAATTTGTGTTCCCATGTCTTGGGGTCTTTTGGTGTCTTTCGAAGATGCCAGTAACTCCTACTGTATTAGAACAAAACCATTAGCTCTTGTGCAGCATTTAAAGCATGTTGGAGTTGTTTACGTGGTGTTAGTGTGAAGTAATGTGCTGTATGAATTCAGAGCTAACCTCTTGTGGTTGCTTTTCATGCATCATCAAAAGCATTTCTGTATGACACAGTTCACTTTAAAGGTCTTGTCTACAGATTTTGTATGTAGCCTTGATATTTAATATTAACTGTGCTACGCTGTACAGTGACCACTTTGATTTATCTAATGTACACGCTCATTTTACTGATTTTTACTTTCTTCTTAAAGAAAGCTGTCTAGCACGGAGTTGCTTCAGATTATTGATGTAGGAAATTACTGTGGAGCAATGCATGCTACAAATACATGCTTTAGTTGGCTGAGCACTAACTTCTCCAAGCAGAAAAGTCCTAAAGCAGCAACTGTTAAAGGGCATGCTAATCTTGTAGGACTTTTATTTCTGTCTATAGTCTCTTGTAGTATGTTCATGCCACTGTGCCACTTTCAATTAAAATGTCATCTTTTACAAGGGTCAGTTCTGTATATTCTCCGATTCCTTCTTTGTCTTATTTGTCTGTTGTTTTTTTAGGACTTATTTACCTACCCTGGGCAAAAAGCCTCATTTGCATTGCCTAGCTGGGATTTGCAAAACTTGATAGCATTACGGCATGATTTTATTACCGTTTTTGTATACCTTTGCTTGTAGTAGAGAAGATGTTTTCTGGATACTGAAGAAGGGACAGTATATGGAGGGAAGTCAAGGAACGTAGCTCTCAAACATTTTCTGTAAAGCGTCTTGAAGTTTTGAGAGGGAGAGTGCCGAAGCCTGTGTAGCTACTGGTGGTTTGGTATCTCCAGAACACCCACTGCACCCATCTTGTCGTGTCTGGAGAAGAGGAGGCTTGGGGCTAGATGCGTTCTCAGCTTGGTCTGCAGCTTTGCTCTAGTGTAAATTATATTCCTGAGACAAAAAAAAAAAAAAACAAAAAAAAACAAAAACAAAAAAACCAAACCAAACAAACAAACAAAAAAAACCCAAACAAAAACAAAACAAAAAGTCAAGACCTGCTTATCTGCATATTCCATGTGTTCCATGCTTAGGTGGGTCTTTCAAGAGCAATATCCTTTCACACAACAGTATTTGTTAAGTAAAGGCAGTTAGTCAGCACTGAGGTATCTTCCTTGAGTTTTACACCTGCAAGAGCCACTGGTGCGTGAAATCCAATCTTACTGGTACTTGGTAATTTCATCTGAGCTGAAGGTTTTGTCCACAGGGGTGTTTTTTAGCCCTGTTCCCTGAAAGTGAGGGGAGGCAGAGAAGGGGATGGCTAGAAAAGTACTTCTGTGGCAATTAATACGTACAACTTGAAATGCCTGGCTTGCAATATATAATTCTGGGCTCCAGGCAAGACTTGGGGATTTCAATATTTAATAAGCTCATCTTCACAACTGGGTAATGGTGGGTAAATAGATGTAAAAGGCCATCCTGGCTTTGTTATGGCCTTGTTTGGAGTGCAGGCTCCTCTTAAACCACAGGGAGCAAAGTTTTCAGAAATGCCTTGCTGCAGTTGTGTTTTAGTGGAATCATCCTAAATCACTTCAGACTTTATGAAACAGGTTTTGTTTTGTGTTTATTCTTGCTTTTGTTCAGAACCGTTGTTGCATAACATGGCAACTCTGTGACTTGCTGCCAAAATGACAGTTGTAAAAGTGTCCGTCAAGTCCAAGAATCTCAAACGGCTTTAATGCTAATTATGGCAAGATGTGCAGAAGGAGAGATCAAGTGGCTGGTCTAAATGGGTTAGTGAAAAAGCTCCAAGTTCTGTATATCAGATTCCCATTTTCATCCGCTAACAACACATCCTCGTGTGGAAGTCTGAAGCACCCTTACTACACCACCATTGAAGGTGACGGCAGATCCACCCAAGATGAATTTGCATGTTTGAAATTTGAATCTAGGCAGGGGGTAGGCATGTTGCTTTGAGAAATAATTAACAGTGTTCCATCTGTGGAATACAGAGGTGAATAACACACTTTCATTAAATCGTTCATTCACAGAAAGAGCTGTTTAACAGAGCAGCAAAACAATTTACTAATTTTGTTGAAATACCTTTAAATGAAATTCAAAATGTTTGGGAGAAATCAAAATTTAGCAACTTAATAGCTTCATAATATAGTGCTCTTATTGCTGTTGCATGTTGGAAACTGACAAAATACTTTTTTTTTTTTTTTAAAAGGATTAGAAGTTAAAAAACCTAAAACATTTTGTTTAACATAAAAAAACCCCCTACAATATTTGTACAGTACTGAAAAAATAGACAAACAAGAAAAAATTGACAATCGGGGGGTATGTTTTTACTTACTCAGCAAATAAAAAGATATTAATTGGTATAATCTTGAATGACAGCCACTTCTGAATTTTGCCTCCATTATATCCCATGGCAATGAGTTACACAGTTTAATTATTCTGAATGTTGAAATTCTGTTTGTATGCTCTAACTTTTCTACCTCTGAAGTTTATCAGATCCCTCTTATTTTTAGTACTGTGAGAAAGAGTGAACAACTTTTTTCCATTGGCCACCTCCACCATTCATGACACGGGCTTCTGTGATACCCTGCCTAGGGCACGTCCTTCCCGACCGTAAGAACTCTGGTCTGAATTATCAAGCCTGATATTTCAACTCTTTCAGTCTTCCTAGGCTGGGTAAAATGCGTTCGAGTAAGTGGATAGGTTTTATAGAACTGTGAACTGGAGAACTACTCTAATTACAAAGGAGAATCAAGCCAAGACTCCACATATGAGAGCAGCGTTTGTTCAGTGGCGTCTAATGGAAAAATAACTAGTGTAATGGGCTTTCCTTCCTATTATCCACTCGAGCAGTAGCCATACTGGGTGACCTTTGCCACTTGGAGTCGTTTACTTGGCTCGTGTTAGAAATGAGTTTGAAACATGAAGAGGATAAAAAGTCGCTAGAAGTTAGAGGGCAAATCTCAAGAGGATTTTATTTTAGAGACTAGCACTTCCCTTTGCCCCCAAGAGTAGAATGGTAATAGAAGCAGAGTTGAACTCAAATCAGCAAGTATCAAATAGACTGTTATTAATGGAAGCAAAAGCAACTTTTTCCAAGCCCTATGGACAATAGAAACATGGCAGAAGCTTTTGATCCAGTTATAATTCGGATGACTGTGATGTTTGAATAACTCCATTGTTTGCTTTATAGCAAATTCCTTTCCTTTTAGCAATTTTGCCAGTTATTAATTTGAAGTGGTGGTGTTGGAGAGATTTTTTTTTTTCCTTCCCAGTACTGAGTTATAAGCACGTAACTAAATTTTACTTGTGTTTGCAGAATCATTAAATTTTTACTAAAATGTAGTGCTTAAAAACCGGTGCCTCTGCCAGCTCTTCTGGACACTGATTACACCTTTATGTGGGGCAGCCAACAGAAAATAGAAGGCCACACAGTACTTTTGAGTTGATCGGGAGGGGGGTGGGGGGGTGATGTAAATGCTCCAAATTATTCATTAGGGTAAAATGCTCTGCCAACTGACTATGTGAAGTTGTAGAACAGAATGGACAGAGTAAATGGTGAGATACTAGTTGGTTTTGTGGGTTGGTTGGTTGTTTTTTACAGAAGCTTGAGGCACCTTGTGTTTTTTGGGGTGCTACCTCCAACAGAATCTGTCTTTTTATTGGAAGTTTGTTTTATGTTTAATAAAATAAGTTATGGAAAAAACATGACTGAAAAGAAAACAAGTCTGCAATCTATGCTCCATCATTAAAGCTGGTCAGGAATTGTTCTGTGGGAATACCAATATCTCCAAATGAAATGAAGGGCTTGGAAAAATGTAATTGACAATCAAAGGTTCATCCACAATTAAAGCTTGTCTGGATTTTCAGTTAGAATGATATTCATTTCTGTTAATATGAGCTGGGTAGGCAAGTTTTAAGGGCCTATTCTTTGAGTGTTCTTATGGCTCCTTTTGCACTAAGGTATAAAAGCCATTTATCTGACCTGTATTGGAGTGGGATGAATCAGCCTGTGAAGTGCCTATTTCTTTCTTTCTTTCTTTCTTTTTAACCAATTATATAGCCCAATGAATAAGTAACCTGGATGAAATTCCTCCTTCTTTTTATACAACTAAAGTTAGAGGAAAACTGAGATTTTTGTATTTTTATCCTGATTTAGCAGAGGAAGTATTTCACTTGTTGAATGTTTTGTAGCATGATAAAACAACTTGTGGTTTGTTTCTGTCTAGTCCTAAGTACATTTAATTCCCCAAGTGCTGTACATTTATACTGCCAATATTACTTGGAACTAAGCTTTAAGCAATGGTAAGTATTGTCATCATCGTTGCTTCGCTGGTGGGGAATTAAGGCAGAGAACTGAAGCAACTTGTCCTAGACTGCACAGTGAATCTATGTCCAAAGCTAAGGTTAGATCTTCCCTAAACATTGCTTAGAGGAATATTAAAAAATGTCCCTTGTCAATCATTAAGCAAGCTAAGGCATTTATTGAGAGTACAGTAGTCCTGGGTGTGGGCCAGCTAATGTGAGGAAGAAGAAATTTCTAAATGCCAAGGAGCCAGGATTAAACCTTCCTTTCTGAGGAACCAAGTAGAACTTGGAAAGGGCTGTGGTTTCCTAGATGGTCCTTGGTGATCAGGAATGTTACGGAAACCCTGATGGGGTAGATTGTTGGCAGCTTCCCAAGCAAACTTTGTGTTAGCTCAAATTCATGTTCCCTGTTAATCAGGATTTAATTCAAAGTCATGATCTGTCCTTTTATTTGGGTATGCATGCCATTTTCTCTACTAATGAGATACCTAATTCTGTGTAAAATTGCCTACATTAAAGCTGCTCTGAAAATTCAGCTGCTTTTTACATATGTCTCCCTCAGTAAAACAGGCTGCAGACCTGTCTCAGGAATATAGTGTAAAGATATTTTTCTGAGCTCATGCAAAGTAAAGTACTGCTCTTGAGGGTCTGGCTGATGAAATGAGCTAATATGGTCCCAACAGAATAGAAAATCTCCTTCCTTACAGTTTCTCATTCCCACACGATTCTTATTTACTTCTGTATTTCCGTATTAGTGTATTTAGTAGGCATATTAGTAACAAAACAATGCCATTTTCAGGGAAGCTGACCCCCGGGACAGTCTTTCTATTCTTGTCTGAATACCCCTGACCTCTGCTTACGCCTCCTGTAGGTTCTCTGTTGCTGTATTCCGTTTTATGTGCATGACTGCTCAACCATGCCTCCAGCATGTGTCTCCAATAATTCATTATAGTCTATATATAAACCTGAATGCAGAGAGAAGGAGGAGGAGGAGAGGAGGGAGCTCTTAATGGATTGAAGGCATCCAGTGCTCCTGGCAATTCTCTGATTTTTAGATCTGGTGGCTTCCTGAAAGTACTGTTAGTTTGCCATGGCTCATGGGTGGCTAATGTGAAGTTCTCAGCACAGATCCTGTGGAGAGCAATCCATAGAAAATTGTTTGCAGCTGAAGCAGAGAGAGCATAGATTCAATGGCATATGAAGATTTGTCCTGAGACACATATATTAGGAGAAATATAGCAGGAAACCAATTCCTGTCATGCCTCTTCTTTTCACAATTCACATGCCGATGGGTATGGCGCTTCTCACCAGCTTGCACACTGAAGTCAATAGTGTTTGCACCAGGGATGGATTTGGGTAATGACACCTGCAAGTGTTTGTTTAATTTGCGTCAACTAAAGGGCTCAGCATACATTTCAGCTCAAATTCTCCAACTGGGATATATTTTTGCTTCCTTTACTTAGCTAGCGTTTATACGAGGGATAATTTGTAGAATGAATCATTCTGATCCAGAGGTGTACTTCTTTGTGGCTGTAACGTGACTCGCCTGTGCGATGCTTTTGAACAAACAAAGAAGGAAGTTATTACAGTTCTTGCACGACTACCCTTTAAAGACAACTTTACAGATAATATTTCAGAGGATCGCGGGGAATGGCGTGCAAAGTCCCATAAAGGCAAATGGCAGTAAGAGCATTTGGGGAAGGCCACAGGTGCCAGCCGAGGTCCTCTGTTGATTTGCCAAGTATGAATCAGCAGCCACAGACATGCATCCTGTCCCTCTGGGGGCTCACCTGGGTTCTGCAGCTGCCTCCTCCCTGGCAGAAAATGTCTCCTGGAGTTACTTACACTGGCAAGTGTTGGCACAGCTCCTGTGAAGAAAGGAAATCTGCTTTACTGCCTGCTGTCTTGATGGCACTTTGCATATTATTGTTGATTCAGTCTGGAGATTTGACTTTTTCAGGGTCTTATTTTCAGGAATGCCTTCCAGTGTGCCCACTGCATTCCCGTCCCTGCAGGTAACTGCATACGATGCTCAGCGCCTGTGTGTCTTATGCCTCTGAGCTTTGGCAATAGCTCCTCTAACATGTGCGCAGATTTTTAGAATGCTCATGGATCTTCTTCCAGCTAGTGTATTCCTACAACCTGCAGCGCTTGTAGCACTGGAACATGTTTCAGATCTTCACAGACTTTATTCTTGGAAGTGCTTTGCTTTAAAGCCTGTGTGATTACTGGAAGAAACCCTTCACTGCAAAGGGGTTTCAAACCAGCCCTATTTCCGGTTTCATAGTTGAGCGCATTTTTCAGTTGTTTATGCTTAAGGAAAAGCTTTGCTTTAGATTCATTTTACAACTGGCATGCGAACTCTTAAAAAGGGAAAAGCAGTTGAGTCCCATATTTTTCCTGTATCTGAATGTCCAGTGCCATTGGGAAGAATCCTATGTGGCAGATTAAATATCATTCAAAAGACCATTTATTTCAAAGGGCCGGCTGTGACATTCACTATTATTTTTCAGTATTGTTGCTCCAAGGCTGCGTACCAGACCTCAAAGTGAAAAGTAAAGCACATCAAATGTCTGACTCTATTCAGTGCTGCTTTAGGTGATTGTGAAATCGTTGCTTGTGCAGAAAATAATAGTGATTATAGCAAAAGCTATGGGAGGTTTTTTTGAGGTTAGGAAAATGCATTAATGAAACTCGTACAATTGTTTTAGAATACCCACTATACTGAGATTTTCATAGGAGAAATCTCAGAGTGCCCTTCAGGTCTGTAGGAGCTTGTATTTATATTACCAACATGGTTATAAAAACAACATTTACAGTTCTATTTAAAGGACTATTTGGTTAGGAATGTTTCAAAGAAATACTTGCTATCATTTTTTTCCTAGCTTGATCATTAATGTCGCTGCTTGCAATAATGTGTTACACCCATTTTAGCTCTGCCTCACAGTTTGTGTGAATTCAGAAGCTGAGGTTAATCTGCTTTTTCAACACGAGAGAAATAAGTTGTTAACATGGTTTCTTTTCCAACATGATTTTAGGATGATAGTTTGCTGTGAACAAGCTAAGGTTTTAAATGCTTGGAGCAATATTCAAGTTCATCGCTTATCTAGGATATCACCTTTGTTAGCTGTGAGTCTATTTCTTTCAAATTCAGCTTTTTCAAACCTTATGATTGAATTATCTTGCTCTCTATTCTACATCTTGTGGTAGACTATGATAAAGAAGAGTAATTCCTCACATTCAGGATTTTTTTTCAGCACTGTATGTTAAAAAAATATTCCTGCAGGGACCACTTTCAGAACTAGAAAAAAAGCAGTGTCCTCTTAAGAGTTTTTAAAATGTCAAACAAATAGACGTGGTCAGGCACAGAGGTCCTGATTTCTTCAGGATGACCTGAGAATTCCTAAAACATGTTGGCCTCTAGAGAATTCGTCTGTCCAACTTTTAATAGAAAAATCTTCACCTGTTTTAATTTAATATCTTGTAGGATATTTGCTCGAAATCTGCTGACTGGATTCAGTTGTGCAGATCTCGTAAGCACTTGTAGCCCAGAACTAAGGGCTGCTTCAAGTGACAATGTATCACTGCTTCTCTCAGTCTTGGACTGTTCCCATCTCTCTCTCTCTCTCTCATTACTAGGAGAAAAAGAATGATCAGCAGGGACAGATACAGCAGAGTTGGTCTAAATGGGGAATATAGTTGTGTAGCTATGGGGGTCTGACTTGCTTACGCTGTGTTGGGAGTGCGTGCCCTACACCATGCTACGCAGTGATGGAAAAGGAGTAGCGATTAGTCCTTCTGCTTGCCCTGGAGAATCTGGAAACGAGTAATATCGCTTAGGCTTCATTAATGACTGCAACACCAAAAGCGGTCAACTAAGGCAACTTGAATAAACTCTACAAGAAGGTTTCAGCTTTTTAAAGCCACCGCTTGCTTAGATTTATTTAGCTAAAGAAATTCTGATGATTATTTAAATTGATGTACGTTTGTCTACCATCCTCTTATCTAACGTTTTGCCCTAAGGAAAGAGATTTCAGTAGGAAGGTCCCTGTTCACGTAGTGGTTTTAGTTTTGTGCTTTCAGTAGAACTAGTTTTTTGCGAAGGCATTTGTCTTTTTTTTTTTTTTTTGCATGTTGATTTATGTAAGATTATTTGCATGGATAAGATGGCCTGAAGTCTTTCATGCACACTTTCTAGAAAGTGACGTTTCTTTGGGGAAGCGATTAACCACATACTCATTTTATTTCCACTTTAAGTAATATGTACCGGGTATGTGTATCCTCTTAAAATTTCAAAACCAGTATTATTTTATAGGTTAATAGCATGTCTTGCTCTGTGTATATATTTTAAAAGTCAGATGATAAAACAGGTTCCATCATCTCAAAGTGACAATAGATCTTGTTGGAGACAAATTTATAGCTATTACATTTTTGTGCTTGTGTCAGCTAACCTTGGCAAACAGAATCCTACTTGCTATTGGGATGAAACTTATAAATCTTTTCTTTTCCACTTTCTCTTTCTCCTGGTTTTGAAACCTTGTCTTAGACCTTGTCGCCTCCCTTATTCATGGCAGCAAGAGTATCCTGTGGGTTGAAATTTCTTCAAGGACTAGGGTGTAATATTTCACCCCTTTTTTTATCCCTCCCCTCCCCCCCTTCTCTCTCTCTCTTGCCTTGATGCATAAAAAAGTTTAGACACCTTTGTGGTGGCTTCTGAGATCACTGTTTAAGATACTTGTTTATAGTCGGTAATTTTCCAAAACTGAAAGTAATCTTCAAATGCTTTCCATTTCAATGAATTGTTTGATCAGTAAGAGTCCTTGATTAATTTTATTTTCTACCATAATCCTGTTGTTCAGCATCTGAGTAATACAGGTTTTCTCTATGCAATCCTTGCAACAACTGCTTCTATACAAGCTGAGAAGCGTTCTGTGTCACGACCCCTTTTGCTTTCTTTTCCCCGTGTCTCCAAAATTTAGAGTAGATCTTTTAAGACATGACATTTTATTGCATTTATTGAAAGATCTGTAATAAAGTAAGATCTCACTGTAGACCTAAGTGAAAACTTCCCACCAAAACTTTGTGTGAAATTATTTCTTAGCAATATCTAGGAAAAAAACCCCAGAAATACTGAATGCATTTTGTTAAAATATTTTTCTGTTTGTGTATTTTCAATTCTTTCTTTAAAATTAAAAAATAAATTATTGACTGAAATAATAGGTTACATTTTCCAAGACAAAGTTAAGTAGTTATTGACTTCGATTTCTGAATCAGTTCAAAGTTTCCATGTTTAATGGATCTATAATGTTCATGTTTTTGCCTTTGGAAAAGGTATGCCAGTTGTGTACCCCTAACCTGTGGCCTACAGTTCTGTTTCTTAATAACTGCTAAACAACCGTGGCCTCTCAGGCACACTGAGAGCTTTGACAAGACTGAAGTGTTGGGGATGAATTTTAAACGCATCTATCCTTTTTAAAAAAAGGCTTGTATTTTAAAGTATTTAGCTTTAATTGCAGTAGTGCTGGACTTGCTCTGGCTTAACCATTAGGGTTTTACTGCTAATCATCTCTGCGAACAAACAGTATACCCACCTCCTTCAGCCAGCCCCAGCCTCTACCTGTTCATCCAGAAATACCTGCACTGCTGGGTCTCATTAATTCCAAATTTTTTACATGAAACCTGACCTGCTTATACTACAACTCACGAGATTCATAAAGTCAAATGGCAGATTTATACAAGCAGGCAGCTGTCTGCATGCAGAGTTACGGTGTATGGAAGAAATATGCAGATGTCAAATACATCCATGCAGTTGGCAAATCGACTTTGGGTATTTACATATAATAATTACCAGTGTGGGGAATTTGAGCATAATCCTATTCGGAGAGGGCATGCAATGCATATGGAGCAGCCCAAATACAGACTTTTAACTCTTTGTCTGGCAACATGGATATGTTTCTCCCAATAATTCCATGTTGTTTGCTGTACTTTAGTTATAGGATTGTAGGAATTTTTACAGGATAGAGCTATTTATCTGTTCCAGAGATATTTTGGGTCCAAGAATGTAGAATTACATATAAATAAACTCCTTCAGTGCTGCAAGAAGTAACTTATTGCAGCCAGTGCTAGCTATGGAAGTATATTCTTAATAGGCAAAAAGAGAAGAAAATACAAAGATATGTAGGTGCATCTCTGCACATAGTATTCATTTTGTGGCAGAGGCATTAGCTCGGGTATTAAATAGCAAGTACTGAACTTTCAAAACGGAGCTGTGCACATACCCATCCTCCCAAACTGGGTCAGCGAGCTGGCAGCTTGGAATGGCTGACGTGTTTAACGATCAGCAGTTACGGTATGTAAAAGGAATGGATCTAGAGGAATCGGGTTCAGATCCCCTGGACTGACTTTGGACATAAACATGCCCCAGATTAGAGTGCAAAAATAAGTATGTAGGGCTGTGTGTTTCATGTCCGCTGGATTGCCTGAGGATGTTCTACTTTTTCCCCTTCCTTTCTCACTCACAATCTAGCAGTTTTCGCCTATTTTTACCACCAACATATTGTTTCTGTTTAAGGCATGTAACTTCTTCAGTATGCACAGATCTGTGTTAGAAATGGTAAAGGTGTTCTGTGTTTGAACTAAAGCCTTCAGTTTCACTGCTTTACATCTTGGGATGAATGCTGTGGCACAAGGAGACAAAGCTGTTCTTGTTCATTATTGATCTGTAGCTATAGCTCAGCTTCTCAAAATGTGTAGTTTATTGTCCTAAGTGAGGTATCTCCTGCCTAATATTTTTCTAGAAAATGAATGAGCACATAAAGATCCTTCCCCTGACTCATTTCACTATCTTAGACTATTAATGCTTTTTAAACCTACACCCCTAGATGAAGATTCGTTTTGTTTCCTTCCTCTGACAAGGCTTTTCCAGAGACCTTGAAGTACCAACTCGATTCAGATGTTTGGTTTGAGTTTTTCTCCAGGGCAATACAAAAAAGGAGAAGTACAAGCAAGGCTTCTAACTGGTAAAAAAGCAAAGAGGAGGGAAAGCACCTGGGTTTTTCCATTTTGAAAATGAAGTCTAGCATTTGAAATTTGCACCTAGCAACAGCAGGTGGTGATTTGCTGTGGGGTTTTTTTCCCTGTATGTATTCCAACAATCATAATTATTGTAATTTTCAACAAAATCATGGTCTGAATATGGTTCAGTACCTGTTAAAAATTTGCATGGAAAAGATTTCCAAATTCCTAAATAGCACTGTCCACATCTCTCTGAATTTTCTAATTCTAACTGGGACAGGAGGTGGCCTTATGAAAATGGAGTTGTTTTGCATCAACACTAGCATTACTGCTCACCCTTTTTAGGAGTTTGAGGCATGTTGATCGGGACAGGAAAGCAATGTTTTGGAGGATTTGATCAGGAGTTAGATTGCTGCAAGTGGCAGTGAAAATACAAGTTCTGTAAGCCATTGACATCTCGCACTATTAAGCTTACGTACATACACACTACCTATAGATGAGGTTTCCCTTCACAGATTTTCTTAATTTGGATAAGAAGTATTAATAGAAATAACAGTAGGATCATCTTGAATGGAGCTCCCTATCTATTTTCTTATTTTGATTTGTTTTAAAGGTTGGGTTTTTTTGTCTCAACTTTTGCTGACAACAGGCATTTGAAGTTGCTTCCAAGTTGAGTTAGAACAGTGCTTAACATCTCCATACAGAATACAGAACCTGACAAGCATAAAATCATTGCCAGAGGTCCTTATTTATGTGAAATGCAGGACCAACAAACCTGCTGGGATGAAAAGAGGGCTGTTCTTCAAGAAGTGATAAGAAACTTTCTAAAGGTTCATGGTCTATATTATCGTCCCTTGGCACAGAGTCATGGATTTCTACTAAGGTCAGCGGAACTATGTGCAGTCCACACTCGCTTGGAAGATCTGGTCACCCTGAGTACTGTGATTGACCTGCCTGTTTTATGCTTTCTCTATTGCCACAGAATTGAACAATTTAGAGGTGTAAACACTCTTCCCTCCCTGCCCCCCCCAATTAGGGATGGATGTACTAGTGTGTGTTTTTTCCTGCTAAGAAATTGAGAATCTTTTCTCCTTGCCCAGCATGGTGCAGAAGGTTTGTACTGGGGCAGACTGTGGTTCTCCAAGTCTTGAGCTATTACACCAAGTCCCTGCTCTAGGCACTGTGCATTGTACTTAGTGCTGGCCTGAAACCCACTGAAATGCACATAACAAGTCTTAATTATCTCTCTGCTCAGCCTGGATTTATTCTTTGCCTTTTAAACATTCCCTTTCAGGGTCCACAAATCTGTTTTCCATTACTATATAAATTCACCTTAAAAAGATATGGGTGTGAAAGAGAACAATAGGCAGATTCTTATATGGCACTGTTTTCTTGCCATCCATCCTGGAAGTATGTTCATTGTGATTCTCACGTAATGAACAAACAGCAAAGTGATGATTTGTGCAGATGAAAAACATATTAAAAGTTTCTTGTTATATTATCACTGCTGGAGAATAATTTTATCTTCTGGGAATTAAATACCACGAAGCTAGGCTATCAAATAATCTCCATATATCCTGATGAAATCTCTAGGGGCTTTGTGTCTAGATAAGCACACAAGTAGTAATTGGAGAGCAGGGATAAAAATAAAAAGTAGATACTAATTTTTTTGCTAGTTTTTTAATTTTTTTCAACTTAGTTATGCAAATATTCTAAAGTTAATGATGCCTTCAGTGACAACAATAATAACATTTCTAAATCTGACCATTAAGTCTTGGTTTTGTTCCTTCACTTGTGCCTAGGTAATAAATTTCTTCTAACAACCAAGTGTAAGACTCACTCATGACCCTCTGACCACTATATCTTTTTTAATTCTATTTTAAAATGTCACACAATCTTTGTTTAATCATAGAGATATAGTAGTTACTTGGATGAAAAATCATAACCTCCCAGGGAATTCACCAGGGAATTAAAATACCAAATGCCGTAGATTTTTTTTATTTTATTTTTTTTAACTCATTTATGTATATGAGTTAGCTTAATTTTTATCACCAAATGCAGGCTGTGCAGAATTCTAACCAGAAGAAGCACAATTTTCTATCATTTCTGCATGGATGCAATGCTGCAACTATTTTGAAACATAAGATAGTAAATTCCTGGATGAGAGAGAGAGAGAGTTTGTCTTGTTATTGTCAGCCCGAGTTCCAGCCATTCTGCTGAGAAGTTAATAATAAATAAAGACCAAGGGGCATGTATCACATTATGGTTTTGATCCTACAGTTGCTCCCTGGAGGTTTTTGCTTGTCTGAGGATGGCAGGATCAGGATCTTACTTTGAATATAAAGTATTCAAAATATCAGCAGGTGCAGGAGACAAGGCAGGCTTGAGTATACACGTGCGTGATGCTTGATTTCGTGTGTAGATTCCATAGATCCCCAGCTACTGGGGAAAAAACACCTGCCAAAAGGGGCTGGAGTGAGGACTGGGATTCAAATAAACACAGAAGCATGCATATGTTCATATAAATACATGAACACGTGTGCAATATGGCAACTCCTAAAGGATCTAATGAATTCCTGAGACCCGCTGGACAGGCTGAGACTTAAGAGGAAGCTGTTCTTCCTGTTAACATTTCATAAGCTTAAATAGGTGAAGAATGGCAGAAAGGCAGAACTGAGAAGCAGTGGCATCTCTAGCAGCGGTATTCCTGCTGCTGCTTTTCCTTCTGACCCATGCACCATCCTGTTTTAGTCTCTTTGCCTCTATTTGATGTGAGCTTTTAGGGCAGGGACTGTCTTTGAAACAGCTGTGTACAGAATGCGGCACAATGTAGCCTCTTTCTTTGCTTTCAGAAGATATCCTGAGGCCACCTGTCTGATAAATTAAGATGCTTCTGCTGAATAAAATGCTATTTAGAAATGCTGCAGCTTAAATCAGCTAGATCCTAGAACACGTGAATGTGGGTAGCCTGTGTGCAATGAATGATATACCCCTGCAGCGCACAGTTTGGTGCAGGATATGGCATTCCTCTCAGACCCTCTGTAAACTGGATGATCAAGTGTTGGCAACCTAGTGACATTGCTGTATTGCTGTCATTGCTTTAACTGCACTCACTGCAGTCACATCTCTGACTTAATTGTACATGCACGCAATCAAAGTGTTTGTAGAATAGTTATAATCTGTAAATAAAATAGAAAAAGAGTGTGAAAAAGGAAATTTTTAGTGTGGATTTGGTTTTCTGGTGGATAGAACTGAGAGAAAAATGAAGCCATGCTTCCCTTCCTATTTTAATAATTTTGTGGCATATGTAGTCCATGAGCAGCATCACTTCACAGAACCATTGCACTGTCAGCCTTTTGACTTCTGGGCAATTAACACTGAGAAGACACCATCTAACGCGGCCCTCCTCACACAAAACAAAACTCCAGCTATGATTATTTCATCACAAAAAAAAAAATTAATGCTGCCCTGTTTTACAACCTGGATTTTAATATAGCCTGACATCCTGTTCTGGTATTTCTCTGCTAAGTACTCATCTAGTTACTGCTGTTCCATCCCTGATGCAAAAAGCTGACAAGAAAGAGCATATTCACAGCAAAACTGGGATAGGAGCTGAGATGCATCTTTTGAAGCAGATATATTTAGATACGTTATGATGGCATATCAGATTTTCCCCTCCAAATTTGAATTTGAAGGGTTGTCCTGGTTTTGGCTGGGATAGAGTTAATTTTCTTCCTGGTAGCTGGTATAGTGCTGTGGTTTGGATTTAGCATGAGAATAATGTGATAACACACTGATGTTTTAGCTGTTGCTAAGCAGTGCTTACACTGGTCAAGGACTTTTCAGCTTCCCATGCTCTGCCGGGCGCACAAGAAGCTGGGAGGGGGCACAGCCAAACTGCCCAAGGGGCTATTCCATACCATAGGGCGTCATGCTCAGTATAGAAACTGGGGGGAGTTGGCTGGGGGGCAGCGATCGCTGCTCGGGGACGGGCTGGGCATCGGTCAGTGGGTGGTGAGTGGTTGCATCACTTGGTTTTTTTCCTGGGTTTTGTTCCTCTCTCTCTTTCTTGTTGTTTTCTTTCTCATTACAATTTCTTCTTCTTTTTTTTTTTTGTTCCAATTATTAACTGTTCTTATCTCAACCCATGAGTTTTCTTACTTTTGCTCTTTTGATTCTTTCCCTCATCTCACTGGGGGGGAGGGTGAGCGGACGGCTGTGTGGTACTCAATTGCTGACTGGGGCTAAACCACGACCCAGGCCATTGCCTGCCGGGCGTGGGCGCATGCCTGCCCAAGCCATTGCCTACTTGGGGCGTCCGCCTGCCCGGGCCGTTCCCTGTTTGGGGTGTCTGCCTGTCCAGGCCTTTGTCTCTTTAGGGCAGGGGCCTTCCTGTCCAGGCCGTTGCCTGTTTAGGGCGTCTGCCTGCTCAGGCCGTTGCCTGTTTGGGGTGGGTGCCACCCGCCCAGGCCGTTGCCTGTTTAGGGGGCCTGTCTGCCCTGGCTGTTGCGTGTTTGGGGCGAGCACCTGCCTGCCCAGGCCGTTGCCTGTTCAGGGCATCTGCTTGCCCAAGCCGTTGCCTGATTGGGGCGGGTGCCTGCCTGCGCAGGCTATTGCCTGCTTAGGGCGTCTGCCCATCTGTTTCCTGTTTGGGGCACCCATCCTCCTAGGCCTCTGTCTGTTTGAGGTGCCCGCCTGTCCAGGCTGTTGCCTGATTTTGGCGAGCACCTGCCCGCCCAGGCTGTTGCCCGATTGGGGTGGTTGCCCGCCTGCCCAGGCTGTTGCCCGTTTAGGGTGGTTGCCCGCCTGCCCAGGCTGTTGCCCGTTTAGGGTGGTTGCCCGCCCGCCCAGGCTGTTGCGGGTTTAGGGCGTCTGCCTGTTCAGGCTGTTGCCTGTTTGGCACAGGTGTGCGCCCGCCCAGGCCTCTGCTCTCTGGGCACAGGCATGCGCCCGCTAAGGCTGTTGTCTGTTACGGGCGCTTGCCTGCCTGCCTAGGCCGTTTCCTGCTGTTAGGGTTAGGCAAACTAAAGGGCTGGCCTCATTCAGTTAGCTCTGTCCCAGACAAATCTGCTGTAGGGCAGGCTGCCCGGGAGGAGTGGAGGTGTGAGCCTGCCCATGCCATTTGGCTTGTCTTTATTTAATGATATGATATAGGCTGAGCTTCTGAGAGATGTTTGCAAACCCTGCAGAAGTTTGTTAGTGTATAATGTTTCTCATGAACTTCAGAATATTTTACCATTTGGTTTTCAGGTGTGTTTGGAATTCCTTTTGTATTCAGTAAGAAGCAGGCCCTTAAGCTGCTTTTTGCACCCTTTGAGAACGCTGTTTTGTGTGGAGCAATTTGTCTGTAGCCAGCAAATCTGAATGACCTGTCGAAAGTTACACTTTCCCCACACAGCTGAGATGAAATACCGTTTTAGCAGATCATGTAGGAAAAGAGTAGCTGAAGAAAAGCTTCAAATAACACTTTAACATGTTTTAAACAAAGGTACTGTTTATTCAAGTACTCTAAATGTTATATACCAGCATTTTTCTGATTGAATTTATTTCTGCACTTTCATTTTAATATTATATCAGTCAGTTAAAATGGATTTAGGCCCCATTGTATTTACGAGGAAGGGAGTTGGTGGCTGAGAATGGATCTATCTTTCTTAACTGATTCTTTGAACTAGATAAGGAAGAAGGGGATAATGTAGTGAGTAAAAATGGAAAGTGGGAGAGAACTTCAGAGTACTAGGGGCTGTGTTGTAGAGCACACAGTCTTTATCACAGTGTAATAAATGATATTGCTCTGTGTTCTCTCTGTGGAATGGACAGGGGTTTTTCATTTCATGCTTCATTCACAGCCAGCTACAATGATTTCACAGAGTCAGCACCTATGCTTAGTACAGAGGGAAGAACAACAATATATTTATGGCCTGTGAGAGATGCATCACAAATACTTCCATTTCCACTACACAGCAGAACACCAAGAACAGGATCATATTGCCTGGAAAGAGAGAAACGGTAGAGAGGAGAGGCCTTGTGTATGCGGCCATATGTTGATCATTTTTACGCAAGCATCCAAGTTTTGTTCAGGACACTCATTGCCTTTTGCAGACTCGCATGGAAATGGCACTAGTGGCTTCAATAGGGACCTTATGGTTTTGGAGGAAAAGAAAAAGATGTTCATTTTAGAGAAGGGAAGCCAGTTCCTCCACAAATAGAAGATGATGAATGGTCTTGTCGTGGAGTATTGATGTGATAGACTAAGTATCCACCTTCTTTTTGCTGCTAAGGAGGTATTTTCTAAGCTAACCCTTCTTTGTCCTCCTGTTTTCTCATTCTTACAACCTGCAATTATTTAGCATCTATCCTCTGAATATCCAAGAGCAATTGAGTTTCTTTCTACACAACATCAGTGGTATTCAAAGAATTAAATTAAAAGGTCTCTGAATATTTCAAAGATGAGGCATTTATATTTTTCTTATCATTGCAACCCATCCCACTGAATTAGGAGGCAAAATTCAAGCTTAAACCCCAGGTAACTTTTTCTCCTCTTATCAGAGCTGTTTTGCAGGGTAGGATGCTTTCTTTTTCTTTTAGTGGAATGTGAATAGCTTTTGGTGGAATACGAACAATTATCTAGAAAGATCTGTTAGTGATTTAGCCAAGGAAAGGCAAAGAACTGAGTATCTTCTCTCTCATACAAATAAATGAGCTACATCTGAAGATTTAAGCAATCAGATTTGCATAATGAACATGTTTATGCCACATTATAGTCACCTGGTTTACAAATTCAGTGAGCATTTCACCACTATTATCTGCTGTCATAGTAGAAAAATGAAACATTTGGGCAAAAATAGTTTGTAAGGCAACGTGTATGTGTTTTACTTTGTGCTTTTTAACATCTGATCTTCAAGAAGTTTTTCTTATTTGAGGAGTAAACTCACATCCCCAGATTGGTGGTTGAAAATGTAGGATTAGTGCATCTAGCTTTTAGTAATTTGGGCAGGGGATTGTTTGTCTGAATTCTCTTCCAGATTACTTAAACTGAGCAGCTGTCTTTTGTATCTTCTAATATTTCATTTTCTATTTTCTGTTATAAGCTTTTCCACACAGTTAATTTTCTTTTTTTTTTTTTTACAGCATTGTCTAGTGCAATAGTGTTTTGATTTCAGCACTGTCCCTTTGACCTCATTTTAGGCAAGATTTTCAAGAGCACAAAGAAGAGTTTATACACTTGCATATCTGAAAATCCGGCAAATACTATTGTACTATTTGGGCAACCTGTCCAAATATAGTGTTTTTATTAGTTACTGTATGGATGTTTTTCCCTTGTACACCTAATGAATTTCTCTCTGACCTCTAGAAAATCAGCTCACAAAATGTGAACTACATCTCTCATCTTCTTTCCGTGCTTTGTTCGCTTACTGAGTGGAGGTTTATCTCTTTCCACGCATTTCGCTCAAAAAATCCATAGGTGCTACAAAGATGCATCCTATTAGCTCTGTGGTCTGTTCTACAGTTTTTCATACATTGTATTTACTCCCCTGGTTCATGCTTTTCCCCCCTCAAACTTCAAATTGGGGTCTCAGTAGAAACCCAGCTTGTAAGTGGTGAGGCAAAAGAGTTTTGCATGTTTGAATTTGCAAACAATGCATTTGCTTTACTTGAGATTTGAGCAAGAAAAGCAGATTCCTGCCAAGGAGCGCTTTCACGAAGAGACGAGTATTTCTAGAAATGACAGTTTTACTTAAGATGCATCCATTTCTTTGCTTGCCCAAATTCATACATCTTTTCAAGAGGTCTGATTTTCTTTCTTCTGTCTAAAACTTTTACCTAGTCTCTCAGTCTTGACATCCAATGCTATTTGGAACTTTAGAAAAACTGTGGCTGCAGCCTCAGCAGGTGTGAAACTGCAAGCGTGGATCTGCCCTGCACAGTATGATTACCTCATCTGCTCGCACAAGCCGTGTTGAGCGTCTTCTCATTTTTAACATTTAGTAGCACTGTGGAATTTCTTTAGAGCACTAGTTTTATATGCTGCAGTGTCATACTCCATGGAGTGGGAATTGTAGCGGTTTTGTTATGTTAGGACCACTTCTGAGATCATCTCCTCCTACGCAGCAGACCTCGCTTTTTGGGTGCCTTCCTTTTATCTTCTGCAAAATTGTACATCACAGGCACAACTACTTGTGAGAAACTGCTACTAAGTCTACGCCGATAGCAGCACGGGGTGTGAGAACTGTCCTGCGTGGCAGCAATACAGGAGAAACCTGTTATTGCACTGCGTGCCAGCTGTACTCTGCTGTTTCTTGGGCTTTGTTCTCCAAGTACCATAAAGGAGGTTGTTTATAATCTTTCTTGTTTCCCTCTGTGGAAACAGGACTTTACTTGCAATGAATACAATGGATTTGTTTGTAATTAAGGCAGCTGGATATGATTTACTATTAGTGCTCAACACCTTGAAGGTTTTAAGCACAGGCTCTGTTGTTCCGACTCCCTTAGAGTGGCGGCCTGGGAAACAGACCAAGCAGCGTGTGCAGAGGTGTTAGCGGTGCCTGTGAACCAGCGTAGTCTGATATTTATGTGGCAGGTACAGCTAGGGAGAGGTTTTTGTGGTTATACAAAATATTTTCTGAAAAATTCAAAATGGGTCACAAACAAACTACTTGCAAATTGAGGTCACATTTATTAGTTTTGGCTGGGGTATTTCTCTACACAACAAATGAAGAGGAGAATTTTATCCTGTTCACCCAGTAGGTGAGGGACCTCGTACCTCCAAGGCATGAGGCTGAGGTTTGAATCCATCCTCGCTGCAGGAGTTTTGAACACAGGAGCTCTTAGAGCAGGCTCTCGTGTCATGCATACCTCTGCCTGAAGATGTTACATCATTTTTTTTTTTAAAATACATGTTTTGACAGTACAGCTTAAATGCGTCCAGTTGTATCGGAGGACATGATGCCAAGATGCTTCTTATTAGCCTGTTGTTGACCTCCAGCCATGCAAACAGAGGTTATGTTCTTATAAGAAGCAATCTTAGTAAGGTATGGCATATTTGCTAGTCAAAGTATTTTCTTGCTAAAGGTAGCTGTTTTTCAATTATAAGACTGCACACACATATTTTTATGACCAGATTCTCAATAAGGTAATGCATCTTCAATTCACTGGAAATTAATGAAGCAATAGAAGCAGCTGAGAGTAAATAGTGGGTTAGTGACTGAAATGAAAAGTCAGGTAACTTCATTTTTCGTCCCAGGTATTGGATCCCCTTCTGTTTTCAATATTTGACTTTTTTTTTTTTTTAGGAAAAGAACCCCCCCCCCCCCCAAAAAAAAAAACAACAACAAAACCCCAAAAAAAACAAAAAAACCAACCAACCCAAAACAAAAACACAGCCTAAAAAACTCAGAGACACACATTGGTTTTGTTAAAAATATGTTTCCAGTTCAAGTGCTCCTTACCTGAGGGTCAGGCTACTTTATTTTTTCCCTTGCCTGTTGTTGCTCTGGCTAGAAGTAGAAATATCAGTGAAAAAGCCAGTCATGCTGCCTTTTCCAAGCTCCTTGTCTAACTGTGCAAAATAATGAAGACCGCACAAAAAGCCTGCTCCTAGAGGAATACATCTTAATATTAACATTTAGTATCTAACGTACAATCTATAATACAGAATGCCTGTAGCGTAAGGGACCAAAGTTGTCTGATTCATTCCAAATTTATGAAGTTATAATCTTCAGGCTCTAAATGAAGGACAAATTTAGCATCCAAATTCTTAGTATCTAACGTACAATCTATAAGACAGAATGCCTGTAGTCTAAGGGACTGAAGTTGACTGATTTATTCCAAATTTATGATGTTATAATTTTCAGACTCTAAATAAAGGGCAAATTTAGCATACAAATTCTTTTTTTCTAGCTCCCTTTTGTAGACTCTAGGTGACAGTGTCAGATTTTTATGAAGTACGGCTTTCTTCCAGACTAGAGTAAAGGTACCTGTTTTTGTAGTGATTTATACAGTGGTTTTATTTTCTTTTACAGATCTTTGGATGTGTTTCTCCCTTTTATTTATTTTTTCTTTTTTAGCATGAAGCCAATTCTTACACTAATGATCTATTTTCTTGTACAGTGGCTTATAATAAAAGAAAATGTTGTTAAAAAGTAAGAATATAAATAAGGCTATGTCGTGTTCAGAGGCATTGGTATGATTTAGTTGTTATCCAGTGGTAAGGTATCAAAACACCATGACACAAATTTTAATAAATCAGAGAGATCTCCTGTGATAGACAAGTCCTAGATTTAGAAAACAATCTCAAAAAAGAATCCTGCTTCTATGGAATAATTTTTTCTAGGTCTGCAAGGAGACTCTGTCTTTGCTGAAGGTAAGGTGGAAGTGTACACATTGTTTCATGACCACTAATATTCAGAAGTCATAATCTGTGGAAAAATGTGTACCCTGTGCGGGGAAAAATGTCTTTCTGAATTCACACCTCTAAATCTACCCAGCTGTGTACCCATTTTATAATGTCATACAAAATAATTGGTTAAACTGGATGAATCATTGGTTGGTGTTCTGCTGTCTGTCTGAAGGCAAAAGGTGGGCTAAATCAGTGGAAAAGGCAATCCAGAAATAGCATTTACCTTTTGCTAGCCCCCCTCCCCAAAACAAAACACAGATTTGCTGTCCTGGATTTGGACTGGTATTGATTCAGATGAAGAAGGGATTTTTAATTTAGATGAAATCAAAATCTGTGTGTGGAGGTAGATAGTTGGGGGTGCCGGAAGTTGTGTGGAAAGTCAATGGCAGGACTGGAACGAGAGGCCGTATCTCATAGGCCTTTATTCGGTGGGTTGTTTTCTGTGCTGTTGTCCTTGATGTATCACAGTGAGACTTCTGCCATACCATTTTGAATGAGCTTTGTCATCATGCGTGATGCATCTGTTCCTGCTTTTTAAACCTTGATGTGTGACGTTCTCACAAAGTGACTGTGCCTCCCTGTGTTTGGATACCATCTAATGCCGGAGCCTGACCTGTGTTTGGTTATGCCATCACGTTAGACATGCTAAATAGTATAGAAGTGATGCACGTCATGTATTGTCTCTCAAACAAACGTTGACCTTACGAGGCTAGGAAAGATTCTTGAGACAACTTTTTACACTAGCCTTCTGAGCTATTTAGCAAGTCATCTGTCCCACCCTTTTGACTCTCTGGGTTTTAGGTTGGTAGTTCCATTTTGTAAAACTTTTGAGGTTAAATCACCCGGTTGAACTCAAAGAAGCTTAGGTTTGGCCACCAGCCAAAAAGCTCTCAGCAAAGCATCCCAGAAAAATGATGTTTTCAACCTTTCAAATCTCAAATGGTTCACTGCAGTTCTAATTAGAGTCTCCCATCAGAATAACCTCCCATAACAAGAAGTGAAAAAACCCACAAAAAGCATAATTTCTCTATACAAAGATAAGACAATTGATTGCAACCTAGAAAGCTACCAATTACACAAGACTTGCTTGTTGGGTATTTTAACTGTTACCATAGAATAAAATTCAGGTTTCCAGGCACTATCATAGTCATCTAGTGTGACCGAACAAATGGGATGCTTTAAAAAATATGCAGTAAGGCACTGAGCCTCTGAGAGCCCCAACTGTAAGCATTTAATTGCCATTGACTGTTCTGGCCAATTAAGTCTCTGCAATAATGATCGCATCAGCAAAAATTACTGGATCTTTTATGTTCAGCTAACCACAGTACCTAATTGGAATATGGTTTCAATGAAATCTTTTCTCTCCATTACCAAAACTAACATTAGGGATCAGAGGGATCCGTGTTTCGATCAGTGGGTTGTGAACTTTGCTAGGGGTGAGAAAGGCAAACAGGATTATTACAAGGCAGTGAAAATGTTAGTATAGTTTAAAGCAAAGAAAATACTGCTCCTTCTCTCCTGTTGCCCCTCAAGATCAGTTGTTCTCTGGTTGTATTTGCACCATATAGTGGGGGCTTAATGAGACAGAGCCAAATCTGAGCTACTATGCCCCTTCTTTCAAAGGCTTGACGTTACCCTGGTGTGGTATATGGTTTCTGTCCAGAAAGATACTCTCTTTTTGCAACATAAACTGCGCTCGCTCATACTTACCAATGCTATACTATGTAGACAAACCTTCTATTAGTATCTTAAGCACGTACATGCTTCAGTGCATTTACATATAGATTCACGTTTATGTAAACATGTGACAATTAGAGTATTATTCTTACTTCTTGTACTTTAACCCATGTAAGGAAATCACAGCGGTATGGTACTCAAAATAAGGCATCTTTTACATGAGAGTACTAACAAAAACTCTTACTTGACCAGGCTTAGGTTCTACCTTTATTGTCTTGCAGTACCTATCAAGTATTTTTCACGCACTAGCTAGAGCAAGGCCTTGTTGAAAGTATTAGCTCAGCCCACCAGTCTCTCTACTCTTCCTTGCAAGTACTGCAACTTGAAAAGTCCAGTAAGCCTCCCTGTATTTCACCTGCCCATTGAGTGTGGGACTTGAGTGACTGATTTTCTAAATCATCTAGCGCAAGTAACAAGGCAGCCTGGGGAAGACACAGGCTGGCATGTTCTAGTCAATCTGCAAGTTGTCAGGACGCCGGGGTCTTTGTTAAGAAACAAGAGTCCCCAGTACCCCCGGCTGAATGCCGTCTCAGCGGGTCAGAGCACAAGCCTGATGGCTTGTTCCCCCTGCCAGGTGGGCTGACAGGTACTCTTGTGTTATGGGATTACACGATGTTTGTTGTTACAGGCAATATTGTGTGTTTTCACTTTTATGCATCCCTTGTTAGGTTTTTATTCTTTGAATTTCAGTGTTAAGCTCTTTTTCTTTAGAATTCATATCTCATTCTTTTTAAAGTGATATAGGCTAATTTAATCAAATAGTCTCTAGAATAATAGGAAAGTTATGCTAATTTTTGGAGATTAAATTGTATCCCTTTTTTGCTTGTGAAATAATGTGCTCTTGCTTTATGAGAAACTTGCTCTCTCTTTTATGGAGAGTTGGAATTGTTTCTTTAATACATTACAAGCTCATCAGGAAAGGATCATGTGGAATGAATCCTGAGAGCAAAGGTAGTCGACGCTGCACCACGTTAGCACTGCAGCCTTTTATGCCTTTCAGGAAAAGCCTGTGGGGGGAATGTGTTTTAACAGGAGGAGTTAAGGCAAGCCTAATATCTGGATTGAGAAGTAGGAAATACTGTTAGGGCTACTTTAGAATGCTCGTTATTTAAAGGTCCCAAAGTTGTTATTGCTAATGCTACAGATTATTTTACTTATAGGCTCTGAGCTACAGCACTAGACTGAAACTTGCGGGTCCCGTATTTGCTGTTGCTATCTGGATAGTCTTCTTCCCTCACTTCACTGCTTTTATCACCAGATGTGAAACGGGGATAATGATACTGGTCTAAGTTTAAGCGCTTTGAAATCAGTTGTAAAAAAGAAATACTACAAAACCTATTGGTGTGGTACTATTGTGGTTTGCCAAGGCTACAGAGTTCCTCAGAGACTCATGTGTGCATTTTTTTCCCTATGTGGGATTTCTGTTTGCATAAGGAGGCGTTCACAGCAAGATTGCAAACCCTGGCAAGTGCCAATTGCAGAACACTGCTTTATAGCATGAGCTGCGGTGTATACTGATTTTTGCATGGTAAAAATGACTGCGGAAGGGCAAGGCACTGGAGAATAGTACCTACTAATGGTACCTGAAAATAACTTGCTGCTCCTCAGCCTCGTGGGCTCCGTGGTTTTAGCTTTATTTTGCTATACAAAATTAAGACTGCCTCCCTAGTTGCATAGCATAAAAGCCATGGTCTCCTAGCAAGCAGGGTAATGTCTATAGTTCTCCTCTGGTCTCGTATGCTTGTCACTATGATGTTTATAGGGCTGTAGTAACACTTGTACCTTTTAATAAACAAGCATTCATAGGAATGCTCAGGAAGACATCGTTAGATTTCCGTGATAAACAATATGAAGAAGCCCTTAATAACACTTGGCTTACAGCAGAATTCGTTGTAAAGCCAGATAATTTTCTTTGCCTGAGGTGGAACACTGAGAGAAAATTATGAGAACAAGGACACGAATTTTTATTATTTCCAATGCGCTTTTGTCTGTGAAATCCTTATTAGGTCTGCGGTGAGAATTACACTGGAGATGAGACTAGCCTGCAAGCCCAGATTTGCTGAACAAACACAAAGTTTGAAGTATGAGCACATGTTTGGAGTCAGAATTCAGACCTCAATGTGTGAGCATCCAGTGGGTGGAGTGCTGAATTGGGGGGTGGGACATACGAGTCCTAGTCATGCCTCTGGTGTTGATCTGGTGTGTTATTTGTTCAAAGACAGTTCTTTCCCAGTATCCCTGTTGTTGTTGTTGTTGTTTTCTTTTTTACCCCATTTTGTTTGTCTGCAGACTATGAAAATCCACAGGGATAGAAATTCTTTCATTGGCCGAGCGTCTAGCCTTATCCTGTCTGTGATCTGTAAGCAATATGATAATGGAAACAACAGACATTAGTTCAAGTCCTAATTTCATTTCTGATGGAAACTTAAATTTGTTTAGATTTTGCTTCTAGGAGGAGGGTGAGTAGATGACAATACTTTCCCTTTTGTGATCGCTGTCGCTTTCTGCTCTCTTCACAGTGTGACATTGACTTCATTTCTTGTTTTGCTCTGCTGCTGACCCAGGATCAGCTCACGGTGTCCTCTCTCTCACTGCTACCCCCACATCTTTTCAGGAATAGAGCAGTTTCCCTTCTTGTGCAAAGGAAGAAAGATTGATGGTCAGCCAGTGTTATTGCTTCTGTATTCCCTGACCTCTTTTCCCTGCTGCACAAATGAAATAGATATCATCCTTTATGTTACACAATCTCAGTTCATACCCAGCAGTGCGGGGCCAGAAAATGGAATCAGAGTTTCTACCTGTGGGTCACGAGATCAAACTGGATTCTCGGTGGTAATGATCACAACTTGCTGCAGCTGAATGGCTCTTTCAGTGTCCTGCGAGAAAAGAATGTCTTGGTTCAGCCAGCTCCAGGCCTTGTTCTCTTTTAGGAAGTGTACAGCATTTCAGTCTCAGGTGTCTCTTCTGCTTCAGTTAACTAAACTGGAGCGGAATTAGCTTTAAGGTTCATCAGTTTTGTACCTTCCATGGGAATTGAACTTGCTAATGAAAGGAATGAAAATACTGTGTAAATTCAGAATTCAGATATTTGATTCTTGAAAATCAAGTGCAGTATTATAATGCATGTTAAGGTCACAATTTTGTGTATGTGGTAATTTCTGTAGGTACTCTTGAGTCTATCGTGGGATTTTTAAAATGGGTGTACATTTATGTGTGCTTTAAATCAGTTTTGCATTGTTAGAGTGGTATAAAGGAGCATTGGCACAAATGATAATCTTGCCTGTTTTTCTCTTTTAAAATTTTCACCTTTTCCAAAGTTGTCCATATGCGTTAAGTAATTGTGAATTTGAAGATGTCTGTTATAGATGACTCACTGTGGTTAATAAATGTCTTGGTCTGTTTTAGTCCTTAATTACTTGAGTTGACCTACTCCAGTCAAATCATCTTTGTGCATCAGGAAATAGGTTAAGAAAGTTTGACGCTCCAAATTGCTGCAGATTTGCATTCCTACATGCATATTTTTAAAAAAACAATTGTAACAGGGGAGCCCTATACACGAGAGATTCGCCAGCTCACTGCTTTGTGACTACTTTACCTGGCACAGATTGAAAAATAGTGAGAAAAAATGAGACTATTTGTGGCCATCTGATCAGATTTTAGATTAAAAATAGAACAGTTGCAAAATTAAAAGTATTCTAAAGTTTAGGATTCATTGGAATGCAAACAGATCACTTTAAAGCCTTTTGCAATGAGTAAGGAGACATCAACAAACACAAGTAGTTCAAACAACATGAAATCAGATGCTTCTCAGAAGGGTGGCTCACGTTGCTGTTTATATCTTCTGGCACTGTCACAGCGATGTAAAAGGGCACTCTGTAACTGGAAATCACGTCTAGGATATTAGGAATTTTGGGCATACCAAAGTGACTCCTATAGCAGTAAATTTTCACTTGGGTCAAGCAAAACACTCAACTTATAAGGCTGTCAAGATGTTTTGGGCCACTGACTTTTGTGTTTTGTTTCCGAGAGTAGTGTTAACTAATTTTTAAATGGAAACCAGTAATTTCAGGTCATGGAAAGTGGAGTTATTGATGGCATTTTATTGATTACTATGACTACTCAGTTTTCCTTTGAAAGACAGTTTTGTCTGTAAACATTTGCCCAGCACAAATCCAAGTTCAGGTTCCTATATGGCTCTTATAAGACTGACTTCGAGGACCCAATATATCAATGTTTAAGCTAAGTTTTTTGAATACGTTATGTAATCCCTTACCCTTATATTTATCTTACTGTTTACAGTGGAAGGCCCATCTCTTTTTCCATCCAGTTGCTCATGAATAAAGAATATGACATGCTGTCTCCTCAACAGCTGCTTTTCCTTCCTTCATTCTGCCAGTGATGCAGAAAGTCACCACGCATTTGCATATGAAATACCAACTCCAAATCACATTTGTGTATCCTGGACCAATGCACAGGAGAATAATGAATCACCAAGCAGTGCTCTTAGATCTCTGTGGGCCAGGTAACTTATTTGAATGTGGCTGGGGTGGTGGCCTATAGAAATTGTTGTTCTCTTTTTCAGACTTAGTGTAAATTTAAGCATCCAGCACACCCCTGCCCTTTGGAACTATCCATTTGAGCATCAGCAGTGTTTTATAGCTTGCCTGTCGTAATGGAAACAGTTGGGGTCTAAACTGCTGGAAGATCATCGCACTTAAAACTGAGCACGTCTTGTGAATTGGAGGCATTGTACGGAATAAAGAGGGCTGAGCGATAAATTTGTATATTGTAATTGTCTGTCTATGTTATAGAAAGAATGCCTTTCAAATGTGTCTTTTCCAAATTCCTCTTGTTGTTTCTTCAGGGCATAAAAATCTTTGATGAAAGGAAGAGGAAAAAATAACAACAGTAAAATTATCTCTTTGTAATGGTAGAAAATTGTTACATAAAATATGGGAGTCTGAGAAGTCTAAAAAAAAAAGGCAAAAAACCCAAAATAAAAAAAAAACCCTAACCTAAAAGAAACCCCAGAATAAAAAAAGATCTTCAGCCTACCAGGACATGTACGTGTGCTTATCCTTCTGAACTCTGAATGCTTGTGTGTCCATTGCTTACGTCCTACACTGTGATGTCTCAAAAGCTGTCCTGTGTATGCCACAGCTGTGCGGTGACTCTAGTGCCCATTGCTCCTCTTCTTTGTGTTGGGAATACTCAAATCTGTGAGCAGGAAAAGGTCTGAATTTCTCTCCTGGATCTGGGCAACAGGAAAAAGGGCTTCCATGACTTGTGGGACCCAGCATCAGTTGCATCTGCTTCGCAGTGTAGAGACTAAATAACTTCTCTGGCAGTGCAATTAGAATACACAGAGTTGTGCCAGGCTGTACATTTATTAAAAAATAAAAATTAGGGCTTTAAATATCAGAGATGTACGTAATATATAACAATCCATCAGAAAAATATAGGAAGCACTGGGATAAATTTAAGAAACATAAGCAAAAGAAAAAATAGTCTTGTTGGACAACTGTGATATAAACAAGGTAGAACTATAGTTAGGTGGCAAGAGCTTGCAAGAGAGAAGGCTCCAGCAACCAAATGGTTTGTATATTTAAGTGCTCATACCCTAATATGTGTATTTTTACACAAGAAGAAAGTTAAGAGTGTTAGTACAGTATAGAGATGGTAGATATACAGGAAAAGTAAGTTTGTAAGAACTGTAGGTGGGCATGAATGATGAAAGTTAAACCGAGAGCAATGGACTCAGTGGATAAAAACTGTATCTTTTTGCTTACAGCACATCAGGATGTCCAGTTGTGAAATCTGGGTCTGTGCCCAGTTCTGAAATTCAAGATGATAGAGTCACAGCTAAGGGATCCCAGACTTACGTACTGTAGAAATTCTTAATTTTGCTGTTTTAATTTTCAGTTTATTTTAGACATGAACTTTAGAGTGATTTAGTGTCGTCGTTCTTCTGACTGGATGCAATCCAGTGCCCAAAGTCTTTTGAGTAGGGCAGGGTGTTAAATGGCTTGATAGAATCAATGCATTCTTTTGACTGCTGTAATTTGTAAATCAATTAACTAAATCAAAAGATAAAAAGCTGAATTGGCAGCAAAGGCAAGTTAGGGGTTTTGTTCGTTTTTGTTTGGGTGTTTGTTTTTTTTTTTCCTTCCCTTCTTCTAGATAGAGACATACATTTGCTAATACATAGGAACCAGTGGTAAATCTTGAAACGTCAGCTCCGTTGGTGGAAGGCATAACTAATTCTGGACAAGACAGCAAAAATGGGAAAATCAAGCTTGCACTAAATAGTATATTTTGGGAGAGCCATAGCAAATGAGATAGCTTGTTCCTTTATCAGGTATTCACAAGCAAAAGAAGGCCTCTTTCTTACGGAAGCACACATTAAAATTTTCTGAAGAAGATCTAAAACTAAGACTCAAAAGCAGAAAATCAGAACTATGCTTCTTACTCTCTGAGGAATCTTTTTTACAATTCCACCTTGAAATAAATATCTGCATTTTCCAAAGTGCTGGTTTCTTTGGCTGTGGTTAGAGTGCTGTACTCTTTAAAATCTTGGCCATTTAGGAACATCTAGCCCCCACCAATTGGAAAAATGTGATCATAAAACTAACACAAGGAGAACATGACAAAAATATTTAAAAGAAATAAACAAGTAGGAATTTTAATGCTGCAGTATGATCGAAGTGACAATATGTGGACAGGTTTCCATGATCATGAGGAATTTTCTTGAAGATAATCCATTAACTTATTTCCTGCAGACTGTTGAAAGTTTCCACGTTGCATGTGGTCTGTTGTGACGTAGCAGATGATGTAATTTGGGGAGAAGATTTCTTCCCAATAATAACTTTATTAATCTGAAAAGTGAAGTCTGAGCTTCCTTTTTTTTTTTTTAGGAGCCCTTAAAAATATTGAAGTCTTCTGCTTTAATACTCTCTTTTAATTGTCTTTTGTAGTTAAAATGCTGCTTCTGTGTTTGCTTCTACTTTCCTTCCTTTCCTCCTCTCTTTTTTTTGCTTTATCTTTCCCTATAGAGTTCCTTTTGCTTTGCTCATGTGAAACTAGGGTTCAGTGAGACCCCAGTGCTTTCTGGAACTAATTTGGGCAACTCTATAAGCAAATTCATGTTGAATGAAGCATTTTACAAGATGAGTTTAAACCCAGATAATAGCAGGCTAAAAAGTGCATATTTTCTTTCAGTTGCTAATTCATCTGTTGCTAATTAAAGGGAGGACCAGATCAAATATTAGTTTTGCTTTCAAACTATGATTTACACCTGTTGGTAAGAGCAATTAAACTTTTAATTCAATAAAATATACTCTGCTTCATTTCTGCAGAGATTTGATGCTTATATATTAGTGTAAGTCCATCCAGATGAACGAAGCCCAAATGGTAAGGGGGTATCTAATTACTTTTGTCTCAGCCAACAAACGTGCTACTCTAATTAAAAGTCTGCATGGAATATTTATAACCAAGGAGAAGAAAAACTCCCAACAGTAAGTCTGCCAAAAACAATGAGTGTAGAGTGGAAATCCTCTGAGTAAGGGAATCATAAACTTTTCTGTAATGTTTGTCTTTGTTTTCCCAGCTCTGAGGGCCTCAATGTGACAGTTTGGATAAAATATATATGGTGTTATTAAAAAATAAATTGTTGAGTTCACTGCAGAAATTACTAGATGAAATTGTGTCGCTTGCATTATGTAGGAGGTCAGAAGATGGTTATAATGTGACTTACTGGTCTTAAAAAGTGCACGAATGCCTAATAGATCGAGGTGTGAGTCCATTCAGAGAACCTAGCGGTGCTGAGGGCCGGTGCTGAGCAGCTGATCACAGATCTAGAATAAAGTTTCCCTTTCCTCAGTAATCTCAAAAAGCCTTTTAGAGTACTTATCATCAGTGGATTTTGAAGGACTTGGCGTCATTTCTCCCATGCTACGGATTTGTGGGGACATGGAAGAACGAACTGCCTTACATAAGGGTCACCTGCAGCAACTGCCAGAGCCAGAAAGAAACACGAGTCTCTGGGTCACCGCTCTGTTCTCTTCCCTGCCTTACGTTTCCTGTACGTGGGTTGTTTCTGAGGTTTTATGCACCCTGCTGGCATTCACAAATATCCTTTGTAATGGCCCTTTTTTGTGCGGTTTCGAGTTTAGCATGCTAAGCAGCACTGAAGTGAGCAGTTACTCAGCCCCGTGCTGCACACAGTAGCATATGGATTAATAATACTCCTCAAAGTGGTATCTGTAAAAGCTGTGGGTGATGAGCGGCTTTTAAGAAGAGTCTTTGTTGTCTCTCTCTATGGGAAAATAAAACACTAAGTGTCTGGTTCCAAAAAATGGAAAACTAAAATTTTATACACTGTGACATATATTTTAATTTTTTTTTTCCACTAGTGATGATCCTAATTATGTATTATACAAATCTAATTCTTATGGTGATTGTTTTGGTTTTTTCTCCCCTACCTTCTTGCTGGACTGCTGAGCATAACACTGTACATCTGCTTTTGGTGGGGGGAAAGCCCAGTTGGGTGGTATGTGCCCTACAAGTCATCTTTCTGTCCAATGGAAAAGGGATGGGAGCACTTGGGAGCAGACAGGAATATTATGCTTCATTTATATCATTGTTATCTGAGTGGAGTTCACCTCGTAATTCCTCTGAGGTCTTTTCACTTTGCCTTTCCATAATTTCATTGCTTGAAACATTGGCTCTGAAAACTGCTATTTATAGGACAGTGTGGGTGGGGAGAAAAGAAGGGGTCTCGCCCTCTCTTGCCTCTTGCACTCATTTAGCATATTGCTTGAATAGGTGGGTTGGGAGCACGCTAACAGCTGTTAAAATGCAGTGTTTGTGTTCTCCAGCCAACGATAGCCTTCTGCAGACCTGCTCCTATAATCCAAAAGAGAACAGCAGCCGGAACTCAGGTGCTTACGTGTCATTGGGGCTTTCTTATAAATCCTTGCTATGGAAATGTCTAACCTATCTATAAAAGTCTTGGACGGTCTCTCTATTATCTATGTAATGCTATTGGAAAGGCTTTTATTTTTGTAATCCATGTGTAGCTATTTAAAAACTCATTTCTATAGAATGAATTTTATACAGAACCTTGTTGATTTTTATCTTTGCAAAAAGTTCCCGTCATTCTGATAGAGCTTTTCTTTCCTTTTTTTTTTTTTTTGGTAGTCTTTTGGTTTAGAGAGGCATGTTAATTGTTGGAGACAAATTCAAATCTCTCAACCTCGGAGAAATTTATTTATCATTAAATATATGTATACATGATCTGTGATATGTTTAAATATATGTATTTAAGCCAGGGTTTATAGCAGTATTTGCTACAATAGACTGCACTGCACAGCTTTCCTGCAATAAGTATATCCTTCTGATATTTTTAGCACCTCAGCTAATACATCCACTCTGCTGTCTGCCAGTATAATTATAGCAATCATCATCTTGTTCCCAAAAAAAAGGGAAATAACCAAACTTGCCTTACTTGCAGGGACTTTTGAACTGCTTCCCTGTGCTCAAGGGCTGCATTTGGTCTCGTTTTGAGTAGGAGGGAGTGGAGTGTCCTGTGCAAGTGGTCCAGCACTGATGGAGCAAAGCAGGACTCTTGCAGAGCCAAGCTCTTGTACAGGGACTCTCTTTTAAAGATTCTGCATTGTTTGCGACAGGTTTTCTCCTTTACCTGATATGGAGGAAGGCAAATTTTAATTTAATTCCTTAAAGGCTGGAAGAATAACAATGTTAGTAGGAATATAGGTGTTTTTTCTGTTGCTTCAGGTTTCCAGAATTTTCTTTTGATCTTGGATATGCTTTTTTTAGTATGTAGCTCTGGAAAAAAAAAACAACACCCCAGAACTGAATATTGCATGAAATATCTGACTATCTTTTTCCTTAATGATTCCTAACAATTGGATTTTTTAAAGAAATTATTGTGGGGACTTAATAATGTACTATAATTTTCAATGTGGGTGTGCCTGTGGTATGTTTTTCAGAGTAACACTGATGTTGCTGTCAATGCTCCATTTTCTGATTTTTTTTGAGCATCCCTCTTTGTGGTTTCTTTTTCTCCTGTTGGAGACCTATTGCAACAAAATGTAGAAATGCTTTTCCTTTGAACATAGACTTAAAACCAACCAACCAAACAAACAAAAGGGCACGAGGGAAACAGTCCTGTTCTTCAGGGTAAAAATTATGATTTCATCACTGAGGACGGTAGCTTGGCAGAAGCAGAAGAAATTTCACTTTGGAAAAAACTGAAGGAAAAGCTTTAAAATACTTTTTTCGTAGTAATTTTAAGGAGCTAAGTTTTCTGAACTGGATACAAGAAGTCATTAAGCTGGAATTTGGATTTGCATCATGACATGCACATAATAGAATCTGTACGTGTGACAGAACTTTCTCCATCGCTAATGAAAGTTCATTATGGATCTTTGCATATTCTCCTCAACGAGGCCAACTCATTCTGCCCCAGTAGATCAATTAACTTTTCTTTGCCATCTGTTCGGCCAGCCATTAGTTCTGTCAACATTGCATCTTCTGGTGGCTTTCAACAACATAAGGGCTTTAGGAAGCTGGAGAGGAGGCAGGTGTCAGTGGTGTGCTGGAGTGTGCTTGCTGTACGCTGTGTTAGCAGACTGAAAGACCTTGAAAAGAGTCTCGAAAAGAGGACTTACCGATGGTGGACAGTGATTCTATCTGTAACTTATTCTTCGCTCAATTAAATAAATGTTAGATTTGGTGCTCCTCACAGTTTCCGGAATCATGTAAGCAAATCTGTCACTTCAGCTGTAGCCCTACCAGAAGCCTGATTCTGGTTTTGTAAAAAAGTGATGTAATCTCTCCCTGTCCTTCAGTGAGATTCGGATCAGCCCATAGGAGACCAAGGAGTATGGGCCTACTGAATTATGGAAGGACTTTGAACAGTGTACTGTGCTCTGAAGCTCCCACTCAGAATGTCATGTCTTTGTTAGGAAGGGACAAAAAGTTGAACACTGTTGAGAACAAGGACACCTGATAGCTACTGAGTCCTTTTGAAAGTCTGTCTGCTGGGAGCTCTGCCCCAAGATACACCATGTACTTATGTACCTATGAAGGTATTGCTCATCTCCTGATGCTCCTGTAAAATGGAACGTAGAAATATAGCTACAAAGGGGATACTATAGATTATATGTGCTAGTGTTGAAAGGCGCTTGCAAATCCTTGGGTCAAAAAAGGGAGGTTCAACTAATGGGATGTTTTTTGGGTACAGTGCCTCTGTAGAACATCACCTCTTTGGGGCTGTGGAAGGCTCAACATTTCTTTTTCTTTTTGAAGAGTACCAGTGTTGCTTTTTACTTCTGAAATATGTTCTTAGCAGCTATCCTGCATCATTGTTCAGTGCTCAGAACTCCCGGTCATCCGTGCAGTAACAAAGTGGTATGAGCACAAAGAGGAGACTACAAAGAAATTTTAGGAAAGAAATCGATGTACTGTTTGAGAGGGTTTTGCCATACAGAAAAGCAAAGAGGAGAGTTTTATTTTTAAACCATGAAAAAACTGTCAGGTATCTCTTAAAACATGGAATCATACTTGCTACATTATCTGCCATGCCAAGTAACTGAGCTTCAACTTCAAGCACCCTGCAGATATTTTGTCTTCTACCATTATATATGGAATTTAGATTAGATATAAGGAAGAAACTCTTCATTGTATGAGGGTGGTGAGGCACTGACACGGGTTGCCCAGAGAAGCTGCGGATGCCCCATCCCTGGAAGCGTTCAAGGCCAGCCTGCATGGGGCTTTGAGCAACCTGGTCTCGTGGAAGATGTCCCTGCCCATGGCAGGGGGCTTGGAACTAAGTGGTCTTTAAGGCCCCTTCCAACCCAAACAATCTGTGATTCTATGAAATACAAATACCGAAGCTCTGGTCTGGAGGGTTTCTTCCTTATTTGTTGCATAAGTTAGAAGGCAGGTGCAGTGGGTGAAGCAGGGGATTGTGCACAGGGAAAGGACTACCTTCGGATTAAAGCACCCGAATGCCGCCCTGGAAGAGGAGATGATGTCCCTGGCACTGACACAGGGTTCCCACTTGATGGTACTTCAGTTAGGTTAACTGAAAGCACCACAGATAAGCTCTGACAATAAAGATAATGCTGGCATAGCTGTTCATATAACAGTGACGCAATTTATGGAACTGATCCAACTCAAAAATACCCTATTTATTAACTTTCTTGAGGTGCTTTTAAGCTGGATTCATTATCCAAACCAATTCACCATGCAAACAAACACTTATGCTGTCGCATGGGAAAGGATATTGTAAGAGCCTGAGTGAGTGGTCAGGACAGAATTGGAGATATTTTTGAAAATAGTCTTGTCTAATCAGATTGTAATGACATGTAGTGACCTTCTTCTTGCCACACAATCCATGAATTTATGTAAGATTTTTTTAATGAGGAAACTCTGTGTGCATAACATTAAAAGGGGGAGAAAAAAAAAAAAGATGATTGTTTCCTATTTTCTTCCACTGTCATGAGAATGACAGCAACCCATATTAGGAAATAAATGGTCTGGAAAATTATAATTAAGAGAAAACAAACATTTTGTTGTGAAAACAAAAAAACTGAAATGCAGCTTTTAAGAAAGGAGGCAAAGTATTCATGCCTACCAGTGAAACATCAGAAATTCTTTCCTTCGGAAGTATTTGTTTTTTTAGGACAACTCAGAATTCCAGGAAGAAATCTAACGTAATCCACTCTGCAACTCTTTTATTTTTGTGTTCTTTTCTTTTGAAAAACGTTGTTTTAGTCTGAGTCTTTTCGATGTAAGCAAGCGTCCAAGCGACTCTGGTAACGACTGGCTGTTATTGTGTCTCTTTATGGAGTTTGAGGTTTTGGGTCTTTTTTAAAAACTCAAGAGTTTCATCCAGTGCAAAGTGAGATTGCTTTAGATAACTCATGGGCGTTTTCTTTAGATATCTAAAGTTTCTTTTGTTATTTTGGCTTAAGTTTCCTTATTCTGTGGATGGAAATTCTCGAGCTGGACAGAAAGTCGTTTACAGACTTGGGTGCTCTGTACAGGTCTGACAGCATAGTGAGACACCTAAGACAAAACCATTCCATATATTCCAAAATATTCCATATTTTCTTAAGTGACTACATGGTACGTGCCCCTGGCTTTTGACAGATTTGAATCTAGCAATTCTCTATCTCATAGAAATGCTTATAGGTATAGTACTGCTCCCACTCTTCAGTTGTTTTCAGTCCTAAAAGCCACATGCAATATGAATGGTTCTGAAATAGGCTCTGCACAGTGAACGTGCCAAAAAGTCCCACTGATTTTCTAGTGTCAGGAGTTTGTTTGTAGTGGGGCAACCAGAAATAGGATAGATCCTGTGTTACTTCTAGATGCCCTGCATTTTGAAAAACGTGGAGATTTGTGGAGTATTTAATGCATCGCAAATAATATTCACAGCTTTATGCTTTTCACTTTCCACTATGTTGAATAGTCATAAGAGAAAAATGTTACTAGCAAGCTTTAAAGTTACTCAGCGTCTTATCTAAAACCCCTTTACATCTGTGCCCTGCAGAGTCCAGATCTTGCCCAGCTCTCCTTAGCCTGTATAAGGATTAATGCCCACCTATGCCTGGCCATAGGTCACGGCTCAGATCTCAGTAGATCTCTTGGTATGTTTTTATGGGCTGAGAGAAAAGTGTTTATCTGCTGAAAGAGCCGGGTGCTGAGTTGACTGTTACCCGAGGCCTCTCCATGCGTCTATCATAATGCCATTAATGAAGTATTAATAACAACAGAAAATCAAAAGAGCCTAGAGCAAATATCTTCCTTGAAGAACAACTCGAACAAATAAAACAGCAAAATTACATCTTTGTGTGTGTGTGTGTTAATGTTACCTAAGTTGTTATTGCTCAGTAGTATTGCAGTATTACAGGTGTCTGGCTTTCAGAGTTTTTCTTTCATCTCTGCAGAAATGAATCACTATTTAACAATATTATGGTTTAAAATAGTAATAATCTTTGCTGAGTCCCTGTTTCCTTTGAGATAGATTACTTTTCTACCGAAATGGTTACTCTGGGCCCTTTCTCGCTTGCTGTTTTACACTCTGCACCTGGGTACTTCAGTAAATCGTTCATTATATCAGATTTTACCTTATTTATCAATATTGTAGCCAGCTGTTTGTGTCTCTGTGGTTAATGTCTTGTTGATTCTTCCCTCAGAATTTCCCACTTTCTAAGACTTAGAAATTAGCTTTAAAGGAAAAAAAAAAAAAAACCAAACAGAAACCTCCAGCTGAAAATTCAGACTATCATCAGAAATGAAAGTGCTTTAAAGATCTGTTAAGCTGTGTAATAGACTCTCAAGGGAAGAGATGGGAGCCCTTTTTCTTGAAATCTTTGAATGTAGCTCAGAACAAGTGCTGGTTTACGTATTGCACGGAACAATCCGCCATTGGCAGAGGGATTGCTTTGGATTTGATTTATATAGCAACAGGAGTGAGCAGCGAGAAACAAGAAATGCCATCAAATAACAAGTTAACAAGCATTTATCGTGAGTGTAAATCAAATGTTTGGTATGTAGAGGTGATGCTGAATTACTAATAAAAATAGAATTGGGTGACGTAGTTAAGGCTTGTCACCCAAGATGTTGCCAGGATGCAACATCTGAAGATAGCCACATACCTTAAAAGACTAGATTATAATATAATGTGTTTGAGGATAAGGAGAGAAGATATACCTGTAGCTTGGGATTCTCTGTCAAGAAAATTTCACAGAAGCTACTTGCGCGTAAATAGTGTGCTATTTTTAATTCCTGAAGTAGTTGATTCTTCTTTCAGAAATAATTTTCACGTTCTCTGCTTTCTTATCTGAAATGTGAGTGCATCCTTTAACCCTAAGTGCAAGATGCTAAATTATAGAAATGGTTGGAATCTAATTAAGGATCGGAGGTGCCACAGTGTTGGGAGCTTTGCAGTTGCAGAGTGCTTCCCTTTCCCACAGCGGCGGTTGGCAGGTACAGCACAGCGATTTGCATTCATTGCAGAGGAGTTTAGACTAAGCTTTTATAAAGGGGCTGGAGGAAGGAGTTGTAGGAGCACTTAGATTTCAGAACAGCTGCACAAACACCGTCTCCTCGTCCTTCTGGCTGAGAAAGGTGGCTGCCGCTGTAGCATGCAGTAGGGTAAAGGATTTCCGTTTAAACAATTTCTATATTCACCTCCTCTCTGCTTTTCTCCAAAGTTTTCTTTTAAATCTGAAAATTTGTGTATTTTGCTGTGAGAAAACGTGCCTGGCCTTTCAAAAGTGCAATGCAAGCAAAATCCATTGGGGAAACAAAAAGCATGTGCTGCTGCTTGAAAAGAAATCAATGTTAAAATTAGGGGAAAGGACATTACTTATTTTGGTTAATACAAAATAAGGAGTTCGGTTTTCAACGTCTTGCACAAATTTAGAGTCAGATGTTTAAGCGGATAATGCCGCTGGAGCCCTCGAGGACACTGTACCCCAGCAGATGAATAGCTGGAGTGGGCTGCAAGAGAGTGGCCTCTACTCCTGATTCTCTCTCTCACGTTTCTTTGGTGATTGTAAGCAAGTCACTTCTCTCGTATGCTCCTCGACCCCTTCCTCGGCATCATGTCACGAGGGGAATGATGCGTAGACCTCTTTTACAGAATAATTTGAGGTGTGTGGATGAAAAGAATTAGATAAAGGCTTTTGGTGTTATGATAAATGTTTAATGGTTGGGTAAATGCCAATTCGATAAGGTGTTTAGTGAATTTAAATTCTGTTGTTGACATTAATCCTTGAAGGAGGATTAAACTGCAGTGAACAGAAGATACTTCACTTCTGAATGACAATGCTCACATTTCTCTTATGTTCATTAACTTGACCATTTTAATTAATGCATCTTAAATTTCCTGAATGCCCATCTGTAGATGAGTGCAAGATCTCTGTGGAGGGGTGTCTGGGTACTTCTTCAAATTGGGCCTTTGTTTTCCAGAGCTTTCTTAAATGAATGCTAAGACAATGCACAACAGAAAAACAGGCTCTTGTAAAACCAAAATTAATATCAAAATGATACTTCTGATTCTGGTTCCCTCAGTTTGATCAGGGGAATGAATAGATTATTAAGACTCAATATCCTTATATCATCTCCTGCCATCAGTACAGAGAGGAAACAAGTATACAAATCACTAAATTGCTTCAAAGCTGCTTGGCAACTGCAAATTACAAAATTGATCATCTGACTCATTTATTGTTTCTTTCAAAGAAGAGAAGAAGGAAGAAACCCAGTTCAGGATTATCACAAGGAGTAAATCCTGTTGCAGGCTGTACTATAAGAGCATCAGGGCTTTGTCAGAAAAATGACAAAATGCAGAACGTGCCATAGTTATATTAATAACAATAAAAAACAGCTGTACTTCCCTTTGGCTTTGTCTTTTTCACTCCCCTTCATCCCCAGAGCAAGGCTGAATATGAATATAACTTAAACTTGGTTGTTTTTATCCATGAGTACTTCTGTATGCATGAGTAGTTCTATATTCTATAACAGATTATATTGACTGTACTCTTTTTGTCTATTCTTTCTTTCTTCGAACTGGTTTTAGTAACCTGGAACTGTAATACAGGAAAACAAGTCGCATGTAGGGAGAGTTTGTGGTCATCCATATAAAACGCTATCCCTAAAGGACTGCAGGGAGAGAACCTTCTGTGGATCATTAAAAGCAGCTTAAAAAAAAAAAAAAAAAAAAATTTTGTTCCATATCCATTAACATATCTTATCCTGGGCAGAGATAATCTGCTAAATTTTAACAATCTATTTTTCCACCTGAATATTCAGTGACTTGTAGGTTAACAAGAGTGAAGTGAGGTTACAATTTTTTCAAGCTGCAGTCAGGATAGGCTACATGATAGTCTGGGGAGTATGGAAGAATATATACTCCAAACTTTCTGTGGACTGTATACCTGCTCTACATACCCGTAGTCAGGGCTGCTGTTGTGTAAATCTGGGGACCTGTGCATGCAGTTATGTATTGTGATTTTAAGCGTTGGAGGGCTGAGGCTGCTGTTGTGCAGCTTCGCTTTGCCTGCACGCCGATGAAGTCTAGGAGGCATGGTGTGCCGCTCTGGGTGTGAATTCTCCAATTTGAATGAACAGACATGCATCACTCCATCTCTTTTTTTACAGTTTTTTCCCTGCCATTTTTCCCTTTGCTAATTTGCCCAGGTTATAGGGTTTGCTGTTTATTATCCTAAATAAATTATTGTCTCCACACTTTTATTTTGTGACTTGTGTATACTTGGTGCTTGATTAAGTTCTTCCAGTAAGGACTGAATTTGGCAGCTCAGCACTTAAAACAGTATGTCCTTAATCTGTATTTCAGGAAGTGGATTAAAAAGAGATAAACACTGAGATCTCTTTTCTTTCACAATCACTCGTTTTTGTAGAAATTGGGTAGCTTTCTGGAAATGCTATTGCATTCTTTAACTTCTTGAAGAAGGATCCCAAGAAAATGTTGTCCTGACTTCAGTATATAACAAATCTTAAAAAAAAAAAAAGGGGGGGGGTGGGGGTGGTGGAAAAAGGCAGTTTTGAATCAGCTCATGCTAATCTCTGTAGTTTCATAGGGCTATCTTAGGCTACATTTTTATTTGGCTAAAGGAAAAGTTGGGTGTCATGGCTTGTCTTGAGTAGTAGTACTGGTAAAAAATGTTGTTTGGAAGGGCTTTCTATTGATAGATGATGTCTTGGCACAATCTCAGTATCTTTCTTTGCCACGTTTTATTTTATTTTTGCAAAAATGTGTTTTCTTTTCAAGTGAAGATTTTTTTTTCCCCGCTTAAGCTGGAGGAAAAAGAAAAGGAAATTTGTAACAAACTTTTCTAAACCTGGAGTGTTTCTATTCGGAGACTTTGGCAGACTGCTTATGCCGGTTTCATTTGCGTCCCCAGGGTGGGTAAGGCTCCCTGGCTGCAGTACCTCTGATGGTGCAGCCTTCTTCCCCGCTATGGAAAAGATGAGATTGAATGCCTTGTGGGTTTACAGCTCAACCTGGGACTATGGACTCATATAGAAGACAGTAAGAACAGAAATCCCTTGACTACAGCTGCCAGCAGGCTTTGTGTCAGCAGTTCCAAAGAGAGTAATATATTTGTCTTCCCCTTGAAAAGCAAAACAGTTTTCCATTGTCTGACTAACTTCTGTCATGGCCTATGTTATTTCTGAATGTATTTGGTTTCCTGATCAGTGTGGGGTTTATGAGTACCGCAGATGTCTCTGTTCAGCTACTTATCCATCTTGCTATCTGTGTCTCTTGGATTTGAAAATGGTTTTCATTAAGCATTCTTTTCATATTAGTATTAGCTCTAATTTAACTTCTTTTTCATTTTAGTTCCTATCTGTCTTCTGCCTTGACTATTAAAATCAAGGCAATGGTCCGTTGTTAGACTCCTACGGGTGCTCCAGTGAAGAGACAGGAGGAAGGTCTGTGCAGTAGTATGGATGACCCAGCCTATGTGGAGGCAACTAGATTTTTAATTAATCTAATTGTCCCATAATTAATCTAATTATGAACCAGAAAAGTCCCATAAGAATAGGCCTGTGGCTCCCAGAAAAGAAGTTGTGTCTTTTTTCTTTCTAAAGTTAGTCCTCTGGGTTTATAAGGGGATCGAGAGACTTTTGACTTAAACACAGGCAACTCAAAAGCACGTTTGAAAGTTCCTTAGATGAGAGACTAAAAAAGGGCAGGAGCAGAGATAGCTTTTTAAAAGTGATTATCTTGCAGTGTATTGACATAATTCTGATTAATGATTACACTCCCTAGCCTGCCAATATAACACAGTGCTACAGATAGTATTTCTGAAGTCATTTATTATACTTGCAGTTACTGTTAGCAAAAACAGCTTTTTCTGTATGTGTTTTATTACTTGTTAAGAGTATGGTAACGCTGCATTGTTATAAAAGATTATTGTTGTTGTGGGTGTTAGAATGCTAAATTCCCTCAGTTAGGGTGTTCTGAGATCATCAACTAATAGATTAGCTCCACATAGACTACTTTGCTTAAGATTTTGCTTAAATTTCCTCATTCAGATATGTGAAATTTCTTCTTGGTGCTCCAAAGTGTTACAGAATAACTTTGTATGTGATTCAGAGGGGAAGCTGCTCTTGCCAATAAGGGACTGGGCTGAGATTTAGGAGTGCTACATGTGTGTCCTCTCTCTGCCACAGACTTTGTGGGGTCCTTAGGTGAATCATGTATCCTCGGATTATTCCCATTCTCCAAATTCTACTTGAAAGGATGGAAAAAGGAAGGAAAATCTCAAAATGGCACTCTTTGTTTTCTACAGGTAGCAAAGTGGGACATGGAGAGACTGGCTTTTTCAAGACAGCAAAAAATGGGAGATGAACTTTTGCGTCTTATGTCTCCTTTCTGAAATGTGCCAAATGTTTTATTCATTATGCAGGTGTCTCAAATCTTAGTGTGGTGCTAGCTTTCCATTTTTAAAAGCTCTTGAAATCACTCGTTAGAGGTATGAAATTGCTCAGGGTATCTTGTCCTTTCTGGATTTAACACAAAGGAGGCACTGCATCCCGGCTCAGTCTGCCATGTCATCAGCTGCCTTGCTGCTGCTTGTCCCAAACAGCTTGTTTCTCTGATGAAGTCGAAGTGAGATATTCTGCGTTCATAGAAACATCTGTTGGTGCAGCAGGTAGGCACCATCTACAGGCTATTAATGGTTTTTCAAAATAAACTCTTTGTCCAGGCAGTCAGCTCTTAGAGCTTGTTTGTTTCAGGTTGGTTTTTTTTCCCCTGTCTCTTTCCCACTTTCTTCTTCTTTATTGAGAAACTTTTTGCTTCTTAGTCATGAACAAGGGATAATGGAACAGCCAATATTTTCTGCAATCAGTAAATAATGTAGAGCTCGGAGGGAGGAAATAGGAAAGCTATTGAGAGAAGTAAATGAAAATGGAATTACATTGCTTTACAAGATGCAGATACACCGAAAGCAGTTTTAGACGTAAGAGGCAATACTTTCTGTCATTTGTGTTTAGGTCTTAGGATGGGTTGATGCTTTTTGCTTTGTTTCAGTATTAACTCTTTATTAAGATCTCTGCCTGTCATGGATTTCACTGTTTTATATGTTTGCTAAACATATCTGTACAATACAAAGAGCTTTTTATTAGAGTTTTTAAAATGAGCTGTCCTTTCACAGTGATGAGAAGAGGCAGAATACAAAATGGATGAGAAACACAATTAAAATGCACAGATTGTGCATCCTTGAAACTACGTTAAGCTGACATATCCTGCCTGTGCAGTATACTTTAGGTGAGGCGTGGAATGTAAAGATTTTTCACAGCTTATTTTCAGGTGCTTATCTAGACTCCTTCACTGGTAGTGAATGATGCTCCTTATGGGCTTTGGTCATTGACAGACCACTTAGGGCAGACTGTGTCATCTCCCGTTTTGCAGAGACGTAAAACTGTGGCACAAAGCAATGATGTGGCTTGCCTGGAAGTGCACTGGAAATGAATAGCAGAGGTAGTATCCCGAGTTGCCAAGTAAAGATGTCTGTGCAACATACAGGTTAAATGATTGCTTGATATGTAGCATAGAAGTGTGAAACAGTCACCTAAAAGACCTATTCCTTTAGCTCAAAACCTGCATGTTCTTGCTGAAGACCCAAAGTTCACCTCGCATCTTGGGAGAAGAAATTTAGCCTTCAGAGAAGTGTCAGCAAAGGAAAGCTTCTGTAACCTTGGCTATACTTACCCCTCTACTATTGCTTCCAAGAAGAACACAACAAAGAGCCAGAATTTGCCACTTGTTGAGAGGCATTTAAATAGTCAACTCCTGTTTGTTTTCTCAGAAATAGCTCTGAACAGAAACACTACCAAGGAAATGGAATTTGCTCTGGGCTTATCTTTTTATTGTGACTTATAGGGATTCTGCCAGGTAAATGTGCGTGGACTCTCACAGGTCTGAAGATTGCTGCTATCATCTTGATGGCAAAAATATGGGACTTTTATTCGTGCCTTCTGGGACCCACGAGGTTAAGAAAATGACTTAAATTTTTTCATCATTTCCCAGGGTGTCTTTTGAAGTGAGAAATATACACATCAGTCCTAGAAACACTGATCAGAGCCCTGCCCTATCTCACCCCTCCAAACGTAATGACTAGAAAAATTGACAGCCAAGCTAAAAGGGGAAGGAAGAAAAACTAGTGGGGTGAGCAAAGGACACACTTACCTCCTCAAAATTCAACCCGTGCTACAGGATTGGTTAGGGACTTGGTTAACCTGTATTTTATAGCCAGTTCTGTCCCTTGTCCGCCAGATCACCACGTGTTCCTAAACCTCTTGGATGTTTTTGACCATCACTTCCATTATCCTGTGTTTTGACCTATGTAGAGATTGAGGACCCATCCATTTGTAGCAGTCCAGCTCTGAGTTAGTTATAAGGAGTCAGATTTCTTTCTGGTGGATACATGATTAATAATTCAGGACTACTGAAGATGATTCCTGTTTGATCTCCATCTGGGAAAACATGGGTCATGTAGGAGGGTGTCAGTCCTGGCAAATTATGCAACAGTGATGGCAAAAGTCACCATCTCTGTTGGTAAAAGTGTGATATGTATCCCCCATCCTAAATATCTGCTAAGTTTTGTGTTTTTTCTTGTATATAATGTCAGATTGGTTCTGCCTTGGGATTTTAAAGGTCACGTAATAATGTTAAAGCATCTATAGAGTAGTTGCAACCCAGCTAGATTTCATAACATTTTTTTATTTGTGTTGGCTGGGCTTTTCATCTTTTAGTTTTGCTCAAGAATAAGTGACAAAATCAGTCAGAATAATTCTCCATGTACTATTAATACTTGTCACTAGTTGGCAGTGACAATTCACTTTGAGCTCCCAGTGAGTGGGGAAAAAGGACACCATTCTGACACATAACAAACAATCATTTTGGCAAAAATAAAAAAAAAGGCAAACCTGCCTTTCTTTTGCCTCTATGTTTAAAGCTAAATGAACTATGAAGAGCAGTGAAGGGACTTAGAGGTCCAGAAAGGAATGCAGTACATCGGCAGTGGAAGGATAAGGCTTCATTCTTTAGCAGTTGTATGCTGAAGGATATGCTCTTCCTCAGCAGGCAATTAGAAAAAAGATGACCTACCTTGCATGGATCATAGCATAGGTCATGTATATTCAGCAAAGTTTTTTTTCCCTTTTGGAGACACTCATTGTACATAGTTCTTCAACATAAAAGAACAGCTTGATTTACTTGGGTTTTTCCATATCACAAAAGTAACAAACAGCAACACAGAATCCTAGGCCCAGAGCTGAGAAAGCAACCAGTGGTCCACGAGCCCTTAGAGGAAGAATTCTAACGAGATCTGCAGATGTTTCTTGCGTAGCAGCTGACAGCATTGACAAAGCATTTTGCTAGGTGAGAAGGAATCATCAGTTTGTGCTCTACACACATCTGTAGCTAATGACTGGGTGGGCCTAGGTTTCTTAACTGATGCTAGTAATAGCAATATGAACATGGGGACACTTAGTCTTTCTAGAGGATTTTTTAAAAATGCATTTTATGTACTTTATGGAGTTACACTGTCCTATAAATTGCTGTCTCAGTCTCACTGTTTGGGAATTTTTTTTTAAAGTTTTAATTGATATAGCATGAAAAATCTTAGAAAAATGGAAGTATGCACTGGCTATTGCCTGTCAAATTGTTCAGTATTTTGGATGCAAAAAAGACCAAAAAGTGGTAATTTTAATGAAATTATAGAGTGGGAAGTGTTTTGGGTTTTTTTGGTCTTCATTAATTTGAAGTTTATGTTGGAGCTGGAGGCAGAGTAGTTGCGCAGTGAAAAAATAAAAAACGCTTGGGAAGAGGGTAATTAGAGTTATTAAGCAGTTGGCTAGTCTCTGCATTTCTACTGTGAAGCTTTTGTCTTTGCAGTGTCTACCTGTCTCGTTGGTAATGAGTTGTTTAAGGTCTGAACCCAGGTCTCCCATTTGAAATCAGTGGAAATACTCTCCTTGAATCTTGCTCTAAATGTTTGATCCTGTAGGAGCCTTTGATTTATGGGGCTGCTGCTGGTTTCAGTGAGGATTCTGTGACCGTAGAGCTTCCAAGACAAGTCTCAGACTGTGGCAGATAGCTTGCATGTTAATTCAGTAGCGTGTTTTGGTTTGGTGGGGTTTTGTTGGTTTTTTTTGTTGTTGGTTGTTTGTGTTTGGTTTTTGGGGTTTTTTTTGAAGTGAATAGCTGGAGTGTTACTGTGCTTGTATTAAAGATAAGTACTGGAGTTCAAAAACATAAAACAAGTCACTATCTCAAGAGTGACTAACCACTCCTGCGTGACCAATTTTGCAATATATTTAAAGAAACATGATTTTCAAAAGAATAACACATTGCAACAATAAATTTGCGACAATATAAGAAGCATGAGATTCCCATCTTGGGTGCTTACAGAACATTTTAGGTTCATGAACTGGGTATTCTGGTTTACTCATCTCTGTCAGAAGAGGAGGGTTGTGTTCTTCATATGAATATTATGAGAAATTTTTCTTCTTAAACATAAGGAAAAATGTTTTTCAAGCTCACAGAATTCTTCAAGAGTCCTTACTAGTATCACAGCAAATGCCCAGCCCTTAGACTGTTTAGAAAACAATCCTAGGAAATAGGACCTATTCTCAAATAGGTTAAATAGGAATTTCACTGAAGGCAGTGAAGCCCTGATTTTCAAAGCAGGTTCCTGTTGAATCATTGAAAAATAGTTTCATTTAGGGTTTTTATTTTTTCAGCTAATGTTGGTTTCAGAAATCTATAGTTCACTTCTGTGGCTTTCCCAGATTTGTCTGTTAATTAACTGGCCCACATGATCTCTCATATTCTAGACATCAGAGATTTTTCCTGGAATAAGGAAATATTAAAAAGTTATTTGCAGTCATTCAGTGTTTCCTCCCCTAATGGATTCTATGGCACTTAGCATGCACTTACCTCAGTTTTTATCTCACTGCCCATCGCCCATCAAGAAGTTCTTCCCATCAAAAGTAAAATCTCTTTCCCTGAAATACTGATGATGAGAATGGACAGGGTGTTCACTTTAGAAAAGCAATATAAAGAAATCCAAAAAGGCAAAGCTTAATGAAGAGAAGGCAGTTGCATTTAGGAGAATTAGTGCTCACAAACCAAGTCAAAAAGATGAGGTTTGTATTTTAGATCTGAAAGAGATAAGGACTTTTTCATTCATTCATTTTCTAGTGTCATAGATTTTAAAGGGCAGAGTGTATTTTTCTATTTGGTGACGTAACATAGCTGGTAGGATTTCTTCCAGGAGAATTGGTTATGGTGACCTCTTTGAGAATTGCCATTGGAGAGGTGCAGGTCCCACAGAAGTTCCTCTCTCTTGCTAAGACAACTTTCTTTTCATTTACTTTTCTGTAAGAAGCCAGGCTTCTGGGAGGGGCTCCAACTGCAGCAGAAAATGGCCATTCTCTAGGTTACTGGAAGCGATAGTCACACTTGGAGTATCTATATGAAGGCTTTGATTGAGGTTTTAAAGACCTCTGTTTTCATTGCCTTTGGGTCACGTTCTCTTATAGCTGAGAAACTGTAGGCTCCTATGGAATTTATGGAACACTTCAAGCCCGTGGTTTAAAAGAGAAGTGCCAGATACTGCTTTGAAGACATCTATCAGTCTTTTTGCTTGTGAGCCCGATGTTTCCAGTATCTGCGTATTTCTTCTGAAAGCTTGTCCTTTCAGCAGGTCCTGTAAGATAAACCTGCCCTATAATCCATCCTTTTCAGTTGGAAGACTAAGGCACAGAGATACCGAGCTGCTTCTCTGAGAAAAGCATCTGTGATAAAAATGGCACTTGAACTCATGTCTCCTGTTCCTTAGTCCTTTGAATTTAACCAAAGCTGCTGCTTTAAACCAAGCCCTCTCTGACCTTTTCAAGAGATCTCAAAAGTTTACTTCCCCTAGGGGTGTTGTGAAGCTTAATTAATGCTTGTAAAGTGGCTTGAGTTCTTTGGATGAAAGCACTTTGGATTATTAATATTAACAATAACAGATGAGCCCCTGAAACATTCTAGTACAATAGAATGAATTAACATGAAGCAAGCAATCAACAACAACAAATCAAACCAGTGATGCCGTCATAGCCTTGGGCAATGCATGCAGCTGGTGGTCTGATAGATATGACAGATGAATCCACTGATATTCTCTTCAGTCATTTCCACTGTAAATTAAACTGTCTCCCATGTCCTCATAACAGCAGCGTTTTAGCCAAAAGTCACCTGCAGCATTAACTTGCTTTTTCCAGTTGAGGCTTTTTTTTTTTTTTAAAAAATCATCTTCTACAGGTCATATTCAGACATGATATAAGCTGATACATAACTTCTTGGGGTACTTTTCAGGGATTTACATAAGCTGTGGCAGATTGGGCACCATTCCCATAGTCACATTGGCCCACGTACCCTGAGAGAGACTTACTCCTTCTGCAATGCTTTCATCAGTTACCTGGTGCGGGTACTCATGAGGGGGCTTGCTCCTTCTACAGAAGTGTCAACAAGCAAAAAGGACAAGAAAAATAACAAGAGAAATGCAGGCACAGAGACTGGATGACTCGGCCAATGCCTTTCAGTATATCAGAGGAAAGGTAGGATATCAGGTCCCTGGCCCATGTTGAGTATTCTAGGTACTAAAGTATGGTATTTAAGCTGTTGTGACCTCCTTTCCTTGCACAGGAGTGTCAAAGAGCCCAAATATAACTGAGAGTAAAATCCACGTTGCCCTTTTCATATAAGCAGATATCAAACTAGTAGAAAAGAGCTGCTTTATACTTGCACAATCTTATTTTTCTTTCAGTCCTCTCTTCCTTCTGTCATCAAAATGCAATGACACAATATAAATTTTTGTATATACATTACAAGCTGAAAAGCTGCCATAACCTCAGTAGATCATAATAAAAATCTGTTATGTAGAAAAATAAATGAGGAAGCCTAAGGGCAATTTTCCTCAGAAAAAAATATGGTAAGGAATGTATATTTTCTTGGACTATTGAACAAAGACTTGGACTGTTAAGGAAAGAGTAGTAATGATTTATGCAAGGTTTTTGGGAGAGGGACTACTGTTAAGATGGGTATTTTGCGTAGTTCCTGTACCAAAGAGCAATTGGTACTACTGTAATTGCCATTGGTCATAATGGAGAGTTTCACTCCATGGAAAATGCTGACATTTCAGAAGAAAACTAAATTTGTTGTTGGAACAAGTTGAAATTTGTAAATGAATATGAACACCAAAATGTTCTTACATTGGATTTGTATGGGGGTGTGAAAGAAAAAGGGAACAGGGAAGGGAGGAATGTAGGTAATTAATTTTTCCAAGTAAATACCAGTATTCTTCCTGAATTTCTGAGACATGTTCACCGGGGTTATACGTAACAGCTAGGAATCCAGCAACCTTATTTGAGACCTATTTTTATTTTTTCATCCTGGCAACTTTTGCTTCACTATGTGCAAATCTTTTTTGGTTTAGAATGCTTGGCATTTTGCAGGGGCTGACCCTGAATTGTACTGTTTAATTAAGATAACATGTATATAGAGTGAAGATCTATCAGTGGATGAACAATTACTTTTAACCTTCATGCCTCTTCTCTTGCCAACAGTAGTTGTATCAGCTCTGAATATATAGTTATGAACATCCCTTATTTTCTTTTTAAGGGTTGATTGCTTATCCCATTGGCCCATTTTTCATGTGTGTTTCCAATGTGATCATGCAAAATCAAATGTTCACCTCAGTATATTGACTTGTCCATATATCATTAAGCTCCATCTGTGTGTCCTGCCTTGATTCTGCGCTGAACAAGCTCATTGAGCTTGTTATAACATGAGAGAGCAAAACCAGAAAACACGTCTTGATGGGCAACATGTGGAAGAGGCTGAAGGGAGGGGCACTTTCTCCTCTGGTTCAAATATCATTAATTCTAGTGAATGAGAGTAAACACTACAATAATGTGGCATAACCAACTGAAAAAGCACGTATTTTGTATATGTGGGAAGGATTTATTTATTTATTAAGTGGACATATTTGTATCTCTGCTATTCTTATTGCCCAAGGATTGCTCTTGCTCATCTTGACTGCAGCTAGCACCTCATTCCGAAGTGTGCGGAACGCAGTCCCCCGGTCCTTTCCTGGCCACCGCTCAAGTTGTCAGATACTCTGGAAGCTGGGGTAAAGCGTCCTACAACTTCACACCCATCCCTGTGCTTTGAAAATTCCTTGCTTCAGGTCTTCTGTGCAGCTCTTAAGGGCAGGACTTCATACCACAAAGTGTAAATCCTTCCTTAGAGTGTTTTCTGTTGTGAAATATTTTGCTTGTTGGCATGTTAGGCCATTTATTTAATGAGACAGGGCAAGCCCTCTGCCGATGCATTTCACCGCAAACTGATTGGAAATAAAGTCGCTAAAGTGGTGTGGCAAGATCTTAAACCTGTAATTATGGTAGCGGCCACCTTTTCACACGAGGCACCACTGGCAAGCTTGTGGATTTCTTCGCTCAATATAATTTCCAATTTTTTTTCTGAAGTCCGGCTTTGATATAATGCACTATTGTGGGTTATCTGTTTCCACAGCCTGATGTCATCTCATATTTACATATGCAGCAATATGTATGGTATTTGTTTTCATTTTATTTATTTTGCTATATTAAGGTTTGTCAGCAAGTAGTCCAGTTACTTGGTTAGGTTCTTGTTTTTATTGGTTCTAATTCCCACTGATAACATTAAATTTTAAGATCTTGGATATTTCCTTTAGCTAGAGAATTCTTCTTTTCCTTCAGCTGTTCTGTTAGAAACCAGCCCCATTCTTCCTGTCTTTTAATATTTAAAAATAATAAACTTTAAGGAAATTCAAAATCAATGCTGATTAGTTCTGATGATTTTAACTCATATTACAGATTCCTTTGCTACTTAGTTGACTTTGGCATGTGTGTCTTTGAATTTTAATTTAGTCAAACATATGCCTGTTGATTAAATTGCAAATATGTGGCACCTCTTATTTGAAGATAGCAATGTCACTTTTTGCTTAGCTTTGCAATACCCTTTTATGTCTGTTTTGATTAAAATGTAAAGAGTGCAGCATGGAGAGACTTAAGTGGACTGCCGTAAGTCAAATATTGTGTCTAGAGGGGAAAGCGATGGACAGTGGGAAGGCCTCAAGAGAATCAGTCTTGTTGTAGGCACAAACACGCTGCTTCATGGGTATTTGATCCATTAGAGAAATGTCTCCCATCCCACTCCTCCATATCTGACTTATCCTGCTGGTCTTCTGAACAGCTTTCTGCTCTTCCCGTTACCTCAGCAGCCTATGTACGACCATTTCCTCACGCCCACAGTTACCCTTCCATAGATGCAGTCAAAAGACTCCTCAGTTTGCTACTGATTTGCTCAGTCTTTTCTCTAGTACATTAACTGTCGAACATATCAGCTATTTTTTTTTCTTTTTATTTATCAAGTTTGTGATTCAAGGAACTTTTTTCCAAATGTATTTTAGATAATGCATATCGACTGTTAGCTTTTTTCTTCTACTGCCGTATGAATTGCTAGATGAGAGCGACTAAGATTCCCTGTAGTTTGATTTTATTCTGTCAGAGTATGCAAATCAGTTTTCTCCTTTGAGGTCATGCCAATCTGTCCTTTCTGAATTTCTTTTTTTGATATAAAGCAGTAAATAAATTGAACATATGCTAGAACAAATGTTGGAAGTCACTTCAGTTATTAGCCAGCATATAAACAAACTACAGCAACTGATGTATCCAAAGATGCTTAAGATACAGGTTCATTTTCTACTGATTTGTAAGAATTATTTCATAGGTATTCATTGAGTTTCCAGCTGGGCAGATTAATAAAAAGCTGGTCCCCAAGTTCAGCGTTTTCTGAAGATCAAGTCCAGCCATTTTTGGCATTTGAAACAGTTCTGAAGTCACCCCGCCCCCCCAATAAACTGAAAACTCAAACTCCTTTTAAATCACCTTCTGACAGCAATCCTAACTCCAGGCGCTCGAATGTTTACTAGTTTAAAACCAGTAATTGTGGTTTGAAAAGACAATACTGTTATTTTAAACAATTCTGGCTAACATAGATTAGCTTTTAGCAACATCATATTCAGGATAATCAGGATGATTACATGAATATCCAGTGTTTTCTATTTGCATATTAAATAGCCTCAAATTCAGCAAAGGATCTTCCATTGCATTATTGGTAAATGTTTTTTTTTCTTCATTTCTTGCTATTTGAAGTGCAGTAGAAAAAGTGGGATAGGAAATGTCTGAAGTCAGAAATGTATCCCTGTCCTTCAATTTTGTGGCAAATAATTGGGCCCTGAAGGAATTGGCTGTTTGGTTGTTCTCTCGGCTGTAGTATGTGTATGTTGGCTCTGTTTCTTATAGCTGCCTCACAGCAATACATTTTGGCAGGAGCCCTGAGGACTGACACCTCACAGCAGGAGAGGGGGAGAGAACGCTCTAAGTTGAGGGGTGAAGTTAATGTGATCCAGAGCCCCATTCAATGGAGATACCCACAAGGGAAAAAACTCCACAAACATTTTAGTAAATTCCGTTTTACTCTTTGGAAGGTAAATTCACCGGCAGATTTTTATCGTTCACTATATCCAGCGCTGGCTGCATGTCACTCTTATTAGCCTTTAAACCTTTTAGACAAGCTATTTTGCTCTACTAGCGTGTGGATAGTAATGTATCCGTGTAAGCAGTATGCATTGGGTTTGCTGGGTTTTTTGGGTTTACTAAGGCATTGCTGATTAAAATTTAGCTGGATTACCAGGAAATCTTTCACAAGTACTTACTAATTTAGGAGTATAGGTCTCATTTACAAAAGCGATGATGATGCTCAGGAGACCGGGGGGTTGGATAGTCCATGTGGATGTCAAAGTAGCAGTGAACAACTGAAGAGACACCTCACTGCTTTCAGGGGCAACGTACAATACTTGACTACTTTGAGCTAAATGGTTTAGGTGTAACGTTTGCATTCTGTTCCTTGTACTTAAACTCTGCTAACTCTGGAGCTCAGTTTCCCCATTTGTAAAATGACAGTAATCATTCTACTACCGATAGTAGTCGTGTTCCTGCCCTGCACAGCGGGTGTTGACCCTGGTGGAGGGGCATATGCAGATACTGGATACAAATGGATTACAGTTTCCTGGAACCTCAGGAGAATTCAGTTTTCCTACTGTTCAAGTTGTGTTTGAACATTGAAATGTGACTCTAGGCAAACATCTATGGGTAGTTAAAAGCAGAAAATCCTTGATCCTGTATAGTCATCCATTTTCTTTAGCGAGTCTTGGCCCAGCATGAGGATCTACTAGATATATTTGAAATGTAGGCCTGTTTTAATGCTGAGCATCATAATAAATGGTGAATAATGTTATATATTCAGGTACTTTTACAAAGCTCTTTTCGTGTAGTTCTTCCATATTTTCAAATAACAACACCCAATTAAGCACTTGAATTGGTGCTGCCCTCAGCAGAGATGTAATTAAGCAGGTGTTTAAATCCCTTGTTAAATTAGTCTCTTATATTTTTCTTTCCTAATCTACCATTACTATTTCTGTCCAGAAAAATAATGGGAAAACAAATGAATCCTGAAACTCTAGCTTCGGGCTTGTAAGGGTCAAACTATATCAACCATACAAAGTAGATCTATGGAATCTAATCAAATTTAGGTGAAAGCAAGCAGATTTAAATAGAGGCTGCTGGATAACAGCAGTGAATGGCAAAACATAGCTTCTCCGGGAAGGAAAAAAGTTAAATGGAATAAAAATCCACTTCCAAAAGGGCATTATGTGGCACTTTTCCCAACTAATGGCTTGACTGCTGTAATTCAGAATGCTCACAAAATGCATACATGGCCTGGCCATAAAGAGAATAGGGGAACAAAGAGGTTGCTAATTCAGTTACAAATGTTATAGATCAAGCTCTTTACTATTCATCCAAATGGAAATTTACACTAAATAACATTATCGTGAATTGGCTTAGCAACTTAATGGACTAAGACTCTCACATCTAACAGATTGCCTGGTCTCTACTAGGTCTTGAAAACTGTTTCTCTTGTGGATACCTTTAACCAAGCCTCAATATACTCTTGTTATGGAATAAATGAAATAAAGTCACATCATCATTTTCATTACATTCACTTAGCTAATAGGTGCATTAAATAGTTTCTGTGTAAAGTTTGATCCTGTCATGCTTATGGCCAGGGCAAGAGCATGCAAACTGGAGCCCAGTATGGTTTTATTTATTTAAGGATACAAAGCATCTCATCTGGGACCCTCAAAAGATTTTCTGGACCATTCTGGTCTTACAAGTTGGGTTCTTTGAGATTTCAGTACCAGGTACATTAATTGAAGTATTTCCGTTTTGATGTTTCTTGGTCCCAAGGCTGCTAGGTATTTCAGACCATTGTATTAATATTCATTAACGAGGTATGATATGTATCCTGCTATCCAGTTGTCAGAATTTGCTAATACTGTTTCGCCAGAACGGTGGTGAATGCACAGCAAGATTGGTCTTAAGACTATTCAGGACTTAGTAAGGAGGAGCTTACAGCCTTAAGAACATCATATATTGTGAAGGCTTATTTAAAGTAAAAACAGATGGGAGGAAAGGAGTGTGTATGTATGCAGATGTTTATGTAGATGGGCCCTACCGGTACTGGCTGATGCTGTAGCAGCTCTGCTGGTGCTGTGAAGAAGTAACCTAAAGTTCAGCAAACAAGACTTTTTCACATGTTTTAAATATGCCATTTCTCTTGTGCTGATTAACCATATTAGTTCAGCTTGATTTGGTGGAGCAAAATGCATGGTTTGGTAGCAAAGGGGCTCAGATTTCAGACTAGTATGAAAATTATATCCTGCATGATGTTAGTTCACCCAAAAAATGAGGCTTGTCTTTTGTTAGTGCACCTACGCTGAACTTCACAGTATTTCTAGGATAATTTGGGTGGAATCCATTTCTCAGTGGGTTTCCACGATGTACGATGCCTGCGGCCAGCTAAACTGCTTTCAAAAATCTGGTTTTGGATTTTGGTATCTTCTGGTTTGGGAAGTGATGAGGACTAGCTCTCTGAAGGCAGCTGGGACTCTTTAGCCTTGAGAAGAGAAAGCTTAAGGGGCTCTTATCAGCATATTCCCTGATGGGAGGGAATAAAAATGGTGGAGCCAGACTCTTCTGTGTGGTATCCAGTCACAGGACAAGAGGTACTAGGTAAAAACTGAAATACAGGAAATTCCCTTTAAACATAAGAAAAACCTCTTTATTGTGAGATTGGCCAAACACTGGAACATATTTCCCAGAGAGGCCGTGGAGTCTCCATCCTTGGAGATACTAAAAATCTCGCTTGACGTGGTCACGGGCAGCCTGCTCTAGCTCACCCTGCTTCGAGCAGGGATGTGGACTGGACGATTTCCAGAGGTCACTTCCAAACCACAACTGTTCTGTGGTTCTGAGATTTAAGAATCTAATCCATATTGAAAGGCAATGAAGATAAGTGTCCTAGACTTTTAAATGGCTTTTGAAAATGAGACTCAAGCCCCTCAGTCAGTTATAATGCTGAGTGGAGGAATAATGTAATACCCTGAAAAAAATTGTGTTCAAGTTCTGCGCACCCTTCAAAAAGCTTACACGTAAATGTATGGTTCTGATGCTTGATATGAAACACTTCAAAACTTTTTTAGTATGCTTTTAAATCCCCAAAGTGCCTCCATTTGTACAACTATGACTGAACACTTAAAATAGCCCTAATTATTTTTGTTAAATTTTGAATCCTAGATGAAGTAGCAAAATAACACATTTCTGCTTAGTTCCTTGATTATTAAATACAGACTGTGAAATACTATTGATGAAGAGTTCATTCCTTTAAAAGGTTACTCTCCTAAAAATAAAAAGGAACCAAGCAATGTTTGCTGTGCCAAGGCTCATTTCTTCTGCCTACGAGGGACAATAAGCATGCGATTTGAAAGGTCATCGGTTCTTTTGTATGCTAATAAACAATTAGTATGGCTGGCGGGGAAGATGTGGCATCAACTTCTTTAGAATGTATTTCTGAGCAAATTAGCCATTCATGACAAGTTAAGAATACGGAGGCTAACATCTCCTGGATGATTTCCTAGCCATCATTTCAGTCTCTGTGAAAATATTGCTGTTTAATCAGCTCTGGCTAACAATTATTTTTCTCCTTGACAAGCACCTTCTGGGACTTCAGTTCACCCCTGAGATTATTATTTTTTTTATTGTAACATTTTATAGCCGATAAGGAAAAAGGATTTAGAAAAATAAAATAACTGACTCTTCCTTCTAGGCAGTTATGATGTTGTATGCATATCAAATATATGTGCATAGAATCTAAATTTGATGTTACTCCAGTCATTTTATTGCAGTGGTAGCGGTGGAGTTTCACACATTCTCATAATTACAATCCTCCTCCCTTGCCCTCCCACCCCCTCACACACACACTGCTGCCACACAAAAACTGACCATCTGGTCAACATTTAGAAAGCAAAATAACTGTGATTGTGGATGGAAGCACCTAACTTGCTGAATGCCAGATACTGCAGTTTAAATAGTACCCACAAAAGACTTGCTCTTCCTATTTCTGAATTGCTCAGGAACATCTGCAGGCTAGCAATCAATTTTTTTTTTTTTTCCTAATCATTGGAAAACACATTTTAGAGTTCCTGGAATGACTTTCACCTCTCCTGTTTCTTTACTTGGCTTTCATATTAGTTCTGCCTGCCATTTTTTGGATGCCAAGGGATATTTTCTTACTAAATTTCTAGAATACAGGACACTGAGTCAGGATTCCCCCCCCCCCCCCAAACAGCAGAAAAGCTTCTGCTGCACAAATAAGTGCAGCTAAGTCAGGAGGCTGGGAAAGCAGAGTGCGGTAAGCAGGTAGGCTCCAAGCATGCTTTCTGCCTACAGTCGGGTTTCTTGTTAGAGTTACGTTGGGGCGGGGGGAGGTTGGAAACCTGTGTAAATCTGCAACTTCTCTTGCTCCCAAGAGCATCTAGCTGACATTGTCCTTCTTGCTCTGTCCCCAGGCTTTCTCCAGAGTCCATCCTTTTCAGCTCAGAAGTCTCAGGAGGATTACCCAGCACAACGTTTCTCCCAGGCTTAGAAAACACGTGGCTCTGAACATAGGGGAGAACAGGGTATGTATGCAGTGCATTTTTTTTCCTGGATGTGAGGTGAGCTTTGTATATTCTAATCCCAAGTGGAGGAACAAGCTGTGCATGTACTGGAGCTGGACAGAGTGGAATGACTTCTGCTGTGCCTGAAAAATCTCAGACAAATGATGAAAAGTTAGCAAACCTGCCTGGGGAAATGATAGGGCAGAAAACTTGCACGTATTCAGGTGAATGTGCACATAGGCATTTTCCACTTGCATCATGGTAGAAATAGAAAGTCCTCAGTTAACAATAGCTTGGTTGAAAGTACAACAGTTGACTCAAGTCAAGGAGATGACTACTGCCAGTCTAGCACATTATCTTCTGCAATTACTACAACTACAAATACTGGTCAAGACAAACACTGGAAATAATGATCATTATCTTTTGAATAATTTCCTGTCTCCTCCTTTATGCAGCTCCCTTAGTCAACAAAAATATTTAAGTACTTGAGTTAAGTAGATGGCACCTTTTGTTTGTGGGAGATGCTTGTATAGCATCAAGACAGAACCTAAAATATCTTTAGCTGCTTCTGTTACATTGAAGCTTTCAGTTTACAATTGTATGTTGATGGTACAGGGGTCTAACTTCTCTTGTTTTTCTTTGTTTATTTTTAATTAACTTTTTTATTGTTTTCAGCACACAAAGCAATCAAATTATGGCATTTAGAGAACATTAGTGAACAGAGATACAATCCTCCATAAACAGTAAACAAGGGAACATTTCTTAGGCAAGGGTTGCACCACTCGCGACCATACAGGAAAGCATTACATAGCACATAGGGCATGACTGATGGCATGTAAGGCACCAAGAGAGATAAATGACTGGGGGAAGAGTGGAAGAGTTCCTCATTAAACAGCATTTTTTAAATGAATTAACTTGGTAAATGTGATACGCAAGAGGTACAAATAAAGTGTTCTAGATGCCAGAGGAACTTTCTAAAATCCTCATAATAAAAGTTGAATTTAGATTTCATTTATAAATAGGTTTTAAAGGATTAATACAAAAGTGAACAGGGTATTGATTTTCCCTCCTAGGAATGTTTTTGAGAGTGCTAAAAGTTTGCACATGAAGACAAAGCAAATTTTCAAACTTCTTGTAAAGCTGGAGGGTGTGGGAGGGCAGAGAAAAACACACAGAGGCTTGACCAGTTTCCATCCTCTAAACAGCATGGTGATCCAGGCACTTCTGTGCCAGTAGAAGGCTGAACTTCAAGTCCTTGTTCAACTTGATGCAGACTGCTTGGCTTCTATGCTCAAGCTAGCTAATACATGTTTATTAGCTACCTTAATAAATTGTTATTTATAGGTTTGAAGACTAGAAGAGACCATTCAATCATTTTGTCTGACCCTTTTTACAAAGTAGGTCACAGAATTGCCATATTAATGTCAATTGATTGCTGTAATTAAGGGGTCAAATCAGTGAAGACATTGCTTAGAACTGTAGGTTATACTCACGTCTAATAACTTTTCTAGATGGACTACTACTGATGATGCCACTATGCTAATAAAATCCGTTTATCATTGATAAACTAGTCCTAGAACCTCTTTTTCATGAATAATAATTATTAAAGCCAATTTAGAGATGGTCAAAGGCAGCCTCTAATTTTGAATACTCTATGTACAGCTTAAGATAGTCTAGGCCTTATTTCAAATGTATTATTCACAAATCTAACTCAAATCAGTAAGTGCTCTTTACCTGCACAGGCTCCAAAGACTAGGCACAAGGTACTTTGTGCTGTACAACCATTAAAGACTGAACTGAAAATCTACAAATAGAGCTGGAAAATAGAGGGGATTTTCATCCTGAGATTTTGCAATTTTATTTCTCCCCAAACCAAAATGGCCAAGGAAGATACTTTAGAATTTTGTACAACGCAGCATAGTTTGCAGTATGCTGATTTGTCCTTTCCTGTGTTTTAGAATATAATCTTGAAACATAATGGTTAGGATGAAAATTTTGAATTAGCCAGAAACAACTTGATTATTCTTGGACAGTTCTTTCTATTGAAAAGTCAGGTTAGAAACTCTTCATTCTGCTCTGACTAGAGGCAGCCTGTGAAAATGAATTTACGCTGTTCTCTTATATATTTCTTCAGCATTTATGATACTGGCAAGGGCCAAGTGTGCATGTGAATGCAGTGCTGGACAACGCGTCTCAACCTTGGACATCTGAGGGAGCAGTTTTGGTGTTGAGAGGTCAGTTCCGGCTCAGCGCTTCCTTTAATTCTGGGCTCCTTTGCTGAGAATGATAAGAGTTGCCTCAATTGGTGCTTTTTTAATGTATCAGTATGTCAACTGGGAGATCGCCCAAAACGAACGTATCTGATATAGGACATCTAAGAGCTCTCTTCTTTTTAAATTTCTGCCTGACCCAGATTTGAACTGATGAGCTAGCATTTAAAACACTCGGTAATAATGACCAACCTCCACATTATCCAGGAATTATAATTGAAAGACAACTACTTTGGGTGCTTACTCACAAGCCTTTTTTAATGGGGTTTTGTCTCCTGATCATGTGTCTGTAGAATTTAGTTGAAAATCAAATGCTGTGGAAAATTTACATTATACCCCTGAGTTTCATTGAGCAGAGAGCACTTTTCAATTCAAGAGTGAGCTGCAAAGCTTAAACCGGGCAAAGAATTCATTATTTTAATGATAATAATTTACACTTGCATGGGAGCTTTCATCCAAGAAAATATCATGTTAGAATTTTCCATTCATAGCCTCTCCACGATGGGGTAATTTCACCTTGATAAGCATGTGTATTATATTTGCCTTTGCTGTTTGGGAAGGAAAAAATGAAGATTATTATAGTTTGTACAGTTGAGTGTTTATACCCCTGTCAATACCCCTATTATGTAAAATTAGTCTACTGCTGTATACTTGGGGAAACTGAGGTAATAGTCTCCCGGGTCTATTCTGTTTCCTTGGGGTTTTTTTTCTATTAAAAGTAAATCGAAGCAGTAAGTGGTTTGCATCTCTGGAAATCAGGTTCCATTACTGAGAGCAAATCTAGTGGTCCAACTCAGCCGCGTCCTCAAATATAAAATCTTTTCTCTTGAAAGGGACTTCTCATCTGCTCAAAATGAAGCATCTGCTTAAGTGATTTGTTGAATGCAGAGGGTATGCCTAATGTTTTGTTGAACTGGAGGGCAAGTCTGTGGCAAAACTAGGGATGGATGGAACTCTGCAGCTCTTATTCTTACGGACTGATCCAACACACCTTATAGTCAGTGGAGATTTTTTCCATGATGTCAGTCAAGCTCTTAATATCTTCTACTATATGCAACGCATATAGTTCTTTTCTTCCTACACATGGTAAATAGAGCCAATGTTGCCTCTTTTGATGTGTAATAAATTCCCCATATAGAAGCTCTGTTTTCTTTCAGCTATTCTCTTTTTGGAGGCTCTGCATAAATATACAAAAGCCTATTTCTAATTTTATCTTTTTTTTCTTACGCAATTCTCTATGCACTGTTTACTTATTTAAAAAATGAAATTGCCTTTTTTTTTTTCCTTTTCCAAAAAGCTGTGGGGAACCTTTCATTTAAACATGTGCAAGCAGCATAAGGCAGACCAATAACACAAAGTCAAAGCCATTTCATACAAAGTGTTTCAGAAATGCTAATTGATCTAAATGAGCTTAGAAAGCGTTTTACAGAGAAAGTATCCAAAACACAGGATGGATTGCAGGATACATTCCTTTAGTAATATATTACTGCAGTGTTTTGTTGCTGGATTTATATATCAGTTTTAACTACTAGTCTTGATTATGTCATAAAGGTTTCATAGATTATTATTGGAGGTTTTTTTGCTCTGCCAGTAATCTCCTTTATTAACTGGTGCTTGAGAGTGACAAATTTTGATCAAACTTAAACTTTTAATGTATTCCAGTTAGTGGATGCATATGACATTATTATGTCTCAGTTCATCATTCTCACAAGTGTTCTACTGCTTTAAAAAAACCCCAACACTTTGGCTCTGCAAAACTTAGAAAACACTCTGGTGTCATCACTAAAGACAAAACTGTTAAAGCAATTAATCATTTCAGCCACATTCTACTTGGCAAAGAAAGAAATAATATGTTTTTATTATTTATTTTCTCAGGCACGTATATTAAAAAACCCCCAAAATGATAATTTTGGACTGCCTACAGGAATTCATTCAGCACAGTAACATTTAATGGCTTGGGTTAATGGATTTGTTATTGCCACATCTGGAAAAATGGGGAGTAGTTTTTGTTCATATTTTGATGAGAGTAACTGAGGTACAGTAGTGATTAAAAGTAGTATTTATTTATTAAAGAAGGTGATTACCATTCAGCAGTATGTAGCCACTGGCCCAGAGAATCATCTCTCCAGCAGACATCTTTGGATTGTCTAATGCAGTGGGATTCTGTTCGTTGACCAGAACTAGAAATATTCCACAGATTGTCCAAAGGTATTCCAAAAGGCATTTCACTCGGGAAATCCCAGTTTTGTGTGCTCAGATGGATTTTCAGAACAGTGTTTGGCCCTCTTTGGAAGAACCATTTTTACATCTGAATATTTAAACCACTGTCGCAGGAAGATGGCTGATTGCCACCTCAGAATTTTTCTGCCAACTAACTTGGGAGGAGAGCCTTAATGGTTCAAGGATTATATTGTATATCTTTGTCAGCAAGCAGCATCTGTCAGAGAAGCCAGTCTGATGAATTCCAGCAAATATCCCCAGTAATGTTAATCCAGAGACCAAGGTTCAAGAGGGACTGAAAACAAATATGTGGACGTAACATTAACTAAAGCTCTTCATTACTTGCAAGATAACTTTATTTCTCCCTATCCCCCCTTCTTTCCTTGCTTTCTTTCCACCAGTGCCCTTATTAATGAACTATGAAAGCTGACATTTCCAATAAGGAACAATTAAATCTGAAACTGAATTAAATGAAGTCATTCATTTGCAAAATATTAGCTAACTAGCATGAGGATGGTGAAAAATGATTGCAAGTCATGGGGAAAAAAAAAAGAGTAAATTAAGTCTGACTACATTAATGTTCTTTAAATACTTCTGCTGCTCAGAAAATTAAATGGGAAACATCTTATTAGCTACCTTACTTATAAGGTAGTAATGGGTATATTCAGCATGACAAGTACTACAAGACAGAAATCCTTCATAGATGTCAGTGTAAGTAAGGTACTTAAATTCTTAACTTTCAGCACCCTTTTCTTGCAAAGGTACTACAGCAGGTCTGGAGCAAGAAATGTAATGTGGTAATTGCATTTAACCTTACAGCGCTAGTGAAAGGCAGTAATGATGGCCCTTCCAGCCTTCAAAATATTTCAGCAAGGCTCTAAGGCTTTTTAATCCAGGGAACAGGGTAAGAGGCAATGTCTTTGGATGTTTGTTTGAGTTGAATGTAGTTAACCACATCGCAGTATTTTTTCAGCACCAATGGAAGGAATTTGCTGGGTCGTCCTCTGTTTCAGTAGCGTGGAAAGTGCTCACAGAATAAGGACAGAAGCAAGAACTCATCCTAGGGGAGTTGATTCAGCAAATACTATGGACAATCCTCCAGACAATTGACTTTTTCAGCCTTTTTTCTGTTAAACTTTATAAGGACAGAATTCACGTGAAACGTCAGTGGTTCAAGGCTTAACTATGTCTGCCTCATTTTCAGTGTTCTGATGGCTTTACATGGATGCAGAATTTTTTTCCTGTATGAGAAACTTCAGCCAAAGAGCTAAATTTTTGAAAGCTAGTAATCAACAGCTGGTACTAGGTTATTTCTCATAAAATCCAGCCACTCACACTTGTTGCTCTTGCAGTTGGATTTTTCAGGCTGTCCATCCAACATATACCCAACATGCTGATCCCTTTAAAACCTAACCCAAACAAGATATGCAAACACTGTAGGAACATAATGGAAAAGAACACACATTGCTTAATTTTAATGGAATGATGATTTGCTGTGACCAATGCCAGCTTAAGGTTTGCCATGCTACTTAATGCATTTTTATTTAAAAATGCTTTTTAAGTTTATCTGTGAACCTCTGAAGGCTCAAGTTAATTTTGCAATCAGTTATTCTTATGGGGATTTGTAGAATTCACAGCTCTTCCATAAGAATTTGAGTTTTACTTGAATTAATCTAAAAAACTCTAACCTTCTTGCATACACTCTGCAAAACCAAAACCCTGTGTGCTCCGCCCCCCCCCCCTCCGCCCCCACCGGGCTGAGGAATATTTGGAAAGGAGAAATAGAAAGAGATTTGGACCCAGGTTGAAAAAGGCATTGATTTCCTCAGTTATACTTAAGGCCCTTTCCTTTTGTAAAACAAATAACCTGAATAAACATGCCAGGGAAGATTAAAACCTCATTAAAAAGTGTAAACAGAGTGCAAAGAAGAAGAGAGGGGAAAAAAAAAGAAAGCTTGGCTGAATTGAATAATGGTAATAATAAAATCACTAAACAATATTGCTAGTTAAAAGTCCTGTTAAAGTGAATGTACCGTTGAGATGGGAAGCAGAGCTGCTGTTATCTAACAGTCAGGATGGAGATTTCTTTTCAATAATTTGATAACATTTTAATGAATAAATTAATAACATTATCCAGGAAATGGAGTTCATAGATAAAGTCAATTCCTTGCCAGTTCCCAAATCTAATCAGAGAAGTTCTGTTTGGGGATGGTCAGCAATGATGCATGTGTTCAGCAATATTTTTCCCTGCCTACCTAGAAGGAGACACAACTGCTGAGGCTACCATTATGGCACTGCATGCATAACAGGTTTACTTCACAATATTAATGCAAATTATAGCTTTAAGGCTGGCAATTATGCATTTTTATTTTACTGAGGTGAGCAGGATTGTTGCATATATGCTTTAAAAATGCTAAAGAAAACAACTCTATCTTCTTTTTAAGTGACGTACTTTTAAGGACAAATTCACAGAAAAGGAGAAATATTACTTGTTATAGAAGAAGCACTTCAGCAGATTTTGAGAACAGGATGAAGTTGTGTTAATGTATTGCCAATGCATAAGATCTATTCTCAAGATTTTTAATTTAAATGGGTAAGGGAGGGGAAAAGCAGTAGACGGAAGAAGTTAACAAAGGACAGGGCAAAACGAGTGCAGAGAAGTAACATTTCCATAGCAAATGACGGGATCAGGAGAAGGAATTCTATTTTGAATAGAATTTAAATTTATGATGAAATTTAATAGAAGATTGGAATCTGACTTAGCACAAGTACCTTGTGATTATCACCTTTATTTCACTTTGACAGAAGACTGCAACAGTAAATACTGTAATTGTCTGCCTGGCCTTTCAGTCAAGATCAAGCACTGGAATTTTAATAATAAGACCTTTATTCAAGGCTCCAGAGATACCTGAGGTAGTGATGAATGAGCTTGTATGCCTTCACAGCAGTTCTGTGTATGCGAGGGTGCTAGCTTGAGTGCTAGGAAGAGTGTAGCTGTTAATAGTTCACTTGAGCTAATTAGCCCTGGTTCGTTCTTTTAGCTTATGAAGGCATTGTGTGATGTAGACGATCTCTTGATACCACAACATCATTTATAACACAGTGCCCCAACAGCACTCATCATTTCAACAGCCCACCTGACATCTGGAGAAAACCCCTCTGTTTCCTTTTGAAATAACAGGATGTAATCCTCGTCCTCTCCAAAATATTTGTCAGATAGCTGCTCTTTGTCTAATATCATCCATGTGCTGTCAGACTGCTTCCTATTTTTTCCCTTCACCAGGTCTCCCTAATAATACTTTACAAACCAAACCCAGGCAGTGCATCCAATGGTGTTAGTGAAATAGCAGTACCGAAAAGACTAGTCTTGACATGGGACAACCGCAGCAAGGAAGCTGCTCCGGTGCAGGAGCAAACTGTCGCTGTAGATGCAGTCTAAGTGACTGTAGCTCTTACACTGACAGATTGTGCTGGTTTTGGCTGGGATTGAGTTCATTTTCTTCATAGTAGCTGGTATGAGGCTGTGTTTTGGATTTGGGCTGGAAGCAGTGTCGATAACCCAGGGACGCTGTCGTTCCTGCTGAGCAGGGCTTACACAGGGTCAAGGCCTTTTCTGCTCCTCACCCCACCCCACCAGCGAGTGGGCTGGGGGGGCCACAAGAAGCTGGGAGGGGACACGGCCGGGACAGCTGACCCCAACTGAGCAAAGGGATATCCCACGCCATAGGACGTCATGCTCAGCATGTAAAGCTGGGGAAGAAGGAGGAAGGGGGGGATGTTTGGAGCGATGGCGTTTGCCTTCCCAAGTCACCGTGACACGTGATGGAGCCCTGCTTTCCTGGGGATGGCTGAACACCGGCCTGCCCATGGGAAGGAGTGAAGGAATTCCTCGTCTTGCTTTGCTTGTGCGGGCTTTTGCTTTCCCTATTAAACTGTCTTTATCTCAGACCACGAGTTCTCTCACTCTTACCCTTCCGATTCTCTCCCCTATCCCATGGGGTGGGGGGAGCGAGCGAGCGGCTGGGTGGGGCTGAGTTGCCAGCTGGGGTTAAACTGCAACACAGGTCTTCTGTGGTTTGCTCTTCATGAATGCTTTTCCTCATGCAGTTCTCTCAAGTACTTCATACACATTGTGACTCTTAAGCTCTAGTGCTAAATACAGAGCATTACTTCAGCCAATGTTGAAATTTGTTTAATATTTCTGCCCTGATTGAGGAAGGTGTTTTTCCACTTGCAGGGCTTGAGAAAGCTACCTGGAGCCTGTCTGTTTAAAACACCTCACAAAGATGGGTAGCTGCATTTCATACAAAGCCCAGTGAGGTTTCCTGCAGAATGTGCCTGGGATCACAAAGATGACATGCTTGGAGAGAAATCAAACCCATGTTTAGGCATTCCTCTTCCAGAGCTTCATCTACTCAATCATGTTTCCCAACCTTTTACATATGATGCCCACAATCCTCCTGACGAAGCAGTCCATTTCGAAATGCAATCATCTTGTATAACACGATGTACAGCTCTTCACTAAGAATATTATATTCTCATTGCAGAACAGTTAGTTTGCTTTTTGCTACTTCACATGTGTTCAGTGTGAAAAGATGTCTGAAGTCTCTCTTTCCCAGCTGGGAGAACTGTACTTGCCTAATCATATTGTCAAGTATAGCAAGTTCCTGCCGCAGGGTGAGGGTTCTGTTTATAAATAAAAGATATTTATTTTCCAGCCCCGGTTAAGTATATTAATGTAAATGCTGTTGTTATACTTGTGCCCTGTAGATATGACTAGTTCTCTAGGGACAGCGAGAGAGAGAAAGGCGCATATAATAATTTGTTTTTCACTAATGACAGCAATAGATTCACCTTGATCTGCTTAACGGTATTCATTTCCTGCTAAGGAGTCACTATATTGAAGTTTATTCCAGGAGTTTATATAGATTGCAAGATGCTCAGATTTGATTAGCAAGATGTCTCACATGCGATCCTGCAAGTGGATCAGTCTGTATTTGAATGATTTACAGTCTCCTCTAGGTTAAATTTTATTAAAATGATTACTCTGTGGTAAGTGCATTTAAGCAAAAGCTCAAAGTCTTGCCTGCATTTGAAAAGGTGTTGAAAAACAAAGTTAGTTCACATTTTTCTTTCTGGGGCTGACTGGGTAACTGTAAATTTTTAGACCAGCACAGCCTGCTCTGATGTACTTCACCTGCCAGAGGCTGCAAGGGGATTTTATAATCACCAGGGCCTGCCAGGCCAAGGGCTTGTGTGAGCGCACCGAAGTCCTCTTCCCTTCACCGCTTTCGGCCTGCGCATTTGGGCTGCAGAATATGCTTTATTCCACTCTCTGCATTTGCAGGTTGAGCCCGCAGAAAGAGCATAAAGCCGGGCCGGTACCGGAGCGGTGCAGCTGTGGTGGGTGCGCGCGCTTCAAATTCAAACCCTGACCGGCAGGGGTGGGTCCTAACGGCCCCAACGGCCGCCGAGCCTGCCCCGCCGGCGGAGGGGAGAGGGCGGGCGGGGAAGAGGAGCCAGGGCTCGGCTTTGTGCAGGGGTGATTCTCGGCTTTGGGCAGGAGAGTGCTGCTCAAGGTGTGGTGCGTATCCAGAGAAGGGCAGCGGAGCTGGGGAAGGGGCTGGAGCACAAGGCTGATGGGGAGCGGCTGAGGGACCTGGGGTTGTTCAGCCTGGAGAAAAGGAGGCTGAGGGGAGACCTCATCGCTCTCAAAACTCCCTGAAAGGAGGGTGTAGAGAGGTGGGGGTCCGTCTCTTCTCCCAGGTAACAAGTGACAGGATGAGAGGAAATAGCTTCAAGTTGCACCGGGGGAGGCTTAGACTGGATATTAGGAAATTTTACTTCACTGAAAGGGTTATCAAGCATTGGAACAGGCTGCCCAGGGCAGTGGTCGAGTCACCATCCCTGGAGGTATTTAAAAGACATTTGGATGAGGTGCTTAGGGACATGGGGTAGTGCTGGACTTGGTAGTGTTAGGTTTACGGTTGGACTCGATGATCTTAAAGGTCTTTTTGAACCTATACGATTCTGTGATTCTGTGAAGGAGCAGGGAGCCTCTGTCCTGAAGACGAGGCAACAGGCAGGAGCATGTGCGCAGGCAGTGTGCGTGTGTTGTCTCCTAACGTAGTTACCCACGAGAGAAAGGGAGGTTTCTGTATATTACTGAAAAAACAGCCGCAAAGAGGGAGAAGAACCCTCTTTGAGCGGAAGGTACGAGGCTGAGCATGGGGATTTGGCTTGGGAAAGGTTTTGAGTGGTTACTTTCTCCATACAGTGGAGGAGGTTTGTATTTTGGAAATGCTGGACAAAATGGCTGCTTGGAGGAAAGGCTGAAGGCTTCCTTGCTGCCTGATTTGGTCCCTCCCTTTGGAGTTTGGTAGCCTTATACCAACCAAGAGCTCAACTAGAGCTCAGGTTTGTCACCTAATGAGAAGTGGAGTCAGCCTGCTTCATCATGGGCCTGTCTGAAAACAGTAAATATCAGCACTGTGAAAGGCAATGAAAGTGGCTCTTTTTCATACAGGCCCTCTTGCAGCAAAACAGTAGTAGCTCTTCTCTGTCCTATTGCTATTTATTGCCTACCTTGGACTTCTCCTGTCCTTCTGTTAAACGTTTCTGTTTGTGTAACTGTGAAAATCCTGGTCAGCGTTACTGGTGTCTTATGACTCTTGCCATAAACTTATGTGCTGTTTATGTTAAAGGCTTTATAGTTGTGTGATCGTGAGGAAGTTTAGTTTAATTTTAAAATATGTCCTTAGTCCTGGTGGCTGCCAAGGAAGGCTCAAATATTTAGTAGAAGTTGTTTCCTGGAACAGAAGGCAAAGCAATACCCAACAGTTCATGTTAGTAATAGAGTAGAAACTAGCATGAAGCTCATGGAAGGTTCAGGATAGAATACTGATGGATGAGATGGATAGGAGATACTATCAGCACAGTTTTGGAGGAAGTCATTCTATGTCTTGCTGTCGCTATATATGAAGTGGCAGTGTAAGAATGGATGGGAAGAATCATCCCCTTTACTAAAAACTAGCAAAATACTTAGAAGAGGAACAAAAATCCTGTTCTGATCTTTCATAAGGAGATACCAGGGCTATTTAGGAAAGAAGGGGAATGGACAAATTAGAGATGGCTGCACAAACTGAGTAATTCATGTTACTTAAGTTACAGTAATATTCCAGTTTATACTGGGGATATGTGATGATAATAGCAAAAGCCCTACAAAAAGTAGCAATTCACTGGTATGAAATTTTTTTTCAGCTCATCTTTGCAATGTGGAGAGGAAAGATGGTTTTGAGGCAGAGAGGATGTAGGATGATGCTACTTGATAAGGTAAGACTCCCTCCATGCGGAAGAAAACAAATGAGTTTATGCCTTCCAGAGACTAGAAATTAGATGGCATTTCACATTGCTTTTTTAAAATAGATGTGGTCTGCAATACCCAAGGAGAAATACTTTATTTGGCTTCAATTAAGAGAGCTCATTCTGTTTTATGAAGGAAAGAGATATCAGATTTTGTCATTACGAGGTTTATTTATGCACACTTAAAATAATTTTTGCATGTTAATGCTATTTTGAGATTTTTGTTCTCAGCCAGAGAAGTGCTACGTGATGTCTGAAGAGGATGGATCTGCTGTTAATTACAGTGAAGCCTATCTAGAAGTAGTTCAAACTTGAGAATGGTATACTAGAAAGGCTCTGCGTTTTCACGGGTGTTGGCAAGATTTGGCTTTCAGGCTTTGTCTGGATTGATAAGAATAGCAAGTCTTCAGTGCTAAACTTTATTTATCTTCTTCCTTCAACTTAACAGAGCTGTATTTTATCATTGCAAGGCTGGAAATTGTGGCTAAAATTGAGATGGTACTGAGTGGACCATGTAATGACTGCAACAGATTCTGCTTGTCTTCCTTCTAATTCAAAGGAATACAAAGGACAAACCAATGCATTTTACTAATTTTACCCAATTGTGTGTTATACAAGAAAAGAAAAAAAAAAGTTAAATCTTCCCAAAAGATTGTCTTTGTTATGTTCTTTTTCATATTGGAAATTGCTACTTATTTTATCAAATACTGCAGAGTTCTGCTAGAAAGAGCAATACTGCAATAATCTGTATGGGTCTTGAATGAACAGCCTTACCTGATGTTGAAGCTGCATTCTGTCTAGTAGTCTGTGGTAGGGAATTCTTTGGGCTGAAAATTGAAACTGCAGGAGTGTTGAAAATTGTTTTTTGGAGTTTGCATCTCATAGCCTGGCTTGGACGAGTCAGTTGTGGACAGTGAAAGCCTCATTACTGGCTTAGAAAACATGTTGATAATGATGCAAAAATGGTAGTGATGCAGCATCCAAATGAAAATAATTAGCATATTTGCCTTGCTATTTAAGTCAGTTATTCCCTAATCAGCTGTCCCAGAACCTCCTGTCCCCATAGGTGTATAAGTTTACCCGGGGATTTCAGGTGTTAGTATTATCAGCATTAATATTGTTGTTAATTAAGCTTGAACAGGACTTATGAACTAGAGACTGGAAGTATGGTACAGCAAGACAGAAAAATACTGAAAAAATGCAATACAAGGCAATGTTGCTGCCTATTTGGATCCATTTGTAAACTTAGGTGCATGTCAGCTTTTTGTTTGCTTTGTATTATCTTAGAAAAAAATGCAATGCTGCCTTTTAGGAGTGAAGTAATCGTGGTCAGGACTAGATATGAAATGCCAAAGAATCCACATTTGGAAACAGATTTTAATGAGAAGCTAGTAATCAGCGTTGTTGGGACAGCTATGGGTAGACATGCTGATGTGAAGGTCTAGTTACATGGGCCTTAGTTTTGGTCCTGCTAGTGTTGATTTTGAAACATCGGTAGAGGAAGACAAACCCTTTACTTAGCTACCTCTATGGGAGTTCGAAAGCTTAGGTTTGATGTTTGTATTAATATCTGTGTGTTAACATAAGGCTCTCTTGCAAGCACAAATATTTCTTACATAAATTATTTAGCATTCTCTATTAAATATTTCAGAACAACCATAAACTTTTATCAGTCACTTTAATTGACAGGCTCCTTTAGTTCTTTTTTGTTTTGAATAATTAAATCTTTCTATCTTCATTAAAAAAAAAAACCAAAACCAAAAAACCAAACATCTCAAAATCTGTGCATGTTCTTACTGTGTTCCGTGCCTCGGCATGTTCTTATTGTGTTGCTTGTCCTCAGAGTTTCTCTTTGCCTTATGGCCTCAAGAAAAAATTTCACTGACTATTTTCCTGGAGTTTTTAGATCTTGCAAGAACTCGTATCCCCCAGTGGTCCTTCTCCTAGAGGTATTTCACACTTCAAATCAGTGAGACAGGAGTGCTCTTACTTTAGCGTTCGGCTTTAGTCTTTGTGTAGTACTTACTGTTCTGTGGGAAGAATAATTAGCAGTAACATTTGAAGTCATGTGGTTCCCACATGCTCTGCAGGGGGTTCGCAAAGAATCAAACCCATCTGCTGGGTGTAACATTAGGGGTTTAGAAAATCTAAATAAAACTCTAGTCTTGCAATCAGATCTGTGAGCATTGTTTCTTGTGTTTCTGGAGGATTCCTATTGATTTCACTGAGGATCCCAGCTCTACTCAAAGAATGAATGCCTCAATGTGCAACTTACTGGTTGAGATGCAAACAAGTGAAATTTTGGTCCAGTGTTGCAATTACCTTATACCTTGTATCAAATACATTCTCCTTTGGTTTTGTCTTATGTTTTCTGGTACAGCTGTTGAATAATGTAGTTGTGTTTCTGGTCCTTTCAGAATAAAAGTTCTATGCTTAAGAGATAATAAATAACTAACCATATATTAAGTTCCTAAGATACTTTGACATGTTGACCAACATAGTAAGCTCAGTTCAGTATCTTCCTTCTACTTCCAGATGCTTAAGAGGAAATGATACATTGCTGTCTTACTACTTGTTGAAGGCTTTTGCTCCTTGTCAGGGCGCTTGGCCTTGGTGAAGTTGTGCATCTTGGTTGAAGCAAACAACCTGCAATGCTTTCTCGCTATGATTCTCCTTGAAGAGGAAGTTTTAAAAGAAGGCCTTGCTTTGAGGTAGGAAGTAGGTCTTGATTATCCTATCAGAAGTTCAGGTCTGTGAATAGTTACTAGATATAGAACACTACAAAACAATGCTCATTTCACTAAGCACTATGAAGTTTAAAGAATGCATAACGGGAATGTGGGCTGTAATGAGTAAAAATGCAGCAGCAATGGGAGCCATGGTAACACTGATGAGAGGAGTCTTGGAGAAGAATGTAGGATTTTGGCAATGGCAGCAATAGTTCTGGGGAAAGACCGCAGCCTCTTGCACACTGGCACCCCAGACTGAGAGTAGGGGAGGAGCATCCTATTCTGGACCTGTTGTTAATGTGGAACTAATGCTGAATGCCTAATGCAGAATTCAGGTTTGGCTGCTGTTTGGCTTTGGCTGCTGTTTGAGACACGCTGCCATACGGTTAACACCAGTTACATCACTCTGGCTTGTCTAAACATGTAAATTTGCTTTCCTTCATCTACTTAATGACCTGTCTTGCTTTCTCAGAGAAATAGTGTTTAAAAAAAAATAAATCAAAAAAATAGGCAACTTGTAGACACTTTAATAAAATTTAAGATTTAATAGTATTTGCAGTAACTTATCTTGTTTGGGTCTACCTCAGACTGGAGCAAGGTAAGGCTTGGGCTGCCCAAGAGGTACAATTTTGTATGATCAGTTTTGTGGATGACAAGGGTAAGGGCTTCCCCCCACCCACCCCCATTCCAAACACATCTGAAGAAAGCCCAGGGTTCCTGAATTAGCTTTTAGTGCTTATTCTCCAGTTCATGCTTGTTTTGTGTAATATAGGGGGGAAAAAGCTTCTGTTGCTGTAATATAAAGAGTAATCTTGGTTTTGTTGTAAATAGATAACAGCAGCATAGTATTTAGTTCAGTGACTCAATTCCTCAGCAAATAAACCTCTAGTCTCAATTCTATGCCTGGTAGCTATGAGAGATTCTGGCTGCAAAAACATCTGCTTGCACCTTACTCTCAACAGGTCATGACACTAAATCAGCCTTTCAAAAGTAATTAGGGATCTTCTGATTTTTATATGTGTGTGATGACTTGGAACTGCTTGACTCCATTTGTCCCTGTCTGTTTATACCACAGTGGGCTGCTAAACATTTTGTCATGTGTTTTGTAAACACAGATAATCTGTGTCTGTAGTATTTAGCATTCTCTGTATGAAATTACATCAAATGTTCAATTGCAGGGAATGTCCTTGTTTCTTTTTTGTTGTCGTTTGGGGAGACAGAAGTTCTTCAGGGTGTTTTCTGCATGAGAGTCTACCTTGCTGAGATCCTGCCCTTTCTGCCTGCTGCTGTTTTTCCAGACTTAAACCAACCAAACAAAATGAAAAAAAGAAAACCTTAATTATTAGCAGTAAACAGGATCTTGGGAAGTGACAGGGAATGAAGGAAAGCTATTAAAATAACCCACAAATGCAAATATAATTCAATGCACGTCAACTATGTAGCAAATACCATGTTATTGAGTCTTAGTTCAGGTGCCATCCAAGATCAGAAATACCCAAAGAGGTGGATAGACGCTGCATAATGACATATATCTGGGACAACAATAATTAAACAACTTCAGTTATTCTTGTTTTGTTATGCAAACAGTATTATCCGGCTTATTTTTTCAGATTGGGTAACTCAGACTCTCTTGACATACAGTTTCCTGTAGATTCAGCAAAGAGTTTCACTTAAGCAATGTGTCTTTAAAGCTTGGATTCCCTTCTTCCCCTTCTGTCCTCCTCTGGTTCTTGTATTGACTTTATTCTTGTGGCGTCTAAGTGGCTGCAAGCTTGGAGTAAAATCTTGACCCTGTTCAGGTCGATGAGAGTTTTGTCAGTGGCTGAAAAAAAGATAGGATGTAACATATAATGATTATTAGAGCATCAGACTTGATTCCTGTTGAGAAAAACGCTTCTTATCCCTGCTGGTTCCAGTGTCAGTGACCTTCCTTCCTGTCCTCAAAATCCCATCATCCACAAAAATAAGTACATAAATACATTAGTTGAGGGAAGTTGGGAAATGAACACATCCTCTAGTGGATCTCGAAGTGTTTGTCTTTCCTTATCAGCCCCATAATGATAGTGCAGCGATGGCAGCTTAATGATAGCAGCCCCAATGACGCCATTCAGTGCCAAAGAGGTGAAGATTGCACATTTTATTTTGGAAAATAATTATGCAGCTAATTACAGCACTTGACTTTCGTCCTTCCCTTCCCTGTGTTCTTGGGGAGGCTGGTTTGCTCAGCTTGCAAAAGACTGCGTCAGTTATTCTAAAGGTCAAAAGACTCTTGTATTATGATTTGTAATTGCTAGTAATAGTGAATAAAATAAATACAGCATCATTTTGGATCATTTAACTCATTGCTTAACTTCTGTGTTACTAATTCTATTCTATTGTGTTACTAATTCTATTCTGTTGCGTGACTATAAGTACATACTTATCCAAGTGGTTGAAAGAGGAGGAACAAACCAGAAGTCAAGATCTGAACTCTCTGAAATTCGTTTCAGAAATTTGGAATCTGAATTCCAAACGTAGTGATCAGACCTAACGATGCAGAACAATCTGTCTTAGGACCATTTTTTAAAAAGTATGCAGCTGTCTACTAAAGACACAAGTGAATTTCAGGGCAAAGCATCTGCAATGCCATTTCAAAAGTACTGTACCTGAAGAATCTTAATAGATTTTGACTCCATATGGCTTTGAGATGTCAACTGGCTTGCTAAGAATTAAAAGTATGCTTGTATTTCAGTAAGCAAGCCGTAATATGTGTTTTGTACAGCTTTTTTCTGCTCCTCCTCCCCAAACCCTGCCTGGCAGCTATGGAGATGGATGCCCCCCTCCCCCTTTACTTACACCGTTGTTCTTGGAGAACTCTGGAGGCCAAATACAATTTCCATCCTTCATCCTCTGGTCAACTGTTCAATCCCAGGTTGTATAATTGCTCTGGCTTCAGAATGCAGTATGTTCCCTCACACTTCAGGTCAGCTGTAAGTCTTGATTCAGTCTGATTCATTTCAATTTGCATAATCTCCTCAGCCCTCTATATTTCATTTAGACACCAAAGATTTAGTTTAGTTACAGTCTTGTGTCATTTATCTTTTACTTGTCTTCTTTCAGAGTTTGATTTAATCCCTTTGGTTTACTTTAAAAGACTGATTTCTTATCCGCACAGTGCTTTATTCCATTGTGATTTTCAAGCCTTTGTATTTTCTCTCTGGATCTTCCTTATTGTGATATTTATTTTATACCTAGCGATAAACCGCCTTCATCTATGATCTTAAAGGAAGTAATAAATTTAACAAGCAGTGTCTAGGCCAGAAACCTACACGGGGACATTTGTGTACTGATGATGTTTTTGCCGGTGCTTTTTCTGATAATTGCCGTGCTGTTTCATTGGAGGTAGTCATATGAACTTGTTGTTTGGAATCCAGGGTTTATGTCTGACCCTGTCACTGCGTAACTACATGACATGTCAGTTCACTGTTGTCTCTTGTGCTTTGTCTAATTTTTTTGAAGATACTTGCTTTTTGAGTGTAGCACACTGCAGTCGTACGTTTAGTTTACAAGTTATACCCAAGTTATACCCAACTATCTGATAATGCCAAAATGCTTGAACAAGTGGTGACTTGTAGCATTTGCACAAGACATTTTTCTCTGGGTAAATTTTCTGGATCTGATTTCCTTTATTACTGCCTGGCAAATATGACAAACTATCTTACTAATAATTTTCTTTTTAATGGGAAAATGGTACTGATGTGTAGAATTGTTTTACTAATAATATGAACCTTCCACTTAAGTACTTTGCCTTAGCTGAGCTAGGTTCTCTTTGTACGTTTTTGGCTTTAAAAAAGAATATTCCAGGGCAAGAAGAGCAATATTAGAGAAACAATGGTTGCAATTCATTCCTCCCTAACTATTTTTCTGTGCAATTTCTGATGTAAAATAAAAATCTGACTACTGTACTTTGCATCTACAACTTTAAGAACATGACTGATCAGATGAGACCATATGTAAAGGTCTGTCTTTGTCAGCAGTCCCACTTCTAACAGTGTCTAATACTTGATGCTAAGGAAAAATAATATTGAGACTAGGGCAAATACAGAATAGCGAGTGATCCTTTTCCTGAAACTTCTCCCCAGCTTCTTTGAAATAGCAGTTCAGAAACTTCAGGAGGTAAAGGTGGCATCTAGGCAATTGGGTTTTTATTATCTCGCAGTTGATGCTGTGAGTGAATCTGTCCTTTAGGAATTTGTCCAATCTCTTTTTAAATCCCATACTGTCTTCTATTTATTTTAAAATTGCTGTTTGGTAATTTCTCTGCATGGCTCAAATATTTGCAAAGCTACATTAAAAATCATGGAAATTATCTGCTTTATGGTCTACGGAGGTTTGTGATTCAAATCCTTTTTTTGCAGTTATAAGGACTGAAAGTGTCCTCTTTACCTCCTATTCAAAGAACTCTGGAGCTTGGGCTTTAATAATATATTAAGTCACGTGGCAGTGGAACCACAAGAGATTCAGTAACACTGAAGAAGAAGAAGAAAAAAAGAGCGTACCTTTATAGCACTCCTATATAATTCTATTGTAAATCACAGCACCAAAAATGCCTACCATATTCTTAAAACAGCTAGTAGACTGCCTCTCCTTGTGACAGCTCAACTTCATGCTCTCTCTTAGGTATCCATGGTAAATATTTGTATTGTAAACCAGTATTTTATTGGAGGAAAAGAAGCCTGGCTGGCTTGGCATGGGGAATTGAGGGTAGCTTATTTAAGTCTTCAGAAATGTAAAAGGCTTCTGCAGTGAGGGAGGGAATAGTCCATTTTCCATGCCTATAAGAAATGAGACCAGAAGTATTGGGTCTGAACTACCTCAAGGGAAGCTCAATGCAGAGGTCAGAAGCAGCTCTGTATCTGTAAGACTAGCTGGATACGAGACTGGCTGGAGCACGCTGTAATTGTACACGCATGTGATGCGTATACACTTTTTTTGTATGATTTTAAGTGGAAAACAGTCCACTGGAGGAGGGGAAGGTGTTGTCTCTTTAAGACCAGTAGTCAAGCAGGCAAGTTTATAACATTTTGTTGCTAATAATTTAGCATTTCCTAGTGTACTTAAGGCCTGGATGCTTTCCATTTTGAACTGACAAAGCAACGTGTTTTTGCAGAATGTCTTAGGCTGGTGAGCATTCATAGGTGTGAACGTTTCAAAAGCAGACTTCTGCTTTGTCTTTGTCGGGGTATACAGGTGCCCTGTAAGAAGCTGACAGCGTAGTTACAGTTTCTTCGGGATAATTGGTATAGCACGCTTAGACTGTCAGATACTAGCCTGCTTTATCTTTAACCGTGTTTTTCAGTTTCTGCTGTCAACAAATCAGTTGCATTCCTCTATATGGATGGATTGAGCAATTTTGTAGGCATAGAATGCAGTAGTCCCTAGTGCCTTTTGATACTATGTTTTTTCAGGCTCCCTCATCTTACTGGGTTGGGATACATGTGGAAAGCTGCTGGTGACAGTTCATCCATTTCATAGTGCCAATATGTATCTAGATAATCGCACGGGTGTGGGCATCACCAAATGTAACTAGCTGGGGGAAAGTGTTCTTGTTCAGTCACTGAGGCGATGGTATTGTATTCTTGACTTCTCAATGTGAGTTATTTGTGTATTAGAATGACTACGTTGGCAAGGTACTATGCGTAGGAATGAAGCTGGTGATGCATAATCCACCCACAAGCAAGACTCCTATACGAAGAAGTGGGATGCTGTTAGTACTGCTGTGCGTACTCTTGAGGGCCTCTGTTACTGCAAGTGATGACAGCTCTTCATAATCCTGACCAGAGTAACTAGCTAAATCCTCGTGAAAATGTGATGAAACTGAAATCCTCCCCTTTGCGGAGGAAGAGTACAAAGCCTATTTGCTTCCAAATACTATTTGTTTTATCAAAATCTAGTTCCTTTATTACCAGAGTAGTGTGTAGCTGTTGTGCTGGTCCTTTGCTGAGGATGAATTTCAGAATGAGTAACTGCAAAGCAAATGTGTGTGTCGGAACACTCTGAAAGTCAAACCTTTTTCATTATTATTTCAGACAGCCACATTGGGAGTTTTTTTTGAAGCCTGTTCTTTATCTAATTCCAGTAGGAGGAAGATGAGTATTGGGTAGTGTTGAACAGATCAGTTCATTCTTCCCAGTGAACTTCCGTTAAAGCATCTTGCTTAAGAGAATAAATGAGGTGTCATAACCTGAACCCATACAGAATGTGGCCAGAATGTTAATGATCCAGTGTTGTTTTTCACTTGGGTTGTATGAACACAAAGTACTTAGTAGCTCTCAGCTTCTACTGGTTCTACGATAAAAATGAAATCTAACACTCTTAAGTCTCACTCCCGGTGCTAACCTTCTTAACTGGCCTACTCCTCTACCTACCACTGAGTCATAGATGTGGATAAAGTGGATAAACTAATCCGTTTCATGTTTGTCGCTGAGAGGTGTCTAAGCTCACTGCTGCCTGGGAAAGGATATGTTTCTCTGAGCTGTGCCTCTAGAAGGCAGCCTTGGAGATCATTTGTAACACACGACTGCCTTTTGTCAGTTGGTCTGACAAGAGGCAAAACTGTTCTGTGTGCTTCTGCAAGACATTTAGAAACATTTCTTTGTTACAATTAAAGAAATTAAAGAGTTTAAATGGCAGAAGTTGTAGGTCATTCCTGAAACTCCTGCAAATAAAATAAACAAAGTTTTCAGTATTGCTCAAATGCACCATATTTAGTGGGTTAAAACTGCTATTAACAGCTTCATCCAAGCTCTTCCGCATGGCAAATTTTGTCCGGCCCAGGCTTTATTTTTTGAATTTAATTTACAATCATCTGGTGAAAGTCTGCACTAGTATTCTATCTAGACTCTGTTTAATATGCACCAGAATTATTGTATTTGATATATATCAATTTTAAATCTGTTTCAACACAACCTTGAATGCCTTTCTGGCAGTATATCACTTCATCAGTCTAGCTTAACTAGAGCTGCTTTTTCATTTTTTATTGCTCCCATAAAATCTAGGAATGGAACACTTCGATTTTTCTAGCAGTAATTTTTATTACTTTTAGCCTTTTTTTAAGTACTTGTCAGTGAGATACAGTACTTTGTACAGAGTATATTTTTCAGCTATGCATTATATTTTTATTTCAATTTATTTTAGACAGAATGTACAGCATACATCTAAATAATACCTATGGTAGTTCAAATGAGTGTTATTATGAATGTAATTAGAATGGATATAAACTTGGTTTTTCCGCTAGGATTGGTGTATTTCAGTTGCCTGCCTCTAGTCACAGTCACTTTCAAGTACGGCTTGAAAGGATAACTCATGTTGTAGTTTTAATGTTGCACGTAAAATAATATTGCAACACAGGAGGGAAAAATGAATTTATTGCAATTTTTATGTTTTTATTTTAATTTTTAGGTTTTTCTAGATTTTTCCCTGGAGTGTGTTATTGCACTACTTTTTATTTTTTCCGCTAAGAACATAGAAATTGCCATATTAGATCAGACTAGTGATCTTTCTAGCCAGATTGTCTTAACAGCAATGTGTGCTAAGTGCATTAAAGAGAAACGTAAAGGCCTGCAATAGGCCTCTGTAGAAACCATCGTTATAGAAAAATCTCCCCAACGGAAAAGGCTGTTCTAAACACCATTAATTCAACATTACTCTGAGCTCCAAAGTATTTGAGTTCATATCCTTGCGTCTGAAAAGTATGGTTTTGTTTGTTACTCCCTACTGCACCATGTCTGATCATAGTAGCTGCAAGGAACAGGACATGGAGCATAGTCTGTCTTTTGTTCTGTCACTGTTCTAGACATCTTGTGGGCAAATTATTTCACCCTTCTGAGCCTTGGTTGTATCTTTTATAAAATTAGGTCAATGATATGGATTATCTTTCTGTAAAAAGGTTTTGAGACCTATACATGAAAAATACCATGGAAGTTCTAGTGATGCTATTAGATTTAAGGTACATTCTTAGCACAGTTCAGATACTATATGCATTTGTGTGTTTCTGTGAAGTTCTTTGTCTTAGTCTGATGATGTCATGAGATGTTCCACAGCCAACTGGTGTACACTCTGAGGAAAATTGTTTCATTGGTGGAAGTTCTTATTTCCTGAAAGTTTAGGAGGGAGGAGTACAAAGGAAAGAAGAAAAAGGTTTTGCTCTTGAGTTGCTTGGAATTATGTATGTAGCAGTTAGTGTTCATTTTGCAACATGCTTTTGTGCTGTTTCCATTAATAATGCTAAGCAAGAACCCATGTAACATGAGTTTAATGTTTCTGTAAGACAAGAAAACTGACCGGGTATGTCTAAGCAGCGTTCCTCAACTATATAGTAAGTGTCCGTTCGTTATTCTCATTCTGCTTAATGAATATGAATAATACCAATAATAATAGAATGTGAGGGGAGAACAGGAGCACTTTTCTAATTAGGGCTTTTGAATGACATTGGAAAAGGGTTCTGGGTTAAATCATCTTTCCTTGCTCTGGGTTGAATTAGCATAGATGTAATGTGAGTGATAATTTTATGCAATTGTGAGATCAGTAGTTTAATGTATCTGGCAGTGAGACAGGGATTTTCTTTCTCTGACAGCACTGAATAAACCCCTGTAATCCCTTTCCTTTAGCTCTCACACCCATCCAGACTTCAGCTTAACGAAAGGCCAAAGAAATCAGGAGTCGTCTGAGCATCTGTGACTCAAGCACAGGCAGAATGAGATGCTATCTTAGCATATTTTGTGGTTCGGAATCATTAAAAAGACTAACGGCTGGATTGGAGGTCTAAGTTTACGTTTGCACCTCCTGTGTATTGCAGAAGGCTCCCATCATAGGAAAGGGTATATATTGACTTAGTACTCTCACAGCCTGCAACAGCAAAATTGAAAGTAAAACAAGATAATCTGGACCAGCTGTGTTTTTGGCATTTTACTTTAAACATATTCGCACCACTACGTTATAGCTGGACCACAACCTATGAACTCCAATGCAGATGCCGTTTAACTTTAAGGAGAATGGGCTAGGATGTGTTAAAACGGTCTTTGAAGGGAAGCCTTTACAGTGCAAGTCCACAGAATCACAGAATCATATAGGTTGGAAAAGACCTTTAAGATCATCGAGTCCAACTGTAAACCTAACACTACCAAGCCCACCGCTACACCATGTCCCTAAGCACCTCATCCAAACGGCTTTTAAATACCTCCAGGGATGGCGACTCCACCACTGCCCTGGGCAGCCTGTTCCAATGCTGGACAACCCTTTAAGTGAAGTAAAATTTCCTAATACCCAGTCTAAACCTCCCCTGGTGCAACTTGAGGCCATTTCCTCTTCTCCTATCACTTGTTACTTGGGAGAAGAGACCGACCCCCACCTCACTACAGCCTCCTTTCAGGCAGTTGTAGAGAGCGATGAGGTCTCCCCTCAACCTCCTTTTCTCCAGGCTGAACAACCCCAGTTCCCTCAGCTGCTCCTCATAAGACTTGTGCTCTAGGAGGTTTCAGTGATTGTACAAAACCTAAGAACTGTGCAGTATAATTTTTGAGTACGGTTTTACTGGCACAATATTTGTTAGCTCTTTATGTGCCTATAAAGCTAGGTGTGCCTCTGTTGAGGGTCATAGAATCTGTATGTGTCATGATATCTACATCAGTCAGTTTGCAGATAAGGTATTACTGCTGGTTCAGGTCACGATCCAGTTTAATAACAGTAAAGGAGAACCCACTCTCTCTGGTCAAGTCTAAATTTGTCTTTGAACCTAATGAGTGTTGGACTAGATTCTAAAGAAAGGGATGACACAAAAGGACTCGCAATCTTGTGGAGTTCAGAACTCTACGTGTGTGCCACAGACTTTTAAACCAGAGTATTCTCAGTTCTGCTGTTGTTCCCAGCCCAAATGAATTCAGCGTTGTCTTCCCTTTGCGGAGGTGAGCATGGACATATGGTGACCTTTCCACTTAATTTTTCCTGAAATTATGAGAAGTTGGCAGGTAGGACCAGATTTTTGCTTGTGTTTAGGAGGGTGGCTGTTCCTTCAAGAGTCTAGTGTTTTGACTGTTGTAAAAAGACAACTGTGTGTTCCCATAAGGACTCCTCAAGCAAAGTAGTAATCTATACTTGACTTTGATTTTAGACCCTTTTGAGGAAGATTTGCTCTGAAGGTCCAGTCTCAGCCGAGTTATTAATGTAATGAAAAATTGCCCATAAGCACCATTTTTACATGATTGTCCAATATTTTCCTGGAATTATTGTCCTTGCTAATTGTATCAGTTTCTTTTCTGACCTTAAATTCTTGTCCTCAGAAGAGTCTCATGACAACAAGTTTCACAGCTCGCTTCTGTTTTACAAAAATGTATTACTTTTTATCTGAAAAGTTTAATAGAGATTTCATCTCATCCATGTCATCTTAGAGCCTGAACAGCTATCTTTTTCCTCTAAATTTAGCACTTAAATACTGCCAAAATGCTGCATGTGTTACGAGCGTTAGGGCAGCCTTATACCTGAAGAATAGTATGTGGGCTTGTTTAGTCTCAGTAAGAACTGTGCATACATTTCTACAGAAAATTTTAGAGCTTTAACGTCTGTGATTTTATGTGGGGACTTTCGTATTGTACTTATCTTGACCATATAGACAAGTTTAATGCTACTGTCTTGATCTCTTAAAGTTAGTCAGTTAATATGATTTCACTGTATTCCTCATAAGTTATAACCTAGTGATCACGCTGACCAAACCCGGAAAAAAGGTATGTCAGAAATGAGTCAGGTTTATTGAAGTTAATTCTAGAACTGGTTTTTGTTAACAAATAGTGAATTTCAATCACAGTGATTGAGGGGAGGGAGCTTTGGGTAGGGATAGCTATGAAGGTTTGTATGCGAATGGGCTTGAATAGTTTATTTTCTGTTTGTTCTATAGAAAAAGTGCTATGGTGCATGTCAAGAATAAACAGCTGCTGCTGAAAGTTCACATAACCAAAATACAATGCGCGGCAAGCGTTAAGACTCGTAAAGCATAGTAAGCGTGTAACTAAGTCCATGAGATCAGAGTACCAAAATCCCAGTCTTTAGATAGTGAAGGCTCTGCTCCTCGATGATGTGCTGTGAAGTAATAGTTAAACCTCAGTAGATTGATTCTAGTACTTTTAATCTGAATAAAAAGCAGGTAGAGTAAGGGGAGCTCTCCAAAACTCAGAGGAAAGTTGTGAATGTTCCTTTGTGCAGAGGGGTAGATGGAGTCTTCAGATATGCACAATAAAGCTTGATCCCCCCACATTTAAATAAAATACTGTATTTTAATAAAGCATTCAAGAATAGAGGCCGTTTGGGAGGTGCATTGAAGCTGTTGTTAGCTCGCAGCTCAGAAGAAACACAGAAGACATGCTCTGATTAATACATCAGACTCCAGATGCTTCTCATTGCTTGTTTAGCCTTATTCTTAAGTATCAAAAGAGCCTGTTCACACAAGGGTTTGTTTGTTTACAAGGATTATACTTGTTAACTGACAGTTTAAAAGGAATTAAATAGACCTCCAACTTCGGTCGTCTAGCATTAGAGAGAGTATTAAATGCTGACGGTAGATTCCGTTAAAGGCCTTCTTTTCCCTTCCCTCCTATCCACTAGTCCGGAGAAGGGATCGAAGTTTAAATATGCTAGAGTTGATAATAGTTATGCAATTAGATGGATGATTGAAGTAAAATTTCTGCTGAAAATGAGTATAGGTGTGTTAAGGGATGATGGTAGACCACTGCGATCCCAGGGAGATGTGCCACTGATGCTCATAGCATAGCAGCAGGATGAAAACTCTTGTACACAAAGTGTTCACCTGAATCTCTTCTGGACTTTTTATTCAGCACCCAAAAACATTGACAGAAGCTCTTCCATTCCCCTAAAAAGAAGTGGAACGACTTTAGCAGGAAGGGTCTTTAAAATAGTCCTGGTAGAAAAACTTTCATGTGAAAAGAAGAATAGAGAGTCTTATGAAGGGATGTGATTGAGGTCACAGCATAACATAAAATACCACACTGAGCAGGGCAAACCTGTGGAAGAACATTGTACCCAGGGGTTGCTAAAGGGAATAAAGACAGCTACTGTTAGCTGAGCATCCGTGAGAATTTGGCCTTGACAAGAGCAGAGCACAGGTCATAGAAAAGCAGCTAAAATGGAAAACTACTTGTTTAATATAAGAAAACAGTTAAAAATGTGCTGGCTGTTATTCTGGTCAGTATTTTGGGTTTCTTTTTTGACGGAACAGTTTTACAGGGCAAAAAATTTTCTATACTGAAGTACCTCGGAATATGTTAGTGTTATTTTTTCAATGCAAAAGTTATGGAAATTCAGAACCTTATATTGCAAATATAATATGGCATACTGTAACATATTTTAATATACTAGGATTTATCAGTGTAAAGAAACTGAAATGTTTCCACAGGATTTTTTGATGCGAGTTCAAATACTTCATATTTTGTCTAGCGTTTTTTTCAAGTTTCAACATTTTGTCCTGATTAGGATGAAAATACATTTTGACATGACTGTAAATGAAAATCATATTTGACCATTACTTCCAACTAACTTCATGTAGTACCTTCTTACTGCAATACAGCTGTGTGAAAAGGTCACATTGGAAACGTCTTCTATGATGAAACAATATGTGAAGGAGAACTCCTCAGGGGAGCAGATGACATTAATGGGAAATGTAAAATGCTACATTAATATGTTGGAGTTTGCAGGGGTGGGGTGTTTCTTGTTTGGTCTTTTAGGTAGAAAGGACAGTAAAGTACCCCTTAAAGCAGGTTCTTAAGTATGTTTTTAGCCTACAAAAGTGGGGGGGAGGAGAGGAAAGGTTAGCTGAAGATTAATAGGAAATTTTCACAACTTTAATTAAAAACAAGTAAGACATTTGCAAATCAGTGAGTGTATTTGGAAATCTCAACTTTTGGTCTGTGTTCCTCTTGGCTACAAAGTATTATCACAGTTCCACTACATTTTCTGTTCAGACAGGCCCTGCTTGCAGATGATGCATATTTGAGGAATATCTTTATGAAATTCCACAGTGTATTTTTGGATCTTAGTTTTATTTCCATGCAGTGAAAGGCTTCCCCCCCTGCCAGCCAGTCTAAAACCTGGATTTTTCAAGACAAAGCTTTTACCATAGCAACAGAATTTTTTCTTTTTAATAAAAAAGTAATGGGGTTCCGATAATACAAAGAAGTCTAGAAGAATTAGTAATAAGGAGCATTGTGGTGCATTATTATCGTTGTCGTCTCCTACTTACATGACTGCTTATTTGTACTGCTTTAGATGCCTTGAAGTTCCAGTCAGCAAAGAAAATTCTGTTGTGCTTGGCACTGTACCTATGTGGAATATAATGTAAGGACAGTCTGTCCTTGGAAATGATGTCTGTATTTTTCACATGCAACCAGCAAAATGGTCAGACACTAACTGAGAGGCCTTGAGATGGCCCAAATCTGGTAGTGACTGATTCTCCACTTGCCTGTTCTAGGTTTTACAGGGATGTAACTCTGTTGATACCGGTGAATTTATTTCCAAAAATACAATGACAGAATTGGATCAGCTCTCTTCCCTACTTGTTCTTGTTTACTCATTACTTTGTCCTTAACCAATCAAATTCTGATCATATGGTTTTTTTGAATTAGCAAGATAAACTCAGTAACGGCTGAAGTGTCAGCCCTGGACTTGGACACGCATATGTGGTCCTCTCATCCCTGGGAGGAGTTATATGGGAAGACATGTGCATTGGTTGAAAATTTAGATGCATTACTGTTCCAATATTCTAGAAACTAAACCTAATAGTATTTGCCAACCGTAATGTTTTCATCATGTCTTCCTCAAGAATTTATTTAAAATTTATTTTTTTCCCCAATTTGCAGCTCCAGGTGCTGTGTGATCTTGGCAAGTCTTTTATTGTTTCTCCATGTTTTCAGCATTTCTGGATAGAGAAGAAAACACTGTATGCTGCAACAACCTAAAAATACAGAAACATTCTGAAAGCCTTTTAAAAGTCATAATTTCTCTTTTTTCCTAATTATGATGGTATATTTTAGTATTTTTATGTGGGCTTGGCTATAATATTTGGATACACAGTGCTGACTGTTCTGTACCTAAATATTCAAATGGTATTAATATTTATAAGACTAGGACTTAGGACACCTCAATTCTGTTCCTGGTTCACCTGTTGTCCTGCTGTGTGACAGCACTCAAAACAACAATCCTGTAGATAAAATGAAGACAATGTTGTTTACTTGCTTCATAAGGCACTAAGATCTCTAGGTGAAAAGCTCAGTGCTCAGTTGTGTTACAATAATCACGACACTGAGTAAGAGTAAAAGGAAATGTACTTGTGGAGATGGGTAGATTCTGGTTAGAACTTGGTGCAGACACATAAACACAAAGCTGTCTTGTGTGTTGGATCATGTGGAACCTTGATAGAGATGAGAAATTGTGCCAGATGTGAACCAAATAATGTTTGTTATGAAGACCTTTTTTTTTGAAATTGCTCCACTGGTTTCCACTGCAGCATTGCTACGAACTGCCAACTGGGATTAGTGAGCTTTGGAATAGTTTTGAGGCGGGCTATGATATTGAATCCTGCATTTTAAGAGCAATTAAGATGTTAAAAAAATGTTAAAGGACTCTCTTCCCACTGGTGTATCTTAAACTTTGTCTCCTGTCTGTCAATCTTGGGCATATTGTCTATCCAATAGTTGTAAGGCATTAATTAATTGACAGCCAAGGCCATTTTAGCTGGGAAGGACTTTTCCTGGCATGTACGGAAAGAAAAGCCTGTAATATTCTTAATCCTTCAAAAATGATGCATTTCTTAAGGAAGGGGGAAGAAACCTACCTGCATAACCTGCATATGTGTGTGTATATGTGTATACGTGCTTTTCTAGAGACCTTGAAGTGGAAGAATTCTATGAAGTAACATGCAGTTCGTATAGTACAACACTATCTAATTATTTTTAAGTTGACAAGACTGACCTTTCTTACATTAAAAATGTCACTGTCTCAAGACCTAAAATAAGCCACAAATGAAAACTGCACTCTAACTTGAGCAGAAAAATTCATCCTCTTAATCCTTCCATTGTATTTCCTTGCATCTGGTAAAGCACAGTCAGGGAAAATTACCACCATTTCAGGGGACTGTAATTTGTATAGTTATCACGTAAGTATAAAGCTGTTAAATTCTTTTTTTTCCCCTGCTCCGATGTAATACTTCAGGATCATTTTGTTTGTTTTCCTCACCCAGACTAGAGAGCAGTCCTGCACAGAGGGAGACGTGCAAGCCCAACTGAAATGTATTCCAGTTGTCAGAGTGTCACCACAAGGCTGGGCAACCATGGTGTAATTTTTAGCACTGTCACATAATTCCAGGATGATCCTGGGCAAGCCTTTCTCTACAGATTTGTTGATTAATAATATTGCAGTATACTACCGTTTAATATGTGGGAATTAATATATGAGATACAAAATGCCTACTGTTCTCTGGCTGAGCAAAGCAGAACAGAGCAAATAATGGCCAAATATTTGTTTGCTAGATAAAGAGAAGTTTTTGATTTCTTAGAGGACAGAAGAAAGGGAATGCTAACTGAAAAAATGTAGTAGTTTACTTGCAGTTTGACAGCATGAATCAAACCGGTCTTTTTTTTTCTATTTTTAAAGGGTTTTTTTAAATTGTTGTATTTAAATTTTCCCTGGAACAGATGCTTCCAACTTAAAAGTTGTGGGTTTTTTTTATTTTTATTTTGAAATTTGTAAATGAAACATTTTAGCAATTTAAAATGCTTATTTTAATTTTTTTTTGGCTGACCACACTTGCCCAAATTTCTTATTTGACAAGTATGAGAGACTTCAATCTTTGTGAAATAGAGTTTTTTGGCTTATTTTTCAAAAAACTGTCCTTCTGATAGGTAATTCTCAAATCTGATAACAGAGCTAATGGTGTTTCCATGAGTTAAATGCTAGTCCATTCTTCTGTCAAAAACCTGAATCCTGAAAGGTCATGAGCAGTGATAAGCCCCCAAATATGCTTCTTTTGTCCTTTACCCAGATACGTGGATGGTACATTGCTCAAAGGACCATCCACGTAGCTTTTCAGTGGCGGAAATTCTAATAGAGTATGACCTGGCTGGCAAGAAAGATTAAATTGATATCACTCAATTTCCACGTGAGTTTGAAAAGACACTGTTAAACTCTACTATGTTGAGTATTTTGGAATTGCTTAAAACTGGTTGACATTCAGCATTCACTGACCGATAAAGAATGTAGTTCAGGTGACTAAACAGTGAGGTTGTCACCCAAATGATGGAGTTTTAGGTTTCATTAAATAGATGAAAAATATGTTTTCAGTAGTTTCTGATGGAAACAAAGATAAGTCTAGGGGAAAAAAAAATTGAGTGGGAACAACTAATATGGGATGAACTGAAATGCCTTTGCTGCTCTTTTTAATTTTCTTTAGAAACTGTTGGACCACTTTGTATTTCTGGCAGCAAAAAACCCTGAATATTTGAAAGGCTTTTTCCCTATTTTTACTGTTGCCCCACCCCCCCCACCCCCCCATCTATTTCATCTTATGTCTCAATTTTTTCCATATTCTGCTATATTCTTACTCAATCTGTCAACATGAGTGTTTACTCCAGATTTTTTCATGAACCTGTTTTAGCTTTGTGTTGTAGAAGAACCTGGGGGTTTTTTAGGGATGTTTCTACCTTTCAGAGCAAGAGAGGGAACCTGTGAAATTGCAATAATAGTCTTGTAAAACTCAAGAGGATGATGGAATCCAAATTATATTTTCTTAATTTTTTAAACAGTGATTTCTAAGTAATTACATGACACCTTAGTGCTGATTCATGAATACTGAACTTCTGAAAATGTGGTTTGTAATTTTTATTTTTCTCCTGTGTTTTCCCCACTCAGGCCTTCTGGAGGCTGTTACTTGAAATCTTTATATTGTTATCTAAATTCAGAGCAAAATCTTACATTACTTCAACCCCAAAATACTAGCTGAGGTGGTTCATCTGGCTTCATAAACAATAGCAGTTTTCAAACCACTGACTTCAAGCTTTCTAGTCACTGCTAGGAAGCAGGACACAGAATAATAGCAAAGGCAGCTGCTCTTAAGGAATCATAATGGGATGACGAGGACTCACGGTCTTGAGAAAGCTAATTCTGACTAGTTTGTTAATGCGTCATCTTTTAGTTGGATCCATGAAGGATGTGAATCTGTTTTGGTTCCTAGTTTTTGTATTTAGAACCTCAGGTCAAGCTGCAGATGTGTGTAATTTAATCTAGAGAGAGATCTTAAATTGAGTCCCTTCTTATAACCAAAAAGGCAAGTCTTATACAAGCCTCTAGCTGTAAACTCCTGTTGTTCTAGAGCATTTGATTCTGATTTGTCAGAATGTTAATCCACCAGTGGTAGGGGAAAGGGGAGGAGGCTAGTACATATGTTTTAAATTCTCCTCTTGTTTTATCACATACTAAAATACTTATTTTCAATACTCTGAAGAATACATACTAGTGTGAGCAATCACTGCATTTTCACTAATTCTAATGGTAATAGACTCCCCAAATGTACCTATTAATGAGATTTTTACTGTGCGTAGATGAATGGTCTGGCTGCTTTTTGAATGAAGACGACACCCCCCTCCAGGGGGAAAAAAAAAGCTCCGAGCTCCTTGGCCTGGCACTGCGGTGTTGTTTGCTGAGAAGTTCTTTGTCACTTAGTCATCTTTAATCTGTGTTTTGAAAGTAAAAAGTTATTCTATTGAGTACGTAATGTTAATGCTAAAACCATTATAAATAAGTTTCAACAAAATTTCTTTCTTCTTTAGCTCCTGCATAAGGTGAAATGTTAATTTCAGTAAATCCTAGTCTTAGATGATGAAAGTTTTCTTGGAGAGCTGTATATGAATGCAGATGTTTTTCTATCTCTCTAAATTACTATGCTAGCATCGTATCGCTTAACTTGGGTTATCCCTTCTGTTTTCCTAATGTATTATTGCCAAAATGATGTCAACGTGTGTTCATTAACTGCTTTCCTGTTTCTTTTCACATGGGAAAGTTTTTATTGCAGAGGGACATGCTTTACTACTTTGGGGTTATTGCTAGTTTAATAACAGTTTTTAAAAGCTAATTTTTATAGATAAGTTTTTCCAAGTCATTCCATTCTGAGTGTAATTGGTAGTGATGTCCCTATTTGGAGCTTTTAAAATACTCAAATAGCAGTCTCAAGCTATTGGGAGTATCGAGGGATATTTCACTGGCGTTAGAATTCCCACTTATTTAAATTGGGACTACTGAGCTGATCTAGCACAAGGATTCTTGGCTTTAGCAGTGAAAGAAAACTGCAAACCCATAAAATGGGCCGAAGAGAGGAAGTTAACAGAAATAAAAAAACAGTTCTAGGATTAAAACCAGAGCTGGTTTCTTTTATGCTGAGTCGTGTTGGTTAGGACATGCAGCTTCTGCCACATGGAGAGCTTGACTTCTGCGTGGGTTTCCATCTGATACCACAATATAGAACATATATACAAATAACCCTTTTGTCTGGCAACTAGAAACTCTGACCTTTAGGTAACGAATTAGGATGTGTGAAGACATTTGAAATCAGTGAAGCTAGTCTCCTAACTGAGCAGCAGAACTGTATATAGGGACTGATATGAAGCCCATTAGAATAGATAGAGTTTTCCTGTTGGCTTAAGCAGTCTTTCAGTTAGGCCCATGGTTAATTAATTAAGCTGGCTTTCAAATAGCTAGACATCTCCAGGCACCTTACAAGTTCTTCTAAACTGTGAGTTGTCAGCACAGAGATGGATGGGATAGTTTGAATAACGCAAGTCTGTTGGCTCTGTAACAATACAGTTGCAAGAAGTTGTCTGGCTAGCTTCCCTGCTTGGGCAAGGACAGTTGTCATGAGTGTGATGTTTATATAGGATACTTTTGGGAAAAGGGTGAAAAGCAAGATTTTTTTTTTTTTTTTTACATTTTTTTCCCCTTCTCATACAGGGACTCCTAGAGCATTTGTATTTTTTTAGCTGCATTTAAAATAGATGTTTCATGTTGGGCACATAAACCATGACAGTCTCCCCCTGTAATGGATGTTCTTTCTGGAGCCTTCAGATTTCAGTTCCGTTAAGATGGTTCATTGTGTATGATGAACAATTTAGGCTTTTGGCTATTCTAGAGGGAGAGAACTTCATGTGACAATAATAGTGACTCTCCTATCTCTGCAGGCAAGAGCTGTAGGTTAACATCTTTCATTTACAGAGCAAATTTTAATCTGTGAAAATACCAGTCATGGGAATAAACCAAGAGAAATCTTCAGGATTGTATAGTACCAAAACTAGCTATTTTCATTACTAGTCTAAACTGTCAAGGACTTTAATGTCTCTGAAGAGAGGCGAACCACCTTTATTGTTAGGACGGTCTCTGAGAAATGTGCAAATTTTTGTAGGACGGAATTCCAACTCCAAAAGCTACCTTCCGTGACAGTAAAGGAAGGGAAAGAAAATGTCATCTCCCAAGTACCCTAACGTCTTTTTTTGACATCAGGTAGCTCTGTGTAATACTCCCTGGCATGGATAAAACATTTTAATCTAATTTAATTTCAAATAATAAATTACTTTCATTTACCTTAAAATGGAGTTGCATCAGTAGATTGCAGGATTTGTAGTAAGCCGTTGTCTTTTCTCAATTTCACCTTGCGTCTCCCACCCTCATTTGTCTTTTTTGTCAATTTGTTGCAACTCTTCTGATGCCTGGACAGTTAGGCTCTTTTATTTGGGAACTAAATTTTGTGTATGTGTCTTAAGAGTTTCATAAGCAAACAAAGTTGATCCTCACTTGTATGTTTTTTAGGTGATGATGATGATAAAATATTTATTGTTTTAGATGTGTGATGCGCTGTCCACTGAGTTTGTATGTTAGACTGTTCTGGAAATTGTTGTGCCTTATCTATAATAATGAAAGATATGTTAAACTTGATCTTACTTATAAGTATTTTTCTAAAGCAACATGGAACCATTCCTGATGAGCTGTACTAGCACTGGCTCTGAACGTGCAGAATGAACTTCTCTCTGACTTTGTCATTCTTGCCCCGTATTTGAACTAAGCAGAGGTCTTATTTTCTAGTCTTGGTATGATATAAAGGGTTTATCATTTCTGCAGTGCTGCTTCTGTATGAAAATCTCATTATGTATTTCAAAAAGAATGCAAGCAGTATGATTTTCAGGAAGTGTAATTACATTTGGAGCTGAAAGGTAGCTGTCTTGCAGCATTCGACCTTCCTAATAGGCTGGGCAGAACATGTAATGGATACTTATGCTTTAATGGTCTTGGAGGACTGAGTAAAGGTGATGTTTAAACAGGCATCCTATTCAGTTCTTGTACCAAGGATATATTTAGCATAGGCAAATTTATAATGGGGAACCTGTGCCTCCCCTTACCCGCCACCTCCCTGTATAAAGATTTGTAATAAAAAAGGAGTACTGAAATACATAGTGTGACAGATGCTGGGTTTTGCCAGAGTGGCTTTATAGGGAAATCCAAGCCCATGAGAATGAGCCACCTGAGGTTTGAACCAAAACCCCCAATGAAATCAAAGGGCATCTGACTACTTAAAATAAAGATTTTCAGGGGATCAGGCCTCACCATATCAAATCTTTGTCACTTTGTCCTTGCCTGTAGGAACTTACAGCTTAAACAAAGCCATGCTTAATGTTTATTTGTGTTCATTATTCCAATAATATTTTCAGAGCTGGTATCTGTATTTAAGTTGTCAATGTTAAGCACATAGTTATGATTGTGTTCATGGCAAGAGAAATACATCACAAGTTATAATGCATTTTAGGAAAAAAAAACCCTAATATTTTTGGATCTTTTATATGTAGAATTCTGGATTCACAGGTTTATTCAGTCTGGTGAGCTTTTTTCAGAATTTTTATTGTGTTAGGCATTTCGTTCTTTAGAGAACATATGAATGTATGTGTGCGTGTGCAAATACTAATATTGCTATTATCAAAGCTTAAACAGATTTATTAGCTGAATGAATTCACCCTTGATTACTGGACTCAGCAAGTAAATATCTCAGGTGAGGGACATCTCAGCTATCTTTAAAGGTAGGAATTTAACTGTGGAAAGAGTGTGGTGCAGTGATGTGACGGCAATACCCTAGTCCTTTCTGATGTATAACAGTCCTTTCTGTCATAACTCATGTGGTTTCCAGCAAGTTGCTTAATGTCTGTAAGTGATATTTTTAATGGCTAATGTTTGTCACTGTGAGACTAATCTTCCTAGGCTCCTTTAATAGACAGTGGGGAATGCTGTTAACTGCATCGAGCACTTAGATTGTAAGAGGAAACTAAGGAGATGATCTCAACAGGGCTAACAGCCTTTGTGATATCCACTTGTATTTGTGTGCTTTTTATGTGCAGAAAGGTGATTATAGAACTATTCTGCTTCATATGGATCTAGTGAGGGTTGTTGCATCTCTGTAGTATGAAACTGAAGGCCAAGAGTATCACAAATGTTCTATGTAGAAGCTCTACACTAAGCAGTACTCGGTATACTCCGACCATATAAATAACTGTAAGCTGAATGGGTTGGTGTTCATTTTTGTTACATTTACTGCTGAAGCAATGAACAATGTCCAATATTATTTATTTAAAACCTCTCTGGAATGTTAACAGCCAGCAACAATCAGAGGCTTGAGCTTTACTAATACCCGCAAACCTTCCGCATATGGGAAGTACAAGCACTTGGAGACGTATTGTATGCCACATGACAGAGAGACTACTTGACATGTATTTTATTTTTAAAATGTCACTAGCTGAAAATTAATCAGACCTGTAATGCATGTTTGAATTCATTTATATTGCTGTTGGAAGCAATATCTCAAGAGTCTCAGACAGATGTGTGAATGCTGTAAGCAGGCAGTGTTCTCAATGAATTAGAAAACGCTTCAAAGCAGCACCCTCACCTCTCCCAATTCCTCTCTGCCTTTGCCTGCCTGACCTTTTGGTACAAACTGAAGGTTTTAACACAAGGAAAGAAAAAAACCCCACCGAACCCGAACTCATGCCTTCTGCCACACTCTGGACCTTCTCTAGTTTAGCAACATTTGGAGTTTTTCCTGCGAATGCTGCTAGTGACCTGTACCTATTTGTGTAGCCTGTGTGACCACTTGTTGCAGCTCTACCTTAAGTAGATACAGAGTGTAATTGAGTTTTCTGCCTGGTGAAATCCTGAGATGGTCCCATCTGTTAATAGTGCATAATACTAGGAATTGCTATTTGTTGAAGCCCTAGAGTTCATACTTGTCGGAACTCTAAGCATAGCAGCTGAATTGGGCATGATCATGTACAGTGCAAGATTGCAGCAAATTGCTCATTTGGACCCTTTCCAGCGCTGCGGGGTCAGTCTGCACATGATTTCCCTGTGCTTCTCAAAGGTGAGGGTGGAGGAATAGCTCCCCTCCTGGGGCCTGTGTTTTTTAAATCATCAAGAAGTCGTATGTGTGTGCTTTAATTTGTAGCCTTGCTTAAATTATCTGGAGTCCTTCAAAAGGAAAAAAAAAAAATCAATTTGACTTTGGCAGCTGTCTCTACAATGCCTGCCAATCACCATAGTGTCTTGGCTATTTTTAAGTCTCCTGAAATCAGTCTGCATTAAGGCAATAGCTGTGCTTGGATTTAAGCCCAGGACTCTATCAATATAAAATGATTTGTTGCAAGTTTAAAGATGCTTCATCCCTATTCTCTCTCTTTTCATTTACATTTTAAGCTTTCATCAAAATGTGGATCAACAGAACTAATAGAGCCTTTTTTTCTCTATCCTACTTCATGCATTCTACAAAGAATACTTGAGACTGTATGTTTTTAACCTCTGTCTGACGTGAGGGTCTTTTTCCTTCTGTTCGAAGAAGAAGGACCAGTTTGTTCACTGAAAGAACCTGCTGTGAGTCCTGTGAGTCTTGCCAACCTTGTACCATTTGAATGTTTTCCAGTAAAGTTCTGAGGGACATGGAATGCGTGCATAAGTGAGCGATCGAAAGCAAAAAGGAGATGATCCTTCATGCAATGGTTAATGGAAATAATCATTAAATAAGAGATTTCGTTCTCCCACATTTAAGACCCAAGTTTTTGAAGTGCTAAGTGTGTTAGACCGACCCTTCTTGGTCCTATTGACAGCCTCGCTATAGATGTCTTCAGGACGCTCGCCTGTTACCTGCACTTGGGATGATGTTTGTGTTTCTGTATTCTCCATAATCTGGTGTAGGAGTCATGCTGACAAGGGCAATAGTTGTGGGTTTGTTGGTTTTTTTTGGTTTTTTTTTCAATAATCCAGTTTCTCATCACTAATCTTGCCATTCACTTCTGTCGTTTTAAACTTGCATGCAGTCATTGTGTCCGTCTGCACAGGCTTTGTTGTGCAGTGAGATTTCCCCTAGGGGAAGCCTGTACAGTCCATGCTGTGGAGAATTGCAGACAATTAAGTACTCTAAATCACTTTGTTGTGATTGAGTAGAATAGTGTTGTTAGATTCAAGCTTGTTTTAATAATAATAATTTTTTAAAAAATCAAGATAATGTTCATTGCTTCAGCTTCTCTTTAGTAGAAGCATAATTTCCCTGTACATTTTTTCCAAGATTTCAAGGGATTTCTGTGGCAGCCACCATCATACAGAAGAAAGAAGGCATTTGTATTCTCTGACATAAAGCCAATGGTTCTGTCAATCTCAGTGGCATAATCTTTATATGCTGTTAGAAAGTATTAGCTCTCTTTACTCACAGCTCTCAAAGCAATGGTGTTGTGAGAACTGTTAACAGAAAAGGGTATTCACTTAAATGTGGACCATGCCTTTATAAGTAGATTTAAAAAGTATTTTCATATTTTCATGACTAAAATTAAGGTTTATTTGTAAACAGCAGCAATGTCCCACATGAATGTGGGTGATTGAAAATAAACCTTTCTCCTCAATACCCCTCCTACCCCAGCTTTATAATGGCCAGCTCCCTCTGCCTGAGTAGCCCTGCTGCTTCTCATCCTTCTGTTTTTCATACAGCTGATCTACAGAGGTTATCCAAGGTGTGCAAATTGTTTGTTCATTCCATAGTTTTTGCCATCAGCAGAACATAGAAGTGTTTTTAGAAACTAATTGCTGCTGGCATCCCTGTTATATAAATCGTCAACTGCATAAAAGTGGAGTAACTTTCCTGAGGTCAGGTGTAGGTAGAAATTAGGCCCAGGCACATGGATTTCCAACGGAGAGCTCTGCTGACTTCCATCTAAGGGGGTGTGTTGCTTTCCTTTAGAAGAACTAAACATCTGACTCTGGGCCTAGTTAATATAGATTGGTTTTGCACTCGCTGCTTAGGCCTTACTGTGTCTCCCTTAGTGCATATGTGCGGCCGGTTTTCCTCTGAGTAACCCGGGGCAAACTTTGTGGTGCTTTTTCAGAGTGCCAAAAATACTGAAAAGATTGTGTCATGGCCTGCCAGGGTTTGGGAGGTGGTGGGAGCGTGTGTCCATGTCTAGGTTTTTGTGGGTGCAAAAGCTGCAGGACTGTTATGGGTGGAGTAAGCTTAGAGTGGCACAAACCACATCAGTATTATTTGTCTGTACTGGAGTGCAGAGCAAACTATCCTTTTGCCTAAATCTGTATTTCATCTCAGAAGAAACTGAAGGGAGTGAACTAGAGCTGGTTACCCGAGTGTTGGAGTGATATACAGGGTGAGCAAATTGACAGCATAGACTATTGGATTTCTTTGAGGGGAAAGAGAAGGAACCCTTCTCAAACTGAAGCCTATATTTTGGCTTTTTTCTGAAATTTTTCAAGGCATGATAATCAAATACCGTATTAAAAAAAAAAATCTAACATGTAAAACAAATAAAACCTGTTGCTTAATGTGTGACAAAGATTGGACAATGTTTTTCTTGAAGCTGCAGCTTTGCTGGAAATATTTTTTAAAAACAGCATCACTTTGTGTTCTAGCTAAATCTGATTTCTCATATGTATGTGTAATTGAAAGCAGAACTGTTTGATGTTCTCTGTGGGTGAGGGAGTGTCAAAAAAACCAATCAGTTTTCTTGCCTGTCCTGTCTCAATATATGCACTAGATATTATATAAGTAAAAATTCTTGTTTGTTGTTCAGCTCTTTTTTGTCTTTAAGGCATGCTGCAGTAGCATTAACACCTCTGGGGAAAAAAATAGTTAATCCTTATTCATTATTTAATTCTTTAAAGTTTCATGATTTCACGAGATGCCTAATTTGTATAATATCTGTACTTTTTGCGTGAAAACCTCTTCAGGCTGTATCACTATTTTCACTTGTGACTTAGCATTTTGAGCTCTTTAGTTTACCAGCAGTATAAGGAAAATCTTTCTGGAGACATTCCATCAAGCCCATTTGTTGATGAAGGAGGGAGCATCTTTTCTAATGCTTTAAAAACAGGAGCCATAAATTTTGAAGTGAACTTCCAGTGCCCCTATTAATAGATAAGTAATTTTTTTAGCATCACCCTGACCTGAGTAGGTAAAAGGGGACATGTTGGGAAGGTGAATGCTGTGAATGAGGAGATTGACATGATTTAGAGAAAGTGTTTTTGCTTTGCTCCTTCATACTTTGTGTGTGGGTGTGAGAGAGAAAAAGACATTAAAACTCTCTGGTTTGGGTACGAGTGAGTAGTTCACTGGCTAGCTAGAAAAGGAGGTTGCTAGATCCTCATCTGTCAGTTCTGGGACTTGAGTAACATAGCTCTGGATTGCCTTTCTGTGTTTTAAGCTTTGCGAAGCTGGCACAGCTTGGTACTTGAGTGCAGCCCGAATCTGCTACGTAATAGTGTCATTTGACGCAGATGATGATGTGTGTGGTGCCTCTGCTATCCTGTAAAGTTTTTGTTTGGTTCCACAGAACCACAGGGTTTCTCTAAGCCTAAAATACAGATCTTCCAAAAGCCTGAGGCTGAGGCTTGCTCCAAACCCAAGACATTTCATTGGAATTCAGTACATTGTATGTAGAAGAATGTAATATGTTCTTCCGAGAGGCACTGCAAGGGAGATTGTCTGGTATATTCTGTACTGGCTGATACCTAGTAACTTCATACAGGACCATAATGCTTGCTGCTGTCATTCTGTGTAGTTGTGTGAAGCTACTTTAGAAATGTTGACACAACAGAGGTACTGTGTCACAGAATGGATAACCCTGAAATAACTATTGTAAAATGTTTTGTAGGGAGAAAAAAGATTGCATTTTTCAAAGCTTCCTGAGAGTGTCCACTTTGAAAACAGTGCTCTTCTGTTCCATTCTTATTTGACTTTTAAAAAAATAGCCTTGAATTAATAAGATGTAAATAGAAGGGGAGGAAAAACAGGTACCCACGAATCATTGTCATAAAAATAACCAAAAGAATCACTGTGATCATAAAAGTGTCCAATTATGATGTTGTGCTGCAGAACAAATAAAAAAGACATAAACAGAGTATAACCTTGAAATGAAAGAAATACATTCAAATGTCAGGCCTTAGCATAAGAAGAAATAGTCACTTGGGCTTTGTTCCAGACGATTACATGTTGGGTTCTAATTGCTAGGGGTATATATGAGCCAAGTCTCCAAATCCAGCTGTTCTGCTAGCCCCATGACGTTCCTGCTGACAACCAGTGGGTGTCCTTTCATTTATCATCCAGTTATTTACTAACAATATAGATTCTTATATGCATGGGCTATCCTTTATATCAGAGGAGCTCAGCTGCCATAAGAAAGACTATTTGGGTTCAAGGACTTTTTCCTTTGTGTTGCTGCATGTCTTATTAATACTCAGTATTAGGCGGTAGCTGTTTCTGAAATTGGTGCTCAGTGCTGTGAACTGTTGCACGTTACTAGAACAGCCCCCGCTTGTCGCGGTGTGTTGTTAGCAGCAATTCTGGTTGAGCCTGCAAGCCGAAGATCGCCAGTCTCCAGAGAAAGAAGTGCTGCTAGTTGTTTGCCACCCAAAATCTAGTTTTAGCACTTGCCAGATACTGAAGTAAATGGTTTTAAAAAGAAACCTTTTTTGTGAATGTGAAATTTAATAAAACATTTACTATATAAATACCTGAAAACACTGATGTTGATACTTAAGACTGTTTTGTTTTTTTCCTAAGGTTTTTTCCCACTTCAGTGTGCAGTCAAGGCAAGCAGTCTTAAGAGGCTTCACTCGCTCCTTAACTGAGATGTTATTCCTTTAATAAGCACTATTATGTTCAGCTTTTCCTTTCCTAAATATGGGTACTGAGGGCAAGTTTATCCATTTTTTCTGTAAGAGTAAAATTTGGATTGAAATTCTCTCTAGGACTTTAATATAATTCTAAAGTTTTATCTGTCATCAAACAGTTTTGAATACTTCTTACAGGGGATTATTGGTTTCTTAAGATGTTAAAGGCATCTCTATCTGATTGTGGTAAGCAGATAGTTTATGTTAACGTCTCAATACCATAGTGTCACCTGGTTAGAAAATAAACTATTTACTAAAAGTGAATGCCACTTTTAATGATTACCTCCATACTTGGTTTTGCTATAAATATGAAATCTACCTCTGCAGGCTAGCAGTGCAGAGCTCTTCTGGCATACAAATTGGAAACAATGTCTTGCAAAACCAGCAGTGAATGCAGACAGCTGTAGGTCTCGCTTTGGGAAGAGAGGGTACAGGATAAGTGATCCCCAAACATTACTTGCTGAGAAGTGGCTTATTAGGACAATATATGGATATCTTTGATTCTGAAGGTTTGATCTGTCACTGAAATGTGTTTGTTTCTGATATAGAATTTGGCAGATGCTTCCCCGATTGTGCCATAAACTATGGGTGAATTAGCTAAACCGAGATTCAGTTGATTCTAATAGAAAGCACCATGAGACCTTTTTAAATAACATTGTTACTTTGGTCGGGGAGAAATCTTGATTCTTTTTGTTTCACTTGAAAACTTTCCCAAATTGAAGAGCAGCTGCACAAGTACCACTCAATGCCTGTTTGGCAAAAAACTTTGGTTCCACACTTTTTTCAGTACAGTCAGAGATCTCGGACTCGGCCTCTTCCGCTGACTGACCAAGTCATTGCTTACTATCAACAAAGCTTCAGGCTGAGTCTAACACACAAGTTGTATGCTGATGGACCTTATTTATAAGAAGTATAGTGTAGCTGAATTCTCATACATACATCTGATTGTGTGAAGATAACAAATCTCATTAGCGCATCTTCTTATCATACACGATAATCAGTATAATTCCAGTGAATTTGAAGCATATTAATAAAACATGAAATAGAAACTTTTGCCTCCCCCCAATGTGTTCAAAGTTGTTTTTTTCCAAACGTAGGAAATGAACACAAAGGGAAGAATGAAGATTAAAGCAGGTAGTGACTGACTTTTATTTTCAAGTACTGTTGGAGCGTAAATGCATTTAGGTGGGCTTCTGGACTGCAGGCTGTTATTTTTTATTATTCAGCTGAATCTGAGATAGGGTAATGAAGGTAAGTTATCTGGGAAGGACAAGTTAAGAAAAGTTGGATTGGGACAGTGCGAATGAAAATAGATGGAAAGCAGTAGAGAACTTGCTATATTGATTTTAGGATCATTTGAATTTCATATGTATAATGAGATAGAAGATGTGAATGGCAAGGACAGAAAAAAGGGATCTAGAAGATGAGAATATTTAAATGCAGAGCAATAACTTCTTAAGGAGCAATTGAATCTTAATGTCTGCTGTTGCTTTTTGTTTGAAAGCTGAAGTCTGTGTCTAACCTAAGAGCAAATCTTACTGAAATTACAATCCCTGTAACCACTCTCTACTCCTGTTAAGCTTTACCAGCACTAAAGAGGAAGATTATGAATTCCTCAGGACAGTCAAGAACTGAGATCAAATAAACTGCACAAGGAAGAAGATTAAATAAGTTTGCAGATTTATAAGGCAGTGATTATTCTATTCTGGCCTTGGAAATTAATTATGCAAGTCGTCGTGACTACAGAACACATATGAAACCTTTGAACTAACTCTTTTTCTGAATGCAGTAATGTGAATTTTAGTAGTTGTGTCCATGCGTATTTTGCTGGCTGTTCTGCTTAATTTTATTTTCTTGATGCTTTCACATTTTATTGCTGTTTATTTTTCAGATAAGATTATACCTTTTACTGATAACAATGTGTTACTTCACTAACCGTCAGTAACAGTATATGTTTAAATGTGTGTATTTTACTCAGAGGCATTGCATATGCCAATTGACCTATGTTACGTTCTGTCAATCCTGATTTTGATAGTCTAAAAGGATTGCTGTGGAAATGAAGTTTTGATGTATTGCCAGTTAAGCTGAAAAATCATCTGTCTGGTTGTGTATTTTAGACGTGCAACTGTACAACTAAAAAGATGAAAAGTTACGTGCGGCTCTGCTCAAGGTGCACCTGGGTTAGGCAGAGACTTCTGGATGTACAGGTCTGGAATCTTTCTGTAGCTTTGCCATAATTGGTTTTGGGTTAAACGTATTTTGCTTATTATACCAGTACTTTTTGTCTTACTATATTGCAACATTCTCATTGCTTCTTCAATTAAAGGCTATTCTGTGCAAGAGCAATGCTTTTATGTGAATTCACAGTGCTTTCTGTTACAGAGCTTTGCTTTTGATTTAAGCCTTGGGCTCTACTGTAATATAAATATTTAATAGCAGCGTTAAAAGGACAGTGCAAAGGGTAGATGCTTTGGCAAATTGAAGTAGAAGATCAGGGAGAAGATGAAAGGATTTGAGCTCTTTGGTTTAAAATATTTTTTCAAATTTAAAAAGATCTAATGTAGTTGTTATTGCCTGCTATGGTCACATCAGCCCAAATGCTAGGTTTTTTTTTCTAATTAAACTGCATGCTGCATATGGCAGCTCAGGTTTTGATGAACTTCCAAACCCAGATTTTCTTTCTCAGGATTATGTATAAAATAAACCTAGTGTATATTGATGTAGTAGTGTCTCTTTTTATGTGTACAGTGGCAGTAGCACTGCCTTTTTCTCTTTGAAGTTAGCAACAGCTTGCAGATCCTGTACTTCTTGTTTACCAGATCAAATGATTATCAGTCGTGATAACTGCCAGTCATCTGGTACCTGCAGTGTGCTGGTCGCCGAGACTGAGGCTTTTCAGAAAAGCAAAGCAATGTCTGTAGACCATAAATTTCTAAGTCACTGCTGTAAAAATGGCTGGAATTTGGAAAGCTTCAGCTTTTTAAGCCTTTGAAAAGTTTGGTCTATAAAATCTCTGTACTTTCATTGTCTTTTGAGGCTTGTTTTTGTTCAGCTGTAGTTGGAGTTAGTTTTTCTGTTAAATAAATTATTCCATAAAATACAGTTTTAGAGGAATCAAAATGTTCATCAACTTCAGGCATGCTCACTAAAGAGTTTCAGACAAGAATGAATGAAACTGTACTGGCTTTTGATAGTTGGAATATATAAGCATCACTTTTTAAAACAGGGAGTAAAATGAAGAGGGAGTGTTCTAGAAGTCAAAAGGCAAATAATGATAAAATAGGAAAAACAGTATTGCTTTCCCCTCACATTTCCCATTCTCATTTTTTATTCCAAACAAGAGATTTTGTTTGCAAAGAAGAATTTGCAGAATATTCTTTTTTTGAAATTCCTTATTTTTCAAAGTTTGTTCTTTAATTACTATTTTTGCTCCTTTCGTTGTATGTATTTCTTATGGCAGCTGACGCTGGCATTATGGTATGGTCTGTTATTCTGTTGCATGCAGTGCCTAGTGTAGTTTGGTTTCCAGTTCCTAGTCAGACCCTTTAGACTTTCTCAAAACACAAGCAGTATTTAAAATAAATCTATTCAAATAGCAAGTCCAATACTATCAAAAAACAGTTATACAGTTAATAAAGACCTGGGGAAGTTTCTGTGTTGGTATACCAGATAGTCTTAAAAATGTCCACAGCTTTTAGCTTTGAGAATTCATCCGCTCACTGTTAGTGAATATCAAATCTTGTCTGTGAAAAAGAAAATAAGGCTCAATTAGCTGTTGATAGTGCTTAATAATAGGGTAAATTCATAGTATGAATCTGTATGGTAGCGCAGCAGTCAGGTTTTTTGTTTTGTGTAAGACTCCATGAAATTAGCATTGTTTTCAGGGTGTCCCTGTGCTAAAAGGTAGCATCATTACTAGTGTTCTGCTTATTCATTGGGCCAGTCTGATGCAAAGGAGGTGTAGGTGGCTTTCTGAGGTGGTTCAGGCTTTATGATCGCACATCCCAAGTCTACAAAAAGAACAAAGAGCAGGCATCAGACTCAGTACTGAACCTGCAGTTTCCTGCTGAAGTCTTGGGTCTACTATGAAGCTAAATGTGATCTCTTCCATTTGATATGAGACTGTAATATTCTTCTGTTCTTTCCGATAGTCAAGTGTTCGGAGGAGACATGATAATAGATCCTCCAGCCATTTGTTGCATATTCACAGTGCTTCCCATTAAGCATTGGAGGGGTGATAGATAGTTTGAGAATTCACTGAAGCAAGGAAATGAGAGAGTGAAACAAGTTAAAAATTACAGGTCTTGGTTTTTAGCTGCCCAAAAGATATAATTCACATCCAATTACATTCCATTTCCCAAGCATAGTTCTGTATTTGTACCAGCAATAGGCTGAAACCTGAAAGTGTGTGTATGTGGAGTTTTGATTTTAGTCCATTTCTGAGGGATATTGATAGTTAAACAGTAGTAAAGATCCTCTTTAGTAGTTAATTACAGTCCACTTAAAGGGCTCACAATACAGCAAGGCCACTGGTATTTTCTGTACTCCTGTTCTCATTCTGCCACTCTGTAACTGTCGGCCTCATTAGTATTTAAATCAGTTCATAAGTATTTTGGCTTAAATAAGCTTTATTTCTGATCAATGTAATGCCATGATTTTATGTCTTTTTTTAGAGTCTTTAGCTTAAAGTAGCCAAGCTTATGATAAATACTGCAGATGTGTTAGAAGTTGATTAAATTAGTAGCAGAAATGGGCAGTAGGCAAACAGGAGAAAGAATGCACAGAGGGGCAAATTCTGGATTTTTCAGCTCTGTTCTCAGTCTTTGTTAATGGATTCACTCTGCTGTTGAAAAAAATAGGAATATTAAAAGACTTTTTTTAAACTGAGGATTAGCAGGGAGGAAAAAAAAAAGGCACTTTTTTCCCCTACTGTAAGAAGTGAGTGCTCTGTGAGCAATTTCCCATGTCTTCTAATATAATATGGTTTTGATGTTAATTAGAAAAAAAGAGGTAGGAGAAAAATTAAACTCAAAATTCCTCCCTATATCCCCCCAAAGACTAAAAAATAAAATAAAAAAACCCCAAACCCAAAAGTCTTTAAGACTCTTTCTTAATAAGATTACTTAAAAATGCATGTGGCTTATTTTAGCAATGGGTGAGATGAAATTATGATTTAGAAAAGCATAAATTGCTTTGCTTTAAATACTTAAACCTTGCTCAAAATGGCTTTTTGAATTTCAAAATAAATTTCGTTGCCCATCTGCTATAAAATCTGTATGTTTCTTGAGAGTACTGAGAACAAAAAATACAAATACCTGTTTATAGCCAACCTCCTCTCAAAAATTAGAAGTTTTTTTGTGAAGTGTCTGGTCTGTGGCCACATTTCTATCATCCTGCACAGCAATGGAAGATGACTGTGATGGAGGTCAACAGAGCAGAACTATGTACCCTATGAATGAATTTGAACTTAGAAGCTCCACTAAAAGGAATGTGTCACCTAGAGGAATAGGAAGTTATTATTGAAACAGATTTACAATAAGCAAGTGCCCAGCAATTAAATATTATGATTGTGCATTATTCCACTATACTGGCTTTAAATAACAAAATGAGGATTTTGGAAAAGGGGACAGATGTTATATCATCATCTCAATTGTTTGTATCTGAGATACTCTGGGACAAATTCTGTTCTATTCTATCAATATAAATCTAGAAAACCTCTCTAAATATGGTAGAGTCAATCAATCTGTTCCGTTCTCATGGGAGAGTAGCATTTGAACCACTTTTGTCCTTGTTCTGTCTGTGTTGTAAATGGCTTACCTGAAAAGGCCTTTTCCTTGAAGAAAATTGTTCTTTCAGTTATTCCTATGGTAATGTAGGCATAACTATAAGCAAGGCCATGTGCATACATACTCATTACCCTAAAATACTTGCTGTTTAGTTTCAGCTTCTCATCCACCATATTTTTCAAAAAAGAGACGGGCTGTAGTAACTGAGATGAACTGAAATAACTCAGTCATCCTGCATGTGAGCATCTATTGAGCAGTGACTGATCACAAAAATGGTGGGTTCAATTCTCTGTGGTGGACAAATATTGACATGAATCTAAGCTTTGCAGAGGCCACTGGAGTCACTGAATTTGGAACTTAAGCCAGTCTTAAATCTTAATTTCAACTGAATTAGTCAAATTTATAATACGTAAAGATCTGTGCCTGTCCTGATTTAGAAAAGCTCTGGAAATAGATCAGTCAAAGATTCTTCAGCCTTGGAAAGAGAACATTTTGAGGGGGCACCTGGTAGATGTATATGAAATCATAATAGGGAATGACTCTTCACGGTTGCTCGTGGCCTACAGATTGTCAAAGGAAACTGCTGAGTGGGAGGTTCAAAACAATGTTGCCATGAGATGCTATGGATGCCAAAATAAAGGAAAGAGAAGATTTTTTTTTTAAAGAAAAATCCATTAGATGCTCTTCAACTCAAAGATATAATACCTGTTCAGAAAGTCCCTGAAATGCAAATCACTGCAGAATATATGAGTACACATATAGTATTCTTATCTGTTATATAAATACAGAAATCTAAAGTATATATAAAATACCTTATATATATATATATTGGGTATAATATGTAAATATATTATACCCTTCTATAGGTGATTGTTAGTGAGAACTAAGTGGAACTATGCTACCAAACTAGATGTATATTTGGTTTATCCAGGACAGCCACTTTTATTTAGAATCTGAGCCTATTAATACCGGTGCGAAGCTCTGCTCCTTCCTTCCTGTTTTTGCAGCAGCATACCCCAAACCCTTTGGATTCAACGTGCTACAGTGACATTCCTTGGCTACAGCTCCCAAGGACTTAAGAGTTTTTGTCTTTCAGAAATCTCAGAAGCTCTTGAGAATTTCCACAGAAATTCTGTGTCTGTGTGGAGACTAATATGAATTATTAGCATGTGTATATATGAAATGGATAAATATATACTTTATATGCATGTGTAGTATCCAGAAAATATTGTACATGTAATATATAAAATATTATTCTATTTAGCAGGTTTTGTAGGCTTGATAAAAATTAATTAATGTGTTCTGGAAAAGGCTTTTTCTGTGTAATTCTCAGTATCTCTCTCCCCTAGTCCATGCTACTTGTAGGAGCAAGTATCATCTTTGGTGTTCAGTGAACAGTTCAAGTATCTAAATAGGCTGAGAAGTCTAAAACGCTAGAGAAACACCTACATGCACATGTAAATAGGTTATGAAACTGTCAAAGGCAAAATATAACCAGTTTCAAGGTAGCTTCATAAATAAATTTAATGGGCTGGATGAAGTAGTTGCTTAGAGCCTCTCAAGAGACCTGTCCCCTCAAATACCACATAAAAAAAAAAAAAAGAGAGAGAAAGAGAAGGGGAAAAAAGAGAGGAAAGAGAAACCCTTTCACATTGTGAAGCATCCTACTCACCACAGTGGGAGGAGTTAGGGAGTTAGATACTTATTTAAAAGAATAAAGATGTCACAATCTGTTCTGAAATTATTTACATATATCTCCCCTTAATGAAAATGAATTACTTGTATTTTGTGTAGATGTGCATAAAACACTTCATATATCAAACTTCACACTGAACAGTCTTGTAAAGTAAGAAAACGTATAAGTTATTACCCAAACAATAGGGTTATATATTACTGACTCTGTAACAGTAATAGAAGCCCATCAATCATTGGACAGGCTCTAAGACTTTCTCTTTTTTTGATGTACACTAAATGAAGCAAACCCAAGAAAGCAGCTCTAAGTCAAGTAGTTGCTTAGCTAAATCTCTACCTTTGCCAGCAGGAGTACGTCATCAATGGATTTATTCCAGTGTGTTTCTACTTACCAAATTTTACTGATTCGTGTTTACCAAAGGTTCATACATGTAATCTGGTTCCTTCTCCAGTCAGGTTGTTATTCAAGAGTGCATGCTGTGGTCATAATTTGAGTTTTATTAACAGTGAAACTCTGTAATAGACAGCCCTTGACCTGATTGTTACAGCCCAGTTTGATTTTTAGAAGGCTTTTATAGTGGAAAAATCTTCTCAACCGTTCAGATTCAAGAGAAATTGCAAATACAGCCTATATTTATAACAGGGTTTCTTGCACTCATGCATGTGTACGTACATGTACTCATATTTACGAGAGCTGTATGCACGAAAAGAAACTTTGATCAAATCACAAGAAGTCTAAAGATACTGCCAGTGTTGTCCATCCTAAGTGTCATAGGCAAACCTAAAAATACATCTTGTGTTTGGAGACAAGTTCTGAAATAGTGCCTGCGTTTGAGGACTGAGCCAGACAGAAGTGGTCATCTTGGTGACCTGACAGGGAGAATACCGTGGACGAGTGCTGAAGGTAAGTGGTTTGCTCTCTTCTAGGGTCCTTGCAAGTAGAGAAGCTTGTGCTGTCTGTGGTTGGATAGTGAGCCACACTTTGGGTTTCCTTTCTTACACATCTCTTTGTCTTTTGGATCCAGGAATTTCAAAGAAATATCTACCCAGAAGCTCTTGAGTTAGGCTGAAAAAATGTTGAAGGACAAGATACTATATCGTTGCGCTTGCAGTTAATCAATACTAATGATGTGTCTGGAGTCATTGAGTAAATTGAAATTTTGGAACCAATTCCAAATGTACTCACCTGACTGCAACCAGTGGGAATCCCAGAGTCAGGCTGCAGTTCTCTCAGTGACTTGGATTATTTAGTGGACTGAGTGCTGTCAGTGCAGCTTTAGGAAGAAGATGAGCCCATTTTAAATGGGGGAGTTTCAGAAGTCTCTTCAATATATGGGCAACTATACCAATAACATTCAAGAGTTAAATTCTCTAGGGAAGGCATTGTTTCCCTTTTGAAAACTGATTATAAATAATCAAAGTTTATAACAGGGAATCACAAAAGACTGTTCTTTGATAGTCTTATGATGGAAGAACAACTGAAAAAACTTACAGTTTGAGATATTTCCTCATCAGTTAATGGTGGTTTAAAACCTCCTGCTTCAGTGCCTGTTTATAATAAAATTGCAGGAGGAGAAATAGGTTCTTAAATATAGGTTGCTATGGAATTTTTGTAATAAACAAGCAGATTGAAGTGACTAAGAGTGCAGAAAATACATGCTAGACATAGGACCAAGCATGCAACAAACTGAATCTAGTATGTTCCTCCACTGGAAAAGAATATAGACAGGAATAAAAATAGCTTTAGCTGCTCTCTGTACAAAACTTGTCACCAATCTAGCAGAATATTACGATATTTTATTTAATTATATTACGATAAAATTATTTCGATAATTTTATTTGTTCTTTGTGGTTTTGTTCTAATAAAGCTGATTTCACAATACTGCTCATTAGTCACCTGTTATTTGGAGTGCTTATATAAACATTTTGTAGTACAGTATGTAAGTAAAAGAGATAGTCCTTGGGCAGAAAGACTGAATTGCATCTGTGAAGACAGAAACAGGGGATTAAACTTAAGTGAGGTAGAGAAGGGAGAAAGATGACAATTCGTGCTGTCTTGAGCAACTGAATTTTAGCTGAATTAGAAGTGGTAGAAAAACTGGTAAGTGCATACAGGAATAGAGGAGGGAAACTAATAAGAATGTATCAATGATTCTGAGCTTTCTTTTTTCAGAAATCAAGTAATTTAATAACTTGGAAAGATGTTTGCACAAGGTGTTTACACATGGGTTGATTTACATTAGACAGAAAATAATTTTGGCCTGATTCTGCAAACGTTCCTATTGAATAAGTTGGGGGTTTTTTTATCCATTGGAATAACTCAGCCGGTTGATACGAGACTCGTCAGACATAAGCAGTGCTTATGAGATTGTTATACTTAATTAGTTTATAAATCTGTCTCTGATAGCTGCATATGAAAATTTAATATGCCAACCTCAGAACAACATGGTGCTTTTACTAAAATAAACCAAAGATGGAAGCAATAAAGATTAAAAACCTTTAAAAATAGTAGAGATGTTCCAGAGTTACTTTCACAGCCATAACAAGAAAGTGGTGATACTAACAATGACAGCCAGGTTTTCAATACCTACCTTGATGAACTTGTCAGTAAGCCCTATTGACAACTGTTCCCCCCCCAACCCCATCCCCTATACTGGATACAGGATAAAAATTGCAATATAATTACATGTACTGTTGTTTTTGCTGCCCGCCCCCCCCCCCCCCCCCCTTCAAAGAGTAAAGACTTTTTGGGTGAACACTCTTTTTTTCTTTTCCATGTTTGAGCTGTGTTTGCAAACTTACATTTGCTTTATAGTCCAGTGCTGATGAATACCATATGCCCCTCAGTTTGATGGAGGCAGTTAACTGTATATATATTTTTTGTGTTTGGGAATAGAATTCTTTTCACAAGAAATGCTTTGGTGGTAAGGACTACCTATGGACAGGCTTGCTCCTCAGTAATATTTTATTTTGTTTATTAAACTGAATGTGTAAATACAATAATTGTTGCTGCTCCTCAGAAGGGAAGCTCACCCAATGTCTGGAAGGCCATCACAAGAATATAAATAGAATAATATCCTGTTCATGCAGCTCTGAGTAATACATGCTCCACATCTCACAGGTGATAACAGCTTAAACATTAATTCATCTGAGAGCATTATGTGATAGAAAAGGTACACAGAGTTAATTAAGCCTTGGAGGCATGCAGGATTGATCCTTAGTTGCTATAAATTGGTTTAGCTTCATTGACTTTAAAGGAATCATCCTTATTTACACCACAGGAGAATTAAGCCTTTCTATTTTAAGATGGTTTAGATTTGAATATCTTAAATTAACATGTACAAATTCTTTATTAAAAGAATGATATTAATCACTCAGTGTGTAATAGGGTGTGTTTCAAAGAGTAGATATTAAATAGTTTTAAAGCGAGAGATAGAGCAGGAACCCATTTACGAATCACAAAGGTTTGTAATGGTTTACTTTTGTTTTTCTAACTGTGTCTCGGACTGCACCTATTCTCCATACAAACTAGATTAATACATAGTGTGGTCCATGTCAGAATAAAGTTGACACCTCTGATTACTGTTGAGAAACAATTGTTTGCTTCCTTCAGTAAAATGTTTCTTCCCCATGCTGAATCAAAATAAAATTAATCTTCTCAAGTTCTGCAGTAAAAAAAGAGAAACATCTGTTTCAGGAAAGCAAAGACCCTCACCAGTCAGCTCAGTGCTTTGCCCAGCAGGTTCCTAAGAATATCTAACCCCTTCTATGAATCAGGCCAAGCTGGAACTTGAAGCCTGAAGTTAGGCAAATAATACATAAAACAGACAAGCTGAGCACAGTTTTGAGCCTGTTTTCTTCATATAGCAAATGGTCTGAAAAGTAGGTTATTGTTGTTACAAACATTCTCTCTCACATTTTGACCAGAAATTGTCAGGTGCGAATAAACTTTCATGATGACTGTTTCTTGAAATGGATACATTCCTGTGAAAAGTTGCAGCTTCAACAAATCAATATTTTTTGACCAAAAAAAAAAAAAAAAAAAAAAAATTGCACAGGAAAATTTGCAGTTAGCTCTGCTTCTGGATCTTAGTTGCTAACTAAGGTATTTCGTTGTAGGGGTGTTTACACATGGGTTGATTTACATTAGACAGAAAATAATTTTGGCCTGATTCTGCAAACGTTCCTATTGAATAAGTTGGGGGGTTTTTTATCCATTGGAATAACTCAGCCAGTTGATATGAGACTGCACTGTCTAGTACAGTGCAGCAAAATTAATAGGGAATTTCTAAATGTTAAAGATATTTTTTCAAGGTATTCAGATACAGAAAAGATTTTTGGGTTGCCTGATGCCTGAAGCTCACTGTATCCTGTTCTGCCCTGTTTTAACTCTGCCAGGGTTCCTTGAGCTGTGACCTAGACTAGCGTCTGAGTCGAAACCTCTTCCAGGCTGGTGAATTTGGTTCTTTTGTGCACTCTATATGTGTATGAATGCATACGTGCGTACGTACAAACATACATATAGATGTATATACCTATATTGAACTATGTATATAAGAGTATGTTTTACATTTGTTTCTTGCATCTTCCTAGGATATTTTTTTTGCATAGGTACTTTGTGTGAAACTGGTTTCTCATGTCCAAATAATTCCTTTTAGTTTAAGGAAAATGGTTTTTTTTATGAGCAGGATATACTAAGGGATTCAGACTATTGATTCCTTTCAAATAGCCTGAGACACTAGCAGCTTTATCCTTTTTGTTCATTTTTTATGGGTAATGAAAAACAGTTTAATATCATTATGCTCATCAGATAAGGCTTAAAAACTCACTAAGGTTCAAAAGAAAGTCCTAAATAGATTGTGAGGCTTAGCTCTATGGATGACTCTGTCTCAGGAGAGCCGTATATTTTCCAGACTTTTAAATCCTGACACGTACACCCCTCCCCCCAGTGTTTATTTAATACTATCAGAGAATACTTCTGGGCCATGTTTTACTATGTCAAGGGAGAATTTGGTTGGAGGAGGAACATTACAGGGTTAGTTACGCTATGCTGTTTTCTACTCCCATAGATACTGGCCATGCCACCTACTAAATAATGTAGCAATAATCTAGTTCCTCTTATTTGTCTTCTCTTCTTCCAGGGTGTTTGTTTTACTGTATGGTAAGCAGACATAGTTTTTTTTAAGTGTAACTGCAGCTATCTGTCTCCCAGAAGATGGTGGAGAATTCATTGTTTGAGCAGGGATCTGACCCTAGCGTAGTGAAGGACTGATACTGGGGGAAAACCACATTTTCCACGCACATCCTTGTTATTTCTCTGTTTATGCATAAAATATTGTATTTTTTCAGCATGACTCATTCAGCTAGTGTTATGAATCTTAGTCATTGCTGATGTTCAATCTGCCTCGGCGTGGTGAAGAGTTAAATCAATAAAAATTTTCTTCTTCTGACTCTGCCTTGTAAACTCTTGCTCAAAGGAAGCCAGCAGGTAGTCTTACATATAAACACCACCACCCCCTTCCTAATCTCAAAAAGGTTATTGCATATTTTTGTGTATTCTGCTGTCACCTTTATCTAATACGTAATGTGCAGATGTGTTCTTTTATAGTAGAAAGTTTACAATATATAACCACGTGAACATATTGCCATATTAATAATCTGTTTTGGGGGAATTACTTAACTCAAATTTTTGGCGATGTTTATTAGTAATGTACGTAATGGTACCATTTTCTAAACTGGAAGGCAGGGAAGTTCCTCACAGTCAAATGAAAGACAATATGTGAAATATTGTCCATGGTGCCCAGATAGATGGAGTAAATTCTGAAGCATCTGTAGGTTTTATTGTCTAAGATTAAGATGTATCGATACTATGTGAAGGTCTTCAGCGCTTCCTAAAGCAGTGGGAGTTGCCTGTGTTATAGCAAGTGCAAATATCAGCACTTTAATGAACCATTATGGCACAACATTTAGGAAATGGAAGAGAGTGTCATAGAGGCATCTCAAACTTTTTTCTATTGTCATTTGATTGTCATTTTTTAAATATGTCACATGCATCACTGTATACTAGCATCATTACGTAGTCAATGGAGTATATACAATGATGAGGGAGAATTCAGGGTTTCATAGTTCGAATTATTAATGGAGCTTAAGAAAGGGTGCCAAGTTGCAGAAGGAATCTAAGCCTTTGCTCAACCAAATCTTCATCTGAGCTGTGGAGTAGATAATGCTGGTGCAAGTTTCCCTTCTTGTCTTGGACACTTTAAAGAAGATGGTTATTTACCATCTTCATTCACAATATAGACCAACCATTGGTATTCATCTTGAGGGCAATTATGCTGATTGCATAATTGCAAAATCATGGAAAACAGAACTGGTGGGATGTGTGAAATCATTCAACCCTCCTACTTGCCCTGAGGCAAGAGTGATAAGCATGTGCTATTCCTAACAGTTCTTTTGTGTGTGTTCCTGAATACCTCGGATGGTGGGAAACTGGTCATCTTCCTAGCATTTAATTTGGGTGCCGTTTCAGTGTCATAGCAATTAAAAGTTTTTCCCAATGCCTAATTTACATCTCTCTTACTTCAATATACTACTCCCATTACTACTTATGCTATTCCACCATGGACGCAGATAATAGATTCTCTTTCTCCTTGCAGATATCTTTTTCATATTTCAAGGTGATTACTATGTCTCACTTCAGTCACTTGCCCCCTAGATTAATCACTACCAATAATTTCAATGTTTCCTCATTGTCAGGCCTCCAAACATGTTCATGGTTCTCCTCTGCATTCCTTTCTGTTACTGCATCTCTTTACTGAAATGTGGTGCTGAAAATTGAATAGTGTATTTCCTTGTGTTTAATGAGATGGTCTTTTAGAGCTCTGATCTGGGCAGATGCAAATTTGTGATGATTTTCTGGGACACACAATGCTAAGTACAGAAGTAAGGATACAAAGCTGCAGATTTTTTAGTAAGAAAACATCTTAAGTGGCTGATGCCACTGGGGTGCCTCTCTGGGGAGAGGAAAGGGAATTTCACTGTAGATTTACACCATGATATTTCAGGTCTGTGCAAAGCTAAAAAGTTACTTCTCTGCCTTGTTTGGATAATGGATTTCCATCTGGATTTTTTTTAAGGCTGCCCTGACCCTTCTCTGTTGAGTTCAAACTGCCCTGTCTTTGATTCTGAGTAGGGAATTTTACCCTGAATTTGAGTGAATTTCAGCAAGGTGGTTTCATTGCAATGAATTGTTGCTTCTTCCCTGTGAAAGAGTGCTTCCTCTTCAAAAGTTTATGGTCAATTGTATTGTAAGGTGGTCATACACAGGAGAGGACTGCACGGTGAATACAGAAAGGGCAGATGGCTCCTGCTCTTTCCCTGCTAGGGAAAAAGGTTGGCTGGTAGCTAGGGTAATATGCTGTAAAAATGGAACAGCAGGGAGAGGGACCAGGAGCATTTGTATCCCTGGGGAGAAACATGTTTTGGAAGGCAGCTGTACAGTGTGAATAGCAAGTGAAGTGTGTACAGTGCTAACATCAGATGGACTAGCAGTGAAAGTCAGAAAAAAGACCTTGTGAACAGAATAGTATCTGTAAATTCACTATCACAGTCATAAAGAAGCAATGTATCCTTGTCCCTGTTCCCCACAGATGTTTCGTATGGTATTCACTGCATGTATTTTCAGTCCACAGATAATAAGTCGTTTGCTCTGCCTTTTCTTCCATATGAATTTGTATGACTTTCAGAAAATGAGAGATTACATGTGGAAGAGTCATTAGAGAAGCAGACTTCCTTGGGTTTATTAGTCGGAAAGGCAGGCTGGCAATTACATGTTTAACTACTACTACTTTTTCTTCCACTTCAATCACTAGTGGTCATCTGTTGGTAATAATTAACCTTTTCACATGTACTCCAATGGAAAGATTACTGGCAGTAATTAGAAGTGTTCTAAATGCAGAGGCTGATCTCACAGGCTGACTTTTGGATGCCTTACAGCAATTGGCACATTAGTAGAGTGAATGACACGAAAACCCCTGTATGTGGACAAGCCCTTCAGAAAATACAAGCTAAACCTCTTTGAAAATGTTTGATATGGAGTAATTGTCAAGGACTCAAGTATTGATTTCAAACTTGAGCTTTGGGTAGGAGGAGACTGGTTCTCATTCCTGCTTGGGTATTTGTGTGTGGCCTTCAGCCACAGTATGAGACATACTAAAACCACATGCATCTTCTGCCTGCAAAAGCTTATCAGCAAAGCAAGGTGAATTCAGATAGAGGAAGGATCATCCAGCTTATTCCAAACTCTGGCAGATGGAGGAGCTGAACTGAGGACTCCTGACCCCTAAGATTGAAGCACAAAATAATGTTTGTGTCGTAGAATAGTATTTGTGACTCTGACTCATGAGTCTGTCCTGTGCACATAATTTAATTTTAAGCATGTCTTTGGTAACTGTTATTCTGTGCGTTCATAGATTACAAAATCAGAAGGGATCGTTTCGATCCTCTGGTTTACAATCCTGTAGTAAATCAGGTATGGGATTCTCTGAATGAAACGCATGCAAAAAACCTTTTCAGGCAGGGGTTTGAGAGGCATGTGAGCTGAGCCTCAAATTAATAGTCATGATGAATGGTCAACTTGACTTAATCACTAGTGGCAAGCAGTCTTTAAGCAAAGTGAATTTTCTTTGGAGGTTAACGTTTTCGATTGATACAGGTCTTTAAAAGCAATGCACAGCTGACACAAATTATCTGAAGAACTATTAAACAGAAAAAATCGAGAACAGCTATTATTGACATGAAATTTTGTGAATCATCCCGTAGTACTAATTAAAACAAAGAGAGTTTTAATACCACAGATAAATCTGAGAAACAGAGAGCTCTTTGATGACAAAGCGAGAAGTAGTATTTCTCTTTTTTGACAGCGCTGCATAGTTTAAGGTAGATCAACTTCTGTAGTGTAGTACAGAAGCAATCAAGATAGGAAATATCTAGAAGTGGGGGAAAAAAATCACAAAAAACAAATATGAGATGTGTTATGTTTATAGCACTAAAATTGATGGGAGATATGTTTGCTTTATGTGATAGTAAAGGATCTGCAGCATTAATAGTAAAGTGATCATGTATGCTAGTGGCGAAAGTAATGGACTCTGATGTAAAAATTACAGTCAAAATAGTCGGAATTGGGATCATTTTAAGAACCCTGGAGTTTGCAGTGTTTTTCATTGGTCTGGCTCTTAAACGCCTGAAAACGTGAGGCTGTCCAGGTTCAGTGTTCAGCAGCATCAGGCAGTTCAAATCAGTCCCAGATGTGCAGGTACTATTACTGGTTATTGAACACAATGGTCTGGTGGCTACCCGTGGCTCAGGAGGTCTCTGAAACAGTAATTAGTTGAAATCACAAGACTGTAGCATAGAAAGTACATTTTCTGTGTGTCCTGTTCTCATATTCTCCTAATTACTTGGGTTTTTTACTTGCTGTTAGAGACAGGATGGGGGAAACTGCTGGAGACAGTCAGCTGGAATGAGCTCTTCTCTTACCAGGTTTAATAATTCTCCTTTTCAGTAGTTGTCAAAAAGTTCTTTCAGAGTTAGCTGGGCAAAAAATTACTGAGAGGTCAGTCCTTTGGAATTGTTATTTACAAAAAATTACATCTTTATAGCTCAGTAAAGAATGCATATAACCTTTGTGAATTATTACCTTTCTGTACCTGTATCTTTGATATTTTATTTGGATTAACTGAATCAAATTGTTTCAGGTTGCTGAGTCAGATATCACTTTCCATGTTTATTAGAGTGTTTCTATAATAAGTCCAGCAATAAAGCAACATTAGTAGCTTTCCTGGAGGGGAAAAAAGAAGCTTGTGAGAAGCAGTGTAACCTAGGGCAAATCAGTTTGTGCCTTGCTTCCTTCTCCAAACAGACTTTGGTTTAGGTTTTTTTGTTCAGGTTTCATGACTTGGAGCCAGAGCCCCTCTTGATCTGTGGACACATACCCACAGCACGTAATGCAGACTCAGTTACAGATAGTCACGTAGGACCTGCCATAACAAAATGAGTACTTGCAGGGTAGTGCAGGTCTGCAGCTTTTTTGGTGTTAAGTGCTGGTCCTCCATCAAAATCAGAATACATTTGATGTTTTTGTCATCCTTTTCTTGGAAGAGGGCTAAAGCTATGATGAACTGTTGCGATGAGAGGTATATATCATGACTGTTGCTACTGAAGATCATGAAACAATCTTTTCTAAGCTCTTCTGGTGGGTAGGGGAAGTACTGCAAAAATCTCTGCTGTAGCTAGGAATGAGCTCAAGTTCAGAAGGGGTTAAAGACACTGGGTTACTTTTGCCTTTTGTTTCACTGTTGGTTAAGGAATGTGGACATTCACAACATTTTGACCAGTTTTGGAAGGACATTTGGGCACAAGAAGGAGAGCTTTCACCAAAAACACAATCTGTGGACAAAGCTCAAATTGGAAGATCGGGTTTGCAGATTAGATCTAGAAAATGATAAATGCAGATAGTAAATATATTTTTTTTCTGGTTTATTTGCATGTATTGAATGTTAACATTAATTTGTACTTTTCTTGAAGACTTGGAACATAGTGTCTGAATTCTTATTTTCACAACGTATTTAAGACATCTTGCTAGCTCTTTTTATCTGTGTATAACACTCAGAGAGGCAGAATTTCTGCTTCTGTATTATCCTTTTTGGCAATCAGTGTTGCCCTCAGGAGGAGCATTTGTGTGTGTGTATGCATCTGTGTGTACTTGATGGTCCTTTTGAATCCTCAGCCAGTCCTAATATGAAAATCAATGGGTCCCAAGGCACGTTTGTCTTTAGCAATAGATCTGTTCCATATATAACCTCTACACAAAATGTCTTGACATGTGAGCAATCTTGTGGCGTATGGAACAGCATTTATTTGTTATACAGCGTTTGTAGCAGCAGTATTATTTTTTTCATTCCGGTTCTTTTAACTTTACATTTTTAGTCAATTTTGTACGGTTTTCTTTTTTAAATTAAAATTCTCAATAGTAAACTTAAAGCAAAATATTGACAAAGGGACCTTTCAAAAACCCTTTCCCGTAGGCTCATTGTTACTGAATAGAGACACATTCTCCTGGCTCATCAATGCATTCTCCAGGCAGTGAGAAGAAAGCAAATGATCCGAGTTGTTGTCATATCATGAATAGAAGGCTGAAGAATGGATACTTCATAGGATTCTTAGGAGAAAACAACTCCTGGATAATTATGGGTGTCGTGGTTTAACCCCAGTAGGCAGTAGAAAGTTAACTCTGTCCCAGCTAAAACTAGTACACTGGGGACTTCTTGGTAGATTTTGATAGACCACAACTCTCCCATATAGTTTGACAACCCACTTCTAAAATATGAAGAAGAAACACTTTGTAAAATACTTTTTTCTGTATTCTGGTCTTCTGTTGTACTGTAACTTACCTTGGATCTTGTTTATGCTAGTATTATCAAATGTTCAGTGGGATCTTATATCACTAAGTTAAACTGAAACTTAATGCAAGCTGAGCGCCTAAGTCCCCTGGGCACCATTAAGCTGCCGGTTTGAATTTCTAATGATTTGTAATGACTCAACCTCATGGATTCTGAGAACGAATGCGCTCAAGGACTCCACTGAGCTTTGGAAAAGGCCTTGAATTGGCAGTATCTTAAATTTTTATAGCAATATGTATGCACTTGTTATAACTGGGGCCAGAATTTGATCATATTGAATACACATAGGGCAATATGAAAGCCATTACAACATAGTAATGCTAAATATAATTTAGCATAGTCTGTAACACAGAAGTGTGTTGTACTTGCACTTTATGCAAATAAATTTTATTTCCTTTTATATGTGGGATTAACTGTATCTGTATAATTAATTCACTGCAGAGTAGCCACAGCTGTATGGCTTTGACCATTATCGCTTTGTATTGTTGGTGAATCTTAAGACTTAAACGCACTACTGAAAATTGCACTGTTGTTCTTTATCATTATTGTTTAATACTACATGGTTTTACAAGTGAATTCTTCAATACAATTAATTCTATGTATAGATCTTTCCCATTCATCTTCGTTTTCTTCCTAGACAGACAAGCGACTTCCCTAATTCTTACGCTTTGTAGGGAGACAGGGAATGCAGTGAAAGATGCCTACTTTTGGCCATCAGTACTCCCTGAAACCAGGCCCCGCTGCAATACTTGTTCCTTTGCTTCCATATAATGGCATCATAAAATAGGAGACAGAGAGAAACATGAGATGTGATAATACTGCATCATGCTGCTTGAAACTAGGGCTCTTTGCATCTGCAGTGGTACTGAGGGATGAATATTCTGAATGCGTCGCAGAGGTGGATGAGGAACGTGCAGGCCTCCTCACCTTGGGAGGGGAGCCATGGTGTCCTTCTGCTGAGGACATGGCTGAGCTGAGTGAGTGTCTGTGTGAGCGGTTCCCTACACAAAGTCGTGAGGGACAAGGCTTTGGGATTCCTTGGAGGTAGAGGTAAGTATGGTAGTATGGGGGTTTTTTTTGTTTTGGTGGTTGTCTTTTTGGGGTGGTTTTTTGCTTTTTTATATATATTTTTTTGATTAGTTAAGTTGGTCTCATGAGCAGCTATATGTGGGAGCTGAGATAGTGTCTTCTATTTCAGTGATGCCACAATAAATCTTAGGAGCCACCTGGGATTTTTTTTTTTTTTTTTTGATTAAACAGTACTTAAGCAGAAAAGGCTGATTGATTGAAAATCAAGAAGGGTGTGAATCACAAACCATCCTCCCCTTTTTTTCTTTTACATGAAGATTGAAATTCATTTTGTATAGTTCAATGGAGATTAATATGCAAGTTAAATAGGCAAAAAAAATTAGCTTTTCCAGAAATGAGCACACATTAGCAGAGAGAAATGAAAAGAGTTGCCTAAAGCTCAACAGACAGATCCAGATCTTTGTACGCTTTGCTATTCAATACCACAGTAATAGAGGTATTACAGGAATGTGACTAGGAGAGTTTGCTAGAAATGGAAAAAATAATGTTGATGCTTAATCTTTCTGTCTGCAACTGTTGGACAACAGTCTCTTACAGTGACATTTGGCATAATGCTGGCATAAAATTTCAAGTGTTCCTGTTTCCAGGCAGCTGAGTCAGATTAATCTGAAAGCTGAATGCCAAATCATGTGTTGAAGATGGTGAGTTTCAGATAGATGGAGTCACAAGGCGATTTTTTTTCCTCTACCAGACACTGAATTATACTTGTTTCCCTTATTTGGAAGAGATTGGCCTCTATTATTCATCACTATTTCCTAATCTCCACTAAGAAATATTGTGTATCAAAATGGCAAGACTCAGTTATACCAGATCCTTGTTTTTTTTCCCTTTTTTAGTATCAAAGGGACTAGTAGTACTTTTTAAAATATTCAAACTTGAGAAAGCAAACAGTCAAAAACCTTGAGAACATATTGTAGTGACTGTAAGAGAAATTATATGTGGAATGGAGAGTAGGTGCTTCTGGTTTGCTTTAGCTGTTTCAGATTCTTCAGATTTGTTTCCATTATGAAATTGATATTTGCTCTCTTTAGAAGTATGGATCTTTTCTTCTCTGTAATCAGCATTTATTCTGATCCTTCACCCTCTAATGCCTGCAAATCCTGACGTGATCTGAAAGTGTCCAAAAATAAATCAGACTGGAAAGATGGAAAAGGTCACATGCAATATGAGTTTGAATAGCGTGAGCCAATTTTACCTGAGGTATAGTTGTGTGGCTAATGCTTGTCTTAACAGTTTCAACACAGAAGGGCTTCATTTAGTAAAATGACATTGAGGTGATATTTGAAAAGTAAAAATTAGGCAAAAGTAGAAAAATAGATTTATGCACTGAATATGGTACAAAATAGCTCGTGTTTATTAGAAGCTTTTGTTTAAGACACATCCTCAAGACAGCCTGAAAAACTGAACAATCTTTAATTCTTTATCACAAGAGCACTTTTATTATGTAACTGGGTCTTGGTTATTTGAACAATAGTTTAAGAAGGGTTTTGCTAAAACCTGTCAAATCTAATTTATCATGTTCGTACACATGGACATGCAATGTCTTCTCTTTATTTCAGTCAAGTGCATTTTTACACTCTGGCTGAAACACGTGCTTCATCTGTTTGCTGGATATCCAGTAGAGCATGTAGCATATGGATGTGTCAAAGTGTGACTTTCAGTGTATTAATAACAGAGTACTAAATTCTAATTCCTTTATTTAGTTGAGAAAATAGAAAGTTTTCTGCAGCTCTAGAATTGAATGTTTTCCTATAAAAATCACAATTTTTTGAGTTTTGATTTTGGAAATTAATTTTAAATTATTTTCTTACTGTACTGTTTATATGCTAAAACCCCAATCTGAAAGCAGTATATAGTTGTAATTAAGAATAAGTGTATGGAAACGATAATGAAAAGGTTTTAGTTTTACTAACATGAAATAGCGTTGCTGTGAAGTTTTACCTGCGTTGCCCAGAGCAATATGCAGAAAATACCAAACCAGGGTGAGTGGAGTAAGATGGTTACTGGAAGTGGTAGCTATATGAGCTACTGTTGGAGGGATGAGCTACCTCCAGATGTCTCAGTGAAAGGTTGTGCTACTTTCAGCACTTGAAGCACTTGGGGTGTCTTTGTGTCTACTTTCCCCTTCGTCACTGTATATGGAGGAGTGAAATCGGTACTCAGTCTGTTCTGTGCTCATATCCTACTCAGCTGCCCCAATATGTTTAGATGGTGGAATTTCACACTATGTGTTTACTTCTACTTTTGTGCTTCTAGGTTGGTTGGGTACCTGTGGCTGCATTCAAAGTGCGCTCCTGTTATTTTTGATTCTCAGCTATGCAAAAGTCATCTATCTCTGTTGAAAGGTAATGGGACTAGCTAAGTCAGTGTTAGTCTTTTATGAACACTTAATTATTTTATGTACTCTTTTTATACCAGGCTGTTGTAAGAGAGGCTCAAGCTCCATAATGATAAATGCAATTGGATTTCATCATTGCCCATCTGATCTTTCTTAGACTTTCTTCATTTAGAGACATCCCCCTCAAACACAAACTTTCCCAAGATGGCCGTTAGGCTATCTTGCATAACCTTCCTACTGTTGCAGTACCTGCAGATCACATAAAACCAAGGCTTTGACTTGAGTAATATATAATGCAGATGATCATGGGCTCTTATGTCTTTTGTTACAAATGCAGGCTCTTTGAGATTTCTTCTGCATCAGTTCTTTGCTTCTGACTTGAGAAATGGTTTTGCAATGGAAAGAACTTTCTAATCCAATAAGATCATAATTTCACAATTAAGAAATTGACTAAATAACCAGATTTGTCTTTGTCAAAAAGAAAATAAATAACTGTTCAAACTCCACTACCTATAAATTTGCTTAAAATAGAGAATATTAGATGAGTTAGGGACCCAGGGGAGAAATGATTAAGTCCTGTGGTGATGTGGCTTTTTCAATCATGTGCCTTTCAAGGGCTGGTGGCACAATGAATCTCAACAAGCTTACTTTATAATCCTTTTCATGATGGACAATGACGACTGCCACCTTCTTTTTGTCTCTGTGTGAGTTTAAAGATCACTGTCTTAGCTGACCTGCCAGTGCTAAGCAAGGCTTGTTAGTTCTAACTTGTCATTACAGTTTTTCTTCTCCTGTGTAAAACTTGTTAATAAGATCTTTTTCTGTATTATCTGACAGAATTTTATTGAAATGGGTTTTCTCATATCTACCAACTTCATTATAAACAGAGGCTGTTTTCCATACTGCTCAAAACTCCCTAAAAGATTACTATGAAATACATTCTCCCTGCTAATTCATACTCCCTGGTACCTTAAGCAGAACCAGTGCTTGAACAGTTTCACCTTTAGTTCTAAAATACAATTTAGGATGCTGACTTTGATCCTGAGTCACGTCCTTTAAGGAGGATCTACATCAGACAAATCTCTAGTTTTTGAAACTGCAGTTTTGGTGGTAATGCTTGCTTCCATAAAAATTGTAAAATATTAGAAGAAGGGTCTGACAGGTAGGAATCTTATTGTTGCTTCTCACAGAAACCATGTGGAATTAGGTCTTGGTAAGTAAAGCAAGTACAACAGTTCTTTTCTCTGGTCTGTGCTAGGGATGTTTACAGAGGCAGTGCAGAAACAGAGAACATCCCAGTTAAATAGGGGTGCTGCTATGGAAGATAAGGCTCTGAGAAGAATATACAGTATGTTGTGGACCTCAGCTGGGAGAGTTTCAGTTAAGAACAGCATTTACTGAAATAAGGTAGTTAACTCCTTGTTTTCTCTGTTGGTAGATACCACCTTATGATCTGTGTCCAGTAAGATGCTGGGCTGCCGTGCAGAGAATCTGGTGACCTCTTGGTTAGGACACCAACTTCTGGCACTTCCATTAGGAGAGCATTAGAATGAATCCAGGTCTTAATATCTGTGCTTCTCAGTTCCCCTTCTGCAAAGTGATAAAGTTGTCCCACCACTCAAAAGAATCTTGTCATGAAAAATGTTATGTACAGGGTGATATTCTCTTATAATTTTATTGCAAGTCTACTTTTCTGAAAGTGTTAGTGTCTGTCTGGAGCCAAGCAGTTATGAGGGCTTTATCTCATTCTTTCCTCTGAAGGACCTTTTTCCAAAGGACAGTTCTATGCTTTACTTCTATGGACCAGCCGTGCTTGCTTCAAAAGCTCGAAGAATTGCAGTGTTCATGTTAACTTTGTTAGATTATTGCCTCAAGTGAACTTCTTGCTGCTGTAAAATTTAATTAATTTCCAGGGGTCATGATTTATGAGGTTAATAATGAAGATTAGAAGTCCTCAAGAATGCTTGCTTTCCCATCCCAAAGTATACTTCTTCCCAGAGAGGCTCCTTCTTTATTTAGAAGCAAGACTCCAAAAACATAGATGATTTGTCTTCACGTTGTCAGCAGCCTACAATAAGAACTGCTTGTAAGATCTTTACCAAGCTGGCTGTAGATTTTTAATGTGCATTTTGCATCAGGCTTCTAAAAAACAAACTTGAAGTAAGAACCGACTTGTTAGGGCTGTGATGGAGGCAAGTCAACCATAGCCTGTTACTTGCTATTCATAACACACACAAACTCAGTCCTCGTCTCATGCAATACGTTACCCAAATAAATGATCTGTGGGATTTGAAAGCTTGGCAAGGCCTGATGGAGAGCACTGGGACTGCGACAGTTTCTGAAACTGTGAATCCCTCATGCGTTTGGCAAGTTGAATTTGGCTGTTTTCAGAGCTGACTTGTTTCCATCAGCCAGTCCCTCTCCCCAGCCACCTCTCTGTTCAGTATACAGAGTGATTCCAGTTTAAATGCCTAGCAGTAGATGACATGCATATGACTAATTGGCAAAAGTTCCAAGTTACCTCCAGTGCTGGGGGCCTTCTTGTAACATGTTCAAATGCACAGTCCTTGCATGAAATTCAGGTAACTCCTAGTCTGTTTCTGGTCCAAAGTTTTAGATCTTTGAATCTAAAACCTCCATAGGAATGACTCAAGGTTTTTTTGGTTATGACGGTAATAAGCCTTTGATACCAAAGGAGAGTCTGGAATATAATAGCCTGAAAAAATTAGCTCAGTGACTGGAAATCAAGTACCTAATTTCTAGCACTTGAGATCATTGGTGCTAGAGTGCTTTACTGTTTTGATGCTATTTTGGTCTCATAGTGCAGTGGTTTTCAGAATGGAATCTTAAGACTGTGTTGGAGAGCCCTGTAAAAGGTAACTAAGAAAAACAAACTTCTTAGGAGCAAACATAGTTTTGTAGTCAGCAGTCCACACCATCTGGTTGAAAATCAGTGGTGTAAAATCACAGGGACGGTGCAGTCGGTGGCTATGAATCTGAAGTGATTCCTTGACTATCCTCCTGTGGGGCTTTCCACTTAAATTAGTCAGCTTGGTAGGGGAGGAGACTATATAAAACCAGAAAATTTAAAATGCTTGTGTATGGCTGAGGGGAAGGAATATGTCTACTCCTTTGAAGATAGGTTGGTATGGTAGTGAAGCAATTGATATTCAAATCTTTATTCTTTGAGAGGTGACTGTTATACTGTTCCTGAAATTAAGAAGTAACTTCAGTAGTAATGGATTAAGTTACATGCCCTTCATTCTCTGGGGTGCCAGGTATAACAACTGCTTCCTGTCATTGCAGGGGCCACGGAATTGAGGATATGGACAAATAAAGAGGTCCTTGAATGAGAAGGATGGCTCAGAACTCTCTCTCCTTTATGCTAACAGGTTGGATAGCCTTTGCTTGCTGAAGTCAATGTCAGCCTGCACCCTAATATCCATTACTGTCTCCATTTCCTCTCTTGATCAGTCTTCTATGACAAAGGATAATTAATACTCTGGAGTGGGATTGATGAGCTCTGGGTCAGTTGCTGACTCTGTTCAGGTGTGGGTCTACAGGGGACTTCAGTTTTTCCCTCATCTTAACTCCACTTGTGTGCAGTGTGCTCTCTTGTACCACACCAGAGTTAAAGGGCTGCTTTGCTCCTTTCACACCACTAGTTACATCCAGTCTCTTTCCTTCCTTGCTCTGTCACAGGCTACTAATGTGATCTTGAACTTTAACTCTTAATATCTCCATCCCTGAAAGAAAGAAAGAAATGAACATAGTAATCATCCAGCAGTATATTAAAAATACTGACTTAACAGAGCTGTGATACTGTGAGGATGTAAAGACATAGACTGCATCATCTGTAAAGCACCCTGGCTGAGTTCCTTCATTTCTAGGCTGCTATTGTAGTTAGCTATTATGAACCCTCTCCTAATAATCTGCTGTACTAGAAAGCAGCTAGAAACTTATTAGGAATTTCAATGCTGCAGCAGATTGGTTGTTAGAAAGATAATTTCATTAAATATACCACTGTATCAGAAAGCTGTTTCCAGTTTTGACTGGATATTCCTAGACAGATTTGGATCAAAACCACATAAGAATTCCATGAGAGGGAAACTTTCATCTTCATGTTTTAAAATAGCTGCTCTCTGTCTCTGAGACAAGGGGAAATAACTTGTTTGCAATAGAGGGCTTAGGAGACACAGTTAAAAAATTACCATCTTAAGGTTCAGGCACGACAACCAATTGATTTCAATATGGCTAGGGTGAATGGCGTCTTCTTCATTCTTCTTTCTTGTGGCAGAAGAAAGGCTTTATTTTTAGCTTTATTATTTCTGGCTTCAGATTTTTGGGACAGTATAAATGTACCTCTCATTTGAATATAACGTGGTTTATAGGAGCTTTAGCAGATCAACACTGTTAAAGGCTAGGGCAATTTAACGTATACTGTTTGAGTCTTACATTTGCAAGGCAGCATATGGAGAATTCTGTTGAATACAAATTGATTTAAATTTCCCAGAAGAAAAAAAAATGTCTAGGACCAGTCACATTTGAAATAGGAGGATTGTAAAAATTGAGTTGAGTATCTTTTTATACCTGTTTCCTCCCTATCAATTTCATTCATCTCTTCAGCAAGGAGTGTCAGTAACCTTGGCAACTCTGTATTTGTTTTCTCTTTTTTCCTCTGCTCCTCTGACAACTGAAAATGCCTTTTTTTTTTTGTGGAGATGTAAAACTGGAGTCCCAACCGTATCATGTTAAAGGAGGAAGAGGGAGGACTGAGAGGAAAATGCTTAGAATGCTTTTCTAATGTAGATTTTACATACCTATAAAGGAAAGCTTAGGAGTAGCTGAGAGAGCTTAGATGTGATTGTAATGTTTTAAACAGGGTTATTTTGTCAATATATCTTGCTGTGTGGGAATTTTTTAATTCCATCTAAAATGCTATTGAAATAAATTCTTGTGCTAAAAAGCCTGATCAGCTAGGACACTGATCTTGGCTATCAGTGTTCCTTCCATCAAAAGCAATCTGGAAAGACAAGTGACTGATGAATCAGGTGAAGCTGAGGCCTTTAGCGTGGTGGTTCTTCAGCTAAAGCCAGTTCTCTCGTAACTGGGCTAAAAAGTCTTCCCAATTCACCCCACAAGTGAAAAGTTCAGATGGCGGTTCTGTTCTTCAAAAAACATGAAAGGCTTGAAATCTCAAAACTTGCCTTAGAAATGAGGTTCTCTTCTGGACAGTTTCTGTGTCAGATAAAGTACTTTTGCTAGCATATCCATAGATATCCTAAGGGCTTTCAGTAGCACCACTGTGCTGACTGCAGATCGCAGCCCTTGCTGATTATGCTAATCTAAGGGGAGAGAAATGTGTTGTAAACCTGGCCATAGTACTGTGTTCTAGGCAAATACCAGCTCGAGTACCTATATACCGAGTGCTTGTACCAAGTACTTCCATTAAGGACATGCTTTTGACCTTGTTTTTAGCTACCCGATTTGTTTATGGAAAATGATAGAATCGATGATAAGTCTTTTTGCCTCTTAGCAAGTTGCAGTGTAGGGCCAGATTCTGTGGGGAAATAATGTCCATGAATTTTTAACTTAACTTGTATGACTTGCGAAGAGGGGCATTTTCTGAGCATTCTTCTGGACATACCATGAGTTTTACAGGGCTCACATGGTGCATGTCTGTACAAAGACTGAAGGAACATGAGGAATTCACTATGTGCACATTCGTTTTCCAGGATTTACCTGTTACACAGAACGGCTGTGTGTGCCGTATTCAGTTTTTTATCTGGTTAGTCCAGATGCATTACAAGCACCCAATACTTGCTTTTTAAACTAGGATTCTATACTTTGAAACTGAAAATCCTCTGCTGTGTTGTTCTACATTTATGATATATTATTTAACTTTAAAAGTTGTACACTGTTGAAGGATTCTGATAGAAGGTCAAGTTTGTTGATTGGGAAAAAGTAATTGAAATTTGTTTTATTTGGGCAGGGGAAGGAAGGGAAAATGATTTCTATGTATCTGATAACAGAAAACATTATGGTCATTTATTTTAGTTTCGGTAATTGAATTTCAAAGCCTTCAAGTTTAGGTGTGTGCACTGTGGATATATCCAATTCAGAAACTTTCTGTAATTCCCTTGTCCACTCTTGATCAATTTTAGTGATTGTATAGATTTGTCTTTTCAAAAGTTGATTCCCAGACTGTAGTTGAAGAGCAATCTCTAAACTAGTTACAGTATTGACAAAAAGCTAACATAGGTCATGCTTCTTATTGATGCTGACAGTGCCTGCAGAACAGAACTGTTTTGGAACGCAAGCAGAACATCATTTCCTCCTTCCTGCACAGGCTGGGTAGGGTAACAAGCATTAAATTCTTGAATTTGTAATTCATAATTTTCTTTTTAACCTCTTCCTAATCTGGGTGTATTTACTTGAAACTCAGGAAACTGAAAACCAATCAACAGGGCTAAATTCAAAACATGAAAGGTTTGTCAATTTGAGATTTAAAATTCAATGCAATCTGCAGTACTTCATTTTGTATTCACCTTCAGCCTTCAGCTTTAATGTACAGCCGGCTTTCCAGGTAAAACAACATAGTACCATTGCAGTGATGTAACAAGGAATGGAAAAGCACACTTGGGTCCTGATCTTGCAAAGACTTACCTGTGTTTGTTTTATAACTTTGCCAGCGTCCCAGACAGAAGAAAGATAAGAAGATGCTGGCAGGAGCCGTGCCGATGCAGGCACCTGCTGAGGTAATTGTATGCATTTCTGAGGACCTGAATAGTCCCATAGTTGACAGATACTGGTTGCTGCAGAGTGCATTTGCTTGCATGTAAATTCAGGGGACCTATTAAAAAAGTTGTCCTTCAATTTGACAGAACTGCTTTTGCACTGATAATCTTTAAGTAGTTAGAAATGTTGAAACAGGCAATGTCTGACTAGTTTTCCCTCTCTTAAAACAAACCAATTATCCATCCATGACAAGAATAGAAACAGAAAGTGGTAATTTCTTGCACTCTTTAATTGCCTCCCAAAGAGGATAAAACAGTTACTTAAAAAGACTGTGTCTTCATCTGCAGTGTTGAAATAAAGTCTTTTGAGGATAACTTAAAAGGACAGATGAAGATTCTTGGTTTGTTAAGGAAAGCCAGATCTAAATTAGCTACTGGCTTCCACAAAACTTGCCTATCGTTAGGTATTCTCTCTGTCATATGAAATAGTGGAAGGAGCATGGGAATTAATGCATGGGTTCCAAAAAAGAAAAACAAAATTTATGTAGCTGGTATTTCAGAAGCCATTAAGAAGTTTTTGCAATAGAAAAGAATGGTTCAATAGTTAGGGAGCAGGCCTGGGATGTGGATTACTCTGGAGGGACCCTACAGTCTTCCTCTGTGATCTCAGGTCAAGAATTTTGGATGTCCAGGAATTGAGTCCTCAACTCTCTCCTTGTGAAAGTGTGCCATTATTAGAGACTTATACTGATTTCTTTAGGTTATCTCTGTAGTCAAGAATATCTCCATGCATCTTTCCAGCAGGCAGTACACGACAGAGGTATAACTTAACTGTACTGAATAGTGCTTTGGGTAAGTTCATCTTACTCCACTGACATTAGAGGAGTCAAGGGGAGATGTTCTCATTTAGGGTTGTTCAGACTGAGTGTTACCTCACTAATCTTCCCTGTGGGAAGCAAATGAGTTGCTGTGGTCAAAATATGCTTCACGTATACTTAACAGTGTTGCCCTCCACATGAAAAATAGTACAGGTACAACTGTACACAGAGATAAGAAAGTGATACTACAGATAACGTAGCATCCCGGAGTCTTGTAATCGGAGTCTTGTAATTTAATAATGTGTAACATATACTAGAAAAAATACTGTGTTGGAAACCCTTCTATTGCGAGCAGAACACACACTAGCAAGGGAGTTCAGAGAAGTAGCATAAAGTAGACCAGTGAAATCATGTTTTGCTGGTATAATTGCATTTCTGCAAGGAATTTTTCCAGGCTAGAAATGCCTAAAAAAAGCATTACCCCATCTAGCCAACATTGTTGAGGCAACCTCCTGCAGCTGCCAGTCATACTGATTGGATTTCTCAAATGAATAGGATGTGCACATACTTAAGAACTGTGCTTAAGACCCCACAACCTCCCTCATAAGTCACTCAGTGTAGGTAATTTGTGTCCTCATTAAGGAAAATCCCATGCTATTTCTTTACTGTTAGATTTATCATATTTATCACCTGCTATGGTAGGATTTATTCAATTTTCCATCTTCTTCTGAGCGAGTTGCATGCAGTTTGTTTAAGAAAAAGGGCTAGCAGAGACCATACAACCAGGAACTGCTGATTGGCAAAGTGGGCTGTTGGGTGAATTTATTGCAGGTTATATTTTCTTGCTGCTAGGGAGCATTCAGTAGAGCCTTTGTGCTTTCATCTTTTATTTCCTGGTGCACCTGATTGACGTATGAACGGTGAGGCAGCCAAACTTGGAGAATCATACTGAAATGCAAAAACGTAATGAACGTTTTCTACCTTCAGCCTTTGCGTAGAAATATTTTGGCGTAATTACTGTGTCAGATTGTACTGATAAGTAGTGTTTAATCAGCATACAAAACAGAGGGAGCATATGCCTTTTTGTGAATATTTGGGTTTTCTCTTTTCTTGATTCTATCTTTTTTAGTTAACCTATATATTATATAAAATACTCCTGAATGTTTTGAAGCATGGCAAGCTTTACTCAACACTTGTCAAAACAAAGCAACTTCCATTTTATTATTCTCTCTGGTGACAACTAGCAGAAAGTATGTTTTGGGAATGAAATCACATAAAAAACCCGAGTTATTTGTGACTTGTCAGGCATGTCCTTGAAGAATCTACCCTTCCATTGCTGGATGCCCAGCTAATGGCACCTGGTGCAGCTGAGCATTGAGAAGTTTTGTGCACCTGCACAGAAATCACGGTCCTTTTAAAATATTTCTGATTGGGCTCTGAGAATTACTTTGCCCTGTTCCCTTGTATATGGATTCTTTATATTTGACCTCATCACTATTTTCTCCCTGCAGAAGTTGTTATCTGGTTGAATTCTGATAGAGGTGAGGTTGGATTTTTTTCCCCCCCCAAAAAGCTTTCAGCAAAGATGTGCTTGTTATAGATTGCTGGTATAGGAGTACCCATATTGCAGTTAGCTTGTAAGATGGAGTGCTCTGCAATTGTTCTCAACCCTGTGGAAATTATTTCATTTACTGAAATCAGGTGCTGTGGAAAAGGTCTTCTGTGTTTCAATATTGTGAGCCTATTGTGCTGCTTTGAAGATAATGATTCAGGTTCCTGAACTGGATTGAGAGCAAAACCACCATTTCAGATCAGTGTGACCTAGGAGTGATTATTGCTAACTCGCCACCTTCGTACCGGGAGAATGGCAAAGACTGGTCTGTGCTGGGGGGCGGCCTATGTGAAATGTCTAATTATCCCACGTTGGGATATTACTTGGTACATCTAGGTCTCGGTACACAGGGATCCCTAGTAAGCATTGATGTCAGGTGCTAAGAACCACTGCAAGGAAAATCCAAAAAGCCTACGTGTATGAATTTTCTTTGCATTAACCTTGAAATTCAACTCAAATTTGATCATCATGCATAGTCTGTACTTGCATTACTGCTGATAAAAGAGACTGCGTAAATGTCAGCTTTGGGATGTCTTAATTTATGGAGCTACAATTGTTTGATCCTTGGAAAGGCTAACACGACATCTCATTTTTACTTTAAATATGCCTGATTTTGGGAGGGGCTACAGACTGCACATTAAATCTCCAGTTCATCACGTCAGGTAAGGGTTGTACATTACTTTGAGAGCAGTTTTCGCGTGCGGAAAGCCGAACGCACACCAGGCTGCTCAGTACTCTGCAGCAACAAACTCAAGGGAAGTACAGGAATCGAAGGACCCGGTTAGTTTTTTTAATTTCATACAGCAGGCATGGTCTTGCGTAGCTTTCACAGAAGTCATACAAGAGGGACACAGCTTTAGAGATTGCAGAGCTGACTGCTGTGAGGTTTGTGTTCTGCGTCTTTTTTACTCTGGACAGCTGGAAGGACAATTCAGCTGAAGGCGGGGGACTAAGGGAAACCTCTCTTAACCTGAAGGATGAAAACAAAGAAAAAGTTGCTGTTGAAGAAGAAATGAACCGCCACTATATAGGGACTGGAAGAGTTGCTGAGATATTCTGCAACTGAGAGAAGCCTTTTAACGATCTAAGCTGTGGCAGTAAATACTTGCATTGGAATATGGGTAAGATACAAGTCCCTAAACTTTTTTTCTTTCTTCTTTGGTGGACCTACTCCTTAATTTATCTCTGTCTCCCCTCTAAATTGAGCATGAAGTGAAGCTCAGGATATCTGTTCCACTGGAAACTGGTGTTAGAAATATTTCTTGCCCCAAATGATTGTTGAATAATCAGAATTCTCTGTAAAGTAGCATCGGAGGGAAAAGAAAAAAATAAATGATTGTCCTGAAACAATTTCAGTAGCACTAAAAAACCTGCACAGCCATTCATTGAACTGATAGAAAAGTTGATCCACTGGAGTGAAAAGTTTTAATTTTGTTCTTGTTTTAGCATTGTATGGCAGATTCCAGTGCAATTGGAATTTTTTTGTCAATGGAACTACTGCAAAAAATTATTAAGCAGTGGTTCAGTATGTGCCCTGAGATCACGGGTTCTTTTTTAGCGAGTAGAGTGCATATTCTTCGTAACTCTGTAAATATCCAGGGTTTTTGTTTCTTGAGCTTCTATTTGAACAGGGAATTGTAAGCAATAGGAAGGCGCAGCAGCCTGCCAGCATTGATAACGTGTCTGTGTAGAGTGTCTTCTATTTGAAAAAAAAAAAAGAAAAAGTGTTAGGATTGCGCCTGTCTGGAGATGTACAAACAGTGGTTAGTACCTGGGGAAACGTGAGTTCTGCTAAATGGACAGTGCTGCCCGGCCCAGTTCGCGTGGCGGGAGAGCCCCGGTTGCTCGCAGCAGGCTGTAGCTGGCGGTGACAGCGGTCGGGAGGGGGAGCTCTCCCTGCAGCGTTAGCGGAGGGGAGCTGGGGCTCTGCCGCGCAGCCGCTTGAAGCAGAACTCCACTGTGCTTTTAGATTAGGAGGGAAAATCTGTTTCCAGTCTGTCCCTGTTGCTGCTTAAAGCCACTAATGACCTGGATTTGAACTGGTCTCCTAAAGGGTAAAAGGCTCTATCTCTCATTGCCAATCCCCAGAAGCATGCAGTTGCTCTCGGCACAGATTTGAAACAAATCCTGACCTGAAGTCATCAGCCTTAGGTTTCAGTTACTCTGACGATAGATGGCAATTTAAAGATTTTGCTTTCCTCCCCACTCTTCCTGTACCCATTGCACCCTATTCTTCCTTCAGCCATATAAATCCAACTAAATCTTCTGAAAGGAGATTATGAACTGGTAGATTTTAAACAGTGTAGAGCCATAAGAGAAGAAAACAAGGTGGACGTTCACATTCCATGTCTCTCCCCCCCGCCCCCACCATTGCACGATAGACAGAAATGTCCTGAGTTTAATCTGCCTCTTCAAAGGAAGATTCAACATACAGTCTCTCTTGGGAGGATATTTTCTTCTTCTTGATACTAACACTGACTATCGTCTATAGCTGCTCTTGTATTGGCCGCTTACTGCTATATTCTTCCTGGCATTTACTGCTATATTATACCTTCAGTTTTGTTACAAAATCCTTATTGACTTTAGTGGGCCTTGTATCAGAGAAGACATCGGTTGCTATTTTCTACCCTTTGGCCTGAATTCTGTTGCACTTAAATTCACGCCCGCTCTATATTCCTAGGGTAAAGAAGCTGTAGGATAGCTGAGCAACAGGCCCTGATCTCTCTGTGGAATTCCTGCTGAAGTTTTTGGATTTTGTAGCAGGCGTTTCTTGTTTGTTCAGTGTTCTCATGGACTTCAGTAGGAGTTGTGCATGAATAATGAGTGCAGAATATGGCTGTGGTGCCTAGTGAGGTCTACCATCTGGTTCTGGTTAGCTGGCAATTTCTGATGACTATTAAGAAAAAAAAAAAAGAAAAGACAAACACCAACAAAACACTGACTATTAATTAATGCAGATGCTGTGTGTCTGCTATCACTTTACCTTCCAAGACCCCTCCAATTTCTTGTATAACTCTCCTATTGCGTGTTCTCCAAATGCTACTTTATGACCTCCTAAGAGCAAGCATTCTTAAACCAATATAACCCCCTTGTCTTTTGTTTTCCTAAATGTTGTTATTGTAAAAAAAAAAAACCATAGCAAAAGCTAAGGTCATAAGGTTTCCTAATAGGAAACTCCTAGAGATGTCCTTTGTGGTGTTCAGATAGAGTGGATATCACAATGTGTGTCACTGTCTTATTGATTTTATATTGTTTGCAGTACTTCGTGAAGCTGAGGTGTGGTGGATGAGGCTTTCAGAAAGGGCTGCTGATCTAAGGTCTTTATTTAAGTTTTGGGCAACCCAGTCTGGAACAATTTACAAGAGACTTGACTTTTAAACTCTGAACTGTCCTCACTTTCTATACGTGGCATTTACTTGTTGGGTGTCTGAAACCAGGTAAGTCGACTCCCAATCCCGCTCCAAAAGATCACTCTAGTTAACTTAGATGATACTCTAGCAATGTCCCGTCTCCTTTCCTTCATGTGCTTTGCTGACTTGGGGCCAGCCTGAGGAAGCAGCTAAGTACTAGTAAGCATGTCCTCAACAGCCTCAGATTCACGGACTCTGATTTTTTTTCTGCCGAGCTGATTTATCTCTTACCTTTTCTGCCCCATTCCACTGCTGAAAATTCAGTATGGGGAATGTTCTTGGAGACAATAGAAACTTTCTCTTCTCTAGCGTAAAAAAAATGAAAAATCCTTTCTTGACACCAGTAAGGTTCCCTCCTACATTGCTTGTGGGCTTTTTCCTGTTTTCACCTCAAAGTTTTGTTTATGCAGGGGCGGGGAATTTCTTCTCTTATTCTCACCTGTTTTGAATTGATATAATGACCTTCACTGAAGCTGTAATTACATTGGTCAGGGATGCATCAAACCTCAGAATACTTGATTTGTCCTCAACCTGAGGTGAGGACTCTGAATGTATTTTTTCTTCCTGACCCTTTGCAACTGTAATTCAGTTTAAATCTGCAGGGATCACTTTAAGATTACACTAATAAAGGAGGTAGGTTAATACCCCTTCTGTCCTTGGCTTTACTGCACAGTAGCAACAAGGGGCCTAATTAGTGTTTGGGTTTGTTGGTTATGGAGGTTGCTCCAAGAGAAACTGGACTGACACCATGAAACTCATTAGACTTAGGTCTTCCAACATTGTGTTTTTGTATTAAAGAGAAAAGAAATCTAGCAAAAGGGAAGTCGAGGGAGTGCAAAGTAGAATCCTCAATAGAGTAATTAGCGCAAGTCGTTATTTCGTAGAGGTCTCAAATGGCCACATTTATTCTAAAGAGATGCCAAGGGTATGGCTGAATGTAGCTACAACATCAGCCTTTGGGAGGGGAGGAGGGGAGAGCGTTGTTTGCTGCCCATGTTTGCTGACATTTTCTGGCTTACGTGATACGTGATCCTGTTAAGCTCAGTATAGCTAATCCTCTTTCATGGTACTAATTTCTTGCCATTATCTTTATTTGGCTGCTAATTTCCCTTATGGTATTCTTCTACTATCGTAATGTTAGTGAGTAGCTTGAAATACTTCTCGAGTCTCCTCTGTGAAAAATCCTGCCTGGTATGTGTCAATGTCCCTGGAAGGAAAAGGAATCACTGGTAGGGCTGAGAAAAAGACTGTCTCCTAATAAACCCTTTTGCTGTTAATGGCATCTCTTCTGAGTATCTACTGTGTTTCCATTTCTGAAATTCATCTTGTACTTTCATGCTGAAGCCGAGTTACGTTGCCTCAGTGAATATTAACAAGCAGCTTTGCCAGCAAAAAACTTGCACCTTGAATGGCTAAAGGAGAAAAGGAGATAATGGAATAGAGAAGTAAGGTGGTCTGCCAGTGTCCTGGGATGCATCCCTGGTCTTTCAATTGCAATTCGAGTGTTGTGCGTATGCTAGGTCACCCTTTTCATCACTTTGCTCTTTCAAATTGTGAACATGCCCTTCAGGCTAGTGCATAACCTCTTGCTCTTGCCTTGGGCCAAAATTCCTTGTAGATAGACCTTTTATATGTCCAGGATATCATTAGAAACAAGTTGGGGTTTTGGTGTTTTGCAGGTGGGTGGTGTGGGGTTTTTTGGTATTTGTTTATTTTTATACACACACACACACACAAAAAAGGGATCTTCATGGTTTTTGCGACAGTGATAGATCAGCCCTTATGGAATGCTTTTTCAACCACTATATGCCATTCTTACGAACGTTCTCTATCAATCTAAAGGTGATGTATAATTGGCAACATGGCCAGACACAACTGCTGGACAGTTGCTCTGAACTACAACAAAGGTTTATAGATTGTATTTCTTTCTACCTGCCTTTTAAGCATCCTTTAGGAAGGATATGAGATAGTTTAATAAAAAGCTTCACATAACACAAAGTTTTTATAAAGTAACTCCTAGATTCATACCACAGAATTTAATCTCTCTGGCCTCACCACTATTTATTATGTTCTTTTATTTAGTAGGCCTGTATCTTAGAGAGAGCCTGGCTTAGCCCAGTCTGTTACAGTTGTCTACTCAGGTCATCAAAGAGCTGTGAATTTAAAAATGTCCAATAAGTGAAAGGCTTCTGTATTTTTCTCATTTAAAACTGGAGAAAAACCATGCGACAGCTTTGAAATCGGGCAGTGTCTGCAAGTGAATGTAGGCATTCTGTGTCTCTTCTCAGATTTAGCCTTCACACTGTACCCGTGGAAACTCCTGGCCAACACACAGTCAAGTGGCTGAAACTGCTTTCACGTTCACTAGTCTGGTTCTTTTAATCATTATTTGTTGATTTCCAAACAAAGTGAACAAAAGTCTTCAGAACTCCCGCTTTCTTGAACACTCTCTCCTTGCGAATGATTTACCTTTCCCAAAGGGTGAGGCATTAAATGGATCCCATAGGTCCACAGGATTTAGGCAAGGTGGACAGGGCTAAGTGCTCCTGGAAACGAAATAGAATGCTTGAAAGGACTACTAAACTATAAGGGCACTGGGAAATTATTTATTGTATTATTTATGAGCATTTTATTCTTCACAGCAAAAAAAGCTATTTCTTATACGTGTAGCTCTTAAAAATGAATCTTTTGTTCTTAAAGACATGCCTAAATGTTTTAGCTGAAATATTTAGAACTTTGCTTCTACATCTGTCTAGAAAGAGCTGTTATTTGCAAGATTTAAAAAATATATAAAATATTTGTCCCTTCCTTTGGCTGCTTGTTACAGATTGGCTGCTTATATTCCTTTTTCTTGTAAGAGTTACTGTTTTCTAGCCAGAAACTTTTGGCTAGACAAAATCAGGAATATCCCAGCAAGGAGAGAGGCAAACATTGTCTTTAAGCAGATAGTTTTTTCAGGATAAAAAGACTATTTGTAATTTACCTTTTCTTCTAAATTTCAGATAGGAATGATAGGGTAGCAGAAAGTTTTTCTTTGGGATAAGCATCTTTTTATTTTTCGTGCTGCCAGCAATGAAAAGAGAACAATGTCGCTACCTAGCAGAATCAGTTGTTGGTTCTATCATAGACACGGTGTGAGAGATTGATTTTCTCCATCTTCTGAATTGCAGGTAGAGTGAGGGCCCTTACTCTTTCCTTATGGTGGAAAGGTATCATGCACCTCGCATCCTAGTCTACACCTAGAGCTCCTCAATGTACACAATGCAAAAGACAGAGCTGCAAAATCTTTTATATAAAATACTGTAGTCTCTTATTAAAGCCAAAAATTCTGGGTTTGTTGCCTCAGTTCTTTTAAAGTAGTTTGTTCTTCTTCTTCTTCAGTGTTCTTTGATAATTTATTTTGTCTTGTTTCAATCACTCGATACTGTCCTTCTTTATCAATAAAATAAAGAAGGTAGTAGTTCCACTGTGGAAAGATTCCCCCCCCCCATTACTGTGAAACGGCACAGTACCCAGCACAGCGGTTGCAATGTGCATTGCAAGAAATTGATAATAAAGTGGTATCAGCAGAGGGAGAAACAAATAACCTAAGCGATGCTAGGGATAATTACTGTTTTTGAACCTAACTTGTCAGACAGTATTTTCCCCAGTGTTATCCTCTTAAAATCTTTCTTTGTTATGGAGAGGAACAGATACTGTAAGTGCAATATGATTGCATTTGGAAAAGACTCAAGTGCTGCATTTTGACCTGGAGATACAATGTGTCGAATTAGGCCTTTCAGCATGGAGATGCTGTGTGGTTTTAAAGAAATCTGTCAGATACAGATGAATAGTTAACCTACCTTTCACTTTCACAGCTTGTTAAAATAATTAAAATACAGCAGTAATTATGGTACTTTCTGACTGGTGTATTTATGTCAGCCCCAGGGATCTCAGTATACCTGAAGCAGGATTATGCTATGATGTGAACTATTGCAGCAGGTTAGCGGTGTTCTTCCTAACATCAGAATGTCAAACTAGAGTTTTGTCATCTTTGCTGTATCTCTGTTGTTTTTTTTAAGTGTAGGATCTGACCTATGGAACCCAAAAAGGTGAGATTTTTGTTAAATAGTTTTCATTTTTCAATGAGAAATTGAAAATGAAGTCAGCTTATACTCAAAACTGCGCAGCTGCTCAGGAGAATTGATCCTCTGTCACTCGAGACAAACTGAAGAGCATGTTTGTCCCTATGGATCTTCACAGTTTTAAAACGAAGATGATGGGCTAGAATATTACCTGAGGGAGGACCTAATCTTTTAAATCAATGCTCATGCATCCTTGCAATGACATTATGTTATTTATTCTCTGTGATTTGGCCAGTAGATATCTCTATGTGTGTTTTGTCCACAGCTTTTTAACAAGTGATATTCCTGATAAGCAGGAACAACTCTGACTTTTGATTCAGGTTGTATGTATTCATACAGGTTTTTTCAAAACTTTTGGTGTCAGAGCTTTGGTTGGGGTCATGAATTTTGTGGGGTTTGCTGCTTGTAATTGGTAGAATCGTTTACTAGCTGTGCTATGTTTTGGGGATCTATTTCAAAGGCCTGCAGCTTCAGAAAGGTCTTTTGTTAGTACTAACTGAAACAGATCTATAATGGACATTTCTACAGTGGCAAAATGATTTTTCAGGCTTAGTACTGAAGACATTTCTCTACTCGACTCATGCAGATCATAGAAATGAGCATAACGGAGCTAATTTCTGAAAGCTGAAAATGTACAGATTTTCATGGAAATGAGTAGAAAGATTCCTGTTTGCTTTATATTAAGCCCAAAAAGAACACTTTTGTTCCAGAGTTGCTATTTGATCTTGTGCTTGCCAGCCAGGGATTCTGGTGTCAAAGAATTTAACTATCAGATCTGTGTGTCTTAAAGACTTTGGAGGGGAGGGAAGGGAGTTCCTTCACATGAAGAGCCCTGTCCGGCTTTGTATCAGGATTTTCAAGCATTGGCAAAGTAATATAAAAGCAAAATAAAGTATAATTCTTTTTCAGCACAGATTATGTTGTAAAAGCAAAAAACTACTATCATTGATTTGGTTTTGTAATAAGATGACAGGTTTGTAATGATCACCATTTTCGGAGATTAAAGAAATGTACTTTTCACTTTTCTGACACTGTCAGTATCTTTCTCCAACTGTTTTGAACACCTTGATGGTTTTTATCTTAAAATCTGTTTTTGAGAAAGAGAAGTAAGGGAAAAGCTAGATCTGCCATTGAAACAGTGTCACTTCTGTCTCTGTTCTAAATTATTTTGTGTTTGATAAAATAGCAGTATAAAATAGTCTTATAAAATCCAAGCGGGTCAGGGAAGGACCTTATGCTCTACTTCAGATAGCTTGCCCGATCCTTCATTGTTTGTGTGTTTGATTTTCAGTGGTCAGGCGGTATGCAATGTCCTTCACATTTTAGGTTGTTAGATGGATTATTCTGGTATCATTGCCTTGCCAGAATCTTTGCAGTATTCTTGAAAGGTAAGTAAAAATTCCATTTTTACAATGAGAACTGAGGCACGGCGAGGCTGATGTGACTTGGTCACAGCCAAATCTATGCCATGTAAGTAAACTAAAAAGGGTCTGAGGAGAGGCAGTGGGGTCATGAAAGACATGGAATGGTTTCTCTTCAGGTAGTGCTAAACAGACAAGGACTCTTCATCTGAGAAAGAGCTGACTTGCGGGGTACAACAAAGATCTGTAAAATCATGAATAACACGGAGAAACTGAATAGAGAACAAAAGTTCAGTCTGTCTTACAATTTAAGAAATAAGGGTTGTCAAGTGAGAGAAGCATGGGGAAAGTTCAGAACAATTGAAAGGGCCTATTTTTCTTCTTCACGTAATTTAACACTGGATTTCTCTGCCATGGGACATTGTGAATACCAAAGTTCTGCGTAAGTTGAAAAAGCGATTAATGGCTGGGGGGAAGAGGAAAAATCTGTCAAAGGTTGTTTAGGCTGAAATCTGTTGCTCAGATTAGTGCTGAACACTGCATACTGCACACTCTCAGTGTATAACATAGAAGCCTTGTTAAATGTTTGCCTTACCACTTTCCTTGAGCCGGTGTCAGAGGTGGGCTTTCTTCTAGTTCAGTAAAGTCATTATTAATGTTTTGCGCTTAATGTAATGGAAGAATTGAAACCTTGAATGGGGGGGAAGTGTATGCAGGGGCTGCAACTTCTTGTAACAGCAGTGTCCTCTACCCAAGTCTGTTTCCAAACGTGATCAATCCTTTCCAATTTAATCCTTCAATCTACTATGTCAGAGCTGTAGAGAAAGCTTAAAGGTGGAGCAATTGGAATCTCTGTGAACTGCCAGGCTCATCCTCCTAGCACAGCTTTTCACCATTCATTTTAAAAATAGCAGTATTTATAAAATGATTTTGAAGGGATACATACCTTTAATTGGCTCAGCATGAATCTTGAAGCTGATATGACACTGAAATATCAAAGCTTCACAATGCCTGGCTATGGGTTCCAGCAAAACTGCTGAAACATCATGTCGTGCACAAGATTAATGTGACACCATAGGCTTACTCTGAATGCGCATGCAGTCAAACCAGTGTGATCTCCTTGAAAGCAGGCAGCTCCAACTTCAGGAAAATTTCTCTTCTGCTCTTTTTCTTTACTTTTTATTTTTAATGAATTGAGGAATAGAAGGAGAGAGACTGGAGATGATCTCTCTTGCCATGCTTGCTTTGTTTGAATGTGTCAGGGTAGCTTATAAGAGGATGTATCAGCTCATCAATACTGGGGAAGCCAGAATTGCAACTTTTATGATTTCTTAGGTGGCTGATCTACAGGGTTGGAAATTGGGGTTCAAGTCATGCAAATGGAAAAGGGTATTAATGGTCTGTATATTCAGAATAAACCTCATCAGCATCCAACATTTTATTGCTGATCTACCTATAAAATTTAAATTATTTAAGAGTGGTCTTGAACTTGCAGTAAAAGCTAATCCCCGACACACTACTTTTATCATGATTCTTTCTTTGTAATGAAATGAAATGGAATATTGTCATTGGCTGCAGCAGAATAAAGTTAATGATCAGTTCTGAACAACCTCTTAGCAATACCCTGGATAGCTTAATGAAGTCTGTGTCTGGGTTCCTAAACCACTGTCTGCAGGCATCATGTTATCATACAAAATTTAGCCTTTTAAAACAGGTTTCCTATTCTTGAGGAATGCAATCCCTTAAAATTCACCTAGTAAGGCAAACAGAAAGAAGCCAACATTTGTTATCTTCTAAGATATTTTGATGTTTAAGTTCATCTTTTTTTTTTTTTTTTTGAGTGGTAGGAAAAACACAGGATTCAGTTTTGCATGCTGGGAAACAGCCATACTAAAAATGGTTTCCAGCAAGTACACAGGACGGTAAGGAGAGACTTACTAAGAACCTTGCATAAAGGAATCGAACACAATGCTCTGCTGAAGCCAGTATGGAAACTTATTTCATTAACAGTGCATGCACCAAAATGGTTATATGTCTTTTGAAGAAATGCAACAGCAAGAAAGGTGGAGCTGCAAAGAATATTTGATTTTTCACAGAATGGAAGCAGGTCCCACCAGGCACTGTTTTCCCCTCAGGCTTAATGGGCAGGAGTGTGAAAAAGTAGCTGTCTAAAAACAAGTACTGCATACATGAAGAACAGCACAAAGATGAAGCAATGTTTTGTACATCAGCTGTTCTACAGGATTTTGTTTGCTTTAGGGATACTCAGATAAAAACAGGGAGTGATGCAAGAAAACCCCTACAAGGAGAATAAGCTCCTTATGTTTAAGGTATTCAAACTATTAAGAAATTTGTAGCAGTGTGATATAATGCTTAAAGTAGAAAACTACTGTGTCACTCCCGACTCTGTCACTGAATTGCTAGGTGACCTTGAGTGCATCCCTTACCTTCTGTTTCAATTTCTCCTGCAAAGGGAGGTCATTCTTGAGCCTTGCTTCCGTTAGGAAAGTAGGAGGTGTCGCTCAACCCTTGTTAATAGCTGAATAGAGCCTACTATGGGCAAGAACAGCCATGATTAAACTTGTTTGCTGCTGAGAAGTAACTCTGCCCTTTTTAGTTGGCATACAAAATCAGAAATATCGGCAAGTGTGTTTACTAGTTGAGATGAATCTTGTGGTTGTTGGATATGATAACAAGTGCAATTCTGATAACTTTTCTCTTACGCAATGATACCTAACTCTGCCAGGACACTGCAGAGAATTCAGCTTCTGCTGAAGTTAAGTGACCTTCAGCTTCATCATACTTTACTGAGGAAATGAACTATTGAAGTGTCTCAATTAAGGCAGCTTCCCAAACTCGGGTCATCTGGCTCTGAAAATCCCAAGCTCCTCAGATTTCCTTTTCATGTTCAGTTCTGTTAGTGGTTCTGTGTAAATCAAAGCTTCCTTTCCTTGATAAAAGAGCAGATAGGGGATATGTTACCACATCCAAACTTGAAAATGAAGTTTTTCATCAATTGTTGCAAAACATTGTGAAACGTCCCTTTGACGCACTCTACCCAGTTTTGTTTTCCGAACTGTTCACAGCCTGAAGCACTTTAATACTGTAAATTATTTATAAAGTTTTTAGTAATAATAATTATCTGAGTCATGTTTTACACCACAGTGTGTGCCAAAGGGATCTGTAGTAAGCTGGTTGGAATTTTCAAACGTATTAGGCATGTAAATGCTAGTAACACTTTCAGAATTAGATAATCTTTAGACCTTTTCAGGGGGTACAATAATGGTTTGCATTATTTGTTCCTGTTTTTCAGTGTACGTGCTGTTCACTAATGCAGACTTGCCTGTTTGTTTCTTTGGGTCTGCTTCTGGTTTGACACTCGCTGTTGCCCTGTCAATAGATTTACTCTGGATACACATTTATGGAAGTGAACTCTGGACTGGATTCACTACAAAAATTGCTGCTGAAAATACTGGAGCTGATCTGTTAGTTTCTTTTATTCTATCTGCAGAGGACACAAACCCTTCTTGTCCTTTGCTTTCACTCTTTCTATATTCTGCAATAAAGTTCTGTGAATTTAGGGAATTTAGTTGAAATTCAGGCATTTGTTTTGTGTTCATGTCACACGTTGTTTCTGCCACAGTTGCTCTCCTTCCCCCCTCAGTGAGTAGCAAACTAAATAAAAGGAGCTTGTGTGAGATTTGGCTCAGCAGACTGTGCTCTGTCTCTGTGCCAAACATCTTAAAGCTGCAGTAACCCACTGCTCTGGCTTCAGTGAGTTCTTAACTTCACCATTTATTTTTTCCTCCCGTAGCACTTTTAACTGTTAGTGATTCTGTGACAGAATGAAATGAAGAGGGTCTAATCCGAGTCACTCTTTGTACACCTAGTAACAGATTAGGCAATATTGCACTGGTTGGAGTGGAGTATTACAATGAGCAGGCAGGTAAGATGGTGGGAGAAAAGCAGCTGTTTATTGGGATTCAGCTACAACTTGAAGACTCTGGGCTGATTAAACCTACATGGGGGTATTTTTTCTGTGCTTGCATCATCTACCAATCTCTGTCCCTGTGGTTCTTTATCATATACACTGAAAACATCTACGACAGGGAGGTTTTGCTTTGCATGGCATGAGTATGTTGTCAGAACATGATACTAATGGTCAGTTGTTCAAAAATTATCTATGCTGGAGTTTAGTGCCTAAGTTTAAGTTAAACTCACTTCAAAATCTCCTGAGACTCCAGCTTTAAAGTCAATCAGGTTATTAAAAAAAGTTCACATAGTACCACAGCTCTCTTTCCATTGCCTCACAGATATCAGCTGGAAGCTTCAACCAGCCCATACACAGCACAGGCTTAGGTCATGCCTGGTGGATTCTATTCCCGCTGGTGCCACTGATTGCCCAGCACTTCAGCAAACTACTCAATTGTTCCATGTCTCATCTTTTGCAACATGCCCTTACTCACCAGGCACATGAAGGAGTGCCTAAATCAATGTTAACATCTCTTGCTACTGAAAGGAATTACCCTTTGCTGTTCAAAAATGTAAATAGAAATAGAAATAGGCTCATACTCAAATTTTTCAAGATGCCAAAAATGAACTGTTGTCTCCTTGTAGGAAACCAACCTGATTGCCAGCATCCATGACAAGATCTTTCTGCAGAACAACATTGTAATCCATCTTGCAGTTCTCCTTGAAGGAAAGACTCCTCTCTTTCTCTTTCCTTTAATAACTGAATTTGACTTTGCAAGGAGAGGGGCCTTGTGGCAATGGAAAAAGATACAGGAGGGCTGGCAGCAATTTCTGGCTTTTTTACAGAATTTGTAGCCTTGGGCAAGTCAATTGGTGCTTGTGCTTTTTTAAATATATATATAACAAAAACAAACAGCCTTCATCATGCCTGTTACTGGCTCTGGATTTCCATAACTGCTTGGTGAACAGCAGGCCAGGCACAGATTTTCACAATCGCTCCCGGAACCCTCCTCACCCAGCAAATGAAGAAGAACTCCACCAAAAGGGAGAGGAAAAAACTTCTGAACTCTCTGTGTTGGAACACGAACCTGTGATATTTAGAGCACTTTGCCTTGTCTGAAGCTTAGTAGTGTAAGTAATGACTGTGATGTTATCATCTGGGGTTGGAGATTAAATATTTTCATTATGTCTGGATTCTTTTCCACTCCTAAGAGCATTTCTGTATTACTGTTTACTAAGCACAATCACTTGGCTGTTGATGTTTATCAAAAAAAAATGAAGCTCTTCCTTTTCTACTGTTGTTAACTCGCATTACCATTTTCCTCCTGCAATGACAATGGGGAGAATTGCTTTTAATTAAAATAATGCAAAGCAGTGGAAATTTTTGTGGTTTTGCTCAGTAAAGAAAAAATTCAGAAGAAAGTAGATGGTTGGGGAGCGGGAGAATAAAAATAGTAGGGGAAGAAAAAGCGTGATCTTTTTGCATATGCTTTTATATGCTGTAATGAAATACTTAGTAATAGGCATGTTGACAGCAGTCTTTCTGTTTGGTAAGGCTTTAAGGGGAACGACACTTCAAATCGATCCGTCTTGGGTACTAGCTGCATTAGTATTCTATACCTGCATCATCCCGGTCATCGTCAGCATGGCATGCTAATTAGTACTGTCCCTCTTTTTCTCTTCCTTCCCCCCCATCTCTTCCCTTCCCCTTTGCTTTCCAATTCGGCCATCCACTTCTATCAGTGATATATGGCTTATATCTTCCTAGCCATTATGCTGATGACCCAGGGCAGTGCCTGCCACTTTTGATAAACTGTCAGATTATTTTTGGAACGTCCACATATGCTTTTCTGGAGGTACAATTTAGCGCTATGATAATCTACTAAATTGCTTTCTGTGCTATGCCAACTCTCACTTCTGCTGCTCTTTTTAAGGTTTACATTGCCAGAGAAAAAGTGTGCCTAGCAAATTGTAGGTGATGCTGCACCCCAAAAATGGGACCAGTGTGTTCTCTACTAGACTCTTTATGAAATACAGGATTAAATAATGTTTCTGTTTTCCTGTTTTTTGGTGATGTATATGCAGAATATAAAACTATTGGAAAAATGCATGCCTGTTTTTTGCCTTAAAAGGTCTGTAACATTGAGCTCCCTTTAATTAATTTTACAACATAATAAATTGACAGCATTACAACATCAGAAAGCCTACCTAGCCTAACTTTTATGTGAATAATTAGTAAATCTACTGCTCGTAAAATATTAAAGAAATGCCGTGGTTAAAAGTTGAGTTAACTGCATATTGACAAGGACTGTGTTTAGAATTGGAACATACTCATAAAAGATGTCTGCTATACTCTATTTTTTCAGGACTCTACACTATAGCATGCAAAAAGAGAAAGTTGAATGGGTGCCCTGGGTGGACAGTACACAAGTGAAGTAGAAAGTTGTTGGTGGATTTATGAAGCTTCATCCTCCAAGGGCTTTGTTATGCGACGTTCTGGTCCGTAGATCCCACAAGCTACTTGGTTGCCAAAACAATATCGATTTTTATTGGGACTTAGTTCCTGCACAGACATTAGGCACCCAGCACCACTGGTGATCTGGGCCTGAGTGATAGCAAGGGCCAGATCGCTCAGCCTTACGCGTTTGAGGCGGTTGAAACTAAGGGCAAAACTGAGTCCCTGCATTTGCAGATAAACCACTTCTAAAGGACTGACTTTCCTGGATTTAATGTGAAGTCAGGATGGCTCTGTGAGCCGCACTGTATTAGAAAAGAAAAACTCACTTGAAACCTCTCACACTTTTGGATGATGTTGATGCTGTTAGATGGAATTGGAGATGTGATACCTGCTGAGGCAGGAAGGCAAAGGATTCATCGTTCTGTGTAATTCTTCTAGTGACTTTGCAGGGAGAGGATCCACAATGCATGATGAGTTGAGGTATGAAGGGGAACTCAGGCAAGGTTTATCAAATAGTATGTGCTTTCCAGTCAGATGACAAGTACAGGCTGACACTTGACTGTATTAGTAGAGCAGATTCAAGATAAAATCTGTGAACCTGTGTATATTTAGCTTTTGAGTTATTCCTTATTGGGATGGTTTGTATTGCAATAAACTTCATAATATATTTTTTTTCCTACTCATTTTTTTCTTGAAGAGCATGTAAATGTCTTATTTTATTTTATTTTTAAATAGCACTATGCATAAACTTTCATTTGGTTCGTTTTAGGAAAAATGTGGCTGACCTAAATAGAAAAACTATCTTTGATCTTGCAGATACTGAGCTGTTAGCAAAAATTAATAACTGAAAAATGAACACGTGTGGCGTCCCTCCAGAGAATAAAATATATCTTTGAATCAAAGAATCTTAATGCATAAGAAGCCAACTTCCCACAAAGCCTGTGCTTTTAAACAAAATGATTAGAATTTTAAAAAGGAATATATAGGAGATGAATGACCAGGCTTTGCTAATATTTTTGTAAATGAAAACTCCCTATTGTGTATTGTGCTGTTCCTCATTTTGTGTGGTAAGTAAATTTGAAGTGGGTCATCCCTTAGTCGCCGATGCTACCTGTGAATAGTTTCTCACTATTGAAAGGCCTGAACCTAGGAGGCATTCGTCTTTGAAGGCAGTCTGTAATGGCAGGTGATGTTGAGAAGTCATTATCTGTCACTCTGGAAAACTCTGTGATAGGCAGACTGCGGGCTTCTGACGTGTCACTTGGGTGAAGAAGATGGAAAAATAGAAGCTAACATAGGAAGCCTGAAATACATGGCCTAATTTCTCAGAATTGGCAAGTGCTTAGGGTTTATTGAATTTGGTGTTCGCTCAGCGCTTTTGAAAATCTAAGTTAGTTACTACAATCCTAAATGCTAAGTTAGAAACTGGAATTTATACTCATTGTATTAAAATATTATCTCCACCCCCCCCCCCCCCCCCCCCCGAATCTTCCCTCTATCTCTGCGTATCGGTTCTCCATCTGTAAATAAGGGCAATGTATTATTTTCTCTCTTGTCTCTGTCTATTTTCTACATTTAAATTTTAGGTTCTTCAGAGGTCTGTCATTTATTACCATATGTACAGTCCTTAGCACCACGGACTTGGACTTCAGATAGGTCCTCTATGAGGTTCTTTAATGTAATTAGCTATGGTTATCTGATTTAAGTCATAAAATATGTGTAATACTCTGCCCATGGAAGGCTTAATTAATTAAAATTCATTTAATGTATCACAGAACTCATTCAGTGAGGAGCATGCTGGAAACACCAAATATTATTTATTACTTCTTCACTGAAAAATGCAGATAATAACTTGAGATTGTGGTTCCAATTTACAGGATTTGTATATGAACTCAAATTCCCTAAGAGATAACTTGACCTCAATTTCCATTTATTGACAGTGTGTCTGGCTGGCTCACCCTCCTAAGGCATTGTGGTGTGAAATGGGAGATTAAATTAAAAAACAATCAAAATGATTGCTTCTTTCTGTACCCTGTACCTGGTTTATAAAAAAATTGAAAGGATATTTTATATTAGAATGTGGGTTATCCAAAAAATACCTTTCAGCTCCATGCTCCTTCCTTTTATTGTTTTTCTTAGTACACACATGGCACATTAAGATCAACTTTTATTTCTCTTAAATTTATAACTGTAGGTTTTCATCTAGAACTCCAGAAGCTAAACCAGACAGGATGCGTTAGGACCTAATACACCAAACATAAGCCTGGCACTGCTGGGCTTTACTTCCTTAGTTACTACACATGAAGGTAATTATAGCATCACTTCCACACTTAAGAATATATTTGAGAGGTAGATTTTCTCTACTAGTGGAAGTCTATAAATCTGGTTTACTGAGTGAAGCCGTTCCAAACTCATTGAATAGGGAATTGAGCCCATGGATTTTTGTTATGATGTAGAAGAGGAGAAATGGAGTCTGACCTTTTTGGTAAAACACCCGTGCAGCTTTGTGTTGCTGTATATCTGGGCTCAAGAACATATTGCTATTGCTGCTGTTGGCTGTGTACCATGAAAGTAGCGTCAAGATAGCTGGGCACCTATCAGCTCTAAAACTAAGGAAAGGCTCTCTGTGCCTTTGCAATCAGTCTGAAATCAGTTCACGCTTTGGTCCTGCCATATTTCATAATTAAAGACATGGTGTCAATTTTCTGCAGTCAAACAGCACAGTCATGTTTACCATATGAAAATAATTGAATGACAATTAAATCAACAGCATGCTTACATGAGAAATTTAGTTTTTGTATGGTGAAATCTGAGGAGTTATCTTGATTTGTGTGACTGTACATTAGGCAAAAAATGAAATTCCGAAAATTGTTATTTCTGTCCTTTGTGATTTTAGTTTCATGGAAATACATTAGTCAAGTCTACTGGTCAACAATTTCTCATAGAACTAGACAGGAGAATTTTAGAGAGCAGACTGCAACCAAGAGTGACATAGGTATTACCATTAAATATGCTTTAATGGAAATGTCATTTCAAGATGTGGTGTTTTTAAGCAGCCTGAAGGTAGTCACTAGCAAAGGTATTATCATCTCCAGTATGACAGTCCAAAAATACCTTAACAAAGTAGTTTCTTTTTTAAAAAAGAAGCATTTCTTACGGAACACTTAAGTCTTCTCCTTCTGCCATTGTAGTGTGACAATGGCTGCATCTACTTTGCCCCCATACCGGCATTCTGTCGCCTGTAAAGGTACTAAGACTAGAATGCACACTGGAAGGCTGCATGTATCCGTTGTGCTTGAGATAACTACAGGCATTAATTTACCTTTTCTGTTACTGTTAGAATAACCATTCTGCATAGTTCTGTATCTGGAAGAAATGCACCATGAATTACTCTGCATCTGTTCTTGATGCTAATCCTATTATCAGCAGCAGGATTAGTTCATAAACAAAAGAGCTGCACTAGGCTGTTCTATATGCCCTACTATGAAAATTGAACAGGGCTTAAATGCTGTTGTACACCATGTTTCTACTCTTACACTTAGCACCACATCCAAAGCTTGCAACTGCTGAAATTCACTGTACTGATATGTAAATTTGTACGATATCTGAAAAAAACTACATAAAAATGTAGGAATCATCATATCTTGTTAGGTTTTGAGGGCTACATGTAGTGCCAGAATTTATTTGAAAATAGAAGTTGTTGTTTGTGACTAATCACATAAATAAAATCAGGCCATGTTACCTTAATTTGAAATTACCCTCTCGTACATAACCTAGGTTTTTTAGAACCTTCTTTGACCTGTGCAAACAACCAATGTCAATAGTCAGTTTTGCTGAAGTACATCATAGCCGGCAGATTCAAACAATGCAGAACTTGGGCACTTCCTTGGGGATTCTTTGCTATGACAAGGAGACTTGAACACTGTAAGGAGGTGCTGTACGGCAGGCGCTCTGTTCTGACTGCCTTGGCGGGATGCCGCAGTATCCCTCCAACACGGGTACTGCTGGCCCGGTTTGAAGGAGGCGGGTGTGGTGGATGCTGGATTGCAGAAGTTTTGCTGATGGCTTGAAGTGAGCAGACTTTTTAATGAAGAGGGTACGTCCCACCTTGCTAAGTGATGGAGGAGCATTTCACAACTGCCGTTCCTCTCTTCTGTCTCTGTGTTGAATCTATTTAAATAGACTTGGAGGGGTGAGAAGCAAGCAATAACAGGGAACGTTATTAATTATGTATTGGCTGTCATTCTGATATGAAGGTACTGTTCTTCTGTATGCCACTGCTCACTGTGTGGACAAGTGTGTTGGAAAGGAACCAGATTTCCTTGTGTTTCAAGTTACTCATCTGAAAATGGCTATAATGATGCTAAATTATTACTGGAGATTGGGAGATGCTTGAGATTATTTTATTGCTGTGTAATTCCTGGGCATTGTTGCTAAATCTAATTTGCATAGGAATAAGGAGCCAGTAATCAGATGAGAACACTAAACTTCCTTTCATTTGTCATAGTTCTCTTTCCTTGTTCCAGGATTGTGTTTGGAGGTAATAGAGAAAGGAGTAGGGATAATACATGTGAGCTCTTGGATTCAGGAGCTGAAGGGTAGCAAAGACACATCTTTGCTTTTATAATTATTTCTGCAAAACTATGTTGGCAGATTCTCCCTGTAGAACTACAGCATATGCCAACACAACTTCTTCTGTTGGCATTGCTACGCGAGTTCCTCAGATGATGTGAACTAAGTTGACAAAAGCAGTATTTTGTCAGTGGTGCTACATCTCTCAGATTCACTATTTCAGGACCAGACAGCATATATGTGGTTTTTTTCTCCCTCACCTCCTTCCTTGCTGCTCTTCCACCTGATGTCTTTCCCCATCATTTTCTCCACTCAAGAGAAGAAACAACAGAGAAACCAAAACCAAATCCTTCTCAATGCAATGCTGGCAGTATGATCCAACTCACTACAGATACTTAATTTCAGCTGTGCATAAAGGGCACAGAAATATTTTATCATTTTATGCAGCTTGTCTGACCCATGCTGCTTCCACGTGGGATCCAGATTTTTTAAAACCGGTGATCTTTGTTTTCCAAAAGAGAGTAATACCTTACCAAAAGAGAGCAAATGCTGTCACTTGACCTTTCCAGCCTTTGGATTCTCAGTGCATCTGACTTGGCCAGACAGGTCTGGAGAAGAAAAAAAATAAACAGCAGATGGATTTAGGGAAAGAGCTCGGTGGCAGATGGTGCCTACAGACATTTACTGACATGTCCTTGGTCTTAACGGGTGTGGTTTTCCCCTTTTAGCAGCACTGATCGTACATTAGTATTGGTGTGTGCATTACAAAGATATGCTGACAGATACGGGACTGCATTATTAGCAGCAGCAGAAGAAACTCAAGGACCTGTAATATTTAGTTTGAGTACTTAAGAGTTTATATTTGCTCGTGGTTTAATCCAATGGCAAGCGACATCAGTAGGCATCTTTTCAGTCTCCTTCATGCTGTTTGATCAAATCTTTAAATTCTTGAATCACCATTTTTCTGAAATCAGTTCAACTTCAACGTATGGGATTTATTTCTTCTGATGGTCCTTGTCACTTATGCATTCAAAATAAACTCGGAGCCTTCTGGCCATACCTGTATAATTGGAAACAATTTTATAATTTTTAATGTTCATTAGTTGCGGAATTTTTTGTAAAGATGCTTGGGATAGACTTAACCAAAACCCAGAGTGTTCTTAGTATTAAGCATATGAGCAGCCTTAGAGAATCCAGCTTGCTTGCAGCTACGCAAGCGGTGTATTAAATGCACTCTTGGTTCTGCTGACCACCAACAGAGACTCAACATACAGACACAGAATTTGCTGTGGAAAAACATTTCTGTTACAAACTGCTATGGAAGCTGCCTTCTGGTACAGAAATGCTGTTGTAAATCCATTTGGTTTTACTTGGCATTATGATCTCTTGCTTGTCCTTTGAAAGTTTTCCCTTTATGTGTAATTTAGGATTCGTTTACAGAGAAAAGGTACTTCACAGAAACCAGGTCTTCAGTCTACTTACCCGTATTAGGAATCTGTCTCCACTTTGACACAGAGTTGAATATCTGGTGTACTTCTTTGCTAGAGGCCTCGTAGAGAACATCCACAAAAGAGGTGATAGCAGCGTTGAAAGAGAGGTGACCGGGTTGATTTGTTGTCTTTCAATGCATCCATCTCGGCAATTCTATCAGTAAGGTTTCCCCTACAAATGGAACTTAAGCTGCCCTAAACCTCTCCCACAAGCTGAAAATCTGCTATCTGAAATCTTTTCTTAAGAGTGATTTATTCTTCCCTGACTTAGCAGAAGTAGACCTACCCAGCGACACACTCAGTCCTAGACTAAATCCTGGTTTTGCCTAATCATTCTTTACTGGGTTGCTTTCAATCTCTCCTTTCTACATCTTGTGAATTTTTCACTGGCAGTAAAGAAGGATTGTCTTTTGGAGGCAAAGGAGAAAGATGAATTAAAAATGAGGAGCAAGTGTAGTTAGGTTCTAATAGGCCAAGTTACTGCTTTGGATTTTTTGTTTGTATAGAAATGTGGATGGCTATGAAATACAACAAAAACTATTTGGCTGGAGACAGACTGGAGAATTTAAAGATCTCTGAATCTAAAGATCTCTAAGCCCTGGAGTTGCACAGAGATGATGTGATCCCTGCCTATATGAAGTGTCTCAGGTAAAATGTTGTTTTAACTGAAGTCAAGAGCAAATTGGGGCAGAACGTTGCTCAGGATGAAATTGTCATTCCCAGACTAAAAAGAAGGTTAGATGTTTGTATTTTGCCTTTCGGTGCCTTTCAGTTACTTTCCGTACATTGCACTACTGACTGTACGCTTAAACACTGTGATGCAGTGATGTTCCTCCTGTTGCAAGATGATTTATTTTTTTTTCCTAATGTTAGAACAGTCTTTAGAAATTCTGAGTTTCATTGGGAGGGGTGTGTCCTTCTAAATCTTATGAAATGTGGTTTGTCGAGGACTGCATTGCTTCATTGAAAGTAATTTTCTCACTTTGAGAAATCCAAATAGATGAAGGGATTGGAAGATACGTACGATGAGTCAAACTTTTGGAGAAAGTGGAGTGAGAACGTAGTGGAAAAGATGTGTGCTTTTTATTCTTTAAAAGCAGATTAGAGAGGGAACAAACAGTTAACTTGGAGGCAAAAAGTATATTGAGGAAAAAAGTAATAAGTGATGCAGTTCCACTGTTACTGAAATCTGAGTGGTATTAAATTCAAACACACTTTGATCTAACACACCAGTGGAATTTGGATTTGAGGCAACTGAAGTTGCATGAAAAATCAGTATCTGGCAAGCACGCAGTTCAGCTCTGTGGAGGGACTGAGGTCTGGGACTCAGCAGACCTGAATTTTGGTGGTTCTACCAGTGTCCTGCTAGATTACTCAAGAAAGTAATTTTGAGGGGGGGCACTCACATCACTTAATTTCAGGCACCTTCAGCTGGACATGGGAAGCTTTTTCTGAAATTCGCAGCGTCTGTGAAAGGAGTGAATTTTGAATTCCTTGGGGAGTAGCCCATCGTTCCTTTCACCGACTATGCTATGTTAGATTTGCTTCCTAATTTTGGCACCTTACGTCTCTAAAGTTAGGGCTTGTGACTACCCTTCCACTAATTCTTCAGTTTTTGTACTCGGATAATGGAGATAATGATGCTGGACTTGTTTATGAAAAGAGCCGAGATTCACAATTTAGAATGTTTCTATATATGAACTAGATACAATTAATTTCTTTCTGTCATTACATGCAAAATTCTGTAACAGATGGACTAGTATCATTTGGCAAATAATTCATCTGACATTTCTCTCATCAATCATTAAACAATTGGTACATTTCTTCATTGTGCACTCAGCTTTAAATCCTGTTTTGTTAGATGTTTTGCAGCATACTGATGGGATTGGTCTAGATCCATTGAAATCAGGGAGGAGACTGACTTGAGCAGGCTGTGAATCAGGCCTTGTATTTTTATGCCAGCTGATCTCAAAAGGTAGCATCGTAATTAGTGAATGGGGAAAGCCTAGATTCATTATAAGTTAGCAGTGTCTCGCTTTGTAGTGTTTTTCTCGAGGTGTCTCTCTGCGTAAAGCATGGACACCAGTGAAACAGAAGTATTCTTTTACTTCTGGTTGTAGGAGCCTGTGTTTGAGGTATGTCCCTGCATACAATACCAGCAGATGATTTGTGAAGGAGTACAGGATCATGATCTTACTGCTGAAGTCCACTTAAACCTCCCATTCCCTCCCCTCTCCTTTGGTAGTTGAGTGCTGACAATTTCTGATGTTGTGGAAAAGTTCCATGATATTCAGTATTTTTCTTAATGTCCAAACTACTTGATGTATATTAACATCTCCCTGCCCCAAGACAGTGATTTTTTTTCTATGTAATTGTAGGGCAAAAGTTTGAAAAAGCTGACCTAAGTGGATCCTACTGGCTCATTAAACAGCGGCAACCGATAAATCTTTTTTTTAATAGTCTCTTGAATTTTTAAGTCTTGGAGTTGGTAATGCCCATACTGTAGATGTATGGAAATGGATATTTAAAAACTGGGCTCTAACTTTAAGAGGGGTGATTTGGATAAATGATTTCACTTTTCTTCCACCTTTTAATTAAAACTACGGTGGCATAGACTGCGTACTTCAACAGATTTCTTTTAATAAATTGCATTAGGTGCTATTAGCTTTCAGGGTATTACTCCAGATTAACTCTCTCCTTTCTAGGATTTCCCCAACTCTTTGCCATATCACTCATAAAGAAAATAGCTAGCTTTCTTTTCCTTCTTCCCCTCTCTTTATTGCATCAGTATGCATTACAAAACCAGTGGCTTGTACATCCTAAACTAAGATAACGAGACCAATATTAATTCCACTACAGCTGCTCCAGGCATGTAAATGAACCTTTCATCTGTCCAGCAAAGCAGCTCTGAGACTTGCAAAGAACACCCAGGCTAAGCAGTGTGAACAGTCAGGGAGATGGCAGAGGTGAGGGTGAGAGAAGAGGGTATGCTAAAAATGACTGAAATTCCAGTGTCCTGAATTAATATTTCCTACTAGAATCAATGCTGCTGTTAATCATTGCATTAATTATTGCAAGGACATTTTTTCCTGTTCGTCCCTACTGATGGGGCTGTAGCAATCATTGGCCTGTTAGCAGTAAAGAGGACACTACTTGAACCCCCTCACACAATTTTCTTAACATGTTAGCTTCAGTCTCTGGTAGAGGCCACATCTTCTAGGTTGTGTCCACATTGTGTAAGCAGGTTAGAACAGGCTGGCTTGTCTAAAAGCACTATAGTGGTAGTAGGGCAGTGTGTGGGCTAATTAGCTCTGCCTCTCGGCAAAGCTAATTCATCTAGACACGTTGTTGTGTTGACACGACTTTGTTGCTTTGAGTTCTGGCAGGAATTAGTTTGTGGGTCAAGTGTCTCTGCTCTGGTTTTTTTTGTGCCTGGGTCAGCCATGCCCTAAGAACACTTAAGCGCTAGCAGCTGGATAGGGTGGGAGGAGAATGTTGACCCTCGGCCGTGTAATCTCTTGTAATGCATTTATACTTTTACCAACGAACAGAGACTTCCAAGAGCTCTCGAAAGTAATTTGGTTTTTTTGAAAGTCAGATTTCCTCTATGTAATGATGCAATAAGGAATTCTCTGTGGTTATAATAACAGGAGACTGAGTAACTCTGCATTGTTGTAGAAAGCTAGACCCATTCAATACATACCTAGTATTTCTACTTTTCAAACGTGCTTCCTTCCAGTCCTCTTCAGTACAGCACTTAAGCATGTATGAATGGCCTCAACGGGGTTTAACCATATGTTAAAAGTAAGCATATTTTAAATGCTTTGCTGAATTGAGGCCTAAAGGAAAGCAATATGCAGAACCTTTTGACAAACATCTGATTTCTCTGAACTCAAGTGGTCTGTTATTACAGGTCTGAAATCTACAGGGAGGCAGATGAGGTGCGTAGAGTAAATTACAGCATGATCTGATTATTGTAACGTATTCACTGTGAGATGACTCAAAGGTGTCTATGCAGGATGTCGCTTTCGACTAAGTTTTGTGCTAGTGGCAGCAACAAGGAGATGAACGTAGGTATGTTTTTATCAGTATCTTTTCAAATAAAAAACGCATTCGGAATGCATATATCCCTGTTTAATACAGTTAAGCCAGAAATAAGCAGGGACTCAATCTGGCAAGTACTCCTAATCTTCGATCAAGTTGGAATCCAGATACCCATTTTCTTCAGATCTCTCTCTTGTAGCTATTAGGATGATATAGCTGTTCGGTGAGCTCTACTTGTTATTAATCCTTTAGGAAACAGTGCATTTTAATGGAATAGTATGTGAAGGGATGGAAGGCATAGCCTTGGAGTTGTGGGGGCTTGATCTGAGACTGTGAGCTTGGAAGTTCAAAAGGGATTCTTCATCATTACTGTTAGAAAATAAAACAGCTGAAGCAAATTTTGCCAAAACAAAAGTTGTGGTACAATTTGGAGATAACATAGAGCACACACAGAGGATGTTCCAATTCTCCAAAGCTCCAAACTGGGGGGGGGGGAATTCCTGTGTCTTCCAACCGCTTGTTCCTCAGTTGAACTTGCCTTTGTTCCTGAATCCTCAGTAATCCAAGATGGATACTGTCATTTTAAGTGTTCATTGGGATGCTTGGAGCCAGGAAACCCTGGAAATGACTAGTGCTTTGAAGCCCACCCTAATCACTTTTGCCTTGTGAAAGTCAGGTAGAGGTGTTCTGTGTTTGGGATCCGTTTTTTTAACTGGGAGAGAAAGAGCTTTGTTGTTTCTCGGCCTTTTTCTTTTTCCTTCTAAATGTTCACTCTCCATTTTAGTCTTTTTCAAGACAATAACTAATTTTGACAACTGGTTTATTTTAGTTACTGTGTTGGCATGTGTTTTGGCCTGCTGTGTAAACAGTGCAACACTCACCCCCACCTCCCCTCAAGGGGAGAAAAAAGTGAGTCCCTGGAACAATTTCCACTGAATGTATAGTAGTACATATAGGACAGACCAAAGCAGCCCCTGAGGAGCTGTTTAAGTGTGTTGACTAGATGATGAGTATAAAGACAAGGTTTTATATTTGATTTTGTTAAAAACCTGTAAAACCCAACGCAGTTGTGAGGAGCACTCCCAACCTCTCGGGTAATAAACATGTTAACAGAAGATATTTCCTTATGCATTGCAGGTTTTTGGGCATCTGTAATCTACATTTAAATAATAGACTAAAGCAGCCTTTTCAGAAGTATTTCACCCTTGGTAAACAGAAATTTTTTATAAATGTGAGAAAACATTATTTACTTATTAGATTTTGTTCATTGTGGAAGAGCTTTCCTAGATTCTTGTGTGATTCTGCATTTAGCTCCCTGAGGAACATACACTTACTGACCAAGCACTGCTGAGAATAGTTGTGTTAAACAGTTCTCAGCATGGTACTGTGTTTGCTTTGCTTAAATTCAAGGACTTTATTGATAAAACAGCATTAACAGAGGCCAGCCGAGATCCCAGGTGTCTCGGGCCACTTTCTTTTGAGTAGGGAACATCTCTTGAGGTTCTCTGGACACAGTCCGTGGTTTACACTCTTAGGTGCCAGCACAGCATAAATCATATATAAGTAGTTGCAAGAGAAAAACCTTGTCCCAGTAGGAGGAAAGGTGAGAACAGACAGGGAGGTAACTTGTCAAAACGTGGCCAGAAATAGAAACCAAATTTCCAGGTTCATCCCACACTGTCTGCTGAACGATGGTTTTTGCTGTGTGCTTTCCCGTACTTTATTTCCTGATTATTTTTTTTTCCCAGATTAGTGTAGGTCAGCATTTTTAGGGCATTCATAATCACAGTTGAATGTTGACTCAAATAATTATGGATCATATAATTTCCTATAGTGGATTCTTGCTTTTTTTCCCCTCAAGGCAATTTGTTGCTGAGCATATTCTTGAATCACTCTCATGCTATGTGAGAATTTAACCCCAAATGATGGGCTTCTATAGCTTGACAAACAGCTGCAAGGATGGGAACTAGCATTAAAAGCGATGAGTGAGATTTTCAGAGTCATCTGTGGTAGCTGAAGATGCAAGCATTCCAACTAAATAAAAATACCTCCTTGGACAGAGATGGGAAGAAGCAAGCTACAAAGATATCCCCCTCACCCTTAGCTGTGTCCTTTGAGTATATATCGGAAGGAGTTTTGCCAGGAGCCAGAGCATGCAGCTAGCTCCCCTTCAGTGAATGGCTTTCTTGGAACCGTCTTGAGCATTGTTGCTTCATGCATCAGGTGTTTGCCCTGCCTGACAAAGATCACCAAGAAATTCAGCACTGCAGGGAACAGGTGAGACAGCCCTGCACTGCCACGTGCAAAGGATGAAAGAGCTCATCACTGCTGAATGTGAAACCCACTAACTGCGGTTTGCTTGTGAGACTGAAAATCAAAGATACGAAATGGGATGATCAGATGCTGAAAGTAATCTGTGAAAATAATTCATCGAGTGTCCCTCTTTGTCAGCCCTCTGATGAATATGCCCAGTGTTTAAACAATGTGGCACCCTAGGGAGACATGTCTGCTATTCGGAGACTGTAGCCAAGAATATAATTTCCTTTGCTGATTTGAGAGGTAGGGGCAGCAGTTGCGTTGGCTGAAAATTGTTGCGGGAAAAAATTTCAGTTGAAAAATACAGTCGTCTTATCAGGAAAAAAAATAGACTTATTTGTTCGTTTCAGAAGATGATTTTGGAATCCTCCACTCCACTTTCTCCTTTCAGGTTCAAGTACAAACCCACATTGCATGATTTAGATAAGTATTTAATTCCTGTGGTATTTACCTAGGTATGTAATATAGTTTAGTGTTTCTGTACTGAAATAACGCAGAGTTTGATCTATATGACACTTTGACTTTTCTTAATTTGAGTTTTGGGTTATTTTTTATCTTTTCCCCCAGAAGATTGTAATTTCCAGGAAATTGATGTTCTATAATCTAGCTGTCCTTAAAGAGCAAGTACTTCTATATTATGGAGGAGTTCTGAAGATAAATAAGAAAAGATATTAATTTATTAAGTTAGAATAAGAATCAGTGCCCTAAAAATGGGTGCTTCCTGACAATGCATGTATTTTACAACAGTCTGACAAATTTTTTACATGTTAAAATACTCTTAGGCATTTTGTGCAGACTATCTACAGGACCTCAGTAAAGATAACCCCTCACAACTTGCCCTAGTCTTACAAAGCAGAAACTAGGATGAAAAATTGAATAAAGAAGGAATAATTGGCCTCTTGAGTATAACGATACTGTCTGTTTCTAAAGGACATTTGCTTGTGTTAAAATCAACCTTTTTCTTCAGCAAAAAATACAATTTTCTGTGGCACTAAAGAAGAAGTAATTGCCAAAGTTATTTGTGTCACAATAACTTATTAATCTGGAAGGATGAAGACACTACCCAGAGGTCATGTATGACCCGGTAATGAGACCATCAAGCATCACCATAAATAATTAAACCAAGACACGCTACTTGAGAAGCTTTTTTCTTTTCCTCTTCCTCAGGTACCTTGAAGTTCCTTCATTATCTGTATAATTTGTCTTATGGGTGGATTACCAACATACAGAGCTGAATTTTAATCCTTCTCGGAGAAGCACAGAACAGTTGTGACTGGCAGGGGTCTCTAGAGATGGACCAGTCCAAGTCCCCTGCTCAAAGCAGGATCGGCTGTAGAGCAGGTTGCCCAGGACTGTGTCCTCTTGAGTTCTGAATATTTCCAAAATGGAGTCTCCACAACCTCTTCGGGCAACCTCTTCCAATGTTTGAGCACCCTCACAGTAAAAAGCTTTTTCTTATGTTTAAATGCCATTTCCCATGTTTCAGTTTGTGCCCGTTGCCTCCTATCCTGTCTCTGGGCAGCACAAGGGGTCTGGCTCTGTCACCTTTACTCCTTCCCTTCAGGTACGTAGACAGATAGATAAGATTCTCCTGAGCCTTCTCTTCCTCAGGCTAAGTAGTCCTGGCTCTCCACATCCTCTTGGCTGGCGTGCTTCTGATTTGATCTGGTTTTCTTTTCACATTTCTAGTTTCAAGCAGAGACCAAAAATTAAAATTGACATGGTATGGTAACTAAAACTTGAACAACGGTGTACTTGATTTACACCGCCACTCCTCCCTAAGAATGAACAGCTCTTAGAAAAAAAATCAGTGAAATCTAGAGGAGAGAACGGGAATTGTGAATCGTGTGTATCCAGTCAATGGAGGATGTTTGATATATGTGGAAAGGGGAATGATTTGGGCATTTTAGATTGCTAACAAGGTCTTGTTGTCAGGGGGAGAAGCAGTTGATTCAATACCTCATGATTCAGTGCCTCGTGTTAGCCAAGATGACAGTCGTCATGTTTACCTGAAAGGCATAATTAATCTGAAGTTAATTGAGTAATTCTGTATTTAATCTGTTATAACAGAGAATTCAATTGACTTCCTGAACCAATCAATTTTTCTGTCTCTCATATTGTTTTTCAGGAGGAATTGGGTCTTTGTTGTTGGTTTCTACGTATTGTCCAAATCCACTCTTGTTTCATCTGCAGCAGATAGAGACAACTCCCTCCATTACCACTGTGGAGAGGATAGTGTGCACATTTCTAAAACAGGTCCTAAGGGGTTTTGTCAGTCTATCTCTTATCATTGTTGGGATTAAAAAAGGCCGTGTTGTAAAAGTCCAGCAAATATCTTTTCACCACCGTTTAATGTGCTTGGTTCCTAAACAATTGCAATTGATTTTGTTTGCTCTTGCAAACACGAATTATCCCATAATCATTTTAGCCTTCCAGCCATGCTTACACTGACTTGTTTGTGTTTTAAAGTGAGAAAATGCAGGCATTGTCATGAAAATAAGAAAGGTTAGAGGCAAATAAAAGGTGGGGTTTTTTTCCTGGTTGGCAGGTCGTGCATCCACTTCAATTAATTGTCACCCTTATAGCTTATTTAGTGCAATGCAAGGAGTGAAGTAAATTTCAAAATTAAATAAATGACCTTTATTTTTGCTTTTGCTTGTGTTTTCTGCTAAATGGCTATTTCAGGGTTCATCAATGACAGTCTCTTAGACTGTGTGATTGCTTGCTTTTACTCAAAACGAGTATACGCAGCAGAATACTAAAGGGGACAGTATTTTTCAACTACAATACATTTCTTTACAAGCAAGACTGTGGCTTAGTGCAGTCTAAGTCCTGGAGGATGAAATTGTACAGACAATTACCCACCATTTTTGAATAACAGAGCATTTCCTCTGACAACCATGTAGATAACAGGGGCGAGCATTGCTGGTACTTTGACTCCCTTTTCTGGCTAATATGTTTTATTTTTTAGATGGCTTTATCCCCATTTTTCTGTACTCTTTAGATTTTTATATGGTTTGGATTTCTAATACTTAGTGATTAAACAGTTCCTTTTGATAATTGGCAGTGCTTTACTCTTCTATCCTACAATGTATATCTACACATGCCCATTTTATGTAAATTTATTGAGAGAGTCATATGAACTATATTAGCCTGAAACTAAACTGCCTGATCTGTAGCTAGTTATCTTGCAGGAAATACAAGGCTCATTCTTGAAGGGGGATGAACCCCCCGTATCTTATCATGGGTAAGGATAAAGCCCGCAGTAAGTGAACAGGAGAGGGATGCAGGGTCTGCCCTCCAGGAAGAGTGCTTCAGCGTTCTGTCCCAGAGGCTTTTGATGAAGATTTTGTTTGTTGTGCATGGGCCTTCTAATGGAACAGCAAATGTAGGAAAAACCTAACACCTAGTGAAAGCCTGCCAGCAGCCATTGATGTTCTAAACGGGTCCTGTGTCCAGGCAGCTGTCCCAACCCAAACTTGCCTAACATAGAAAAAATTGATAGCCTCAAAGCAATAGGGAGTCTTGCTGCGAGCTCCAGATAAATGCTTGCAGCACATACCCTATTATTTGTTTTGTACAGTTACAGATCTCTAGGAAGGCTTTACCAGAAAGCACTTGCTGCCATGGGGGCGATGGTTATGATGGCACCCGCACAGAACTGTACCTCCAGGTGGGGAATAAGCAGCAGGAGCAGATAAGCTTCTTCACGCCAATGCCCTTAGCAAAGAGGGTGAGAAATGCTGGAAAGCCTGTGGTGGAACGGGTAGAGTTATTTCTAAACAGAGTGAGTTTTTCCACTGCTTTTTTTAAGACGTTGGGGGGCAGGGTTTGTCATGAGCCGCTCTGGATTTACCCCTAGATAACTCAAGTCAGAATTTGGCCCGAGTTGTCTTCGAGTGCATGTCATACGTGATGGCACCATTCAGAAATGCAGATTTGTGGTTCTGTAAATCAGCCTTAGGTTTTATTGTCATTTTTGTTCTGAAAACGTTCAGGGGACTTTTGTCAAGGCCCCATGTATTACTATAGCATTGTAAATTATATTTAAGTTGAAAACCTGCTACATGAAGTATCTCTCCTAGGCAGTGTGTTCAGTTGTTTATTTCAAGTGTAATCCATGCTTGTGCAAGAGGCTTCTTTGGTAACTACTCTGAGGAAGTAAGGCTTGATTTTGTGAGGTGCTGAGTGCCCTTGATGTCAATCGGTTTTAAGGATGCTTAGCCTCTGGAGGGTGCACTCTGGACAAGGCTTTAACCTCGCTGATAATAGCTGTAATAATGAGAAGTGGCAAGGCAAAATTTTCCTGTTGGTGCACTTGGTATTTCTTTCACAGTTCATGCCTCCTGTGGGAACTTTCTCAGCTTTTTTTCATGTCCCTGTTCATAATGACTTAAAGTGTTCAACCAAAATAAGTTTTTTATAAGGAAATTTGAGAGAAGCTTTGTCTTTTAGGACTTGCTTGTCATATAAGGTCCTGAGGTTAAGCTTGTTTATATTTAACTAGCTTAGGGTTGGGCAGTCTTATTGGAAGAATATTGAAGCTAGAAATTACCACCTCTGTAGCATAATGCTCCAGAACGGGTTCCGTTCCAAATAGCATTTTCCCAGTGAATAACGCAAATGGTCCAATTGTTTCTGAATCCTCTTTTTCAGCAGCCGCTGGTAGTAACTCCTTTAGGACACGATGTACTAGATAAAGGATAATTCTCTCCACTAGGAAATATTCCTTCTAGCACCCATTAATAAGAGGTTGATGTACATAAGAAGATTTAGCCCCCTTTCAAAACACTTGGATATTGTTTTGCTCCTTATTAATTTGAAGGCATTGGTAAGCACTATAAAGTTCCTTACCTTAAAAAAAAAATAAAATAAAAATCTCAATTTGCAGATTAATGAGATCCTGTGGCCATAAATTTCACTAGTTAGTAGTGTTAAATAAGGAAGAACATGAAAGATACATTTCCAAATGAATTATATTTTCCCAGGTGAATCCCTGAGTTGAGACAGGGATTTTGTGGGTTCTTTGTTATAAGAATGATTGCTCCCCCCCCCCCCGAAACTGTTTCCTTTCTTTTTTCTCCTCCTGGAAAATGTATACATAGTTAAATATTTTAACTCTACTTGATGCTACTGTGTATTGCGCTGATCAGTTCTGTTTCCTACTTTTTTGTGGTAGGAACAAGTTTGTCTGTTTATATCGACCTCTCACTTTTTTTATTATTAGCTCCTCGAACAATACTGTCTTTGAATTTATCTGCACAGCAACTGGTACCCTTGTCCATGATGGTGACTTCTAAATGCCATTGCACTACAAACAATAAATAATATTATACTTAAATAACGTTCATACAAGTAGCAATGTACAGAGAAAAGTACTCTGGGGCCTGGTATGCCTTCATACCCTCAGTGAGGTTTGCTTTGGGTTGAAGCCTCTAGGTTGCACTGCAGTCTGTGGAAAGAAAAGAATAGCACCATTCTTCCGTTGCCAGAAAAATTTCTAGTACGACACCTACAAGTGCTGTGAATGCATGAAAATTAGTGATGTTAAGGCCGTGTGCTTGTTAACTTTGATCAGCAGGTATACCTGCCACAATGACATCAGTGGGTACAGAGGGAGCAGGATCAGAAAGTTTTCATACCACACAACCTTCAGCTGTCATTCCACTCCACTGTACAAGAAGGGAAGTTAATGATGCAGGAAAAACAACCAGCAGCAGCAGCTGGATCCCAGTGGCTTCTACTAATATTTTCAGAAGGGGAACAGCTACAGGCTGCCATTCTCGGTCTTTCCTGTGGAAGTCAAGGAATAGAAAAGGAAATTACCTTTGCACAGATTCCGAATGCTTAAAAGAAACAGATTTCATACTACGGCTGGTGCTTGGAAGTGCGGTTGTGGAGAATGCTGATAGAAGCCTTCATTGGCTTATGGTTGGACTCGATGATCTTAAAGGTCTTTTTCAACCTAAATGATTCTATGATTCTATGACTGGGGTCCCTGCACCCACACTAGGGTCGGTCTTCTGCAAATCATCCTTAGTAGCCTGCCTTTCTGTCTTGTCTTTTAAGCACGGTTCCACAAACTGTCCGCAGTGTGAATGTAGCATGCTGACGCTTGCATACAATGTCAATATATAGTTAGATAGAGGCCAGTATTTTCCTACTCCTTTTCATCTCAGTGAGAAAACAACCTGGTCGTAATGTCTGTGGAGTTTATAGTCAATCCAAGTCCTTACAGTAGGTGTCTACCCTCTTGATCATCTGGGTCATGAATTTGCTAAGTAAATTGGAAGCTTCCTATGAACAGGATTTGAGGAGCATAAGAAGTAGGGTGACAAGGGGAAAAACTTAAGAAAGCCTTTCTGAATTCCAGAACAAACAAAAACCATAGCAAGGATTAATGCTTATGGGTATTCCAGGTTGCATATGTCAGATGGAATAAACACTGATTTTAAAAAGCCTATTTTTGGGGTGCTTCCTGTTTTGAATACACTTGCATAGAGATCCAATTAAACATCAAATTAAAATCAGTTGGAATCTTTCACTTAAATGAGAATTCACTGTTGCCAGTATCTGAAGAGTTCATTTGTTGTTTACTTACCCATCTGGTCATTCAGAGTTCTGCAAGAACAAAACTTACTGAGTTCTGAGCGTTTTCTTTTTCCATTTCAGGTTCCAGTTACAGGTACTTCACATTTGAAAACCTATCCTTTCATGTGAGAGCATCATACAAGGAACTTCAGTCCTGATTTACTTGCTGAATGTGCTGACTGGTGCCTGATAGAATTATACAAAAGCACTGAGGTATGTATCTAAGTCACTCTAAAAGTTCCAGGTGCTTTGTTTCCTTCTATAGAGTAATTGATGCTGGAAGGGACCTCCAGACATCTGTAGTCCAGCCCCTCCTGTTCAAAGCAGTTCAACTAGATCAGGTTACTGTGGCCCACGTCTAGTCTGGTTTTGAATATTTCGAGGGCAGAGATTCCACAACCTCTATTGAGCAACCTGTTCCAGTGTGTTACCATCCCATGATGACAAGATCCTTCCTTCCATCTCATTGCTGTTTCCCGTGCTGTGACTTGCATTCATTGCCTCTTGTCCTATTGCTGCGCACCTCCTTTTTCTGTGGCTCACGGTTAGTGTGGTTTTTAACCTACAGTATTTAATATAGTCCAGAATTGGGGAACTTGACTGTATCCTGCAGGGATTTTTTTGTTCGGTTGCAACTTGCGCACTTGGTTGGACTACAGGAAGGGTAGTCATGGGTAAGCCATGGATGGAATCTGAAAAGGTGCCAGTTCAGAGTCTGGTACAGATACTGTGAGAGACATGTCAAGCCTTTGAAGTATCAGTTCTTCATCTGTCAAATGGGGAGACAGTCATGTTCCCTCTGCATCTTTGTTTAGCTGCTCAGTTCTCTGTTAACTGTATATATGACACCATGCATGCAGGTAGGGGAGCGGTATTGCTGATTGTATATGCTGCATTGAAATCCACAGTACTTTAATAGTGTAGAAACACATTCAGGACTCCAGAAGGGGTTTTATTGTATGCTGGTTTTAATGTACCAGCCAAATGGCAGTGGTCATGAATTGTTGATAATTAAACACGTAGCATATGAAGAGTTGAAGATGAGAACTTGGATGTATACATTTCCATCAATAATTCACAGGACATTAGAGTCTCAATGTCAGAAGTTGTACCTCTGCACAGGATGACAGTGTATTAATGAAGTTGCTCCAGCCTTTACGCTCCAATTGCTGATTTATTCATAGTTTACTAGCAGTGGGGAGAGGGGGAAAGGAAAACCCAGGGTCTGAGTTCAGTAGCCCTTGAAACAAAGATGCATGCTAGCTTTATTTGCAGCATATGATTTCTGAGTCATGTATCTATTTCAGCCTTGGTGAATGAGACCAGATTAAAAGGAAGCAAGTGAATACAGTGCAGATAAATTGACTCAAAGTAGGCCTTATCACCAAATCATTCCACTGGAGGTTAACAAAAGTAAGGCAATCATGTGTTCAAGATGATATGGTGAAACATGTTCTCATTTCCCTAAAAACCCACCCCGAGTTTAATCCTGTGATTTGAATTGTTATTGTTGGCTGGTTCACATAACTCTGTGCTGAAGACTGTTATCCCCACAAAAATGCTCACCATGAGTTAAAATGTATTAATGAGATAAAGATATGCTGAAATACTGACCCGTTATGCTAGCTGCTAATATAAGCAGAGAACCGAGAGATGGTCGCTTCTTGTGTGCCTTTATTAACCAGTGTATTCTTGAAAAGTTTTACTAGTTAGGAAATATGGACAAAGGACACGATTTTTTAAATCAATTTAGCTGTGCTAGTACACCTCTTACAGAGGACGGCTCTGTAATCAAAGAGACTGGGTGTCATCTTTACAGAATTGTGATGACCTTTCACAGCAGAAAAACCCAGAAAGTTTAGGAGTCTTTGTGGGTCAGAAACCGCAGAAGCAGATTTTGGATGGATTTGGCTCATGCTGTCACTCAAGTATGAAAGAGTTGATTACTTTGGAGAACTGAAATGCATGCATGCATGCACACACCCTCTCTGTCCCCATCCTCCTGCCCCTGCTGCTGCGCCCACCCCCAATGCTCGGTTTTCCAGGGAACTCTCCTAAAATAATTTAGGCAGGCAGGGTCCAATTTTCTTCTTGTTCTTAACTGGCACTCATTTGCAGATACATTTCAAAATTCAGTATAGATACCTTAGAAATCACAAAAGTGTGCCCCCCTAATTATTGTTTTGCCTGTAAATTGCATTGAAGGAAGTCATGTTTTGAAAGGCTTGCCAATTAACTCTATACAGATGTCTGCAGTCCTTCTCATTTCAGTGGCGTTGTGCAAAGTACACGTTAAGCAAAATTTGATGTGCAAGCTAGTTCATGAAATACATAGGCCCATTTACATACATAAAGGCTCCTGTTTATCTGTGTATGTACATTACTAGTACACATCAAATGTGGACACATCTGTTTCATTCAAAATGTGCCAGATTAGCTTGGAGAATTTATACACATTTTTAGCCTATAGAATTCAAGCTCATTTTGGATGCAGCGACTTGAAGATCTTTACTTCAAAGCCAAACAGGCTAATTGGAGGTGTCAATAACTTCCATCAGGGATAATGCTAAGTAGCTGGAAAGAGTGACTGATGGGGAGTGGTGTCGCTGAGACTAAAGAGAGCAAAGCATGTAGCATGATAGGAGAATAACAAGATCCCAGATGTCCGTGCAAGATCTTACACGACGTGGAGTGGGCTTCCCTTTAATGAGTGGGCAGTTGCGACAGCCCCTGCCTGATCATGGGCACCTCCTCAGCCTGAATCCTGGAGCTGGGAAGAAATTTGCTTAAAGGTGCAAATCCTGGTAACATGGACATGACTTGTACCTCTAACAGTCTCTTAACGAAGTGCATAGTCGGTCCTGTGTTGAATAACTGTCCAGCTGGAACGGTCTTTTACTTCTTGTTATTTTAATTAAATATCTCTCTGCCTCAGTAGCCCTTGGGGATTACATTGACACAGCCTTTCATAGGAGGTCATTGGTTTGAGTCCAGGCTGTTCTGATTCCAGCCAGGGTTGGCTAGTGGCACTCTGATGCTTGGAATGGAAATTAGTTGGTCATCCTTCTTCAGGGTCTACTGGACAAATGCACGTGTTGCAAAACCACCATCACAACTGGCACTACTAAGCCATCTCATTGATCTTTTCACTGGCTCTGCCAAAGGTTTGATTTGTGCATTGGAGATGAACAGTATTCCCAGCTCTCATTTCCTGAAATGAAGCATGTTGGTGGGACGACATGGAAGTTTATATTGCAACTAGTTAATTGTGACACTGTTGGGTAGAGGAAAAAAAGTCCTTTTTTTTTAATTTAAAACTGATTAATTTGACATTTTTTAATACTAAAAAGAAGGAGACAAAAAGTAAACACATGCTGTGTTTCCTTATAGTCTTTTCTTACCGGTAGGAAAACTGCAGAGATTATCAAGAAGCATCTTTCCTTATTTCCAGTTTTCTCGCTCCCTCTCTGATCTTGTCCATGAGTAGTTTCTCTGAATTTACACTTCCTCAGATTCATAGTGTTGTAAGCTTTCTTGCTGCTATGCAAAAGCACTTTGCTGTGCTTAAGTACTTTTCCATGGATTGTGTGTAGAAGAAGAATGTAGAATGAAAATTACACATTTAGAGTGAAGCTGATCATATTTCATATTAGGACTATAGTTATATGTAATTTATGCAGGGCTAGCAAATGCTAAATAGCGATTGCATGCATGGTTTCTAGATGTTAAAGATGGTTAAGACGTCATTATAAATCATGTTAGAACTGCAACTGGCAATTAAGAGAATATTAACACATGTCGTAACGTTGTATTAACCCTTCATAAACTATTCCCAAAGTACTGTTTCTATACATGATACTCATTTTTGGACTGAGCTTTAGAAATAAGAGCGCAAAATAAAACTAGATGAAGAAGGGAAAGTTTATTCGGTTTGCAGTAAGGAGTTTTGGTGAGACTTTTTCCACAGATGACAAATGATTTCATTTGATTAGTTTAAAAAAAAAAAAAAAAAAAAAAAAAAAAACCCAAACAAAAAAACCAAAACCGGGAAAAATATTAGGTCATCAGAAAGAAAATCCATAGATTCATTAAGACTGCGTGGAAGTAGAGTAAATTCTGAGACTGATAATTGAACTGCAAAGAAGTCTTGTTGGGAGTGTGCAGATGGCTCAAAGGCTTTGAACGCAGTCTGAAGAAGGTGTTCCTTTCCTACTATGCCCTGTCCCCCCCCCAGTGTCATCCCATGGTAGACTGGGTTTATCTAAGCTGTGAATGTAGAAGCATCAGAACCTTGGATTTTCAAAGTTCTTGTCATCCTCTCGACCCCCCTCTCCTCCCCACTAAAACAAACGAACAAGGTTCAAAACAAAAACCCTCTGAAGGGTGATTATCTGAAAGACTGTTGATTAACGTTCTTGGATAACTCATCCCGAGGAGTGTGGAAATAGTCCCTCTGTGACATAAAATGGGTTCTGTTACAAAGTTAGGGACATGTTTAGTAAATCTCGTCTCAATTTAAAAATCATCACAATCATTCAGGCTGCTGTTCCTGAATGCCAACACTCTCATTTTTCACATTGAAATGACCGTACATTAATGCAGCAACCTAATATTGCAAAGTTTAGATGTTTCTATCTTTAATAACATTTAGAGATAAAGACAAGTGACTTCTTAGGCTCTTGATGGTTGCAAGAATTAACCAAATTGTAGGACTTAAAATTTATTAACAATTGCCAGATTTGAATTACTTTTACTCAATTAACTAACTCAAGGATGATTTTCAATGTAAATGATGACCTTAAACACAATCACTGTGGAAAGGAGAGATGAGATGTGGGTAAATGGCATATTATTACATGCTTCAACATCATCTTGAGTTTAATAAGTGAAATTTAAGTGGGGGAGAGAAATGTTTCACTAACAAAAGTTGGGTTTTGTCTTGTTACTTTCAGAGATAACACATGCTTCTTCTCTGAAAAATATATTAGACTGGAATAGGTTGGTGGCTTCTGCAGTAGCAGGTCCAGCTGTGGTCCAGGTCACCTTTCAGGGATCTGCTTGTACGTAAAAAATACCAACTTTAGGGGGGGTTAGAAGGTGAGGTACCTTCCAGGATTTGGGCTGTTAGTCTCTTTCTCTCCCAGTCCCTTCTCTGTAGGTAGGCAGGGTTGTTTTCAGAATGTATATTCAAGATTGGCAGGTGCCAAATGATGGGGGGTGGGGAGGTGGGAATGGTGAGGGAATATAAATGCCAAAGATCATCCATCTGATAGATAAAGCCTCAGGATTTAGCTAAATAGAAATTCGCTTTGGTACATAACAGATGTCCAGATGTCCTTTGGGATGAATTCATTTATTTAAATCCTATCTGTTTTAATGAAACACTTCTTAAAAGCTGGAATGAAACCTGACTTAAATGCCCACTGAAATGTCTGCCAAAACCCAGCTGCTTGACAAGGGTGGTCTAACCAATGTGCTTCAAAGTATTTCCCAGTGGTTGATCAATACTTTGGTGCTCTCTTTAGTAGGCGAGAGCTTAGCAGCTACGGGTTCCTCCCTTGTGCTGATACTGCTCTGTTTTCTATGGCCACAGAATATCTTAACAGGCTAGTCTTAAGAACGCTTCAATGTTACTCAGCTGGCTGCAGTTATGAGAGTGGTAGGAAAAATCTTAAATATGCTTAACTGTTGCAATGCATTAGGAAGAAATAGGAAAAGATGATTAAAAGTTGTTTTTCACAAGTGAGATTATTCCTGGCTTCTTATACCAAAATTATCATGGTGATACAGCAGCAATGGCAGCGGTACAGTCAGTTTGCCATCGGTCTCAGGAAGTTAGAGTAGGAAGTTTTTGGTTTTGGGTTTTTGTTTGGTTGGTTGGTTTTTGTGTTTGTGGGGTTTTTTCGTTTGGTTGGGTTTTTTTTACTTAAAATGCTCACTATTTCCTATTGATTGTTTTTAAGAAGTGTTATGGCTGGAAAATAAAAACCTGGATAGCTTAAAAATGTAACTGCTTTTCAGCAAAGTGCTAAAACGAAAGAGAACTTCTTACAGTGTTTGAAAAATGTCTTGCTTGGCATCTAGGGTTTCAGGTATTTTCCAACCACTGTAGGGACTGTTTTTCAGAAGTAGGATTTTTGTTGGTGAGTTGCTTGGGTTTTGTTTGTTTGGTTTCCTTTGGAAATGCTTTAACCATCTTTTTTAGCTGAAGAAAAGGAATCGGATACCCTGTTTTACAACTTGTTTGAATGTTTTACAACTGCCTTTTGAATTCAATGTGCATTTTTGTTGCACTGGAACAGGAGAGATGGCAGGGAGAACCACTCTCCCGCCCACTCAGCTTGAGGTCCACTCTGTGTGTCTGACCTTGGTTGTGTAGTTGTCATCACGCAGGCTTGGCTCGGGGAGCGCTGGTGGCACAAAGAGGAAGCTTGAAGCTTTCACGTGTGGCCCACGCTTGAAAACTGGAACGCCCTGTATTGTGGAGACAAGCAATGAGAGATCAGGGTGCTCATATGAAGATCCCAGACTGCTCTGACAAATGCTGCTCAAAAGCAGAGGCTTTGTTTCTTGGCTGTATTTAGAGATTAATTCTTTAAACAAACATAGCTTTTTTAGAAGCTGTAGGAGTTTTCAAAGAAGGCTGCATAGACTCATAATCAAGTTGATACAGTTGAGGGGTTGGGGGTATTTTATTTAACTTAATTTCTTAGAGTTTACTGAAGAACAAAGGCATCTATTATTACCTCACGTAGACTTGTCTATCACTGAAAGAAGGCAGATAAAGACATTAAAGGTTGTATTTTCAGAAGTCCCTAGCAGTATGCATAGCTGGAGGCAGAAGGAATTTAATTTTATTTTTTAAGACCTTTAGAAAATATGAATATAAGGGTTCGCTTAAGTAGATCTTTTAGATTGTCCAGACTACTCCCCAGCACAGAAGGTGCAAGAGATTTTTTTTCTTTTCTTTACAGTTATGCCTGCAAAACTGTGACCATATCTCTTTCCTAGTATGGAGGCAATATTTTCAATGAGTGTTGAGGAGGAGAAAAATACATTGAAATACTGATAGAAGAGAAATCCACTGTCTAGATCAGTACACCATATAACAATTCCAAATGCATATGTTCTGAAAGCAACAGGAGAGGAAGAGGGGAGAATGAGCACTGACAAAATCTTTGATAAAAGACAAAATACCAATTCTAAAATTACTCTGTTAGCTACTCTTGACCTAAAGTAGATCCTAAAATGCAAAGACATACAAGGCCTTTTGGCCGCAGCCACCGTGACACCAGAAATAGTATTATGTTACCAAATTTGCTGTTGTGTCCTATGTAATGTAATAAATACAGCTTTAGGATGTGTCTTCATTAACGGGTTAGTCCCCTGCTGCTGCAGATTTTGCCTTAATCTGACCCTTTCCCCAGAGCAGAGAGCCCGCCGCCCCAGCTGTGGGCTTTCCGCAGGCACGGATTGCTGGCACAGCCTGAGGGCACAGACCTGGACTGGAGTTTTGCTTCAGTCTGGGCTGGCAGCTGGCCTGCTTTGTAGCAAGGGTGCTGGCTGACGGAGCTGGAGAGCTGGTGTAGCATTGCAAGACGATCACCTTGAGTACTACATCCTTGTTTAACTGCCTTCTCTTCCTGTACTGAAAGTTGTTGGCTCAGCCTTCTAGTCCTACCTTTTCTTGCTGGATTTCTGTTGTGTTTCCCAGCATTTGAACAGTCTTAAAAATCCTCCTTCCAGCTGCCGAGAACCTCTGGGACTGTTCTTATTGCTGATGTGTCAGGCCATCGACGGAGGAACCACTTGCTGTAGCACACATGAGGGAATATACATTCTGCTGTAAGTACAGCACAGGGCAGGAGTTTCCCTTTTTATTGCAGCCAAATACAACAAAGAAGCAGAAGTTGTTTAATCTTGAGCTCATCGGCGCAGTTTCGTGTTGCATTTAGTTACTCTGTGTGTTTGCATGTGTGTGCATGTGTTATCTTTTTGGTAGGCAAGCTTTTCTTTTGTTTGTTGACAGTTGCAATGAGAGTTGATATTGTACCTATGATACCACTCATTGATTACCTTCTCGTTGCTCAATCAATTCCTTGATGTGTTGTTATTTGGCAAATAACAGTGATATGAATTTAAAAAAAAAAAAGCTTTTGTAATCTCAGATGAAATTTATCTAGAGGACTACTATATGGGCAAACCCCCACGGTATTTACCACCAAGATGCACTGATATAGCACCCCAGTGCCATGATCGCGCTGTAGGGATGTTTCATGTAGCTAAAATTTTACAGCGTATAAGTCATTGTGATAATTCCTCTGGAAATGAAAGATGTGAGCATGTACATCTGTTTAATTTCCTTTGCTTTTCTGAAATCAAACCAATTATTAATTGTTCACATTCTAGTTTCCTACTGCCTGCCAAGGACAGGCTTCTACCTACTCCAGAAAAACATTGTCAGCATTTTGTTTCCACTTTGTACAGCTCACCACACATCCAGCTAACGTAGAGGGTGGTTGAACTGTTGTGGTTGCAACCATCTTTTCATTTCAGTCTCCCAAATGTTGACAGCAGTAAACATCTTAAGTATCTTTTGGCTATATCGTGCTGCCAGCAAGTTCTGATATATGATCCTGCAAACTATTTGCTAGAGGTATAAACTAAGGAATTGGCATTTGGATGGAAAAGCAGGGCTTACATTTGAGGAGGAGTTATGTTCTAGTTAATCTTAGGACGTGAAATATCTGTATTGTTGGGCTGCCTGTTTATTTTTGGATTGCGTTTGCTAAGGCTGTTAGATGCTTTAAAAGCAATTAGAGCTGAGATTAGACATTTGTCACTAAGCAGATAAATTTATAAATAAAAATAGTTATTAGATGTCTGAGAAAAATGTAAATAAAACCTTAATTAAATGAAGAGGAAATGCATCTTGGTAAAGATGATATGCCTGTGAGAATAATGGTTTGGGAAAAAAGCTTGAGAGCATCTAAAACCAGTATTTGGGCTAGCACAGAGCCCAGCTTTTCCTGGAGTGTTATCTGCCATCTTGGATGAGATGCAGAGGCTGCAGCTGGGATCACTACAGCTGAGACAATCTGATTCTACACTTTGAGTCATATCAACCTTGTAGTTATACTAATGAGCAAAAATTCTTTAGTTAGAGGCTGTATCGGGGTTGTGTCTTTGCACATCGGAGGATCTATCGTACACATTGGCAGGCTACATTAGCACCTGATAAAAAAGGAGATGTTGGGAGCAAAGGCTTATGTGTGACTGCTGTAAGATTGATGTTGGTCAGGGGAAGATGCTGATGCGGGCTTATGCTGAATACAGGCTCTTCTAAAGAGCTCTGACTCTTAAAACTCTTCAGTAGTGCGGATTTTTATACACAGCAGCAACTTGCACAGGAATTGGGTGGCTCTTCCATCCTTTGTGGACTTCAAATAAAGGCCACTCATCTTTATGAAATGGACGTCATTGCAGAAATTATGGGTCTGTCGTGGAAATATTTTGGGCAGGATTCCTGTTTTATATTCTGTCTGGATGACTGTAAGTGTTCTTTTTGTGCCTGAAACCTCTAAATCTATCCAAGAAGTGTAAATGATTTTGTAAAGCCTTGAAAATGCAACTTGAATGCAACCTAATGGCTGAGTAGATCAAGGGGAAATATAAAGTGGTATTTGCTGCCTGAGTCATGAGCTTTGTAAACTTGGATCTGGCAATACCATGGACAGGCCCAAGCACCTCTGAGTTTTCTTATTTTTCTCATGTCTTTCTCACTAAGGAGTATTTTGAATAGACTGTGCAGGAGCAGCGCAAACCTTAGAGGTCTCCATAGATAGAAAATAAGAAATTGGCCAGAAAGCACTAGCTCGTTTCCTTCCAGCAGTAGTTCTACCACTGATGCTACTAGGAGAATTTATTCAGGGCTGTATATCTCCAGTAACTGAACAGCTGGTACTACGGGAGGGTATGGGTACGTCCTTCTCTTCCTTACAGGCACGTTGTGAGGGCTGTTGGTGTTGGTACATCTTGCAAAGTCAGTGTACTATGTAAATATTAGTTACTCTTGTTGTTAATTTTTAAGTGTTTGTGCATGGAAACAAATTGGTCGGCTGAAAGGCTCAAGGCTAAAATTCCAAGCATGCTTGACTCTGTGTGTGTGTATATACACACTTGACACACACATATATATATATATATATATATATAAAATCACAACTGTTAGTATTGATCAAAAACTTGATTAGAGATGTACAGATCCATTGTCCTGGAAGAGAAGCTATAGATCCCATGACACAAACTTATTAGTATGGATAATTTCTCTAGGTAACTTGTGGTCAGGTGGCAGGAAACTTCACCAGTTGGGTGAGGATCAACTGAGGATTCAGAACATGTCAGGTTTCAGCTGTGGGCAGAGATTGTGTACCTCTCGCCGCTCTAAAGGAACGGAACAAAACCGCAAACGGGCGTTTTCATCCTCCTTTCTTCTATGAGGTTTTTTTTACCTTTTAAAGTCACTTATTTAGACTGATCAAAACTTTCCAATTTTTTTGTCTTTAGCAAATGTTCAAAGTGTTTTTTTCTATTTTATCAGAATTTAAAAAAAAATAAAGAGGGTGTGTGTGGCATTTATGCTGTTGAGTGAAAACTCACTTGGTTTTTAGCTCAGGTACTAGAGTTTTCTCGTTTGGAATTTGAGACATTTTCCATTACAGTATCACAGGATTTTTATGAAAACAAAATTATTTAAAACTTTGTGTAGGAATGTGGGGTTTTTTAGTCTCAATAAGTATATGGCAGTAGGACAGCTTATGACAATGCTGCTTCAGCTCTCGTAGGATCAAAGGAACCAGGAAAAGACATCCCCTGCGAATCAGTAGTTTCTTTAGACATCGCTCTCCTCAGTTCACTCTCAGATCTGGCAGAGTTTCAAATGGACTCTTCCTGGAGAATTATCAATACAAGGTCTGATAACTGCACACTTTAGCTTTTACCTTTATTAGGAATTGTATCATGAATAAATATGAATGTTAGCTAAAATGATACTGACTGTAATGCAGATGTAGTTAATAGAGATATGGAAAAAAGTACTTTCAACATCATTTATGATAATTAAGTTCTGAATCTTGTTTGAGGGAGGTGTGTATTGCTGGCCAATTCAGAGTAAAAATAGTGATTAATTATGATATTTTTCTTACAGAAATCAATCTCTGATCTATAGATAGCAATGAATTCTCATAACAGGACAAACTAAACCATTTTTTATTCAGAAGCTTTGAGATGTTGCAGTCTGGATGCAGATATAGGGAATGAAAAGTTTCCTTCTATGAATTGTTTTGTGGATTTTGGTGGTTTGGTTTTTTCTTTCCTTTTCTTTTTTTTTTTTTTTTTTTTTTTAAGTGGAGTTGAACTACTTTGCCCATTCTGCGTCCCAACCTTTTTGCTCTGATGGAGATCCTGGAGGGGACCAGGTACTGGGGCTGGGCAGGGGTGACTTCATTTGGAATGGATTGCAGGGGCAAGCAATGGTCTTTTTATCTGAGCCAGGAATAAGAACTGAAAAAAAAGAGCTCAGAATCTGGCCTTGAGTTTCATGCAATTTTCATTTTTGTTATAGTAGCGGAATGATGAGTAGTAGTACAGAGAAATCTCAAGAGATATGGGCTGTAAAATGCTAAGCAAGGTGCTCTTTAGTCATGAGGGGAAATATTTTAAAAATATTTTTTAAAATAAGTAACAGATAATGGTTAGCTCATGACAGACTTTATAAAAAGCACTTCCACCATTTTGGCCTCTAAACTGAAGATTTGGGTGGGGAGTTGTTTTCAAAATACCTGATGTCTGTGTAGCACAGGGAGAGGAGGGAGCAGCTGGACAGGCAGCACAAATACATAAGCTTTAGGAACCCAGGTTAAAAATGTGATGGTACAGTGCAGTGCTGCCCTCTGAGAAGCCTGAATTTGCTTTGAAACCAAAAATGGTACATTTGTGTTTGTGTGGGGCTCCGCTGAGGCTTGTGGTCTCTGCTGCTTCTGGTTAATAGGGCTCACCAGAACTAACTCAAAGGAGCTCTGTGTGGTACTGCACTTGCTCTAAATCCCTTTGACATCTTTCTGTTGGACTGGGTGAGAATTAATTCAAGCCCCAGTAAGCTAGCCAGACAAATAGCGGGAGGTGAAACGCTGTGGAAGTGTCATACCCTAGCTCACACCGCAAGGTCTGTGGCTGAAGCCTGCTGAAATCCAGACCAGTTCTCTTGCTGCGAGAAGGCACCGCTTCTGACGGGGGGAGAGCTGCGGGAGGAGTTGAGGAGCAAAAAGGTGTCACTCATTCTGCAGCTTCAGTTCAGCATTGTTTATCAAACTCAGTATTTTTCCAACTAAACAGCACTTAGATTTTAAAATAAAGAAAAAACAAGCTGTTTTCAGTATGTTTACATTTGGATTTGGTGCCTGCAATTAAATGCCTTTTGCGTGGATGATTAGTTTGTTCGTGTCCGTGTGTCGTCGTCCGTCCGTGTCCCCCCCCCCCCCCCGACTTTCACTTTTAATCTGCAAACATTCCTTTTCCTGTTGTCACCCTGTGAATACGGGAAAATAAAAACAGTTTAGAATTTGCCCAAGAAAAATATACGGGTCAGGTGGATTAGAAAAAGATCAGGTTGCCAAATACCCAGGGAAGAGGTGTTTTATTTAGTGTTTTACACTGGCTGCCCAAAAATCCACGATATAAACATTTAATAATCTAGGGAATGCAGAGGGGTCCGGGGAAGGATGATGGTGGGCAAGGCAATACTGTGTCTTTAATTTTCTTTTCTGAAAGAAGAAAGTCTGCATAGCAATGACAGGATCACTTGTTCATGCCTTTAATGTGCGATCTGTTTTCTCCAGTGGAGGGCACTCAGTGTATCACAAACTAGAACATTAGCACCAACAAGCTCCAAAGCATCATCACTCTCTGGAAAGCCTTCTGAATTAGACAAGAGCTGCCTCTCAGCACAGCTACAAAACACTTTAAACCTGACCAGCTAAATGGATAAACCTGTCCTGCGTAGCTTTTAAACTGGGGTCTTACACAGCAGAGGAGGCCTGCCTGCTTCAGGAACTGGGAAGCTGGAGGATGGATTGCTGTGTCTGGGAATGGCAAAAGGCAGCAGAATGAGAAATGCTAGGTACCGGGAAAGATTTTTTTATTCCTCCCAGAGAAGTTGGTTTACCTTCGTGGTCTGCTATAGCTTTTACTTGCTGATTGCCACTTAATGCTGATGGTTCTCTGATGACTTACACAATGGCTCTCAGAGCTTAGAGTCCCTCCCTACCCCCCCACACACTCCCCCCCATCCTTCGTCCTGTCTTCCCCACCCCCAACCCCTTCCCTATCCTTTCCCTTCCTCATCCCCAAAATTCTTGCTTGTCCTCTCTAGGGAACTTTGTGGGGGTTACTGGCATGCACGCTGGATGGCGGTGATGTGAGTGGCAACCGTGCTGTGACATGAAGATTCTGATGGTTTAAAGAAAAGAGACCAGTTTTTAAAAGAGAGGGAGAGGCAAAGGGAAAGCAAAAAAAGGAAAGAGAGAGAAGAAAACAGCTGGAGAAAGGAAAAGGAGGACGTTTGTTGATGACAAAAGGATGGGTAAGTGAACTTTTCTTGTTTGTTTGTTAGCACAGCTGCAGCTGTATGGTATATTTTTCAGTTGGATTATTAGCTGTTCAAGAGGGGGAAACAGTCTAAACAGCAGCAGTGCATTCCTTTGCCAGGTGACTCACTGTACTTGCTATTGTATTTTTAGATCATGTATTCCCCCCCACATGCACATATACACCTTTCCTCCTGCAGTGGTTTTGTATGTAATTAATCTGTAAATGCATGCACCGAGTTAAGGACTGTAGAGAGTACGTTCGCTGTCTGTACAACCCACCCACACACCTGCACACGTATAGATAAGTACATGTATGCATGAGGCACGCTCACACAACATTTCTTCTGGGTTTATATTCATATTCCATGAGCCTGTAAGTGGTATTATTCAGGCTGTCAGAAAGGACCGTTAGCACTTTGCAGTATGTGGGAAGCAAAGGGGAGGGGGTGATTTTGTTGTATAGGTGGTTTTGAAAAGGCTTGTTTGGTCTTTGAAAAGATACCTCTAATATTGCTGCTAGATTTCCAGCAGTCATTTGCCAGTCTTATTTTTTCAAGTGTGACAGGTTTATTTCCCTCCCTCCTTCCCCCCAACCCCCAAGTCTGTAACAGCCGGAACATATTTCTAGCTGCCTGCTGCTGGCACAGAGGCAGTAGCAAAAGATGAGGATTTAAATTAAAAATCTAACCATTAAAGTGAAAGGCAGAGACACATAGTCAGGGGCATTTTAGATTAGGAATTATTTTGCAGATTGTCCCTTGGTTTAAAATTGGATTAAGTAACTGCAGCACAGGGTTGGTTTTGTGTGTCTGACAAATGATAAAGTAATTATTTATCAAGGAGATACCGGCCCTTAAAATATTCCCTGTTGGAAGAATGCATTTTAATTCTTAGCAAGATTGCAACTCTGGACAGAGGCATCAGTCCTAAAATTATTACAGGCGAAGGAAAGCGTGTGTATGTATGTTGGATTTTCTGACAACCCCTCCACCCCATTTCATAATTATTCAAAGAATGTGGGAAATGTGACTGTCTTCACGTAACAGCATTGCTACTGTATGATAAATATGACATCTCAAATGCAAAATCTTAAAATCAGTATTGCTGTGGAAGAGAGAGGGGACTTGAAATAGAAATATACCCCTTTAAACTTTCTGTGTTTTGCTGCTCCTAAGGCAGTTTATATGTAAGTATTTGTGTGTATATTGTCATAGAGTATATAATGTATATACAAAATAATAAATGCTTAGGTATTCACAGCTACATGTAGATAACTTTAAATTAATATGTGTTAAGACTATGACTCATTTTAAAGAAATATGTCTTCTACCATTATCCTGGTATTGAGGTCCCATACTAGCGGTATACAGTATACTTCCCTATATGGTTGTACTTTGTGCCTCTCTTTATATATTTTAGGTACGTAAAAATAATGAGTAAACCTACTCTTAAATCACTCGGTGCCAAAAGTAAAGCCTTTACTTACTGTTTAATTTTACAATAAATACACATTTTAAAGATGGCTCAAACTTTATGATAAGTAGATTTCTCACTTTTTGCAGTAATTTTTGAAGGAATTGGACTTGCAATTGCTTTTATTAAAGAACACGTTCAGCAGCACGTAAATACCAGAAGCTTTGGCTCGTTTCCTTTCCAGCACTATGGAGCATTCAGCACAGTGACTTGACAAATATGTTTATTGTTAAAACCTCAGCATCTAGCGATAAGGATATACCAGCTATGCTGAGAGATGATGTACAGGGGAAAAGCGAATAGAGAACAGGCTCTTGGTCCTTCTAAGGGATCATAAATCACACAAAAGTAATTGAATAACAAGAGTAGTACTGGTGATGGTGCGGGTGGGAGAGATGGCAAGCCGGAAACTCAAAGGACAGGCATTTACACAACAAAAAGTGCAGGACAGGAGGCAAACAGGTTGTCTTCAAAATCTACTGCTTCACTAATGCTTTATTAGGAGCCCCGTCGACGTTAGTAATCTGTTGGCGATTTATTTTAATAGCTTTACAATGCACATTTGTTTTCTTTTTAATATTGTAGGTTTCCATTTAATTAAGCAGCTGAGAAGCATGAGTGTGGTGTTAGTGCTGCTTCCTATGGTGCTGTTTGTTATGCTTGCGGGGGCTCAGCGAGCTTGCCCCAAGAACTGCAGATGCGATGGCAAGATTGTGTACTGCGAATCTCATGCATTCAGAGACATCCCTCAGAATATTTCTGGAGGGTCTCAAGGCTTATCGTTACGGTACAACAGCATTCAGAAGCTTAAATCAAATCAGTTTGCGGGCCTGAATCAGCTCATATGGCTTTATCTTGACCATAATTACATCAGCTCTGTGGATGAGGATGCATTTCAGGGGATCCGCAGGCTGAAGGAATTAATTCTAAGCTCCAACAAAATTACCCATCTGCACAACAAAACGTTTCACCCGGTCCCCAACCTCCGCAATCTGGACCTCTCTTACAACAAGTTGCAGGTGTTGCAGTCTGAGCAGTTCAAGGGCCTTCGTAAACTCCTGATCTTGCATTTGCGGTCTAACTCGCTGAAAACTGTGCCGATCCGAGTTTTCCAAGACTGCCGAAACCTTGACTTTCTGGATTTGGGCTACAACCGCCTGCGGAGCTTATCCCGTAATGCTTTCGCTGGCCTTTTGAAGTTGACAGAGCTCCACTTGGAGCACAACCAGTTTTCCAAGATCAATTTTGCCCACTTTCCACGCCTCTTCAACCTTCGCTCAATTTATTTGCAGTGGAATAGGATCCGGTCTATTAGCCAAGGGTTAACGTGGACTTGGAGTTCCTTGCACAACTTGGATCTATCAGGAAATGACATTACAGGGATAGAGCCTGGGACCTTCCAGTGCCTCCCCAACCTGCAAAAGCTGAACCTGGATTCCAACAAACTCACCAACATCTCTCAGGAGACCATCAATACGTGGATCTCGCTCATCTCCATCACGCTGTCCGGAAATATGTGGGAATGTACTCGAAGCATTTGCCCTCTGTTTACTTGGCTTAAGAATTTCAAGGGAAATAAAGAAAGCACTATGATATGTGCAGGCCCTAAACATATCCAGGGTGAAAAAGTGAGCGATGCTGTGGAAACATATAATATCTGTGCTGAAATCCAGGTGGTGGTTACTGAAAGATCATACCAGGCCCCCAAAACCCCCCAGAGACCTGTCTTCATTCCTAAACCTACCATTTCCAAACTTGAAAGCAATCAGCCAACATCTGTTATGCCAAGCCCTTCTGCAGACCTCCCAACACCTGGAGTGGAACCAGAGTATGAGCACGTTTCCTTTCACAAAATAATCGCTGGGAGCGTGGCCCTCTTTCTTTCTGTGGCCATGATTTTGTTGGTTATCTACGTGTCGTGGAAGCGCTATCCAGCCAGCATGAAACAGCTCCAGCAGCACTCTCTCATGAAGAGGCGCAGGAAAAAGGCCCGAGAGTCTGAAAGGCAAATGAACTCCCCTTTACAGGAGTATTACGTGGACTACAAGCCAACAAACTCTGAGACCATGGATGTATCAGTTAATGGATCTGGGCCCTGCACGTATACCATCTCTGGCTCCAGGGAATGTGAGGTATGAACCATGATCCTCCTAAAACCATTTCAGCTGCTGGGAAGGAGAGGTAAATGTTTGAAGCTCTTGAGGTGTCTCTAAACACTAGAAAGATTAATGAGATTTTTTTGCTCTTGGGTTTGCTCAGTATGAAAGGTTATCTCATTAAATAACAACAGGCAGGGAAGCGATCGTGATTATTTTGAATAATTCAGACTTATAAAAAAAATAGATTAAGTTGAAGTAAACAACTATGGTAAAGGCATCTGGAGTGTTATTCTCCTATTTGCACCCGTTTTACTAGCAGTGGCTACAAGAGTCCCATTTTTAATGTATTGGTTAGAAACATAGGAGTTGAAGAACCTTTTCTGTTCTAAAATAAACACGGAGACCTCTTTACTCCAGACACCACGTCAAATCTTGAGGGATTTATGGCCTATTTAAAGAGAATGTCAAAGATTTTCTGCATTTTCTGTCTGGTTCACAAGTAAACCAGGGGACAAGAGGACTGCAGCAGAACCTTAGAGTTGGGCACTTACTTGTTTTCCTGGAGAAGCAGGAACAGCAAGCTGCCTTACTAGCTCTTCTGAACCTGAGCCTTGTAAAGGCCCCAAGTCAAACAGTACATTTGCAAATGTCTGGGTTGGGAGAGGGGGATTCTTGGGGGGTTTTGATTTCATTTTAGTGATCAGACACTTTAGTTGATCTTTAGTTGAGAGACAACTCTACTGGAGTTAATAGTTTCAGGCCCTTAAGGCCGTGTTACGATTTTGACTCAGCAACATGGGAAATACAAATCGGAAAAGCTCTCGGTGCTTCTTTGGTCTGTTGTTCAGCTTTGGCAAGAAAATACCGTATTTTTTCATTGCTGTATTGTCAATGACTCTGTTAATGCGTATGTAAAATAGTTTCTTACTTGTGATTGCTATTGCTTATTTATACCTGGCAAGGAGGATTTGTGCAATTACATTTCAGTACTTGTTACTTAATCTTGCACGTGATGTGGTATTAGGGGACCGTGGATGATTTTGCTTCCTTGGTTGTGGACAGCCTACCTGAGAGTGCTTAATGTGCCTGTTGAAATTTATTCATATCCATTTATGCAAACTAGGTTTGACTATGGTAGATTTTGACCAATGCCTTTGACAGCCAGGTAGTATAAAGGTGTGTTAAAGATGGGCAGTGTTGAGCAGGCTGCAGTTCTAGGATCCTGATTTTTTAAAAGTGGATGTTTTCACTTTCTGACAATAGGGCGTCTTTAAGATGTTTCATATTTGACACCTGAAATCCCTAGCTGATTTTGGACCACGGAGCAGAGGGGAAGAAAAAAAAAGTGTATGTTTTGGGGTTGTTTTCTGTGGAGCAGTGTTGTCTTCAAAAAAGAAAACCACCTGTCATACCTTTGTTATTTCTACCAGTATCATGTGAACGAAGGTGTGGGGGTTTTTTTTCCTCTTAGCAGCACAAGTAGAAAGCGATGCTAACAAGTTATTTTGAATTTTCACTGGCTGTCACAAGGAGCATTAATTTGACCTGAAAGGCTGTCTCCTCTTCATGCTCAAGTTTAACACTGCTGAAGTTTCATTAGCTTGAATAAAACGCTGTTTAATTTACACCAAGATGATATGGAAGACAGCTGAATCTGCACGCCATAACTGAAAGTCCATGTAATGAAACCATAATCTGTAACGGAATTTGGATCACGATCGTAGTGCGTAGAAGATAGGGAACATGTGATGTTGTTTGGGAGACTGAAATCTGGATAATTTGGATTACGGCAGATAAATAAAAAGTTGAAGAGTCCTACCAGGTCTAGTAACAGAAGGTCAACGTGGCATAATTTCTTCATGTGGATGTTGATTGTTACACACAGCATTAAACACAAGGGGCCCCCAGTTCGCCTGGTTTCCAGGTGCTGTTGCAGTACCAGAACAATTCTATTCTGCTGCCTGTTCAGGTTAAGTTAAGCTGGTGCACAGCTTAGCAGAGCTCAAGCTGTTTATCGTGTTGTCTGTGGGATTCTTGGTTATGGTGTAAATCCGTAAGACTGTACTGGACATGATGGTGTTGTCCCAGGCTGTGACTGGTAGACAGTATGCTCTGTATTTGCATGGTGATTTAGTATGCATTGGCTGTTAGTGCAGAAGACTTCAGGAGACAGAAAACAGCAGATCATTGAAGGCACATGAAGCAACCATAAGCCCCCACTGAAATACTATCTTCAGCTTGGATTTAACATTCTTCGTCTCCATAGCTACAAGGTTTCACTTGTAAAAGGATAGATATGCACTGTACAGTACTTAAAAATGGTACGAAAAAAATCCTTGTAGTGTCTTCAGCGGTGGAAAGGTTTTATGTTTGGGGAAAAAAAAAAAGAAAATGGAACATCTCTTTATTTACCAGTTTACCCCAATGTACATACTTGTGGGAAAACTGTTATTTTGTACAGGTGAGACATAGCTCAGGCCCATCCTCCTGTCCATCTGACTTGCTCATTCACTGTGCTCATGCTGAGGTTTCTCCCAAAAAAGGACCACTTAGAGGGCAGAAGAGTGTCTGGTTCTCAAAATGAAGGCAGGCAGGCTTTCAGAATTCATTGCTTATGAGTTCATTGATTTTACTTTTTTTAGTAATATTGTTCAAATAATTGTCTGCTTTCACATGTCTCCCCCCCCCCACGCGCCTGTAAGCAGCTAAGGTGTCCAAACATTGTGTGTCTTTCAGGAAAGAAATAATGGCTTGGTTCCATTTTAACCTGGGAAAGATGCTTGAGCATACTCTGTTGCAGGTAGTCGGCGATAATGAATGGTTTCTGAGTGTGGCCTAAGGTCGTGTGAGCATGCCTGCTACGTTCCCAGTGATGAGTTTGTTTTTAGAAGCATCCAGCTCAGCTCATCCCTAAGCCAGTTGTTTTCCATGGCAGAACTGGCCTTGAAATAACACACTTAGGTATTTATGCAGGTTCTTTTTTTCCACAGCGACTACACACGTGAGCAGGGCGGTGTTTGTTGTTGTTTTAAGTTCAGTGAGACTTCTAGCACATAATGAAGCAACACAGGCGTAGGAGAGCTGCCCTGTATTGGGTCCTTATGCTGCAAGTAGGGGAGTTGCAGGTACGGTTTGTACTGCTGCTTTTTCAAGTCCATGCTTTATGAATTATTTCTTGTACTACAGAGAGAGCGCCAAAGTCAGGCTTGCTGTAAATGGGAGCAACTCTCTTGGCATCAGTGGGATTATAATCACTGACACCTGGCCTATGGTATTCTATTTAGTCTATTGGCAAGGGTTTCTAAAATAACTGGATGCTTACGATTTTGGCTCTCACCATCCGGTTAGCAGACTGCTGCTATCTCATTTTGGTATTTGCTTTGCTTTGTGCATGTGCATCTTATTCCCTCTCTCTTTCATATTTATTTGTACATTTGCTGAAGATCTGGGAGCCATAAAAGGCAATTTCATAAACCAAGCTATAATATTATGTATTTCATATGTATCGCACACAAAATATCTGTAAATAGCACACTCTGAAGCTATATGGGGAGAAGGAACATTGCTACAAAAATGTTTCCTCCTTTCTACTGGAAGGTTATTCATCTCCCGTTTCTCAGGCTGGCAGTTACAAAACAAACAACAACCAACCAAACAAGTGAACATCTTTTCTGTGTTAACTGAGCACAGTTGATGGGAAGCCCTTTGAGAGACGATTGACACAGACCCTGCAAGGTTACTTTTTACACTTTCGCTTCTCAATGTCTAACCATACCCCAGCGCCTGACAAACAAGCCCACCTGTGCACATACAAGTACATCTCTGTTGGGATGCTCCTGTGTTTTCCATTGGAGTGAAAACCAGGGCAGTTGTCACTTGTATTCACACATGCTAAATCAGTCACACAAAATTATGTTCGCTTTGAATTCTGCTTCCTCCCCTCTTGCCAGTGGGAAGAAATAGATTGATAAAGGAAAGCAACATATGCAGACTTGGTGGGCTGCTGTTGACCTCCTCCTTTTGAGCCTGATTTAAAAGGAAATGTTGACATGCCACTGTTGTTTATTATTTATTTATTAAACACCATTACTGTGTTGTTTTGAACAAGATGCAAAGAGGAAAAACCAAAACAATCTCCATGGCCCAGATACTGTTTAGTCCGAGGTTCCAGTTCTGCGAGGGTGTTCATGGTTCTGTAACTCAACTTTGGAAGAGCTGCCCAGGGGCTAAGCATGAGCTTATGGGGTATTGCGACCTCATGAGCGAAATCACTCAATGATTTGGCAGAATTTTTCTTTTTTTCTTGAAGAACATCTGATTGTATTTGCTTTGGTCATCAGCCTTATGTTTTTATAAGGAATACTTAGCAAGGACTTCATGGCAGAGGTTAAGTTCGTTACAGCTCAGGGGAATGCAAAAGGAACGTGATTCCACAGGTAGTGCATTACAAACAGAAGAATATGGGAGGTGATGAGTGAGGAGTATGGGAAGCACTAATGGTTAATTAGATAGCCTAGTGTCATCATTTTAGGGCCAAAGTCCTGTGGTTGTCTTTCCAGTGGCTCTGTTTTGGAACGGTGTCAGATGGGCATTGTTAATTTAGCTTTCTCATGTCCTTCTGTGCTGTGGCTCCTCCTCTGCCTCTCTTTCTCCACATCTCTCTGATTATAGATGGACCTTAAATTCTTGCTTGAGTTGTAAACTGAAGGGTGAATCAATCTAATGAAACTCTGTCATAAGCTCTGTGTTTGTATTGGGAGAGTAAGCAAAGGCTAAGCTGATAGCGCTTTTCCTCAGTGCAGTATATCTGGAAGAAATATGTCAGAAGTGGCTCAGAGGTGAAATCTTTTAGGCACAGGGCCAGTGAGAGGTTTGAGGAGAAGATAAATTTTAGAATTGTCTTCCAGACTAGGACCAAAGGTAGACATTTGTGTTTGTTACCATTCAGAGCCTTTGTTAGCATTGCATACTTGTTATTGCAAGTGTAATGTCAGTATACAGAAAGCTGTGCTATAGAAGTGCTAGTGATGGAGCAATAAATGCACAGGGGCAAATTTTCCTGGTTTAGTGCTTGTAAAGTGTGAGATTTCCCAAAGATATTACCAAAATGGCTGGCCGTATTTCCGGAAGAACTCATCCAGCTATGCATCAGCAGCAATTGAGACACTGGTTGTAAATTTGAAAAGGGAGCTGCAGAAGGATGCTGAACACTTCTGAAAGTCTTACTCGGTCCTTATTCAGGTGCCTGGGTGAGAGATTAGCTTGTCTGAAATTTGGTCTTGCAGTAAAGGTGCTGCTGAGACCTTAGAAGTGACTTGCTCTGAGATAATGCAGATAATCAGTGGCAAAGGAAGAAGCTGAACCCACATCTCCCAGATTTTCTCTTAGGCTTGGGAGCTTTCCGAACCACGTTTCAGGCATTACGTTTGCTCCGCTGGGTCTCATCCAGAGGCTGACGGTTAATTGACAGAACTCTGAAATTGCACTGAGGATTCATAGTCTTAAACACAACGTCCAGCCAGGAAGGTAACTGATTGACTGTCATCCTCCCTGCCTCCTCATCACCTCTTTTTCTACTTCCCCTAATTTTGCCACTTTCTAGAAACTTCATGGTTTGAGTTATACACAGCAAGGATTGCTCGAATGGAGAGGATGCTGCATTGTAAAAGCTTTGTACAAGAGAGGACAATACTTGCATTCCTATTATAATCGTTGCTCAGGCCTTATGAAGGATTCCTCTGTTGCTGGAATTGTGACAGATGCAGTTTGCCCTCTCCATCTCCCTTTTCCTTTCTCTCACCCCTTCTTCTGCTTTTGCTTAAACTCTATGATGTGCTGCCAGTATTTTAAGGAGGAGAAAAAAAAATCGATTTTAGTCCATTATGTAGCTCATGCCAGGAGGGAGAGCGCTAACAGAAATAGCAAAGAAATCTGTTGAACCTATTCATTTGTTTTTGTTGGTGGTGGTTTTTTTTTCTTTTAAACACACACAAAAAAATAAAGAAACCTCACTCTCTAAAAGGGGCAAACAATCTTATTAGTAAGTATCCTGCTGCCGGAAATGTTCCTCCAGCTCTCCTCCAGAATAACAAGAGTTGCCCTGATTCTTGATGTGAAGACTGTTGCCTCAACTACAGAGGCTGTTGCAGCACAGAGCTGACTGAGCTGGTTTGGGTGCTGGAAATAACCAGAGCTACGTATGTGCTGGTTTGCTCTGCTTCTTGACAGGGACCTTCCTAGACACATACTCCTTTCGGCAGGCAATCTGCCCCTGGTAGAAGAGACCTATACGTTTCAAAGCCTTTGGGACTACAGTTCAGGGCTCAGCTGTGCAGTGTGTTACTTCCATTGAGATGGTCTACCTGTTACGTTCAGGAGATTGCATGCTTTGCTAGCAGGAGCTGCTTGGCATACAGAGACGTGCAGCCCTCTGTCATGCTACCCATCCTGTAAACATTTTGACACAAAAAATTCCTGTGTGATTTGCGTTGATAGCGCTACTAACATCCTGGTATTTGGTCATTTCAAGCCAGGTATTTTAGGACTGAACACAGATGGGCTGCAGCAGTAAACATTTTTGACACTAATCAGCTTTTATCACATCTGCCTGTTGTGCAGCCAAATAAGCTTAGATTGCTTGTAGATCTCTCCATCTACACAAAAAGATGACTGGATCAATTCTGAGGGATTTCCTGGGAGTTGTTGTCTCTGTTCCGAGCTGCAAAATTTGAACGTTATTAGAAGCCAGAGTATGCAGCGAAGGGACGGCGTGAGAGGGTGTTACTTTATGGGAATATTGGCTTCTTGGCCTAATGAATTTGTTTTGCCTTTGCCTTTTTAAGTCAGACGGAAATAAAAAGCTCTTCCTGACAGATATATCAGAACTTGAATGGGAATTGTTCCACCTGCAAGAATGGGGAAGGTAAGAAAGGCCAGAAAATGTTGATCATCTATAATCTCTCACCATCTGGGGTATATTCTAGCTGCAGCAAAATCTGCACCGTTGTTTCTTAATTCAAGTACAGATTGATACATGCAAGCCATTTTTTAAATTATTTTTCTGGTTCTTTAGATACATTTAAATATAATTGGCTAGAATATGAGAAGTTCATGGATGCGAGCAAGCCAGAGAGTCTTTCCTAAAAGCTTTGTGGTCCAAGGCTGTGTCTCTGTCAGCAGGCAGCTTCCTACAGAAAATGACAGGCCTTTGCGAGGATGCTTGAACTTCTCTTCTTTGTTTTCTATCCTTTGTGTGACAAAAAAGCAAGGACTTTTTTGCATAGTACTTTTTATCTGAAGTTCTCAAAACTCATCAGGTAAATAACATTATCCTAATTTTTACTTCCTCTGTCACGTAGATTGTGATCTTATGCATCAGCTCTTTGCTATGAAGGTTCCATTTTTTTTCTGGTCTTTCACTGTCACCGTATTATGCAGTTTCCTCTGGAATACACAACAATAAAAAGAAAAATAGTATTTCTGGTTTCAGCCTATGGCGAAAACTAGCATGATCAGTTTGTTTATGATCAAAGGTGGACCATTGATGTTGTGTGCTTGTTATGGGTATGTGTTTTCTTTATGTGAAGACCTAAATGGGGAAGACTGACCTTAATCTTGATTTGATACTGAATTTTGTAAGTTCTTTTGTCGTATAAAAGTACATAGTCTTTTCTCCGAACATTTCAACTACACTGCAAAAGTGTTACATGAGGAGAAAAATCAGATGGTTAAGTCACTTTGTATTAAATGTATTGTGGGAATGCGGCATGTCCTTCATCGCAACAGGCAGAGCTTAGTAATTACGTAGTGTACCAAGATCTTTTGATACATTCAGCATAGGGTGCGTGCACAGTGCTTCCAACTGCATGCTGATATAAATATACATTGTAGAAAAAACAATCTCGATCTCCAATTTTTGACAGACAATGAAAGAACCAGTTTTAAAGCAGGAGGTTCATTATGTTTTTCTATGTAAACTCTGGTCAAGTTTTTTTTCTCATGTTGAAGAAGTAGGCTTTTCCTGTATGTTACTTGTATTTTAATCCAACTAAGAAGCAGGCAATAGCAAGAGAAAGAAGGTAAGCTCAATGTAGTATCATTACTATGACTATTTGTGTTTGGGTAGCAGCTGACAACTCCCAAGTTTAATCACCATATGAAAATATTGAAGGGAATCGTTTTGTGCCTGGGAGAATAGGACACAGCAGGTAATTAAACAAGTAGGGCATGGAAAGAGGAAATGCAGACATGAAGAGCGATCTAGTTGCAGGAGATGAGCTGACCAGTGAGTACTGCAGTCCAGGTTTTTGGAAGCCTTTGACAATGTTCTGTTTATTGGATGCCTCCAACTCTGTCTTGTGCAGTGAAAAGGCCTTCCCATGTTCTGGGATTGCACTGTGCACGTGTTAAAACTCACTCCTGGGCATCAGGCCGAGGCAGGACCTATTTGGCACTGAGCGCAAGCTTCCGTGGGAAGGTCAATCTGACTCTTAGTGCCTTGCACTCTCATACACCCGAACTCACTTTTTTCACAGACTTTTCCAATGCATAGAGTGTCTTTGACAAACAGACTTGAGTTGTGTGGTTTTGCTCAAACTCAGTTCTTATTAAAAATCAGCTTCTCCTCCTGTGTGATGGCCTCTGAAACCCCAGATGATTCTTCACTGCTCTCATCTTTCACTAACACATCCATTTGGATTATCTTTGTGCTGTGATGGATGCTTTAAAAGGAACCAACAAAGCCATCACATTCTTGCCCTGGTTCAGCTTGCATTTGTTAATGTTCTAAATCATCTTGGGCCTGAAACGTGCTACTTCTTAAATTTAGAACGATGTGATTGCCTGAAGCCTCTCCATGTGTTAATTAAATCATCATAATTGTGGTTTCTTGAGACTGACAGGTTATAAATAGTTTTTCTTTCCCCCCTCCTGCAGCAATTTGGTGTGAATGACAGGCAAAACAGCTATTGTTTAAACTGTACATCTGACACCATCCTTCCCATTCAGACTCCATTTCTCTGCTATTATTTGATTGTCCTGAAATAATCAACAGTGTCATTCTTAAAGGCTAGTTAATTACCATGTACTTCTCACATTATGTGAAGATGAGAGAAATGATTTTTCTGGGTCATCATTATCCATTAATTTAACAGAATGTGTATTAAGAAGTACTGAAGGTCAGGGCAGATGTTCTGTGTCTGTGTGCATACACACACACACAAACAATATGTCAGAACACACAGAACAAGTCCTAAGACTAATACATTTTAGCAATAATTTTGTTTCCATCGATAATGTCATGTCTCATCCAAGATTTTGTGGAAATAGAAGCCTCAGTGTTCTTAACATAGTTTTCCTCTGTTGCTCCCACGTGGTAGGCCTTCACCTGGGAAGCTGTGCTGTAACTGGCAAAAGGCACAACAACTTAATAAGATTACGCATTGTTTGGAAACAAGCGCTGATTAAGGTTCTTTTCATAGTACCGAGAAGGAAAAAATACTAGAAATACTGAAGTTGACCAAGAATTTGTATGAAGCTCTCTACTAGATTTTTGATCTTCCCTAGCTTCAGAGCAGCTCTGTCCCACGTGTGTGAGAATGAGGTAGGTATGGTGTTAGTGGGAACATCCTCAGGCTTGCGTTATGCATAATCCCGTTAGGCAATTATGCATTCCTCCCCTTTAATGTGGGTCTGCGTGCTGTTTACAGCTCTAATTTGTGGAAGAACCTAAGGCTAGATCTTAGTCTGCTACTCTGGATCCTTCTTACTCTTCCGATTATCCAAAGAAACCGTACCACTTTCTTTCTTGAACTCTTGAGTATAGAGATGTGTCATGCTGACTGGCATAATTCAGAGCTAAATGAGATTCAAGAATATATAGGAGGGAGCTTCTGTGCAGGAAGCTCTACCTTTCTTTCCAAGACTGGAGGATGTCCTTCCTCCTGGTGAATTTGGAAGGCAAGGTGATCCACCAGTCAGCTATAGCTGGAGGCCACAAGATTTAGGAACCGTTCTAAACTCTGCTGTTAATTTATTGTGTGAGCTGGGAGAGATCGTTTCATTGCAAACTGTCAGACTGTCAAAAGAAAAGAGGAAAGCAAGGTCACGTTGACTTTCATTAGAATTTGAGCATTGAAACCAATCCTTAATCTTTGAAAATTTCTCCTGTCTTCTTATAGTCTTTGCTCTCCCATCTCCTTACACCGCGGGCCAGCTGGGGAGCATCGCCTTTACTCTCTTCCAGCGTGGTGGCTAACGGAATAGGGTTGGGGCTTTAGCTACTACTTTAACATGAAAGAAAAAAGTATTGTCTGGAGCCTTAAGGGACTCCTCCTGAGTCTGTTTTGTTCCTAGCATAAAAGCCAGTCTGAAGTGGTCTGCTTTGTCTTGGTGTGGTATTAGCACATGACTATTTAGTTCTTTTAAAATGTCTATACTATATTCAGATGCAACAGAGACTTACTTACAGCTACTCAGGTGCTCCCTTGTCCCAGTAGTTTTCTGCAGCGCAGTGAAATTGCATGATTTTAATGTAAATTTCGGATCCATTTCTTTCCCCAGCATTATCATTTTCTTTCCCAGAGCCTCTAAATCATATGTTAGGCTTCTGACTTATAAAAGCCACATCAATGTCACATGCAAAGTGAAATGGGGAAATGAAGGCAGTTCGCCTGTTTCTGCAGGTGGAACACAAATTGTACAAATCAAAAAAGGAAGCAACCCACTGGCGATTTTGAATTATTAGCAATTTTTATTTGAAAACAAAATCTATGGGTATTTTCTTTGCTGCCTTTTCTTGGTTGAATGTATTAAGAGTCCCAGTGTGCATGAAGCTTTGACAATCTGAGGAATTGATTAACCTTTTTCTATTTATGATTAGCTCCCAAACATTTATTGTATTAGCTTTTGAGAACAAGGTCCAGACTTCATTGTTTTTTCTGTAACAGACAAGGGACTAGAATTAACGTTGCTTCAGTGAGTTTTCCACACAGGTTATAAGAAAAAGGTAGATGTAACATTTCGTATTTCACTACCTCTCATGTCTAACGAAGACTGGAGGGGGGGATATTTTACCCTGATACATATAAGAAATTTTAAGTGGAGAAGAGGCAGTTAGCCGTCTGCTTTGCCTGCTTTTGTATATCAAGGGCCACAAAACTTCCCAAAGTTCCACTGTTTATAAAACCAATAGTTCATATTGACTAAAAGGTGCTTCCAGAGAGTCGCTTGAGGACTTAGAGCGAAAACTCCACTTCTCTGATAATTTGTTCCAAAGGTTAATAACCTTCACAGTGAAAAATAACTTGTCCAGCTGTTAAAATCATTCCTTTTTCCACAATGATATTAAGCTAATCTGAGAGGACGACGTATCTGATATTAAATATGTTGCTGAGAATATCTGTGTGTGTAATCCAGCTCGGTGAAGAGCAGTCACAAACAAAACCACAGAAGATCATGTGGAGGCTTGCACACTGAAATAGCCCCGCTCCTAGCTTTCAAGAAAATTACATTTTAATTGAATCGTTATAGGAAAATATGTGTTTATCCAAACTGCTGCAGTAAGCAATTTTCAGCACATCGCTCCTTCTCCTGTTCCTTTCGCCCTGTTTTCGACTAGGTCTCCAGCTGCTGATCTCTAGCTCGTGGTCCTGCCTTGCTCTGTGTTGGAGTTCTCCACCAGTCTTTCATGCAGGGACTCGCTGTTCCTACATGCCTAGACCTGGAGGAGAAAAACGGGGACCTCTTATGAGATAGTTTGAAGTCTGTGACAAGCTCCACATTTATTTCAGTGGAATGCTGATAGCGATCTCAAGGTAATGGCATTAAAAACGCTCATGGTTTATCATACTACGAAATACCGTTTCAGGCACGTCGGTAGAGCAGTGTAATATAAGTTTGCATTAACATGGAAGTCACAAAGACTTGTGTATGCAAAAGTCACTGTTTGTAAACAAAGCTCAATGTTATGTTACTATATTTTAAGATTGGTGTGAATTCTGAAACTTGTGTTTCCTTCATTATTCAGTGTAATTATCAAGTTGTTATAGATCTGCTGTCCGACTCTAAAGGGCCTTTTTAGCTTGCTTTAAACAGCCTGAAGAAAAGGCTCTTTCACTCCCCACATCTGGTGGGTTGTTGGCCTCAACTACATGGAATTTTATTGTTTTGTTTTTAATGAACTGCTACAATGGGGATATGATTGCTAATGATTTGTTCAGTTAGCTACGTACCCATAAGAAAACAGGGTCTTGAAGGATAGGTATTATTCTAGAACAAGTATATTGAAGAGGTTCTGTAAATACAGAATTTTGGTAATTGTGCTGAGGAAAAACTGAAGGCATTTGTCGATGATACCAAGTCTGTCTTGTTCTGCAGAATTCACAAACGTTCTGGTTATAGGTGATTAATTAAAAATCATTGATGAGTCCAGGAATTGTACCAGTTTTATTTCTCCCACTAATTTGGCATGATAAACTGCTGAAGATGGATTCAAAGTTGATGTCAGAAGAGTATGGTAATTTACAAAACACTTAGGGAGCTAGCTCAGCTCTCAGTTCCTGCAGCAGTCAAGAATAACTGAAATGCCATGCAGGATCAAGCTTCGTTTAAAACCATCTTGTAGTACTTCGGAGCTGCTTCTCTGCCCACATCTTCCTCCCTGTCTCAGTTCATCACACTCTTCTCTCCTAAAGGCACGTATCTTTCCACCTTCTACCTAGCTCTCAGCGTTGCCTAAATTATATCTTAAGCACTGTGTGATGCTCCTCAGTGGTATCTCTCTGTATTGATCTGGAAAGTCAGATTTAGCACCCAGCTTACTAGGGCATCTTTTAACCTGTTTTGTTGTTTAGAGTTGCTAGAATCTTCATAGGATTTCCTTTTACTTTATTTTTTTTTAATCATTCCTCCTCTACTTTTGAAGAGCTACAGATAAAGAATTTGCATGATGCATCAGATAATTATATATATATATCTCCTTGGGATATGCATCTGAGTGGATATATTACACTTAGTGGCTTAATTTTGAGGCACTTTTTGTGTGTGTGTGTGCAACTCCCATAGTGTTTCTGACACAATTGATCATAATGTCTTATCATTTAAAAAACTGGCCCTTTGAGGGGAAAGTGGCAGTTGCCATCTTCTGGAAGCAGATGCTATTGATAGAGTTCAGGGCCTTCCTTCGTCAGGCAGCGTACAGCTGGTAGGCATATTGTAGCAACATTATGCTAGGTATCCCTCCTATAGATCACCCACTCGTTTAGGTCAGTTGTGTGGGGTGTGCACAGTTTTTGAGCACAGACCTGTTTGCTGGGAAGCCTACGATTAAAATGGATCCCCATAGTGCAAGTCTACTGACCACGGAAATCATAATCAAGTAACGGGGTGCTGTGCCAGCAGAATGCAGTCGAGTGCTGCAGTGGGACTGGGGAAGGGGGAGCGAGCGGGGGGGAAGGGGCCGTGAAGGCTGTGCACTGCAGAAGGCCACGGGATGGAGCAGAGGTCAGCAGTTAAATACCGAGCGTAAGATTGCCTGTGCTCTCCTTCGCTACCAAAGCGTTGCAAGGGAAGAGGACGTTAGTCGTCTTTTCCTTTATACAACAGGTAAGACCCTGAATTTGCACATACTGGGTTTTGTTCCCTCTTTGCCACTGGACTGCTGGTTCATTTTGGGCATACAGACTCAGGTCTCCTGTGCTTATCTTTCTCCATCTTTAAAATTAGATGAGTAAAGCTTATGTTCTCTTCTTAGGTGCTTGCAGATATGTATAAAAGTTGAGAATTGCATTTCAAGTTTTATTTTCTTAAATTTTTATCTTGGGTTTAATTGCAGGTCATACCCTGGACAGTAGAGCTGGGAGAAAATCATTGCAGGACAACAAAAAGACAGTTTTTTGTGAACAATTTTTTTCCAGAAACATCTTGGGGTTTTTATATTTTCATTAAAACTTGAACCTCCAAAATTGAAGGTTTTTGTTTTCAGGACAAAAACCCAACCAACCAGCCTTATCCCTAAGCCAAGAATTTTCTTTTTTTTTTTTTTTCCTTTCATTTTTTTTTTAAGTACTTGCCTCTGAACTTTTATCATGAATGGATGTTTCCTATGGATGCTTTCATTTCTGAATAGAGAATGCTTTTTTCACTTTAAAAAAAAAAAATGTGACAATTTTAGTCAGGGCTGCTAAAGGCAGGTATGCTGACTTCTTTCTACCTCTTCCCATTACAGCAGTAGTTAGGGTTCCTGGTCAAGGTCCTACTTTGTGAATTATCTGATAGACACAGAACCTTACTATAAAATAAATCCTTACCTGAAAGGGCTTACAATCTATCTTTTAGTTTCAGATATAACAGCGTGTTAGATCATCACTAAGCAGAAATATCAGGACCTGAAATGAAAAAATATTATTCCCTTTGAAAATGTGTCAGGTGAAAAAATGGAAATGATTTCTCTCCATTCCTAGCAAGTGTTAACTCCCTTCCTTCAGCAGGGGCATTCGCAGAATAGTTTTAGTCTTGCCTGCCATTTCAAAAAAAAAATACATGCCTGTGAATGACTTAACTATTTCATCTTCACTGTCTTAAGTGATGATTAAATATTAATCAAAACTAGCAGCATACAACTGAATTCAGCTCAGAGGAAATCGAGGCTTTTCTCTCATTCATCCCCATATATATATGTAAGTATAAAATAGCAGTATCTTCATTTGTAATCTGGAGTTGCACTATTTCCTATTCATTTAATGGCATTGCTTTTATTGTTAGCAGCCAGGTTATTATTTGAGGTACGTTAGTTTCCTGTTACTGAAGTTCAGCTTGGATTTCTCTTTCTCTTCAGATCCTCCCTGCCAACGCTTTTTTTAAAAAATGTTCTTGTTGATACACAAGCACAGTTTTCTCCTCCCACCTTTCCTGAGTAGGGCGTGTGTCCGGCTGGCGGTTCTGTCCACAGTCCGTGCTGCTGTGTGCAGTTCTCTTCCCTCCGCAGTCCCCGCGCAGACCCCCGCTACAGCAGCAGCAGTGCCTCGGCAGCAAGGCCAACAGTTCGAAAGGAAAGGGAGGGGAAGGGAAGAAAGAGGGGTGTTAAAAGCAGGCTCGGTCCAATAGTGCTCCTTTCTGTGTTAAAGCACCTTTCTCGAGCAGGCAGAGCTCTTCTGGTGTCTTGGTTAGTAAAGGCACAGACCCAGGCTTTGAAAGCATCACTGATAAACGTTAACACTGTGGTTAAAGCAGGGTGTTAACAGCGGGAGATATTTTACGCTATGGATACTGGGGGTGTGCGTACATGCACCTCTTAACAAAAAGCATCAGAAGAGAAAGCTGATGTGTGCCTTAAATGTATGGCTATTCTGAATGTCTAATTCAAAATCAGGAATGTAATAAAGGCAGTTCTTCAAGGCAAACAGTTTGTCAAGGTGACAAATCTGGCAATGAGGTTTATTATTTTGCACATAAAGTATCTTCTCAAGAATGAGGATGTCCTAGTGACTTCACAAGTATTGCTCTGGCCTTCCAATATTGATCCAGCAATCAAATATTCAGGTGATGGGCACAGGACTTCCTTCAGAGATGGATGAAGAAGAGGAAAAAAAAACCCAAGTGCTGTTCACTGGAAGTTCTACAAGCCCATAGGAAGCAGTGAGAAGAGTGCCACTGAGTTACAGGCACAGCTATATAGTACCTCATAATTCAAGAAATAATACTGTCCAGGGACTCTGGCAGTGTTGGGATGCAGCACAAATGATTACTTGTGAGAAAGAGGCATAAGGAAAGGAAGTAAGGAGGTAAAATCTGTATGGGAGAAGATGACCCTACTGACCACAGGGTCTCTGTGTCCGACTAGTAAAAATGAGAACAGCCATACAAAAATGAACTGAAAACACAGGGACTATTGTAAGCAGGCAGCAAGTAGAGAGGACTGGGGAGACTTCCAGCAGCATTCAGAGATTTGAGTAATGTTGTGGGCCAGTTAGTAAATACATAATACATAATAAAATAATACATAATACATAATAAAATCAGACTCTTGTCTCTGTTCAAGTAGAGATTTTTTCATTTGTTTGCTTAGTTCTACCTACAAAATTTTCAGTAGCAAGATTCTGTAGAAGCTTCTTAATGGTTCTACTTGACTATAGTAGTAAAAGACTATACATTTCTGAAACTATTTCATATCCATTTCTTGTTGTGATAGTAATTCACGGCTTATGTGCAAGTTTTTGTCACCTGTGAAAATGGCTGGTGTATAAAGGCCTATCTGTAGATGTTTGGGTTTTGTCCTTTGAGCTTCTAGGCAAACGTTTTACAGACCTGGCTGCTTTGTAGGAAGGTCGCGCGTGTTATCCTGCAGATGTGCCAAGCGTGCTGTTTGCACACAGGTATTTGTGGGAGGGTAAATGCAGGTGCAGCAAGCATCTGGGCCAGCTTTATACATTCAGAACATACAACATCGCTTTTCAAAATTATTTTCATGCTGTTACTAGCTTTTATTTCTAAAACTAATGCTCTTGTGGAATATGGATAGAAAATAATTTTGGTGATGTTTTTGAAAAGCTTTTAATGTGATGTGCACAAATGGTTTATCCCTACTGCGGAGAGCTGAGGAACAGAGGGAATAAGTGACCTGAAGACCGGTTTTAAAGCGTGTTCCATTTAAGAACTGAAATCAGTGTGTTTCCTGCCTGGTTCTCTATCCTCTAAACCATGTTTGTTAGTAGCATAATAGCGGTAACGTTTAAGTTGTGTTGTGTGCTTATTATCAAGGACGCAAAGTAAATTATCACATGAATATGTTCTTTCACTGACATACTTGCAGTTACACTGCTAAATTCCTGTTGAGTTACATCAAGGCTTCTTTGCCAACAAAGGCTCAAAAAAAAAAAAAAAAAGAGCAATAAACCCAAAGGAAAATATGTTTAAACTGGATAATAAAAAAAACAAACCCTAAGCTTTTCCCTTTAGTTGTTTGGTTTGTTTGTTTTTTGTTTTTTGTTTTTTTTCTTTTAATATATTATTGTTTTTACAATTCACCTCCGGTTGTTATTTTGAATCTCCACTGGGTATGGGTTAGCTATATTTCAAACTTAATATAGCAATTAATTAGTCACTATGTGTACATTTTGTAAGAGGTTTAAAAAGTACTAGTTAATCATTGATGAATTTTAAAACAGGATAAGCACATAAATGTGAGGTCACATGTGAGTTCTGATAATTTTGTACAGCGTGCATTAATTATTTATTAATTCTTGATAAGCTATTTACAAATGCGTGCCAGATCTGAAACATACTCAGATGAGCTGTACTCATAAAGCAAATAAAAACCTCAGAAAACGAACGTCTGCTTCACAGCAACAGCAGTTCACTGATTCAGGGAAACTAGGTTGAAACACTCAGTGAACAAAACATAATTTATAATTGTTCATATCCGATGCTGAGGTTAAAAGTAGAGACTCGGGAGCCATCAGTTAGCCAGTTCCCAGTCTGGAAGACGGCATTTTAAAAAATCAGCTATTAATCTAGAAGTCTCATTTGTCAGCTAAAAAAGTCAGCTAAAAAGTCGAGGTCTCAGTTTGGGTATTCTACATCATTCGGGACTTTTTAAGGGCAGGAGTTGCGTGGTTTAAATTAACTTGTAGTCAAAAGGCTCGCTACCTCACCCCTTTACATGGAAACAGACTGTCTTGCTGTATGTCGCCTGTGAAGTTACTCTGCTTTGGGGCACCTTCATACCGAAGAGACTTTGTTCACAGCGAAGGTTCCAAGTTACCCAGGGGGAGAGAGATGGGGGTGAGAACTCAGGCTGTCCAAAGGCTCACGCTAATGCAAACCATACAGAAGTACATGGAAGATAGAGGTGACTTCTGAAAATGTTTGCCTACGTGTTTCATGTTATGCTTTGTATGCACCCATGATGGAGGTCCAGTCTCCTGCATAAAGCAGAGCAAGATGGACTTGTGTGGAAAATGCAAGTCTTGGAATGAGGCTTGATTTCTCTACAGTCAGGAAAGCTCTGGAAGCGGTAGAATGTGAAACCACAAAACCAGTGCACCTGCAAGACCACCATTCCTCTCCAAAACAGAAGAAACACTATGTGGTGTTTTCTTCAGGTGACAGAAGTGATTCAAGTGAAGTAGTTATTGCCAAAAGTGCCCCACTTTGAGTAGCTGTGTTTACAGAAGAGCAAAGTGTGTGGTGCTGTACGTGTCAGTTATGTATGGATATGGTACGTACAGATAACATGCACAATTTGTTCTTTAAACTCCAGAGTCTTTACAGACCTTTCAAAAACAGGAAAAGGAAAAAAAAAACCAGCTTTTCTCTCTGCTTATGTTTACAGAATCAATATTTATATATTGTGATCTCATTGAAAGCCAGTGTTTATGGCCAGTTTTCCCTGTGCATCAGGCTGTGGCTTTGTTTCACAGCGTTGCAATGTTCTTTTTCTTTCAGGTAGGCACTTAAAAATTTCTCCTCTCTCCTTGTGTTGATTGCTAATTATGTGGATGCAAGGTTCGCTTTGTTTCCTTTTAAAAGCGTTTGCTTGGGACTATTTCATCATCGTCTTTGAATCAGACAACAGCATGAATATCAAACAGAGCGCTGTTAGGAGCTTTGCTTGCCACCTGTCTCCCTTCCAGTGAGTCAGTTGATTTTTTATTTTTTTTTTTAATTTCAACTTCTTCATCCATTTGATGTTTTGTCATCTGAAGCGTTTCTTTCTTCCCTTCCCCCCCCCTCTTTTTTTTTTTTTTGGCATGTCTTTTTACCTACCCCTGAGCCTCAGCTGATTTCTTCAAGGAAGGTCCTTGAACTTGCCAGATTTCTTTACAGTAAGGATCCTTAGAAAAGGCTGCTGCTGCTCTCTTGCTGTCCATTTTTATCTTTTTGAAAGGCAGTTTGAAGTGATATTTCCCTCCTCGTCTTTTACAAGGCTATCTTAAATTTTCTAGGAAAAAAATCACTTTTATCCATGAAAAGCTTGATCGTGGTTATCCTCCCATTTTTGCTTTTCATAGCAATAATTGATATTTATTGTAGCGTAGCATCATAGAGGCTCTGCTGAGTTTGCCCCCCCCCATTCCAGATGCTGTATAGACTTTTAGACTGTCTCTGCTACAGTGAACTGGCTCTCTAAACAGCCTCTAAAAATACTTACAAATTGCAATCAAATTGTCCTTCAGTTTTATTAAGCGCAGGTCTATACAGGCAAGTGGAGACAAAGCTGAGCTCACTCCGTGTGCTCCAAGCTAGCATGGCATGGGGCGGTTCTAGACCAATTAAAAATATCGCTATGTTAGTGTGACCTTGTATCTGAGCTCGGGAACAGTGTGCTCTGGGCTCAAATGCCTTCCCGCATCACCAGGATACAATGAAAAGGACTGTTCATTCTCCCTCCCTCCTTTCACGGTTCAAGTTCCTGCTCAGCTTATTCAGCACATACAAAGTGTTGTTTTGGCAATAGGTGGGTTTATCCCCCTGTTCCCAACTAGAGACCCACCATGCAATGAGGTGTAATATTTGTCTCGTAGCCAAAGAGAGGTCCCCTGTCTGCAGAGTATCTCTCTGTTTTTGTTTCCTATTCTAGTGGCTAGACTATAAGGTTGCTGTGTCTTTCTACAACTTTCTCCTTTTGTGCTATTAACAAGACCTTTGGCCTGTAAATTTGATTTTCATAATCTCCTTTCTCATGTACAGAATCCTGTTGGAGCCAAAATACTGTGTAATGGCTTTAACCATGTAGGTAGACAACAGGATCAGGACTTAGCAGGTTTAAAGGAAGTTTTCTCTTTAAGCCATCCAGATGCCCAGTATCTCTAGTCTGATTCCCATTTTAGAACTCACATTGTACAAAATTTATCAGAAAATAACTTTGTTCTCTGGAATATAATCTCTTCCAGGACATTTACAGAGCCACACTGAGAAGTATTGCTGTCTTCCTTCGGCAGCATTTGAGAAATTCAGATTTACCACAGCTCGGTTTAGCACTCCGTTCGTATTCATTATCCTAACTGTACGGTTTCTGCCTTTGTCAAGAGGAATCCATTTAGCAGACAGTTAAGATAATGTCTGGGAGTGTTTGGAGCATACAAGCTTCAGACCACCCCTGATGCCCTTTAATTAACACACACAAATGTGCCCAGGGCTTCGCTGACCATTGCCTTTGGTGTAAGGCCAGGTCTCTCCTGCTCAGCCATTCCTTCAGGTACCCGGGCAGCAGGGTGTGCAGGAGAATCCTCTTAACGAGTGCGCCATGGTGGCAACGAAGCACGCCAATTAGGAGATACTCCCAAGATCTGAGGAATGAGCTATTCAGGAGAGACATACTCTTCCCCTTCATTTGAACTGCTGCAGAACAGGCTTATCACAAAATTGGTAGTTTTACCTATATGTGCAATAGCAGAAATGGGACACAAGAAGTATTTATGGAAACGAAGCCTAGAAATGAAAATTGGGGTGTGCCATTCCTCCGTTCCGAAATTACAGAAAGACCTTGAAAACCTCTTTATAATGCTGGTAGGGAGTTCTAGTGTGTGCGTGTAGCGTGTGCTGACCCGTTTCGGGCACACTGTTTGTGTGGTGCTGAGCGTTGTAGGATCAATTCATGAAACAGTCGTCGCAGAACAGAAAAATAGCTTAACAGTAACAAAGTATAAGGCAGAGAGGAGCGGTATCAGTTTTAATTGTTGCTGACCTCCTGCAATACATTGAGTCATCACTGCTTTCTAGTAAAAACTGCAGGACTGGAGAGAACGCAGAGCCTGGTGGGAAGCGCTCAGCCCCTTTTGTAGGTGGCGTGTGTGTCAGGGGGATCCCCTCCCCATTTAAGATGGGCTGGCAGGCACAACTGGGTGTGTAATGCGCAGGAGATGGTACGGGTTGATAAAACCGTTTATCAACAGGACCGTTTAGCCCAGCTGGAGCATCTCTACCACACCAGCACCTTGGCTACTTTGGGTGGCACGGCAGTGCAGTACGCTGGACGAGGTAAGCATGCTGAGAGGGGGAGCAGGGAAGGATAGGTGCTGAGTGCATCTCTGCGACTGCGATCTGAAAGACAGGAGACTGCCGCTAGGCAGGCTGGATCAGATCTTACCTCCGATTTGTCAGTTTAAATCCAGCTACGTTAACTACAGATGAAAAGATTCAATGCTCCGTAGTGTTCTGGCCTACATGGAAGGCACTTGCTATTTCTCAGGTAGTTTCTTAAAGCGTGAATGGAAACATTTTTCTGCATTTGTATTGCACCCCGAACACTGGGTTCCTGAGCCACGGGATCACAACAAAAAGAAATAATATTTGCAGAAGTAGTCCAGTGCAGAAGCAGCACTTTAGCAGCTTTGAGAGACGTACCAGGAATCAGAGACTCAATTATTCCTTCCACCTCAGGTCTGCAGCGCTCTGTGGAGGGGATGGCACAGCTGTTGGACCTGTCTGGTGGCTGCAGAGAGGGCTCCTGTCTCTAGAGCTGCCAATCTGGAACACTGAATTCCCCCACACAAAGAATCCATCTGCTTCAGTAACGCACATCCCAACCGTGTATGCAGTTCATTTCAATCTCTACTAAATTACATGCAAATGAATAAACAAAATAATACAGCCTGTCCCAAGCTGTTGATATTTATTTCAACGTATACAAACAGATGATAGCTGTTTTCTCTTAAATACCCCTTATGTCATCAAGAAAGTTGAGAGAAAATTACATTCCCAAGTCTGTCTGTACTCCCCTCACTGAGGTCTCACCTTTTCTTTCAAACCTCAAAGAAAATACGAGCTTTCAGGATTATCTCCACCAGCAAGAGTTGTCAGTTTTTCCATTTGTACTTAAAGAGGAAAAACTTCAAATTGGGAAGCAGCATTGTTCCTTGAGAGAGCCCTGCCTTGGGAGCCGCGGGGTCTGGGTCCAATTCGCACATCCCTGTTCATGGCTAAAGAAATTGCTTCCTTCCTTGTAGTTCACGTTTCCCTTTCGCCTTTTGTCAGTTTGGACAGTAAACTACTTTGGGATGGGGCTGTGCATAACTTTCTGTGCTGAGGTCTCCCCTGGGGCCTCTAAAGGCTACTGCAATAAAAATAATAATAAATTTGCCCTTTTCACATTAGTCTTTAGCTTTTGCTGCCATTTAGAAAAGCAGGCAGCACGTAACCATATGAAAATGTCATTTGCAAACGTTGACCTCTCCTGTGCTCGCTGTGGTTTCATGGGATGCTTTCTAGCAACGCGTAGCTAAGAAATAGGAATCATTTAGCGTGCTCATATGCTGGGGCTGCCTGAACAGGATTAGAAAAAGGCACAAGGGAAAGCAAACTAACAAGCTTTTGAACAAGGGGGCTATCAAAGTTGTTTAAAGGAAAATTAAGGAGACTAAAAGGTGCTTAAAAAGACTTCCTTATCAATATTCCCTTCTTTTTTCTGTCCTTCCATGATGTTTATGGGCCTGAGCTGGTTGTTTTTTGGTTTTGTTTTGTTTTTTAATTGTGTGATGGGCTTTGGCCTTTCTTCTTCTAAGTAATGGCCAATATATTTTAACTGAACAGATCTCATTTTCCTTAATGCTTAATAAAAAGATTTAAAGACAATCTAAAAATAAAACTGGTGTTTATGTGGATTTTAAATAATTAACATGAACGTTCCCTTGAGTGTTTTAGGAGTTAGAATGCATACCTAGGAGTAAGTTGAATCTGGTTTTCAGAATGCTTTGAGGCTTGCTTGAAACACTGAAGCTGCCAGGGCTCAGGCCCTAAGTTTGTGTAATAGGTTGTCCTGGACCTTGGATGTGCTATGTGAGCGAGAGATAGCAAAAGCTTGGTCTACTCGTCTGCCAGTTGTTTTCTGAATCCACGTGCGTTTTGTTTCACCTTGTAGACAGACTATCTACAGACTGTCTGTAGACAGACAGACAGACAGACTACAAACTAAAGGTATTTCTCCCTGTTATGTACTGAGTCAGCTGCAGTTGGCAGAGGGTTGGACTGAAGAGAGCTGCCTTTTGTGCAAGGGAAACATAAGTATGGACATTTGTGATTTCAGCTGTGTGTGGGCTTGCATTGGCCTTTGCAGGAATTTGATCCTTTGAGAATACGAAGAATTAGAGCTTACAGTCACACTGCGGTTAAGATAGCCCATGTGCCCCCACGCTGCCCAGTACCAAGGCCTTAATCTCTACCCACGGGAAGGCTTTGCGTAGGAGGTTTGCCTTTTCCAGCAGGTACCGCATGTCTGTTGGTCTGTGTTTGCAGCGTGTTGTGCCGTGACAGTGCCTGTGAAGTCTCAAATTCTCCAGAACCTTGTTACACTGGTGTTACTATTGGTTTTATTATTGCTGTGGTAGGTAGCACAAGAGGAATTAAGCAAAGGATATTTTTTGTCTCTGTATAAAATTCATTCTGTTTATTCTTCTTCTTATTATTTTTGTAAAATACTAAACTCAATTGCAGATAGAATAAGCCATCTGGTTCCTGTCACAGCTACTGTATATTACATACGTATGGGGAAATTGCTTATTGATTTAGCCAAGTGTGAACAAGTGCTACTGGGAAACCACAAAAGTATTCGTAATACTAATAGATACTATCAGAAGTGACATGCCACACTTGATGCTTGGCTAGAGGGCATCAACTTTTAACCAAGGATTTAAAAAAACAAAAACAAACCAGTTGTTTCTATATGGATGACTGCTCTATTAAAGCTTTAATGAAAAATTTATTGGGGAAAGAAAGGCAGTACACTTAAAGACAGTCGTGTGTGTGTGTTTTACTGACCTTACTGTACTTCACGTGCTAGAAGTAGGCCTGGCTCCTGCAGAGTCTTTGTTATTTACGTCAGCTGAATCCCCAAGAGAGTATCGATGTTGACTGCATACTGTTGTTATAGCGTCTGCATACATATATTTAACCAATTATTTGCATGACCTGGATGGTTTTTTTAACCAATTGGACAGATGAAACCACTGCAAGAAAGTGGTACAGGGCAACCTCAAAATTGGTGTGTTCCTGCAGTGATTAAAGCATCTCAGTTTCCAAATGAACTGCTCTTGTAGGACTGAAAGTCAAAGAATTACAATACTTTTGGGGAGAAAAACTGGAATAGAGACTAAATTTGAGGAGCCTGATTTGTTGTGAGACCATTTCAATCAGAGAATAAAACCCAAAAAGGTACAGGGTCTGTAAAAATGGCCAGATTACAGAAGCCCTCTGGCTTTGCTGTGTGGAGTTCCTTAGAGATTCACAGCTGTGACCATAACTTCCTAAAGGAATCTTGTCTTTGGACTTCTAGGGTTGGAACTTGTTTCTGCATTTATGCTATGACTGTGCTCATCTCGCAGATGTTTGTGCGCACTGTACTCTCCGAGCATTTGTATTTTAGAAACTGTCATCTCACCTTGAAGTAATGATCCTGTCTTTTTGTTGGCACTGTAACTGAGAGGGAAGTAGTACTCCCTTATAAACAATAATGGCATTTTGTCCTGGTTTTCAGATGGTATCTGCTTACACTTCCTTGAGTGTGAATCATTATTAGTAGAATTGCATATATATCAATATATTTCCACATTTTAACAAAGTTTGCAAATAAAAATGCCAAACAAAGGTCAGAAACATCATTTGATTGGCTGCCTTGAGGTACAGCCTTTCATTTCAGCAAGGAGGAATTGCTTAGCACAGTGCTTAACAGTATTAACATGCAGCCTTCGTCACCATTTTTGAAGAGCAGAGACTCTCCCAGCTGTGCTCTTTTTTTCTTATTCATCATCTTGTTTTGCATTGTCTGCTTTTTACTTTAGAATTACCTTCAACCTTGTCACTGTTAATGTCTGGGGGACATTTTCTTGTTTGTATTTGAAGATGGGTGCTTCTGTCTCAAGTGCCCAGAGGTATTTTCACAAGGCCGATGTAAGAAACCTACTTAGAGGTGCTTTAGGTTTTTCATATTTAATTTAGGAAGCAGGCAACTGTGGCTCACAGTGGTTATCATCTGATCTGACTCCTTGCAGAATGAAATCTGTATGTTTGTGTAGAATTCTGTAGTGATTTTGCTCCTAAAATTCGAAGTACTTAAACAGCTAATTAATTTTCTGTTATAATCTCTGAGATTACTGATTTTAGCCTTGCGACATGCATGTAGAGAAGGAGGAGGATCCAGTTTTCAGCAAAATAGTTTAGGACTTTTGGGGTCTGCTCAGTTCGGGTCTTTGCTCTCCCACACAATTTCCGTGCGATCTCTACACGCTCACCGTATCTGTTCCCCAGTCGGGGTGGTAGCACTGGCTTTCTTCAAAAGGCAGGGGCTTTTCTTGCAGGATAGCAGGGAATGCAAGGTTGTGTGCTACCCACTTAAATGATGCAACATGGGGGAAGAGATTACAATAGACTGTAATGCTAATATGGCCAAATATGTATGAATTTTATAAATGAATTCATACGTAGGCGCTGTGCTAGGCTGTGCTGTCTGTCTGCCCGATTTTTACGAAGTGGAGTCTGCTCACAAATGGACCCAAGTAAGGCAAAGGAACTGTTCAAGATAAAGGAGTAATTTTGACTCCAAAGTTAATACTGGTGGTTTATGACCTAGTATCTAAAATGAACAGGGGTATTTGAGCACAGAGCTATTGATCCAGGCTCTTGGCATACACAGATACCTGCACAGATCCTATGCTCGACTCAGATTTTTCCAGACCTACTTCGCAGCGTAGTGGCCAACCATTCCTGGGACAGCTTTGATCCTGGAGCGCAGTGCGGCAGTCTGAAAATGGTCGTTGCAGTGACCATCTGTTTTGTGGCTTCTGCCCCTGGCTCAGAACATACTCGACTCTGACGCTAGTGTTTCCAACGCAGCTCTCCCAAGGACATCTGTGGGTAATACTGCTTTGCAGTTTCCCAAGCTAGCACTGAGTGAGCTACTATCAGAACGGGAAGCAGTGTAAGAATGGTCTCGTGGCTCTCAAACTGGATCAGTGTAGTGTTGCTGAGAAGCAGGGATAGTGAGCCTGGCAACAACATCATGCTGACATGGTTATATTCCTTTCTGGAGCTGATCTGGGATTTGTGCTGGTTGGTTAAGCTTGTTTAGGGGTCTTGAATAAGTTGCTACACTGCACAGTGTCCCTAATTGTCCAAAGGGCGAGCTTGTGATAAAAACAGAACGTGTACAGAGTATGTCAGTGTACCAGGTAACCTAATGAAAGGACAGGTGACCAAGCGGCACCCCACTCGCAGTACAAGGCAGTAATCAAGAATAACCCTAGAAAAAACCTTGTTTCTGTGTCCACGATGTCTGGTCTTCGGACTGAGGGGCTGGGGAAGAAACAACGTTAGATATGGAAGAGCCTGTTGAGTTGGAGATAGGATAGTTTGCTGGTAATTATGTCCTGGTGAGAATGTGATGTAACTTGAATCATTACAACGATGTTTTATGCTCATCGATGGATTTTGGCTCAGCTAAGGTGCTACACCACTGAATTAAGCATATAGAGGCCGTGGTGCTGTTGGATTAATAGAAGCTGCATTAGTGGCTATAACATATTGATGAAAAATCTAGGGGAAAAATGACTGCATTTGCTGCAAACATATGCAAGCACAATTTTCTAAATTCTTAATTTGGCCTTGAAAATGTGCCAACTCATCTCCTTCTTCAAGCAAGAGCTCCTTAGCCATTACTCATTGTTTGCATAGTTTAAACTGCACAGCTCCACGCTAAGAGTGCTAACGCATCCCTTAGCTGTCAGTTGGACCAAACTTGCATGTGTTTGCATGTTGGTATCTAAACTTGGACTCACAAAGGGAGCTGTGAAATAGCACAATCCGCCACTCAATTATGGTAGTTTCACATGCAATTAAGAAAAATACACTGGGATAAGATTGTGGCGTTAGACTCCCAGAAGAATCCAGATACAGGAGATTAATAGCAATGACTCATCTAAACATAAAATATTTGATTTTCATTTTCACACTGCACTTGATTTAGGAGACATTCATTTTAGCATCTGTCAAGAGTAATGTATGTACACAAATAGACTGTCAGGAACTGAATGTGATTGCAAGTTGTGTAATGAATCTCCTCTCTGACTTCATAAATGGAGGCCAAAACCCTTTATGAAACCGCGCTAGGTAGTTTTAACAGACGAGCTAAGTGTAACAACTGTCTTTATTAAACATTTCCTTGAGCCATGAATAGTTACTCGCATGTGGCAAAGGCACCTGTGAGATCCAGACTCCTCAGTCCCAGAGATTTTTAGTGTGGGATGCTCCTGGAGAAGTTCCAGAGGCAAAAGCCGAAGTGCTCGGCCTTTGCAGATGAAAAGTGACACGCATTTTCTGTGGATCTTGCATAAAATGGATGTGCGCTATATTCTCTTTCATGGATCATTTACCTAGGGTATAGAACTATTAAAAAATGCAAATGTTGAAAGTTTTGAAAGAAAGCTAGATGATTTCTTATGAAACTCCTCATGAAAAATAATCCTCCGTTCTTTTAGCATAAAAATGCAGGCATGTTTGCTTGCATTAGTGTCCTTTGGACTGAGTTTGGCAGCTATAAATACCAATACACTGTCTTCCAAATGATAGCGGGCTACTCTGACATTGAAAATTTCCACTAGCTTTACTTCTTGTCTCTGTAACCGGGGGAAAAATCAATGCACTATCTGGTGTGGTTGTTTGGAGCATATTAACCTGTGATGTTTATGTATAAGTTACATTTGTCTTGTGTATAGTGGAGATTTTATTAAATTAAAAGCCCTTCTTAATGGTAATGCTGCACTTCCTCAGAGTTCTTTCTTTGAGTCCCAGAAGCAGGTATTGAAGCTTTTACTATCAAATGGTTTTCTGGGTTGTTGGGGTTTTTTTCTCCTTTTTGCAGTAATTGAGCAGTAAGTTGATCAGGCTTGGGCAAGTACAGATATATCTAGTGGCTTTTGACTTTTCTAATCTAAGTAATATCCATATAAGGCACCTGTATGGCTTCATTGCTTTAGTACCCTGCTTATCAGAGGTACCGAGCACCTGCTGTAACACTCTGAAGCCCATGGAAGCTTCTGGTATTCTGTCAAGTCAAGACTCTGTCTGATCTTACCTGATAAGCTTCAGCTGGTGCGATCTCGTGTGTCAGACAAAGTCATGGCTCCATTTCAAAGAAGGATCCTTTAAAATGGCAATAAATCATCTCACTTTTAATCTGCTCGGCAGCAAGGGAGCTGTTAATACTTCCTTCTAGTAGCAAATTTGTGCTGTGAATTCTACTCCATGACAAAGGATCAGTAGATACCATGTTCAACTGATCACGGCTCTTGGAAAGAGTGTAGGTGCTATTGCTCTGAGTTATGGTAAAAATAATTTAAAACTGAATGCTCCACTTAGTTAATAATAATGCTTAAGCACATTACATCTTCAAGAAGCTGTACAAACATTAACTAATTAGTACCCCCAACTAATACATAATACTCCATCATGGTATGTAATTATGTATTACTATTAGAGCTGGAGGAATTGCTCGTTGTGAATAAATTATGCAGCACATTTTGCGTTTTCCCCTTACTGTTGTGAATTTGTTTGCAAAATATTCCCAGGTGTTGTGGTTGATCTCACCTTTGCCATAATGGTAGTAAAAGGTGTCCTTCATATTCTGTGTAATCAGTTCCTTTAGTCACACCCTGCTGTTTGGTGACTCTTATCTATGCAGTAGCTGCACCTCCGGGCCCGGCTGAGCGTAGGACCTCGTTGCGCAAGGCGCTGTACAGTCATACTCACTGACCCGCACCTGAGCTGCTGTGGCGAGAAGGAACAAAATGGGGAGAAGGGAAATGGATACAGAGGGAAGGAATAAACGATTGGCCCACGATCATGGAGCGTGCAGAGTAAATCCATTCTGTGTGATTGTATTGGAATTAAATGCAGGTTTCTTGAAATGCATTCCCTTAGACAATGCCTTTTCTCTTAATTAGGTCATAACAATTTATCGCAATGTCACAGTAGCTGCTTAAGTCCCCAAAATCTCAGTTTTATTATCTCTAAAATAGGTCAATGTTTACTGTCTTGACATGGGGGTGTTATGAGGCGTGAAGATGGCGGCATTCACACTGAAGGCACATTGCTTTTTGAACAGAGGGAACTATTCAGATAGGGCCCCTGTGTTTTCCAGGCCCTAAGTTGCTATTATGTGTTGAGATGGCTTGCCTCTGGTTTTACAAGCTGTTTGCAAATAGCCAATGTGGCAACGTGCCTGGACGTCCCAGAGCAGTTCTGCTTACCAATTTTTGAAGTGCTTCCTCGAGAAGCCTTACCATTTAGCAGCGTGCAGTGATACGCACGCCCACCCCCCCTCCACCCCCCCAGGAGCGAAGTATAATCTGTCAGTACTGCTTTTGGAAATGTCTCTGTATTCGTATTGGCTGTTTAATTGTTGTTGCTTTCCCAGCATTTTTTGGAGCATGAGTGAGATTGGAAGTGTTTAATCTTGGAAAAGAGATGACTAAGATGAAGCATGATTAAAGTATTCTCAATAATGACTGATTTGGAGAATAGTTATTTGGAGCTTCTCTTCTGTCTCATTACTCAAAAATTAGAAGATAGTGAAGCTGAAAGATAGGAAATAAAAAAAAAAAGAAGGAAAAAAATTACTTTTTTTTACCAAAAGAAATTTGTGGAAGGCATTGTCATGAGGTGTCCATAGGTTGCGATTTCCTTGTTTTTAAAGAGGACTGAACAAGAATAACTAAAAATATTCCGGGTAATGTTTTAAAAATATGCACAGATACAAAATTTCATGCGTCGCGTTTAAGCCAGTCTCAGATCAGGAGGCAAAAGATGACTTTCTTCTTTGGTAAATTATTTCTCACCTTCTTGCTGTAGAGTTTCTTGTGACCTCAGCTGATCTATCTCCATTTGTACGATGGAGCTGAAAGGCCCTGCCTCTTAAATACCGTGGTAGTGCTTTAGTGTCAAGCCAGGTTGTCCCTTTATGGAAAATGGCACTATATGTGTATTTCTTAGGGGACCTCCTCTCCTGTCTGCCATATTCACACTTTCTGTTAACAGTTGCTCTGATTTTGGTCTGCTGTTCAAAGCCATACACTAAAAATTACTGCCTTAATTTTCTGTGTTGAATGCAGATGGAACAGAAGGCTAAGGGTAATAGATCTGCAAGGAAGACTCTCATTTCTTTCTCTTGTTATTTTTTCTACTCTATTTTATGAAGAGGAGGAGGTGAAAATACAAATATGGTCCAAATGCAGAATGTTAGTCTGTGAAAGCTCCGGGGATTATGATGGTGGGCATAGCATCGTTAGGGTAACCACAGCAACTAGGTGGCTTTTTGCATTCTTTGCCGTGAGTATCAGAAAATGCCACTTTCTTGTCAAATGCGGTGAATTTATAAATATCTGCCTGGAACGTACTTTCCAGAATTGTTCCTCATAGTTTGACACTGACTGATTTTAATGGTGTTTCATTAAAAAAGGTATAAAAAGATTTTATTGAGAAAATAAAAGGAAGGGCATGCATGCCTCAGAAATAAATGTGTCTGATCTGATTGCAGAATTCATGTTCACTCCATACAGGTGTAGTTAGCTGTCTGATCTTCAAAGAATTTCAGAGAAAAAGGCATTAATTAATCCTCAAAGTAGCTCTCATGCATGAATCTTGTCAAGAAGTAAACTACTCTGTTAAGTGACAATGGGTCAGAACTCTCTGTGCCTAGGCAGTTTCCATTCCCAAGTTAAAGGAATGACATCTGGAATCATGTAATTGGAAGCCAGGGCATCTTTTGACTCTCAGCAGTTTCTCTGAGGGTTGTGGGAGGAAAGCTTGCTCTTTAGTGGACGAAGAGTAGGATTTGACTACAATGAAGGAGCGCTCGGATACAGGCATCAACTCGCGTGCCTTTAGGGAGCAAGAGCTTGATGTACTAGAAGCCCCGGCTGAAAAGAGTGAATCTCATTGTGAGGGGAGTGGGCTGTGTAGAGGGAGATTCCCTCAAAACCCTGAGTGGTACCTGGGTGGTAATGAAAGTTGTCCTGTCACTGCTCGGCCCCAAAGCGTAAGCGAGGCAGATGAAGAACAGGCCTGGCTGGCTGCTCTCCCGCATCTCAGTTACAGTTGTTTTGGCATGGCGTGCCTGAAAAAGATGTTCATAAATGCCTGTTTCCTTGACAACCAGAGACTAACAGATGATTGGTCAACTGATAAATATTTTTAGGATTAAGCACACTTTATAGCCCATTGCCAAATTTCCCAGGGAATAGGATATTCAAGAAGATCTGAGACCTGTTCCTAGCTTTGGCATAGACTATCTAGACTTGTCTAAATCTAAATTTGGTGTATCTTAGTTTTGTTCTCCTTAATGGTTGCTGTAGCTATAAAATCGAAGTGCCTTCCAATTAGTAACAAGAAAAAACCTCCACGTATTCTTACGTACGCGTGTATGCATAGGCACGCTTTGTTTCTTCCACTTACAGAAGTAGTCCCAAAATGATCATGGGAATACTACAAAGGGCTTATTCTGACAAAGTTAAATTAAAGAAATGGATGCTTTTTAATTTCCCTGGCTATGAGATGAGAGTAATTGTGCTCATTTCTTTTTGTACATATGGAAATTCACTATTATATGCATCTGTCATGGATACTAATGAGGGCTAGTTAAAAACTTGTGCTTTTGATGAAAATTTGTGGTAACGCTCTGAATTTCATGGAAAAGGGGGGCAAAGGTAATAATATTCGTGCTTTTTTTTTCAATCCTGTCCTACTCAAATATTAAGGTAATAATATATCTCTAAAATAGACTAAAGTTTGGGATGCCTGCAATTCTTGGATTTAGGGAGTCCTTTGCATCTAGTTCTCTTATCATTATTTAACTCTTAATGTTAAAAAAACAAAGCTAGCAATAACGAAATCCAGATTAACTTCTCTGTCCTGATTTCCCTTCCCTGCCTTGTTTTGATTATTTAGCTTATAAGTTACTTGGAGACAGAAAAATTCTGAGTGGCACAAAGGGGAGTCCTAATCTTGTTCAGTGATTTAAATCTTGGTTTAAATGGTGTTTGAGTAAGCTTTGCCTGTTGTGTGCTTTTCTTTTGGTTTTTTATTTGTTCGTTTGTTTGCACGGCTCTGATCAACTGAAGTACAGGAAAAATAAGGGATGAATCTGGAGCGGTGTCTCGGTGTCTAAGTTCTGATTGGTTTCAATAGGATGATGAGAGCCAAATAAACGAGGGTTGTTTGCCCAAAGTTGCAGGGGTTCCGGGGTACAGCACAGAACTGAACAGCAGTCTCTGAAGTCAAGGCTTGTTCCCAAATGAGTGCGCCATCCTTCTTTTCAAGGCACCCATGCAATAAAGAATTTTAAAAAACTGAATACAGTAGAAGGTGAAGGGGGGACAGGCAGCTGAAAGCAGGACGATCTGTAATTTTATGTTCCTTTTAACAGGTACATCATTTTTTCTAACCGAGTGCTTTGGCACAAGGACAGATTGCATTCTTTTTCCGAAGAGCACAGTGCTATTGATGTTATTGTTCCATTTCATATGTTGGGTCAAGCTGCCTTAACACCTGGCTCACAATTGAGCATAGCTGAGAGAATACAATCATCTTATTTTCTTGCATGAGTCAACAAATAGATTTCACTAAGTAGGCTGAGGAGATGTACAAGAAATTCCTGCTGCATAAGGTGAAGGAAGACATAGCTGAAACCGTCTTCCGTGCTTTGAAGGGCATATTTAATCAAGTCTCTCTTCTTTTGGCATTTAAACTTTAATTTGATGTGTTTTGGTTTCTTTAAGTATCCTAAAGACCTTAGTTGATCAAAAGTTCATAAAAATAGTCCGTGTTGGCCAAGTGGAAATGTAGCTGAACAGCAGCACTGAAAGGTCATACTAATTAAGGGATGGAACTCAGCAAAGATATCTTCAATCGTTTCAAGCTAATAGAGTCATTGTCATAACAAATTAAGACAGAGCTCTTGTTTTTTGCTACCAAGGTATCATTTGTGAAAGGTTCAGTGTTAACAGGGAGTTGTGAAAAGAAGGTTCCTTTATTTGCTTTGTTATCTTATTGCAGATTATGACTGGGGGATTTAAGGACAGGTTTACAAATTTTGTGTTGAGCACTTACAAAAAAAAGAAAACTGTGGTCTATATGCTAGGTGCCAAGCACTCGGAATTTAAGCTTCAAGACTGCAGATTTAATTGACTTTCATAACCTAATTTTCTAATAGTTTAAAATAATTGAGTCACTGTTTTAATTTAATATTTTATTTTTACATTGAAAAATAAGTCTAGCTAGGGAGAAATCTATACTGGGTCTTGTCTCGCTTTGTCCAATTAGTCTGTAACTTGCTGCCCCTAAATAGTCTTGTGGGTTTTTTTCCTTCCCTCTGGCTCTTTTACACCATGGAATTGATGCCAGAGGTAGAGAGAGGGGTACGTCGGTTCCCTACAGTCAGCTTGTGTAGCAGCTTTTATCACCAGGTCGCTAAGAGTGGATGTTGGAAGTTGGGAGCTGACCAAAGAGAACCAAAGGTGGCCGAGACAGCCGTGAACATGGGCCTGCATGGCCTTGTGTCTGTGATGACCAGGTGTAGCAAAACTCACCAGCTTGTGTACTCAGAGGAGGCTTATTCACTTCACCAACGAAAAGGCAAACCCGAGCATCGGAGTTTTATCTTTTCAGTTTTCTTATTAGGCTCATAAACATGTAAATTAGATGGCACCTTTGGGCATAAGCAGTATTTATAAGGAAGTCTTAATTGGAGGAGTATGCACATTTTCAGGATACTACGACAAGATCCTCAGAAGAGTTTATGTGACTTTGGAGTACAAGTCCTTTTATTATAATCATCAAGAATTTTTAGCACTTTTAAATTTTATCTGCGGTTTACTGGCAGATAAGGCAGTCAAGAGTTAATAATTAAGCAAGGCTCCCAGGTACTTATTAACTGTAACGCATAGTGGCCTTGCTGCCCTGTGTTTGAGTTGGGTGGCTGAATCAGGATCTCAGTTCCAGACGAAAGGTCAGTTCTTGCAGATTCTCCTTCCATCCCATAAACAGCATTTTTAAAGCTGTTTTGTCCTCTTCCCCTCTCAAAGAGGCTGGGATAATGAAATGCAAGTGCATAAAAACATACAGTGACAAGTAGGAAAGAAAAAGCAAGCCCAAGAAGATGGTGTAAGAAAAACGTGCCTTGGAAGAGCACCGTGTATTGCAGCCCAGTATGGCAGCCCTAATCCGCCCTGCCACGCTGAAATGAGAAATTTTGAGCGTTATTAAGCACTGAAGTCTCACAGTGTGTGAGCACAACGTTATTTAGCCCAGGTCTTTGTGTAATTGGGATGCATTTAGAATAAGCACAATGTTCAATGGCCCTCACATTTCTGCCGGTATCTGTGAGGTGGTCTCATCCCAACACCTTGGCTAGCAGTATAAAACATAACTGCAGGAGAATATGGAGTAGCTAAAGGCAGAAAGAAAAGGTGTGCATATTCATTATTACTGACCCCCTTGGTTATTATAGAATAGAGAATCCGTTTTGCAAAGTATAAGAACAAGGACTGGTGAAAAAAGTTCAGATGAAACACATCTTATCAAATAATTTTTTATTTTTTTTCCTCTGAGGGAAATGAAAGTTTTGGGGTTCTGAAGTTGGAATCAAATGTTTTATTTCAAAATGAGCCACAAAGTTCTTGAGACCTGCTGCCTGGCAAGTGTGTAATTTGTCAGAGTCTACCGGGACTTCTGGGGGTCGGCAGGGTGACCGTAGTCATGGTCGGGATAAAGTCTCGCTGCGGAACGGGACCGTCAGAAACAGTGGAGGTGCAGGGATTCCTGAACTACAGACTCTATGTGGGACTGACTTGGACTGAAATACTTCTAGCATTTTTCAAGAGATTTTTGCTGAACTTCTCATTCTATTGAATATTTTATTTCTTTGGTTTGGATCAGTAACAAATGCAAAAAAAATCTGAATTCTCTACACAGCAAAAATTCTATTTTTCAGTCAGCCATAATTACAGTAGATTTTAATTTTAGCTGGTGCTTCAGGGGATAGAGTTTGAAGTTTTCCTGATATAAGTTGAATACTGTGATAGGGAGAGACAGGAGGCAAAGTAGGAGTTTCATTCTATTTAAAACTGTGTAGAGGATTAATGCTATTGTATCTGGTGAGATTGATTCCTCTTGAATTTCAGAACCTGAAAACTATTTTATATTAAATCTTTCCCTTCTGTAAATATGGTTAAAGGACAGTGAGGTATGTTCAAAATAAGTACTCCTTTACATTACTAAAACCCAACAATAATTTGCATAGATAGGATAGTTTGATGTAGCTGGATTTACCTCAACAGAGCCATGGCTGTTCATGCTAACTGTGAACTTGACCTGGAAGTGTTAGGAGGCTCTGGCTGGTGCTGAGCTCATTCTTGTGTTAGCGCTGTGCTTCTCTGTTGGCTCTATGCACTCCTGTTTCACCTAGTGAAGACAGCATGTAGCCCTGCCTATTACGTGGCGTATCACGATGGTGTCGTACAGCATTGATGTTCTGAGAGCAGAAACGATTGCTTTATTTCCAGTTAAACTTAAGGTGTTGATTTTGACCTCTAAAGTCTTGAATGGCTTGAAATCTGCCTGAGAGATCACCTCTCTCCCACAGTTGCAATCAATAGAGGAACTCAAGCTTGAACCCTCCTGATGTAAATAGGAGGGAGCTGCTGGCAAGAGCGCATTTTCTCAGAGACACAATTATTGTTAGAATCCAATCTGTTTTCATCTAAGGCAGGCAGAGTTTATTAAGAATTGGAATACACTGCAAGATCTATTTATTTCACTTGTGCAGAAAGAGGGGCGGGGGGAGGCTAAATGCTTGTGTTGTTCAAATTGGTTTTGATGGTCTTAATTCTGGATAATTATTTCCTGGATATAGCGGAAGAGAGGTTTTCCTTGTAGCTACTCTGGCTGACCCTGCTGGAGCAGGAGGGTTGGTCAGGGTGATCTGAAGATGACCCTTCCAACCCAAACGATTTTGTGATTCTGTGATGTCACCTCTGTCCTAGATCTCATATGTTATTTTAGGAGTCTGTTGGAATACATGTTGCTCATTCTGTTATCTTAGCGCTTTTGGATATGTGTATGCACACATGCATTTGTGGTTGGCTACTGATTCATTCATGTGTGTTTGCCTTTATGTTTGCTGACATGAGGCAACTGATTTCACTAGATTGATGGCTGCAATAATCCTAGCCTTGTTAGAGAAAAGTTAGACCCTTGTACAGGTTAAGCTGACAACGAGGGTGTGCTAATGAGTACCTAGATACCTTGCCTTCCCTGCTGGCTCTCGCTATGCTGGAGCCGAGATTTTGCTTTTCAGTGCACCTATTGCTTTTCAGCGATGGTTATTTACCTCCCTCGTCATACTTTCTTCCTACTTTTATGTCACGATACTGAAGAGAAGCTTCTTTTCCTTTGAAAGTATCATCCACCTGTGTTTCCTGGCTATGTAGAAGATGAAAATGAAATCATGGGTCCAAGAAGTTTTGTTGTTGGTTTTAACAGAACCAATATTCCATTCAAAGTGAATAGAGGAACAATAATAGTCCAGTAGGGATTTCTGTGAAAGGAATTTATGTGGAAGGGAATTGATTACCTGCCTGTCCTTGCTTCAGAGAGCGCGCTTGCTTATTTTGAAGCTGGAGCCAAATACCTGTTGGATGTTTTTAGCTGTATTTGCCTCCTTTGATGAAGAGATGCAAAACTTACTTTTATTTCCCTAGTAGCTGCCCTTAAACTGGCACTTCAGTGTTATAACAACTCATCTTTGCTGAATATAAATCATCATTTGCATGTAGTGTCCCAGGCGTATGAATGAGAAAACTCCTGGGCTGTTAAAATGATAAACAAGTTACATTTCAGAAGCTGGAGAAGCAAGTTAACAGGTTTACCAACTGAAATGTGCTACGGATATAGTTCTTCATTGCTGACTGTAGATATTGGTTAGACCATCATTTTTGCACCTACCTGTATCTCTTATAGCTCATATTCTATTAACTTCATTGCATATTCTTTTTTGTTCTGTCATTCCGTTATCAGGAAAATATCGCTAAAAGGATGAACATTTACAAAATCAGAGTACAAAACAGCACAAAAGCATCTATCTTAAGTAGAAGATAGTAGAATAATATGTATGACAACCACAAAAAAAGAAAGATACTTATTTTACTGAAACCTGGGCTGGGTATCATTTACTGGGGGGGGGGGGGGGGGGGAGGTGTGTGAAATTATTGCTTGCGTTATATTAGCATTTCAGAGTTCTGCCTCAGATTGAATCACAGAACATAAAAATAACCCTGAAATTGCTTACCAACAGCAAGAATGAGGGAACTTGAGCACACAGAGAGCGCCCAGGCAAGGTTTTTAAAGTTATTTGAGCAGGAATTGGGGGAGCTGGTAATTGGTCCTTAAAAGAATGTAGTGCTCTGCTTCTGAGCAGCAGCTGTAGCCAGGTGGTCAGTGATATAGGACTGTTCCTCCTTCACAGTAGATTCATTATTTATCTATGTACCAGTTGGCTTTTAATGATAACTAAGACTAGCTCTTGACTCAGATTTCTCTTCATCCTTATCGAAAACTTAACACAGTTCAAAACTTTAAGTGATTTGTTTAGATTTAACAAGAATGTGGGGCTACACAACAAAAATTTTTTAGCAGTAAGGGCCTAGTTGCTGCTTTTTCCCTTCTCCTGTCTTTTGTTCCTGCTTGTTGGCCACAGTTTGTCATCCCTCTTACAGCTCTCTGGGGTGCAAGAATTGACTCCAGGGGCCTGTCATTGCTCTGTCCATAAAGGCCACCTTTTAGTCAAAGCCACTACAACTCAACTAATAGAGGGGACACTCTTTGTTTTCCCTTGCTTGATGTGAAGTCCTTTATACAGGGCAAAAAAAAGTGTGAAATTTGTGTTCTGTCAGAAAGATAATGATTAACATCCTGTTTTCACAGCTCTAAAGCAGAGCTCAAAGTCTAAGGGCAATGAATAACATGAATAAAATAAATAAGATATTATCTCAAGTGCTGCTGTTCTACGGCAGAAGTGACTACAGCCAATGCATTATCTTACAGTCAAGTGCAGAGGCCAAAATGCTTGAGTATTTGGTGAGAGAGTCTGCAGGATTTAGGTGTCTCAGATATTTTAACTCTTTTAGTTTCTAATTGAAAAATAAGTCTTGAGCACATATTTGGTGGATACGTGCAGCTGTGAATGGTGAGGATTCCCGTATGTCCTTTGTGGTCCCATTTCTTTTCCGTGTCGGGGTTCTGTGTGTGCCCTTTTGGTACCTGGCTTAGTGTTACAGGTAGTTTGGTTCTAAGCTAGACTTGCATTATGCCAGCCACCTTAAACAAACAAACAAAGCAAAAAAAACCTCAACAACCAAACCAACCATATCATTCATAGGTAAGCCGGAGAAAGAAACAGACCAAGTCAGTTGTGGTCAACTTCCAGTCAAATCTCTGAATCCTTTATGCCTCCGAGAACCTTGCACAGCTACCCTGTGCCTCGGTGCTCTATGTTTTAAATAGAAAGATCAACACATGATCTTTCCAAAAATGGGCGCTATTAATATTGCAAGACTCTGAGTTGATGGAGGCCATAGAAGTACAAGCAGGCAAGTAGAATGGTATTTAAATGAAGGAAAAGGCAAAAGGTGTTTGAAAGCTTGCATGTGTACGTTTAGACTCTTTTTGGATTTAGTTACTTTTCCAAGGCTGGGGGAGGATAGCTGTTAAAAGAATATGAATTGTAAATTCCTTTAAAGAACACTTAGAATTCTTTTTCTCTTTAAGAAATAGGAACAGAAAGGGACCCTCTATAAATTTGATATAATGGGCAAGATGCACTCCAGAAAATGCAGATGTACTGTTTCATGCCTCAGGACGGCATTGGAAACACTGTAATCATTACCAGTGTTTTTAGCTTGTTCTACTTACCGTTCTGTTATAGTAGTGATAGGAAAAAAGACAGCCCTCAGACAGGTTTTTGAAAAAAAATCTGTTAAGTACCATCCTCCAGTTACATGGGCTGGGTTTTCCATATGTTCTGACTCAGGCAGGCTTTGGAAATGGGAAGAGACTGTTAGAGGGGATTTATCACAGTTAATTAGGAATATCAAACATTATCGCAAAACACTGGAAATTTGGGGTATTGCTCCTGAATCTTCTTTAGGTTCAATATAACTTGGATTTTTTTTGCAATAGACTGTCTCTTTTGTGTCACCGGGTGTTCAGAAGGAGGCACCGCCGTTATAAAAGTGATTTATATAATGATACTTAATGCTGCTAGGATTGCAAAGAAATTATTTTTTCCATGGGGTCTTTAGGTACGTTTGAAACATTAAGTGTATTAAATGAGCTTTCAGAAATACTTTTTCCTCTTCACCCCCAGAGAAATTAATCTGAATAGCAGAAAAGCAAGTTTCTAGTCCAACATATAGCTGAATTCTGTCTCATAGGAAGGAAAAGATCTGATGTTCAGACGTGTTCCCTAGAAAGATCTGCAAAACGGGTATCCCATGGTGCTGGTGTACTGGAGGATCAAAGAAATTACCAACATGTATCAAAGTACAAGGAAGTCTTGACCATGCAGTATAGATTCAATTTTAAGCCATCCTTAATTAATGATTGAGATAAAACATGGGATGGGTAATCCAGTTAAGCAAGAGGAAGTCATTAAGCCAAAGCCACAGACAAAAGGGCGTTGCTGCAGCTTGAGTTCTGGATTACAGAGATCGTTCTCTTTCTAGAGCAGCTGATAAACAAGTTAGTAAATAAAATTTTGGAATTTCAGTGAACATGCAAAATGAAATGTGGTGATTCAGAGAATGTCTTCCAGCTCTGAGACAGCACTTGGAGACATCTGGTGGGTCAGCAATAAAGTACAAGTAGACTTAATAACAGAAGCTGGGGGGTGTTAAGGGTGGGCTGTCTGTATATTGGGGCTACTACTGCTGTATGCATGTGTGACCTCGTGTTCTTCCTAGCATGTGGAGGCTGGCTTCAAAAGTCCTAAAAAAGTTTTAAGTCCTTTGAAAGTTTTACTGAGCTCAGTGTACTGTCAGCTCACATTGATGATGTTCTCTTTATGGTGTTAGGAATTAGCTGCTGGGTGTTCTGAATGTGAAGGACTTCTCCCATCCCCACCCCTACAAGTCAGAAGTTCACATTTTCGAGACTGAGTAGAGGAACTGGGCAGGTGACAAAAGAATGGCTAAGGTGTAAAAGGTTTTGTAAAAGGTATGCATTTCTGATTTTTATGTGTGCATTAAGCAGTAGTGCCTTTTAAAAGTAAGGTGATAAATTTATTTGCTTCACAGTTAGTGGAGTACTGGGCATCCAGCTTGACAGACGTACCAGGCAGTGACCACAAAATGCGGCTGTTCATAAAGGCCTAGCATGGAATGGCATCAGCCTGGCTAATTTGGCACTCTCTCATGGAGGTGAGTATTTACTTAGGTGCTGGCCATTTATCATTAATTTTGCAGCCGTGACTTGAAAGCCTACAAGAGTTAGAGGACAATAGGAGAAAAATACTCTTCACAAATAAATGAGAACGCCGAAAATGTTTGGTTTCACTGTGTGAAGAATAGGGATTGATGGTATAGGAAACGGAGAAACCCCTTTCCTGAGGAGGAAATTGCTCTGTGCTGAGCATAGAAATTGCAGGCATTGAATAACGATGATGCGATCTGTTGATCTGTACCAAATTTACCTAGCTGAGATGCTCCCAAAGGAGTTGTGTATTCCCCACAGAGACGAGGGCAAGCATGTCTCCTATAAATGTTTTGCACGGCTACCTTGGTGTTTGTGGGAGGAGTATGTCAGTGATACAGCCCTTAATGGAACAGGGACCTTTGAGGGGAACGCGGTCAACTGAGGGCAGACTTTGAGTGGCTCTTGCTAAGAGAGTTAGGGAGGATCTTTGTTTCTCCCTCATCTCCAGTGCCAACCTTGTCTTGGCACTTCAGAACCAGATCTTATCGTTCGCTTTTTCCCTTCCACTTGGGCTAGAAGTCAGGATAGCATGTAGGAGATCTCCAGGGAGTGAAGTTGTAGAACAGACTGGAGAAGGACAGTTCTACAACTGGATCCTGAGGGGTGTTTTAAGATTTATAATTTTATAGAAGATTTTTTTCCAGAACAGGAGAATTTCTGGAGAGGAATAATTAAGCTCCTGATACAAGCCCTTAGACACCTAATGCATTGGTATTACAAGGTACTTTGTCAGGGAACTAGGTTTCTGTCTCTTTGCACCATGTTTGCATGGTACTAATCCCATCCTTTGGGGTTTTTGTTGGTTGCCTGCAGAGACCAGGAAGAAAATACCTTCCCCCCTCCCCTTCCTTGACGTGTGACAGCTTCTGCAGGGAGCTTGATTTCCTTCTTCTGAAGTACTTAGGACCAACAAGGGCCACAAATTGAATTTAGGATAAAGTTTCTCGGGTGCATGTTTGGTACACGTTGTACCTGGGCTCAGGATTAAGCCAGTTGTCATATTTAGAGTCCAGGAGGAATATTTCCTTGCGGGTCAGTTGCCAGGGATATTCTACCTTCCTTTGTAGTGTGGGGCAGGGCTGGAGCATTTTATTCCTCATCAGTAAATCTCCTGCTCTCACAAGGATCCTTGAGATCTTTTGCCCCTGCTGCAATTTTTTCTCTTACTACAAAACTTTAGTTTTGTTCCATGAGTAGTGTTGCCTGTGGCACTTGTATGAGCGGAACGGTTCTGAGGTTTTGTCCAACACAGATTTCTGTTGGGTGATTGGCCTCAGGGTATAAGGGACAAGACTTTGTCACCTCCAGTCTCGTATGGAGCGTATGAGCATCTCTACGGTTAGAGATCTTTGGGATTCAGGCCTTTATTGAAGTCAGGTTTATCAATACTGTAATGAGTCAAATAAAAACCATGAATGAACCTATGCATATATATCACTGGGCTTCCAGAACTAGAAACTTTTCAGTTACTTGTGTGCACAGACATGGCTTCTGTGCTTTTAGAATAAGAGCCCCTAATTCAAGTTATGGTCCTGCGCACTTCTCTGGAGTCAGGTCACCAACACCAGGTCTAGGCCTGCCTGCGCACCAGTGGCACGTGGCCCTAGGCTTTTGGACTTCTTGAAAATCTGGCCGCTTGCCGCGGCAGTCACAGTATTCCTTTGCATGTAATGTTAATAGTTGAAAAAGACAGATAGTGCATAAGGTAAAGCTGCCATTTTCTGTAGCCCTGTTACGGCAACATATGCAACGTCTTGTGAAAGAAAAGTGATTCCAACTGTTCTGTTTAATTTGTTCTCTTTCATAACTGCGTTCATGTTCCCCATTTCAATAAAAACCGTTTGCTAGCAGCACAGAAAAGTGAGGGGAGTAGAGAAGAGAAGAGAGAGAGAGAAAGCGGCCTCATAGAGTTAGAATTAGCATAATCAGGCAAAGCGTAATAAAATGCTTTGCAGTGACAGCTCTTTTGCATAACGCCATCTCATTGAGGTGTTACTGAGGATGTATTGTGGGGGAAGGGAAGGAGAGGACCCGCTGAAATGGGGGAGTTTGCCATGTTAACAAAGGCTGTTGGCATTTTGTTCTCAACCCTGTTTTCAGGAGTATAATGGGGCAGGAGACATTAGCAATGAGATGAAACTTGATGTGAAATGTCTTGATGTTGGAAGAAAGGGTGGTTTTGTTTTTCACAGTTTGTGTGTATATGTGAGATGGAAAGAAAAGGCTGTTTTGAAGGTTAGTAGCCTCCACAATAATTAAAGCGATTAGGACTTGTGCACCACTTACTAATGGGAAGCCATGTCATTGATCAGAAAGGTGTGTGTTTGGGTTTTTTTGAGAGAGGCACTTGTTAAGCTGGATCAGTTGATTGAGCTGGTTAATGACTTGCCCATAAGCAGGGCTGGCGCAACAGAGTGTTGGGACATGGCAGGTACCATGGCTGGAGGTAATTGTGAGCGTGGCACAGATCCTTGAAGGCATGGCTGCTACTGCATGCTTTGTATCAGCGAGCTGCAGTTCACAGACCAAACTGGGCACAGAACTGTGTAATCTCACGGTCTGAAAAGTTCAGGACTTTTAGGTGAAAGAGAAATTGGTTAGATGACCTACGGTTTATTGGTGCAACTCTGTCATACTGGTTTTTAGAAAACAGACAAACAAGACACAGTTTTGATGCTCACCACTTCCAAGGCTGCATTTTCAGCAAGTCTTTGCTTCCCTCCTGCACACATTCATGCACTTCACCCCAGCAGGCATAATACTCATTTAGCTTCTTGGAGTCAATACCTTACACTTGCTGTTAGTCCCTGAGGAAATGCCATTCATGTAGCCTAGCTTCTGATTAGCCTTTGCCGTCTTGACAGTGCTTTGGGTACTGGCTTCCAGTATTTTAGCTCTCACATGACCAAAGGGTATTTAATCAATCCATGATTTAATCAGCAGCTACATTTACCAATATGCTTTAACCAGATTGGTGATTAATGGCAGCCATTAACCCTCTTGCAAAACCACAGGCCTAATTCGGTGGGTGTGCAGAAGTCTGAATAAGCTGATTCAAATGGAACCTTTTCTCATAGAAACCTCAGTGTCACCCGGCGTAACAGCCGCTTACCTTCTGCATCCTTCACAACTTTCCTACTCACAGGCACAGTTAATAAAAGCGTATCTTTGGTCTCCTGGGCGTCTATTTCTGCCTGATCCAGATTTTCCTTTCTCCTCATCTGTAAGAGCTCAAAAGAACTAGACAGTGTTGCTGTGCCTAACTTTTGGGAACATCCCCCAAATTCGAAAATTTTAGTGAAACTGAAAAAGAAGGTTGAGAAAAACTAAACAAGCAATTTTGGTTTTTGTCAGGAAAAAAATCTGTCATAAGCAAAGCTTTCTGTTACGAAATACTGTATTTAAATTATATACCACTAACCAGGCAATCAAAACAAAGAAACAAAAATCCCATTTTTAATCTGCACTTAATAAAATATTTTTCCACTTGAAAGGATGTTTATTATTTTACATGAATGTTTTTATTTAAAAAAATCAGCTCAGCATTTACAGCTTAAAGATTTTTTTACTTCATGAAATTTTGCAGATGCTATTCCAATATTGGAACAGAGAATAATTATGAAAAATCAAATCCCATAAAGAAAAAAATAATTCCCTGGAGAATGCTGCTTAGAATCAAGAAATTTAGGCTCAATTTTGTATCTAGACCTGGTTTTTCTAGTAACCACGTGTTCACCACAATATCCGCTGCTTTGTGGGATGAGGGGTTAGATTTGTTTGCTAGTTAATAGTGTTTGGGACTATTAAAGACAGTATTTAAAAATCAGGCCATTATCTTAGTACCTTCTTCTAATGACTGTTTCTAAAGATGGTAAGGGGAAGAACATCCCAATTCATCTAAACAGCCCTCGGGGAATAACCGCATCAATTAACACCGAATTAACAGGTAAATTTTGCACTTCCCAAACTTGTGAGGGTGACAGGTGTCAAACAAATTCTTTTTTTTTTTCCTTCTCTGGTCCTGCACCCCATGGGGGGAGTGTTGCATTCTGATCATTATGTGAACAAACAAACTATTAAACAAACACTGTTTGAACGTTTATAAGTAATCTGAGGCCGGGTCAAATGTTTTGATTAAAGATCCGTAAGTGAGTGGTGATGTGTGGTTCGAGCACAGATATTTCATTACTACCAGGTGGCCCATAGCCAGAACATGTTCATCTGCTTATTCACACTACTGTACATGATTAACGGTGCCGTGGTTTGTGCCGCTTGAATCAAATCTATTCCATGCACATTACCATAATTAGGTCAGATACAATGCACAGGCAGAACACAGCTGTTTTACAAATTAATCATGGTTGAAAAGAGTCTTTCTTGTGAAAAACATTGTGTACTGCATTTTTTAATAGCGGAGATTTTAATATATATAATCTCAGGTTCTCAAATGTTCTTTTCAGGGCAGCGTCCCACTGGTGCGATTCAGCAGCAGCGCCGTCAGTCACATCTGAGCGGAATGAGGCTGCTCTCCCCATCCCGCCCGGCCCCTGACTGGGTCCAGCTCTACCCCGACAAATCCAGCTTTAGGAAAGGAGGACTCGGACCCCATGTGGGGACATAGGTCGTGCATTTAGAGAGTTTTTCAGCTGATAATGACTTAGAAATATGTCAGCCACATCTGAATCTCATGGATAGAACGTGTTCTGAGCAAAGCGTAACTGAAACTAAGGGCCCTGGCTCAGCTAAGGCAAATGTAGATTGTGTGTCCAGGAAATATTTTCAGTGGAAATGGGTTACACTTAAAAAAAGCCCAATCGTTTTCAGAGGTTAAGCGCTGCTAAATATCAATGGAAGTTAGGCTCCTAACCCACGTAAATACTTGAGATTTTTTTTTTTTTTTACTCAAAGTAACAGTAATTTGTCTATGTTGTGTTCCTTTTTCAAAGTTTGTTTCTTCACTGTGCCGATCTAGTAATTAATTATAATTTTACGAGTAACAATGACCCTTGGATCTTATAAGAGAGCCATGTTCTAGGGAACTTCATTGCACATTGTCAACAAGTATGTTTAAGTCAGCACATTCATTCCAGATTAGAGATGTTGCTTAATAAAAGCACAGTACTTAACTGTTAAATAACTTATCCATTAATTTACTATAGGGAGTATTTTGACTTGTGTCTTTTACAAACACTGGTGTAATCTCTAAAGAACATTGTGTTTTAGATGAATGTTTTAAGTTACGATGAATACAGCGCTGTGAAGTGAAATGAATGGGAGATGCAGAAGCAGACCTGAAACTGTCTCTGATCTGGAGACTCTGAATGTGGAATGGAAGTATTACAGCCAGTCTGAACCGTAGGTATGAGCATAGTATGGATAGTCCATGTCACTCATGGAAAAGACTGGAGACAAGTATGATTAATCCCAAAATTTAGAGTTCATGTGTTTAATGTATTCCATAAAATCCCAAAGATAGTTTAAATCAACAGAACTCGGAAGCATGCAGTCCTGAATCTGAAGTTGCCACCATTTGTTTTTGTGTTTTGAGCATTTGGAGGACTCTCCATTCATATTCTCAGAATTTTCTCCATATCTGTAAAAGTTAGACTCAGAGTAGAGTATGTTATGAGACGGAATAAGAGTTTGGGTTTTTTTCAAAGCAACGCTAACCTTTTGTATAGGCCTCACTTGTAAAGAGTAGATAAAATGTGGGCAGAAGTTCATTGCCGTTTCATTGCATGGTTTGAACATGCAGATTCCAGACTGAGAAAAAAAAAAAAAAGGCTACAGTTTTCTTTGAAGGTGATATTGCCAGCATGGCTTTTGAATTAAATTGGTTAAGCAGAAATGAGATGAGTTTTGGTACATAGCATGTGTAAACTTGACTTATATTATTCTGATAATGAATTTTAAAGCTCTGTTATAAACACTCTGGTTCTGCAGATGTTGAAAGCTTAGATTTATCAACCTCAAACTAACTAAAACCAAATAAATACAATTTCCTTTTTATATGGAAAAAGAAAAGAGAATTGAGATAAAAGATCAGGTTGACATCAGTTGAACAGGACAGCTTAAATAGTGTCAGGCCATTTCCAGAAGTGAAATGGATCCCAGGCTAGTCTGTGGTAGCAAACCGTACATTGGCATTGCATTGAGGTCTCGCCTGTTGACTTCAGTAGTCAAACAGAGCATTTTTATTAGGGTCTCTTCAGTGCCTTCACTGGTGAATCAGGTCAGATTGAAAAATTCCAAGATCTAGCCATAAGCTGTCTACGCTGTCAGTATCACAGCAGGGTGAACACTGGCATTGCAGTGGTCAGTACGCTAGGAAAAAAGCCTGAAACCTCCAAAAGTACAGGTAGAGCAAAACCGGGCAGGTTTAACTGGAATTGAGTCAGTTCTGGGCTCAACTGCAGAGGGAAAAAAAAGGGGAAAAAAATCTTGTCTTCCTATTTGAAATATAATGTAATGCATGTATGAAAATACAATTTATAGAGACATAAATTTTAAAATGCTTTGAGGTAGATGTTGTCTAATTCGCATTTATGGGACTACAGCGAGACGTTCTCGTCTAAATGGGAATATTGCTGTTTGATCCTTACTTGAATCTGGTGTAGTCTAAGTACTCTTGTATAAAATGACACCGCGAAAAAGACTGTTTCACAGGCTCTGTTTGGGTTAGTATTTTTCAATGTCAGCTATTATATCTTTTAAGGGCAAATAAGTTGCTTTTGTTGGAAAGGAAAATACTTTTTAGAAATAATGTTTTTATCCATTCTCAGATGTTCCTGATGAGCCCATGATTTCCCATTTGATCACAATGGTACTTATTTCTGAAAAATATGTAGAAAATTGTTGAGTTGGACCAGTTCCCTGATCCAGTTCACCGTGCAGCTGCACAATCATCCATGCCAGCACAATGAGAGGAGCAACACGGAGGTGGGACAAGTGTCCAGGAAGTCAGGGAGGAGGAGCAGCTTACGCCAGCGCTGCTGTGGTGTCAGCCTCGCGTGTGAAGTCCAGGCCTTCTATCTGATCTGCTCTGTTACCCGGTCCTTTGAAAAATTAGTAGTACAGTACTGCATTACCACTGGCTTTGCTTGCTTTAGTTTTCCTTTTCAAGTGCTGTATATTCTTGACGTATGACTGGGTATGAAATGCCAGGGTCCAGATGCAGGACTGCATGGCTGACTCTGAAGATGGCTCTTGGTAGTCCTGTTGCACCAAGTTCATGTTGGGCGTTGAGAGTTAAAACTCTGAAGTTTGGAATTTAGCAGCTGTTCAAGTCAACCACACCAGGCTGAAAAACCTTAGAGTAAGTTTTCTTGGAGGATTTCTGCTCTTGCCTGCTTTTGACCCCAAACAGAAATATCTTCAGAGCCCTTCACTGGATATGTTCATCTTTGTAGCTTCAATTCCAGCTGGAGTGATGTAGCCTTTGGCAAAACAATAATTTTTAAAGGAACCCCATATAAACACTTTGGAGTTTGAAGGGAGGGAGAGGCAACCAAAACCAACTTCATTTTAAGTTTGCCTCTTAAAGCGAAAGGAGATTGAGGGTATTTCTTGTGACAGAAGCTTTGTTACAGAATTCACTAACAGTGGTATCCAGAGGTCCTTCTCAGGCAAAATACCTTGTGAGGTTAGTGGGGATGGTTGCCTTCATAGGACAGAATGCACTTGACCAATTATTTGCATTTAGCAGTTACAGAATTACAGCAACGGTATTGTTACGTGAGCTGGCTTTTTAAGGTGCACATGTGCATAGGTTGTGTATACAACACTACTTTCTGTTGGGAGAAATAGAAGTTGTTAGACTGCATATGCAGGGACTTGCACTTCAGACAGATTTCCTTGCATTCGACAGGTGGCTAAGGTCTGTATATGACAAGACCTTGAAATCTGAAGGGTCTTTCTACTGCTTTTGGTGTAGCACAGTGAAAGTCTGAGCTATCAAGGAATTGCTTGCAATAGTGCTAATTTTTCAGAGGCAGCTAAAGAAGTGGAGGACGTAATTCCCCATGAATGATCATAGAATCTGAGCACATAAATCTTTTTGGCTTCTTAAAAGTCCTTCATCAAAGAGATTATTTTTTTCCCATTAAATTCTTTAAATAAACTATCTGTATCCTTTTGCTCAGTTGACTTCTTGGATGCATTGCGACCAAAGTTTAGTCTGGTTTAAAAGAGAGGCAGACTCTCTGTTAATGCCTGGGGTCAAATAATCTGATTACAGAACTCCATTCTTTCTACTCCATTGATCCAGTTTATTTTCAGTTCTATCTGTGCTGAATGGGATGAATCCATTAGTCACTTTAGGGAAGGCTGTAAATGATCTGTTATCATCTGCGTGGAACTGCCGGGTTGGATATTGTACACAAAAATCAGAAGGCGAGGAATAGAAAATGTCTGTAGGTAAAGATCAGCCATTGCTTCGGAAAAAAAAAAAGGAAGCTATTCTGTGTGACTTGAGTTCAGAGGTGTATTTGGAATTACCAAATTTGATCGTTTACAGTTCAGCACACAAATTCATTCCTATTCAACAAGAAATAAAATATGAGGTTTTGCTGTACCTTCATCTGTCACTTAGGCCTACCGCACATGAAAAGATCCTGCTTTTGGCCTGTGTAATGTTTAACAAATACCATATGTTAATTATGATAAATCATTTATAAAATAACATAGGAAGGGTATAAAATCCAGATAGGCTATATAAAGGTTTTGCATCATCTAATTTGCTTTAGAAGTTATAACATGCTAGATCTTAAATCAAAATGTACATCAGTTCTTCATCTGACATATAATTTGTGATGCTCTGAATTAAGGGCAAGTCTTTGCTCATCAAGGAGGGCAGTTTAAAGCATTGTGTAGTACTTGAATTTCACTTAAAAGCCCAAAGAATAATGGAACCTTTTGAGAAGCTGACAAGAAGCATTTAAAACAAAAGCTTTTCAGCGTATTTTTTTCATGTTATGTAACATAAAAATCATTCTTCGGAACTCATGTCTGTGAGATGGCTTTGAAATCGAGAGAGCTACAAGGTGTAAAAATAATGTATTTTCAAAAGACATGTATGTGATTAATGAGGATATTCAGGATTAAAATTATTATTCAAAGTAGTCAGGATTTTTGGTAGGGGTGTCAAGCCTAATGTTCAAGGACATAAACTAAATAACAAGGGCTGAAGTCTGGAAGGTCACGATGTATGACAAAAGAATAACAGCCAGCAAATTTTAACCCATACCAGTTTCCAACCTACTTCACGATAGGCCACACGTGTTTTGTGCTAGGTCCAGTTTGTCAGCTGCTGTTTGGAGAAGTACAGCTTTGGCCAAAGTTTCAGTTCCTTTTTCCACCTGATCTCTTTTTGGCTCTATTCTCTTCACTCTTTCTACCTTTCTTGTTGTTGTGGTTTGAGACTGAATTGACTGTGAGTTGACAATGTGGAGATGAAATGAGCTGATAGCAAAGCATTTTTAATCACAGGTGTATTTAATGTCAACGAGTGACACACTGCCCTTGTGCAGTGGAAGATGGTGCAATCCTGGACAGAAGCTGGGCAAGCCAGCGCAATGGTTTCGAGCACGACCCGCAGTCTCACAGGGGCGGCGATGGGGTCCAGAAGGAAGTCGGGTTGGTCGCTGTGGCAGTTCCAGCTGTGCAGTGCGCAGTCCGGGTGTGGGGCCCTGGGGTGGCAGCTCTTGTGCACTCCCACTGCCTCTCGTGGAGGCTGTGTCAGGTCTCGGCCCCAGACCCTATAGCTTATAGGACCGGATAGGCAACATACAATTCTGATCTGTTCAAATTCCTGTGGTGTCTTTGCTGCTGCTCACAGCCTGCCTCTCTGGAAGGTTCTCCTCGTGTTGGCAACGACACAGCGTTTAACAGCTTAGTTATAAGGAAGTAATTTGAGGGTTAACAAAGTTTAACCAGTCCCAGTGCCAAACTACGACACCTGTTCAGACCGCAAACTCATCTGGCGTGTATGGCCTGGCAAGGACCTACTAAAATAACAGGAATGATCACCCCCATCAACTGCCTCTTGTGAGATATTTTAACGTCACCTCAGGCTTGATGCCTTTCATCCAAGGATTTGACAATAAAACAGTAGTAGTAATAATTTTTTAAAATACTATAAAAAATTAAGTACTTTAAGTGACGTAGGACAGACTGTCCAAAGGGGAGCTCTCAAAAGCTTTGTGTCTCAGAACACAGCTTTTCCTCCTCTCGTTTTTTGCAGCAGTCGTGATTTTGAGCTTGTCTTGTCCCTGCTCTCAGGGTGAGGCAGAAGATCTGCCTGTATTCTCCTTGCAAGGACTGCAGTTCTTCCTGACCTTGTGTCAGCCTCTCAGAGCAGGGTTTCTTTGAGTACATTTGGAACAAGTAGAAATTGCTTTGCTTGATTAACTCTTAAGCTCCCTGCTCCTCTGTGAGCTGGGTAAGTAGTTTTTTTCACGGTATGAACAGAAGTAAACACTGAGGTGCAATGACTGTAAATTTAATTCTAAACTGATCTCAGATGAAGACAAAAAGTAAGTGTAAAAGAACGCTCATGTAAATGCATGAGCTCCAAACAGCAAGGTCACCAGAATGAGCCATTCAAATAATCATCTTAACCATGACATAGGTTTTGCTTAGTTCTCATCCTCCCCACAAATACTTGTGGCTGCTTTCTCATGATCTGGTAACTGTGAGCCAAATGGAACCAATCTTCTATCAATCTTTGCACAATGCTGAGTTTGCTCGTGAAAGAGGAAGGCCTCAAATACTTCACATTCCCTTTGAAGCTGCAGTAGCATTAAACTTTCTAGAACGCATTGTGCCAAAGGGTAGGTGGGCAAGCCAGATACTGAAAAAAAAAAGGCATTTGGCTGGGACTGAGCACAATCTTCCTCTTCTCTGCCAGTAAATCAAAGAGCTTTTGACAATAATTGTGCAGTATTGTGTGTGGAATGAAATAAGTACATTTTTGCAGTTTTAGTTGTAAAGAAAAGGCTTAATTTGGATACCACAGTAGATAAAAAATGCTACTGAAGTGAACATGTCTTTACTTTGGGTTGCAGAATAAGGCTGAGTAATAACGTGACTTTACTTGTATTAGAATAGTATCTAACTGAGAACATGTGAATAGGATTCAGGGAGTAGAATACAGATCCTCTTCCACAGAACTTAAAACCAACAGGGGCAAGACAGAAAAGTCCATTATTATGCCCATTTTATAGGTTAAGAAGTGAGGAACAGAAATGAAGGAGAGTCATATCGATTGGTCTGTGGCAGGCCCACTGCATTCCGTCAAGCCCCAAACCATCCTTTTCCTTTCCTCCATGTAGCAGTGTTGTCTCTACGCTCAAGCACAGGGTCTCCCATGGAACAAAGCACAAAACCTGCTTACAGGCATTCTGTCAACATCAGTCCCCAAAACACCCCTTTGCTAGAAATTCTATAGTTTCCATCACAGTACAACAAAGAAGTCAGCTGACTAAACTATTCCACATATTATGACAACTGAAATAATTTGCTTCCCCCAGAAATTCTGACTTCTAATGAGTCTGCTTTAAGGTTAGATTAGTCCATCTCAAAACCAGAAACAGCCCAAGAATCCTGTCTCCCAGGGTTGTGGTCTGAGCACAAGTGGGTGCTCCATTCAGCCAAGAAGTTTGGCATAAGAACTAGTGAGTGTCGTTGCCCTTGTCCCAGTGATGAATCCACTAAGCTCCGGCCTTGCCCCCAGGCATTTACTTTTGTTTGGTGGGGCCACAAAACCTTATTTTCTCGGGCCGCGGGGGGAAGATGTTGTGACCCCTATTCTTTTCTGTGCCATTAAATCATAACAACTTCCAAGCATTGTTAAGAGAACCCAGGAGTCCTGGTTTGATAGTCATATGGACTCTTTACTACACACTTGCTATGATTTGGAAATATGTACAATTCTAGTTTGCCCGTTTTAACCTCTAATCCTTACTTTCTAGGCTTGATTTGTAATCAAGGCCCTTGCAAATAATCTCATCTGTGTAATGCTTCTCCATAGAAAAGGCTTGCCTTAAAATAATGTTGTAGTTTAAAATAAGAATAAAACTATCTCTGTCCTTCAAGGTAGTAGCACTCTTTAATAGGTGTTTCATGCTTGCTGGCAGACAGATAATGTGTCGAACATTTCAGGTAGCTGTGCTGCTGCGGCTCTGCTCACTGCCTACTGGTATCCTGTGCACTGTTCAACCAGGCAAAAAGCCTCAGACTGAAGCTGATGAATGGTGGAAATAATGAGGAGCTAGTTTTGCTGTTCTTTATTGAAGTTGTCGGTGCTTCCTCCACCGAACTATCCAGTGCTGGATGCAGCTGGAAAGGAGGTTCTGCACAGGATAGACTTATAGATCTCGGTGTTCTTGTTACGCTATTTATTGCTATTTTTCAAACATAACATGAGGTTCTCACTAAAATTTTAATCAAAATGTACCTCAGAGAAAGTCACAGGGTTGGATTTTGAATCACTATTCAGGGCAGACCAAGCCATTTTGAACAGAGGCCAGTATTTAAACTGTTTTTTTGGCATTTACCTTTTATTTAATATGAGCAGACAGGAAGCTTAGAGTGACAGAAAATTTACAGCCAAGATAAATGCCTAAGCACTGGCTTATTTTGTGTTGTTTGAATGTTTCAGGTGTGATACTGTTTGTATGTTTTCAGTTCTTGGCCAGGAGGCTCGACTGACGGTCCTGGGAACAGGAGCCAGTCCTGCCCTTCAGACCACATAGCTCTCAGCCTTGAGAGCAGAGCTTTTATCTGCTATCAGCCTCGCTGTTGAGAGTGCCGATTAGGACTAATCCTGAGGTGGCCACGTATCTAGTAGGAATGGACAAGATAGCCCTTCTCCCATTTCCTTCCCAAACTGACTTCCCATCAGATGCTTGGAAGGCTACAGTTTTCTATACTGTTCAATCTCTTTCCAACTCAGAAACGGTGACCTACAGAGGAATGACTCTCTTAATTCCCAGAGCCAGCACTTTCCCATTGTGTTGTCCCTCCCCCTGTGTTTTTGCTTCTCCTGCAACACAGTCCTACAACACACTACCCAGTACCTTGGCTTCCCTCGGCTCTTTATTTCACTTTGCTCGCATCTGCAGAAATAGATGAAGTCCGATTTGGATTGCTATATGTAGCATGCCACTCTTCAGTAAGACCTGTGTTGGTTGGATCTGTTATTTAATTTCTGCAGGGTAAGTGGTGCATGCCAACCTTGCAGCAGATTTTTTTTTTTTTTTTTTTTTTAAATTTCTGCTGTGAACCAGTGAAAATACTGGCATTACAATTCCACTGAGTCCTAAAGGCTGCCAAGACTGTCACACAATGCCTCACTCTGTACTCTATATTCATATTAATTTGCACTGAGACTAATTGGCTATGAAGACTTGACCCTTGTGAAGCACTGAGGACTCTTCTCTCAATTGTAAAAATGCTTCTATATAAAGTTCATCAGTACTAAGGCAAACCTGTTCTGAGGGCCAGTTCCACCATGTTGTACATTAATTCTTCTGAGGAAATTAGTAACTATCACAAATCTGGCCATTTTCCTGTCAAAATGGCAGAGACCATTCTTTGATTTTATTTTTTTTTTCTTCTTTTATTATGTGTCAGGTAGATACACTGTAGTAGACGTTCTACACATAGGGAAGAACTGCCTCACAGAACTTACTTTCAAAATATATTAGCAAGGCAATAGATAGATTCTAGTAAGAATGTAAGTCAGAGCACTTACGTACTGGTGGTAGAGGGAGACAGAGCTACCAATCTTGGCTGCTGTTAAAATAGTTTAATATCTGCTGGAAGAAGTTCGGATATTACTATAAGGAGAAATACAAGAACCTGTACAGACGATAAGCACTTAAGCATGTGAGTGTTCTCACTGATGCTATGCCCAATTTGAGAAGGCTTACGCTAGAAAATACAATAGTGGTGAGCATATCACTTTGAAACAGACCATAAAAAGAAAAGCAAGTTTTCTTTCTTTCTAATAAACTGTGAAACTGAAGGCAATTACTGCAAAATGTAAAGTTTTCTTTGAAATACTTGAATATAAGAACAGCCTGCATTTCACTTTGACAGTAATGAGAACGTGTTGTCAGGGAGTGTGTCCTGTACCGAAGGAAACAGATGCCTGACCTCATCTGAGAAGTCATGAAGGTGATGGGAAGAGAAACAAATTTAAAAAGCTCAACATGACTAGGTTGCATATTCATCATGAGTTTTAGATGTGGCAAAACAGGGTGCTTCCAGAATAATTAAGCACCTTAATATATACCGTACACTAGAATGAAAATGTTTTCCATCACAGTGCTATATGCCATCTCTTTTTGGAGAGGGCTTGAATTGAGTGTGAGGTAGAAAGGCGTTCCTAGGTCTACGTAAAAACAAAAACATCCTTCCTTATGTAATGAAAACAAATGGGGCCGCTTGCAACTGGTTTATCTGCAGATTTCAAAGCACTTGGTCAGAATAATTATTAGTGACGGTCAGTCTCAGCACTTTGTAGAGAAGAATTAGATATTTTTCTTATTTTATGAAGAAGACTCCAAGAGAAAGAAAGGTTATGGCCAAAATTTGATTGCTACCCTCTTACAACTAGAAACACAACCATAATATTTAAAGAGTTGGCTTCTGCTTATAGCACTTCAGGAAATGACTGGATATATTAAAAAAAAAAAAAAAAAAGGAGGTGGTTACTTTTTGGAGCTCTTTTCAAAATCTAACTGTTGTATGCAGGTATTTAATGAGGGACCAATGGCCACTTTTGCATATTGAATACTTGAAAATAGAGTTCTTCAGGTTGCCAAGAAGTTGTCCCAGACAATTTCAAAGCTGACAAAACCAGAACTTCTGAAAACTAGATTATCACTGTTCCAAGTTAGACCAAACAGATCTGGTGTAAAAACTGACATTTCTAGTTTGCTGAATAGCCAATTAATTATCCTGTGAAGTGCTTAGTTTTATATATGTGGGGTTTGCTTGTTAGACCAATTCTGCCCTTGGAATACGTGTGTGAAGATAAAGGATGAATACAACAGAAATCAACCCAGTGGGTTTTCTGTGTTTGTACCATGGCTAAGTTTGTCTCTTCGCATCTCCATGTATCTATGGCATGACAATGTCTTCAACTGCATCAGTAGCAATGTCTGAAAGAAGGATGATTGTTAATTCCAAAGGCTACTGGAAAATGACTGTATTTTGAAACCTTAATGGAAAGTTTCTTGTGAACTTCTTGGAAAGTCAGTGAGGAGAAACAAGTGAACAGATCTACTGGCTGGAAATCTTAGTGCTCTTGCTAACTCCCTTATCTTTTGTGATTTATACCTGCACTGCTTCAGTGTTCCTGTGTTCTTACATTGTTTGTTGTATGCAGTGCTCACTTTTAAGGATCTGATCCAAGACCTTGAAGTCACGATCCAAGAGCTTGAAGTCAGTCCTCGCTTGGAGTTGTTTGGGCAAGAATTCCCTCCAGGTAATGCTAGGCACTTAAGGGAGGCCTCTTAATATCACTTCTGTAGATATGCTCTATCATTAGAAGAGATACCCACACCTCTAGTGGAAACACAGATTTTTAGCAATGGCTGAACTGTTCTCTGGAGATAAAGAGCCTGGAGTAACACACTCCTGATGCATGTGCCTTGAGTTCTTTAAACTCGCCCGGCGTGGACATGGAGTCGTATCCAGTCTCAAGTTCTGTTGATCATGTTCATTAGTTTGCAGCAGCTCTGGGTCAAGACTGTTTGGTGTGTATGTGGTAATGCAATAATAATTTGTACTCATCGTAATTCTGGTAATAAAAATGTAGTAATTAAAATACCTAGAACAAAACAAGGTTCTTGAGACGCAAACGAATAATCGGCATTGGCTTATCAACTGCAATGCTGGTTGCATAAAATCCGCTAACAAAAATAACAGCCAAATGTACGATGAAGCTAAGCAGTAAGCTGCTCGCTTATTATAGAACCATTAGTCATTTCATCACACCTCCAACCTTTCTTTTTTGTTCTTTTAATTTCTTCTGCATAGACTTATTTTTAGAGGAACTTGCTGCACTTGGATTCATGCACAGCAACGCAGCCTAAAATATCATCCTTTGAATTAATTCTATTTTTTTCCTTCTACATCAAAACAACTAAAACTATACTGCATGGCATATCCCAAGCATTACGTCTACCCACCTTCTGCTTTTTATGTATGAAAAATATATGCAGTCAATGTGCAGTGGCTTGACTGGGCTAATTCTAGTTAATGGTGTTGAAAAATACTTTGTAGCTCTCATTTATACTGCACTTTCAAGTTTTAGAATAATTCCTCTGGATGAACTGCTGAAGACGTGAGGAGGATCTGAAGTGGTTTAGTTCTCTGAAAAGAACCTTAAGTCCAAGACTGGCAGGGATCTCTTCTGGTGGCTCCAGCAGTCAGGCAGGTGGACTCTGCAGGGGACTCCGGGCAGATCTTTGCATACCAACATTTGTGGGGTTTGGGAGACCTATGAGTATTCTTTGCTTATGCAGTTCTTTAGAAACTATCCCGAGTTCCTTAAAGTTGCAATATGTTATTAGATGTGATGCTAAATCAGTTATTAGTCACACAAATTATGTTTAAATTCTTAACGTATGAAACTTAAAGAACACAAGCAATAGGACAAGATTAGCAGCATATGGTTTTCAGCAGCTGAAATATTAATTGATATAGCTCTTAATATTAATTTAGATGACAGTAGCATTCAGTTTCCGACTGATACGACTGCAGTCTCTTGAGCACTGTGCAAATACCAAGGGACAATCTTATTTTTTCTGAAGTAATTTGTATGCGGAAAACACTTTATGCTCCCAGCCTGGTAACAGCAAAACAAAGTACTTAACCTCGAACATTTCTGAAAGAATATTTTTAGAAGAGACGCTATTTGTCCTGGGAGCATTTTTCTTAGGTATATCATCTCACTTTTGCACTCATGTATAAAACTATAACAAATCTTTTGTCCAATGTTTTTCTAGCTGCGGCTGCAACAGAAACCATATACTTTGAGGCAGTCAAGTGCACCATGTAGCAACAGCAGGATTCTCAGATGTTGAAAAGCATCCAGATAGTCACCAAATGTGGATTATTGGTTATCCATCAGGTTTGACATCACCTGAGTTCCTGCAGTCTGTAGTATGTCTCTGTTTGTTTGTAATAATAGGCTAAAACGTTTCCTGCTCAGATCGCAGGCTCACTTTTAGAAGTTGTCCAAGTAAACTTGTGGCCTGATCTGAGGAAATTCTCTTTGTTGCCTCCTCACATGCACCTTCCTCTCCCCAGTTCTATGCAGGATTATTTATTCTTTATCATATTCCATCATGCCATATTAGAGTTTTTCCCCTATCATCGGTCTTGCAGGTTCAGTAACGCCCCACTATCCATCATTTCTTTGTCTCAGAGTTTAATCGTTGATCATTTAATACCTTGCTTGGCTAACTGTCATTATCTTGTTTTTCCATCCTTCACCCTTGATTGATTTGATTGACCTTGATAAGCAGCATGCATTTGAGGTAGATGATGACAAGGAAAGTGGCAGCAAGAACGTTTGTACTGAAAGGTTTGCTGGGTGCTCAGATCTGGCTGAGAATAGTTGGGCAAGATCACTAGGGCATTCCAAGATTTGATCTTATGAAGAGATCTGCTGATCAAAATCTCAGGTCAGTAAGCAGTCATCTCTTGATTTTCATTTTAAGAAGTAACCAGCATCTTCATCTGCCCACCAGCCAACTTTGAAATGCCAGCATCTCTTCCACCTCTCCTGTTTTTCTTGTTCAGTTGGCAGTTGACAATTCTGATGAACTTGCTTCTGCCATTCCCTCCTCCATGTCATATGTACCATCCCCATGTATTTAAATGGAGTATTTATGTCCCTGTGTGCATCCACTCTCAAGTAATTAATTCCTGCAGAAAAAATTACTTAGGTATCCATCTAACTGCTAATTGTTGCACTTATCAAGAGCACATCCTTGGCAGTGTGCAGTGTACGCCTGTACCAATTTCTACCTGTAGATTATTCTGAATGGCTACTCCCTAAGAGTTTTGCAAATATTGACAACACTGGGCACGCTGACATGATGAAGATGCATCTTCCAATAGTGAATGCCTTTCCTTTGGCAGCATGGTTTACTGCTTAAACCAATGGTCTGAGGCAGGATTCATGTCCCCCACTTCCTTCCACCCTAGTGGAAGGAGTGGATTCTACGTGCCTCTATATATTAGGATGTCTGTGGTGGTTTTCTTACAGACTTGCTTTGGTATTATGCGGTGTCTGTCACTGTATGTGTTTGCTCAAGAGAAGTCAATTTATATCCTTTGTTTATCTATTTATCTTCCTTTTTCCGCTACATAATAATTTAAACAGGTACTGTAAAGTGCAATCAGTTAACACTGTGAAAACAGCAGATACCCAAATGGGGAGGTACTCTGGAGGGGCTGGTAGGGGTTGCTTTTAATTTCCTACCGAGGTGTCTTGGTGCTGTAAGATTCTGTATGAACGTGGAATGCTGTGCAAGACTTAGGTCCCAGTTTGTAATATTAAAAGTAGGTCACTGTCATAGAAGCCAAAGACTAATTTGAAAAGTTTTTGGGTGTTGAAAGAAGCAAACAGGCTCACCACAATGTTTATGAAAGTGGTAAAGTAGGGTATTTGCCTAACTGCCACTGTGATCTCCCTGTGCTGCTGCAGGCACTGGCTTAAGGCTCTGTGAGATATATCTGAAGCAAAACACAGCCAAGTGATAAAAACCTGAGACTTCAAGTAAAGCCAGTTTGCTTATGTTCAGTATCAAAATAAGTCAGGCCCAATTTGCTGCAGCTGGGAGCTGAATCTCACATACAGAACTTACTTACTGAATTACATGACTGCTAGTTAGTGGAGCATGACCATACTTTTCACACTGATCAGTTCTCCGACGACAAGTCCTGCTACCAGAAATGGCCAGGAAAGACCCATTAATCACAAAGTGTTCCAACAGCGTGTTTGTGCCCACTGCTAAATAGAGGCAGGAGCCCTCTGTTCCACTACATGCTTTACTTGTCAACAGAAAATGCATGCCGCAAATCAGGACTCTGTCTTCTGGTCTGTGGGGAGAGGCAGCCTTGCTAAACTTTGTTAATAGTTTCTCAGACTATTGTCTGAAGAGTTCATTCATGGATGGACTTTCCTTTCCTCTCATGTCCTGAAGGTTTCCTGTGGGCTCATTATTCCAGTAGGGAAATAAGTCTGAATCCGTCTTAAACGCAGCGTAGTTGTGCAGAATCTTTACAAAGGCAGTGGGTTTTTTTCCTTATAAATCCGGGCTAAAAAGTAGAACTGCACCCAACGCAGAGTGCTTCTTATGGCTTGCAGCTAAATAACTTGAGGGAGAATGCACCCCAGCTTGTAAGCCCATTTAACCCTACGTATAGAAAAAGGACACCTGTGAATACCTGTTCTCTGTGCTAATGAATAATGTGAAGAAGTAGGTAGAGCCATCTGTCTGTGCTCTTTCTCTGGCACACCTGAGGCATGAAGTGGACGGTTCCTGGGCTCCATTTCCATTCCCATTTGCCAGAATTAGACTGAAGAGCAATTTACTTCTGGTATAAGCTAACAAGAATTACACAAAGTTGTCAGTGCGAGAAAGTGCTTCTGAACTTCTCTGTTGTTTCTGACATAATGCATCTTGCACATATTACCTTTCTTTTTTCCTCTCAACTCTAACTCCCAGAGGCAAAGCCTGGTTCTCCAAGGAAGTAGGGTATAGCTTTATTGACAGTTATGACAGATGCAATGTTTCCTGGAATCAATGGTAAATGCAATCAGTAGTGACTTGAGGATGTGCACTGCGTATCTACTTTTTTGATGTTGCATCGTCAGGAAGTCCTGATGAATGTACGACTGGAATTCAAGAATCCTAGGTTTCATGTCTGTCTCTGCCACTGGTCCACTGACCTTGAGCGAGTAATTATATTTCTTCAGATATCCATTTCCCCACTTGTAAAGTGGGGATAATAATAACAATTTTCACCACGAAGTGCTTGAGACCTGCTAATGCAGACTCTATCTGACAGTGATGTGTTGTCCTTATGACTTGGAGCCTGAAAAAAATTCCCACTCATCTCATCAAGGGCAGTGTGTGGGTTCCTTTGCAGCAGGCAGAGCACAAGCATAGCGGCAGCTGAACTTTAAGAGAAGAGACATTTCGTCGCCCCACATGTCAGATGATGGCAGATGCAGGTGGTCAATTAGCTAGATGTGCCAGGGATCGGGAAATCAGACAGATCTGAGGACACGATAAGATATAATTGTGGTGCAGAGGAAAGAGAGCACACAATTAGAAGTGGATTCTCAAATTAAAGCACAGCATGTGATGTGAAATCCTGTTCATACTCTAAAAGAATATCATATGCCAGTGGGCTATAGCATGTGTTCCTTTTTTTTTTTCTTTCTTTCTTTTTTTCCCCTTTTTCCTAAATCCTGCTGCTTGGTAACGGCAGTATTTTTGGGACTGATTCTTTTGCTAATTGCTAACCAGAAATAGCACCTAAGTTTGGCAGAGCTTTCAGGAGAAGAAGAATGAAGGCTTTTGGGGGGAGAAAATTCAGATATGCATGAAACTTGCATAAAAACCTGTTTTATTCGTCTGAAAATTCATCGCTCAGGCATATGCAGAATGAATGATGATGATGACAAGTGGGAGAAGGTCCAAAAAAGCTGGACTGCTTTAAAGAGGTTAAAGTTCCAGCCGTTCTCTTTTCAGCCCTAAAACAAAGCGTACCTGGTGCCAGAGCCTCTGCATGAGCTTATGGCCGTACTACGGCCGAGGTGCCTCATACCTGTGTTACTTGCAAGCTCACAAGGCTAGTTTGCTCTCCTGCTGGGAAACACGATGCTGTTATGTTGAGTGATAAAGAATGAAATGAGGGAGTAAAAGAGGATGTAAGTCTTGGAATCTATTCCCTTCTTAAAAAGTGCTATGCAGTAGGACTTGTGATAAATTAGACTGAAGTCTGCTTGGCCCATACGGGCGTGCTCATTTTATCCAGCAGCTAGAACGGGTGACTCAGAGAAAGGAAATCTGTGATTTGTGTAGTTTCAGGATCTGCCAGGGTGCTGCAGGTCCATCAGCTTTTACTGGAATTTGGGATGCTCCTAGCCTCTAGGTCTTGGCTTACAGCATGTCATGTTTTGTGATGAAATAACGAAAGCTGGAGAGCGGAGGCCCCTTTATAAATCGTTGGCCTGCATCTGTTTCTTTCTGTTTGTGTGTGAAAAACAAAAGCAATAACTATTTAGGGACCAAATTATAGATGTTTTACTGGTACTGGTGAGCATTTACTCATGTGAGTAGCCTCATTGACTTCAGTAGTAAAATGAGCTGCATCGTTAAGCTTTTAATGCTTATATCCCTCTCTGATGATGCGAATCCGCGGTATCCTTCCAGGCCATGAGAAGGCATGGCAGTGTGGGTGCAGAGTTACCTGGAGTGTTGAAGTTGGACACGGTGTCACCTGTTGTTTGAAAGCTAATAGAAATGGTTGTGATTAAATATACAGGCTGTGAGGCTTTTATCTGAGCCCATCACTCAGTAGGCAATGCTATAATTATTTTGTACTGTAGGGTGATATAATATATATCCATTTTTATTTTTTCTGAGTCACATATTTTTTATGGCAACTGCAGAAAAAGAAACCAGATAATGTACATAAAGGGGAAGCTGGAAATGAACCAGCTTTGAGCTGTAGCATCTGAAGATGTATATTTAAAGTAAAAGTAGGGAAGAAAAAGAATAAATGGAGTTATTTTTGTATAACATTACGTCCAAGAACAAATCAAAAGACCACAGAACTTTCTTGTCCACGGGTTTCCTAATTAACGTCAGATCAGGTGGCACAATTGATTTCTGCAAACTTTTCTCATCTTAAATTTTTTTTTTCCTTAAAGTACTTTTTTCATTTCTGGATGGATTATTGCAAGGAAACCGGGATCATACTGAGTATGTCTCTTAGTTTTACTTACCTATTGACAGCTGTTATAATGGTGCTAATCCATCTCAACAGATGCTGTATTATTTCAGGCTGCTTTGAGTGTTCAATTTTCTCATTCATCTGTTGTTGTTGTTATTAGTTGGACACTTGAAGTCTCCAACCAGAGACTGAGAACTCCTGGAAGTATATCCTGAACGCAGATGAAGAGAGTCCCTGTTTATGAGGATTTGGAATTGCAGCCAAAAGGAAATGGTTTTTGTTTTGTTGGTTTTTTTTCTTTCTCCAAGAAAAATTATGAGAAAATGAGATTTTTCTGATGTCTACCCTTTTTTTCCCCACCCTGCATTTACATCCCTCATCCTCAAAAAAAACCCCAAACTTTGTAAAGCAAAGGAAAAAAAACCAAACCCAAACACATCCTGATATATTTTTCTAGTGCAAAGTAAAGGTAATTGTTTTTTATTTAGTGAACTCCTTTCACGACCACCAAATTTTGTGAGATCTTGATGAAAATTGTGTTGGATTTTTTTGTGTGTGTTTTTTTTTTTTGTTTGGGGTTTGTTTTGTTTTGTTTTTTTAAGCTAAAGCTGTTTGGAGAAAACAAGGACACAAGTTTAAGTAGTGATGTGAGATGGTCACTTTACCTATGCTTAGGCACAAGCTTGTAAGTCAGCTGGTATTGTATGCTTGAAGTTAAGCCCATGTGTATCAGTAGTAGCAGGCCCTGATGAGGCCATAGGGTTGTTAAAGGGTTAAACGTTCTTGGGAAGAGGGATTCTGTATTTAAGATCCATGAAAACAGAGGCCATGAAGGTGGAGAAATGTCCATATCTGAGGCCTTATGGTGATGACCTGTGCAAATGGGAAAAGCGTAACTCTGCTGTTTGCTACCGCTGCTCAGTGTTTTCATGAGTTGCTGGGAAGATGCCAAGTTTCAGGGGAATGTGGACACCAAAACTGTGACCTACTGTTGTAAGGGCTTCAGGGGCAAGTGACAAGCTCTCCTTGCTTAGCCACCTAACCTAATAGCACTGGCTACAATCTGCCCTTAGGTGCCAACTGGAAAATGAAGCTGGAGAGGGAGAACTACGAAGAGAAAGCAAGAGTAAAAAGGATAATAGGCAAGTGTTTTGGTCACACCAAGCAGAGGTAACCTATCCGTCATAAGCCTCAAAGGACATAGCCATTTAGCGTAAGGCTCTCCAAACGCTTGGCTTAGAAGATGACAAGTAGAGATCTGGCCAGAAGCATAGCGTTACGTTTGCAAAGGAGGTGCCACGGCTTGCTATGTAAAAGCAATAAAGGGATGCTTAGTAGAACCAATTAAAAGATTTTAATGTGACTTGCATCTTCTCTGTCTTCCAGGTCGATAGAAGCGTGAGAAGAAAAAGCTGTATTTGGAGAGGGAGATGTATATACAGGCAGCTAGAGTGAAATGGTTGGGTGATTTATGATTTTTAATTAAAAGCTTTTAAGATTTATATTAATTGACTTTTTCGTATCTGGGGAGGTAAAAAACCAAATCAAACAAACAAAAAATAGCAAGAGGGATGGCTCCTGAGTTTGCATCAATTATTTGGGAGAGAATAGGCAAAATTCACTTTGAGGTCTGCGTGCTCTTTTCCACATACTCCTATATCCTGACTCTGCCCATAGGCATGGATGTGAAAGGATGTATATGTGTGTAGGTATGCATAATTAGCAACACCTTTCATCACAAGTCTCCCAAGGGCATTTGAACTTTGTCAGTGTGCGAGAGGTTTTTAATTGTGTGCTTTTTAGTAGGAGAAATGTATTTCTCAGTTCCAACTTCACGTTGCCTGGTTTCCTAAAGCCAGTCTGTACCACACTGACAGTTTCAAAGCTCTCGGGGAGCAGAGATGGCCCATTCAGTACACTGCCGTGCAAGGCCGCGTTCACCCAGCTGTGCTAGAACTGACGCCAGGACTCCCTGTTGGCCCTATCACTAGAAGATCTGATGGGGATGCAATGGTGAGATGGGTTTGAAGCTCACGGTCTGTGTAGAGATGAAATACCTGGGAGTGTTTCTTGGTTTATGGCCATGTCCCCAGCTGCACCATATCCCATGGTGATTGTAAAAGGAAACCTAACTGCATGACCAAATGAAAGCCACTGTGTGCCCCCAAAAGGTTCTCTGTGTGGACTCTTAGGAGATTAAATGAACAAAATGTCTGTGATACTGTTGGAGCTTACAGAAATAGAGCATAACCAAGTGACACTAAGATTATGGCCAAAAAAAATCCAGAAACCTTCAGGAGATAGCGTCTACAGAGCTGATTTTTGAAAGACAAGAGCCTAGAGAAGGGAGAGAGTGAGGTCATTAGGTCCTTTCTCCAGAGGATGAAAGAATCCTTTTTCCAGCTGGATTCTTAACCACACAAGCAAATGCTGCATGTTAATTCTACAATTGATAATGATGAGATTGTCTTCTATACACATTCTCTATGCAGAGCTGACTGTTATTAGTTTGATTTAAAACATTATGCTGTAGATTAGCCTTTGAAACTTCTGTGGCTTTTCGGCAGATCAAGGTTCCCTCCAATCATCTGGTTTGTAATGTTCTCATTATATGCCCATTGTCTAGTAAATGAGTTATTTGCAAATACGTGTATAACTGGGATGAAAAATCTTTGAACCCAATTCTTGCTTATAGAAAAGCCCCTTTATATTACTGTGGTTTGTAGAAGGACCATCATGTGGATAGAGCATTAATTTAAGAGAGTCTCCATTTAAGGGGGTTTTGGAACTAGGTTATATAGTTGTCCATTTTTTAATAATGTATATAAGCTTGACTCTTTAAGTCTAATTTTTCTTTAAAGATTGAATATAATTGAAAGCCTTCTTACATACAATAAATCAATTTCTCCCACAAGGCAACTGCCTCTCAAAGTAGTGTTAGTATTCTGATAATCTTGATTCAGCGTGGTTGCATTGACTTGCATGTCAGACTCCTTTTGTAGAACATGCTATGAGTTCATACAGAAGAGAAAACGACTTTTTGTTGGGTCAATGCAGGGTTCAGGCACTCAGTGCAAGGGACTTCAGTGCCTAAGACTTACCTTAAAAATGTCTTCGGCAGCCTGATTGCTCAATGGTATTGAACGTGCTAAAATATTCAGATCACTTGCCTGATGGAATTTCTAAAGGTACCTCAGTATCCCGACTGTATAATGCAGAGGAGTTCATATATGTCAGAATAGATGTATGGGATGATATGCTACGTATACCAAAGGAAGGATAAACAGAGCCCGTTGTATTTGGATCTCCTTCCCTGAAGCTTTGGCTGTACTGGGCGGAGAGCTGTCCACATAGTATGTTTAGTTAAAATTCCAGAGCATGCAGTGTTACTGTCTCCTGGATAGCAGGGGGTAAATGTTGTGTGTTATGCTCAGCTGCTGCTGAGGTCTGTGCATAAGGGATGCAATTGTTTATGGTAAATTTGCCCCTTTTAATGAGGACACACTCTTAATGAGACAATGTTTTGGAGAAGGGTTCATTAGTCATTTACTATTCTTGTCACAGCTCAGAGTTGAGCTGGAATGGCTGGCTTGGCATAAATGCTGACTATTGTGCCTCAGAGTTAGAACGTCTTGGGATACAGTGTGACACGGGGCAGTTAGGTGTATTGGCTGGGAAGGGAAAATGAAGGGTAATTTCACATTGCTGTGGGTATTTCTGCACAGCAAATTAATATATGACTGGAATGCAGGTAGTCATACATGCATTCATCTTTCACCTAGGGAGTCATGGATTGCACTTTTAAGAGAGGCTTCTCCTGCGCTGGACTGTGGTCTAGATTGGATGAGCTTGCTGGCATCTCTGGGTATTTACCCCAGTTACTGACTTCAGAGCAAATGGGAAAAATCTATTTGTAGGTGCCATATGTGCACTGGTTTTAATCTAGTTAGCATGGAGGACAATAGTAGTGAATACATAGTGACAGGATTTGGAGTGTAAACCAGTAATCTGAGACTCTACCTACAGAATTACTGTGCTTCCATATCTTGCAGTGGTGTTGTGAGGATAACTAGTGTGAAGACTGTGACGTATTCAGTTACCATGGTAATGGAGGCTATATAAGTAAATTAGAAAGGTCCATTGGAGATTGAAAATATGGAGGAAATAGGCTGTTGCTGATCAAAAATACTGTCTTTGTACAGCAACTCCTAGCTTACTGTTTGGAAAGGCACTGGTATATTGTTCATTTTTTATTAGTATGATTATGATGGCACTCAAAGGTAGCATCTGATCATAAGCCCACTGTGGCAGAAGCTGTACAAACAGAGATCAAAGAGATGGCCCTGGCCTGAAAAGCTCATAATGCATATACTTTGTGTATCTTTGCACAAGTACCTACTTGACTCCAATTATTCTGTCTGGTTACCATGCCTGTCCAGGATGAGTATGAACAAGCACATTTACAGAGGAACAAGCTAAGGATAAACCAATGGCCATCTCAGGTATAGGTGGAAACAAATCATGGAGGATTTTCTCACTGCTTTTCTAGCAGGTCCCACAAGGGAGGGCAAGGAGGTGTTACAGTCGAGGGAGCCCACTATGTTCTCAGTGTCCCCATGTTCTGAGGCAGGTAGTGCAGAAGATAATTACGGTGACCTGGGACACAGTGAAGGATGACAAACTTAACAGATCTTTACCCAAACAGAGAATGACAGACTTGGAAAGAGAAGAATCATTCAACTCCTCTGATAGGATTTATTAACACTGTTTAGACGATTTAAGGTGCTCCACTGAGTAATGAGTCAAGCCCCCCCCAAGTTGCTCCAGTGGTGCTGATGCGACAGATCTTACCATCTTACCATAGTTCCCACTACAGGAAATAAATTGCTACGGACTGATCTTTTTTATATATGTAGTAGCTTGCTGGAATGGCCTGTGTAGCTTCACCAGGGCTTTCTAGGTTTTGAAAATCATGTCTTCATTCATTTGTTTTGGGAGCTGTCAGGGCAGGGGAAGCATTCCAGAAAAACTTGCCCTTTGCTTCACTAAATTTTATTAAAAACAAAAACCAATACCCTCCAGATTTTTGCCTGTTGACATAATGTGGTATTATAAATCAGCCAACTCCCACTGGGAGTTGGAAAGTACCACAGAATATTTTCAGAAAACCTGAGCATTTTATATGCATCCTGCAGTGTTTGTCACTTTCATAACAACTTTATAATTGTTGTAGCCCTTTGTTAATTTGCCTCTTTTAAAGTGCAGATTCCAGTTTTGTTGCTACTTTAAAAGATACCTTGATATGTAATAATGAAAATACTTTTTCATCTTGAAAGTGTCGTAATGGAAGAACCTATGACTTAGCGTTTTGCTAGAAGCAATACTGTGTTCACTGATGTTGCAACAGAATAGCAACCTCCACAGCCATGAAATAGGTTTCTATTAAGACACCTGCATTGTATAGATTGGTGAAATGAGAAAGCTCAACTAGCAAAGAGGTGATTTGAGATGCAAAATTAGAAGCTATTTTCTGGTTCACAGTTTGTGATTGTATCACTCCAGCTAATGTTGTCCCACACAGGACAGCTTAAAGATTATCGTGTGAATGGGGTTGTGCCTGTGTTCATGCACATGTAAGGAAAAATGTTTCCTCTACCTCTAACGTAAAGGTGTTTTTGTGGAGATCCACGTTCCTCTTGACTTCTTTTTCGTTTGTCTCATAGAAGTAGAAATTGTCCTGGAAGAGAATAAAAGGGCACCAATTTAGAGTTGAGAATATCTTAGCTTGTAGGAGGACACTGATGATTCTGGCTGAAAACCACTGAATTGGTAACCTGAAAGCAGAGTAGATGAAGTATTCACTAGAAATCTGTTTTCTTAACAAATGAATGACCTTTGAATGTCTAAGTAATAGGTTATGTGTTGTTTCTATTGCTTTGAGATGTTTTCTATCTCAATCAGTTGGATAAAGCAAACCTTTGTGAACTGAAATGAGAATAGTGACATAGCAGTTGAAAATGAGGACTTAACTTGCATGCTTTTATCAATGAAAATATAAACAGTACCTATTACCTATTATTTGTATTGCAGTACTTCAAAGGGTGTTTATTGTTGTGGACTCTACAAGCCTGTGGTAAATGGTATTCCATGTAGCAAGAAGCTTACATACCTTAGTAATGAAAATAAACTTCAATGGGAGGAACAGCAAAGACAGGGAGAGGTGAATTTTCCAGATCACAAAGATGATTATCACTAAAAAGAACAGACCTTTGAAATCTCAGTCTAGTGACCTGTGGACTGGGCACACTGCCTCAGAAATGCAAGGTATTTTACAAAACCTAGTGCTCAGGTAGCCTTAAGGTAAGTTTTACTGCAGCGATAGAAAAATCTAACACATGTATGTGGCCTTGTGTAAACTGCTTTCCCTTTCTTTCTCTCTCTTTCTAAGATTGTTGCAGTCATGATACTGTTATTGGCCGAAGCTTCCCAAAAAGTCTTGTTTAGCAGGTGGGTATGTGCTGGTGAACACAGGAACACAGAGCTGAAAGGAGCAGTGGGGTCTTGCAACCCCACCCCCCATAATCATAAATGAGCATACAACAGAATGATTCACTGGACCATCTGCTCCTTCCCTAGGAGCCTGAACCATAGGTATAGGTCTTATTAAAGCAGTTTATTGTTTTAATAACATTACAAGTTTGATAAATGCAAGAACATCAATAATGTCAATGTAATGTAATATGATTATGAGCTCAGGTCGCAATATCAGCCTTGAAAGGAGCAGCTGTTTAGGGCAATTGTTTGACTGTATGCAAGGAGAACAGAACTTGTCCTGACCTCACTCATCCAAGCCACTTGAGTGGACTTTCTAAGTTATGACCTGTGCTCTCTGCCTACCATATCTTGTTATATCTCCATTAAATGCAAACACCTGGAACTGCCATTGCTTTGGAAATCACTGTCCTTTGCCAAATAATTTAACACAACAACGCACATTGTAAATAAGGTGGGTCATGCAGAAAACTAATTGCATTTCTGGTGGTTTTACAAAATGTTGTAGGGGTGACAGAGATCATAGAGTAATTGCCACAGTAATCTCTCTCCTCTATGTTAGGTCATTGGGGGAAATCTTAAATTTACTCTTCATTGCAGTCAAATATTGGAATCTATCTGGCATCCCCAGCCATCTGGCATGCTATAAATCTAGCCAACAACATGGCTCTCCATCATGAAGTTCTAATTATTATTCAGACCTCTATGATGAGGCCTAAACAAATAGCTTCAAGCAGGTACAAATCTCAAGGGAAGGTTAAGCACAGTATCAAAAGAACACCAGGTCCAATCCTTGGAAAGATAAACAGAACAAAGATATTTTACCCAGCAATAATTTAATCTTCCTTGATTGCTGATTGATTCGATGGACGTCACTAAAAATATGACACATTCACAGCACCTTAGCCTCTCATCAGTCATTTTAATTTGCACTCTCATATATTTCAAATATGTTCTCAAGGTGACTCTATGTAATTTTTTTCTCTTCCTCTTCACAAATTAGAACTAGAAGAATGATGGGAGGACTGAAATTCAGAAAGTGCTAAACAGATTGGGATTTTTTTTTTTTAAGCCATAGTGGAGAAATGTTATTAGTGTAAAAATGAAATCCTTTAATTTTGCAGTTTCTGCTAGCAGAGAGAGGAAGAAAGCTTTTTTGGGGGGGTGAAGATTCTTTGCAAGGTATTCAGCTTGTCATATAATCAGCTTCTCCAAGGCGACATGAATATAATAATACTCATAGGATCTTTCTTCTAGGGAGTTCAAAGTGCTTTTTACACAAAAAGTTTTGTGAAGTCTTATGAAATACAAAGATTTCTTTTGGGAATCTTGGGCTTCTACGTATCAGCTGAGGGAAGTCTTCCTCTTCAAAACAGTCTTTAAGGTTATGCTAAATTTTAGGCATGTACTGAAGGCCAGTAGAAGTCAGTGGGCTTTTTGCTGAAGTATGGAACTGAGTGCTTCCCTGTGGTGGGATTTTAATGGAATATGATATAGGGAATCCTCTTTGAGATGGTCATCCTGAGAAACAGGGGTGAAATTAATATTTTGGATCTGTGGAGCGTAGCAATGACTAACGTAATAAGCACTGCTGTCTGTATCAACCTGGAAAAAATGCCACAATATCATTGGATCATATTATGGGACTTCAGGAGAGACTTCCATAGCCAACACTGTATCGTACCTCCTCCTGGAAAGGAGCAGTAGCTCTTTAACAGAACAGAAAACCAGCATGGGACACTTCAAGATGAAACTGCAGAAAGAATTTGGACAGGCAAGTCCAATTTGATCTGGATTTCGGTTTAATGCTTGAGCTAGAAGAGATGTCCTTACCAAAATACAGAGCTACTAGAGAAACAGTCAGCTCAAGGAGAGAAACTTCCATATAAAACGTTTTGCATTTTGTAGGACTTTCATAACTTGTAGCATATGGCTTCCTCAGGCTACTCATATTAGCTCCTGACTGGAATATTGTAGCTCAGGGAGGCTGGAAAGTCATTTTCATTATTTTCTGATGGACATTTCTGTGCTAGATGTATACATTTTTTGCACAGGTGATACAGTTGTGGAAAATTGCAGCCAGACAGAATTGGTATGAATTGCAAATATCTATATAATATCCAAAGTCGTAATGTTTGAGCACCTTATAGATGATAGGAAAATAATAACACATTTTTCAGAGAAAGTAATTTGATTTGCTCTGAGGATATGTGTCTGACTGGACTAACACAACAGAGACCTACACTAAGACTTGCGAAACTTGGTTTCTATCTTCAGCTCCTTAGTATGATGAGTGAGCCTGATCGGCTTATTGCAATGTCTCAATTTCCCCATTTGTAAATGGCAGTAATGTTACAGAGTTCCTTTGTACAGCACTTGGAGATAGACTGATTGGAATGTAAAAATTTCATTATTAGTTTATTTTCTGAGTTACAAGCTAGCGCTTCAGTCACCTGCCTGCACCCTTCTTCCTGGAAAAGACTTACAAAAAGAAGTTATAATTCTAATTCTAACAAAATTCCTGATGTAAATATCACAAGGTCTTTAGTATTTGCCTCTACTTACTAAGAGAGCAAGATAAATAAAATTTAGATTAATAAGTTTTGCCATAGAAAAGGAAACCTTTTCTTCACTTTCTTGGTAGGTATGATATATTCATTATGCTGGAAAGAGGTAATTTACCATGGAACAGCTAGCCTAGTGCATTGCCAGGTGCTGGTGGGAAGCTCTAAAGTGTATAGATCAGCAGGTGATTTTAGTGTCTGAAAGAGGGGTTTTTTTTCTTTCGTTTCTCTTGTTTCTCAGACATGGGTGTTTTTGAAGCTTTGAAATTCTGAAATCCATGCAGCCAGACAGACTTTCAAGTTCTGACATAAACTAGAAAAGAATTCGGTGGAAGATGTAGGATTTCACCTTCTTGCATCTCCTAATACTCCATTTCTGAATTGTTTTGTCAGAGGCTCTTCAATTTTTAAAAATTCTGGGGTTTTTTTTCTTCTTTTCTTTTTTTTTTTTTTTTTAAATGAATAATAGCTCTAGATCATTCGTGGTGGACATAAACAACCTCTACATAATATGCTTTTTGAGTTGTGGGGCTGGAACTAGGCTTGAAAATTTGGTATGTTTTGGCTTTTGGGCCAGGACAGAGAAAATGGAATGATGTGTCAGTCAGGTTCAGGGCACTCCAACTTGAGTTCACCCTCCTGTTTTCCAGCACAGTCTCTTTAACAGCTATCTTGCATGTCCAGTTCAAGCGATTGTTCATGATGTAAAGTTGCATCTTAAAATTACCGTTTCACTGTAACATACGCACTGGGTCAAGAAATAGAGTGATCTTTTACGTTGCTTAGAACTCTAAACTCTGATCTGAGTTTGCGCAAACAAGTCTGCCTCTCATTCTTGTGAACACTTAACTCCAACTCAGCTAATGAGAAACACGGGCATCTCTCCCTGCTGTAAAAAGGAAAACAAAGAACTGGGATTATAGTCTTTGGCCCTGATTCAGGAAGACGTTTCTGATTATGCTTGCCTTAGAGCTTCAGTAAATGTGCTCGTAAGTATTCATGTGCAATACAGCCCGTGAGAATTTGAAGTAGTCTTGGTGGGCAACTTTGATCATCTTCAAACCGTAAAATTTTCTTTTCTATGCTTCAACGGACGTGAGAAGTCACGCCAGAAAGTTTTTTAAGGAAACAAACTGTAGAATCAAGAAAGTCTGGACTAGTTGTAAAGTAACAGACAGATGTTCTAAAACTTGAGAGTGCAGCTTTATCAAGCTCATGATCGTTGTTGTGTTATAATAATAATAATACTTTGAATACTTCCTTTATCTACTCTAGTACAATGCATGAATGAAGTTGAGTAAATTAGAGGGTTTCTTCAACCTTTCAGGTCTACAGGGCCAGTCTGTAGTTTTGCAGTCATTTATACTTCATCTGTGCACTACCAGTAGCACCAATTTAATTTTGATCAGATGTGGGTAAAAGATCGCATTTCTTTCAAGCTAGAGAAAAAGATAATGAACTTAATCCAGCCTTGCCAGTTGATGTACACTGCTGGCTGTGGAAGGACAAGCAGTACCCAATCTGGCCTAAATTTGGAGCAGCATGGGTAGGAAAGACAAACAGTATCTGATCTAGCATAACGTTTGTAAGACTGGTATGGTTAAAACATCAGTTTTTTGTAATCGAATTATACTCACAAGACTGAGTTCCTACCAAATCATTGCTTTGCATCATGTGGCCACCGTGGTTTTCATCTGCTTCTAGAAGCCCTAAAGCTAGATTTGCTATATCATTGGACTGTGGCCTCAATGTCAGCCCTTTTTGTTTCTCTACCAAACCACAAATTATCTCCTACAGGTTCTATAAGACTATTTATGCTGCCTGAGAGAAAACAGACATGATTTTTAGCTGTCTGGAAGGGAGGCAGGGAGGGAGAAGATGTTTGAGACACAGAAGTTTTAGAATGGTAAAAAGAATCCAGGAAAATAATTAATGAGATTAGAACTTCAGCATTGCAGCCATTATCAACTTCTTATAAACTGTCACTCTTTTGTTCATTCAAATTGATATGGCTACAGCCTTGTAAAAGATCATTCACACGTATTCAGATCAGCACTTGTAATAACATAAGTATAGATTTAAAACTTAGTTCACTGGTGTTTTAACTTTGCTTCTACCAAGCGCTGAGCTTACCCACTTTTTGCTTCTTTCAATTTTTATAATCCCTTTCAGAATAAAGGATGATCCCTGCTGCACCCTGAGAAGTTGTAGGTACAACCTTCCAAAATTTAGTTTTAATTTGCTTATTATTTGTTATTTGTATGGTAGGAACATCCAGTGATTCTAAACAGATTTTGGAAGCCTGTTGTGTTTTATGCTGGTCAAATGTATGCTTTCAGGACTTAAAACTAAAAAAATAAAAAAAAAATACAAGCACTAAGGAAATCTAGTGGATAGTATAAGAAAAGTGGGAGCTTTGTACCCAGCTCTGCTGCTGGTCTGTTGTATGTGCCTGGAAAAAGCCCTTAACAAATGTGTTCATCTGATTCTTTTTAGGTTACAAACTCTGGAGAAAAAATTCTCCTTTACTAAAAATTTGCACAGTAGCTCTCATGATACATGGGCTTCTGCTCTTTAGATATTAGTATTATTTATAAATAATAAATGAAAATGATATTTTCTACAGTTTGCATTTGTTTCAATAAATGTTCCCTTTCCTCCTTGTATTATAAGAACAAGTACATAGTAATATCTGATTTATATGGCTTCTGTGTAATGATACATCTGACAGCTCTCTCCAGCAGTCGTATGCAGAGCCTTGATTTCCCAACACTGTAAATGAATAATGCCACTCTTTATTAATTATTCCTTAAAACGCAGATGATTTTCAAGATGCCTCATTGGCTTCTGGTATTATATTCCTTTGCTGATTTTTCCATTGAAGTTTTAACAGTGTTGATCATTCTGGGGCTATATGACAGCTTTGTGAAACTCACTGGGAAGCAGAAAAATGGTTAAGAGATGTGCTAATGGAGCTTTGAAAGCCAGCACAAAAGTGTTGTAAAAGAAAGTGTGTTGACTAATAAGAAGAGTGTGGATTGATCAGGCAGGATTTTTTTGGTTTTGACTCGGTCCCTGGCTCCTTGTGTGACCTTGAATAAATAATCTGGTGTGTTCATGTCTCAGTAGCTGCATCTTTAAAATAAGTGTAAATAGAAGTCAGAAAGGGAGTGACAGTTTAATTACTGCTAGTAAAACGCATGGTAGTATTGCAGAGAAAGGTGCTGAAGAAACACAAAATACTCAGTATGTTCCATCACTCAAAGTGAGAGGTTGAAAGTCATTCTGAAGTGTCCTCCAAGGTGGCTTAGGAGAGACAACGATTGAGGCCTGTAGTGGCCATAGGGGTTGATCTGTAGGTGACTTCCACAATGTGTGGCACAAGTGTGTGGTTCATGTAATCTCTAGGCCTAAGCTGAACCTATTAAGCTGTGGAAGTTTTCAGTGACTGTCAAAATGGTTCACAAAGCAATACAAGAAAACTCGGAGTCTTGAGAACCGTCCTTAACTCTGATTCCACAGAACACTCCAATTTTTAGCCCAAATCCCCAGCGTGAGGCCGAAAACCAGTCATTATCAGCAAAGTATAAAACAGGGGACTTAAGGTGTGTTTTTTACAGTCACCGGAGAAGCGGTGTTCTGAGGAATAGTAATTTATTACATCGAATTATTTCTGGAAAAAACCCTGTATTTAAGTAGTTTCACCACACACGAAACATTTTTCCCTCCTTGAGCTGTACCTATGTCTCTCTTTTTCACGATTTTCACCCTATGAATGCTCTAGTTCATTAATATGTTTAGCGGCTAAGTAATATATGGAAAATAAGCAAAGCAAGACAATAATTACCATGATGAAAAGGCAGTAAGAAACCTGAGTAGTGAATAATGAGCAAAGTATTCAACACTGAATTTAAGTGTTCTGCTTCAAAATTCTAAGTTATTTGAAACTTAGGTAAGACATTCATTTTACATCTGATGCGTTCCTGTGTCACTGGTGGTATAAAGCCATCTATGCCCTTGGATGGTTGTCTCTGTAGTTTGGAATTTAGACGGGAGTTTATATTCTGTGCATGTTTGAAACCTGGTAGAGAAACAGCTATGAGAATAATCTTACAGTCTTTAAAATGTACTCTTCTTTTTTAATGTTGTCAGAAGGCACATGTGTATATGAAATTTAAAACTCACTCAAGTTTTCCCTTGACGATTTGCAAACTACATTCAAGTCGTTTTACCACTGAGAGCAGCTTACAGGAGCCTGGGGACACACTGAGGAAAATCTGAAGTAAGGGAACAAGAATTAAATCATGTTCTGATATCATTTATGAACTGCTAGCAAGATGGACATGGATGTTTCTGGGTTTAGTACTCGTTCATAACCAGTAGATGGAGCTTTTAGTAATAGAGTTTCTAGGTGTTCCTCAGTTACAAAGACTTCTTGAAGCACCTTTTAAATAGACAAAAGCATATTAAGTATATACAGCTATAGAAAAGAGAATATTATTTGTATGACAGGCATCTTTATTTGTTTACGCTGAGTCCCATCTTACTCTGAGAAGAAACTCGGGAACTTCCACACAGATGTGTTGGTAGAAATATTCAAAAGCATTTATGCCTAGGTTTCTAGGTAGCAAATACACACAGGGAGTTCGAAAGAGCTGAGTTTACCGTGAGCTGCTAAGCCAGAGGTTGTAACAACGGTCAGACTTTCAGAGAGCACTCAGCTACTCTGAAAATTTGCCTTGTAAATAAGCAATCAGAATTTAAAAACTACTCAGCATTCAACCACTTGTAGAAAAAACAAACACTGTGATTACATAGAATCGCTTTGTTTAGATATGGAAACGGGAACTGACTACTTTTAAAACTGTGCCTACAGAAAAAGGCATTTTTACATTTTTTTTCCTTCTGTAAACAGAAGTTTACACTAAGTTAAATTTCTTACCAGTGTAATTTTGTCGGTATTATTAGGTTGGTAAACGCAAGCCATTGTTCCTGCGTAGAAGAAACAATTGTTTTAGACATAATATATGATCTGGCATGGAAGATTGAATTATTTCAGTAGTTCAGTTTCAGTACAGCATCTGATGTCCAGACATTTCTAGCAGTGATCATATTCTGCTTTGCCATGCTTTTTATGATTGTAGAACTTAATATGTTGCTTCCTGACAGTGAAACGTTCTTGTGATTACTCTGTCATCTTCTGCATAAGGAAATGCCAGAGACTACAAGTACACACTTCAGTGGAAAGATTTTTAAGACCATGCAGACCATGCAGATGTCCTTTCTTTGCTAATTTCATTTAACATTTTCTCTAGCCTAACACATCCATGTATTTTCTGGCTTCTGAGCAGTGACGAGTGTTGTAGATTCTGCAAACTTTCTGTTTAAAACAAAACAAAAATCCCCATAATAAAACCAGCTTTAGACTCAATGACCTCAAAATGTAAGTCCTGACCTCCTTTTCTCATGGTCTGATCTATTCTCCATCTTGTTGAAGCTATGAAGATGCTTCCCCATTGCTCTGCTTATAGAATTGCTTTTTGGTTGAATGAACAGCAAATTCTGCTGTTTATAATGCTTTATAGATAGGAATTATGTGATCCAATGCATAAAAGATTAAATTGTATTGGCTAGTTTTCTCATATGTGATTTGCAAGCGTGGCTACTGTGACTAGCTAAATGCTGAAGGATACCACCATTTCTGCTGTGCATCCTTTTGAAGGGGGCTAATTTATTAAAAGTGAGTGATAAAGATGTACTCCTTGATTTTATGCTATACTTTTTTTAGGCTTCAGTACAGATCATTCAGTTCAAGTCATGGCAGAAGTTCCCGGCGGGAACTGGCATGTCTTGTTTCTGTTTCAACTGAAGCCAGTGCCAATTTTGGCACTGATTCAGAAGGTTGGTATTTGGCTCCCGTGGCTTGGATCTGTGCTATAGAGATCAAAGAGGTGTTGCCTTCACAACCGACACTCAGTGCTAGAAGAACTAGTAGTTCATTTTACGGAGTAATGAGCAGATCTGGGAAATATTGGTTCCTTTTTATGAATACAAAAGTCCGTGTACTTTCTGGTTTAGGGAACTGAAAGAGTCGGGGAGAATAGTATAAAATAGATGCAATTTTGTGGAGTCTTGAAAGGGAGCAGGCAGAAGGATAGAAAGACCTGAGAGTATTAAAGAGCCAAACAGCAGAAAGGGAAGATAATTTTTAGTCATTATGCGCCAGATTTTCCAAAGAGAAAAGTATCTTCTGGATAAAGATTACTGAAAGCAAATGGGACTTCAGTATTTTGAATCACCTAATTCCACTTCGGATTTTCAAAAGAGTTTAGTATGTGGGATGTTGATTAGAGCTTATCAGAAAATGAAAGGAGGTGGGAAAAAGGAAATTATTTTCCTCTGCTGAAAGTTTTGAAAAAAATGAAAAGCATTTTGCTCTCAGATTTGATTTTCCTAAATTTAGGAAACACAGGAAGGAACAGGTTTTTTTAGGAAAAGGAATAATGATGTACAAGCAATATAAAAAGCACTAGACATTAGGAGGAGTACATTTTTTGAAAAGCAGAGAAAGTCGATCAGATCGAGTAGACTTTTTCCTCCCTCCCGGGTGATCAAATAACAACATGGTGCATTTGTTTGACCTTGGAGAACCTTAGCCATGAAGCAACACATAGCCGCACAAGGGCATTTTCAAACAGTGCTCTTCATTTAGAAAAATGCTGAAATATGTAACACCTGAAATTTCTAGGTCTGGGATCAATGTTTCACATACTGTATAATATCTGTGTTTTGTTTTTTTTTCTTCAGGAGCAGTATTAATAATGTGAGAGGCAAGCTTTAAAACAGTATTAACATATTCTTTAATTTCTGTGTCATCTCACAGCCTGTCTGCCAGCAGCCAATGACAAGGGATGGGCAACTCTGGGCTGTGGTATAGAACTTTCATAGGCTGCACAATTTATAGATATGCAGAGATTTATAGTACCATTGGCTCAAATCCTCTCTCCAGGGAACATTTTCCAGAGCTAGGTAATTACCTGAGTTCTGAAAGCAATGTGCCATCATCAAATACATCCTGATGTTCTCCTTCCCCTTATTCTTTTTACTGTAACTATCTCTAGTTTGAAAGGCAGTTTCTTTTTTTGTGAGCCTAGAATAGCTTCCCTGCAGTGTTTGTCTTAGGTTGTGAAAGGATTCCAAATGCTGGCAAAGAGCATGGCTAACACAAATTTACCTGTATGATTCAATGAACAGAACCATCCTACAACCATACGATCATGTAATTACTGCTGTCATATATAACCAAATATGGGCATGAAACACCAAGTGTTCATTTCTGACTGGAATTTCTTGATCCATGTAAGCAGCTCCAAGGGCAGCCGAATCAATGGACTTGTGGCTTGCAGTCTAGTAGACCAGCTGCGGACTTGGCAGGCAGAAAAAGCCAATTATTGTCAAGTTGTTTTGGTGGACTTTTTTTCATTCTTTGCCAAATGGTCACATTGTTACTTGAGTGAAGTATTGTCTTGAAGTTTATCAGGTTAGTCTTCATACATGCTTTTGTCCTCAAGGACATTCTCTGGACTCTGACATGTCCCATTTTGCTACCTAGAAAAATGACCACATGCAGTAGGGCAGAACAGTACTTGGCAGAGTTTGAATTCAAAGGCATGTACTCTGTAAGCTAATAAAGCAGGCCCAATTATTAAAAGCATCTATTAGCAAACTGGCAAAGAAGGTATATAATGCACACTTTATGTCAATATGTCTTTTGCGTAACAGTCTTTATGTTGTCCCTGGAGTGTCCCAGAAAATGGAGGTGCTTTTTCATAGTCCTTTCCATCCTTTTATGCTTCTGAAGTGAGCATTTAGGCAGATTAGAAAGATCATGAGATCATTTTATTGAAGTCCCCCCAGTAGAGAGCTACTATGTATGTTCATGGAGAAATTTCATGGAGTGAAAATTCTCAAAATTGAATTTGGAGTATAAATTCCATTTTCCAAAAGGACTTACATGCACAGGACACAGATTCACCAGTTTTAATGCTTGTAACCTGCAAATGAAATCAATGGGAAATCAGGAGTCTCTGCTGAATCTAGCCAAGAGGAGCCAGAGACTCACCAGGAGTTCCCTGGATACATAGCCATTAGAAGAAGAGAATGTCATCCTGCGTATATCCAAGAATTCCCCAAATGGGGAAATCTGTCATCCATTTATAGTCTTTCTGAGCCATCCGGCCACTTTGGATGTGCTCGTCTGGCCCTTTGGTCTTTGCTCCTGTCTTTATTTCCACTGCAGCCATTAGGCAAGCTAATAGAAATAAAACTTGTCCTTTTTGCCCTCTGTTTAGCATCGTGCCTCGAGCACAAGAGTCATTGAGCATAATGTTCATCCAGTAAATACAAGTGAAAAGGATACTATTCATTTGCAGTTCTATTAGTGGAAGCTACGGTTAACAATTCAAATCTAGGGAGAAAGATAATTGCAGGAGCTGATTGCCAACCATCCTCCTATGTTGACTCACAGGGCAAAACGAGTGAGAGTGAGAAAGAGAAGCTAAAATTATAGTACAACTCTGAGGAATATTAATGTAATAGTTTTAACGTGATCCTGCTCACATTTTATCAAGTAATGTTAATAAAAAGGATGGCTCTGGTAATTTTTGCAATATTACATTTTCCTTGGAATAATTGTGACTTGACACTCACTTTGCCAAACTAATGAAACTTTTACATTTCTGAATGTTTTTATAATTTTTGTTATTTAGGTGAAGATTATACCCTTGGGCTGAGAAAGTGCATTCTGGAATTTTAATCTTGTTTGCTAAAATATTTATGTGCAGTACTCTGAAGATACTGTACAGTGAAGGATCTTTCTTTGTGGGAACATGTTGTTATGAAATCTCTGGGATTGCTTTGAGAAGCTCATTAGCTATGCAAAGTAGGTTCATTTTGGGTTAATGCAAATATAAAATTTTCATTATAGCCCCAGTCAAGAATCTGGGCGCCAGCGTGCCTGGCATTGCCCTTGCTTTGTAACAAACATATAGCCACTTCCCTAGAGAACTAACCGTCTGCTCACCAGATAGATTGCTGCAAGCAGATGAAACACATGAGGAGGAAACAACAGAACCAGCGGAGCTTGGCTAAAAAGCACAATTAACAGTTCACTGCCTACATGGCCAATTGTTGAGTAGTTTGTAGATGCTGAACTGAAGATAAGTTTTAGCTTACTCGTAGACGCAATCTGCGCGCCCTGTGCAGTGTTAATATTCAGCCTGTGCTGTGACAGGAATGGAGCGAAGATGCAGATACTATGAGCTTCAGCAGAAAAGTGACCGATTTAGGGACCTGAGCCACTTTCTCAGTTGCCTTAGAGGTAGGTCACATAGTAACTGTGTGAGAGCCTACAAGAGTCCTAAAGAAATAAGAACCATCTGTAAGTCTGATCTGAGAACAAGCAACTGAATAACAAAGGACAATGTTCCAGCTATGTCCAACTTGATTGATTACTTGTAGTTTGGCTCTGCGCAGCCTGCACTCTGTAGCCTCTCTAGTTCCTCTGTTGTGGTATCTTATGTTCTGTGTGTTTTATTTCTTCAGCTGGAGGGCCTGCCTGTAGGTATAATATTGTTGGCCAGGCATCTGGCACTTGAGCTAAAGAAGTGCCGCCATCCAGCAAGCAACTAATAATAAGCTACTGTTCTCTCAGCTGACTTACCTACAAACCATACACCCTGTGTGTCTAAGACAGACATTAACCCTTTCCCATAGTGGGACAAAATGGGCTTTTTTATGCTGTTGTTACTAAGTCAGACTATACTTTTCTCCATTGCCAATGCATTTCTAGGTAAGCTCATTTTTAGTTCTCCTGCTTTGCCCCTTATCTTAAACCCAGCTTATTATTTGCTGCTATTTGCTAATGCTTCCCCCCTACACAGCCAATGCGTTTTGTACACAGGTACACAAAACAGAACTAAAAATTTCTGCTAGGTTTATTTTTCCTTCCTGTGCTAGGCAGCTTAATGAGGCCAGTCCAGGATAAAAAAATATTAGCATCTGCTGTATGGAGCAGCACAGAAAGCTACTGCAATGCATTCAGGTAGGTCTTATGTATTCTGTCAAAAGAAAGTACCTCCTGGGTGTTCATTCCTGCAAATGAGATATAAAATAGTTTCACATTTCCCTGGGGTATCGGCACTGTTCACTCCATCAGACTGCAGTGGACAGAGATCCATTAAAAGTTTTAAAACTAATCATCTGCTCGGTTATGATAGCCTCACCCTGCTTGGCAAGGTATTGTCAGCTTTCCATCACTCTGTCAACAGCGCTGGTTTGCTGAGGTTAGAAGTGTAGCTATTTTTTGCAGCTATTAACAATCTAATTCTTCCAGCCTTGGTTCCTACCTGCCACCTTCTGAGCATGTGTTAGATTCAGTTGTGTAACATGTACAGTACCCAGAAGAAAAAGGTCAAGAAAGGATTTTTTTTTTTTTCTTTTCCAAAATACATCTTCAGTAGAAGTATATAGAGATAGCAAGCTAGCTAGGTTGAATTGTTTTCATTCTCCAGTGTAGCTGCAATGGTACCTGCTGAAAAGCTGATGTGGAAGTACATTCTATGTCGTAAATTATACACAGCTCATTAGACCCCCCTAAAGAGATCTGAATTCTTTTCACAGAGTACTGAATGCCTTCCAGCTCTCATTGAAGTAAACAGAAATTATATCTTGTAGGATCTCTGTTACTGGGATTTACTCTGTCTGTTGCTGACCCTTGTGCAAGATGCTGTATGACATAGAACAAGTCCAAGAGGAGAAAAATCAGATTATGACTGAAGGATCAGAAGATAGGCATGAGAAGTACAGTACTTTAAAGATAATAAGTTTTTGGAGTATACGTTTTTGCTTATCCACATGATCTAGAAAATGTATTTTTTTTAATATATAAAAAGGCTTAAATTCTCATTGACTAGCATGACCCTGTTTAGACCTGTTTTCCCATTCTCATTTCTGCTCTTATTTGACTGACTTTGAAAGCTGAGTGATACTTTTAAACAGCTGATATTTTACCGCATAGGAGCAGGTAAAAGCCCTTTGATGCCTTTAAGGTGTGAAAGAGATTCTGCACCCGCTTTTGACTTTCTCTAAGACATTATTTTCACTTCTCATGAACTCAGCTCAGCTGAGCCTCAGCTTTAAAAGTCTGCCCATCATATACTAAAAACTGTACAGAACACAAGTGACAATACTGTCCCTAGGAATCTGCAACTCCCAGTGAGACTTTTTTTAAGAAATGAAAGAGATTCTCATTTAAAACAAAGGAAAAAAATGCCTCAATATGGCATGTATTTCAAACATTGCTTTCCACATTAGCAGTCTTTGAAGTGAATGTACTGATTCCGATCAGGACAGCAAAGCATCTTTTAAAGAGGACTTCATTCGGCTGTTATAGGAAGGGATATTTTTAGTTCGTAAGGAAATTATTGTTTTCTCAGTGTGTGCACGTGTGTGCACAGGGAAGGGAGGGTAGGAGGCCTTGTCATCTTGATTGACAGTGAAAGTAATCTTCCTGGTTGGGATCCAGTAATATAATCCACGGTACTGTTCAGAGAGAATCATTGCAGAGAATGCAGTTTTTGGCTGTGTGGGAAAGACAGGCGCATTCTAAACATACACATATTATATATACCTGTATGTCTGTGTAAGAAGCATTTGTATCCCGGTCATATAAAATTTCCTTGGACTGCAGTTTTAAAACATCTGCTACCAAATGTACTGCAGAGTCAAGGTACTCTGAGAATTACTGAGGGAAACCATTATTATAATAGCTAGCAGTAGTTCTTACTACAATACAGAAATATCCTTAGTGATTTACACCTATATTTCATCAATTGTATCATCACTGAGCTTTTTTCAGTATGAAGCCTGTATTCAGAGGATGGAGCAGCTAAACTGAATTTGGAATTGTTCATTAAAATGCACAAAGGAAAGGGAGAGGAAAGCACAATATATTGTTAAAATGATTAACACTGTGCACTCAATATATCCTAAGGCCAGAAGGGACCATTAGAACATCTAGTCCCGCTTCCTGAATATGCAGGCTGTACATTTCACCTGGGGTTATTGAACCCAATAACTTATGTTCGATTAATGCATGCTGCCCAGGCAGTCATTCAGTCTTGATTTGAACACTCCAGAAGACAGAGGTGCCTCCACTTCCCTTGGCAGTTTGTTCCGGTGGTTAACCACCTTTACTGTATAAATAACTGAATAAATCCTGACTTCTAGTTTGTATGAGTCTGGGATTTCACGTCTAGCTACTGTTTCTTTTGATATCTTTCTACACTGGCTTTTAAAAATCTCTTTGGTACTTTCTATTTGCTTTCTCAAAAGGTATGTATACATGATAAGCTAGTCACTCTTCTTTTTTAATGGGATAAATAGATTGAGGTCTCAAGGTCTCTTGCTGAAGGACATTTTCTCAAGCCTACCAGTCATTTTTGCCTGTCTTGCTGTACTTTTCCAGTTTTCCAAAATCCTCTGCAAATTGCAGTACCAAACCGGACTTCACTGCCTCTGATTCTCCTCCATTCGGTACATGCTTTTTCTACATACTCCAGGATCCTACTGTCCCTCGTGTGTGGGCCCAAGCATTCAAGCACCGGGTAGAAGGCAATGAATAAGGGAGAGGATGTATAACTTCATGTTTTAGAGAGGAATCTGCTCTCCAGTCAGTGAGAGCCAAGTCTAACCAGCTTAATTGGCGGAAACACGTGAGCCAAATTGTGAAGGATCTGCGACTGGAGTTGTGCCTCTCTGCTTTTGGCCTATGTTGTGTGGGTCTCCAAACAGGTGTAAAGAGAGAGGGAGAACTCGAGATGTACCTGTGACATATACCTTTCTCCTCAGATAAACCCATTCACTGTTTCTGCTCATGCATTTCACATCCTGTCTGCTTTTTCAGAAGGCCAGCATGTGGATTACCGATGAAATAGCCTAATACTAACCTTTCTTGTTCAGTGCTTTGACTGGCATTTGCAAAGGAAGTTCCCTTTGCAGGACCTTACGGGGTCTCAGGGACCTGCATTCCTTATGGAGCCAATTTGTCTCTAATAAGAGTTTTGCCTTTCAGTTTAGTAAGGACCCCAAATGTGCCCAAAGATCTGGATATTTGCAGCAGTGAGTCAAGAAAGACATTGATTTCAAATGTGCTCTCAACATCCAAGAATGTTTATTTTTGTAAGAGGATGAGTCAATACAATCATCTGATGTGCAGTAGTATTAAGAAGGGAAAAAGAAAAGATAAAAGAAAAAAGAGTAGGCCAAATGTCTGAATGGATAATGGACTTTCTGCTTGAGTCATAATGATTTTAAACCAGCCCTGACCCAAGTGGCTAGAATTTATTCTCAGCAGCAGCCAGCAAAAGGACTGTTTTTTAAGGAAGCTAAACAATATTAATTCCAAACTCTAGCAGTTTTGTGTCAGCACCATGTAAGTCCAGTTTGGGGCTGTAATCTAAACCTTTCCCATGAGGCCTGCAGACCTGACAAATCCTCTTAACCTTCCCTTTCCTTCTCTCTTTTGTTCCTTCCCCACTCTGTGGTGAAATTCAGTCGTTCACCTGAAGCTTTACAGACTTAATTTGTTTGGAATGGAGAATTACACTGCGGTAAGAGTGATGGTCGCTGAGTAAGTTACTTAGCGTGCACAAATAGTCCCCAAAGGGTTTGCTTAGAGTAAGGTATATGCTTAAATAGCTTGCCAAATGAGGCAGATAGGTCGAGCAGATGCTGGAAACAGGCACCTTTTTTGATGCTCTGTATTCATTCAGGCCAAAAGAAACGTTTTGCAGGGCAAGTGGCTATATTGGAACAGCGAAACCCTGAGGGTCCTGTCAAGGTTCAGAAAGTTTATCCGTGGTGTTGTCTTTATTAAAAAAGGGTATTACTTTTACCTTTGATTGCTCTAATCTACAGGTTTTCAGCCAGAGAAGTGAAAATGCAGGTTAGATAGAGTCAGTAGAGACGGACAGAGGTGATCTGCTTCCATTAGGGACAGACATCGAAGAAGATAGTCAGGAAAGGCCCTAGTCAGTGCATTACAATGTCAGAGTACAGGGTTAGTTTCTCAGTGTTCAGTATTTGCCAACCTTCTCTATCGGCTATTAACAGTTAAGCAAAGGACTTGTTCCTGCCTGATGATTTCATCTCTCTTCATCGTCATTGAAACAGGGAAATCAAGGAAATTCAGCAACGTTTAGGAATGTTACAGTATTTTTATTTTTGTAAGGTGAGATGCTTTTAACACATAATGTCCCTGTGGCATAAGAAAGTAATTTTTCAGAATTTCAGAGAAGTGATAACTGTGCAGAGAATTTCAGTAATTACGGTAATTTGGTTTAAGGAATGCAGAATCCTGCCTGAAACTCAAAAAACAGGTGTCCAGCAGTCAAGCATCTCCCTGTTTTGATGTGCTTCCAACTCTGAGGACTTTGTAGCCAGGAAGAGAAACCTAAGGAAGAATAGCACCTACCTCTGTTTATAAAGACTGACAATAAAAGGGAAAAGGGGGTTATGGGAGAGAAGTTCGCAGAAGATACTTTGAAAATTACCAATTCAGCTGCAAGAAAAAATAAAGAGTATGGGGAAAGGGGGTGGAATCCCTACAAAGCAAGCTGCTTTATGCATTCAGAGGCAAGAAAGAGTCTTCATGCTCAAGAGCTTAGGCTAAAAAGAGCTTAATCAAAGTCAATGGACAATTATAATGTTGAAACAAATGATGATAAAATACTGGATCTTGAAATTGGTCCAAGGGAAGACAGAGGAGCCTCATGTTTTCCATAATTGATTTCAAGGCTCAGATGGGGAATACTGTGTATTATAGAAACATCAATTGTTCCTTTTTCTTAATAATTTAGACTGGCTGTTTCTTTGATAATGATGTTCTCAGCAGCTGTGAAAATAACATTCTGGGTAAACACAGGGTAAAGGCAAATGTAAGTACTTGACATCAGAAACAGTTAAGAAAGGTTGCACTTTTTGCAGCGGTGTTAGGAGTAAATAAAAGAAAATACAAGCATTTGGAGTCCATTATTTGGTAATTTGTATGTGGACGGTTTCTCAGTTACTTTATGACTTCCTGAGACTGCAGGAGACACACTTAAGGATTTCATGTTCAACATGGATATTGCCAATAATATCTAACCTTTTTTGATAGATCTCAAGGTCTTTTACAAAGGAGACCAGTACTATTATCCTCACTTTATAAATGGGGAAATTGAGGCACAGAGGCATATATTCATTTGTTGACTGATTTTAGCCATGTATTGCCTATGAACATAGAATGTCACTCCCTTGGTCAAATAACTAGATACTAATAATTTGTGGAGGTTGCTTTAATTTGTCTCTTAAAAGTAGCACAAGAATGACTGTTTTCCCCTGTAAAGTGACAACTTCAGATGACAACATCCTAAGAATGTGTAAGCAGCTGATACCAAGGACGCTGTTAATTGAAACGTATTGGTGCCAGAAGTTGAATATTTCAAATACTTAGCAACAAAAGTAGACACATTTTAGAGCTGTATTTATTAAAGACACAGGCTTAAGGCCTAGATCTTTATCCCCATCTTTGCTGTAGATTGCATAGGCTGCATCTGTGTCACAAAGGTGTCCCACAGTCAAAACAATGTAATGGTAATAGATATCCCCAAAGCTCAGAATGATGGTATCAGGTGTCTCATTTCTGGAAGAGCTGGAACCTTTAGGGGCAATTGTGAAATCACAGATTCTCACGGAAGTTCAGAATTTGAAGTCTGGGGTGTGTCAGTTGGGGCTTTTCTTTGTTTTGTTTTGTTTTTAAATAAAACAAAACAGCTCTGAGAAACAAAGGAAAAAAATCTTCAGTTTTTACTAGACAACATTGCAGAATATGAAACGCATCCATATTGAATAAATACATGGACAGCAGTCTAATTGCCCCAGATTTTCCAATAAATTATTTCAGAAGTTAACCAAAAAATCCTTTGTATATTGCACTATGCAACCCACCTCAATATTGGGTTGCTTGTTGCCATAGCTGCAGCTCAGGAAGATGCATTTTTCTCAAAGATTTATAAACAGAGATTGCAATGTTTTAGCTCTGTGTAGCAACACACAATATCCAGTGTCCCCAAGTTGCATATAAATTCAAACACTAGGGAATCATTCAGATCACATTTGAGCCCCGGTATACATGTAGCACAAGAATAGCATCTCGCAGGTTGTCCATTAATGTATCTTGTACTGTCCACTCAGAAGATACATTTCACCAAGGTAGATTCTGGGAATAGAGGAAACAGTTTCATCATTTGAAACCTTAGGGATTATACTATTTTGCTGGGGAGTAGCCAGGACACGCTAAGCTGGCTGACTTCCCCCCCCCTGCTGCTCAGCAGCTCTGCACTTCTTGTGCTAGCCTCAATTTTAGAAATCCCAGATACACTGGTGAAGGTCATTGTTAGGGAGGCTTGATTCAGTAATGCCACTCACATACATGCTTTGAGATCCAGGGTGATACAGTTTCAGAAGGCAAAGCACATTATTTCAATTGTTTATATAAATATACGCATTTTCTACTACTTCTCTGAAGTGTACATGAACAAACATTTTCACTCGTTTGGGTTGTACAATAATATAAGAAGCACTCACCGGTGTCAGCCCCGTGTTCTCCCAAGAGGCTGAATCCGTGATCATCCCTGTCTGTCAGGAGTTAAGAGTAGCTCCAGTGTCTGTGGTGGGCAGGGGCTGTAGTTGTAGGGCACAGGCTGAGTCACAGCCATTCTGACATGTCCACTAGGAAGTGCACCCAGTCATGGCAACTTTTTTTGAAATTCTGGCCCTTCAAACTGAAATTTCCAGAAGCTCTGCTGTTGTATTAGCTTCATTCCTATGGAAGTAAATGGGTAGAATACTGTTTAGTTAATGGAAGTGGACTTCAGCGTTTGAAATCTTTTGAAAATCTTTCCGAAGTGTTTTGTTCTGGAGTTACTTCAGGAGAAGCGAGAAAGGTATTTTAAAGGCAGCCCGAAGGAGCTAACCTCAGTAAAAGCGCATACAAGTCAGGGGGTGCATTGTTCTCACTTTCACAAATGCAAATTTCTTTCCTATTCTCATACCCCATTTTTAATACTGTTAGCCCTTTGTTTCAACACAAAATTCTCTTAGAGAGATGTTTCTTTCAAAAAGGAATTCAGCTTTGTCGAATCACAGTTTATTGCTTGCGTCTTGTTTTACGAGTCTGAAACCCTACCATAAGATAGGAATAATGCAGAGGTTGGAGTATGAAGGACAAACCAGAGACACTGAACAGAAGGAACCATTGTTTACTGTAATATATACCAGACCCTACTGATGCATCTTAAGTGTTTTCTCCATTTCTTTTCCCCCTTTTAAAAAAGTTAATGAGCTGTAAGGAAAAGGCTGATAATTAGATGTTTATTGTCAGGATCATGGTTGAGGGTATAGTCTGCTGATGTGTTGTTAGAGAGAAACATTTATGTTCTGGAGTATCATAAAATGTTGTTTTTGAACAACGCCTTTTGTATGGTCAGGGATGGATTTATTAACAGGCTGTACACTTAGACCTTGTATGTATCTTCTTAACAACAGTTTGATTTATGTAGGCTTAGACTCGGTACATTTTCAGTCTTGCCTTTTGCTTTATTTTTGGGAAAGCTCAGAAAAAAAAAAAAGGTATGTATTTTTCCCAGGAGCTGGGGATTTTTGATTTAACTCTTCACCGGCTTCTAATTTTACCCGTTCAGGATTATTTTCTGTTTATAATAAATACATCATCAGATTAAGTGGATGCAACAGTTACTTCTGGCATTAAGCTCCAGGAATCGGGGCGGGGGGGGGAGTAACCTCAATCAAGTACAGAAATGACAAATTAAGAACCAGTATTAGCAAACATAACTTTTAATGTATGCACTGCAGCTCTTATTTGAATTCTGTTAGAATCCAGTATCACGTTATTTATGTAAAGAAACAGAGCTTTCTTTCATATGCCTACAGTTGCACAGGAAGGTTAGAATTGCGTTTCTCGAGCCCCAGGTCATTCTTTAAATTTCTCTGTGCCCAACTCAAGTTGATGTTACTGTTTGCAGTGGGACCGTTCATGTAAGCTCCGGCTCTTTCCAGCTGTCCACTCCTTACATGTCTGCATTTCATGTACATGACATGAGGTTTTTACCACCAATATCTGTCAATCCCTGAATTGTCAGAATAAAGAATCAACAAAATCCATGAAAGTTACAGAATAAAGACATTTTCTTCCTTATGTAAACATGAAATATTGCAAGATTTAAATAACAGAGCATTTCAGGCTGGGAGGACTCCCTGACAGATGTCCATATGAGGCTTTGGGGCAGCTATTACTTTTTTCCAGAGAATGATGGGGTTTTGAGCTATATCCTCAGAGTTTGATAACAATTTTCCAAAAGCATATTTGAAGAAAATAATAGTGTGCCTTCCAATATCTTAATATAATGCCAGACCTTGTCATTTCTCCTCCTTTGCCTGTTAAGTGAAAGCTGTTTATATTATCTGGTGGATACTATAATGGCTATAGAGAGGAAGGGTAAAGCAGCAATCTTTAATATCAATTCTAGTGCCTCAATGTTAACTATAAACCTGCATTAAGTATAGAAATTACACAGAAAGGAGCTACTTTCATTAGTCTATCATCCTTTCAAGAACTAAGTGTTGCTGATTCATAAGCGTAATTATATTGTTCTTTCAGTCTTTTGTGTATAAGGGAGAGAAGAGAAAGCAGATCTGCTCTTAGGAAATGCCTGAAATAACCTCCATGCTAGCTTTGTGCTTCAAGGGCTGCTTAGGGGTTGCTCTAAATTTGTCTGCCTGTCCCCTGAAGACAAACTAGCACCTCCAGACACTCACAGAGCACAGCATGTGCTGGCTGCATACCATCTCACCCGCAGGATAAATACTTCTTCACTACAGCATGAATCTCAGTTCTCTCTTATTTCAGAAGGAGCAAAGCATGGCCTGGCTCGTATCAGTAGCAGATTGTCTTCTTTTCCAAGTCAGCATAGACAAGGTCACTCAGCACCAACAAACCAAGGGCCAACGAGTGTAAATCTTGCATATGCTTTTCATTATACCATCTTTACTGTCAGTCTGCAAATTATCTAGAGCTGTGTTTACATTCTTGTAGGACCAGTGAGTAGAGGTAGGTGATGCAAAGTAAGACAACCAATTAGAAATAGTTTTGCAAGTTGTTACCTGCTGTCCTCTGTGGTTTTATCAGCGAAGGGAGTACAGATGGCTCATAGGGGCTGCTAAGTAGTCGTAAGTAGAAAAGAGAAGAGGGAAGAGAGAAAAGAAGTGGTGTTTCTTTTTTTAAAGGACTTACCTGATTGAGGAGGGGGAGTAGCACGCCAAGACCACATACTCCGGCTCCCTGACACAGACACTCACAGAGCCTTCTGTATTCACCTTAGAATGAGAAGCTTTTCTTCTTCAAATTCCGTGTGAGATGGACATTGGACTGGTCTGCTGAAACAGGACATACAGCCTGGCCTGACTGTGGGCTTCCCTTGAGATAAGAGCTGTTAAGAGAGGTGGTAAATGCTGTTTGTTAGGTTCCCCCTAGACGATGGGGGCAATCGCTGATTGTTTTACGTGATCGTCTCTGTATATGTACATCAGAGGGGCAGTGGTTCCTAGTAGCTGAGCATCAATTCCTGGCTTTGCCACCTATAACTGCAGTGTGTCCCTGGGTACATCAGTTCCTCCTCCACATTTCACACTGAATCTGATGTGAAGCTTTTGATTTCTGTGTGTGAGTGTGCAGTGATAGAGGTGATAGATGGACCTCTTGCTAAATGGACCTCTTGCTAAATGGACCTCAGCTAGATAGACCTCTTGCTAACCAGGTATGGTTGCAATGTATTAAACCCACTATGGTGGCATTCTGTAAAAAAAATAATAATAAAGACACAGGGTCTTTAGGAAGTGATCAGGTGTTTTCCATCTGGTATTTGTATTCTGGTGACAATCGGAGAATTGCAGCAAAGTGGTGCAAATGGTTTGCAGTGCAAACGACCATTATAGCTCTTAAATACATGCGCTGGTCTATTTGCATTTGGGAGGGGAAGCCAAAATCTCTGCCTGGGTACAGACTGTAGCTACAGAAATCGGCTTGCCAATAGTGTCACATAGGGAAGAAAGAGGAAACTGTTCCTTCTCTTCATATATGACAAGAATAAGGTGTCTTTTAGGAAACACAAACCTAAAGTTAGAGAAGAGGTTGTGGAATGAAACCCCAAATTGGTGCAAGCTTCTTGAATCCAGTAGTTGGATGAAAAGCTACCTGGAAGTCTAAAGAACATTTAAAAGAATAGTTAGAAATAAACTAACAAAAAACCCATTGCTTGACCCGTTCTTGCTACGGAGCAGGTATAATAAGAGAAGGAGCTTTATGAGTATTGCAGTGAATAAATCCTAGTTTCCAATATACTGCTCCATGGATTTTCTGATTAATTGTATAGCACTTGTTTTTAACTTTTGACAGTCCAGTCTCCAAAGAAACCCAAAAGGCAAAACCAGAAAGACCCAACCCCCAAACCATTTTGATATTTTCTGAGATGAAATCATTTAGTGTTGAAAATGTCAACATGGAATGTTTATATATTTTCAAAAATGTTGTGTCCATTTTTGATGGTGAAACTTTTGAGTTCAACATGGCTTCAAAGCAGCTTCAGAGCTTTAAAACTGCCCCCCCGCCCTCTTAGTTATTTAATGATTCACCTCCTGGAGAAATCTTTATTAACTTTACAATATCTGAAGCTATATCAGCACTTAGGTGTAGGACTCATTCCTTGCATTTGTCTGTCAGTGTTTCATACTTTCTAATTTTTTTTTAAGTAATTTTTGTATAATTATGGTAACAGAAGTCCTGTTTGGTGACATAAGCAGTAATGTATGTACCATTCATTTCTTCTGGGGACTTAGATTGCTTTAGGTGAGTACAGAAAATAGGTATTTACTCAGTGTCTTTGGAATATTGCAAGACAAAAAGGTAGCATTGATATATCTTAACTAAAACTGAACTGTCATGGTCTAATAGTCAACATGATAGTAATTGAAAATTGGACTTCATGACAAAAGTAGTAACAATAATGAAAAAACTTTTAAAATTATATTGGATTCTGTAAACATAGTATCATCTTATAGAAGTTACTCTGCCATTTTGTAGTGAAGAACCCATTCCATAGATTGCTTTGTCCACTGCACTCTGATTAAGGGGTTCGTGATATAAGAGATTTAATAGACATCTATGATTAAGATTTTCAAGACAGTCCTAAGGAATAATGCCTATCTCTTATTTAACTTTAGTGGGACTTGGCCAAGAAAATCCCTTAAATTCTCTGAAAACCTCGTCTGGAAGAATATTCTGTATAAATAGTCTGTATATTCCGGGGCATGTTTACAAGAGAGAAAATGGCTTAAAATGCGTGCAGCCCATTCTCCAGTCTAGCTATGATGATGTTCCTTTCATGCACATGTGCATGTACATCTGTTTGCCACTGTAAATCTCCAACCTTCTCTTTAAATTGAGATCTGTATGTGTAAGTGTGTGTTTATATATACATAAACTGAACCCTAGCAAGAGTACATATCATTATCTAAAGGACCTGGATTTAATTCCATGTACAAGACAAGCCCTGATACTTTTTTTTTTCCTGATTGTGCATTCTGTATCTTACTAATTATTCTCTTACAGGTGGGATGAATTTCATCTCCACTGCTTCCCGTGATAGCTATTATTTGACCTTTTATCCTTAACTGCTTGACTTTAGTGGGACATCCACGATTTCCCCCCCCCTTTTTGCATTAAGCTGCTAAAAGGTTTCACTTTAGCTTGTCTGAAATTAATGTTCCATTGAAAATAAATTGTCCTGTTCTTGGGTTGATTAAGCTGACAGTTCCTGTAGTATAATTGCCCCTGCTGTTCAGCTGTTCTGAGCAGGAATAACCAACATTTACCAGCTGCAGACATGAAGTTTGCAAATTACTAGACTCGGTGGCTGCTTCTGGCAGTGCCACATAGGCCTTGACTGCTGGAGGTCAGGTGCAATAGTTTTCTTTCCAGAGATGGAGGAGCTTTAACATAATCCAGGAGCCAGTGTCAAGTTTGAGCTTTTTTTTTTTTTTTTTTTTCGGTGTGCGGAGTGCTGGATGCGAGAGGCTCTCACTTCTTCAGAGAGGAAGAATTTCTCTGCCGTTCACTTTACAGATCAACCCCCCCCCTCTCTCAGACGCGTTGCCGTTGGGGTATCCATGACCTGAGGTAGGAAGCTTGCTCTCTGGAAGTCTGTCACGGAGCTACTGCCCTTACCTGTTAATCCGGGGTGCACGGAGCTCGGGGGCCCTCCAGCCCAAACCCCTGCTCTCACAAGGCAGCTCCTGCCGGGTCGGGGACAGCCCGGAGCCCTGGCGACGCGCGGCGCCCTCCGCCCGCCAACGCTTGGAGCGCGCGCGCCCCACGGCCGCTGTTTGAAAGTGCGCGGGCGGGCCCGACGGGCGCGTGGCAGCTGGCGGGGCCGGCGCGCGGGCCAGGCCGCTGCGGGGCGGGGTGTTCCCGCGCGCGCTCGCTAAAAGCGGTGAGACGCGGCTCTGGCTGTCGCGACAGCTCCCGACAGCCCTGCTGCTGCGTTCGTGTAGGGCAAGGCGCAGGGAGCGGGAACAGCTGTAAGCCCCGTGCTGACAGGAGGGTCAGTGGGTGTGAACCCGCCAAGAATGCGTTTAAGATGTATTCTGGGAAAATGGTGGAGCGTCCGTAGGTGAGCTGGCGGAAGGCGCTCCCTCTAGGAGTAGCTGAGGGATGTAGGTTTATAGTGGAGGAGCCGTGGTGCTGCTGGTGGGCCGCAGCCGACCCTCATCCCAGGCTGTGGACTCTGACTGGGAAGTCTCTTCTTTCCCTACACCTCTTTGTTGCCACCTCCTATCTCCAGAGGGGAGTACGTTTCGTTGTTATGGAAGCAAATTCTTCCCCGAATTTTCTGGGAACTGTGTGATTCTTCGATAGAAGGTATTGCATATAACAGATAGAGTTCTTCAGCAGCTCATTGCCTTCTCTTTTACTGTATGCTCCCTGCTAAGACAACTAGTAGTTTAAAGGATAGTCACAGCAATATCCAAGGTGGTTTAAATTGAAATGTCAATGTATTTTAATTATATGCTAAGGAATAGTCATATGAAATTATGTGTTTTATATAATGCAGATAATAACTTTTCTGTCAAAACCTATTGACACACCTTAATTTTGACTTACTAGCATCATGTTGAAGCTCCTGATTGACTTTTTAAATTCCTGTCTTTGAACCTCCTTAAAAACAATATGTAAGTCAGAACAAGTCATTCAGCGTCAAACTTGAGGCTTCGAGCTCATTTGGAAATTTTGCGTGCAGTCACCAATGGTGTTACTAGTGTACAGACAGACGCAAAGGTGGTTGTGTCCCCTCCATGTTTGACTATTGCCTTGTTGTTATAAGAGCTGAGAGAAAAAAAAAACCCATGGTCAGTATTATCTTTCATTTCTGTTTGTATTTGTGTACTGCTTGCAGATAGATTGTAGTTTCTAGGCAAATAGGCATTGTGGAAAGCTGTCTACCGTCTAGCTTTGTTAAATAATTCTCAGTCTTTACCTCTTTCAGAAACATTTGAAGTCCAAGCCATGCTGAGTGGAGTGTAGAGGCCATTTTGTGTTGATACTGACAACTGCTTGAGTGAAGGTTGATCTTGGAATCAAATTATGTTAGCTCATAAGTGCAGCTGTGAATTCAACACTTCTTTGCCTCTGAATAGCTCCCTTAAAACACTTGATACAATTTTAAACTCCTTGTTTTTTATCCTAATGCAAACAAGTTCACTAAGAAAGATTGCCAAGTGCAGAAAGGCAGTCTCAGCACTCGGGTTCCTCTGAAAGTCATTAGGAGATGCGGCAAAACTTAATGCTTTGTCTTCCATCAGCATTCACTACAGAATTAACAGATAGAGACTACCTAAATTGAGCTCTTGGAGCTACAGGAATTGTGCAGTTTTAATGATAATCTAAAGTGCAAAAGAAGTCCTTTCATATTTTTAACTTGTTGCCCAGTTTAACTTTTTCCCAGTTATCCAGACACAAGGAGTGAATGGGAAGAGGCCTGTTCAGACCTGTCTGCTAGGGCTTGCTATCGGTAAGAATATAATCTTTTGACAGTAGCTTAAAAACAGGTCTTTTTTTCCTCTTTCTCCTCTGCCTGTTCTGTTAACTTACAGAAGGATGCCTATAGGTGCTACACAGTTGTTATTGTAGAGTTGCCAGGGTTCCTGTGTAGCAAGTCCCTGACGTGGGACTGGATTCCAACTGAGCACAACAATAACAGCTCTGGATTGGACAGTCGCATTGCCTCAAGAAGATAGCGTATGCTTACCATGTTCTTATACTCCTTGATAACATGTAGTTCTTCTAATAGGGACAGGATATTGACTGAATTGGCTTTTGGCTTGATTCAGTAGGTCTGTTCTTGTCCTTGTTCTGTTCCTGAGGCAGGAAGTTTTCATTCTGGCTGTACAGCAAAGCAGGGAGAAAAACTGCACTTACGAGACTGTGTTCGTTCCCTTCGTTACAGAGTAGTAACAGTTAGGCAGGTCAAATATAGCATACTACCCTCTTCCAGCTGTCCTTGCATAAGTGGGGAGATGGTTTGCATCTTTTGATCACTTGTGTGTTGGAGACTTAAGGAAAACTTAAGACCTGGTGCTACTTACTGAACTGTAGTCTGAGATTTTCCCACTCATACTTGTGTAGATTAAATTAGCACCACAGACATGTAGCAAAGATATTCAGCATATAATGTTGGTAATGTGAAAGCTGCATGAGATTAAAATGAAGCTCTTGATTTCTTTAAGAAAACAATTACATTATCGTTCCTAGGTTTTCATTTTGACATGTGAAAGAGAACAAAATATTCTTATTCAAGAGTTCAGAAAATGAGTTTCCAGAAGAAACTGGACATACCCAGACTCTGGTAGCATTTGCTAATGATGGTCAAATGGTTCTCTCTCTGACAAAGGCTTCCATTCAGAATGACCCTTTATATCACTATTTTGTATTCTCTTTGCCTTTTCTTACTTTCAGAAAAGTGCTAAATCTTGTTCAGTAGCAACGCCCAAACAGAAAGATCCATGACACCTCACATTAGCCTCATTGATACTTATGTGATACACAAGAAAATCCTTAGCTGGTGTGGTGATGGCCACCAATACAGACTTGTAGGTTAGAGAAGACTATCCAAAGCACTTGGCAACATCCGGTAGAACATAATTGCATTGACAAGAAATAGACATTATGACTAATGAGGCTCTCCTAAAATCCTGTTTTCTGAGGGGCTGTGGAAACTACTAATGCTGCAAAATGTGAAGTACTGAAGGGCAGCACTGCTGGCTTGTCACTCTTTTAGCCTGCATGCTTGATAGCTTAACAAAATGTGCCATAATCTGCACTAAAAGCTGAAAGTGTGCCTTCTGCTTACTCTGGGCCAAATTGCCTGCTATGTATGCTACAAAGCTCTATTAATTTCAAGAGGATTGCATGGGATGTAAATACAGGCAGCCCATGATTGTCAGTCTCCAGTGTACTAATTTTTAAGTGTGACTGAAATCTGGAATGGAGGTCATTGGCATTACATGCCTTCATTAGCAGTAAATGTGTGTGCCAAAGATGAGGGCATAAGGCATTTGTTTTAAATGCTGGGTCTTAACATTAGCAATCACATAAATAATTCAAGTGCTGTGATGTCTGGACCTAAGTTTAATGTTTGAAACTACAGTTCAGCCCTGAAATTGAGTACCTCTTTAACATGTTGGCCCTAACTTTTCTATGTTCCTGTTGAACTTAGAGATACTGTCCGAAACTAGAATCCCAGCATATTTAGACACACATGGTATAGGCAGTATTTGATCCCAAAGCCCTGAAAAGCTAAATAGATCAGATGTGCGAGTCAGATTTTCTTCTCCCCCCCACCTTTGCCGTTCCTGCTCAACTGGTGGCAATGGGGGTCTGGTGGGTGAGGGAGATGGGGATGTTTATCATTCAGTACACAGAGGTGTGCCTGTACTAAGCAAAGCAGAGAAGTGCAAAGGCTTATGCTGTAGTCTTTGAGACTTCAGGTAAGTCTATGTGTTGCAGTGTATTTCTTAAGGCTAGGTCAGCTCAGGTATGGTGCTGAGCTGAAGATGTCCTTTCTTTTAGCAGGGGCAAATATCTTGCGGATACCCCTGTGCTGGGGTTACCTTTCTGGAACTTGCTTGTCTGTTAAAGTAGGGATTCTGCATATTGAAGGTGGTCTTATTCCCTGTTACTTCTGCCTCTGAGGTAAGGGAGATAAAAACCTAACAACTTCTACCCTGCAGTGCCTTTTCAAAGCAGAAGTTGTGGATCTGGCTGATACTAACTTTTTAACTTACTGTAAAAAAAATTACAGTGCTTTCCCCCCAGGTTCTCACAGAACAATGATTCATATTCTTTAGCATCTTTCAGCTTCAACTCCTACTATTTTTTCAGTGAAGACCAAAACCAGTGTACCCAACTTTGAATAAATGTCATTTCCTGTTGTATCCATCCTTAATTCTGTCCTGATGCATTTTTCATTATTTCTGTTTTGTATGTGAGTAACTTGGTATGATAAATGCCTCTTTGCCCATATGAATTTACTAACGATCAGGGATGGCTTGCACTGGGGGACTGCTGTAGTGGTTTGCAGCCAATCCCTCTGAGGTTCATCCTTCCACTACAGGATGGCACAGCTGCTTGTAAAACAGTCTGACTGAAGTTTGTGGTGATTCAGCAACTGCTGCACATGCAGTTGAGCTGACCCTGCAGCAGGAGTGGAACAGATACTCTGGGAAAGGAACTGGTTGGAAACTACTACATCCATACTACTCATGAATCTGAGTCATGAGTATTTTAGAAAATAATCTTTAGTGTTCATAGCTAACTTTAATGAGGGGCTGACTGTATTTTCCTAAGACTTTGTTCTTCAGAACCTGTTTGTGCAAATAAACGTAATACTCCTAACATTCTACAAAAGCAAATTAGATTTATATGAAAGAGTTCAATGAACAGCATTTTGAATGGGATCCATAATGGGCTTTTTAATTAAATGAATATCGTCATTTCATAGAGGCAGTTCTCATTAGTGTGGCAATATTGAGATGACCATTTCCTTCTAATTGCATTGTGTATTTGTATAAGAGGCTCTGGTTTAGGTTTGATTTGAATGGATTGATATGTGATTGTGCCTTGACACCTAGTGCACATATAAAAGGTAAAATAGCTCTGCTTTCTAAATGAAGCTGTTAAATATTCAGTAAAACAAATGACAGTTGTTTACTGTAGCATGTCTTAGTTGGTGCATGTACACATTGCAGTGTGTACCTGTTGCAGTATATATAACTCCAGCTATTTAAAATTCCTTTGCCCAGTAGAGTGAGTTTTATTAAATTCCATTGAGTTCCCACTCTAAAGGAGAAGAGACATGTTTTATATTTCATGCGAGAGACTTTAAGGGACTGTAAATTTCCACCAGAATTTGGAAAAAATGTTTTTCCTCACAACCTTTTATTTCTTTCCCCTACTTTTCAATGTATAACACAAAGCTGTTACATCTTTTCCTTTACTGTTTTAACAGAATCATTATTCTGTCTTCAGAAAATCTCCATTTCCTCCTTTTCCAGTGTGTATGTCTTTCTGTTCCGTTTTTTAATACTCAAAGAAAGGAAATTACCAAAAAGTACTGACCCTCCTTGGATCAAAACCTGTGAAACTGTCAAGCAGTGACTTGTAAAAGAGGGTAAACTGCTGGGAGACTGGGAATACATGAGGAACTCTTGTCTTCAGCACGCCAAAGTCAATGTTAAATGCAGTTCTGAGTTTCATACTGCAGCAGCCATGCACAATTTCTACAGAAATCCACAAAAAGCTCCACTGCAGATGCATAAACTTAGGTTAAAGAGTGAGTGTCTTGGGTGGTACTTGGGAGCTCATGAGTCAGCAAGAAAAAAGCGCGCTCAGTTGTATGTTTCTACGTGTCCCATGGGATTGTTCGTAAGGCTCCTGCCTGCATTGAATCGGGCATTACTGGCAGCAGTGGGGATAACAAGAGTTAATTGCCAGCCCTGCCCTTTCACAAGGAGAGGAAACATTTATGTCCCATTCCTCCATCTTCTTTGGTACTTCTGCTTTAATTGGGAAGCTTACTTTTGAAATTTAATGACAGTGACGCACAAAAAGTTCTTGGAGAAGCTTAAATTCCTTTTTCTTTTCACCAAAAGATATGTGTTATCAATTCACCAAGGTCAAACTTACTGTACTCTGGCGTTGAAAGATGATATTTGAACAAAACTCTTTTACCAAAGTTAATACCACATTTTTTGTGTGGTTTAATCCTGTTTCAGAAGGAGGGGTCCAATACTGGTCACTGAATAACCTCAGTAGTTTGTAGCAAGTTCTTTAAATGCTGATGTACGTTGGTAATGTTCAGAAAGTTACATCTGGATTTAAAGTGTTTTTCTGTTGTCAGAAGTCTGAAAACCACAGTCAGCCTCCAGTGGGTGAGTGGTTCAAACAGTTAAAGCTGTGAAGCTTCTCTGTTTTAATGACACAGCTGCACAAGTGCTTTTATAGGAAGAGCTAAAAATGTCAAGGCACAATTTAAAAATGTTAATTAAGTTTCAATCTTTGTGGACAACATTGTTAATCACAGTAACTGAGTAAAACAGCAACCCTTGGTGTTCTCTGTGTCACATCGTATTGAACAACAATTCATTCCCACTCCTAAGTGTCACTTCAACTTACTCTATTCAATCTTTCAATGAAAAAAAAAAATCACTTAATATTGGTTCTTTGGTCAGAAACTTTTGTCAGACATCCAATGTGACTTGATAAATTTAATCTTCTTCATTTTTCCTCTTTCTTTTCCAAGTTTTAATTGTTACTGTTGCTTTGATGATGTCCCAAAGGCTATGTGCTTTTCAAGCATGAAGGTTCAATGTTTTAAATAATAAACTAGTCTGGAAGAGGTGTCATACTCCAGAAGAGATCTGGTGGTGTCCGAGCCATATATGTCATGCTGCATTGGTGTTGGGAAAAGTTTAAAAGCTAGTTCCGTTTGGGGTGTGGGTGGGCACTGATTTCACTGATTCACGCCCCAGAGTAGAGTTGTTTTGGTTGGGCTGAGCAACAAGAACCAGGATGAGACATCCTTCACTCTTGGGCAGTCGTGTACTTCTGATTACAGCCTTCGGTGCCTTGACAATACACAACAACCTGTGTGCATGATGCAATGTGGAGGGAAATATAAGGCGGTGCAACCTTGTCCCCTCTTGCATCACCAAAACCAGACAAGATGTACTTTATTCCAGATATCCTCTAGAAACTCTAGGCTAATTAGTAGGAGATCCGCAAAATGAAGAGTTGAAAATCATGTATATCATCTGTGGCTTCTTCATAGTAATGAAGAAATAGTTGTTCAAATGGTGGTTTCTGCCCTTCTTCGGCTTAGGTACCACCAGTTTAGAGAAGACTCCTGTATAACATGATGATAACAGCAGGGGACTCTCACTATGAGTGGCTAGGGGCTGCATACCTCCCCGACTTTGTGTGCAAGTGAAGACAAGTGAATACAAGAATACAAGTGAAGACATTCAACTGTTCCCTGTCTTCAGGAAAAGGAGAGTGTCATTTCACACCGCCTTCTTCCACGTGTTTATCAGTGTCTTGGTTTGGGAAAGCTCATCATTTGTCTCTTTGTAATATCTCGGTGATCAGGAGAGGAGGGAGAATGAGAAGAGGGGCTAGAGGAGAGCGTTCGGTTTACCTTTTCCCTTTTATTTCAGTCTTCCTAATCCTTTTACTGCACTTTCAGTGCCACTCAATGTGCCCCGGCATCTCTTCACACAGAATGTCGTAACACAAGCTGAGACTATCCCTCCTTCATCCCTTTCTGTGACCTTGCAGGTGAGCCTGGCCTTACTGACTGATATACCAGTTGCTTTCATCATCAATCGCATATTGTGTATGTCTGGTTTTTTTTAGGCTGCTGGCCTTGATAATGATGCTTAATGTAGGGCAGACCTTTACACTGTGCTAACGATTCTTAAATTACTTTGAAAATATTTCACTTTGCTCATTATATCACCTCCATGAGCTCTGAGCTAGGCCTGGATGAGCTTTTTGACATATACAGTAGCTTACTGATGCATCCACTCAGTTTTACTTACAGCAGTATTGCCTTCTAATGTTTCCCCCCTTTAATTATTTCCATTACTCTGAGCCAACGTACATTATTTCTCTCAGCTGTCAAGCCCTTGCAGAGGGTTTTATCCCGCTAACTGTAATAACATTTCTTCTTTCTCTTTTTATTGAAGTTGCAGCTTAAATCATACTTGCTTTGTTCTCACCCAATAAAGGAGGATGCTAACAAGGCTTCCCGTGTGTGCATATGTATCCTAAATGCATTTTGCATGTATGCTTTTAAGCTGTCGAAAGGATAAGTGCAAACAATTTTGGGGAACACTGCACTTTGTTTAGGAAAAAAAAATAAAAACAACAACCAACAACAGCAACAAAAAAACCCCAACAGAAATCCCACACCTTGGATTGTCCTTTAGTATATATCAGGCTTTGATTCTTTTGTATATAAAAAGGTAAGTGTGCAGCATGGCATTCGTGTTAGGAATTTTCAGCCCTCAGTAGGGCAAGAATTGCCTTTGCACAAAAGTGTCTGCCTCCCCAAAGCATTGTGCATTTCTTTCTAAAAGTCTGTGTATGCAGGATTTGGATATAGGGAGGCAATAGGACCAAAGCTGTAGTGCACAACAGGAGCCTGCTGCTTCTGTAGATGCCTAGGGCCATCAACAAGGGCTACGTTGGCAGGAATGGAGTGTGGAGGAGTCGTCTGTGTGCCTATGCGTATGACTGAATAATAGTTAAGCCCTGTATCCTATCCTACTGATTTAGGAATTCCACAGTAGCCACAGGCTTTTTGCAATTTCAGCAGTTGATCTAAGCTCTGTCTGTCTTATCTAGCTTCTTTCTAAATATTTATTTACTTTCTATAGTACTTATCACTGTGACACTCAGACTGTAAAAGTGCTTCAGCAGATAGTTTGCAAAACCTTGTGCACCTGCACAAATTTATTCCACACTGCAAATTAACTGCTTTTGTGACACGTGACGCAGAGTATGAACTGTGGTATTTTTCTTGCTGGTAAACGCTGTTAGACAAGCCATTTCTATTCCATTTCTTTGAGTGAAATATAAAAGGATAGATGTTTACCAAGAATTCTAACTACTGTTTTGCAAACGTCCTTGTAGTGCCCCAAAGCAGAAACACTTTTGGTTCCACTGCTAGTCAGTGTGGGTAGCACCTGAATCTCTCACCCAGAATTATACAGGGCCTCACAAAGAATTAGCTGTACTGATTCAGTAGTGCTGGTATGACAATCCATGTTATTGTTTCCTTTCAGTTAAGAAGATGGAGATTATTGCTGGTGTGGGGGTTTTTTCCCTTCTGTTTTTTCCCCCCCGCCCCTTCCATTTTTCCCCCTCTATGCCAGAGAGCGTTTCCCAGAGCTAGAAACTTGCCTCAAAACTGGCTATAGCTAGTGTTTCACTGTGTAGCTTTGTCATCCTGTCTCGTAAATTAAAAACATCTATAAGCTTCTGTTTGGGAAAGGTTCAATCTTTGGAAATATTGATGTCTTTGAAGTTTGATACCTCAGAGCCATTTCAAATCAATGTATGATTTTGAAACTTTGCTTTTGGTATCAATGCCTCCATATAACCTTTTTGACGTGCATATGGCAGCCTTCATGCTTCAAGGGAAACACAAATGCTAATAAACAGTTGCCAGTCCTGTGGTTGCTCGTTGCTACCCAATGACTTCACTGGGATTTCAGTACTCGGATGCTGCAGGGTAAGTTTCAATGAATATCTCTATCCTCAAGAGAACAATAGCAGAGGAAAGATGAGACGTTAAGCATTCTGTGTAATTTTAGCGGATGAAGTTGTATCACTTAAAATCTGTCTTCCGTTCAGGTATGCAGGGCTTGTTTCTGTACTTCTCCCTATTTTGAGACACACACACGCTAGTCCAGAGTGGAATTCAAGGGCTGCAGCTGAATGGAAGGAAACGTCTTTGTATTACCTTGTGCCTGTAAAGGGCCTGTGAACCTGTTTTTTTGCTAGAGATTTCTGTGTCCTGTTGTAAAACTAGGACTGCTTCCAGCATCAGGTATGAATTTCACACGTGCCTTTTTGATAGCCTTTGCTTATCACTTGCCTTATGAGATGATCATAGGTCTGTCACTGTACTAGAGACATCATCAAGATTGCAGTCATAGGTCTTTCAAGGTCAGTTGCAGTTTACTTGCTTACTGAGCCCAGGGAAAGCATATCGTCTTTCTCTGAGGAAGTTAAAATCTCCCAGCATATTTATCCCCTACTCAGGAGACTGACTGCTTCCTCCCCTGTGTGATCTACACAAATTACACAAAGTGAGAGGGGCAAAAAAGGTATTATTAAACTTTGATACTGCCCACAGCTCTGCTAGCATAGAACTCGCTCTTATAGCGTGCTGCAGTGTACTTGACCACTGTCATCAAACTCAGACCAGACTGCTTGCTATTAAAAATAGTTCTGTTGAAAATGTATCTGTTCTTTCACCGCTGCGTGCAAAATTTTACCCTTGTTAATTTGTTCATTTTTTTGATTGTCCATAGATCCTTTACAAAGTGTTTATCTGTGTTATCTGTGTTTATCTGTAAGAATCTAACAGTCAATTATATTTCAGAAAAAATGAAAAAAGCTAGTACAGGTGAAGAACTTTATAGTAGTTAACTGATAAAATTTGTTACAAAAATGCTTTTTTGCAACTTTTTGTTTGTTGTCCTCTTTTGTGGACAAATTTTTGAAAGCTATCTGAATAGAAGGCCTTTAAATTTTTGCCTTGATGTACTGCCTTTCATAACTGGGACCTCAGAGTTGTATCATCTTTAATTAAATGTTCTCAACACCACCATAAGATGGCAAGGCATGACAGTGAATATATTGAATATTGGGTTTCCAAAATCCCGCTTCGTTGATCTAGCTCTCCTCTGGCTGTCGTTGACAATTACCATTCTCAGTGACTTGAATTAGAGCAGATGGAAGTCAAAACTGAATGTTTTTTGCAAATCTTGCTCTAAATTAAATCTTTAGCTCATGTGATGCACAGGCAATGGTCAGGGATGGAACTCAAGAATCCACATTCTGATCCTTCTGTTCTTACCTGCTTTCTTCTCTTTATGCAACCATTATTCGGTGGAATTGAAAGAAAAGAAAACACAGACCCAGTGAGAGCAAACAGAGAATTCCTTCCCCCTTCTGGAAGTACAGAAGTAAGAAAAATACAAAATACAGTGCTGAGAAATTCTGAGCCAGAAGCCAGAGGCTTCGTGCAGATGCTATGACAAAGGTAAATGGATCTTTTGGATGGAACCAAATGGAACCGTTCTTTGTAATGTGTTTATATTTAGCAGTGAGGGGTGGGGAGAGCGTTGGGGAGAGGGTTGCCTTCAGGCCATGTCCTTTCCTATCTCTGGATAAAGATCCCTGTGTAGTAAATCAGCTAGATTTTTGGCCTAAGCAGAATTTTTAATTACAGGAATTGCTTAGGAAAGTTGGATTTTATCCATTTGGGGAAAATGTAGCATTTCAGGAGCATATGAGGCATGTTTGAGACCACAGAGTTATAGTCTTGCATTGACCTGTTCATGGCAGTGAATCTCACGCTGTAAGACTGATGTCAGTAGGAAAGACTCACTGTGAAGTTCTACTGGGTGGCAACTTGCTGGGTCTATTCCTCTATGCCACAATTTTCTGTGTGTCCATTCAGCGGTAACCTTGTGCATACAGCAAAACATCTGGCAAGAAACTCTGTGCTTAGGTGGTAGAGTCATTGGTGGTGGTAGCGCCAGAGTTTCCTGTCTCTTATCCAGATGCAATATTAGTGAAAAACTTTTTGAGAGAGAAGTTGGAATGTGACACATGGCTGTGCATTTGGTATAAATTCAGTTATTGCCACTTTATTAATTAAAAAAAAAAGTAATCTGTTTCCTGGTGTTTTCCACTCATTTTAAGGACTCTAAACTTATGTTTCTACACCATAGTTATTAGTGCTTTGTTTACTGTACTGTTGTCCCGGTTTCGGCTGGGATAGAGTTAATTTTCTTCCTGGTAGCTGGTATAGTGCTGTGTTTTGGATTTAGTATGAGAATAATGTGATAACACACTGATGTTTTAGTTGCTGCTAAGCAGTGCTTACACTGGTCAAGGACTTTTCAGCTTCCCATGCTCTGCCGGGCGCACAGGAAGCTGGGAGGGGGCACAGCCAAACTGACCAAAGGGCTATTCCATACCATAGGGCGTCATGCTCAGTATAGAAACTGGGGGGAGTTGGCTGGGGGGCAGCGATTGCTGCTCGGGGACGGGCTGGGCATTGGTCAGCGGGTGGTGAGCAACTGCATTGTGCATCACTTGTTTTGTACATTCTTTTATCATTATTATTATTATTATTTTCTCTTCCTCTGCTGTCCTATTAAACTGTCTTTATCTCAACCCACAGGTTTTGCATTTTTTTTTCTGATTCTCTCCCCCATCCCACCAGGTGGGACGGTGAGCGAGCGGCTGCGTGGTACTTAGTTGCCGACTGGGGTTAAACCATGACAACTATAAATAACCTATGGCAACAATAACTATGTTTTTGAACAAAAAAAAATTAATAAATTATTCTTTAATAGTTTTTCAGCTCCTATCAGGGGGTTTCTTCTGCAGGCTCACAGTTTGGTCTATCTGTTTCCAGGAGGTGAGTGCACGTTGAGTTAGAGGCTGTTGTTATGTGCAGGGAGATGGGGTCTGGATTAACTAGTTAGCTGATTATAAGGCGAATTTGTCCGTTGCTTGCCATACAAGAAGTATGAATTCTGAAATGAAGTAGCTATAGCATCATCTGTGATTTTTCTTTTTTTTCCCTTCTTTTTCAGCTGAAAGTAAACAGTCCTGTAAGCATTCAGTGGTAAAGAGCTTTACACTGCTCAGCATCCGTGGTTTTCAGAGAAGTGCCGAAATTGACTTTGATGCTAATAAAATAAACTTGGACTGCTAGGAAATTGCGGGGGAAAAACAGACACATTATTTGCCTAAGTCCGCTCTTATAGCCTTTCAGGTTTTAAGTGTGGATCACTACATAGTGGTCCTGTGATCTGACCGGTAGGATGTGAAAGTTTGGTCAAGATTCTAAGCCAGCTGCGCTTGTCCTGGAGCTTTTAATGCTTGGCATTTCTCTGTATCAGGCACCGTGTGTCACATGAAAATAAGACTGTTTGTTTTGTTCTTACGGATAGTACAAAATCCTATCCGCTTTTTGTTTTGCAAAAAGAAATGTAACTAAAATGATGGTGAAGACGCTTTCAAAATTGCATTTAAATGAAGTTATTTTCTATGAAATACTGAAATTATGGAGAATGAAATGGTAAATATTTTGTTATGGTGCTTAAAAGCAATAAAGGGAATGGTACCAAAACAAAATCAAGAGAAGAAGCATCAAATCTACATTGGAGTAGATAATGTACTCTGGCCTGGGGTGTAGGACTGCTCCAGGAGGCTATATTTGGAACCTGATGGTCTCGATGACCTCGTTGTAGAGAGAATGCCGCAAAACGGAAAAAGCAGTATGGAGGGCAAGCTGATCTTACTTAGTCAGATATAAATACACAAAGATATAGTAGAGGAGCCAAATCTGTGTTTGGGGGAAATTAAAAGAAGGCCTTGTGAATGAAAAGGTATGATGCTTATCACTGGTCCTCCATGCCTACTGCGATGTTTCTTCACTGAAGGTGTGTATCCTTGTAATAGGTCTGCGTTGTCTTGTTAATGCAGCACCAGGAGGGAGTTAGATGCTCAGTGGAGATCAGACCTACTCTTGTTCTGAAAACAGTAGATTAGGAGTACTGGAGGAGAACTGAGGCCAAGGGCAGTCACCTCTTGAAATCTGCTATAAAACACAGCTAGCAGTGTGAGTGGGGGGGGGCAAGAAGGGGGATTGTTTTGCAAAACTGGCACTTGTATTATTTCCTTCTAGTTTTCTCAGCAGGGAGGTTTTCAACTTCCATCAGTTTTTCAATCATCTGAAGTACTGGCATGTGTACAGAGGGGTTTTTATTTCGTTTTTCCTGCCCTAAATTGCTTGTTCTGATGTATAATGATGCTGTAAAATGATTAGTAGCAATAATGCTTTCTTGAAAGATCCTGTAAACCTGGCTTTATTTAGAATACATCCATCATGGGTGACATTAGCATTCTCCAGCTCTGTCTGCAATATAGAATAATCTGCTGTGCAACGGCCCCAAGTTATCGGTATCATTATGGACAAAATACAAGCATCACCCTTTTTTGTACTCTACAACACAGAGCTTCCTAAATTGTGATTTGTAGGTCACTGAGAGTTCATGGAGAGCTAGCTGTTCCTGTACGATCAGCTCCTCCTCCTTATTTTCAGCAACAATACTACATACATAGAACTGTACTTATCTTAGATACTTTCTTAACATCACTACACAAGTAACTGCGATATATGTAGCACTGTCATCCGTAAGAGGGGTGACTGAAGGACTGTGAAAGAAGAAAAGGAACAGAATTGTTCCTAATGATACAACAGCTGGGTCCATTTAGGGGAAGCTTTCCCCTAAAAATGCACACCATGCTTAGAAAAAATACTAAAAGAGTTATTCTAATCCTAGTCGAAGATCAATCTCTTAATCTTTTTGACAGTGGAAACTGACTAATCATCTGAATAAAATTTAAAGCCGCTGAACCACTGGCAAGAGTAAGAACTGGGAATAATTTGGAGGGGTTTTGTTTGTTTTGGCTGTTCTCGATTGTCCAGAAAAGCTTCCCCTTCCCCTTCCATCATTCTTTTCCCTAGAACTATGGAAAAGAACTATGGCAAAAGGTTGTTCTGGTGTTAATTACAAATGCAACGGGTGGAAAACTCTTTGGGAGATAAAAATTGTGCAAGATTTTTTGGTCCTTTGGGTCTTTGAGGTCTCTCCTTTAGGGCAGTTTTTCATAACAAACAGGAGTCTGAAACCTTAGGCTTACTAGCCTGTGATCTGGTAGAGGCTCCTCCCACATTTGGGGAAAGAGTTTCCCGCTTGTAACATTTTTAATCTGTTCCTTAGGAGATGATGAATTTTGAATTGTCATTATCTCCCCCCGCAGAGCTTCATTTGATCTGAGCTGTCACGTAGAGATGCTTCTGGTAGAAAACCTGTTGCTGTGGTCCACCGAAGCCTGGCTGCAGCACAAGTGGAGCTGTCTGACCTAGCTCATATAGTGAGGGCATGGCGTCACTGATTTCATCGCTGAGAGAGTTTCTTAAATGCCCTTGGGTCTTGAAGAATTTGTACAGACTGTATTTTTTGTTTCTTCACAACACTGTTACCTTAGTTCAGGTATGCTGAACACAATTCCTGTTTGCAGCAGGGATGCAGCCTCTGAGTTTCATTAAGACAGCTGGTTAATGGCAGAAGCTTTATTTTCTACTTTGGTGTTTAGGGACTATTTGGTTGGCCTTGTTGCCTCACGTAGCGAAGGCATGTTTGTATACATGAGTTTGTGGTAAGTTTAAATATAACTGTCAAGTAACTATTAAGAATGCAAGTTATCAAGCGATAAAGAGGAGGCATGCTTTACTAGCTAAAAATTATGTTGTACCTTAAGCACAACTTTATCAATCTTAAAGTGACTGTGAGCCATGTAAAATCTCACCAGCATCGTCATCTATTTAACGTTAATGGCACTAGTAGGTACTGAGATGATCTGGTTTCAGTGTTTGGTAAGAACATGAAGGAAGCGATTGAGCGTTCTGAGCTACAGACCGTGTGGGACAGCGTGCTGTGGGCTGGCTGATTCTTAGTAAATTATGGTCCTATTCAGTACTAGGTACAGGGAGAAACAAAACTTAAATTCAGGCCTGCTTGGAAAGTTTTCTGAACTCAGAATCATTTTTAGAAGATTTATGAGAGTTCTAGTTTTGGAAGGAGAATGTGCTGCAGATATCTTAAGGGAATGGCTAACAGCTTGTAACAAATCTCTACAGAGTGAGTGCTCATTTGACCTAGGCAATAGAAAAAGGCTACGGACAACTTTAGGGTATTCATTAACCGTTTTGCTTTCACAGACTGGGTGATGCATTTCTTTCAGGGTTGAATCCGCATAACTCTGAATCTATCTACTCAGCAAACTAGTTGCAGCAATCAAGTTTTAAAATACGGCCGTATGAGGGAGAGATGAAGATTAACCTACATAAGTCTGTAAATGTTCAACCTCTCCTTAGCCCCAAGAACTGAAGCATTGATTAGCCTCTTGTACCCTTAGGAAACAAGTAAAGAGCACCTACTTCTGCAAGTATGTGCAGAGCATAGAATTTATGTTCTTATAGAGGCTGAAATCCTATTTCCAAATAGGTAGATGAGTCTGCTGAGACATGCATAACGGAGCACGGAATTAGCAGGAACACAGGTGAGCAGAGATGCTCTGAACTCTTGTGCAATTACAGCCAGCAAGATTTGTTTCTTTAGAGAGCAGAAAGATGACTACGATTACTGAGGGAGATTGTATCACTTCATAGTTAATGTAATGTTTCTGATAGCTCATGTACACGTATTACAGTGTCTGTTGTAATTGAGAATAGATGGTGCAAGTTGTAATGGATTTAGATCGTGCTTTATTCAAGCTGGTGTGTAGTAATGATGTTATTTTATCTTATTCCAGACTGACTTAATATATTAAATGAACCCCAGTTTTTCAAAAAGCCACATCCCCCTTGGTTTATATCTGTCTTTTTTGACTGCTAGGAACGAGAAATACATTAACAGCACGTGGCAAACACTCCGTATCTATTACAACAGACATTTTGCATTTGAAATGTGCTAGCAAGCTTTAGGCTTAGAGTACTGCTGTGTCTCCCAGTAAGAGCAGAAAGTAGTTGTTGATACCTGCTTCATGTTCACCTGTTCCAGAAAGAAGCTGGAGATACAACTGTAGATGGTGGAGTAAGTTCTCCACTTTTTGCTACTGCTTGTCATCCTTTATACCTGCACAATTTGTGGAAAGAGCAGATGGAAAATCTTGAATGGGAATAGTAGGTGTTCGCAAAGCATGAATGACGCATATTGCAGTGCTGAGAAGTCATGTTTTTTCTGTTTGTTTTCCTCATTTTCATTCAAACAAGTAGATGATGACATTGCAATTTATTTCTCTCTGTCCATCTCTAACATGGATTGATCTCAAAGTGTGTTTTGCAAAGGTGGATCTGTAGCTCTGCTGTAGGGCAGAGGAGAAGAAATTGCAAAGTATATATTGTAAGTCCCCTTCATAATAGGAAATAGTGGAAACAGGTTTCAAAAAATGCAGATAGGCACCTAATGGAGCTTTTTAAATTACTTCAAAAAATACGTCAGATAACTTCAGATCTCCCATTGAAAGTATGCAGGAGTTGGACAATTTAACTCGCATGGTGTCCTTGTAAATGGTGTAAAGATGTGTAATTACAGACATCGAAATATCTTTGTAAATTTGGCTGTAGGTCTCTCAAATTTATTACTGATGTGGTTTAATTTTATGTTGTTCTTTTCTTGCCAGAGTAAATACCATCCCAGGTTTTTGGAAGGAGACTAGAAAATAGCTCAAGTTGAGTATTTCTAAGATGTCTTAGTGAATTTACTACATCTTTTCTTAGATACTTGAACCTTTTTCTTTTCTCCACTGCTAAGGCCCTTTTTACAGTTACTGTCAGCATTCCCAGTTGAACTGAATAATTTACCCTTTTAAACTGACAGCAGCTGTCATTATGAAAATTGCAGGGCCAAGTTTGACAGTATTCACACAATGGAGGAACTTAAACTTTTAACAGGCTTCGAGAAAGCCCAGACTTTTCAGCACATCTTGTCAGTCAGTACCTGAGCTCATCTCTTCCTTGTGAAAAGTTGGCAGATTAGAAGATTATATCTGACAGATCTGAAACAGCACTGATGACATCCTCCAACAATAATATCTCTGCGAGGGGTGGGGAGAAGAGGGGAAAATGGTATAATGAAAAAATTGTTGTTAAAAATTGGGTAAGCACTTTACAAATTGAAGGATGCTCGGTGTTGGTGGCTATCTGTTTATAATTCATCCCTCTTGCGTGGGCTACATATTCACAGTTCTTAATTATCCAGAGATGTACTGCTCTGTTTCTGCAAAAGAATGTTTCTCAGGTTTTAAGGCTTCTTGTAGTTGAAGAAGTTGTGTCCTTTCGTACTCATTAGTAGCTCGTATTTTGACATTAAGGATTAATGATGGCACATGTCTAAGGCAAGTGTAACACAGCAGTAGGTACGTCTGGCATTTTTGAATTGTCTGACACTGTAAATAGTTGCTTAGCAAGTGAAGTCTTTACACTGGCACAGTATGTGCAGCTGCAGTGCCTGGCCATCCTGGTGGTTGTGCTTCGTTTTTTTTCCCCTTTTGGTGGGGTTAGTGTCACAAATACTCTTTTCTGCTAGGGTTTATTGAATTGGTTTACTGAAGATCATGGAGTTGTTTGTTTATGTCTGTCATGAGGGTGGGGCGAGGACGAGGACTAAATAAACCACCATAGGTGGTTTCTACTCTCTGCTGTTCCTGTGTTTTCCAGTCTAAAATACAAAACATGGCCTGAACTGAGGAATACAGTGCAAGTGAAAGTAAGAGGCACAAATTGCATTAGCGTTCTTGTCAGCATCTTTAAAGTTTATCCTTTACTGTGTCATCTTGTTTCTTTTAGTCTATCTTTAGCCTTGCTTCCCTTTCTGAGCCAGCAGAAGTGCTTTTTTGTTATCACTGCTTACTGTTTAAGACCACATCAGGAAAAAAACCCACATTTTCTGACCATGTTCATGCTGAGGAATGAAGAGACTGCCATTTAGAAATGTGACAAATATTTGTGCCTTGTCTTGCCATATTCCTTTAGTAATTCCCTTTCTAACAAATCCAGTACTACCTCTCATTGTTTTACTGCCATGCCCAGTATCATCCCTCTCAAACTCAACAGTGATAGAAGAAATCATTAAGGGCTGTTAATGTTAAGGATGTTCCATGTTGGACTCCCTTTTTGTTATTTCAGAGCTTAAAGAAAAAATAGATTGTACGGGTTCCAAGTGGTGTAAGCCATATTTGAAAGCATAGAACACTACTGTACAAACAGTGTCTATTGGACCCACGCTAAGAAGTGCACCTGAGCTCATTTTGAGATCCTCAAATGTTGTACAGGAAAAGGCACCTTATTTAAAATCCATTAGCCCATGTTCTGTTTTGAGATATGGCAGTCATCAGGAAGCAGTATATACATCTCCTGAAACCTCAAAATGCCACTGCAACTCAGCTGCTCCCACATACTAGCAGCAGGCTAAAATAACTATCCATACTGTTTCAATGGCAGTAACTAGTATCTTAGAAGGTGGAGCCAAGGCTTTCTCTACTGCCAAGATGGAGTGAGATAGAGATGTTGACTCTGCGTTGTTCTGTTTGTGCAAGTCTCTGTTCACTCTGTTTTGTTCTGTACCTAGCACACCACAGACTGACTTAAATCCACACCTCCATCCCCAAGAACTACGAGCGCATACTCCAATAGCTGGCATTCTCTGCAGGCTATGAGTGTTTGTTGCAAGGACGGGTTAGAATTAGGTGTTTTGTTTGTTTTGCTTGTGAAATAAATTCATCTCTTTCAACCGAACATAAACCAAATATGTTTTATTTTTATGGAGCAAACTTTCAAAAAAAAGAAAAACATCCACCTAATCAGACTGGTGTTCTCATATAATATAAATACTGAAATTAACGGATTGTAAATGCTAAAACCAAATTATTTCATCCCAACAAAACCAAATGCATGGATATTCTAAGAATGAAATGGGAAACCTCAAACAAAACACTTTGACTTATGAAGTTGCTCTGCCAGTACAGATACATTTCCATGAAATGTTTTCAATTTTAATGAAATTGTACATTCTGACAGAAGACTGTTCCCTGAAATGTGTGCTCATCCTCACTCAGTAGCGAAGGCTCTTAAGAGCCAGGATTGGGATATTTTTAGTATTTTTCTTTCAAGTGCATAGTGTAAAACACAAATGCTACCTTCAGTTTAGCAGCTCCAGATAAAAGCAAGGTCCTTTCATTAATTAAGAGAAGGAAAAAGGTTACTGAATCTGCCCAAGGTCTATGTGCTCTGTATCAGGCACTAATGAAACCAGTTATGCTGATGATTTGGCTGACTATCTCCATAGTTACCTTTTTCCCCCATGAGACAGAAGAAACTGCCTGATCATATCATGGCTGCTTCCCCTGACCATCAACCTTCATCTCATTGGGTGAATGGAAGAGGAAGGTTTCTCATTCTCCAAAATGTTGCTAATGTATCAATTGTTTTTCTCAATTTTATTCTTAAAAAAAAAAAATCCATATTCAGTGCAGAATGGTTATAAAGTGCAAAACTTGGGCTATTTATGCACATTTTAAAGTCAGCGACGTTATGTGGCTGCCTTTCCTTTAAGAGAAATTGAAAAGAGAATTACAAGGAGTAGAACATCCTGCTGAGCTTGCTGAGGCTGTGGTTTAGGTTGTTTGGGTTTGCTGTGTGTGTTTCCCCTCACCCCCCTTTACAGATGTCAATAATGGGGTGACTCGTTACAGACAGACCAAGCGGTAAGAGGACTGAAACCCACAGGATTTAGATAGTCTCACTGTATCTGATGTTTGACCCAGTGGGCAGAGCACAAAACTGGGACACAGCAGATACCAGTTGTATTCCCAGCTCAGGTTGGATTTTGCTTGATCAGATGATTTCATCTTCTCCTATTTCTTTCTTTGTAAACTAGTAATAAGACTTTCCTGTTGTAAAAGTGTTAAGGGGGTAACGAATGCTGATATCGGGTGCTTGGGTACAATATTGATGAGGGCCAAAAAGTTCCCTCCTTTGATAGGCTCTGCTTTTCAGTTGTGGGTCCAGACAACTGCATGGTGCAGAGCATCAGCCCTTGCTAGTGTCATTGTGGTAAATCTTCAGTATTTCATACATTCAGGTGAGAAGCATCATGTAACAGATCCTGGTTTCAGATCCTATAAAAGCATCCCCCTAAGGAGGGTAGCTGGAAGGGTGATTTCACTGTCCTGAAGATCACTGAGGAAGAATTTGTAACGAGGACGGTTGTTTTGGTGTTCGTATCTATTTGGGATTTACTGTACCCAGAAAACACGGCTATCATGGTAGTATTTGGACAGACTGGTGAGCAGAATAGCTAGAGTCTGGCTGGGGACAGGTTGAGCAAGCGTGCTTCCAATAAATCGATTAGTATGGACAGAATCGGAAGCAGGTAACTCTTACCTACTACCACCACTGTAAATTGGCAGCTGTTAGGAACAATCCATGTTGCTGTCATGAAGTGATGAGGGTGCTCAGCACATTGCAGGAGGTATTCATTATCCAACTGCACTGGACTTGAAGTGATTAAACTCATGTTATGTATTTTAGAAGTATTGTAGCAATTCGAATGGTGCTCTCTTGGATAATTGTGTTTGTTTCTTTATGTTAAATTTACGAACACTTTTATGCCTTCTCCCCATGTGCTTGCAGATTTTAGATGGTAAATTGCAAAATAACCCTGATTGCTCTTTCAAAACTCCTTTCAGCATGCTGTCTAGAAAAAAGTCTAAAATGGCATTTGGACAGTGCTTGGAGCTGACAGTTAATCGTGCAGACTGCTGCTGCTTCACCAATATTCATGTTTTCCATCTTCTTCAGTCTAATCATTAGCTTGAAAAAAGTCTCTTTGTCAGGAGCCTTCATTTGCGTTGGGGCATTACCAAAAGGTACCTTGATCATCTTATAACTGCTGTTGCAGTATACGTGGTCATTGGCTAAGTGCTGCAAAATTGTTCACTTTTTTTTATAAAGAATCCCAAAAATATGTCTGATCTATTTCTGTAGGTTAAGTCAAGTGAAGGCTGCACCGTCTTGTTGCTGTAATCACTGCATTATGGTCTGCCTGTCCATCTCGAGTTACAAAGAGAAAATGTTCTCTTCAGAATGCTACCAGTGAATTGTACAATATGACAGTCCCTTTGGCCCTCTGAGTGATGAATGGCTCTACTTAGACTGTATTGTATTTGGTTTAATTTCAGTGGACACACATGATTCATTCTATTTTGTGCTGCAGAGTCCCTGCAGCGCATAAGGTATCTGAGAGTTTCATTTTGGCAAGTTGGTAATTGCCTGCCCTCAGTATGTTTACTGTACTGTTGGTCCGCGTCAGTTTGTGGGGAGAGGGAAGGTTGGGGAGGAAATCATGAGCGTGACTGAAATGAAAATGTAGGATAGGAAAAAAAAATGGGGACAGAGTTTCAAATAATTCACACCATTGATGAGGCCAGTAAGGAGCTCCAGAAACTAGCAGTCACCCAACATTGCTAGCTCTAGTGCTGGGTGCTGAATTCTTTTAAAAGTCTAGCCTCTAGGACTTTGCTGGAGTTACTTCATTTGAATGTTTAGGGGTTTCTTCTGGGTTTTTTACTTCGTGTGTATGTTGTAGGGTTTTGTTGTTGTTGTTGTTTTTAAATCAGGTCATGTTTGGTGACCCAGAAATATTACTTCCCCTGTCACCCTTCTTCTGTCCCTCCCCTCTCCGGCCAAAGCCCCCGATTTGTTTTATTTTTCTCCCCTTGCTGTCTGGTAGGCTGACTCCAGATGCTTATATTTCCACTTCTGCTTGGCTGACAGGGTAAACCCAAATATGTAGTAGTTTACATGTGTAAAGCTAATATGGTGACAAGAAATCAATCTTGGTAATAAAATTAGCTGGGTCTTTCGCTTACTCTTTTGCACAACTGAAGACCGTATCATCTGCATTAGGGCAGTTTTACGGCCTAATTTTTTAATGGAGTGTAAACCAGCATTAATCATGTGGGGAGCGGGGAAGATACCAAGCATAAATCCCCTGAACCTCGAATGGTTTTCTGTGCATCTAACCACATAGAGATTATGAAACGCTGACAAATTAAAAGGAATTTTGTACTGGACTTGTCAGTCAGCTCAAAGAACAGGATGCTCTCCTTGCATTATTCAGTAAAAATATCATGAAGGGAGAAGAGTTAAATGTCTGAAGGTCTACTGGCTCAGCACTCCTGTAAGAACATTCATATGATTATGTGATGTTTTGGGGCACATCTGCTAATCATATCTCCCGTAAGACTGTGCTCGGTGGTTTTTTGTTGTTTTTAATACAATGTGCCTTGCTTGCATATCAAAATGAAGTCATCACTTGATGACTTTCACAGTGTTAAAAGCTGGAGAGGAATTACAGCAGGGAATCTGACGTTGAGTTGGCTGCAGTGAAAGAATGCTGTCCTGTACTAGAAGTCAGAGTCATGCAGAGAAGGCAGAAGGAACAGTTACGATTGGCTTGTTAGATTAGGAGTTTAAAAGGTCTGAAAAGGAAAAGCATAATATTGGGCTACTTTTACTTGATGATGTTGGCAACCTTCCCTTTACTTGAATGGGTATAAAGTTGGACGCATTTATTCATCCTGGTATGATTTATGGGATACAGTAAGCTGTGTGATGGCCTCACTTCACTACTGACTCATCTGCTGACACTGAGAAATCCTTTTGCGCACTTAAAGCATAGGTGATAATTCTTACCTACTTCATAAAGTAATCCAGAGACTTAATTCAGTTATGGCTGACCAGTGCTGCTGAAGGGTGGTTTCATATGTAGAGGAAGGTAGAAAAAGATGTTCTCATGAGTTTTCCATTATTTCTGATCTCAAATGGGCAAGGCTTTTGCAGTGTTTTGAAAATTTCTGTTGTTAGTATGTGCTTTTGATCTTCATTTGCCAAAGTATGTTTTTTACAGTTTCTCCTCTTTTGTGATTGCTGCCACATGTCGTGGGGGTTGACGATTGAAGAACAGAATCCCTCTCTTTTTATTCCACCTTGCACGTACTTGAAGATTTTGTGTGTGTGGTTTGTATTTGATTTCTCTCTCTGAGTACACATGGCTCCAGGTTTGCTTGGGCTAACTCTCCCTTCTGGACAGAAAAAAAAAAAATTCATTCCAAAATAGACTATGACCCATTTTTCTCATTTAAAAAAAACCCACTTAATTTCAGGGGCTCTGTTTCATCTCATGTTTGCACACTCTCTTTCTGCCTGTTCAGTGTCTTGCATTAGACCTAAATTACTCATTGGGCTCCTTTTCCATGGTGAACTTAATGGACACAAGTGAATAGCATGGAAGGAAAGCGAGCCCTGATTTTTCTTCTCTGTTAGAGTTTAGCCACTACGGCAGACAGCTTACTTCTGAGCCAGGGCATGAAACGTGTGTGTTCTGGGGCCAATTAAGCATTTTCCATCTAACGTGGGGATTTTTGTTAATTTTTGAAGTGTCCTATTTTCACAGAAAACTAAGGTTAAAAATAACTCCTCTGAGGAAGTAAAATGATGAATGGAAGAACTTCTTGACAAATCTTTCTGCATATGTGTAGGGTTTACTGTTAGAGAAATTTTGACAAAAGTCAAAACAATACGCAGAAGGGGTAAAGAACTAGGTGCCTGCAGGATCTCTATTTTGAATATGCTATATTTTGCCTTTGGCTATGTTATGAATTGGATGTCAGTTGTCGACCAATATAAGCTTTTAATAGTTAAATGCTGCCTTTGTCTGTGGGGACAGAAATGAACTTCTTAAATCAAGAGGGTAATTAATTTTCCTGACAAGCTTTCAAAATGCTCGATTGAGATTTTAGCCCTCATATATATATGACTTGACAGTTTGCATTTGCCTTCTCCCACCCCCTCGTGAAAACTGCATGCCTTGCTGAATCGTATTGTTAACACGTACAAATCCCCGTAACACCAAGAAACGAGATTGTGGTTTAATGTGTAATAAAATCTTTGGAAACTGCTCCTTCAAATGCTTCCAGAGCTTGGAAATGCATCTCTTTATATCTGCTTTACGCATGAAGTTTCAAAATCTCGCTGGAAAAGGTCCTTTATTCTAAAACCTGTCACTAAGCTCTGAAGCCAAGGAAATTGCATAATGTTTTTGATGTGATGGTGACAATGTTTACAGTCGGAAGCAGTGGGAGAAATGGAGGCCCTGGACAGTAACTGCAGTGTTGGCCCTTTGCTCCTGCTGTCTGCTCACTGGGTGACTTCGTAGCTCGATGTCTCTCCTCCTTCCTGTAATAACTCCTAAAACATGACTTCAGTGATGGTTCCTTTGCAGTACTCCTAGCCCTCGGGCAAGCTACCCATCTGTAAGCCTACAGTTCTCAAGTACGGCCATGTGTTTGGGGGTTAACTTGAAAGCCAGTAAAACAGTGCGATTGTGTATCAGCAGAAAATCTGGCGCTGAGGATTTTTTGGCTGAATGCTTCTGTTTTGTCATGTATAGTTCCCCTTGAGCCAAATTAATTCACTGACTAATAAATTTATGTGAAAATTGAGACTGAGAAATCTAAAAGTTTTGTTTCTAGTTCTGCCATTGCCCTTCTGTGTTAACTTGTAGGAAATTACTTACCTTCTGCGTGCAAAATATATCCATTTAGGAAAGGTCAGTGGATCACCCTCTGGCTCAGTTTACTGAGCCTCATTACTCTGTTAAAGGTCTGGGATTGTTTAGCCAAACTGACTGTTGAATATCAATGTTGATTTCCATTCTTGCAACCCATCTTATTATAAAACTATTCTCAGGACCATAATGGCATAATATGGGCTGAATGCAATAAAGATGGTACCGTTTTTTAATAATTGGGTTCAGAATAGTTGGGAGCCAAGTTACATTAGGTATATTGTAAAATAGCCTAATAAAAGTGACTTATTTAATTAGAGTAGGAAGTAATTAGGTTGTTCAATTTAGGGAGGGAAATCTTACTACAAAATAAATTGTTATTTTTATGTTTCATTATTCATGAAACATATGACAGCAGTTTTTCATGAAGGTAAAAAAAAAGGCATGTCAAAATATGCTATGCAGAAGTACGAGGAAAAAGTGATCAGGATGTTACAATAAAATAGGGACTTCTGTGAAGTAGAAACTTTCTGGGTCCTATAGAAAATGTCAGGAGGAAGAGATTTCTACAGAAATCTGATCGCAGTGCTGCCTTCCCACAACACTCGCAGTAACTCTAGCTTTGATTCTAGGAAAGCAGCATGTGAGTTCTGAATACAATCGGGCAAGTGTCTTAATTATAGATATGAGATGTGACATGGGGACGTCAGCTTTAGATATGGCAGGTGCTTTACGGTACTATGTAATGTAGTACCCTGCCTGCCTCAGTAAAGAGAGATTCATGGGAGGGGGCAGGAGCGTGTCATGGGTCACTGAAGTAGATGATCTTTTCAATTGCAGGTATTTTACAGCATGCATATGCATCTTGAAAGATCAGTATAGAGACAGGATTTTTGTGTTGGACTGTGCTAGTACCCTCTGAATGGTGGCCACTGATTTTCTTTTGTATTGGAGGAATGACTAAGATTTATGGTAGGCAGCTTCAGGCAGGTGCCATCCTGTTTGTTAGCCTGCATGGATATCTGTAACAGCTCCTGCTGTAGTTACAACTACTGTAAAACCACAAGAGTCAATATTCTGTCACCTGTGCCAACCACTAAGGTTCACATCTCACTATTTATAGAAATTGCATCACTGTACATGTGGGCCTTTGTCAAGGCGAGGCTCTTTTGATCTGAGAGCATTGCTGAGGGAGCTAAAGCAGTCAAGTGACTAGAATTGTAAAACAGAATCAGGGCTTTGATCATTGACTTGCTGTGTAATTGTGTCACTTATCTCCCTTGTGCTAAAGGTGCCTACTTTTGAAATCCAAGAATTGGTATGCACAATTGCCAGGCAGAATTGTAAGTCTAAACAAAACTAAAAGTCACTAGAACATAACTGCTGCCTTCTTCTGCACATTAAAAATGCAATTGAGTGCTGCAAGGAGCAGGTAATATGATTTTATCTGTAGTCTCAAATGAAGGCCTCGTATCCGAAGAGCACTTAGCATAGCAGTGGTTTGAATTCTAAAACTAAGCTGTCTTGCAGAGCGAACCTTAAGCTCCTGGCTTAGCACACACTGTCCAGATGGCACTGTACAGCGCTCAAAATATGCAGCTACTAACTGGTTAACTTAATTTATTATCTTTCTCCAGAGGGCTCCGGTTTCAATGTCCCGCAAGGCGACCAAAGTTACGTTTCCAATATCTGAGTTTGCCAAAAGGAGAACCTAGGATTTAATGCAGCCTGGCACTGACTTCACAGTGGCCAGGCCAGATTCTGAGACTACTGAAGTTTAGTTTTGTTGTCTTGTCTTGTCTTTCCCAACAGCAGTGGGAACTTACATAATTGCCAGAGATGAAATCACTTGGTGAAGTGATTCTTCTGTCAGCTAATCAGTAGATCTGTAAATTAAGTTACTTTATGATTTGTGATAGAGTGCTTGCACCAAGCACTGTTTTTATCCACATGGCTGGAAGTGCAGCTAATAGTGTGTTAGGGCCAAACCATATATTACCGCAGTGACATTTTCCTCATAACCGTTTGAAAGAAGTTCTGTTCTGAGGGAGGATTTGATGGGCTGGCATGACGCAAATGAGGTTGAAATTAATTATCACCAAGTGGTGGTTGTGTTCGTATATTTTACACCTGGGCACTCCTGCACAAAGGGCACTTGAGGGTCATGCTTGGAATGGCTTCCTGTGCTTCACCAGGTGAGTTTTAATGGCCTTTTCAGCACAGTAAATGTCAGTAACGTAGCTCAAAACCATGATTATAGTAGAGTAAATATGGAAGAGAAATGTATGACTTCTCCCCTTCAGTTCCACTAGCTAATACCTCAGAATTATCTATGCCTTTATTGTCAGTTTTCATTACCTTTCCTCCCTCCCCCATACACTGATAAGTAATACTGTAGTCATCATAACAAAATGACTCAGGTTAATTTTAGATTAATAGTACCATTTTACTGCCTAGGACACTTATGTAGACTACATACCTTGCTTTTATTTATTCCTCTTCTGTCCATTTTCATTCTAAGCCTGTGGCTGTTTAATCTCTCAGATTTTTAAGGAAATAAATTGTATGGGACAGTCCATGTGTACTGCATTTGGTAGCAAGGAGCTACATTTTCAGTGAGGGACTCTAGAACTTATTGTTAGACTAACAGATAAAATGAGATTATTTTGAAAGAGTAGTTGAGTCTTGATGCTTCTAGTGCACGTTGCTGAGAATGTCTTCGGGGTGGGCAGAATGACTCAAATCTCTTTGCTAAAAGGTGTGGTATATTTAGGGGCCACGTGCCGCCTTAGTAATGTGTGAGTCGTCACAGTCAAGCTGATTTGGATCATATGTATCTAATTAAAGGAAACTTAACAGCCATGTGACTATCAGAAACTGATGGTTTGAAAAGATCGTGAGCGCTGTGACTGTTTAGCTTTTTTACTCTGGAATTTCACTGCTGTTGCTGCTGTGAATGTTGCTGATACCAGTAATACCATAGTCCTGTTGTTTGAAGGGTTGCTGGAATTCCAACAGAAGTAGATTTAGTCGATGAGGATTAAGCCTCAGTGATACTAATTGATAAGTTTCCCATAGCAATGAGGCATTCTAGCATAGGGGACGTTCCGACACTGTTGGCTGGAGGTTTTACTTCATGACTGAACTAAAAACTCCGAGCAGACAGTGATCAAAACCTGAGTCTGCCTCCTGGTAGCTAACCTAAAAGGCAGGGAGGGGGGATTAGAAGCAGGCAGTGTTAGTTCTCATTTTTTGGTGTCAAAGCACTAGTGAAAGCAGCGCTGTGTTCCCAAGAGGCGTTTCTGCCTGGAATCTCAAATTTGAGGCTTCTCTTTCTTGGAGTTCTCTCTGCTTCCCATTTCCATATGATCAGTCGAAATGATGCCTCTCTCATTGGATGGCCTTTCAACTCAATGTAAGGTGGTGGGGTTTTTTCTGACACAAGGCAGCAAGTTTCTTTAGGTGATTGGTAGTATATTGTGAAAATACCGTTGTGGTTCCTCTCTCAGGTCATCATAGAAAGAACATAGAGAGCTAAGGTTGCTTCTTGGAATACCGGTGAATGAGATGAGGTGTAGAGTATTATTTTCTTGTCCTAGTGATGAATTCTTAACATGCACTGTGAAGCAAATGATGCATGTATTTTTCTATGAATTCCAGATGTAACCTTACCTGTGTCATGGTTCTGACACTTGCCATTTTGCAGGGAGGAAAGACATGATTTGTAATTAGCCATACAGCGTGGACACCTGCTGGCATGTAAAGACCTTTAGGAGAAACACAGTTTTGTTCATAGTTTACTTTTATGCATGTTGCAGATGAATTGATATAAATTGCTTAGATTTACATGTGATTGGTGAATATCAGGGTGTTATGTATATAAAACTGAAATATGTGGTGGTGTTCTTAGTTTTTGTGTTACTCGTTCTTAGAAACATTGAAAACCTTTTGTCTACAAGGGCTGAAACAAGTTCAGATCTTTTTTTGCTCAAAGTAGCAGGTGTTTTCTTGTTCCTCTGTTAGAGGAAAATTAAATTTGAAACAGCAGAATTTCCCTGGAAGGGAAATTCCATCTTCTGGGGGCAGCTCTAATACTGGCAGGTATGTGTTTTCGTGTATTTTCTGGTCTATTTTTTACCTTCTGACTCATGTCTTTTATCTTGAATATAGCTGGTCTGGGTCAAGGAATCAGCTTTCTGATCTGTCCATATAATACCTATAGATCCTGATGTGCAAATGGAGGCTGAGACACTGATGAAATGTAACTGGTAAATAAGCAGTGCAGGTGTTACAAGTGCTGAGCTAGACTCACGTGAAATGACTGATGTAAACGAATTTGACTAGCTTCTAACTGAAGAAAGGCTTCACTCCACATTTTTGATTATTCAAAGTGGTCTGTTACACAGTGAGGCAAAACAGCAAGCAGATTATTCATAAGATAAATATTAAGTCTGTAGACATAAACCTCTGTAGATGTAAACCGGCTAAGTTCCTCATACAAGGTAGACTTGAAATTCTTTACAGCGCAAATAGATCGAGTTTGATAGAAAGGTCAGTTGTCAGGATTTTGTATTGTTCCTAAGTGAGCAGTTATTTTACTACTTAGATTTTCTGTGTACTCATGATTTACATTGTTAACGTTGTAGGGAAAGTAGGAATGGTCAAGCTGTGAATAGAAGCAGCTGGTGGGCTGGGGAGAAGCAGTAAGAAAAAAGTAATGAAAGAATTAGGTAGGAAAGAAGAGACAGATGATGATGCAAAGTTAAAGAAGTTGTGTCAGCTCTGTTAAATTCTGAGTTATACCCAGTTCTGTTCCATTCTGTCAGCTCATGCTATTGTGATTAGGGAGCCAAAGGAAAATCTAGGAGTGTGACTGAGACTTTTGCCTTCTCTCCTGTTGTTCTCTCACTGCAGTTAGAGCCTCCATCACCTTACCCTTCAGTGCCAGGTCTGGAGCTTTTACAACAGGCCTCTGAGCAGCTTGAGTTTCCGACCTTGTCTCCCTCATTTCACAAAGATCATGACTTTCCTGGAATCTCTACAACAAGCAGACTTTAAGGGGGCAGCGTTGCCAAACAGATTGTTGCTTCCGTGCCCCTTTAAAAGAAATCTCTTATTTCTGTATGCAAAGGCATACCTAGATCATGGTGTGCAAATCTTTTCTAACCAGTTTTCTCAAGTGTGCATTTAGCAAATCAAGGCATGGATGAGCCCTGCTGTTCTCACATATTCTATTCCCTAGCCACCTCTAATGTTTTCCTCAGCATACAATAGCAGCAATACTATCTTTCCTACCGATATCTCCATTTCTTCTTGATAAGTATCGTCCAAAAATATTCCCACTTCTGTGGATTGTTACTATTCCCCAGTGGCAGACTCCCTCTGCACAGTTTTTAATGTAAAGAATTGGATGATTAAATATTTGACAAGCGCATTCAGCACTGAAATACTAATAAATTGCATTATCTCTTGGGGCGGAGGGTTATTTTTTTTTGTCATTTTAACAGCAGAATAGAGTAATGATGCTTTTGGAGGTGTGTGGGCAGAAAAGGTTACAATTTTGCTGCATGTAAATGCAAGCAAGTCCTCCTTTCTTTTCAGTAAGACTTTAATGTAATTTGCAGCCGTTGTTAACTTGTCGTACTCCCCCTTCCCCCCAAAAATACCCTCAGTGGTTTAAAAATTCAGTGTGTGTATATTAGCCTCATGCTTTTAAAATTAAAATTTTTATCATTGAGCAAGCTTGAATTCCAGGTTCATTATGGCAAGAAAAATAAACCTTTAAATTGATACTAAAAGAATCTCTGGTCCCGCTCTCTAGTTTCTGACAGAAATTAACTTAATTTGGAATTCAAAGTATAAGTCTACTTTCTCCACTGCTGTTCTTCTCGTGTGACTGCTGTGTTCCTTCTTCTGGTCTGGTTTTGTGCTACTCCCATCCCTATGGTTATCTGAACGCCTGACGTGTGGTGCAGAAGAGAATTAGTGCTCTCTTACTTAATGGATGCAGCCCAGCAGAACTAAGATAGCTATGTAGGCATGTGTGATTCAAGGAGAAAGCATATATGTTCTGATTATGAAGCAGCTGAGCTTCCGTGTAGTTTACTCTTCAGAGACTGGATTAGCTGTTGTCCCATACCTCTGTCCCTGTTTCTGCCAGTGCCAAGTGAAGCTGAAATGTAATCACTTGACTTGGAAGCCTCAGTCCGCCTTCGCCCTGCTGTGAGTGAGTCAAAGTGCAAATTAAGGGTCAATCTGTCATTAAGGTGTCAGTCAGCTGGGTTCTGTTTGAAATTGCTATTGACTCCTTCTGTGACCTTGAGAAATTCATTTAGTTTATCGGGTTTTCACATTTGCAAAACAGAGCAGTACTTCATTAGGATGCCAAGTTAGCTAGTCTGTATGAATTTGAGAGCTTTGCCTTATACTGAATCACACCAACGGTCTCTGATGTGCTATCATACAAAACTACACTCAAGCTTCAGAACTATGAACTTAACTATCCCTTTGTGAGGGCACGGAGGTCAGGCTGTATAGAATTAAGATGCAGAATTGGAGTCTAAAAATAGGAAGATAAGAGTGCCAGAAATGAATATGCATTATTGATGGGATGGTGTTCATGTCGTCGTGGCAGGCATGATACACTAAACTGGGCTGTTCAGTTGCATCTCTGAGCATTAATGCATTAGCTGTAATCAGAGTTGTTTCCATCAAAACGCTGTTGCTTGTGTCCACAAGCCTAACAATCATCCCCTATCTGTTAACAGCCTGAGCCCATTCCAGAAGTACAGCAGCAGCAAGCAGGCCGCCTGATCTGGGATGTGTTTGCTGCACAGATGCCTGGGAGATAGCCCAATTTAATTTGCTTCTAAGATCCAGCAGAATAAAAGGAATTCCTTCTGGTAGTCTGGTTCTCTAATGTTATGAGAACTGGAAGAAGCTGGTCATCTAGCTAGTGTTTCACGGCTGCCAAGTAGCCAAGAGAGAGGTCAGAATTACTTAGTGAGGGTAATATTCTTAAAGGTGGGGGAAAAATGAGTAGATTTTTCTAATATTCCTGGGGACGAACTGTTGAGCTTCATTTTAAATGCAAACATGCTGAACATTTCTTAAAAATTTCTTGGTCAGAACTTCTAGACGAATGCTGGGGAGGCTTGAGAGGGCTTTGTCACTCGGCACTTCTAGGTTTCAGTGGTAGTAGGTATCCCTGTCCACTTAGAGGATCCAACTTTTTACAGGTTCATGCAATGCACGAAGCATCACATGCTTTTCTGTCAGGTTTTTTGTGTTTGAGGTGAGCCCGTTACTCCCCCGTTTTTGAGCAAAACAAAGAATAAGAGGCCTGATCTGTAAATTGCTTAGGTAAAATTACTCTCACACACTGCACTTGAAGTGAAATGTAGGCCATATTCTTTACGGAGAAAATAGCTACTCATTGCTCACCTAAACCATGTTAAAAAGTGAGAATGACAGCTCTTCATTGTTTTATGATCCTTGTATATCAGGTTATATTTTATATTTGAATGATAAAATAAAATTTATAATTATATATTAAATATAATTATATTTGTAAGTTATATATAATTATTATATATTTATATTATAATTATATTTTAAAATATAATTGTTTTTAAATTATATTTTAAAATATCGGTTTATGTCTAGAGATAGACTTTTCTGTCTGTCCTAATCAAATGTATATTATAGCTGATTGGTAGCTTTTGTTTTGAAGAGATAGAGTATCTTGAGCAAACTGAGAGGTATTTTTCTTTTCGATGACTGAAGCGTTAGTTTCAAAATGTGAGCTTCAAGGTGAAATTTATCTTTTGGTAGCAGATTATTTGTTTTGAAATGAACAAGAAACATCACAGACAGGAATTTGGCCCTGCTGATTATGCATTACCCTAACCTGTTTCATAGGGCGAGTAACATTCACAGTAGTGGGAAATCTTTGGATGATTTAGGAACTTGGTGCCTCCTGAAAGTCCTGCTGCCATGTATATGTCATGTTAGCGAATCAGTTTGGTATGGGGAGGTAATATTTAAACTAGCAGAAAATCATTAGATGATTTACGAAACGGTGAAAATACACGATGAGACCATGAGGCTTCTTTTGGAATAGAAAATGATTTAATTATTCTTTGCCGTTCAAAACATTCGTCTTGGTAAAAATTAAAATGATTGTGTCAGGCAGAAAATTGTGTTCCATGGTAATATTTGCTGTAAATGAACAAATGGCAGAGTGTCAGTTGGTTTCTTTGCTGGACTGAAAAAATGAAATATATTCTGTGGTCTTTTTAATACACAGTAATAAGGAAATTCTGTAAGCCCCCTTGTGCTGTGTATTTTAATTTAAGGAGTCTGTATCTTTGTCGAGTGGAATTATTCTCTCTTTCCTTTCTCCCTCAGTGCTAGAATTCTTGCTGGTGAGTATTTGCATCTGTGTCAGATATGTGTTATCTTCCTAGACAGATGACACCGTATATCGTCATCTCTTTTCTGTGGAGAGCTAAGGACTTGAGTGGGTTTTCCTGCCTGTTGTCCAGGGTTTTCTTGTACTTGGTGTGGCTGCCTACCCCTGTGCAACAGGGGTGTAAAATTCATACTCCTTTGATGGTGTGCCAGCATTTTGTACTCATTCCACATAGCACAGAAACAGCAGAGGGCAATAATAAAACTCCAGCTTCCTAAGAACTTGAAATACTAGATTGATATGCATAAAGGATTTTTTCTTTTTTTTTCTTTTTTTTCTTTTTTTTTTAAGAAAAATAAGCTAAAATTCAATAGAATCTGATCATGCCAGTCATAGAAATGAAAGAGACTGCACCAGGCTGGATGCACAGTGGATTCTGCTCTTACCTAAACCTGCGGGCCTTAATTTTGCTGCCATGCAATTGTCCACAGGACAGAGAGCAAGCAGGAATGTATAGCATGCCTAAGGACAGAATTTGTGTGGCAGTGGTAAAAATAAATAATTAGAAACCTTTTACATGCTGTTGTATTTCCATTTTTTTCTTTTGTAAGCTGGTGTTTTGAAATTACTTCTTCAGTAGCCCAGTGTTCAAGCTTAGGATACTGAGCCAGATAATCAGCTGTCTCTCACAGATTTCTATATGTGTTTTTTTAAAGCCAGAAGGAACGTTTAGATAATCCAGTTTAGTCTGCTCTCTAGCTGAAATATTTCACTCGTTAACCCTAGATGGAGCCCAGAGATCTTTTTCAAGCCAATTCTGACTTCTTGCACCTGAGGATCCAGTCAGTTATTTCTTGTCTCTTCAAAAGGAGTAAGACCGCAGGCTAAAGTTTAAACACAGCCAAATTCGGACCCCCCCCCAAAAAAAGCATGCTGATGTGTACAAGTATTTCTGTACACATCTTCCCTCCTCCCAGACAGTGGATGGAAGCAGGGGAGAGGGGCTGTGTGAGGTTTCCAGCTGCCTGCACTGCTCTAATCTCACCATTTCGGGTAATCCGTGGGAATGTGGCGTGAGTGGAACAGTTACATTCTGCACGTCTTTGACCTCAGCTCCGAGTCATTTTTGAACACGACAAATCAAGTGCATCCAGTGGGCAGGCGGGGGGGGAGTGAGGAGGGCATGGAGGGCAAACTAGATTAATGTTTGTGTTGTCCCATATGGCTTTCAGACCTTTATTTTGAATCCCCTTAAGGTGATCAAACTACTCCAGCATAAAAGGGATGAAGGTTAAAACGGTCTGTGCTCGTTTTGACCTTGTAACTTTTTTAAAAATTATAATTAATATAAATAAAAATATTATGTGCTGCAGCACAGTCTGCTAAACTCTAGTTTTCAGGCGAAATCTGATGATGCTTGAAGGAAAAGATGGATACAAACCCTTCCCTGGGTAAAGGGAGGGAGATTTTAACCTTTGCATGTTACAAGGCATCCAGTTTTAAACTACGAATCTAAATTGCAACACTTGATAGATAAATATTATTTTGGGGAATGCATGGCCCCGTTATGGACTGGGGTACTAGGAATAATGTCTACTCAGAGTTGAAGTACAGACTTAGAACCACCTGACAATGTTGTTGTCAACTATAGTTATCTTTGCTTCAAACCTTTAGGTACAATAACTTTTTTTTTAATCGGGGAGAGTATTTACTTAATTAGAGATCTGATATACTAGGCAGCCAGGAATAATGACATTAAATTTAACCAACAAAGCAATTTAACTAGCATGCCACACCTGTTCTTCACTATTCATTTAATTGTACACTCTACAGGCAAATGTCTGGTCTTACTCATTCTCTCTCATTTTTTAAAACCCCTCTTTGCTGGGACAGCCTCAAACTTATGTCCATATGGCACCATGCAAAGAGGGCTCTAACTCTGCTTGAATGAGGATGAAGGATTGGGGTTTTTTAGCTTCGAACTTTATTTTTCCTCCCCCATTATGCTATTGTATCGTATCAGGCTCTTCGCTAACATTTGAAATGCTTGTATATAACCACATAGCATGTCCTATGGGGAATCTTTTTAGCCTAGCAGACCCTAGGGACACTGCTGTACTATTACTTTAATGCTATTATTAGCAGGTAGTTGACAACTAGGGAAACAGAGAGTCCTCTTGTATCCAAGTACTCAGCTGTGTGATATGAGCAACTACATATTTGCTTGCTGTCCTTTCAGTTCAGATTTTCATTGTAGTGTACACACGTGTAATGGGGTATATCTGTATCTATGTATGTAAGACAAAGAAGTACTGAGGAGTATATTATGTGCATTTTAAGTCATCAGTTTCACAATAAGCGGGAGGATGCTTAATTATGTTCAGGCCTCATAAATCAGTGAGGCCAACCCTGTTTTCAAGCATTAAGCCTTTAGCTTGTGCTCAATCACAAAAAACAGAGATGCCTGATGATGGTGTAATCTAATCCATTACTGTTATGCAGAGACAATATCCCCTCAGCAGATTTGTTTAAAACTGGTAATACATTAAAAGCTTTTATATAATGAGAAGGAGTTTAGCACAAAGCTTTTCTGTATATTCTTTACAAAGTGTTTTATTTGTCATACAAGTTCTATAAACAGTTCTGTGTTTGCAGTGGAAGATCAGAGTTTTGCTAAAGTCTCTTCCAATAGGCAGCGCCATAAAATTACAGCTACTGTTCTCCTATGCTAGAGCTCATTTATGAATCACTGCAGTGGTCAATATAAAGAATTGTTGCTTGCTAAGATAAAAGGTGTTTTCTGTAATAAAGATTTTATTATAATATATGAAGATTAAATATGGTCTGTTGACAGATTGGTAGTATTTTCCTCCATCCTTTCCTAGGGCTAATTTTTTGATAACTTCCTAACCACAGAAATCGTGTGTTATTTCCTCTTCAGAGACACCTCTGGCTGCAACCTGCTTTAGGCAATGGAAGAGAAAATGAGTCAACAGTAACAAGCGACTGCTGTGGTACTGTTATTCCAGACCCAGGTAGATAGTTTACAACAGATAAAGATGTATGTGAAAATAAGCTACTGGAGTTGATTTGCTTTACCCTTTAGAAACAAAAAATGGGGGGCCATACCTGTCTTGGGGCTTTACGTAGTGTAGAACATGCAGGCATTTATATTGCTAAATGTGGGACCAGACACCTTCTGTGGTTCCCCCACCACTAACTTATCCCTAAGAGCTTACACTGGAACTAGAGAAATTTTTTTTTAGATGCCCTTGAGTAACAACATCTCAATTACAATGGGGAAGAAAGTTCCCAACCTATTCTTTTTTAATTTCTGTCTTAATCGTAGTAACATCTATTTGCTAGTTGTTCTCACAATTATGCTGTTAACATTCCCTTCTTTGAGAATATCTGTCTATTTACAAATTAGCAAAGCTTTAAAACTAGAGATACATCTTTTTTTGAAGTGTTGCTGACAATTATAATTAATTCTCTGTCCAGGCTTGTTTGTGCTGCCTGCAGATTGTTCAATGTTTAGAATTTTTAATTATATTCTTATAAACTAATGGGAATGAATAGATGTTTAGTTTAATTTTTGCATAGATCAGGAATGCATTTTCCCCTGTTTCTTTCCCTATCGATTTTCAGCTCAGCAGTAAATATATTCTGTGTTAGTGCCACAAAGTTTGAAGCTGGATAGGTACTTTTTCAGTATAATTCCCAATGCATTCAGCCCAAAGTGTTTTTTTTCACAGCTAGGAATATTAAACTCATAACATCAGAGTTTGTAATGGAACAATGCAGTGTTAGCTATAGCAACGCTGCTTATGCGCATTACAAATTGGTAGTGTTTGCCACTCATCTGATTAATTCCACAAATACAGTTCACAGAGTTTTCTGTGAGACTTTTTAAAGAAAGCATATGGATTTTGCTCCTAACTCCCATCTGTCTGCATATCCTGCATTTTAAAGGAAGAGTACAATAGTGAGATAATGAATTTGGGTCTGCTTGTCTGTTCTCTCAGTGTTTCTTCACTCTGCCAGGTTTTGTTTCTTTAGACTGTAAACAACGTAGCACCAAAATAGCCTCCTTGCTGGTATCGTACAGTCAAATCTACAGGTGTATTCACATGCTTGTATAGAATCCATCAAAGTCTTTGTATTTGAGGAAGTCCTATTGTGGTAAAAGTTAAATTGCATTAGCAGCATCCTACCCTCTGCATTTGTAAATGCCTGCTGTGCACTGCCCCACAGTTACTTCTGTTCTGATTTCCTATACCAATAATTCCCCATTTCCTAGAGTAGCATGTGGAATTGTTTCTGCAATCGCTTGCTCATTGAATGCACGAGCCTGTGGAGACAACGTTACATTATGGAGATGTGCTAAGTGGAAGAGAGATAATGGGAGCCTATGGAGAGTTTGCTGTGCTGTCAAAACAGGTAGCAATCGCAGGTTCTATCGCTACTGCAGAAACAAACTGAACTGAACATGTACAACAACACAGACTTGGAGAAGTGAAATGTCATCCAGAAACTTTCACAGCAAGTCCCTGTGCTCTGGAATTTCCTTCGTCTCCGGGGTCAACAGAGTGAGCCCTCTCTTGTTGGGGTCTGTTGACCCTTAGGCTGACCTTCTCGTGAAGACTTAAGGCAATAAATAACTGTAGTAGGAACAGATCTTCTGGGAGTTGTTTATTGGATAAGAGCCTAAGCTGTCCATTGGGGAGTCAAAGAGTATTTTCCTGAGGTGCTCACAGGTGAAGCGCTTACATGCCATAGTCTAACCTCACATAGGAAGGAAGGAACGTACAGCAGGAGAGAAGTAACTGGATTTAGCTTGTGTGTGAAGGGCTTGGGGCATGTGTATAGCCCTGCAACTACATGTCACGGCTAAGAGAAGGAGTTCTGACTCTATGTGTGTATTTTACTGGACAAAAAATGTTATTTGTTGGACTGAAGACTTAGGGCGTGCGTAAGTTGTGGCCTTTATAGTGCAGTGAAGTTCAGGCTGACACTTAGAGCTCACGCACTCTTTCATGAGCTTGAAAATCAGGAAGCTGAACTGAATCAGATATGATGTATTTGTGACTGAAGATGGGAAGTCTCTTGACACTGCAGAATTACAAACAGTGTGTTTGACTCAGAGGAGGTGCCGTTTCCGAACTAGTTTGCCCCCAGTTCATGATAAGGTTGGGACAGCAGTTCTGTGTTGCTGATTTGACCTGTCCATTGCTTACTGTATGAGCTCGTGAGTGGGTAGCCATTATATGTGTAGGTATTCGGTGTGTATAAGTCCTTTTCAAAGTTACTGGGTTGTTTATTTTGTTTCCTTGTCAGAACGATCACAGATAGTGCATCTGTTTGAGTTATAACAGTGAGGGTCAGGACTGATAACAGACTATTTTAAGCTACTCTTAACAGCAGCCTGTGAAACTGCAAGGTTGTGTGAAAGATAGCAATGGAGGTTTATGGAACTGTGGAGTGAATTATTAACTGACACTTCTAGCCCAACATGACAAATAAAATTCTATTGCAAAAAGATACTCAATTGTGTCAAGCATCGATTTTTGAAGATGTCTAACAAATGGCTTCTGGGTAAGCACACTATCTTTCTTAATTTGTCTGTCTGATCAGTGAAGTTGAATGGAGAGCGAGCCACCAAATAAAATTAGCATTTTCTTTCAGTCATTATCTGTGCTTTCTTAATAAAAGACTTGGAAGCCCCAGTGATTTAAATGTATAATATAGACATATGCAAATTTCAGATATATTTATTTCGGTTTCCTGGTAAAATCACTGAAGGACCATGAATCAACTCCGGACATGGCAAAACAGATATTCATCTCAATGGTGTTACTTTTTGGTTGGGGTTTTTGGGAGTTTGCTTTTGGGGTTGGTTGGTTGGTTGTTTTAATTGAGATATATCTGTTTGGCACAGTGTTGCTGATTACCACGTTGTTTCATCCGGCAAACAGCATTTGTTCTGTCCGCTCACAGTAATTAGCCACGATGATATGAAAAGGGGAGGGGAGAGTAATTGGAAACTACAATAGCCAAGTTTCTCTTTTGCAAGGCTTGATCCCTGGCTGTGGATCAAAAGCAAGAAAGAAGGAAGAGGAGGTACCAAGTCAGCCAAAGAGCATTGCTGCTCCATGAGGTAGATAATGTCTCCCAAGGATCCAGCCTCCAAGAATATCTTCTTGCCGATGGGTAAGATGAGTAATGCATGCTTATTGCTAATACTGTGGCATAGGTCAGCTCCTGGAGTCGTGTGATTTTTCGCATCTAGTGCTGCTTTTGGTAAGATGAGGGAGCTCTCTCGGAACACTTCTTTCCAAGCCAAGTTTTCCTCTGTGTGTTCCTTGCCTCAGTCTGCAGCATGAAACTGTAACTCCACAGGGTATTAGCTTCCCCAGTTTAAATGCTGGATCAGTTGATGGGTGAATCCACCTGCTGCTTTTTGGCAGCAGGAAAATGGCAGTGCCTTTAATATATTTACAGTATTTATACTAAGGAAGTATATCTACTTCAGCAGGTAGGGCTATACATGGGAAGAGGGAAGCCTTGCTGCTGTTGGCAGTTTTTAACCCCCTCTTGTGTGGCTACGGGACTACAAAGCGTAAGGGTATAACCCCACTTTTCTGCGGGCACAGATATGTTATCTGTATTGCGCATGATGATACAGATGCAGTCTGTTGGGGATGGAGGAGTGCTTTTTATCAGGCAGACAGATTTATTTCACAAAGGAAATCATTAGAAGCTTTAAACTTGGAGGCATCTTATCCTACAGAGGTACAAGGCATCTCATCATTAATGCTCAATGTGCAGATAATTCAGGAGTAGTATCTTACTACAGAAACAGGATGCACAAGAATTTTTCATAACAGTTTGGTAGATGAGAGACTGAGAGAAGTAAAAAGATTAATTAGTTTACAGATAGCATTGTAGTACTTGCAGTTTGCAATGGTATAAGTGAGGGACGGTATGCAGAAAGACTACTCGGTTGAAATTTAGATGTAAAGGCTGGCTTTCCATCTTAGTCACATCTCATTGTTCATTCTTATTGCTGTGCTCAGAGTGTGAGAGAGAATGTAATTCACTGTTCTGAAGCATCTGTATTGTTTGTAACTAGTGGAATGAATTAAAAATGGAGTGTGTCTTTCTTTGGCTTTTCATGTTCAAAGAGAGTACTGTCACAACTTTCCTAATCATGGTGACTTGAGATCTATTTTAAATTTTATTCTCTATGTTTGAGTGTCAGAGTAATACTATACACAGGTGTTAGATACTGGGTTAGCATTTGCATTTACAATGTTATTTTTAATATTCAATATTCTGAATTTCTGATTTGATCTAGTGGGCAGAAGGGGATTGGGGGGGGGGCAAGATAATATTTTCAGTTGTGACTTACGGCCAAGTTTGTAACCACTTAAGTATCTAGTACTAAACAAGATAGGTATACAATTCATTTCTAATGTAGATTAACTGCTTGCAGACCTTGCTTATATTTTTCTAGCAATCTGTACTGTTCAGTGCAGCTCAATACGATAATGCATCCTGAGATGTGTCTGAACAGTTGGTCAGCTGTGCAGCATAATGCAGTACCAAGGGAAGGTACCTGGCATAGGTCTGGGACCAATATGACCACACTGACCTACACCCAAGACACTCAGGCTCAGCACGGTGCTGATCTGGCTGGTGTTGCGCTAAGTAGCTCTAAGTGCCTTTAAAGCCTGACTTATGTTTGAGAGGCTCTGGTTTCCAATCTGCTGTAGCAGAAGTGACCCTCAGCAGCCAGGCAGCCCTCTTATCTTCCCTGTGGAAGGAGTGCCTAAACATCAGCTCATCAGCTGTCAGCTTGCTACGTGGCATATTAATGTGGCTGGAGATCACTGTGTTGTACCTGAATGTGTTAGTTCATGAGCATTGGTGGGTGAGGAGACACACCACGCTCAGGTATCTTTCTGGTGAGGGCAGGAACCTCTTGCTACAGAGTGGTGCCAAGGCTCGGTCGACTTGCAGATATGACTCAGTGATCACAGGAGCCATAAATTGACAAGGCATGGGCTCCTAAGTGCCTAAAATGCCTTTTACAATGACTTTCAGGAGCTAAAGCCAGGTAAGTCCTTTCAGGGTTTTCGTCTGATTTAATGAGATTCTGAGCTAAGGCCATCATTCAAGAAAGTGCTTATGCACATTCTGTTCAAAGAAGCACTTAACTGTATTTTGCTTAATCTGCTGTGTTGCTTTTCCCCTGTTCTGTTTTATACCTTGCTCTGTAATGGCCAATATTTGAGATGCTTTGTCACAGAAAAAAGCAGTGCATTGAGAATAGTGGTGTGAGCTCTGCATGCTAAGAACTATTATTATGGAAACTATAGAGAAGTTCACGTACTCTGAAACACAGAATTTTGAGAGAAAAAAAGTATTATGAGCAATTTCATTGCAGGTTTCATTATAATGTGCCGTAGGAAGGTGTTCATGTGCCCTGTTCACATGATCTGGTGTTAGCGCTAATCATTCCTTTCCCTTAAAGCAAACTATTTGTCAGATACAGTTATTCACTGCTCGTTTTTTTAAGTTTTTGAGGGTGGTGGAAGGGTATGTCAGTTGTGGCATCCTTTTTACGTAAGCTTTTCTTAAAGAAAAGTTGCAAAACATTGTAATACATGAGCAGAAATATGGGCAATTTCAGAGGAATGTGAAAATTTACCTTTTCAGTCTTCTAGAATGCCCTAGAATGCTGAGGTGAAATGTGAACTCCCAAGCATTGTAGAGCCAAATCACCTAAAATTTCTGACTGCTTTTGCTTAAATTTTCTTTGCAAGCTACTAATCATGTCCAGCAGCAGCTATGAGAAAAGGTATCACAAAGATGTAAATTAAACCTCTGGGAATTGCAACCAAAAGAGAATTGGCAGCCCTGGGCACCTTGCATTAAGACAGTGGCAGTAATTGGAGTAAGCTTGGTTCTCCTGCATGTAAACACTCTCTCTGTTCATTAGAACTGGAAGCTCTAGCTAATTTCTGCAAAGCTTTTCAGTGCAATCAGGGTTCTGTGTGATTAGGGTCAGGATTACAGGCATCTTCAGTTTCTGCTTCAGGCTGTTCGTTCCATGAAAAAGTGAAATTATGATGATGGAGGGAAGAGAATTAAAAAACAAACACCACCACCCCCTCAAAAAAAAAAGGGGGTGGGGGAGAAAAAGAGAAAGTGCTATCTTTAAAAAGCATGAAAACTGGTAAAACCTGAAAATCACTTAAAGAACTTACCTTTTCCTCCCCTAACAAACAAACAGAAAGACCTGGTCTCAGTTTTGCTATAGTGCCAAAAATGAGAGATTTCAGTCTTATGTGGTTAAGCTAAGTCCTGATTGCGATACTACTGACCATATCCTTTAGAAAGCTGTTGTTGCTGCACCAGCCTCTCTTGAAATCCCCTCCCCAAGTCTGTCTGAATAGATCAGTTCAAGATGTTGTAGTTCTTATACAAATGGGTGAATGCCTACTACAGACATCTAAATGTTGTTGCTTCCCAAAGATTACATCTTGTCTTGGATGTTAACAGCCGATATATTCCTTGGTATTTATATTCATTTCTATTCTTGGTTGACTTTACATAATTTCATGAAGCCTTTTTATTTTTATGTAAAAGGAGATTACTGTGGTTAGCAACAACTGACGCCAGCACAGATAAAATGGCTTAAAATAGTCGATAGAAAGGATGAGAAAGACAGTAGCTTGTACAGAGCATGTAGAAAGTTTCTCTGCATTTACAACTGATTTTTAACAATGGATAATCTGACTTCCTCCCCCAGGTGTTTTAGCTTACGACCCTGTGACTTGGGATTTTTTTTCCAGATTTCCCATTGCTTTGAAGCACTAAGCAAGGGCCCTTACACTGTGAAATGTCTCCACAGTATGTTTGAAAAATAGTTTGGATGTGATACAGTCCCTTCCTGTGTAAGACAATTTAACGTGGAGAACAAGAAGGGAAGTTCAAGAGTAGAATTGTTAAATGAACAAACTAATTTTGATGGTTTCTTATCTACCCTTCTGAAGCAGCTTGAAGACACTGTTACCTTCAACAAGGCAGTAAGCTCGGTGGTCCACTGCTAAGACCAGAAATGTGAATTGTGTGTTCATTCTTGAGAACCCCTTGGGGATATGAGCATATTGGCCTTCAGAACTGCACATACTCTTTTCTCATGCATGCTAGTTAGATTAAATCAGTGCAGGAAAATACAGTCATGCTATGTTCGTATTCTGTACGTACGCACCCCTGAAACTCCCTATATAAATTAAATATGCATTCTCCGTGCTTTTCAATATCAGCAGTGGAATGGCTGGGCAGTCTTGCAGGAACTAACCTTGAAGAACAAGCAGTATTGCACATCCATATATATATCCTGCAGTACAGGCTTTAGCTCCGCTAAAATGAATGGAATTCTCCATTGTTATATTAGCATCACTGGGAGAATTGACACAACCATTTGATGGGATTAAAGCATATATCTGTCAAACTAAAATGAATCCAACTCTTTTGAGATCCCCAGTTGAGCATGCTGCCTACAGTATCACGTGAAATGTTTCTTAAGTCATGAATTTTCAGGGCTTGTTTACAGGTAGCTTCTTGGCTGGAAGAGAAAAGGAGAAAAGTGCTTCTAAGTTTATATTTCATAGGAGGCTTCACAATTTTTAGATGAAAGCTCCTGGATGCTTTCCCTGCTGTTGCATCCATATGAGGGACAGAGTAAAATGGAGTTGACGATGATTGTAATGTATGTTTGCAGGTACTTTTTTTGTTGCAGTGGGGCTGACTTAATAAACTGGAGTAATGCCAGAAGGTGCTTCTGTCATGACAGGGGTTTGTAGTCCTGAAGGAAGTATTTATGTTGTAAAATGTAAAGCATTCGTCATTTTGCAGTGATTTTTCTCTGTGCGTGCTAACCTACCTGCTGCAATGAATTAAATTAATGTGCACCCCACTGAAATGGTTTACAGTATAGTAATTGTCACTGGTAACACAATGTTGTTTTTAAGTTGTTATTATGCCAGCACAATCCCATATGTCATACAAAATTGATATGCTGCATTATGTCTACTACCTTCAAATTAACTTGGTATAATGTTTGTCTTGGTAAGAACCAGCTATTCTGTTGATGTCATAAACAAATGCGCCTCCTCAATTTCCTTATTCGAAAGAGAAAAAAAACCTCAACCCCCCCCCCCCAAGAGCTGAGGTCAGATTTAATTTAGAACAAATACCTGTACTTTAATTATTAGCATTGATCCAGGACATTGCAGAGTAGGTCCTAATAATTAAGAGAGAATGAAATAAAAATTAATAAAAGGAAATATGGAAGGACGTAGTAGGCTTTTTTCCCCGTACAATTAATAAATCTTCTTTGAATAATCTGAAAGAGGCAAATAATTAGCTTAGCCAGGTAACTGCACTTGATTTGCCAAGCCTTTTGTGGTAGTTCGCATACTGTGTTGCAGTCTGTGCATGGCTTCCTTTTGGGCTTGCTCTCCATGATGTAAACAGGTTCAAGAAGGCTTAGCGAAATCGATGATGATTTATTGTTGAGTCATGTACTGTTTCATTATATTCTTCTTTTTGTGTCTGCAGTTTTATTTTAATGAATATTCAGTTATGAGAAAGCATAGATCTCTCTAATGCACGCTGGGTAAACGGTGTTTTGGTGTAGGAGTCTGATCCAAAACCTGCTGAAATCAGACCATCTCGATCTGCTGGTGTCAGTAAGCTTTGCATCAGGCCAGGCTGCAATGAGAATTGAGCCTTAAAAATTTAAATTTCAGGCACAAATTCCTCCTCTCAATACCTTTTCTGGTTTTCCTGGAGATCATTCCAGCTAAGATGCTTTCTTCATCCTGACCATTCCCAATTACCTGCATTAGACATAGGTAATTTACAGATCCATTTACATTGCAGCACTTTTTCTCTAAGTAAGGTGGTGCGCTAGGGCTACAGGTTATAGTGAGATCTGAAACAGTGAGATGGTTTACAAGCCTCACATAGCTCTTTTTCATTAACGTTGCTCATTTACAGTGAGACTTTTACGTGTTTCTTCTTGGTGATAATACTGAAAATGATGGAGTAAAAGAGAGTCCTGTGTTTAATCAAGAGAGCAGCTCATTCTAACTCACTAAAAGATTTAAGGCTAAGAAATATGGCTGAAGAAAGGTTTCTGCTTTCTCTCACTTAAAGAAAGCGACAACAGCAACGAACCAGAAACCAATGAGAACTACAGGCTCTGCATACTGAAAAGACGTGTCTCTGCAGCATCAGGACAGCAGGTACTAACCAGCGTCCTGTTACCACCAAGACAGTATGTGGCGGATGCTGCTTTTTATGTCAACCCTTTTCCAAAATCATTAACTGGCCTCTATGCGTTTTACAAATATTTGCTTCCAATTAGGTTTGTTGCTGGAAGGCCCACATTATTATATCTGTTAAAAGAACTCCAGGGTCAGAGGAATGAATATTGGGGGTTTTGTTGTTTTGTTTTTTGGTTTTGTTTTGGTTTTTTTTTTCAATTTCAGGTTTTTCCATTTCCTTGCAACAGAGGATCAGATCCTGTTGTTTGATTCTTTTACCGCATCCAGTTATACATAAGCAATGAAAAGGCTCCTTCACTGGGTAGTTTTGCTTCTTTGGCACCTTTTATATTTTAGTTTAGTGGAAGTGTTTGTATCGGAAAAAGGGGGTAGCTGGGCCTTGCTGTAATTTGATTAATTCCCACTGAATAAGGTAATTTCTGGGGGATTGTTCTAGTGGTATAATGTAAAGACTGAACACCTGTAAGGGACTGTAGTATGGAAGACTGAACACATCAGGCTTGGATTAACAAACGAGTCCTCTGAAACACCTTTTACCACAACAGATGGGTATGGTACGGCACAGTTGGATGGCACTAGATGAGCTGTTGATTTCAGTACAGAATATATTCTCTACAAGAAAAGATCTGCTACAGTTATGCATCACCTGCAAACCCCAGATCATTGTAGTGATCAAATCTAGTATCAAATAGGTTACTTTATTTCCTTTCTGTCTAGTAACTCTTCTTCACTTATTCAAATGTCTAGAAAATACGTTACCATCATATTCACTGCAGCATTGAATTCCAGAGGTTGATAGTGCTCTCTGCCAAAAATTCCAGATTGCAGGTATAATTATATATAATTACATTGTTTCAAGAGAGGTGTGTTAAAGAGTTCTTAAAATGATCAAAGATGATGACTTTTAAGATTAAACTATGACTTTTTACATTATGTCTGTGAGACATTTTCATAACATATTCATTTTATCTTTTATGTTTCCATATAATTTTACACACCTGCAATACAGTGTGTGTTTTAGTGATAGTCAAGCCTTTCTGATATTAAAGCCACCTCTGATCTGGTAGCTATTATAGCAGTTAATAAATCAGTTCCTCAAAGCAACAGCCATCTGGGTGGTCAGTAGGGTTGAAATAACAAACTGAGCAGGGGGAATTCCTGTTGGTTTTTAGCAAAGCTAACATCACGTAATGCAGGGCAGAATCTGGTGTAGCGTTTAGAGTAGAGGGACCTCTGTTTCTGTTGCAGGCTCTGCCAGGCAGTGGTGAGATTTTTACACAAAGGCTTTGAACTCTCTGCTCCAGCTTTTCTTTGTCCATCAAAGGTTGAGCGGTCATCTCAAAATTCAGCAAATTACTAATGAATGTGCAAAATGTTTAAGCTTATTTCTCTGGATACAGGACAGAGGTTTTTTACAGCTGTCATCTTGGAAAAGTTTTGAAGCTTACAGCATAGTTTGGTACTTCTAAGAAGATTTTCCTTCCTTAGCTGAAATGTTACATCATCCTGACTGGTTCTTTTGGAACTGGTGCAAATAATGGTATGGTCTTTAGTTAGAACAAAGCTCAAGCTTTCAGAACATAGTTTTGGCACAATGTATACTTCATGAAAGTTTTGATTGCTAAAAAATCGGCATTGTTGTTCTATGAAAGATGTGATTTTAAATGCAGGCCCTGCAGTTTTCTTTATGCTGAGCCAATTAAACTATAGTTGTTATATTCTTTATCTTAATTTACAACGGATACGGTATTCAGCAATGGAATATACAAAACAAAACTATGACAATAATTAAATAATTTTTGCTTTGTCTTTAAAACATACAGTCAAATGCAAAATGCAAAACCAGTTTCAGGTCTGTTCTATGTTCACTGTAAAAAGTTAAGCTGTCTTTTTGTACCTGTCATCTATTGCGTAGAACTAAAGCAGAAACCTTCCTCCTTCCAACCTTTGGACTGGGATAGTAAGTTAAGGCCTGTGTAAACATACTGGTGAGTAGGGCCACCATAGTGAAGCTCATCTACATGAGAATGAATGCTATGACATGCTAATTGGTTTGTAAGATGAAAGCTGGCACATTTGTGGACAAGGATCAACTGTTGTGTTCTCTACTCCAGTACAAGAGAGTTCCATTGGCTTGGGCTTCTGAGACTCCTCCTTTTGCATCTCGTAGTGGCATGGAAAGCAGATTGCCTTCAGCGAGAATTTTGAGCGTTGGCAACTTGGAAGTCTATATTCTTGTATAGAATATATTCTTTCCAATTGGGTAGTTAGGCATGGAAAAACTTTCACTACTATATTTTCTGAGGCTTTTTTCCTACTGATTTAGTAGAGCGTAGCCCTAAATATGTAGCTCTTCATGGCAAATAAATTTTGATCTGCACAGTGCCACTCAGTGTTCAGAAAGCTTGTTGTTATTGCTTTTGGCATTCTTTGGGAGTTGCTGTTTGTTTTGATGTGGAGAATTCTGGCAAATTGTTTGTATCTCCAGGTGTTGGGGTTTTTTAAACTAAATAAAAATGAAATCTTTGCCACATAGGACCTTTCAGCTGTGGAACTGTATGTGAGATGAGTGTCGTTATTCTTAATTAATGTATTGAGAAACAACATGAAGTGGCTTGTCTGTGATTGTTCATTAAGTCACTGGCAAAAGCTTGGAATAAAATCAGGAGATCTTGAATTTGCATCTGTTGCCCTTCCAACAGCTTGTTCTTTTTATTTTTTCCTTTATTTTTAAAGGTGTCTGCTCCCAGCATCTCTGAAAATCAGTTCACATAATGCCAGTGGTACTGACATTATGGCTATTGCTGGCATTTGAGTACCTAAGATAACACACTTGTAAATAAATGATTACATACTTTAGGAGTTAAATCTGCAGAAGTTACCAGTGGGGATCAAAGATGTGCTGTTTCTTGAGCAGACGTGTTGATGAGTTCTTCCCTTCATTTCAAATTATAGGAAAGCAGGGTCTTGCACCATTTCAGTTCCAGTCTAGGGGAATGCTTTTGAACAAATAGTAAAATCTTTTGGCAGCTCACATATTTTCATGTGCCAATAATTATTTCCCTAGAATATACAACTGTACTTTTAATGTTTACTGGATTTATTTGGAGAAACAAGTGGAACAGAGTGATTTGGGATAGAAAGTGTCTACTTGGCTACCTGTAAAATTGCACTAAACAGCCAGTGTAATGTAGCATTGAAATGTCTTTAGCAGTAAAGTACTTCTATAGAGGACTTAAGTAATTAAGTAATAGCATAATAAGTCAGGAAACATATAGCTTACTTAGATCAGAACAGTATTTATATCTGTACTTTAAAGCTGCAAAGATGAGACAGACAGCCTGTATGGAAGTGACCATAGCATCTTGATATCCCTACGTGTACGTGCAGCGTACAGTGCCTGCAAGCCTGCTGTAAGCCTTTTCTCCATAAGTCAAACAAGCAGCTCAGTCTGTTGAAGTCATGCGTATGTGGGATAAAATGACAATTATAAGGAGGACAGCACTTGGTGAACGGGGACTGGAGTGGAAGGCGGTAGAGCTGGGTTCGTTCTTGTGCTCATAGTACACTTTATGACTCTGCGAAAGAGTACGTTATCCCCTCTATTTGTGAACAGTTCAAAAAGTGCCTTGAGATCTACCGAGCTGTACTAAAGTTAAGGTATTATTGTCATCTTTCTTGGCTTATCAAGTACCTAAAAGACTAATGTTAATAGGTTTAATTTCACTGCAAACTGTAAATCTCGTATCAAGTGAAGTGCTTTGTATGCCGCAGTTCTGTCTCACAGCGCACTGGCTTCAATTCCCTTACATGATTTCAGAAACAAAATTACTCATTCTCAGTACTTGCTCCTGAGTCTGTTCATATATATATATATATGTATATACACACACACACACACACACACAGAGTATATATGCATATGTATAAAAACTGTATTTCCATTGGCTGTAACATGGCCAAAAGGAAACTTGGCATCACTAGAAGTCACAGATCAATAGATTCATTCAGTAGCAATAATTATTGAAATCATAAGGATGGTGAATACCTCTCAGCTGTAAACAGTTTTGAAGTGAGATCTTGGGAGTCTTTTCTGTTTTCAAAAAGCAAGAAACCTGTGTAGAATTAAGATCATTATTATGAACTTTAGTCCATGTAACATAGATCATTTTCTTGGTCTGCTCTCTAATGGTGGCTTTTTAAATTGCTTATAGCAATTTAAAATATTTTCTGCATGCAAAGATGGGGTACATATAACCATCTGAAATTAGTTTGGGTGCACACTTTCCATAGAAAGCAATCCCTCAGTTCATATATACATCATAGGAAGGGGTGCATCAGAGCAGCTGTCAGTCCCTGGCCTGTGTGGGACTGAGAAATTTAAACTACAGCTGCATTAGAGCAATGCAGCACCACTTGGAGGTAAAAACATTAATTTTTTTAGATATGCAACTTTGTAGACAAAAAGCAATGTTTTAGGAAGCAGACCCTTCGGGTTTTTTTCTGTAAGTACAGTCAAAAGCCTATGTTGCCAACGTCCTTCTTCCTTCCCCCTGTTTTGCCCAGTTTTATTCATGGGCACTCTAACATTAATCTTCAAGACCATTGCAATGAAGGTGTTTGAATATTTTCCATCTTCTCTACTGAAGTAGAGGCCAAACCAGATCTGCACATTTAAGAACACTTGAAAATGTTCATAACTGGGAAGATAGGTTGAATGACTGAGGACACTGCCCAAAAAGACTCGCAAACATCACAGGGAGCGTACTGTAACTCACTGCTGTGTGCTGACAAAATATGTTTAAAGCTACGCAGCCCTTGACTGTGTTAGAGGGGTAAAAGTGAGACACTGAAGAAGTACTGAGATAACTGAGTGTGTCCTTGAATGCAGTAGGACTGGAGCCTGGGGTTAAAGTTGAGCGAGTCATGAGGCCTGTTGCTTTACACAAGGGAATGTTTCATGGGTTTGATTTTTTCCTCTCATATAGCCAGATTATGACAGTGTTTAGCAATCTAACAGGAGCTGTTTGTTTAATGGGTCCCTGGGATGTATCCCAAGGCTCAGATAGTACTTTGAAACCTTTGGGTAAAAGGAAGTACATGTTAATTGTTAATTAGCAGATGTATAGTCCTACACAGATTTTATTATTGCTCATGATCAAGAGTAAGCAGCACTCCTTGCTTTCACGATCAGTCTGAAACCAGAAGAGGCACTAAAGTTCGACAACGTTTGAGCAGTAAAAGCAGACTTTGTTGTTGTTGTTGTTGTTGTTGTTTTCCTATGCAGATGTTGTAGTGCTTTGGAGCGCTGATCTCAAGGGGGTAGACAGACATTCAGTTCAAGACAGTCCCATGCCTGGAAAGAGCTTGCAGCTCCTCATTATTAGTAGTATTCTATTGTTTTGCTAATTCATCTTTGGGTTTATGCTTAGCGGCAGCACTTATTTTAATAGAGTTAGATATGAATTACTCTGTAGAGAAGTTCTCAGCAGTGTGGATTTTAAAAGGAGGCAGGAAGGAAGAAAGAGAAAGCAGGGAAAAAATAGAATAGAAATTTCCCTCTGTCCTTTTCCAGCTGACTGGGAACGGGTTGAAAGTAGTCCCAAGGCATGACATAGCATCTATTAATTCTGGGAGCAATGCTCTACACATGGCTAATGATCCACTGTATGGATTCATTTCCTTTGGTTTCAACAGCTTAGTTCTGAGCATTAGAATGATGGATTTGTCTTGATCCTGAAGGCTTCCATTTGAAAGTCAAAACTTCTTGTGGAAGAATGCTTAACCCTGTTAGCTCCTGCAGTAAGCTTCCTGCCACCCAAAAGAGCGGGCAGAGGGGCTCAGAAGGTAGTAAGCCCACATAAATCTTTACCTGGGTGCAAGTGGCAAGTTTAATTTGGTAGGAGTCCTAGAACGGTGAAAGAAGATAGAGAGGATGAGAATTTGCATGGGCTGTCGTAGTGTTTGTGTTCAAGTTTCCACTTGGCTCTGTTCAGAACTGACACAGAGAACTGAAGTTTCCGCTTTGCGCTGTTCAGAACTGACATCGAGAATTGAAGTTTCCACTTGCCCCTGTTCAGAACTGACATAGAGAATTGGTTAATGGCAGAGCATTAAAATAAAAGCCATACAGTCATATTCTGTGGTATAAAATAACTTTGGTAATGCTAGTATAGCAGCCCAAGCTTTAAATTAAATATTATATTAAGCTAGTGCTGTCTATGTGAATGCCTAGTGTTCTGTTTGTTTGAAATAAATACATTTAGTAGTTTCTTATTTTTTCTTCTTCACGTAGTCTTTCAGTGGTGCATGTACACAGAGTTGACACTTGCAGTGGTTAAATATGAAATATCTGCTACTTTTCCCCTGCAAATTATGGGCTTGCGTGCACTGTATCAGGTTTATTGAGTGTCCTAGAATATTTTAGAGATTCAAGATGATTGTTCTCATCATCCACTGTGTACCATTGAAGGGGAAAGCAGTTTTATTAATTTAGAAGTCTCGCAAATTGAAAAGCACAAAAGATTTAATACAAAAGCCCTGAGAGTGTTAATGCGGTGAACTTGCCAGGACGGCGAGTTGAGTATGTGGGCAGGCAAGCAAACCACTGTCCACAAGGTAACCAAGGTGTGTATTTACTACAGGTTGTCTTGTCCTTGCTATCATCCTGATCTATAACAAGCACTGTGTTGCTTTCCTGTCCAAGAAAGATACCATCTAGAACTCATTTACCATAGCATAAATGTACACACAGGGGTGGTTGCCATTATGTACAGTAAGTTCAAAACTCAATTTGTGATCGGGATTCATGAATTACGTTCGTTGGTCTGCAAATGACTTTTCAAAGTAACTATGGGAAAACCAGGTAAGTCTTGTCTGTGAGGTTTTAAGGGATGAGCTTGTGTTTATTTCATAATTTTTCTCAGTGCAATGGTGCTTTAATTCAATATAGTTTTACGGTCCTTTTTATAAAGGAAAACACATTGAAGAACATTCTTAGACTCTAAACCCGTGCTTGTTCTGAAAAGTGCTGTCCTGATTTAACTACACTGGGATACTTGGAACAATTAATTTATTTAGACAAAAGCTTGATCTGCCTGTGTCTCTCTCTGCCCTCCTTTAAGATGAACAGTCAGAATGTATACAATGTGAGGCCTTGGAGCAACCACAGTTAAAAATGTGACACGGTACCATTCATTTCAGTGCTTGTTTTAACCAGGTTAGGGTCTGGCTCAATGCTAAAAACTAGCATACGAGATAGAAGCACAAGCAGCATGTTTCGGGGGAGCTGAAATCTCGGGGAGCGGGAGCTGGGTTATGGTTCTCTATTTGCTCATTGCCTGGTTACAGATATCATTTCCTTTTGGTTTGCGTGGTGTTGTTTTTTGTTGGGTGGTGTTGTTTTGGTTTGGGTGTTTTGTTTTTTTAATGGGAAAATCAGGCTGTGAATAGATGAGTCATTTTACCAATGTTAAATTGAATATATTTCATTGAAGACAGTGGGCCAGGCACTGACCTCACGGGAGAGCCTTCCATATCTCCAGAGCTTATTCAGCTACCCACAGCAGCTGAGGGGATCTGCTGTCAGAGTTAGGTCCATGTATAAAGTTGAACATCTGCCCTGGTGTTTAAGGTTGAAGATCTAGAAATTGTACTGGGAAAAAACTGAAATCTTACCAAAGGAATCTGGATCTTCAGCTTGACATGAATATGAGTTTCCTCCATATAAATGTTTCTAGCCTGATTTATGATGTCATGGCCAGCTGCTGTATGGAGGATGGGGTTTTGTTCCCCCCCGCCGTGTTTATTTTTCTTTTTTCTTTTATGTTCTCTTTTTTCTTCCCCCCCCCTTTCCCCCCTTCCCCCCCCGTTTTCCTTTTATTTTCCCCCCTCTTTTCCTTGTTTTCCCCTTTTTTTCTTTTTTTCTTTATTTATGGAGTGACTGAAGCAGCTGCTGTCTAGCTGGGAAGAAAATTGATAACTCCACACTGTAGGCAACAGGGTGCTCGCATTGGAGTCACTGATTTCCTTCCCTGCCAGGCAGTGGCTGCTCCAGTCTCTCTGCAGAAGGCAGACTGCATCCTTTATGGACTTCATTATCAGTGCAGTCGTGCAGAGACTCCACCAATAGACTATAATGGCATTATTATGGAAAGGATAGCGTTTGATGAAGCCACTTGGTTTAGAGACCCTAAAGACCACTTCTGTTGTTCCCTTGAAACGATAGCACTGGACTGAGGCTGGAAGCTGTTTTGCTAATGTGAAGGTTTCTGCCACTTTCAGGATGGAGTGTTTTGATAGTTCTTTTTCTAATTTTTCTTGCTTACTCATGAAAAAGTCAAGAAGCTAGTTGCAGCTTTGGCTGCAGGAGCTGAGCTGCAAAACTTAGATGAGCTCTTCTAAAAATGTGCTGTTTGTTTTGGACATAAAGGAACGGATTCTGATAGATAATTGACCCCACAGGAGCCAAATAGCCCTAGGTATTGCTCTTGTTCTGGCAAGACATGATTGGCATTAAAAACATGAAATTCTTAAATTTCAAATCCATATTTGTTTAAAAAAAATCAAAGCATGTAATTTTTTTCATGAAACAGAAGTAATTACTAAATACTGCCAGTTTGACTTAATTTCACCTCAGTAGAACCAAATGCTTTGAAATTCTCTTGTGAGTATTTTGATGTGACATGTTCCTGTAAGGCACTCTTACTGAGTCAGAGCAGCCTGTTTTGATACACAAAAAAAAAGTTTTGTAGGAATATTTTTGCTTAGCTCAAGTGCTGAGTTTTAGTCTGGGTCATTCAGAGTGTAAATATTTGCATGAAGACCTCTTTCTGAATGTCTGAACCTAACCAACCTTCTAGCACCATAAAAAGACGGGGAAAATGTTCAGTGAATAAAAATTTTGGCAGGGTCCTTTAAAAAGAAGGTGTGCAGATGGAATACAAGACATTAAATCCTTGGAGTATTTAAAAAAGAAAAAAAAGTATTTTTCAAGGGAATGATTTTTCTAAAATGCAAAAGGGAATCTAATGCCTGATTTCATTCTCCTTCTTTCAGTTGTGCATCAAAGCCCTTTGCAGCTCTGTTTATTTCTTAAGAATAAAAATGAATGATGTGTTTGAATACCAGATGGGGACATAAAGCATACTATTTATTAGAAAAGTCAGTATTAAGTGAATAATATAAATGATTAATAATTGTCCAGCTTTGAAAATTAGAATTCCTATTCCAGGTTATTGATTTTGTTTTGTGGTGGTGGTGTTTTTTTTTTTTTTTAAATACCTACCTTGAATCAGTTAAAATTAAAATGAATGTTGTCATTATTAACTTCTAGCTATTAGACCTGATGGTAATGCTTCTTTTTTATATTCCTCGAAAATACTTCAGGCATAGTTGCTGTCTAGACACTATCTTTTTCTATTCAGTCCCAAATTGTTCCCAGTGTGGTTTCTGGTTGTAACATCACGGTGAAAGAAATACCATGAAATGAAACTGAAAGCTATCTATAGAATCTTCATCATAGGAGAATTCACTTAGACTGGCAAACACGGTTCAAATTTTCCTCTAAATTAAATTTTGTGTGTTACTTGTTTACGATCAGAAAGCTACAAGATGTCCGACATTGGCAGGATTCAAGGCATTCAAGTTCTTTCTCTTTTTATACGGGAAAAGACAAAAAATAACATCTCGACAACAGTCAGTCTGCTGAGATGTTGTGGCAACTGCTTACCATGCTGATCGATACTACTTCAGTCTTTCTTTTTAATGTCCTGTCTGAGGTCTCTAGTTCTTGCACGTAAGCTTGCCGAGGAGGGGACTCCTTCAATTCTGTGTCCATGTAGCACATTAGCGTCCTGGTCAGCGACAGGGTTCCTTTAGCTGGTAAAAGAGCTAGTAATGCATCCCAGGAAAAAAATAATCCATGGATTCTGCAAATAGCATTTTGAGCTGTGCCACCAACAAAGTCTGGCTTTTGGGGGGTGGGACAGCTGTGGGGTTTTGTTTGGTTGGTTTTTTTTAAATAACATGTGTCCATCACTGAAGGTCTTGGTACTTTGCCTGTATCAACAGAGGCTTGATTCTTGCAGCTCTCTGAAGGAGTGGATGGAAGGAATGAAGAACTGAGGAAGGGGTAGATTGCTTCTGCCTGGTTTTAGACTGTGGATAGACTCCTACCTATGTACCTTACATCTGTTCGGTCAGTGGAGTATGTACTTTCAGAGGCTAATTTAAGCTTTAACTGGGCTTCCTGATTCTCTGCAGATGTTTACGTGTCTTCTCTAATTTAGGCCTCATCCCAGCTAACGGAAAAGTTTGTGGTGACAAAGCAGAATTTTGGGAGTTTAAGACACATGGCTTCAAATTATAACTCAGTGCAATAACGATTGCACTATGCTCCTTATCTAGGGTATGCTACAGATGTTGAGACAGCCTTGACGCTTTGGAAAGGACAAGCAGGATCGAGTGTCTGCTGGCTCTTGAAATTGAAGTTGGTCTGAAAATATTGTAAAAAGAGAGAAATAAATTTCTCTGATTTATTTAAATTGTGAACAGATCGGAATTTAAGCATCTCTTTAAACATACAAACAAGCAAGAAAACAAGCAGAGCCCAATTTCAGGTAGATTTAACATGCCTGTGGACAAGTGAATTTTTAATAGCTAATCTTATCCTGACAGCTCATGGGAAATATCAATCTATTAGGCAGGATTCGAGTGTTGAATTTTTAATGCACTTTTAGTGATTAAAGTGCTCTTTTTCGCCACTGCTTGAAAGAGCTCACAGTGGCTTTAAAGAACAGTTTAAAGTCATAACAACAATGGAGAATTAATAATTGTAGTTGACCATATTTCTCTCCAGGAGAGAAAGGCTGTGCCTATTTGCATACAAGTGTTGTGCTTAGACCATTAGAGACAAAAGAAAATCACTCATTTTGAGAGTAGCAAATGAGCCAGATCTGCTTGAAAAGGATCCTATGACTTTGTTGTCTCTGATAGCAAGTGATTGGACATAGTTGTGGGCCTCTAGTGAAGGGAAGTGAGGCTTGAAGAATAGGAATGAGCATAACGCTAATGATTTCAGCCAAGGATTTAGGCTGGGCATTCAGCTGAGGATTATTCATGCAAATGGACGTGTAAGGATGGAATCTCAGCGTTATTAAGGTGAACATGTGATGGGCCACTGATGTCAGCGAAACCAGAATTTGCAGGGAGAGAGGCCCAAATCCTTACAGGTAGCTGGATTCCTTGCTGCTATTGCAGCTAAAGCAGAAAGGCATAATAGTGTTAACTGTGTTAGATCCTTTCCACTGGTGCGTGTTCTGTAAGAGAAAATACTACTTTACCTTTCGGGGGCAGGGGGGAGAAAGTGCTTGGCCCATAAGCCCTTTGCAAGGCTGCAACGTGCAAACCGGAGCATGGCTTTCCAGCACCACAGCATGTACTTTCCTGATAAAAGGCAGGAAAATAGCACTCGTTGTCCAGACTGTTCCACTTGACTTATGCAAGCAAAGACGCATTTGCCTGAGTTGACTTTGCACATGTGCACCATTCATAGCCCAAAGCATTTTCCACCATGCATTATGCACATCTGTTTACAGGCCCACTTTAAATTAGTGTAGGATGAATCTAAATTCCTATTTAAAAAGCGCTTTCAGAGACTCTTTGCTCAGAATCACCACATCCGCCCTAAATTTGTCTTTTAAAGAAGCTTCAAAATAAGCCATTGCTGGAACTTTTCTTCTCTCACTCTTTTGTCTTGTTTTGGTATTGCTAATGGATGTATTATTGTAATACCAACCAGCCCATGGCAGTAATGAATTACTAAATTTAATTGTGAAACTCAATCTGGGGTTTATGTTGCTGTGCTGTACGTAACAAATCAATAGCAGACTGAGAGTCCTGTAATCAGAGGAGAGAAGCTCAAAGCAGGCACATTGATGTTGTGTCTCTGGGTGCACAGCTGACAAGTTGAAGGGAGCGTTGGCAAACCACTTCACCTCTCCTCTGTTTGCATTGATCATACATGAAAAGACCAGAAAGTAAACTGGGAGAGGGGTGCTTGGGTTAATGAAACATGTTATTAATACTTTGCATCTGGGAAACTTGCAAAGATTATATTGTGTTCCTTATCTGTTGGCTTCTTGATTAGAAGAGGATTCTCAAGCACGAACTTCTTCCTCCACCTGCTTCAGCTCAGTAGTTAGGATAAAACACAGGGTGCCAGTATGAATTGTCAGATATTTTAACTGACAGAAGTTAAAATATGACCCACTTCCCAGTCAAAATGTTCAGCTAATCCTTTATCCCTCTCTGCCTTCGAGTGACACTTCCACCTTCCCATCTTGAATAATCTGATCCAACCTGATCCAGCTAGAGTACGCAAGGTGAAGGGAATGTTCATGTATATTAAATCAATAGCATGATTTAACAGATGAATTAAGATATATCTAGCTTCATTGACGATCTGCTTCATAAACCCTTTGAAATTGGTAGGGAAATTCTCTGTTTGCTTTGGAGTTTAATGAATTAGATAAAGGGAAGAAAAATATCAGACGAAGAGAAGAAAGTGTCTGATACTGTAAAATATAATGATGTTGATCTGCAATGATGGTTTTGCATTCACTATTAAAATACATCTTGCATGACAGCAATTCATCCACCTACGGAAAATGAATGGTAATTACATACCAGTGTCCTTTGTGGGTAGGTCAGTATAGCTGTGTTGAAGTCACTAGAGCTGTCCTGTGTGCAGCAGGTGAGGGATCTTGCCTGAAGAGCGTTCATATTGAAATACGTAACTGTAATGTGGTTTCCTCTGGTGTTACCTGCTGGTCTGTCTCGCACCAAAAGCATTTAAATGCATTGCATCTTTAGCTGGCAATAGAGAGAGATAAATCAGTGTACAGCATCTTTGGGTGTGACCGTCATACTTTTTGGATGTTAAGTATGTAAGCAATGCACAGCCCATTACAATTGTAAAACAAAACAAAACAAAACCCAAAACCAAAACAAACCCCAGACAAAAACCAAGACATAGAGGCGGAGGTTAATTTAAAGCAGATGCTGGTATGTATTGATACGACTCCGTTGACTTACATGGCTCCATTTTGTGTTGTGTGATATAATTTGGCTTATTCTGTTTAGTAGAGAGCACGACCTTCAGACCCGTTGTACAATGCAGTGATGAAGAGGGATCTTCCATCCCTAGAATTCCTTCTCATTTCAAATAGTAATCAAAGGGTCGTTTTCTGGCAAGTGGTGGTGCAAGGAGGGAGCTACAGAGCTGTGAGGGACGGGGCCAGGGTTAGCTGGGTTTCCTTTTCTGTTGGCTGTTTCTCTGATCCTCCGAATACGGAGGTAGCTTCTGTCAGAACTGGGAATGAGGAGCCGATTCGCATGCTCAGAGCTCAACAACAAAAATGGTGACACACTTAGCTGCAGTTTATAAAGCTGCTTTTGCCATTTAGTGCTTTAAAATAAGCAATTACAAAGCAGGGAGCACTTAAGTCAGAGCATTTTTTTCTAGAATCCATCAGTATTACTATGAAACCTCCAGCTATCTAGTAATTAAAAAGCCACATTGGGTTCTTGCCTCTTCAGTGTCAGTAGAAACTGTAAATTAAGCAATGCTTCATACTCAAAACAGGTAGCTCCAGTTAATTTCTGGAGAGATTTTTCTATTTTAAAAAAAAAAAAAGCTTTACTGTGAAAGTAGCAGAGCAGGGGAAGGCAGCTGGGCTCTGGTAGATGTCTGGCATCTGACAAGAATGAGAACAGCACTGCTGAGACTGTAGAGGGAGAGGCAGGGAAGGCTGATTTCCTCAGCCTAAAATAATGCCTTCACTGTTGTGGGGCGGGGGTTTCACTGTGTCCTGCAGAGGAAGCAAGATGGCATCTGGGAATGTTTATCAGAAGCATTTCTATGATTCGTCATACTCTTCTACCTTAAAGACATAGAACATTATTGATAGTGTTCCTCTTCACAAAGTGCCCAAAATAGAGGGTGATGCTACCCCCAGGGACATAGAGGTTCAAGTGGTTTGCCTAAGATTACATTGGAAGTCTATGGCGGAGCACAGAATTAAATGTTTGCTTTCCCACACTGTTGTGTTTTGGAGCACCGTTTCTAAATCTTGAAAAAAGACGAGTAAAGCCATTATCTACAGATGTTACTTATTACAGGATTTCTTATTGATTGGAATATAACATGTTTCTGTAAAATGCATTGAAATTACTCTCGCACAGGGTGGGTATGAACTTGAAGTCATTGGTTTAAAGTGTTAGCTAAGCAACAAAACACTTGAGTTAAACTGTTTTACAAATTTCCACAGTTTATTTTACTCGGTGTTTGAAAGGTACTTTCATCCTCCTTCCTCAAAACAGTTTTCCTCAGAGCTTTTCTTGACAGCACAGAAGCAAGCAAAGATGTTTTTGCAAGATATTAACCATTAACTTTCTTGGCTTATTTTTAACTACTTAAACCTTTATGTCTGTAAAATTTGCTTTGAGATATTTGGAGAGTGATATTTCTTGTAATGTTCCCTCTCTCTGTCCTGCCTGGGGATGATGAGAATGCAATACAAAATCCCACAGTCGTTCTGTAATCTCGCATTAGGTTGTTTTAAACCAGGATTGAGGGATACTTGGTGAGCAGACTTGTGGTGCACATAGCATGTATTTACTCTGGGAGCTAGTCGGCAGGAATCCCAGAGCGTTTTTGCAGTATTACCAGGTATTTATCAAACAAAAAGCAAAAAACAAACCAACCCCATACCAACCACAACTCACTCCCCAGTGCAACCTAATGCCTGGGTCCCAGTCTCCTGTTTTTCTGTCACTGTACTCAGAATAGGTGGGATACCAGTGCTGTGGTTTGAGGAGAGGAACAGGAGAAAAATCCTGTGTCCTAAATGAAAGTCTGGGATAAACTACTGCCTCAAAGATGTGCTGTAGGATACCAGAGAAAATATCCTGAATGTCTGTGGGACAGCTAAAAATCCCAAGAACTGGGATCTTTGGCATTAAAGTCAAACTTCAACAAATATTTCAAGGCCTGCAGCAGCAGTGATTTAATTGGAACATACTATTTTAAAGATTTTCAGGTGGAAGTCTGGTGTAGATGTCTGTTCCATTGTGTTTTATGTTGTCTTACTTATGCTGACTCATGCTGATACAAATGGAGATTAGTGCAGTTTCTAATTTCCTGGTATGGCCTATGCAGAGATGCAGTAAATACTTGTAGAATGCAAACTGTGTTCTTCATGCATGCAGTACACTGGAATAAACACTCCAGGGTGTACATTCATCATTTAGATTGGTGCCTCCTTGTGCCAAGGACCATGTTACACTGGCATTTCTAGGAAACAGAACTGCCTCCAGCAAGAGTAACTGTTTACAGAAGTGGGAAGTTAGTACAACAGAAGGCAGGCAGCCCAGATGGTGTGGTTATGAATGGAACTGGATATCTCCCATGGTGTCAAGAGAGATGTAATATTTTGCTTACTCCATCTTGACATTCGAAAAACAGGGTAATTGTCAGCTCTTTCTCTGAGCCAGAATTTTTGGAATGCTGTTGGTATCATATTCTTTTCCAGCTTGACTTTGCTATAAATGGTATAGTCCAAATTGCACATCTGCAAGAGACTGGCTTGCTTGAGAACTACAGAATTGGGCTGACTTTGTAATTTCCTCCATTATCCATTTTCCTGTTAATCTGTCCATCCCTGCAATATTGTCCTCTCTTGCCCTCTAGCAGTTAAAAGCTCAGTGTGTTTTCAGCAGGCTTCATGGGAAATGAGAAGCAAAAGTATGTAAGAAGGTGGTATTTCCACTGACTAGGCCCACAGAACACCCCTTGCTGCCTGTGTTTTTCTTCTTTTTTTTCTGTGAATTTCAGCTATTAAAGCAACTAAAAGAATCGTACATATGGATGAGTAGATGCAATATGTGTGTAGCGCTCTCTTTCTCTGTATGTATTTTCTGCTGATCTATGAGATTCCTACTCCTACTGTGGGGTATGTTCTATTGCAAGATGATTTCAGTTAATTCATAACATAGCTCAGCTTCCAGATATGTTTGTCTAGAACAAAGTAAAGAAAACTGGGTGAAAACTGATTTTTGAAAGTGACTTTGGCACATAACATATGCTTTCATTGAGATTTATCTTCTGGACTGGCAACTGGGAAGTCTCTGAAAATGAAAGTTCATCGCTTTACTTACATTAGTATTCTTTGAAGATGTTACTACTGCTTGGGATTGGTAGCTGTTTCATTCATTTTCTTCATTATAGAGGGATTTCCTTTCAGAAAACTAAGTCAGTCTTGCCTCTTTGATCCCATTTTTCTCTTATTCGTACCTACTCTGTCTCATATTTCCCCAGCTGGCATTTTTTGAATTTTTATTTATGCCCTCTTTTCTCCAACCCCTCACCATCTTATTCCATATGTTTATTATCTTTTCCATCACCAAGCTGTGAATAATTTTGTGGGAAATCATGCAGCTGCATGGAAATCAGCTGTTTGGCACAAGCACTGTGCTGGCTTGCTGAAGAAGTCCCTGGGTTAACAGACAATTGCTACTAAAGTATTTTGGAGAACACTGAAGAACATCCTTTACCAGTGATGCCAATCTCAAGCCTGTAATAATTATGAGTTATTATTGGATTGACTGAAAAATAGTGAGTTAAAAAAATACCCCAATGCTCTGTATTTATTTGCTTTCTGTTTCTCTTAGAGTTGCAAAGCACTGACTTTAAAACAACTCCAGGATGAGCTTAAACATTACAGGGTTAATGAAACTCTGCATTCTTATTTAATGAAAGGCTTAAAATTAGGAGTATAGTCACTTTAGTCCTCAGAGATTTTCAGTGAATAGATCAGATCTCCTCTCTGAATGTGCCTTAGAACTAAAGGAAGTTAAGCTCCTAAACTAGGAACAGAGAGTTGGGTGAAACAAATCCAAGTCCTACCCTTGTTCATGTTCATGCTCTTAACCTGCCTCTCAGGTCTGACTCCTTTGCATTCTGTGATTCTGGTACTGTGCCTAACCAGTCACACAGGCATTGGAGCCCAGCCTTTGCCAGCTCTGCTTAGTTCCTGTCAAAAGCTGTATTATTCCTGTTGGCCTGAGGCTAATTACTAGCACGCTGCCCATAGACACATTTTGTTGCATAGATGATCCATAGCAAGCAAGACAGTATTCAAAATGACGGTTACTGGCATTTATCTTTAAGGAGCTGAGAGAGCTAATGGTTTTGCTGAACAAAGTAAAGCATAACTTCTGTGCAGTTTGTTTCTTCAGTCTTTCAAAGGCGTCAGATGAGGGAAATTGTACGGGAACGGAAATAATTGTTTTTGATTTTTGCCTGATCACCCAATGGTTCAGATAGGCAGCAATCAAAGCAAAGCTCTTTCTGTCTGTAAATAATACTTTAAAGGTTCTGATGGAAGAATAGCATGAAGGGTTATCATTAGCTAGCTTTAATATCTGCGAGATCAGTGAATTAGAAAAATTATATGTGAATCTACAGAAAAGTTAAGAGGCTTTCATGTTTGATATTGCCATATCAGAGGCAGTGGATTTCTTAAGGCTATTGAGATGTTCCCAGTGTGTATTGACAGCTTCTTGTTTTTCTGAAGGCACTAACACTCTGTAGGCATCCATTGTTTGAAATCCTGTTAATTTTGCTAGCTTGGTACTGTGTTAACTTGTTTATATTGCCATAGGACATGACATTTTGGGGGCATTTTCTCATGGCAACATTAGGATGTAACAGGATGGAAGAACTTAGAGTCATAGAATGGAAGAAAGATTTCTCTTGGAAGCAGCCTCTGGAGGTAATCTAATCCAACCCCCTGCTCATCAGGGCTAATTTCAAAGCTAGATCAGGTTGCACAGGGCCTCATCCAGGCCAGGTCTGAAAATCTACAAGGAGTCACCAACCTTTCTGGGCCATATTTCAGTCTTTAACAGCCCTCTTGGTAATTTTTTTTTTTTTTTTAATATGTACAATCAGAATTTCCCTTCTTGCAACTTGTGACCGTTGCCTCTTTGTCTTCTCATTGTATATCCCTGAAACAAGTCTGGCTCCATCTTCTGGAGACCTTTACTGTCCATAAAGGATTGCACCTCTCACCCCCATTAGCTTCCTCCTCTTCCAGCTAAACAAGCCTAATACCCTTAGGCTTTTCTCATATGCTGTGTACTCCAGTGGGTGAGATAAGTCCAGTTCTGCCTCATGACTTCGATGAGTGTGCTGTCTGGGCCAGAGTTGGAAGCTTTTGATGTGCATTAATTCATCTCTTCTGTCCGTGCCCCCCCCCCTTTGCTAATCAATTAGCAGCTTGCTAAAAGATCTACTTTAGCGTTGTTGCTCCAGGATAGATAATTGGAGTGTCGTATCACACATAGATGAGAGAATTTTCTTGGTGTGTTTAATACTGTTGAAGTCTAGCAGCAAAGCTGTCTAACCATGCACAAGATCCGATGCTGTATCTCTGCTAAAGCAGCTGCTGTTCAACTCAAACAGTGGCAAAAGCCACTGCTTCATTGCTCTCAGGCAGCCAGTCTTTAGTATTATGCTGTCTCACTCTGTAGTATTACAGCAGCATAAAAAAAGGTTGTAAGAGAGGACTATGAAGTAGTTTTGCACTACTACTTGTTTCTGTTTCTAATAGCACCCTCCATTAATCCCCACTGGAGAGAAAACACACTTGTTATAATGATCTTGAAGAGCAACACAATCTCCTCTGCTTTCTTGTTTTCTGTTTTATTCACTTAGTTTAGAGCAACTCCACATTACTTCAGCTCTCAACAGATTTGAATGATAAAGTAGTTCAGATAGACCTATTAAAACAGAAGAAGCTGAGAACTATGTTATTTGCTGGAAGACTACAATTTGTACAAGAAGCTCTAGATGACCTATTCACCTTCCCCCACAGAGCTGTAATCCATGGGTTTGACCATATGGAAGCTGGTATTCACACAGAGTGAATGTAAATAAAGCTTTTCAATGCCTTTGATATCAAAGCTATTTATGCCTCTCTCTCAGCAAGTATTTCCATTCTCTTCCAGACATAGTTAGCATAAAAGAGCAACCTACTGTTTAGAATGCATTCGGAGTAAAAAAACCAAAACAAACAAAAAAACCCCACAAAAACCAAACCAACTAACCACAAAAAACCTCCCAAACCCCCAAACTTTAATCTCTTGTTCCCTGACTTCAGAAGATCATCATGAAGTTTTATCTTACAGTTATTATTTATTAGGCGGAGGATTTAGCAAACAATGGAAAGATTTCGGCAGCCAAAGCCCACAGTCCATCACTAAGAAAATCCTGATTTGGTCTTCCAAAATTACATTAGCGAATATTTGCAAAGGCTGATTTTAGACACTTAGACATACATACATACCTGTGTGCATCCACATATGTATATATGTTACAAAATTGCATGAGGTTAATCCTACCCTCGAAATTAATTACTAACAGTCTGAGCTTTGCACACGGTGTTTTGAAATGAGAAATTCTTAAAGTGCTCTTTTATGTAAAGAAATGTTTGTTTGAACAAATTAGCCGCCTTTTTAACTGAAAAAATCTCTACCATCCCCATTGACTGGAATGAGCTGCTCAGCTGAGTTATTGTAAGGCAGGATTCTAAAATCTTTAATAATTCCTACAGCATGTTGAGAACCCTTTGCAATTTCTTCCCTATTATGAAGTTTTCATGCGTATTAAATAGTACTATATATAGATACAAATATATTCATTAAAGATTTGTTTTGCTGGAAAAAAAAAATCAATCCACATTCTGTCAAAGCATATGAACATTTACATAAAAATACAACAAGGAAAATACCCAAGTGTAGGAATGCAAAACACTGATGCGCTATAAAAAGAAGCAATTTGGAAACTCTGTTTCTTCCCTGAGCCTGCGCAGAAATTAATTCTCCAGTCCGACCACTGTACAGATTTCCTTGGGTACTTGGAACTGGAGTGATAGGTACACTAACGGCGCTGTAGGCAAATGGAAAAAAAATTGGCCAGGCATTTCCTAAACAAGTGCAATTTAGCACAGCTCTACAGAACAATATTGAGATTTCAACAAGCCAAGGATCCAGCACTTTGTTTCATGAGCTTAAAAAAGAAGTGTGAGTTAGCAGTGAGAAGCAATGTCACATTTCATTGTGCTAAAGGTAGTAAATATCTAAAACCAAATGAGCCTGTATTCACACAGCATATCTGTGAGCAACTTTAAAATCCAGGAACTGCTCGTGATTTTCATTGGACTTGTACCTCTAGCAGTTTGAAGTTTCCGGAAAAACATCAAAGATAAACACAAAAACCTAAGGTTTGATTAAGTGCATGAGAAACTGCTGTTAAATTAGGCCTCTAGCTTTCCTTGTGAATCCTTCCCCCCCACACCCCTCCGCCTTTCTTCTCATTTCTTTTTCTTTTTTCACCTCAACAGGAAGCTCTTTTGCACAGTGAATGTAACCTGTGGATGATCATAGGAAATGCAACGGGCTACTTCAAACCTCTGTTAGAGGGCGGACTTCTTATATGTCTGTGGAGGATGAATATCACCCCAGACATCTTTGTCAATGAAAATTAGTTAAGATCCTTAAGCCAGGATCATCTCAACAAGTGTAATGGGGCCTCAGGGAGTTAGATCTTTTATATACTTTGGACATCATGAATGTTCCTTTGTTATATATATATATATATATGTGTGTGTGTGTGTGTGTGTGTGTGTGTGTATTTACTTTACAAGGGTGAAAAATGAAAAAGACCTTAGTGAACTAAAGGGTTTCCTATGGATATATCCGAAGCATTCAGGTGCAACTAAATAGATGGAAAATTATCTGAAGCAACTTGTGCTGCTCCACTTAGTGCTGGGATATAATTCAGAAACAAGTGTAATGAATATGAGTCAATGGGAAAGGATCAGAAAACTTCAAAGGGAGTCTGTATAGAAAAGATCAAATTCACCACTGGAGCAGCTCAAAGGAATGTCTAAGCTCCCGGAGCACCAGATTCACTGCTAGGGTTATGTAAAATGTGTTTATCTAATCTTTTCACTCTATCAGCATATATAATTAAGCATATTCTTATTTATATTAGAGGAATGCTGAGGTGTCCCGAGATTAGGACCCTGTTGTGCTTAGTGATGTACAGGTGCTTAAGGAGAATGCAGTCCCCCCTCTGAACAGACGAGCTAGATAAAGAGGTATGGACCGTTGAAGTGATAGATCCCACAAGAAATAAGTGGCAAAGCCAGGTTTAGCATTTTAATTAGATGCCCTGTCCCCTCGTCTGCATTGCTTCAGCAAGCTTATATCTGTTCCTGCATTTTGGAGCGTGGCTGAAAGGGAGCAATGTTAACTCATGGTTGTCACAAAGGGAGAGGAAAGACATGAGCAGTTACTGCCGCGCACCTGTAAATGTGCTCCCTTGCTTTCCAGGGACTGGTTTGTGTACATTTGTCTCTTGTATGCATCTGCTTTCCCTCTGCTGTCACCTTGCCTCCCCTTTCCAACGTTTGTGCTGGCTACTTCACGTAGACCTGTGCTGTGCTCCTTTGCTACTCTTGAGATGGTCCTTTTGGTCTTGGCACAGTGAATCCATTCCGGCCACTCTTTACAGTAGTGAAGGTCAACGAGATGCAGAAAAAGAAGAGAGCGCATTCCTGTATCGACTTGTTAATGCTTGGCCAGAGTTCAACAGCTGTGGTTGTGTGCAGGGTTTTTTTAAATCAAAAGTACTCAGCACCAGGCATCAAACCCAGAAGACTTCCGTGGGAACTGGGGAGTTCAGAGCAGTTTTGAAAAGCTGACTACCCCTGTAGGTGCCTAAAGGAGGCAGCGATCAGGTATTGAGCTCTTCTCAAATCTGGACTGTAATGAGCATGAGTCACGTACACCATCGGTTACAAAAGCAGCTGGTCCCTTCATTTCTGCTAACCAGAAAGGAAGATATTCCTCTTGATGGATCCTTCCATAGCAGTGTGTGTTGCTATTATTTCTAGAGCTGTCTGAGTGGGAGGTTTTAGGATAGCAGAGAGGAAGGGCAGTGCTACAAGCAATAGCTTTTATCTTTGCTAATAGTAATCTAATGGACAGAAGAGTGGGCCTGTAATTGGATTTTGCTTCAGATCATGATTAGGAAGATTGCTTTGCGAAGTGTATAGAAACTGCCTGCAAGAGCTACACACATCTTTCTGTGATACTGAGCACGAGTGATAGAACAAAATAAAGCTATGATTATCACATGGATCTGAATTTGAGTAGTGAAGGGTAAAGGCAAAGGAGAGGCTTCGGCTCTTCCGACATTCAAGCACAAAGAAACAGATTGAGGCCTTACAGTAAGAAATCTATGTAAGCAGTAAATTATAGCTGAGTTTATGCCCTGGTATATCCTCTGTAGTGGCCATTTTGCACAGAACAGCAGTGTTTACTGGAGAAAAAGTGCAAACACAATATAATCTTCATTTAAACCCTGTTCTAAGAGACAGTTACATTCCCTTTGACATCAGTAAGGGGCATATGTGGGGGTAGTACCAGCCTCTTCTGTCTTTTGGAAACTTCTTCATCTGGTGTGCTTAGCTTTCAAGTACCTTGCAAAATCACAGTCACTGAGGCTGGGAGGGACCTCTAGAGATCGTCTACTCCAACTCTCCGGCTCAGGGCAGGGTCACCTAGGGTTGGGTTTTGAATATCTCCAAGGATAGAGACTTCAAAGCCTCTCTTGGCAGCCTGCCTCAGTGCTTGAGCACCCTCGCTGTAAAAAAGCTCTTTCTGACATTCAAGTGAAATTTTCTCTATTTCAGTTTATGCCCGTTGCCTCTTGTCCTTTCACTGCATACCAGAGTGTCTGGCTCCAGACTTTGTCTTTACCCCCTCCTTCTCTACCACCCCTGTCAGGTAAGTATACATGTTGATAGGTTCTCTTCTCCAGGCTGAACAGTCCCAGCTCTGTTAACCTCTCATATGTCAGATTCTCCAGTCCCTTAATCATCTTTGTGACTGTACACTGCACTCGCTCTTGTGTGTTCATGTCTCTCTTGTCCCGGGGAGCCCAAAGCTGGACACGGGACTGTTTCATACAGATCCACGTGGTCTCACCGGTGCCGAGTAGAGGGAAAATGCTCTGCTGAATGCTGTTGTCCTTCTGTGCTGCAAGGACGCGTTGTTGGCATGTGCTTGCATTAGCTGGATGTTCGGTCCTCAAAGAGGGGACGCAAATCAGCTGCCCACTCCTGGGAGGTGCCGGGACAGAGGCAGTGGGTCAGTCCCAACCCTAAGGCGTATGTCAGATCTCTCAAGCTTTGGGCCTGTCATTAATCACTTCTCTGTAAAACTTCTTAGGCAGCGCAGTCTTGGAAGGTCACCTGAAATAAATCAGTCATGATTCACAGCAGATCTGATTAATTATCGCTCAAGGTCACACGGATAAATTCCAATGTGCGTCTGATTGTTTTTCAAGGTAATGTGTGACTGTTTAAAGAGCAATCCTGTGTGTAAACGGGTCCTTGTTTGTTTGTGCATGTTGCATAATCAATAAATCACAATAGGAAGACTGGAAATTCGTAAACTAGGGACTCAGCCAGAACTGCAGGGGACTTTTTTCCAAAACTAGAGAAAGGTGAGATAATTTCTGATATTAGCAGTGGTAAAGCAAGTTTGTCTTTCACACCTTTTTAGTATGGCTTTAATTGCCCCACTACTGGAAATCCAGAGGAGTCCTGGTTTTAAACACTGGTATTTCTCCGCTGTTGGGAGAGGAGAAATGAGATCAACAGAATTAAACCTGTAGTAAAGTTGTGGAAAATGCTGCTTTATTGAGCTAATGGCAAAGTGTTGCTGTTTAGTTCTTGCTGATTTAGTTTTAATTTAAGATAAATTAGTAATCATTTTAATTAGAATAGCACACAAAGATGTGTATGTGGTGCTGAGGTGCTGTATATGCCCATTTGAAGACAATCCATGTGTTAAACAGTTTATGATCTACATAGTGCAGATAGCAACTGGATGGGAAGAGGGAAGTGTTTTCATCTGTGAATTACAGGTGCAGACTGAGGCAGGAAAGAGAAAGCTACAAACTGCTTGTTTGCTGTCAAACTTCTACAATTTTTAAGTTGCCTTATTTCTGTCTGTCGCTTCAAAAATCTCTTTAAAGAGAGAAGGGGTTAAACTGAACCATTTAAATTGCTTGAACTGAAAGTTTTATCCTGGAAGTCTGGCTACGTTTAATCCACATTTTCTAAATTCTTGGCAAACAGATACCTCGCATGTTATAATTATTTCTGCAGCAGAAATGTATAGAAATTTCATTGTGCACCAGACTACTTAGGTTGTTTCAGGCCTGTTGACTTGCACGAACCTATCCCAAGGTTAACGTAGGTCTAGTGCTTTCATCATGCAGCAGAAGTTAAAGAATAAATTGTCAGACAGTTATTCTTATTTTTTAGAACACTAGGCTTAGTACAGGCAAAATAATAAATGTTGAGAGAAGGCTTTTAGGTAGCCAAAGCAGACACGTAGCCTGCATTGCCTTCAGGCATCTTGAGCAATAACATTCCATGTGGGGTCACTGTGTAGAGAAGTTTGTGCCAGATAAATAAGGAAAATGAACAAAAAATGCATCTCAGGTACTACTCAGATGTTCCTGCAACCTGATAGAAGGCTGCACGGGTATCATTCCGGTCCACTTGCTGTCAGAGTGAATTCAGTTAACTTCAAAAAGCAAAATATATGGATAACTGCAAAGTGATACCTCCAATGTCACCTTCAGATTAGGGAAGTCTTGACTTGCTTGTAACTTTGGCAAATGGAAGGGAAGGTAAAAATTCATTGAATAGTTTTCTAGCGTTGTTGGGTATCCAAATCCCCCCTTCCCCTTCAGTGAAACGGAGATTATAGTCAGTTTTGTATTTTTTTCCACATTCTCTTTAGATTAAATTTTGTGAAAGTGATGGATATTGCCTGACTCTTAATTCTTAATGAGATGTTCAGTAGCACCGCAGTATCGCTAACTGTAGCTACTTGGTGGCGATAAATTGTGTGAAACTCTAAGGAAATTAAAACATGGCTTTACCTTTTCACTTCCATGAACGAGTAAAACCGAAGGAAACTGGTGGCGTAGGTTACCTGAATGGGCAGTGTTGAGTTTGGCAAAGTAAGTTTATTTGGAGCCCTAAATGTTTGGGCCTAAATAAAGAGAAGGTGAGAAGAACCTGCCTGGTGTTTGTTGTAGGTGAAATTAAAGGTCTCTGTTAGGGCCCCCACCATTAGTAGTAGCTCATGAAATACGGTTTTACAGGCCTTTGTGTCAAGGTTTATGCCTAATAAGACCTGCTGCTTAGAATAAAGATCTGTGGTATCAACAGCTGTAGGATATTTCACTGGGGACCATTGCAACCTCTGGCTTATCAAAAGACTGAAGGTGAGCTATCTAAAATGTGTTTCCCAGGCTGTAAAGTGTACATATATTAAATGGTCATTTTTTTCTCATGAAGTTTTGATACCTGTCTACAAGTGCTAAGTACTTTAAAGTGCTTGGTCTACTTGCATCCGTATCTCAAGGCGTGGTGTCGTTGCCTTGGTTCCTTTCTGACTCGTGTATATATTAGCTGCCAGTTGCATTGTATCACCTCACCGACTTTTTCCTGACCAGACTCTTTGTACAATGAAACCTCTATCAGCCCTTTCATGACATAAATATATTGTATTTAACTAGCTACTAAAGAAAATCCATTTTCTGATCCCATTGAAATAAGGAAAGATTTTTTTTGTCTGTTCAAGTGGAAATTCTCGGCATCATCTGAATAGCAAATAAGAAAGACTATCTTGTGGAGTGGTCCCGTTTATTTAACAAGAACCTGTCTCTGCAGCTCTCGGAATGAGACCGAGAGCTGAAGTGGATCAGAAGGCTGAATTCCTATTCTGGTATGGAGATGCGTTCACCAATTCAGCCGAGACATTTGGGACTGAATTAAAAAAGAAAAAAGCAAGAATCCATGAATTAAGGACTTACAAATTTAGACTAGTTTTGTATAACAGGTATTTGAATCCCGTTCATGTTAATGGCAATGGCACAGGATCAATTAATAGAAAACAAGGTCTTTGTTTATAATGATCCGATTCCTTCGCACCCAGAATTGTTAATAATACAGACTTTATTTTTAAACCTGTGATTTTCAAAGGAGCCTGACAGTTGTCAGTCTCAGCTAGATTAAAATTATCCTAACACCTCATGATTTCTAGCATGTACATCCTTCATTATCTTGATGAATTTAGGACTCGCTAACATGAATTTTAAAGACGGTGAAAGTAAGGTACAGAGGGAAAGAAAGTTCCAGGCTCAGATGTTTAAAGGATTTTAGTTATGTAAGTCTCGACACTTTTACAAGGGAATAACACGGAAATACCTGTGAACATAAGGGCCTACGTGAACGATCTAAATCAAAGTTTTGGACAGACACCGAAACCAACCTTGGTCTCTTGCGTCTTAGGTGGGTGAAGGAATGACTGAGCCACTTGTCTCATTGAAATGCCATTTTAACGCCATTTAAATGCACTTCGAATTGCCAGCATAGATTTATGCCTTTAAAACGGCAAAGAAAAAATGTGTGCATGTACGTATGTGAAGAAACTTAGGTTAACATTAGAAATTGGGAAAGCTATTAGTAGAACTAGTCAGTGATGCTAAACACAGTGATAAATGTGTCATGAATTCAAGCTAGTGCTTTTAAGTGGAAAAAACGAGTATGGAAAATAAATCCTAAATTTCCACTGGGGCACTGTTCAGATTAGCCTTAATCTTTCAAAACGAGAAGGAGGTGGGGGAAGGGGGAAATCCTTTTTGTATGTTAAAATAAATGCATCGGAGAAAACCGGCTATACTCAGCTGCTCCCTACAGCGTGACTGCGAAAGCCTGTCCCAGTAATGGATAGTGTTGCAAAGGGAAAAACCCTCCTGCAATACAAGATTGAAATACTGACCCAAGGAACTGCGCGCTCTGGAGACGGTCAGTTTGCGTGCACGTGGGATCCTGCTGCGTCAGTGCTGCAGAGGCTTCACAATGCAATGGGCGCTTTCCTTTTTGAACATTGCATTGCTGTGCAGAAGAGCTCTTCCAAATTGCATGCACGTTCATTAACTGTGTTGCATAATTTATGCTTCTACTTATTTAATCACTCTGGAGTTTTGATATTCGCTGGCAGTTGCTAGATTGCTTTATTAAATTTAGGCTGTGTTGAAGGAAATTTATTTTTGCGTATTCGTCCTTCATAATTTTTTTTTTCTTAAATGTTGTCACATAAATTATTGCGTTATCGATGAATCTGCATGCAGAGCCTTACTATTTCGTTCTTATGCCAGAATCCTCTAAATCATGTATGGCATATGTATTATATCTTACTTCAGGCTATCCTTCTCAATGATTGATTTACTTTCTTTGCTTTCTTCTCTTTTATATCAGATGAAGGCATTCAAACTTGAAAGCAATGGAGGAAAAAAAAAATCTAGGTTTTGTCTCTCTACTCAAAAAAGCATAAGACCTTGACGTGAAGAAGATCGGTTAAATAACATCGTGACATAAAATACAGACATCTTACTTTTTCTTCCCTTTCCCAGAGGAGTGTTAGGGTCAGGGGAGGAGAAAGGTGTCTTGTGTGTGTGTGGGTTAGAGGGGGTTAAGTCGAGAAGAGCGGGTTACACATTAGTTGCTTTCTGCAAGAAGGAGGAAACTCTTAATAGTCAAAGTGTTAATAAAGAACTTGGAAAATACAGATTCTTTTCTCTCTTTTGCATTACTTAGTCTCATATGTCATTTAGTCACATGACATAATGAATATGGTGAGGTAAATAAGATGAATATTAGAGAAATGGTGTACGATGCATGATTGCCCATAAAACTTTCCTTTGGATAAAGGAAGTCTGCCTTAGCTGACTATGGCAGCCTGAGCTGCTTATTTTCTTGCAGCTCAACCTTGTAACCTCCTCTGTAGATGCATTGGGTTTCTTTTTTGGAAAGTTCCCGCTGATACCAGTAGTTGTCATACATACTTTGCATGGCGTTTTGTTTAGTTAAAACAGTAAGGCGTTAGCAGACATACATTTGTGGCTGCATAAATCAGAGTTAAAACAACCCAACAACAGTCTTGCATGTGCAGGCATATTGAACATCTGAAAAGTTACCTGTTTGATTTTGAAGGACAGATAGCTCTATACAAAATTAAGTATTTGAGAGAAAATAACATTTTTCTTCTTTAAATTAGAATAGATACATATTTTGATGCAAACAGAAAATATTTTTCTCAAAAGTTCTTACATGAAGCAAAATTTTTACTGAGTTGGTATATATTTATCAATATATGCTGATGCATATGTACTATGGGTTTGGATTTAATTTTGTAATGTTATTTATCTGAAGGCACTTGATTTTTGAATGTCCGCATGCGTATATGTAGATATGTTTCAGCTACTTGTAAACTACCCCATGAAACTGTTTTTAATGGAAAATTGTTTTTCCAGTTATTCATCTCATTGCTAGTATCTGCTTCCAGTGGTAAAATTAAGTTTCCACCAATAATTTTTTCAGACAGCTATCAACATCACCCTGATTCTGCTTTTCTCTGCCAAATTTACATTCTTCCTTAGCAAAATAAATCTCCCACGAGTTACAGGATTTTTTTTTAATCTGTAAAGCTATCCCTTGGATATACATGAGCGCATAGCTATATCACTGTAAAACCTATAAAAGGAAGAAAAGGCATTTGAAATGATAGCTTTTTAATGAGAAAATTAACTGTACAGTGGTTACGTTGAGTTTTGAAGGATTCTCAACCACAAAGATTGCATTGAAGGTTTTTTCATCTGTTTTATTAACCATCTGAAGTGGAATAGGCCTAATCTTTCTAGATTAAAGTTCCTCAAATTTGAGGGCCATAGCACATGCAAATATTCTTTTGTAGTCTTTAGTAAAATACCCTAATCCTCAGAAAAGTGGGCATTAGACTTCTAATATGGAGATTCTGTGCCGTGCTGTGGTTTGTAGAGAAATTCTGTGTGTGAACTCCCCAAGAACTGGGATTCGGAGTCAGAATTTCCCAGACCTGTTGAGGGATATGCTGTTATCAGATGTTTAATCTCAGGTAAATGACTTGTGTATTCACTTGGTAAACGGATGTCTCATGCTTTATCGATCATATATTTGGAATAGCTATTTGTATGAGGTATGCTTACATTTATGTCTTTTAAGAAATGAAAATAACCTAAATCCTGGTTGTTGTTTTCTAACATAACTTTGTGACTGAAGTTACAGACCAAAATTCATTAGGAGTTGTTGAAACCATTGGCCCTTAACTTTCTCTCAAGGTGATCAATGCTTTGCATACAAGAAGTAATGTCAAGGGGAGCTTTGTCTGCAGCAATGTACAATTTCGTGGGTGAGCAAGCAGGGCGATTGCTCGGCCTCTCGGGCCCCGGGTCCAGCTGGGGTAGGGAAAGGCACTATGTAGCAGTGCAACGTGTTCAGCACGTGGGGGTGGATGAGGGGAGTACGGTAGTGCAGCGCAATGTACTATATATAATGTGATGCAGGCTCTGATGCCACAGTTAAATTCCTTGTTGATGTTTTCCACCATTCCTCGTAAGAAGGGGCTCTAAAAGTCTAGTTCTTCTCGGACATTATTTTGAGAGAAGCAGTTGAAGTGCAAGGTGCTAAGCCTCTTCCATTCTCTCCATCCTGGTATTTCAGCAGAGCCTTGTCAATGCCCTTTCACCAGGCCAGAGTTAAGCAGGTGGCAGGATTAGGGCTTTCTCTGGAAAGAAAATGATGGGAAGCTCTGTAATTTTGTTACTGCTTTAGTGAATATGAAAGCAAACTGGGCTGTCGGTCTGTGGGGTTTTTCTGCTAGAACGGCAAACAACTTGTGTGTTGTTGAGGGTCTTACATGTACCTCATCCACATCCTCCCCTCCATACTGACTTCTTATACAAAACTTGAAACCCAACATACATACCCGACAAAATCTTCTTCCAAACTATGGCAGCAGTGTCATGGAAAATTTCATTTCTGAATTGCACTAATTCAGAGAGGAACAAAAAAGTGTCAGATCCCATTACATTTCTTCAACACACTGTTCTGTAGTCAGGGCTCTGTCTGCAGCTAACGTGGTTTAGCTCACAAAACGCTGAGAGTGACAGTTACACTATGACACTTTAATATTGCATTATAAATCACTGTCACCTGGTCCCAGTCACACCATGCTTTTGATATAACAGCTTTCTCTGTTGTCCTGGTCTCCTCTCTCTTCTTCTTCTGCCTGGCATTACCCTCTCATACAGGTGTACATCTGGTCAGCTGAAACTAAGCATGATATGGTGGCATAATGTTTCCCCAACAAATTTCCCCTGTGCACTAAGCAAGTGTTGTCTGCTAATAAAAATGTATTAGGCTGGACTCAATTTTCTAGCAGAGAGAGAGTGGTAAGTTGGAAAATGGCATGTCTTTCACACTTCCCTTATGATGGGGTGCTCTGCATTTCAGCCTGGATCTTGCAGGGCCAATGACTGCGCTGTTACACAGCAAAATACCCTTGTTGAGGAAGGAGCTAAGGCATTTACTCTTCTTCTGCAATCAGGAAAGCGATGTCTGTAGCACGCTGCGCAGGCTGCGTTTTGCTCTGCCTGGCTGGTTGTGCTGGTACATGGCATTCCAAGTGCTGCGCTATCGTCAGAATCCCAATGAAATGTCACGCAGTATAGGAGTCTTGGTTTAATATCAGAGGGTGGTACTGTCACGTGCATGGCTATTTGCTTGCACACCTATCCTAATACTCAGATTGGCAACCTCTTAACAGGGATCCACAGGAAGATACAGCCAACAAGGAGATAATAAGATCCAGTGGGAAGCACTGGACTTGTGTTCTTGTGTGGATTGCTTCTCTCTTTAATGCCTCTGTTTTTCAATGAAAAAAAATGAAGTAGTGCTATTTGCAAAACCTCCCACGTTTAGATAATTGTGGCATCTATTCTGTTGAGATTGTCTCAAGGTGCTCTCTGAACATTTTAAATTAAAAAAAAACAAGAAAAATGTCTTTGTTTTTAAGAGTTTGCAGTCTGAACAGTCAAAAGTAGTAAAAGAAAGTTGTTTCCTTTTAACAGACCAAGATGGAATGATGAAGGTCTTTTTTGCATAGGAGCTGTGCTGTCTTAACTGAGAACAGAATCCAGTGCTCTGGAATTAATTAATATTAATTCATTATTTATGTAATATAAATAATGTAATTGCCATGTGCAATTTCCGTTTCAAACTTGGTTAATTTATCAATTTGGTCCTTGTAAACTATGGTTGAATACAGCATTTCAGTTTTATCTTAATGTAGCTTTTGTTAATTAATATTTCTCTAACATAACTTTGGACTTGTTTTCTAACTGACATATGTATAGTCATGCTTTTAGATACAGTTTGTGGTAGCAAAATGTAACATTAGGGACTCTTAATCCATGGATTACTGGCTGACTCAATGGTTCCTCCAAAGGAGCTGTGAGCATCTATTAAGTCAATGCAGGTTTAGGTAGCTTTGATCTCTGCATTAAGCACTACCACCATGAATTTGTATAATGCAGATACAGTGTTTGTACTGCAGCTGCTTAAGAAAGCCTCATTATTGCAACTATGTGTTTTTGTAAATGCAGAGCTGCAAATCCTGGCTGGAGGTAGAAAGCATGCTAAATCTGAGCTACTTTTGTGACTTTCACAACACAGAATCTGAGCTCCTCCTAATCTTCAGTATCGTTGCGCAGCCAGGTCCTTGTATGAAACAGGGCATCACTGCATCTCTCAAGCCACAGGCTCGCTATATCTCTGTGTGTGCGTGGATTCACGTACATTACTTTATCTACTCATATCTTAGTTTTACTGCAGCCTCTAATATACAGCATGGTACCTGGTAATAATTTGAGTCACTTTTCCATGCTCGCTTTTCTTTCAAAGAACAGTTGATTGTTTTGAAATGAAACTGAAGTGAGCTGATAAAGGTGTTTTATGATAATGTTCTTCGTCTGGCGGAATCGCAGGAAAAGGGCTCTGTCTCAGTATCATAGGTTCAGAGACGTTGAGGCCAGAGGTACTACTTAGTCTTCTCATTTAGCCTCATCTAGAGGGTACAGCATTCTGTTAGTGTAAACATGCCAAGACTAAGCCCGGGAACCAGACAATTCCCTGACAGTTTTTTAGCAGCCCTGCAATTTTCTTTTTCAAAATTTAATTCAGTTTGTTGTTGTTGATGTTACTGCTGCTATGAGCTGTTTCCTGAGCAACCGGTGGCTTTCTCAGCTTCTTCCTTCCCCCAGCCTCCTCTCCAAAGGCTCCTTCTCTCCCATTCATACTGCAATGGGGTACAGTCCCCATGAACTTATGGTGCTCTGAGTCCATGGCACAGGGCAGCTTGGGTTTGGTTTCTGTGAAAATACAGAGCGGCTGATAATTTATTTAATTCTACACTCACATTTTCAATTAGCTGTCTACTAAGAGCAATATATCGTTATACCATACATTGACAGTTAGACAGTCAAAGCTGTATTTTTAGTTCTTGTACTCTAGTTTTCCCTCTGGATGCTCATACTCTTTTTTTCATAATGTAAAAATATTAATTAATGAGAGACTATCATTCACACAGTGACACTGGCTGTCAGTAACTAACGATTGCGATTTTAAAAAAACCTAAATAACAAAACTGTGAGCACATAGCAGAGATGGCAGTATGATAAGGGAGATGAGGGAAGTTAGTTGCTGGACTTTAAAATATCTTGGGAAGGGAGGTGTTGAAAAAGTTTACAGCAAAAACTAATAATGTGTAACAAATTAATTAGAAAGGCTAAAGCTAGAAATGAAATCCTAATTATAAAAGAAGCAAAGATGTGGACCGGACTCTCAGGGAAAATGATCGTTGTACACTGACGTTAACAGGACAGCACCAGTCTATTTGAGGACCTTGTTGCAGGTATTTGGGATGTGTGGAGTCTTGGAAGGGTAGTCTTCATCCTTCTGCTTCATCAGAGCATGAGAGTCTGCGATGCAGCACAGCAAGCGGAGGTTTAAGCGTTAACTCAGCCCTGCTGAGACATGTTTGGCTGTCAGAGCTGATCTTGTTGACAGGGTGAGTTGTGTTTGGGCGTCCCAGGGGATGGAAGGGCACAGGTATCATGTGCGTGTCAGAGGGTGCAGATATGACTGCTTTTTTCACTATTTCTGCCTGCAGTCTCCTCTCTCTGGGGTGATATAACAGTGGGAACAAGGCAAGGTAAGAGAGAGAAAATTTAGATGCGGGGAAATAAAAAGATGATGTTGTGCAGACTGCTGTGGAGAGAAAGCATTGAGGTGCTGTTAGGGGGTAGGAAATAACTACATTGTCCTTAAAATCTTCTCTTCTAGGTCTGCTACAAATAGTTAGAGTTTCTCTTTTCTGTTGTGTGCAGTCAAAACCCTCTAAATGGTGTTGTTATGCCTCTCTTGATGAGGTCACCCGGGGATAGCCTCACTTGAGACATTTCCGCCGTCCTACATTGGCCTTTTGACTTTGTTCAAGTGCAGCAGCAATTGAACATATGATAAAGTCCCCTATCACAGGGTTATCTCCATCCTTCAAAAAAGAGACCTGAGGAGTATAATGTCTTTTTCATCTCTGAGCATGATAATGTTCTCTATCAGTCTTTCCTTCAACCCTCTTGGTACCACAGAGAATGAAAAAATGCCCCTTGATTTCCTCAGTGAGCTCTGGATCAAGCCTGTACTTCTTACAATATTTTGGATGTGAGAAGAGAAAAATGAACTGAAGAATAACAGACCACTGTGAGACAGTGTTGCATCAGAGTCCCCAAGGTATTTCTTATCTAGGTTTTTGGATCGCATGCTCTGTTAAGAGGTCATCTATTAATAGGTTATAAAAGATTAGTTTGGCGATCATTAGATGTTTTCAATAAATTACAAGTCATTTGTTTGAGGTAGATGTTGCATTCAACAGGTCAATAATCAAAGCAGCGCTGTTTCTGTGTTACTGTTCTGTCTATATGTACAGCTGTTTAATCAATTCATAGTAGAGATCCTTTCTTAATACACTCTCAGAAACTACATGTCCCTTAAAAGTTTTTGATAAGCACCTTCTAATGATGTTTAGATTTTTTACAGATACCTTCTGTTCTCATGCAATGAGTATTTGAATGTATTTTTAGTAATCTTTTAAGCAGATACTTTTAACGTCACCTGCACCTGATTTTCTATTCCAGTACACGTCAGTTCATCCTTTCATCTTCCCTGTTCAGCATCCCCTATGGAAAGACTTTCGGAAGTTTACTTTAGATTTGACATTCTAAATTTTATGTATTACGTTGTCTAGCAGGCTGCTTCTCTCCCTCCATGCAACTTTTTAAAACGGTTTCAGAACTGAGCCTACGGTTCTCAGAATATCTGTGAACGTGGCTCCATCTGAACACAGATCTTTTTGCTTAGACAATAACGGTATTCTCTATTCAAAAAATAAGTGGTAGGGGGCATCAGCCATTCATTTATAGCCCACTTCTTATTGCATTGCAATGTAAATATGTTGAGGAAGGTATGAAATTGCTTGTGCTGCAGTATAATAAGTCGCATGCGTACACATAGATTCTTTGTTCAATATCACTTCCCAAACCCCAAGCCGTCCCAGAGTGCTTTACCAAGTCAAATTACTTATTTATGGACTTCTGCAAAATAAGTCTGATGTACAGTACTGCCTGTGTAGCTTTCATCACTGTAATTGTCTTAGTGTGTCTGCTAAGTAGTTACAAATACGATATCTCATTCATTACTTTCAGCTTGTTTGCCATTTTGTAGCAGCGAGCGCACTAGGATTTAATTTACTTGAATTGCTACCATACGATCTTTCCCAGGGTATTTCAACCAAGGCGCCTCGGTTCTGACTGCAGTGCCTCGCGTACTCCATACTGCACTCCGCGTTGAGTGGAAAGCACTCGCAGAGCTTACACTGCAAGATACTTCAGCTTCGGCAAGGCTGAAAGGACAGAGCCCCAGCAAAGCTGGCCTAGAAGCTTTTGTGGAGAAGAGTAAAGTTTTTTTCCCCCCCTATGATATTTTCTTTATTTCTGCTCCTGCGTTTTCTCCGTTGACTTCTGTGAGGTTTAAAATAACAGTCTTTGAGCTCGGCTGCAATCCCTAGGTAGTTGGAGAATGGCAGAGAGCTCGTGTTGTGTGTCAGTATAGATTAAATCAGAATGCTGTCTTGCCTTTCTAATCAAATCTTTTCCTTTTGTATACCGACTAACTGATATAATAGATCACTGTTCTAGCTTAGGCCTCGCTTTTTTTGATGCCCTGGGTTACCAGTAAAAGCTTACCGGAACAAGGCAGCCATCTCACACTGAGGAATGAAGTCCTCCAAGTCTCTCTGGACTGTTCCAGCGTGCCAATGGACTGGACTGTTCCAGTTTACGGACCGTGTTTGTGCACACAGGCAAATACGAAGGATTTGTACCTGGGCTTTGAATGGTCCCCAGAGAACTATCACCTGTGCTGCAAATGGCTGCTTCCCTGGCCCGCAGCTGGGGCTAAATGCGCAGATGATGTAAACTGGCATAGCTGCCTCCCTTGCTTGAAGTGGAAGTAGCTCATCCGTGCCCGCTAAGCAGCTGGCCTTGGGGCTTTCTTTTGGGAGCTGGCCATCAGTTGGGAGACAAAATCCCAACATGGACAAGGTCTAAAAGCAATTACTGTCTTGGCACACTACCAGAGTTGATCTTGGAAGGTGAAAATCAAGTTCAGTGTGTCAATCTGGACTGCCTTAAAGGAGCTGTTTTTCTCCTAAATGATGTTACAGATATTTTATTAAAACTAGCAAAACTTGTGCCCCAGTGTTCTTCATCTTCAAAGCTGATGTTACTGCAGTTTCATTATTCAACCCATCAGGCAGCAAAGGTTTCATAAATGAATACGATTGCATGCCGGGGTGGTAGCATTACTGAATAAACTGGATTTTCATCCAGCCATGACCGTTTGGATTATAACATTTAGAATCCATCGCTTCAGTAACTTCTCTTAAGCAAAGATCATAGCACAACTTGAGCTTTTAAAACCACAGGAGGGACAGAGGAAACATTTTAAAGGGCTTCAAGTTGCATGTACAGATTAAGGGAAATCCAAGTGGGAGAGGTTAATAGAGTAATGCCTTTGTTAGCAATGACCGTGAGAACAGGAAAACAATCCTTCGTGTTTCTTAGATCCAGCATTTATCCCAAAGCTCCTGATACAAGATTTCTTCTCCGTGCTTTAACAGCTGAACCCAAAGAGGTTCAGAATTCAGCAAACTGCGCAGATGCTTGATGTCAAAACAAAACTTGAGGTTTGAACTTAGGTTGTTCAAAGGATTGATATCTTTGTGATGGTGACGTTATTACTTTGGACTAAATGGGAAATTCTTCTGATCAAATACTGTGACATCCACAATCCTGCTGTTATCGATTAATGATTCCTATGGTGGCTATCAGAATGGTTGAAGGAACCTTATAAGATTCTCCATGAAAATATCTTTTTTTTCCTTCTTTCTGCTGCAGGTGGGAATGCCCTTTTCTAACTTGTTGATGTAGCTGGGAGGATAAATAAGCTTGTCTCTTTTCTTGTGTCTCTTCTTTGTCTTGGTTATATTTGATTTGTGTTTGAATGGAGAGTGTTTAGTTACAGTACTTGGCTAGTTCTCTGACAGGAACTTGGATAATTTAGGGCAATTTACTGAAATTTTTTGTGCATCAGTTACCTATTTTTAAGCGAAGATAATGAGAGTTCTGTTCTACCTGTCTGTTTGTGATGTCTCCTAATACATGTTCCTGACCTCGCCTGGGGCCCCTAATTTATATAACATTTAGATTGCAGTATAAACAATTATGTTCGTACTGTGTTTATGTTTACCCATCAGGCTTATGGGGATTTTTTTATTCGTAACCCTTTTACCTGTGTTTGTTCAGATGCAGTGGCATGCAGGTGAGAGTTTTGTTCTACTATTTTTCTTTATTGGACTAAAAGAAAAGGCGAGATAGACAGAAGCACCAAAGTATTGCTACAGCTGCCTCTCACCTTGAAACCATAGGTGAAACCCATAAATTTTAGATATTGGATTTAAGGTTTTGAAGATTCTTGATAGAAATACTACCAATGGAGAGGCACCATTGGGATTTATACCATACTTTGGTTTAATTATTCTTAGAGAAGCATTATGTCCTGTCAAGGCATTTGTCCTTTGCTGTCAAGGCTGCAAGCACCAATTTCACTTTTCCAAAGAGGACCCATAACAGTCTGAAAATAAGTAAGTATGAAAAATTGTGGATATAATTGTTGGTGTCATGAAATTATAATCCTTTTAAGTATGCTCCAAACAGTATCTTCATCCATAATTGCACATATTCAGACTTTCCCATGCAGTATTTTATTTGTCTTTGTGTCAGTATCTGCAGGAAAGAAGCCATACTGTTCATGAAATACACTGAGGTCTTTGCATGAAAATGATGGAGAACTGACACAGGTATAAAGACAGGGGCAGTTGTTTTCTTGCTGTTCAGGGGAAACATCATTTGCTGTCTTGAAACACATTGTGGTTTTGCACGTGCTTTTCAATTATGCCAAAAGGTCCTTTGAGTTAGGAGAGCAGCTAAGAGTTGCAGGTGGCGACTGGGGCCACTGTTTTAGTGGAGGTTATATAAATGTTTATTTGTAAGGCCACCGCCTGCCCCGTAGCGTTGCCGGTCGATCTCCCAGTCAAGGGTCGCATTAGACGAAGTGTAAAAGCTGAGCTCCTGACCGCTCTGGAGCCTTTGTACATCACTCAAACACTGTTGTGAACCCATATAGTTAATTCTGACGTTCTGGCAATTCCAGCTCGGTACCAAGTTGGATGTACTAAGAGGAGGCGAAGGCAGCTAGCACCCTCCTTCGCTGCAGTAGCACTGCCCTGTGCAGCAGGCGTATTTCTGCAAAAGGTTGAAATCGGAGCTGTCTCCCTCCTTCAAGCACCTACCTCACCTTCCCAATTCTTCCTGAACTTTCGGGTGTCTGTGTTGTCACTTTAATTTCATAGCATCTAAGGCCGGAAGGGACCATTAGATCATCTACTCAGAACCTCTGTATATCACAGACCATTAAGTTTCACCCAGTTACCTCTGGGTATTCTTCACTTCCAGTCTTTAAACTTTTATGTCGTGTTCCTGTGCCATGTTTCATCACAGAGGTACCTACATTTCAGTGAAATGTATTCTGTATAGAACCGGTAATGCTTGTAAAGTGCGTTAGGAGCCTTCAGAATGAATAGAACTTGTATATATTTGGTCTGAGATTTTCAAAGACGCTTAGGGAATTAGGAGGCTCAGTTCCCATTAATTTTTATGAGAATTTAGCATCTAAATACCCTGAGTAGCTTTGAAAAATCTTCTCTTTTAGTGGGAGGCATAAAAGTAACCATTTAGAATTAGTTGAATTGTGTATGTAGTTTGTTAGTGGTAGATACTTCAGAATAAGATGATAAAAAAATCCTGTTATAGACAATTATATAATGACCTGCTCTGAAGGTGACATTTTCTTCCTGACTCTAAGCACCTCGTTGTTGGCTTGAAGCTTGGGAGTTTATGCTCCTTTTTAACTCCTTAACCCACTTAATATAACTCAGGAAGTTCTTAGGAACCATAAAAATGTCTAATGGTATTTTAGGTTCTACTCCTTTATCAATATCCGTATTTATGAAGTAGGACAAAACTCCTAATTGTTTCACTGTGCACTGACATGTGAACTACAGTTCTCATTAGCACCAGCTTTCACTGGTAGGGGAACTTGTTTAACAGAAGAATGAATTTTCTCCAGGATGGTAGTACTGAATGTTTATTACTGTTAGTAATAGCTGTTCTTTAGCTGATGTTTTTGTAAGGATTATCAGGCATCAGAATTTCAAGAGACTTCACTGGTGGTAGATGTGGTCCTAGTATTCAGGATTTTCTATTCAGAGTCAGAAAGATTTACAAAAACTCAACTTTGCTCTGCAAAAATAACTTGTAAGACACAATGACATTTCGGAAATATACTAGAATATGCCACATATATACTAGAACGTGATACACATGTATCATAATAGCTTTTCTGTAGATCATTCTCCACTTTCAGGGTGCCTAATTGCATTTGAAAAGTACCTTGGATAGGATAATTCCCTGTTACGTTGCAGAAAGCTACTCCGTAAGCTCCCATGAAGTTGTCTCTCATGGGTTCGTTATCCTGCTCTTCACCACTGGAAGCATGTGTTATGGTCTCATAGTCTTTGGCAGGGAGATTTTCCCCACTTACTCATTTCCAATTCCTCTCAGTCACTTCACATTGCTCTTAATCATACCCACCATAAATAATTTTTCTCCGACCGCTATTTTGCATCCTTCGGGTATTTGGAAGCAGTTGCATTCTGTCTCCATGATCACTTAACCAAGGATGGGCTAATGTAAGACAACAGCTAGTAAAAAACGTTGTAGTATGTATTGAGTACACCTGCCTTCCTAATTATTACATGCCAGGTTTAATTGTATGACTGCAAATATTGGATCAGACTACTTCCCGTGACATGTTGTGACTAAAACAGCCCACATTTATTCTGAAGGTACGTGTTGCCCGAAATTGAAATATTTGTCTTATTTGACACAAATTATAATTATCCTAAAGAACCTGAAGGTTCTTCCTCCTCCCCTCCCCCTTTTTTTGTCTTCCTAATTATCACTGTATCTCCCAATGAAAATGGTTGGTATTGCTGCTCATTAGCCAAATAAATTCTTTAGCAATTATCAGAAATTTAGGCAGCCAATTTGGAAAAAATGCTGTCGTGCAAAGCAGAGCTTTTGCCTTTAGAAAATTCCCAGATGCAGATCAGGTTCTCTCTTGGTGTAAATGCAAGAAACTCCATTGAAGGTACTGTAGCTGTATTCCCTTGAAGCAGAGACAAATTTAGCTCTCATATTTAAAACCAAGACACCAGATTTTATTGATTGATATTGAAACTATAAATTAAGCCTGACATTAGCAGGGATAAGTCTATAGAGCACCAAGTGCTTCCATGGAGACACAAGATTTATAGTGGCTGAGTATCTTGATTGAAATCCTGTGACCTTTCATTATTTTGTGGTGAAGTAATTTAAGCGCAGCACTGACAACTCTGGACGTTCAAACACCAGCCTCCAACCCCAATCAAAAGACCATGACACACTGATTTCTTTTGAGTCCTTAATTTCTTTGGAGCTCTTGAGGGTTTGCTTCATAGTCATGTTTTAGGTGCAAGGTCCCGAAACCTTTTTTTCAGTGAAAATTGTGGTAATCTTGTAATTTGATGGTATCAGAAACTGAAGTATTAAGAACATAAACAAATATTATGAGGCATGATGAAACCCTAGGAGTCTTCAGCACTGTAAGCAGACCAAGACTTGGCACACCTGGGATGTCGTTGCTCACAGGAATGACCGACTACAGATGCTTTTAGGGAGCTCTTAGTCAACCTTTTCACAGCACAGACGGCCCGAGGTGCCGCTGATTAGAGGGTGGACGGCTGACATGGGACCTGGGCACCCCAGGGCCAAAGAAGTTCTTAATGCGTGAGTGAAGACTGAACAAAAAGATTGGGTTTGGTTTCATTCAGGTGAGTGGAACTTTGTTGTGACCAAGTATCTCAGTTTGCCGCTTTGCTCTCAGCAGGAGTTTTTTAGAAGAAGGGCTTCCAGTTTCACAGCTGTATAGAAGTGTTAATGATGGGCCAGCAGTTGTTATAATTACAACCCTGGAAAGAAAGAGGGAGGGCAGGCCCTGGAAAACAAGGGCGAAGGGTGTCTTAGGAGTTAAGTCCATGATCTGAGGTGTTGGCTTAGTTCCCAGCTCTGTCACAGTTTTTCGGTGTGACCTTGGACAAATCGCGTAATCTTTCTTTACCTGAGTGCTGTGTGTGGGAGTAATGATGTCTCCCTGGGCAAAAAGACGGCTTTCCTGCTGCATTTTGATGCTGAAGTGTCTGGGATCACAGGTGTTTCTCGAAATTCAGGACATTACTATATAGATTGTTCCATCCTACGTGTGTATGGAGCACTCGATAGGCACATAGCTATATAAATACAGATATAATCACACAAAAGCCTGCTGTATTCCTTTATTCACACTGCAATCCTGACAGATGTGTTCTCAGCAAGATTCCACCATATTCCACAGTTGAGCAGAGACCGTATGCTATTGAAACAAAAGAAGAAGATTAATTAGGCTGTCATTGTGTGAAATTGGGTTTGTGGATGGCAGGCACGCTCAGTAGCCTGCATGGGGGTTGTCCATTTTTTTAATTATAGAAACAGAGAGATGGAGGGAAAGAGAGAAACCTGGCATAACCGCCAGTCTGCAAGTGGCAGGATGTTTACCCAAGTGGCTGTGCACCGGTCGTTCGGCAGCGGTGACACAGTGAAGGATTCGGTGTGCTGCTCTGCTACCTAAGGAGTGCACGCTGCAGAGAGCGGGTAGATGCGTGCTGGAGTTGAATAAATAAATGTCATCTGTATGTGCTTCTGCAAATGAATTTGCTCATTTCTGGAAGTCATTGGTCCATTGAAACCTAAAATTTCTTGCATGTCAAGTCAGGCCAGTGTCATACTCTCTGGGGTCCCCATGGATAGGGAAGGCTTGACTTACCTCACCGTGAGCTTGGAGCCTGTTTGCCAGCAAAAGCAGGTGCAGCACAAGAAAATGTACCCCTAGGGAAGGGCAGATGGTGTCTGTAGTACCTCTGAGCCCTTGGGGCAAATGGCCGTAGTGCCAGAATCAGCTCAAAGTTCCAGCTGCTGCTGCGTAGGTGCACAGTGATTGAGAGCTGGGGCTGGCGTGGCCTCTCCCCGGGGTCTCCGGGCCACGTGGTGTTGCTCTGTCCTGGAGCATCTTCTGCAGGCAGCTCCATAGGTTCCAGGTTTGACTCACACTGAACAGCAACTTTTTTCCCCCGCCTGAACTTGGGCTTATTTATCTGAGGGCTGAATTGTGCTTGCAGGCAAATGAATTTTTTGGTATCAATTCATTAAAATTAGACAGCCTCTAGGCAGCAGACTGGAATGCAGTTCCTCTGTTTAAACAACAACAGCAGCCACTTGCAGTAGAGGAAATATCTGCCTGTGTGCAATTGGAGACCTGTTGTATCCTTCTAAAGATCCAGGAGATGAACACTGTATTCAAATTCTTTCTAATCCAGTTCTGCTCCGTTATATGCATCTCAGAAATGAGGACCTGTTTTATTCTTTTCTTCCTTTAAAGAAAAGGGGGGGAACTGCTTTTGGGCATATTCCAACCCAGGTAATAATATTCCAACTCCCTCTCCTCTGCTTGCCGTTTCAATTGGAAAAGAAAATCTTACTGTGTGCCTTCAGTTGCTAGAGGCAGAGTTAAAGTATTTTCTGTCAGAGATGAGGACTTTGTGGTGGGACAAATCTCTGTGTAGGGGCTATCTCCCTTTCTCTGCAAAAATAAAACCAGCTTCCAGACTGAGTGAGAGCAGAACCAAACTAACAGCAAATCCAGCCCTTTTGTGCAGGTGAAAGAAAGGCCAGCAGAGCAGAAGCAACACCTCAGACAGGAGTGGAAGAACTTGCAAACACGGTAGATCTTTGCTGTCCCTTGTACCATGGTGGCATTAACCCCTACCATTGCAGCCCATCATCGGCCCTTGATAGATGCAGAGCGCTGACTTGAAGTAATTGCACTGGGGCTGTGTCAAGGTACTTAACAGAATAGTTCATTTCTCTCTGTCCCTGCAGAACGCGCTGGCTGTTGATGCTGCTGCCCTGGAAGAAGGGAAACATACAATAAATCCTTCTGTCTTCTTGCTGTATTATAATATATACGAGTGACAGGATTTCGAACGCTTTTTCGTGCTCTCTCTGATGTTCATTGCCAGGCTTCGTTGCTTGCTTCTGCAGCTGTACTACTGCACTGGGATTGTCCCAAGGACAGACTGTCCCTTGGGGCTAGGCGGCTGAAGGCTGCACTGAAATCCCAGAGGGTTTGCAGGCATTCAAGGTCCTCGAAGGCAGACCCTGTGAACCCTATAAGCCAAATGCTGAAGGATATTGTATGAGTTGCCAGGATCCCACAGCTTTTGTTGGAATCAGAGAGAGTTTGGGAAATTTTGCTTAGCCTTGTATCAGGAAGCTGCGCAGGTGTCATTATAAGGTGTGATGCAGCGCTGTTGGGTTCCTGGGAGCAGGTTTGAGCTCTTTGTGCTTGGCAGTGCTTGGATAAGGAAAACAATTAACTGAATCAGCACTCTGTTACAGTGCAAGAAATAATTCTTTGTTTACTGTTAATTAACATTTGCAAAGAGTGATTAGCATGACAGTTAGAAATGTGTATTATGTGACCTTTTTTAAAAGCATGACAAGGCGAACGAACAGGGGGTGTTAAAGCTCTTGATTCTAGTGTTTGATGGTTGAACACTAGTTTGCCTGAGCCACAGCAGTTTTTCCAAAGCTGTACAAATTTGCTATCCCAACCCACGAGCTGGAACTTCTTACCCATTCTCTAGCCTCTTAAAACTGGCAGATACTACTTTCATCTGTAGGGGTTATAGCTCAGAGAATACCTTTGCTTGTCACGTGGAAGTAATATATTCTGTATTATCCCTATGAAGAGATTCTCATGAATAGTTCAGGAGACATTCATAAATAGAGCCTTAATTATTTAAAACTGTTTTTCCCCTTAGTAACTTAAGGATGTTGCCTTTCATCCACCCAGGCTGAATTTATTGCAATGAATAATAATTTTAATTTCAATTAAGTTTTGTATGTACACATCTCTGAATCTTGTATCTATCTGTTTGCCATCTGCTGATTGGTTTGCTATATCTATAAAGCTTCAGTTTTTTAATTGTAGATGGTCATGTACTCGTTACCAGTTTCATCATTCAACTCATCTTGGAGACAACACATAACGGTATTAGTCTGCATGTATAATTAGATTGCCAAGACAGCTGAAATCATCAGATTGTTTTAATTTGGCTACTTCTCTGAGCATGCACTTCCTCTGAAGGCACCTGTACTTCTTTTTAAAAGGGACTGATTTTAGTGGACTAGAGGCAGTGTATTAGTTGGGAATTTGCTCTTGATCAGCTGTAATTATGATTGCGCTGACCACGTTCACAGGACTCTGTCACAGTTTGTTTTGTGAGTCACTGTACAAATGCAGTCGACTATTTTGGATAACTTACAGGTACAGGAGACAACTGGTACTTCCTAACAGGAGGATATCGCTTACTGTAGCTGCAAGCTGTACTGCCTCAGAGCTCACCCAACCTGGACAGAGCCTGGTAATAATCTGGGACAAAATTCTTCCAATTGAGTGCTTGATACCATTTTTTTTGTGCGGAAAGGATCTGGCTCCATTGGGTAGGTCTAAGGATGGACATGTGAATCCAGTCCTCTGTACCACATGCATTATTTCCATTTAGTGGTCCAATTTGTTGGTCTCAACATAGCTCCAAGTAAAGAGGTATTCATACAGTGTGTGTATAAGCTCACCCCTTTTCCCTGTTGGAGTCTTTGCAGGTAGGCTAAGGGACTTAAATCTTTGTCGGGATAAACTTAGGTTTATGAAGGTGAGGTTGGGTGGGAGTTGAAGAGAGGGAGAAGTGCTTTTCAGAAACACCCAAACAAAACAACACAGAGCACTACAGGCACACTGAGTATATATTAAATCAGATTATATCTTCCCCATAGTAACCAGCCTGAGCTTAGCGTTTCTCTTTTCATTGTTCGTTGCTCAGACACGGTCCTGCTTGGGAACGTTGCCTGTAGCCGAGACTGTGGTTTAATAGCTGACCTCGCAAACATCAGCGTGCCTTTACGTAACACCAAATTCTCAGGGCTCCCCCTGTCTCCTGCTCCATTGAACACACAGTTAAAAAATGAAATAAAGATAAAGCCTACACCAAAATCAACAGCTGTTCTGGAGCCAGGAAGGCCTAATTAACTTGTAGCAGGTGCTGCTACTGGTTTCTGTCCAACTGCAGTCCGGCAATCTGCTGTCCTGCTGCAAACCGCCTAACACAGAGTCGGGGAAGGCCAGGAGGGAAAAAGCCTTCCCTTGAAGCAACATGAGCTTGTAGTAGTGGAACTATTATTTTTGTAGCTGTTACCGTGACTCAGTGTTTTAGATGGCTGTGGACAACTTTCTCTTCACTTCCTACACCCAAAATGTCATTCAGCCAGAGGCAACTGTTGGCAGATTGATTGTTAGAGGATAGGACTTGGAGAAAGCAGGTCTGAGGAAACTGCCCCTGGTTTGCTGCGATTCTGAATGGGTCACGTAACCATTCTGTCCTCACCGTTAGACCTAGAGACCCCAATTAGCATCAGGGCTCATTGTGCCAGCTACTGTAGAAACACCTAAAGAAAAACAGTTAACCTGAGGTGTAATGCAGGCAGTTGTTTGAATGTCCTGCATTCTTCCCTGGAGTATTCTTACCTGCCTATTTTAGAAAAGTCAGAGCTTTTGTGAAAAAAGGCTCTTGAGCTTCTAGCAATTCTATTCTAATGTAAGTTTTCCAAGTGTTCAGGATCATAAAGGTTCCTTTTCAGATGTGGTATAGGCAGTTAGTAGCCTCTCTTGTAAGAAACAACTAACCCAAAAAACTCTGAACTCCCAAACCCTAAAAATCTCAGCTGCTTTCATGCACGTAGGCACTCAAAATTTAAACTGAAGTTTGAGTGCTTAAGTCAGGTCTGACAACCAGATTCAAGCTTTTAAGCCACAGAGATGCTTTTTGAAATGTTATCCCAGTTTTGACTCCCAGTAAATAAGTTGTTTTAAAGATGAAATCTTACAATCACGAGGGCTTTCTGTGGCTGCCTCTGAATTTTTTTTTCTCCCTAGCTATAAAGCCAAATTATACCAGGGTATATCCCATGTAATTCCCTTTCTGGCCCTGTCTTATCTCTAGCTCTTAGCTGATGTGATTGAAAAACTCCGCCATTCCGTGACATAAATCCAAATAGCGAGTGCTAAAGGCCGTCACTGTTCTTCCAGGAGCAGGTCCAGTCACTTCAAAATGGTGTGTGCGTGTGTATATATATATTTATTCTATTTAAAAGGAAAAAAATCAAGTTGCGCCTTCTAATGCTGTGCTGGAACAACAGTCTGGGGAAATGGGCTGAGGTGAGGAGGGAAGAAAAGTGTTGGTTACAACAATTGGATGCACTTGGATATGGACCTGTTCTATTTTGCACTGAAATACCACAGTTGATCTGTTCCTTTATCACTGTTTCAGGGTTTACTTTATACGTACAGTCCAAGGTAGCTGTGAGTCTTGGGCGTGCCTGGCAGCAAACCAGCACAAGACATTAAGATTGTAGATGTAGAGGGTGGAAAGGACTAGTGGAATGCATCTGTAGAGGGACATACCAGGTATTAAAGTGATTCTGATCTATTTGATGCACTTAGGATTATAACCCTCTGAAACTACGTTTTTAAAACTGCTTTCTCTCGTACAATGACCTAGGAGAGTTCAGTTGCGTAAGTTGCTCATACAGATTCTCTCTCTCTGATGCTGAAGTGCTTGTTGAAAGCTACTCAGGACATCAGACGAAATTCTCCTCTCTGGAATACTGCAGTCAATATCTTAAACTCTGGATATAGACCCATGCTTAAGAGTTTGCAGATTCACGCAGATTTAACAGAGAGACAAATCTTCCCCAACATACTTAATAAGAATGTTTCTGAGATAGAATTTACTTGAACCGAGTTAAATATAATTTTTGCTGGCATGACAACATAAGATAGAGATGGCATGCCATGGGCAGGATTTAGTGCTTCATCTCTTTGTATTCACCTCACTCAGTAAGGCAGGAAATTTATTTACTATCCAGAGGCGGTTAACTGTCTTTCTAGTGCATTGTTTCAGCAGCCGAAAATGGCAATACATCTATATATCTATTTTTAAACGAATGACTTTCAATACTCAAGGAGAAGGATGAGAAACCCTGTTTGTTCTGGTATTGACAGAGAAATGAATTTCGCCACCAAGTTGAATCTCAGACACAGATTTGATTATTTTCCTTAAGGAATTTTTCTCTTGTGATTGTTAAGTTTCCACTGTTGGTCCTAGAAGAAGCAATTTAAAAGAATTATATATTCTATATCCCTTTCTTTAGCATGAGAATGGCATGGGGCCAATCTCTGTGTCATGAATAGCCAAAATGTAACCGTCACTTAAGGGGAAAGATTGTTCCCATGTGCAAGATCTGAGGCTCCCGAAAGGAAATCTATTTTGGGGGAAAAGAAAGGAGGGGGTGGACAGTTAGCAAATGTCCAAATGGGATTATCTTTCTCACCAGGTAAGGGGAGTAAAGAGCCCTTCTGTTTACCGGCACAGCATTGTTTTTTCTGTGTTCCTCTCCTTGCAGGCATGCTGACCTGATAAAACGCTTTCATCCTACTTCGTCATTGTGTATGCCGTTGCATCTGTTAGACTCATCAGAGATTTGAAATGAGAAAATAATCTCGTGCAAACTGGGGTCGGTCCCTTCTTTCCTTTATCTCTGGCAGGTGATTATATCTCTTGGAGAAGCTGTGGCCTGGAATTAGTTTATCCATGTGCTTCATCTGCCTAGCCCCTTCCAGACCCTGTTCGAAGCCCACGGCTTAAGTCTTAATTGAAGGGGTTTAGATCTTACAGTAGTGTGTATAATATATTAATTAATATATCAAATAATTATAGTTTAATACCTAAACTTAAAAATAAATAGGTTAATAAAGGAAAAGTAATGGCCTATTTAGAGCAGAAAATGGATATCATGGAGAGCTTTGTCTAGAGCTGTTGGTGCGTTACCTTGCAGTCAGATATCTTCAAGTTTTTAGTGTGTTTGTGATGTAGAGAAAATGGATACTGTGCCTTATTTTAACTAGTTTTCAGTGCTCATTGTCCACTTGGGTTTTTTAGAAAGAAACAAAGAAAAAGAACAAAGAAGGGAAGGCAATTTCTTCAATATACGGGCAATTTCTATCATAAATATTGTCATCCCATCCCATCCTGCCCCCATTCCCCTCCTCCCCGCCCCAGTACAAGCGTTTCTGAGCACTGGCGTAGCAAGGAGGGTCAAATACGTTAGCTGAGCAAATCTGCTCCTTGCCTGACAAGCCTTCATTGTCTCACAGTAACGAGAACAATGTCAACTGTGTAGATCTTTCCTTTAAGTAACTGGCTTGCGTTCCATGTAAATCATACTGTAAAACGTGAATAAATATCCAGGAAGAAAACACACACGCATGCATGCATCTCTCAAACTGTATTTGCAGCAAGCCCCACCATACCTATACATTAGCTACAGATCCAAAAAAGGCAAAGTAGCAGTTAAGTTTTTCAGGTTGAATGACATAATTTTTATTACGTTTGGAAAGGAAAGATCAATGGCATGTGCCCAAAATAATGAAAAATACAAGTTAGAGGCTCTTGCAGAAGACAAGGTTTAAGACTGGATTTTCGTTTGAAACAGGTGCAGAAAGCATTGCTCAGAGACACTCTGGTGAACCCTGAACATATTCCCAAGGTCTCCGGACACAATTCTAGCTGCTGTTAACCCTAGCATTTTCTCATACAACTGCGGTAAAATTCAGGTCCTTGGAGAAGGACAGACTTTTGGTCTTGGGACTAAACCATGTAAGTTCCTACCTCTCAGATACTCTCTGTGACATACGATTAGCTGTGAAGTCTTGGAGATGTCAGTTACTTCACTGAGAATCCCTTTAGGAATCCATTTCCTCCATTTTCGCAGCTACTCTTAATTGAAGCCAAAAGCATTCTAGGTTTCTTATCAGCCTAAACTATGACACGACCCTTTGCATTGCGCTGATGAGAAATAGCAGATGTGCAGAAATAAGAGGGGAAAAGTTTAGGCTGGTGAGGGTAATGTTGAGGCGCAAGGAAAAAGTCACAGTTTTGAGACATGAGGAACTTCATCTGGGATTGCTGAAATCTGTTCATGTAGATAACGTTTTTGCAAGCTATTTTCTCAATTTTTTATTCAGTATATCAAGAAAGCCAATACACGTATATTTTTCTTCATATCCACTATAAAACAATGTGATTGCAATAAAATTCTGAGTTTTACTGATTAAGAAATTAATCAGGACCGATACATTCCTATGAAAGCCTTTGATTTTTGCAGAAATAGTGTTTTTCAGTAGAAAATTGTCCTGGCAAAATGTTTAAGTTCTCTCTCTTTTATATTTTGCCCAGTTGTTTTTTTTTTCACGGGGTGCTCAAGGCTGTCAGACAAAAAACAGAAATGGTCAGTCTGAATGGAAAACTTGCAGCTACCAAGACAGTCTTTCTAAATGATTCATGGCATCATATAGGTAGTAAAGTTTACAAACTTTAGCTGAGATGTTGTAAGTATTGCACGATGGTGCATCAGGGTTGATAGCAGCCAAGTCGAAAAAGATTGAAAAGCACTGTTTTGGAATACAGCGTGTGTCTTCAGTGAATGTTAGCTTTGATGGTCCACTCCCTGTAGCTAGTAAGGCTAAATAATCATGTTCCATAAAAGCATAATTAGCATTACATTTTATTTTATGAAGCATCTTTTCAAATCATTATCCTCAGAAGTGAATGCAGTTAATTTTGTCTGGTTTATTCTATTTGACTGTACTTTATATGCAATGTATCAGTACCCAGCTGGGTAATTTTCCAGTCCTGTTCTCCCAGCTTCAGTATAACTTTAACCACCTTGCCCAATGAAGAAATCTTATGTGCTCTAACACATCGTGTTAGATTTGCGGAGACTTTTACAACTGCATGAAAGGATGCAAGATCGCAGTGTCCTGAGGAAAAACATCCCAGAGCTGAACTGAGAACCTATAATTCCACAAACAGCATAAAAAGAGTGAACTGTCAGAGCTCCACGGCTGGAAGGAAATGTGGCATCGTCCCTACTCCTACGCGCACCCTAGAAATCCTGGCGTCACTCATAAGGGAAAAATAACAGACAAACCACATGTTTTGCTTTCACAACACAGTCAGCAGTGAAACTTTGGATCCATACCAGTATAAGTGAGATTATTCTCTTCTCTTTCATCAGAGATAAATTCCCCTCTCATCGCTATGTTTTGCATCTTACTTCATATAGGGATCACTCCTTCTTACACTGCAATCGCAAACGTGTATTTATACATTGTATTTGTACATCGCATTTATTTGAGATTATAATTTCTGTATAACGTGTACTATGTATTTTATATGTAGTACATTGTGTATACTTCTGTACGTAAACCAGAGCGCTTAATCTGTGGCCGTGCTATTCATTACGGCTGGATTATATGCTCACAAGGGACTAAGTAATCAATCGTCTGCTTGCATGGATTCTATGTAATGCAAAAGCATTCCTGGTCCAGCTGGACAAGGAGCAAGGAGGATGAAACCTGGTTCATTTACCTTTTATTAGCTGAATAGATGACTACATGCAAAGAGGCTTGTAATTTGCTGCTAATGCAAATGAAGGGGATGTCAGAGAATTGGAAGCTGTGTTTCGGACCCTTCCCAAGAGACCTAACTGCCTTGATAACTGTTTGCTTCCGAGTTGTTCCCAGAGGTTTAAGTCGTCGTCCTTAGCAGATGTGAATGTTTTGTACAGAAAGGAGAATGCTGTGATCCGAGGTGTTGTATCCACAGTCATGTTCTTGAGGAGCTAGCGTCATTACAGGAAAATTTGTCCTCTTCTTGGTTTTTGCAGTTGTGAAATTTTAAGGGCCACAGTTTGAGGGGTTTTTAATTACCTGTAACATGAATAACACTGATGTCTTTTGTCTCTGTTGGTATTGATTTTTATTTTTTTTCTCTCTCTGAGATCAGACATAACAGAGCAGGGTGTGTTGTTAGACCAAATAAATTCCATCTTATGAAATGCCTTATGACACTAACATAGGGTAAAAAAAAGTTTGTTGGAGCAATGCTTTCACACTCACGTTTCTGTGGGTTTTCTCCCAAACAATTCCTTCCCAAATAAAATAAGGATCTGCAACAACCAAGTTTTTCTGCCCCCTTATTGGATATTCACTTGTTTTCTGTGCTTACTTAAAGTCCCAGGACAAAGGAGTGGCAAAAAAAAAGTTATTTTGGGATAAAACTGTAGAGTACGTACTCATTTTTAACAATCAAGACTGAAATGTGGACTGGATTTCCAGTTCTCCTGAAGCAGAGTAATCCCATGGACTTTGATGAAGCTGCACAAGTTTCAGCCATCTGAGAATGTCTCGGTATTTTTTATTTTTGTTAGTTAGCAGTTATGAACATTACATACCAGTCTGTATCGATTTGTAGTTGTGATGCAAGATGAGTTTAATTCCTGATTGCGCTAATTACCCCATGCTGCTGTGTTTAATCCTGCACTGTGGTGAATGCAACTGCATAGCTTCAGGGATTATTAGCCGTAAAAGCATTACTGGCTTTATGAGTTTTTCACTGATGTGAAAGACAAGCACTTCATACTTTCTAGCAATCAGGTACTCTACCTATGTGGAATCATGTATACATCATCATCCGTTAGTAAGCTGTAGGTTGAAAAAAATAGCAACTACTCTTTCTGCTCTACTGAAGCCCTGATTCCCCATGAAGTTTGAGAGACTTTTTCCTTTGCTTAAAAAAATAAAGGCAAAATTAATTGGAAATGACAAGAGGAAAATGATCCAGCTGAATGCTTTGATAAGCAATCAAGGCTTAATAGATTAGAAAATATAATTAATTACTTAATTATACTCAAAGTGGTTGTTGTTGGTAGATTGTTCATTGAAAAGCCATTGTTGTATAGAAGGATATGCCCGTTGCATGAATATCAGTCTCCAGGAAGCCGTCGCTGCTAGCTGGGACTCCTAGTGAGCAGACTAGTTGTTCTCGTTGATAGGTACCACTGCACACTTGCATTACACATCTTCCACAAGCTTTACAAGCATTTACCGGTTATTTGCCCTCACGCTTAGCTAGAGTGTGATGCCAGTGACCACAGTATTCCTAGAGTTACTGTCATTCAGATGGGCACTGAAACGAAGGTCTTGCTTCCTTTAAAGAGCCGGTGCACTTCTTAAAACAGAAATGTGCGTTCTGTAAATGCATGTAAATATATATAGTGTACTGGCAACACTCCTGTTACCATAACTGCGTTCTGTCTAGTGACCTGGTGTTGCCAGATTTTGCAATAACTGGTGCCTAGGCTTTGCCTGGTAGAATCATGCGAATATGATGCTGAGCTCATTTTGCAGGTCAAGAAGGTTTCTCAGTTTAGTGGCCACAGAAGAAACCTGAAATGATGGTGTGGATAAGCTCTAAAGCTGTCCCACTGTTCTCTCTCCATCCCTCTCCCTGACCACGCTGACAGAAAGGGAAGTAAGAAGAATAAAAATAATTGGTTTTAGAAATGGTAGTTTTTCCACGCCAATGTGATGAATTTTGGAGGGTCCAGTTCATTATTTCATTGTCTTTGAGCCCAGCAATACCTGTTATTCATTTGAAAAATCACGTTTTGGTACAAAACTATTACTAAGTGCTGTTGTTGCAATCAATGAAATAAAGAGAATGAAATGAAATGGAGCGTGGACTATATAGCTGAGTTACTTTGTGTGTTGCATGTGAGATTACAATGCAGATAGCCGATTTCCTCGGTTCTGCAGTGTGGATCAGTTGCGTTGCTGCCTCTCCAAGTGCTCTCACGTGTGTTTCTCTCGTGTATTCCAGAGTAGCTGCTTCCGAGGCTGCTTCGAGACTCAGCTGTGTCTGATACTGGGACAATCATAAGCAGCCTGTCCTAGACAGTGTCTGCTGATACTGGCAAATCTGAAATATCAACTAAAGAAGTCTGTGGGGTGTCTGTAGAAAAAACGTGGAGATAAACAATGAGTATATTTGATGATGCTTTTTTCAGATTGACTAAGAATGATCACAATATCTGGCTCTCTTCGCTGGTATATCCCAAAGCACACAGTAAAAAAATTGTGCTGTTTTGAAAATCTCAGAACTGAAGAAGCGATGAAAGAACTGATCTGTCCAAAGATACCTAGCAAGCCTGAGACACAAGGCAGGTCTCCTGAGTCCCAGTTATGATTTATAGCGAGTGGTGCCATTAAAAACTATTTCTTCAAAGCAGAGCAGGAAAGCAGAGAAATTTAAATAGAAACCTTAAAACATGCTTACTATTATTTAAGGAATTCCATATTTGAAAAGGGTGTATTTTAAATAAGAAGCTTTTTAAGCTTTCTAGGTGGTTTAAATTCTAGAAATTATTTCCCTTCCCTGTCTATGCAAGACTGCTAAGGAAATACGTAAGTCGCTGGAGAGCTGCTGCTTACCAGTAGATAAAAAGTTCTTGGCTTGAATTTTTGTCAGTGACTAGTGAATTGGCGTCTTCTATTAGCAGCTGTACAACAGAAGCACACTGGCTGAGAGAAACGAATATCCGTTTTCTGAAAACTAGACCCCTTTTTAAAGTTAGGCACTCACAGTCAGCAGTTCTTATAGAGGATATTGGTCTTTATGTCTTCACTGGTCTTTAATTTTATATATCTTTTTCTAAGTTTGTGAAGGCACTTGGAGATAAAAACTAGGGAGCAGATGAATGTAAGAGGGTTCACTTAATAATAAAAGAGCTGTGCGTTCATTCTTTTAAGTGCCAGTTAGTTAGCTGCAGCAGTAGCAAACAGTGATGGACTGACACAGATGGAGCTAAAGTCCGCTGGGAAAAGTCCTATTGCTTCCACATGCTGCAGCATTACCAACAGAAGACTGCAGAGCCGATTGCGCTGTGTTGGTGTACGGAGAGTGGCAGCAGCCTGCAACAGCAAGAGAAAACTTGTCCCGATGGTCTCCATTTGACTTCATTAGCTCCTACAGTGCCTGGGAGTAGAATGGATTTATATCTCCCTGGAGCCACCCGTACACGCCTCACAGGGCAGGAGTCTTGTGCACTCGGTGTCATTTTGCCTTCCTGTGAACAGAATGAAATTAGCTCGCTAACAGATTGTCCGATACTTCTTGCTGTACTCTGCGCTGTGTTTCTGTTTGGCTGCTGCTGTTTCACTTAGCAATGCTTTCCATAAGTTAAGGTCTCATGCTGGTTTCTTTAATTGTAGTTGGGTTTTGTTCTTCTTGTACATGTCTTTGCTGCGTCTCTGTAAGTGTGTTATTTGCTCCTATCGGCATAAACCTGAATGTAGAAACACTTTGCTCAGGAGTTGGTCTGGGGTGGAGCAGCATTTTTTACATTTGTTGCCTTTGTAACATCAGTGATCCGACAGTTGTTAAACAGGCATCAAAAGTCTGATGACTCCATAGTAGGAACGTAGTACTTTGACTCAACTACTGAAAAAAATCAAAGATGCCGAACAGTTGAAGATAACAGTTTTCATCTTTATCTGACTGTTTATGCACTACAGAATATGCTTAGCAGGGTATAAAGGAAAGTCTTTGCATTGCTCTTTTTTCAAGAATACAATCGCAAATCAGTGAATCCCAGCGAGAGACTTTGTTTAGAGAGGGGATTGAACACCTGCAGGTAGGAAACCCTATGAATGAGACCATCCTCAACTGGAGACGGGAGCTTATCATCCTTGTTAATATACCGTAGAGAACAACTCCTCATTGATAGAAGAATGTTGTGGTTTCTTATCTCTGATTCTGGATTCTGTGATGTGGTCCTGACATCTGTAAGACAGTTGTAGTAATCTCTTTTGTGCCTGATACTTAGAACGGCTCATTGTGCTGCTCCCAGGACAGAGACCGGGTCCAAGGCAGTTCCAGATTTAGGCAGGAATTACTAAGCACTTTAATGGTTTTGAGCACAAACCGCGATTCAAAATGCCTTTCAATTTTCAAGTAATTCCCTGAGAAATTTCAGCATGTTCTCTTTAATTGAACAGGGGTTCTGAAAAAAATAATTTTGAAATTCCAAAAATAATTTTACTGCAAGGTTTTCTGTACTGGTCATATTTATATTGAAGAGACTGTGAGTAACTAATGGTATCAGGAACTTTTCCATAGGTTATAATGGGTGACTAGTTTGTTTTTATTTCCTGAAAATCATAGCTATATTTCCCATCTATATATTAAAATTAACTAAAGATAGATATAAGGAACGGTTTACTTTCCAGCTTTAGCTCCAGAAGAGGAGAAATTACTTGGAAATGTACAGTAAAACTTCGACAGCACCAAATTAGTAGTTGTTTGCCTCACTCATTTACACACCGTATTTTCCGGCCAAAGTTTTTTTGTGGAGAGGGCTTTCATTGCCTAGCTAAGGAATCCAGCGCTCTAGGTTAAATCTCCGTCAAACTGAGTAACAGGTAGGTGCAACCTCTGTAATTCCTCCCCCCCTCCCCATTGCTTCGTAGGAAATAGAGGACTGTCTTTTCTCTGAGTGTTGTTCAAGCTGTGAGCCAGTGTTGCCATATAGAAGAGAGAGCAGAAGTCTCAGTGACAAGAAGACAAGTATGGTGCCAGGGGGGTTGTGGTGTCAGTGAGTTGAAATGTATCCTTGGGAGATGCATTCATCCTTACAGCGGACGGATCTTCTGGTGGTGTCAGTAAGAAGCGGGTTTCTCACAGTAAGCATGTGCTCGCTTCCATTCGCTGTCAGAAACAAGTTTGCTTTTCCCTGTGCTCTGGTGGGGCTATTGCTGGATGTGGCATATTGAAAAGTGCGGTATCCATGAATACCAAATTTTGGAAAGCCTTCAAATTAATTCTGTTCCACTTGCGTTAAATTCTGCCTGTCTACATTAGTGTCTCAAACCTAAAAGTTCTTTCCAGGGTTGTTTAGGGGGCTGGAGCTGGAGTTACTTTGCTCATTTTGTTTTGTTCTTGGGTTTGGATCAAGCCCTGACTAAGGACTGGAAGGAATTCAGAAAAAAACTAGAAACCTTGCTCCCAAGTTCTGGATTCAAGGCTTTCCAAAAGACGGTTGTGGAGCAAAGGACAGAAGAGTGCGAATCTGGGAATACCGACGTGGGAAGGGGTACGAGAAGGCCATGGGGACATAGAGGTTAAAGATGATTAAGGACAGCTGGGTATTTTGGGTTCAGTATGTGATTTGATAACATCAAAAGAACGCAAATGAATGGGAAGCAGATTTTTGTAGGAGGCAAACAGTTGGTGGAAATGAGCTAAACTCAGTAGGGTCAGCCTTGCTTTTGAAGATAATAGCTCAGCTACTTGCAACTGTGCTCCAAACCCTCCTTAAACATCAGTTTGCTGTTAGATTCAGTGATGCACAGCACACTTAAAAATAGTTTAAGGTACAAAATTACAAATTCTGTATTCAATTGCATGATCCTGTTTACAAAAAACTTGGGTACGGTTATAATAGTGCTGGTACACACCAATCCCTTTATTACTCAAACAACCTTCTATTTTAACACACAATTTATAAGGAAATGTATATAGCATTCTGACATAAAGTACTGGGGTTTAGGATGAGCAACCTTTCAACGGGTTTTGCATTTAATAAACAATGTTAAAAATCAGTTCTGTGAAGCCAATATCACGTTACCATGGCAAAGAACAAAGAAATGCAATGAGGCTGGTTGTAGTTAGTAAAAAAAGATTGTATAGCAGTGGGGAATGTGCTGCACCTCTTTTTTACTGCTTACACCATTTTTTACCATCAATACTGGATTTTTAAGAGACCTCAGATTTTCATGATGGAAATCTAATGCTGTTTGCAGTTTTCCTTGCACACCTCAAAATATGCACCGTGATCCTCTTGTTAGTTATACCAGTATAAATCAGGAGTAAATCTACTGGCATCAACAGAATTAGCATAACTAAAAGGAGTATAAGCCCCATATCCTTACTTCTACTTGTGTGTATAGAGAGTAGTATGCATACGTTGTACATATTTATATGGAAACAGGCTCAGTTACTTGTTTCTAGTATCATGTATTCAGTAAAGGTAAAGGATTTAAGGCTGTTGTTGCTGTTTCTAATACATTAAGTACTGAGGAGTTATGATGAGATCCAGCTAAACAGAACAACCTCGTTGAGAATTAAAAAACCAGACATGTTTGTGCTGAAGCTCTAAAATAGGCATTTCTGCTGCTAGAGTAAATGGCTATACATCCCTAAGCTGTTAACATGGATTTGATAGAATCATTAAAGATGCTTCATGTTCAAAGAAGTTCCTGTTAAGCAAACACCTCTAGGGAAACATAGATGAGCTGCAGTTAATTTCATACTGATGTTTGAGCAAGGTTTGGCGCGCAGTTGCAATCATTCGGTTTGTCTACAAAAGCAAGCCTTACCCTGCTGGTCTTAGGGCATTTAGGCTAGGTGGTTGTCAGCGTGTCCCCTCTTGTGAAGAAGCCTGCTTCCCCTTAAGTTTAGTTTCTCATTTGGTTTTATCAGAAGTGCTGGAGACATCTTGCTCATCTACAAGGGGTCCAGCTTCTCCTTTTGCAGTAGACTCTGTGCTGCAGGTTTGAAGAACAGCAGGGCAGAATCTCATTTCTAATAAGAAGTTTTAAAAAGTGAATCTGAACAGCCTCCCCTCTTTAAGCACATGTAACATTGGAGCCAGACTTCCAAAGGCTTTCAGGTACTTTAAAGATATTTAGAAAAGTGATTTATGGGATTTACAGCAGTGTTTCAGAAGGCTAGGACCCAACTTCCTTAATTTTCAACAATTTTCCTCTCTGAAAACAGTTTTGAAAGTCACTAGACGAATCAGTTTCCGTCTTTAGACAGCTAAATATCTTGGTTCTCCATGTTTTATTAATGACTTTTAAAAAGTTCAGTGAAAGAAAAACAACCAACCTCTGGAAACAGAGCCTGACATAGCAGGCAACCCCAATGTTGTTTCTAGACAGGGCTTTTGCCGATATAATCTATCAGCAGCAAAGTCTGCTGCAGGCCTGTAAAGCACTTTTCAGGTGCTTTCTCCCTGCAACAGTAAGTTTGGAAAAGTTGGAATTGGTAGGATTTTATACAAGGGACCCAAACCTGCAAATGCATAAGGTATTTTTGCTCTCTCTGATCTTCCTGAAACCAACATATCTTGAAAGTTCTGTAATGCAAAACTTATGTTTTATACAGCTAAGGTAGTTAAAAAAAAAAAAAACAAAAAAAACAAAAAAAACCAAACAAAACCAAACAAACAACCAACACCCAAAATAACACAACAGATAAATCAACAAAAGAAAACTTCCTGAAGTTTATTACTGCTTTACACTGAGCTGCCAAATTAAAAAGGAAAAAAGGTAATAATTTCAAAACAGGTGTAAGCTTTCCAAGCTTTCTGTATGGTTTGAAAATGTGGAAGTGGGACAGGGGAAATAAAAAGAAATTCACCTTTGCCCAAAAAATGTAAAGCCAGTATTACTTTTAGGGACAAATTTAAAGTAAGGCATTTGCCTTAAGGGGAACAAATAACTAGCAGTTTGAGATTAAATGACACCGAGGTTTTTAAGAACAGAGGCTTCTCTCACCTTCTTTCAACAGCTCCCAGAAGTGGAGTTAGTAGTAGCCATAGCTTTCTCATGACAATGAGGGAAGGGAGTTCCTGTTGATGCAACCCAGAGTGCGAAAAGCCCTTCTTTCCCTTATCTCAGTAGGCTGAGACTTTAGGAGAGAAATGCCCTTCCTTACACTGTGCCAAGAAGTTGCTGCTGTTAGGTGGACTGGATGATGTCAACAGTTTTTCAGTGCCACAAAAGATTGTACTGTCAAAGCTCGTTTTGTGTTAATTCATAAACACGTTTCATTTGACGTGTGGAAATAGTTCTGTGTGCTTCGAGAAGTGATATCTCAATTTACTTTAGTGATGCTACTTCCCTTTGTTTAAAGATAAACAAATTACCTAACTTCAAGTGGGATGAAATATGTCTAAATGAATTGCTGTATCCAGTCCAAGCTGGAAATCAGTAATGATGTTTGACGGGAATGGCTAGCCAGAATCCTGAACTCCCTGGAGCAACTGGAAAACTTTGTGTTGACGCAGGATCAAGCCTAAGTCGTTCTGCGCTGGGGGCTGGTGGGTCAGTAGCAGGGGTTTTGGAACAAATCAATAACGTGAATGGCAACAAATTACTAGGACTAGATGGTGTTCACCCCAGACGTCTAAGGACTGTTGTAATATGAAATTGCTAAGCTAACAGCTGAGGGGTGTCTATTGCTTATATCAGTCACTGAATAATAAAAGTAGCAAATATAAGATCTTTTTCTTTTTAATATGGCTCTTAAAAACTGCATAGAAGTCAGAGATACCACTCAAGGAGATGTTGGAATCACTATGCATAGTTCTCTGAAAACAGCTCGGTGGCGATCAGAAGAGCAAATAAACGGTTAGAAATATTTAGAAAAGAAATTGAGAATAAAACAGAAAACATCACTATTCCATCCTACTCACTGCATGTGAGTGTTTCCTGAAGTTCTGGTCACCCCCCCTCAGAGAAGATTTAATAGAACTGGAAACCAGAGAGAGAAAAGCAGTAGGAAGATCAGAGCTATGAAAAGGCTTATGTAGAGGGAGGTGGTGAATGAACAACATCCCTCACCTCGGAAGAGAGATGACTGAGGGTAGGATGGGATGAAATCTATAACGTTATAAAACGCTATTGCAACAGTAGCTGAGGAAGGATTACCCACTGTTTCTCACAGTGCAGGAAGGGGTAACGTCTTTTTATCCAGATCAATTAAAAAGTCCTGTAAAATACAAAACAAATTGAGCCAAACTGTCTGAAAACAAATTTCAACTGGTTACAGTTCTATAAAAGAAGGTCCTTGCTGTCAGAGTGTCTCTGTTCACTGGTCTCTAAAAATCACAAGAATCTTACCATACCTTTTTAGCGTGTCAGCTCTTCGGGGTCAGAAGTGTTTTCTGTCGGGTTTAAGAAAATGGAGTCATAATCTTGCTATGGACTCTACCTACTGCTTAGATTGAGCTAGAGATTTATTTAGTCAAAATAATCCAGTGCAGGCTAAAATTGCCATGGAGTTAGTTTGCTAGACAACAGAATAATGATTCCATAACTGTTCTAATTATATTAGCATATCTGCACTCTCAGGCTTGGGTAAACACAGACACAAAGGGAGAGTCAGGGATAGGAGAGATTTGCAGTAGATTGTTTTCACAGTGAATGTTGGATGGGACAAGGTTTTTCCTGAATGTGTTTTGTGGCTGCTGTTTTTATAGAAAATGTGTTTACAGTTAATAGTTGCTTCTGAGAGCATGTGCACGGATGGGCGGAAGAGAAGCTTCTGTTGTGTCCCATCATGAAGGTTGCTTATCAAACGAATATTCATGTCCAGGAGAGCATGAAGGTTGCAGTGTTGCAGAAGGAGGACCTTGCCTCACATCTGGGTTGGGTAAAGTACAACTTGTCAGAACAGAACAGAAAACTGTGGCTTGATAATGGCATTTACCACTGCTTGAAAGGTCTGATTTCTGTCAAAAGGAAAGGGGAAAGTAATTTGTTCTTCTTTCTTGCCTGAGAGGGCATCCTGCAGCCAGCCACATCGATTGCAAAGGTCCTATTAGTCTTCAACAGGACCAGAATTAATTGTTTTGTATTACCCGAGCTCCTCAAGCTCTCAAGCTAGGATCAGAGCTCCAATGGGCCAGCCTCAGTGCTATGGGCACCGGATCTGGCATCTTTTCTGAGCTTCGTCTTAACAGCGTTTCATACCAAAGCAACCATGACTCCAACAAGCTAGGCAACTCTGTGGCTCTACATGAGTAAGTAGTGCCTAGTGGTTAACTGTCCCCTCCTTCCCTTGGTGTACAGCCAAAAAAGAACCAAACGTGCTTTGCCATATATTTGTCGTCTTGTAGTTTCTACCTAATGCACTTGTATATTAGAAGGTTTGTGTAGTATTTAGCCTTCAGTAGTAGAGTCTGTCTGAGAATGCTTGGAAGATGGGTGAAGTTTTTTATGCATGCAGGTCCTTCGGTCCTCTTCTGTCCTAAATTTGTGTCAACTTCTGATGTTTATTATTTTGTTGTGTTGTAAACTTTTCTCCCCAATATTCATACAGTTCTAGCAACTGCATATATCACAAAGGGAACATAAATTATTAGTATTTTATTCTGTTTTTAAAAAAAGTAGGCTTAGGTTGCAGTACAGTTTGAGTGTTTGGGTTTTTTTTCCCCAGACTATCTTGGGTGACACACGTAGGAAAAAAAAATGTTGGAGCGTTAATATACGTAGAGCAGGCCAGGTGGAGTGTGCTGTTGCAGCAGTCTGTAGAAATGACCTGGAAACCAAGGTCTTTGGAATGAAATATCCACTAGCTTGATGTTGAAGGAAAAGGATGAAGACCACTCCTTCTAAAAGAAGACTAACGGATAACAGGATTGAAGGGACTGAATGTCAGTCTTTCAGCAGAGCCTGACCACCAGAACTGTCATTGCGCCCTTAGCGTACAAATTCACGCTGCATCAGGTATGCTGAGAGAACTGTCATTTATGTCAACGCGTGGCAGCAGAGCCCTCAATGAAAGGACATTTTGTGGGGATATATGTACTTCATTATTTTCCTTTTGTATTGTGATACCTAGGCCCCACTTGCAAAAGGGAAAAAAAATATAGGGGGGGGGGGAAGATAGTCCCCTGATTTGTCAGACAAAAACCATATGGTCCAGGCTACGATTGAGCCATGGTTGATCACACTCTCCTCTAATCTGCAGCTGTTTTCTTTCTGATAGATAAATATGTGTTTAAATAACGCATCCTACCTCTGTCAATTTTTTTTTAATGTTCCCTTTGACAACTGAATGTTTCCATTATGCCCAATAAACATCTTGGAGACTGACCCGTTCCTGCTTTAAATGCACATTAAGACTGTTTTTCCTTCGTTTCACCTTCCAAAGGAAACAGTGAAGCTGTTCATTATTTGCAGCACTTACTACAAGAGACTCATTTTCAGGAGATAATTTTTTCCCTTAGAACTTCATAAAAATGTTTTAGTTCCTGACCACAAAGACACAGTGAATAACTATTGCAGAGGAGTGCTGTGAGCTTTGATGTCAGAGCTGTTCTGCTTTAAAAGGGCACAGAAGTCTGTCAATGGCACATTCTTTTCTTCCATGGTAATAGGAAGAGACTGCATTGCATTGTGTTATATTGTAGTAAGGTTTTGAAGCTGAACTTACTACATACCTGTAGCACAAAAAGGAAAAGGGTAACCATGTCAACCATTGTCCAGCTGGCAACCAGTACTTTGCACTGCTATCATTCACCGTACCTCATCTTACCTTGCTAGCTTGTTTGTAACAAGGAGATGAGGGCTCTGAGGCTCTTCCTCAGAGCAGTATCGTGTCAAGGCAGTGAATAGCTGGTTATAATTGCTGTATATGTTGGTCTTTCTGATTGCTTTTGTGTTTTGCAAGTCCATGTACTTTATTCCGGGGTGAAGAACAGGGAGGGGAACAACATAATTACTGGGAAACTAATGGATATTTAAATAACCTTCCCGGTTTTGTTTATATGAGTGGGAGAACACACAGGCCAAAGAAAAAGGCTGTGTTTATTATTTAAACTGAGGTGGCACCCAGAGAACTCCATGTTTCCCAAGGACCCCATTGTTTGTGTCCCTTCTGGTAAGTATTGTGATTATTAGTGAACGATAGCAGATGCTGTAAGCCTTGCTGTGATCACAGCCCCGCTCTGCTAGGCACTGTGCGTGGCTGTAGTTAAGGAGGAGTTGATCACCAGAACACTTACAGCGCCTCATACGAAAGTCCTATTGATTTGATAAAGGATAAAACCAGTTGAATTTTTTGGAGGTGAAATAAAAGGCTATATATTGGGCTGAAGAAACAATATAATAGTTTCACTGCCCTGAACTGGAAGACTATGTCTAATTGATTTAATGGCCCTCGATCTGCAACATTGGGGCCAGGTTTTAAGATTCTCAGACTTCTAAAGCCCCTTTTATTGTGCCCCCCCAAAGTCTCTTGTCAATGTGGTCCTTATGATTGACTGTATTTGGGCCATATCACACAATAGAGCCATGTCTCTAAGTATTAAATTAGCATTAGCGCTAGCCAAAAGTCCAGTAGAAAATTCATGGATTAGGGAAATATGCAACTATTAAATATATGAAAGAATTATTCAGGAAATTTGTAACATCTATATCAGTGCTGGGTGAGCAGCAAGGCTGGTTCTCCTGCTGCCAGGTCCTGACAAGTGGCACAGACAGCTGAGAAAACAGCCGGAGCTGCCAGGGTTCGAAGCTCATCCACAGGGTGGGTCATCCAAGTCACACCGTCATGAACCTTCCCTTCTCAGCGAAGGCCACAGCCAGGATGCACCAGAGCAGAAAAAGGCTGGAAGGAATGTGCTCACAGAAGTGAGGCACCAGGCGAACAGTGCCAGAAAACAGTGAGAAGCAATGACCAGAAACTCCATCTAAATATTTAATTAATGTAGAAAACCCATCACTTGCTTTGTTTGAAGAATACAGGAATAAGCAAGCACAGGGGTGCATTAAGGTGCGATAAATTATTATGGTTGTTTCTAGATAGATCTGATACTAGCTGTTAAATTGGGAGACAACTCTCAGGTGGGGTTATCTTACAGACCAAAGATCCAGAGCCAGTTATCTGATGTTGGGCTAACAGCTTCAACTCTTGTCTCTGTTTCCGTGTCTTTTTGGTAGGAATCGTGATATCAGTCTTTGTTAAACCTTTGATGTAGGTATTTAACTCTCTGGCTTGCCTTGGGGGAGTTCTTTGACCTCTGTTTATTTATCTGTAAAGTGAGGGTAATGATATCCGCTCATCTCAAAGCAGCAACACAAGACTTATCTGAATAATGATTGCAGAGCCCTTGGATGAAAGGTGCAGCACAAGGGCAAACAACTGATGTTTGTTCTTGTTGCTACCGTGATTTGACTTACGAATGTGGCAGGCTGAAAACACGCTCTGTATAAAATTTTGCAAAGACCTGATGGGTGAACACTGATGGGACTGCAGTATACTAGCTGCAAATCATGGCTTATTAGTATTATTATCCATGTTTTACTTTGTGGAAGATATGTATGCAGTAGATCTCGTATCGTGCAAGTCTGAATTATTTCTGATTGCCAAACATAAACCATTCCACCAGTATGAAGATGATGGGTGATCATTTGGCTCCTGAAATACCCAATAATCTCATGAACCCATTCTGTTAGTGATTGAAAAACACTGTTATACATAACGTTAAAAGAGATGGTGAAATGGCCAGTGCTTTATGCTCTTTTTTACAGAGCTCACACCATTGAGATAAGTTGCCTTTCTTGTATTCCACATTCATCTTCATACACCTATTGCTATCCCTCATTTGCTCCATCCTTGTTTTGGGGCAGACGAAAGATAAAGAGTGTATCTTTAAACAGTGTGCTCTGCGTTTCAGGATGCCTGTCCAGTCTCCCGGGCAAGAATGAAAAAGTTCTCAGAGATATTTTGATTTGCTTTGCTTTCCAGAGACCCTGTGGGCAGTCCACGTTTGATCTGACCCCTTCTGCTTATTCGAGGTTTTCACCCTGCTCACTGATGGCGGTGAAAACCCTCGATGTAGAGTGTGTTCTCAAGAGTGTGCTCTGTGCTCTTGAGAGAGAAGCCTTAGTGCAATAGAAATCCAATGTCTTTTCCAGAATCTCTTATGTGTTTCCTGCTGCAATTACTGTGGGATCATTTTTTTCAGCCTTCCTCTTTCTGTCTCTTCACCAGAGAAGCACAGCCTGTGGCCTGGAGTCACAATGTCACCTTTGTTCTCTTTTTAGTTTGGAGTGAAGAGACGGGAAAGGAGCAGAGGGGTCTGAACAACCCTCAGGGTGATGGCAGCCACAGGGCATGGCCAGAGATGCTGCAGGACTCTGGTTTGCACAAGTTATCTTCAGCGCCAAGCCAGTTTTTTGGGCTGCAAATCCAATTCAGAGGGGCTCTGCCAAAGAGCTGTTCTCCTCGTGTTCTGGGATGCAATGAGATCGCTGTGTGGTGCCTCTAGAAGGAAGCCCAGCATGACCTGCTTAAGCATCCATCTTTGCTAGTGCTCAGTTCTGTGAAGGCTTTGTTGAGCTTGGATTAACTGCGTGAAAGTAAAGAGGCTCTTAAAAGACCAGTAGGCAAACCCCTTGTGTGGAGGTTTCTAGCATCACCTTAAACTCTGGTGTCGAAGTCAAAAACACCTTTAAACTGGGAAGTTTGAGTTCTGTTGTGCTGTCTTAGGACACTAGAGAGCTGGATCGCTTCCCTGGCTCCCAAAGGACACATTTACATTGGTGTTTTAGTTCAGATCAGGATCATACTTTTGATGTGGGTCTCGAGATTGTCCTCACTTAATGTTCTTCAGTTACCATCCCAGAACAGTCATAGAGAACAGAGACCAGATCCCTTTAAGATGATGCTAAATTGGATCTGCTCTGAGAGTTTGAGACCAGACTGGAGCTAATTTGATGTAAATCCTCCGAAATGTGTATGTTGTGGACACTGTGTACTCAACACCAGCTCTTGTGCTCTGCAGATTTCCTCATACTGGGCTGTATCGCTTACAAATATATACACAGTCACAGCAGCCACATGATGAGGGAAGTCATTTAGGGATAAAAGATCTGTATTCATGTATTTAGCTTGTGGAAAAATCTGTCCCTCAATCTGTGCATCAGTTTAGAGATCTTTTTCTTGTTTGCTATTTTCCTTTCTCTCACCCTTCATCTGTCATGCCTGTCTGGAGTACAAGCTCTTCAGGGCAAGGACTCTCACTAAATGCATGAGCATTGGTTACCACAGTGCAGTTTCAGTTTTGGTCGAGGCCTCTAGGCACTGCAAATAAACAACAGATTTTGGATGATGAGAGGCTTATTTATCTCTTTATATTTCTTCTCCCAGTCTGTTTCAGCCTTGTGTAGTTAGTGATCGGGTCATGATATCATCTTGATCTTACAGATGAGCTAGGCATTGGGTATTTGTTCTAGGTGGCTGCAACTGGTATGGACCCGTCAAAGGGAAAGATCGTGTGCAGGAGGTTGTTAACGGTTACAGCCCCATGTTCCGCCATGGCAGTAACGCACCAAAGTAACACTACACTCCAAAAAAGTTGAATTACTTACCTCTTTGCTGATCCCTTCTGACACACTGGAGTTACCTTTCCCAAACAGAACAAGTTTAAAAAATATCGGAGTAGCTGGAAACCATTTGGTTCATGCTTGGCTAGTTGAGAGATTGTTCAAGCATGCTGTCTCTTGTTGACGTGAGCTGCAGATATTTCTAACAGCAGCTCCTTTGGTTTTCAAAATTTAGCTCACAGGGCAGAATTTATTTTCCAGCAGGATTCTTTGAACTTGGTTCTTTTCATTTACACTTCATCGCTACTGCTGTGCTCAAGCACAGAAACGGTCCAAGTGGGCAACAGCTATTTTTGCTTATTAATGTTCATTGCATCAGAATACGTACGAGCCTGCTTTGTTTGGTTTTCCTGAAATGCCAGAGCCTGTACAGTGCGACTAGCTGGCAGGCACCACAGTCCGTGTACTCTACAGCCCTCTCCTGGCTAGATTCAATAGTGCTCAACTGTATAGGCAAGGCACTTTATTTCTGTTTGAATGTGTCTGAACACTTTTTGATTTTCAGAGCTCGTCTCAGGCTTCCGGTCAGATTTACACACCATGATCTGTCTGCCAGTGATTACAGCTTTGGCTCTTGCCAGCTGACAGCCGTTTCAAAGGGGAGAGTGGTGATCTTGACACAGGGCACTCCCAAAGCTGTTCCATCGTGAGCCTACGTCTGGAGCAGCTCTCTGTCGGTACTTAGAAGTGGGACAAAATTAAGAAGACTTGATGCTTTCCATCTCCACAGAGAAAAGACAGCTTGGAGCATCTGTCCTTTCCTCTGCTTCTTAACCGTCTTGACCATGTAGTTTCCGTGCCAATTCTCAGTGGGTTGACCACTAAGCCTTAGTTTCTGGTGTTTCAGTGTTTTTTCTGTGTAGTTGCTGTACCCTCTTCTCATGTTATACAGTGTCTGTTTTAAGGATTTAGCATGTGGTTTGCTTGGGTTTGGGTTTTTTTTTTAATGTCATCCAGGCATTTCTTTCTGCTTTAAAAGTGTCACTAAACTACTGTTGCTCAATAATTATTTCCGTTGTTTTTGCTTTCATGGAGTAATTGAATTGATCCGCTTGGTTTTGTAGCAGCAAAGATTGCTAAGCCAAGAATGTTTTCTAACCCATCCTTCTTCCAGTTTTCTCAGGGATTCTGAGTATGTCTTTACTGATGATTTCCCTGCATATTATAAAACTTGCCCAGAGGAATGAAAAAGTCATTTGTTTTCTGTAGAGTATTAAAAAATAATGCTATCATTGTGAAATGTCCTTGCCTGCAATGCTGGACAGTCTTGCATTAATTTTCTGCTTGCTTGATCTCTGCTATACAAAGATTCTATAGAACATGACTGAAGCATGAACCCATGTTTGTTATTAATTTTCTAATACTGTCTACTGTGCGAGTCCCTACCCTGCCTTTTCTGTTCTTCCTGTTTGCCATTTCAGGAGTCTGCTCAGAAAAGCAGTAACACTGCTGCTGTTGCATCCCTCCTTTGCAAGTCACAGGCTCATAGATGAGCAATGGCAGAATATGCTTGCCCTGTCGCAGCAGAGAGAGGCTTGAGGAATACAGTGAGTTGTTATAGCAATTCATATCCGAGGGTCTCACGGCTTTTTATGAGCTTTAATTAAAGTCCTCCTCTGTAAGTGTCTTGTTTTGAGGCAGATGGGTGGGGCGTGAACCACATAGCTATACCTACTAGTAATATATTTATAGCTAGGCGGACTGGTAGGTAGCCTCTGAGGTTCAGGTAGATAGATTTTCCTTGGAGCTGATGGGCTGACCAGCATCACCCCTTAGCACGCCGGTTAGGGAATTGAACTTGCTCTCCCATCAGTTTGTGTGTTCGGTGGGTTTGGCAGAGGAGCTGGGAAAAGAGCTGAGTGTTTATTCCCCATGACTTCTAAGCCAGGCTGTCTCCCAGGGTCAGGGCACGCTCCAGCCACTCCACCTTCTCTGCTGACTTAAAGCCACTGCCTTCAAGGAGCCCTGACACCAGGTCCTCCAGCCTTCGCACCAGGCAGCATGTCACCCACGACTAGGCACCCTCCTGCCAATTCTTCATCCTCATCCCTACGTTATTTTCTTTCCCTCAACCTAAAATAGCCATTTCCCTCTGGCTCTGCTCTACTCTACCTTAACTTACGGTGCTGCAAGATGCAGAGACTGTTCCTTAACCTTTCAGCGAAGATGGTGATTATATAAATCCTCACCCCAATATGAGTCATATATCAGTACCTTTTGGAAAAGTGGGGAGGTTGCAGTTTCCTCTTGGCGTAGGCGCACTGCTCCCATCAGTGCTAATGGAAGTGACATACGCGCATCAGGAGGAGAAGCTGTCCCTTCTGCTACTGGATTAATGTTCTTGCCAGTATGTTAGTGCCACCATACACACCAATTCCTCTGCTAGGAGGCAGTGGAGGCAATTAAAATCTTGTAATTTCTCGTGAATAGAATCCTGCTGAGACATTCAGTATAATAGGAGCTCCCTCCCGTGTCCAAGAAGGTCTGTAGTGCCAGCGGTTTCTTTCTTCTCTCCCACTGGACTGAATTTATCTCACTGTTTTCTCAGCAGAAATGAATAATTCCTTGAACTTGTGCTCAGTTTACAGTCGTGATGCTTTGCTTGCTTCTCTTCTTTAAGACATTCCTGATCAACAGCTCTGGATGTTGATGGTCTGATGTAGATCATCTGATCCCCAGATCAGGGGAAACAGGAGTAGAGTGAGCATCTTTTTTCTTTTTTTTTTTTTTCTGCCAGTTATTCTTTTCTTTGGCACCCATTTTCTGTAAAGAAGGACCCCTTCAAATTGTCTTGAGATGACTGAAAAATAAAACAAATTATCTGCTCTCTAGGTCAATGCCATAATGTTGAGCACTGAATTTTAAATGATGACAGAGGAGAAGGGCTCTGTCATGTTATAGCTTGTTGGGGATGCAGGGGCTGGGTACTATCTGTATATTTAACGTTGCCATATTAAATGGAATTAGTGCCAGTTATAAATGTGGCTCTAAGCATTTTTTTAATCAAAAATGGGTTGAGACTGTCATCTGACTCCAGCCGAAATCTTTTGGGTATAGTGTAACCAGATAACATAGAAGGAAAGACTTCCATTTGTTTTATCCGTCTGATAAGGCACCCAGTATCCCCTTTCTCCTAGCACTGGTGTGGGTTTTAATCATAAGACATCACATTGCCTTGTTTATACCTACTCATGTCTTAAGGCAAAATGTTATGCAATTTGAGTCACGTTTCTCCAGCTTTAGGAAGTACATTTTTGGTCTCTGGATGTACAGAATCCATTTACAACTTTAAATAGTATTTAAAAACCTTTAAAGGAGCCATCAATTTCTGGACAGCTCTTTTGCATACTATAAATTCTAGGCAGATCTAATGAAAAGGCAGTATTTTAATATGAGACAAAGACTTATTTCACTCATTCTCCAGTGTCTTCGTTTGTCACTGTGGCAGCAACATTATCAGATGTTCATATTAAGTACTGTACTTCTTTATTGTGAGTAATGGATGGAGCAGGTTGCCATCTTTATGATCACTGCATGGAAGAACAACTCTACCTTTTCCCTTATTGTCATAATTCTTTTTCGACAGACGCAATGTGCTCCGTTTCCCAAATGCTGCACTGGACCTAGGGCCTGTGAGGATGCTTCAGGCTCTTCAATACATTGGAAGGTCCAGCTCCATAGCATTTCAGGCCTGAAATGCCAGCAATTTAGAAAGCTAACTGAAGCTGGGAGTGTTGGAGCTCAGGAGAACGCTCTGTGGAAGTTATTACCGGATTGTTGACCTGTGCTCTGCTCTTTCTTCCTGATCCCTTGGAGACTTGGCTAGATGGACCTTTGGGTTGTCCTGATAGGTTAAGTACAAATGATCTACACTTTGCAGCTCTTAATGCAATGCATAGGGAGCAGAAATTCCTGGCAAGAATATAGCTTTTTAAAGTGTCTAAATGAAAGCTGAGTTTCCTTAAAAGAGACTACATTTTTGAAGGTGTGTCTATTTAGGCACCCAAAGATATGGGGAGGCACCCAAAGGGATTCTTTTGCATCTAGATAGGTAACTACTTCAATGTACTGCATCCCTTCTGAAAACCTCATCTTCTGTCCCTAAGCAATGTAAAAGCTTTTTTGAACCACCAGGCTTCTATTCCTATTGAATTCTATAGGAAATTATCCTAATAGCACTGAAAGCAATATTAATGGCTTTCCAATTAGAATATCTAGATAGTTTGTTTATTTTATCGGCCCTCCACGGCGGAAAATCGAAGGTTACTGTGAATCTCACTTTAAGTTTTTCATCAGTGGGCCTTTTTGTCAGGAGCCAGATACTCCATAAAAAACCGATAAAGCAATTTAAAAGAAATATTTTGCCCAAGGAACAATAACAAGGCTTAGAAGACTTTCTCTTTGTAGGAGTTTCCTTTAGGGAAACCTTTTCATTTACTGATTGAAAGATCAAATCGGCCCATAGAGGGAGCAGTGGGGTGTGCATGATTTTTCTCCTGATGTCTAGAAAAGCACACTTAGTTAAAGAGTCCATCGAGAGGTTCGGTTTTAAAGGGAAAGGCGTTTGTGTGACTGGATAGAAGGATTAGGAAGTTATCTGTAAGGAAGGAGAGGAAAGCTTAAAATCCAGTTCACAATGTCAGTCGAACTGACAGGGTGATGTTATATAGGGGTTTAAAACATGAAATACACTCTACAAGGATGACTGAGTACATCACGAAATTCTGTCTTTATGGTATATCCTGTATAGCTTATAGCTGTTTTTAAAAGTTGGTGAATGTTTTAATGCCACATAATAAATTAATGGATATATTTTAATTAACGTTGTTTTATACGAAATCAATCCATTTTATAGAGAATTATATAGTCCCGTATATCCATAAGTTGCTTATTAGCATGACATATAATTTATTAGGTTAATATGCTTATAATCATATTTAATACAATGATGTTTGTTTAATTCCTGTAGTTATTTATGATGTCTATTAATTATCAGTTAAGTTTTTATGAACTATAAATAGACCTTCAGTAGGACATGCAAAAGTAACTGATGGATGCACTATCTTCTGCCCTGTGTCCTGTCTGTTGTTTCTCGAAATTTTTCATACTAAGACCTCTCTTCTGATAGTCTATGACAATTTTGGGATCCCATTTTCCTGGCCAGAAATACAAGGATTGAGTAAGATAAATGACCCACCTGTCAGTCATTTGTAGTATTTAGGCTGCAAATTTCCACTGATACCAATTTTTTTTACTAGGAAATGGTCCGAGACCTGCCAACCACAACCTTTTATCTCCAGGTTAGTTTTTGATAAAGGCTTCCATTTCATATGTTGAAAACACCGTCCTGTGCCCTCCTCCAACCCCTACACCCTTCAAAAGATTTCGGGCTTGGTTCTAAAGACCTTGATTTAATCCTCAGATCTGGTCAGGAGAGCAGTCGTTGTCATGGCTGCTCGCTGCTTCTTTTGACTAGGAAGCTGCAGTCTGCTAAATGCACTGTCCGGTTTGGTCCAAAGCATCTTCAGCAGCTGCAGTTCAGTGACGAGCAGGACTCTGCCTTAGCCACAATTCCCGCTGGACTGAGAGGATCCAAGTGGACTGATGGGATCACTAATCCTCTTCCCGTTACGTGCATCCTGACAGATGCGTGACTGTCGGTATTGAGTCACATCATGCAGAGGGCTAAATGGCTGTGGGATGCAAGATCAGTTTGTAGGACTATTACAGTGGGCATAAGCGTAAGGCAAGGAAAAAAAGGCACTGCAGAGAAGTACATCAAAGGAGGTACTGTGCTTTGTCCCCTTCCAACTTCTTCTGCACCTGGCAGAGCATGGGAAGCTGAAAAGTCCTTGATTTAGTATAAGCATTACTTAGCAACAACTAAAACATCTCCGTATTATCAACACTGTTTTCAGCACAAATCCAAAACACAGCCCTATACCAGCCACTATAAAGAAAATTAACTCTATCCCAGCCAAAACCAGCACAATTTAGAAGGCAAGCATATTTTGTACAGCTCTTTGACTTAAGAACGGATATGCAAGTTTGTACGTGTGCATGCAAGTGTGCAAGAGATCAGGAGCTGACAACATTACCCATCCCCGTGGAACACCAGCCCTCTGTGGATGTTTAGCAGTATGTCCTCGACTTCTTGGGGAAAACTGGTAGATACAGAGTTGGTGGTTCTTGTCGCGGTGCTAATGATTTTAGGGCAGTGGGCTCAGTGCCATGTAGCATGGGACCTTGAGCTACAGACTGAGTCTTCCTTCTTGTCTGTCTCATCTCCCAGTGGGAGCTGTGTAGACCCTTAATCTGATTTGGTGGGAAATAGGTAGAGGAGGCAAAGAAGTGGTTTCTGTCTGGAGTGGGAAGGAAATTGAACATGAAATTGCAGGAAATCGATTGTAGGAATTGCACCTGCAAGAAAGACTCTTGCTCAATGCTTCATGCCTAATGTAGGCATACCAACCTCAGGCAAAGTTCCCAGTGGGATCTGTAACTCTCAGAAAACCTGGGCTAATTAAAGATTTTGAAGACGTTCACATAAAAATCAAGTTGACAGTTTTTCTGAAATGCTCAGATGTCACACAGACAACCTCAGTAAAAACAGTACTCATAAAAACCTCATACCACCTGATAACAGAGCACTCAGACTTCTGAGTTCTGAATTTTTTTAATAAATGGGATTTTGATTTTTTTGTCAATATGAGAATTACCTTAGGAAACATGAATTTCAGAACAAAAGGCCTGTTTTAACAAACAGCCAGGCACTTTTGTGTTTGTTCCAGTTGGAAACAGAAGAAAACACGTCCCCATTCATATTTCAGACCTAAGGTCGGTGTCTGCATTTGTCCCTTTTAATGGGTTTAATAGGAAGTGTACGATTGTGCGTTTTCCTGAATCGGAATGTTTTTCTGAGCTGACTCCAAAGGGATGTTCCAGGGTTGTTAACTGTGATTTTTCAGCAGCGTGAAATCCACTGAAATTGTTTATACCAGCTATATCTGCCTAATGTGCCTAATCAATCTATCTCGAAGGTGAAGCTGTGTGCTTCACTAATCGTAAAGCTCTGATAGTATATCTTGCTTATTTTTACTCTAAATTATGATAGGGTTTAAAATGAACTCTGAATTTGATTTATCAACAGCTATGATGCTAATTCAGCAATGAAGTCATGGTGTTCTCAGACTAAATATTAGCACTAATGAGAAAACGTAGTTTCCATATTTCATAACTCTGAGTTTCCACTACGTATGGACAACTTCTAAAGTTGCATGTAATTTAATCATGTAATCATTAACTAGGCAAGTATTTACACATGAATCAGTTTACCTGGATTATAGGGTACCAGCAAATGTGAAACCAGATAATGTTCAACTGCTCAAGCATGTTCATGCTTCATTTTTGGTTTTTAGAAGGAAAATGTGTCTACTGCAAGACAGTGGGGATTGTGCTATCGCATTTTCCATCAGGATGAATGGAGCACGTCTTTAGTTTTAACAACAGATTGTTCTTTCTCTTTGAAAACAGAAGCAACAGAATTGAAGACATATAAGCCACAGTGTCTCAACAGTGAAAGTGTGAGGCCAAGGTACCCAGACTGAGACAGCTGAAACAGAACATCACTTCTGTTGCCACGCTCCAGGTTTTAGGTTCTTGCCAAAGCAGTTACTTGTCTGAGGATCCTGTGACAGTTCATGCCCTCACACCATTCTGCTTTCAGGGAAGAAATAAAGTGAACTCCTTCCCACCTCAGACTTCCCCCCAGAAACTGTGCTGGGATTGTCATTCCTTCCTTATATTACGTTTGTATCCTCTTGTTGATAATTCTGGTGCTGTGAGTCACTTAGACATCCACAGCCATTTGTGTTTCTCCAGAAAGAATTTCCTTCTCTGCAGGATAATGAATGGTGGGAGATCTTTCTTCAAAATTGAGCAGAAAGAAAAAACTCATAATATTTCCAACATGAAATAGATCTGTTCTGAAAACCTGTGTTTCCAAAACTTGATTTAACAGTTTACCAGGAAATTATTTCAACCTGGGACAGCTAGTGATTAGATCTTGCTGAACTGCAAGTGATTCTGAGTGAGACAGAGAGTTAATCTCTGTCTGATCCTCAACTAGTCTTCACTGCAGTGAGTCTGTTGCTGTGAGCACAGAAGAAAATACTTAAGCCGGAGTTGCAGTCAGTATGAAGAACTTGGTATTCTGTTAACTCTCTTGGCATTACTTGATAGAGAGGTGTCGTACCTTAGAGCTCATATCAGGGCTGAATTTCAGGTTGTCTGAAGCGTCCCGTTAGGAGGCAGCGCAAGCAATTAAGAGTGTATGAGAGTGTTTAACGTACTGTGAGAGGTGGTAGAGAGAGAAAAGTATTTTAGAAATAAGGTCACTTGATATTCACTTAGGCCCCAATCCAATATTCTTTAAAGCTCACTAGATTCAGTGGCTATACGGTAAGGTTACATCTTTACTGATGTACTTTCCAAGTTCCAGAATAAAGATTTTTATTGATGTGTTGGTAAAAATCTAGGTTTTAATGGCTGCACCTATGAGAAGCAGAAGTCCAAGCTGGATTCTTATCACTGAAATTTTTAAATAGAACTTTCTTGTGTAATAATCATCAGAAATTTATAGAATAAGTTAGCTAATTTACCTCCCAGTATTTCTGACATAAGTAAAGCTGCTGATAAGATTCAGTGCAGTGCAAAAAAAATTTAAAAGACAAAACATTTGAATTGGAATGTGGATACGTGTATTTGCATGTTGGAATGACTAAGGGTCTAACTGAACATCATTGCTGAATGTCAAAGGAAAAGTGGACAGGGAATGTTGAGAAATGTCTTTTTAATGCAGGCCAGAATGTCAGTGAGCTTCAGGTAAACTCAAGTTAGCCCAGCTGGTTCTGAAGGGAGCTGTTATTCGGCAGCAAGGCTGTTGAGCTGTTAACCTCTCCAATGTCAATTCGACTGCGAAAGGGAAGATTTGCATTCTTACATTTCCACCACTAAATCTTTTATCTTCCTCCTGTAGCTGGGGATTTATGTAAATTTTTCTTGTATTAGAACCTTTGTTCGAAGTGTGTGGCTGCTAAGATGCAATGTTTATTACATTTAGAGTGAAGATCTACAGAGGTGTGGACTTCAGAAGTCAGTACTAGCTAACTAATCCAGCCCATTAGCCCAAATCCCGCACTGAACGCTTACAGTGCGTATAAGGCAGGAAGCTCACTGCGTAATGGAGTCAAGGCTTTCTTCAGAGCATGGATTCATTCATTGACTTAATTAACTGTCTGCAGCACTGGATAGGCAGTATGCTTCCTTATAATAAGGCATTAGAGCGGAAGACAATCCTACTTGGTGCCATACATGGGCGAGAACCAAAACGTCCATCACGCGTACATCAGTGACTTTGGAGTGCCTTCTCCTGTTGATTTATGTTTTTCGTACTGCCAAAAGTTTCAATCCTTCAAGTAAGTATTAGGCAGTGTCGTTTTTAGAAATTAAAATAGCAGTGATTCAGAAAATGCTGTGAACAGACACATGCGTCATCTCCTGTTGAATGTCTTGGCATTCTGTGTCCCACCCCTGAGCTCCACTGGCTGCACTGGACTGTGCTGTCATGGAGCGTAGCCATGAGCGAGCACACACAGCCAAGAACTGAATCAGATGTTACGACAGATTATATGAAAGAAAGAGTTTTGTTTTGTATCTGTTGTGTTTCCATGTGAGCAACTCTTTATCTTCGTTTACAATTGAACTTCTTCCAAAATGGAATTTAAAGAATTTGGTAGCACAAATGGCTGTGGCTAGTGGCAGCGAGTGGCATGGAGGAGACAGCGAAGGACACCGTGCTAGAGGATCACAGTTCTGTTCTTGGCTCTGCCTTTGATTTGCTGGCAGGTAAATTCTCAGCCTTCCTCCCACTTTCTAGCCGGTGAAAAATGTGTCTTCCGTGGAAAAGGCCTTGAGATAGAGATTACAGAATCCCAGAGTCTGTATTTATTTGCTGAGGTATTTAGTGACCTGTTAGGATTTTTTTCACTCTAGTCATCTTCTTTTTTGTCTCTAGGAGGCTATAGCAGCTGAAAGGCCCCAGCTTAGGTTAGAGTTGTGTTGTTTTAGTCCCTGCACAAACAGCCCTTGCTTCAAAGAGCTCTAGCCTCCAAGGGCAAGCAGGGGCAGGACTTAATCTTCTCATTTTCCAGCTCATAAAATGACGTGTCCAAGGTCACATCTCTCAGTATCTCAGGCATTAGGTCCATAGCAATAATGAAACAAAAAAGAAGTTACTTCAGAACCTGGAGCAAAAATACTTACAAAATTAATTTTCAACAACTTAGATGTTCTTGAATATGTTTTGTTGATCTCTGAATCAGAAAAAATATAATAGTATCAGCTTTGTTTAGAGTGAACAATGTCATCAGTATTTTCCATCTTTTTTACTTGCATCAGACTGAGTGGTGGTACAATTGCCCACATTTGCAGTAGTTTCTACAGTCAAGGCTGTGCCCTGAAAAAGCTTTTGTGGGCTTGGGTTTCGCATACGGTCGTTTCACTGCAAATGAAAACTGATCCTTCATGTCTTTCTGGAAATGCAACATTATGTTTCAGAGAAGTAGTTGCAGGGAAGGAAAGGACACCCCGTTTTGGGGGGATGGTCCTCTGGAGGCTTTCACTTTGATCAGGAAGGTTCTTCTTTGAATTGTTCGTATGGTTGTTACCTCGATTCTAGAGGCATCACAAGAACTAACTTGGGAGCGGGGGAGACTGTTGGTATTTCTTCATTCAGTCTTTACTGGAGAGGTACCTTACAGTCATTTGACATGATTTTTTTTCTAAATTCCCTTAATGGGATCTGGCACCTAAAAGAGGGGAGAGGAAGAGTAGAACAAGGGCCAAGCCTGAGAACAGGGAGCTGCAAATCCATTGCTGGGCTTCATTATCCAAGAAATGCTTTCTACAGATTAACCTGCAACTCCTTAATCTCATGGGTTGCCTGATACACCTATTTTATTTTCTTTTTTTACACTGACAAAGAATATCCACCTTCCCTCCACACCCACAGCACAGCGACCCTTATTAATATGATTTCAGACACACGCAGACCTGACTTTTAAGTGAAAAAAAGCGAGAGATTCTAAAAAACTACTGAGAAATAGTTGAAAAGGAAGCGTGTTTATCCACCGTTTAGGGATGTTGTTGAGATCCTGATCCTTTTGACTCCTGTTTGGAGAAGGGGAGAACACAAGCAAACAGTGCTGCACACAGGACTCGGGTGGTTAATGTACCGTGTATTATTGCTGTAAAGCCGGGACCTCAATCTCTCAACTCTCCAGAACACAAACAGTCCTTGGCTTTTATAGAATCATAAAGAGCTGCCTTAAAGGCTGAGGACAAATTCAAGCCCTGATACGAATTGGCATAGATATTACTGTATCCAAAGGGAGTTATAGTTTCTTGCACTGTGGCTGAATTGGATCCACAAGTGAACACAGTTGTCCCATCAAATTCTACCGAGCAGCTTGTCTTCTGCATTCTTGCCGTTCAGCTGTCACGTACAATGACGTTTTCAGCTGAATTCCAGCTAGTGGAAGAGTTTTGGAATCTCTCCAGCGTTCTGCAGAGAAGCAGAATCTAACTGCTGAGGAGATCCAAATGCAAGAGGAACTCTAACCCTGCAAAACTTACAATTAGTCTTAATGCCTTTGCTTTTTTCATACCTTTTTGAATTAAGTGCACCATGCAATAGAAATTTGTGATAAATTAGCTCTGTAGTCTTCACTTGAAGTTCGGCATGGAAAATAAAAAGGCGTTTGTGACAAGATTGAATTATGTGTAGCATATCTCCAGCTATAATGAGCTCAGGTTTTCTAGCAGCGTTAGAATAAACTCTTGCCTGTATCTCCTGCAGTGTGTGGTTTTTTTTCCCTAAGAGCATATTTCTTTCTACTTGATCAGCTCATCTCTTGCAGATGATAAAATTATCTGCAAAGATTTGTATCTGATGTTGTGCCATAAATCATATTTAGTTGTACGATTAACATTTGCAAGCATAGAACATTTATGGAAAAAAAAGAAGGTGGGGGGCTGGCAGTTTTCTGAGTATTTACATAAGGAAGAGAGATGGGATTCAGGATAGATCTTGCAGACTTTTCCAATACATGGCCATTTTTACAAGGTGTGGATCTGCTCAGCTCCAGCGAGCATCAGTTGAGGCTCTTTGATAGTGTTTCTCTTGGTGATGTTGTAAGATAAAGAACCCAGGAAATCATGACCTTGGGCAAGCAGCTTTGTCGTAGAAGGAATAAACACGTGTTCCAGCTGTGCTGAAAGCTACACATGCTGGCAGCCAGGTTTTCCAGTCCTTTGACATGCTCGGGCTGGTCTGAGTTTTGTAGAAATGCTCAGCCCCTTTCGAGGCAGTGCAAGAAGGGCCAGTTTTTAAAAGGCTTGTATTACCAGCAGCTTCCAGTTCACCCTTCATAGGCGGATTGTCCAAAAGAGGTCAGAATTCGGCACGCATGACCATTTTGAAAATCTGCCCACAAACGTAGTCGCCGAAATGGAGAGTGGCCCCCTCTAATCTGGCTTCAGCACGCTGCAAAGGGCCAGAGCGAGCCTGTGATTACATGGGCTTTCAGCAGATGTAACGTCCATCCACCAGCGGGGACCCACTGACGAACGTGAGTGTAAGCAGTCCTGTTCAGGAGGGATCTGCATGTGCTGCAGACAGCCTAGAAGCCCCAGAGGTTTATCTTGCTGCGAGAACTGTGCGATGAATGCGGATGTGCTGAGCACCCAGGGACCTTGAGGCTGCATTGCGATAGATGCTGTATGAAATGGATTGCTAAGCACATTATTTACATGTTTCTTTTTTTTTTTTTTTTTTTTTTTTTTGGATCTCTGTGTCTCTGGTGCAGGTTCCTCACCATATGAAGACTTTACCCTATTACAGTTACGACCAACCAGTGATTGGATACTGCCAAGCTCATAAGCCACTCCATGTAAATAAGGGGTACGATACCATGGCCCGGGAGCAAGCTGAGACAACCAACCTGGAACTCAGTCGAGACCACAGCTTCATAGCTACAATCGCACGTTCGGCTGCTCCAGCCATTTACATTGAGAGAATACCAAACTAACGGTGGAGACAACTTCTTCAGGGGGCGGAGTGGGGAGTTCTTTTGAGGGACCTTTCGTCTCAGAAGAGACCAGGGCAAGAAACTAAAATCTACCATTCCAGTTACAAATGTTCCAACACAGACAAAGGGAAGGGGATAAAGCAGACTCCGCAGACTGTGGAAACGCTATCTCGCAGTACACACTGAGAACTTCAGGATTTTCTTTGCTTTAAACTTTCAAACAAATTCCTCAATGTAAATATTAAAGAGAGATTGTCAAGTTCTTATTAAAAAAAAAATAGATTTCACTCTAGCTACATAAAGGGATGGATTAAGAGTTTTGTTTGTATATTTGATTTTTCTACATTGCACGGTTCCAGGGAAGGAGAACCACAGGTAAAAATTAAAGGGGGTGGGGAGGGCAAGGCTTTGGGTGGGGTGGGTCAGCCATGTTTCTTTATTAAGTGTTTATTACTCTTCAAAGATTTGTTTAATATTTTTGTTCTTTTTAAACAAACAAAAGATAGATATCTATTTTCTTTTTTCTTTGGGGGGTTTGGTTTTTTGTTGTTTTTTTGGTTTTGTTTTGTTTTTTTTTTTAAGTGGTCAAGCGCTAATATTTCAAACTTCAGACATGGGCATTAAAGCTTATGTTGAACCAAAAGGACATTGGCAATTGATGCAGCAGAAACAAAGAAACTTGGGTGCATGTACATTTAAGACACAGGCTGTACACTATGGAGGGTGCTTTTGATTTTTACTATCTTCATTGTGCTTCATTGTTGACACTATAGTTACTTTTCGGGCTCTAAAAAAGGGGAAAACATGCAACGGAGTAACGACTCTCATATTTACAGTCCAGCGGTGCTTGTTAAGCAAAATTAATGGACGTTTGGGAACCAAAATGGAAGTGATGTGCTTGAAATGGATCAGAAGGAAAATCCTTTAAAGCAAGAGTATTTGGTGAAACTCACTGGCTGACACAATTTCTAAAACACAGGAGAATGTGTAACATTGTTTTTTGTTTTTTTAATTAATTATTATGATCAGTTAGTTTTTGTGTAGTTTTTATCAATAAAATGACAACAAAAAAAGTGGTGGAAAAAATAAACATATTATTTTGTGGTTGGGACACCACAGCCAAGCTACTGTTTGAATGATTTCTCTGGATGTGTGACACGGTGGCTCTGGACTAAGGGCACATGTCCTGCTTCACCTCTATCTCGCCTCTTAGAAGGAGCTCAAGGAAGTGCTTGGAGGTTTAAAAAGCCTGAGTCTGAAGAAGCTCAATTGCTCTGGCTTGTCTAAGACAAGGTTAAGAGGTGATTTTATCAGAACACCTATATGGGCCTGGGGGAGGGGAAGAGGGAGAAGAAGCCTTCTTTTGTCACTACAGGGTGGCTTCTTGTTTCTTCTGCCAGAAGGCAGGCCTTTCAGATACAAACCCTCAGCTGAAGCTAAACCAAATCAGATCAGAACATAAGGTATACATTTTTAACTGGGCATAATGAATTTCGTGATTGTTTCAGGTATTTATATTGGGTGTTTTTATGAGAAATACGCTTGGCCACAAGGTAAGGGCTTAATGAATTTCTGGAAGTGCTGAGTCTTGTATCACATATACGATATTATATTGTCTTCTGTGTTTCTCACCTGCAAAACTTACATATTTTTCTCTGAAAGGGAAGGAGGAATATATATGGATGTACACATTCTGTGTGCTAGGCATCTTGCAGGGAAACATGGATGTACAAAGTCAATTTGATGCATCGAAGGTAACGTATTTAGAATTAAGTGTTAGACAGGAAATGAAAAGAAAATGGAGTGAAAGGCTAGGTGATGAGTTTACAGCCAGCTCTATTAAACATCTTGATATCTGTCAGCTTTAGCAGTGCTACGGATGGAGGGAGAAAGCTGCTTGAAACACTAGTTTCCTTCAAATTGAGTTTAAAACATTGACCCACAGCCTATTGAGTTGGAAATGGAAGAACTCCCATTGATTCCTGAGGGCTCCGGATCAGCAGTAGAATACCTTTCAATAAGCATCAAAAGAGTAATGGCATTCCCATGCTTCTAAAAGATGAGGATGGTAATGTTTTTATTTTAGCGTTCATTAAAGACAGTTGTATAATTCTGGTTTGGTTTTTAATAGGGCAGTTACGTATCTGCCAACCTGATGCTAGCAAAACCACAGAAGGAAATGTCAAGCAGGAATACTTACTGTCTTTTTATATGTTTTTTCCTTAACCCCCTGCTGCTGGGGTCATGTGAATATTGGAGAATAGCTGTTTATTTTTTAATTCCATGTATAATCTTCATCAGTGCAACTTCCCCCCACCCTCTGGGAAAAGCAACTTTGTAACTGCTGAAAGGGAAGGCAAAATTAAACAAACTCCCTTTTTTCATTTCCTGATTTCAAAATAAATTTTAGCATTGGTTTGGGGGATGTTTGGAACTGGCATTAGACTTAGGTTACAGATTATTTTTTTTTTGCAATTATTGGGAATTGTGCTGCCCAGGGAGAACAAAATACACTGCTGTGTGCACAGTCTCCTGGATGAATTCATGCTTGTCTGCCTGAAATGTTGCTGCATTTCTCCTGTTTATACACTGATGCCCGTTTGGGCAAGAACCCTATAACTTTTCTTTGTATTCTTGACAATTAAGGAGGTAATGTTCCAAGAATGTTTTGAAGAGATGAAGTTATACCTTACTTAAGTGCTAAAGGTCATGAAGAGCGAAATATTTATGCCATGGATTGCTTTAGATCAAAGGAGAAGTCACTGCAGCGTGTACTGGGCTACCTGAACTAGTGCTGGTTGTGGTGATCAAACTAAAAGGGCTCTATACAGGCCTGTCTGGGACTCTAGACGTAAGAGAAATTGAAACTTAAACTACTATGGCTGCAACTAAAGCCAAAGAAATTTGATAAAAATCTTACTCTTCAACTGTAATGAGAAAAAACAGAGCTGTAATATTTTCATTTCCAGTCTTTTGTTATTTCATATTTGTTTTTTGTTTTTAAAGTGTCAGTTCCTGGAATGATGTGATTATATTACAACTTCAGCTTAAAAATATGCCCGAACTCTTCTTAGGGAAGGTCTTTCTACTCCTCTTCATACAGTTCTTGTGAGGGAAGTGGCTGCTCTGAAAGGGAGGATGGAGCAACTCGCCAGATGTCCAGGTAAGACCCAAGAAACACAAACTTTCTGCAGTGTCCCTAATGATTCCTCTCCTAGCAAACAGCAAATGGGGCCTTACTGAAGAGAACTCATTACTGAATGTTTGCTTGTGATGGCATCTTTACAGTCCTTGCACAGTGTCTGAGTGCCACAGAGCTCCCAAAGACGGCTGCCGTCTTGCTGCGAGAGCTCACGTTGTGCGGTATCCAGACAAGCAAGAAAAAAATCAGGCTGACCTTCAGACCAAAGCTGTCGAACTTCGGGCTGTGCAAAAGGCAACACCAAATAACAGGTGACCAAATAACAGGTTCTGGAAGACTTGGGGAAAAATTGACTGCTGCCTGTCTCTCCAGCTAATAATTGTCTTGGAAATGTCAGTAGGGCACTGAAATTATACTGTCCTGATAATGCTGTGGGTAGGACCTGCAACCAAGGAAAAAGCGCCTGTAAAAGTAGTCTGCCACTCAGAATGATTTCCAAGGCTGGCAATATTTTGCTCTGAGATTCAGAAATCTTTTGGAATAAGCTGCCCTTTTCCGTAATGAATTGAAAGTGTTATGAAGATTGATAAACACAATTTTATCTTGACTTCCCATTGGAAAAAAGTCCCTGAAGGAATTTGGCACATTGTACATGGGAAATGTAGTGCTTTTGTAGATATTTTTAAGCTACATGAAGATTTAAGGGTCTAATATGCTACGTATTGAAGGTTATTAATTTTTAGGTGGTTCTCGCAATTGGGCTCCTTTAAATGTCACTAGTCACTTTTTTAAACCTATAGAAAGGAAAGGGGTTGTTGATAAGGCTGTAAGTCCATCAAGCTGGAACTTTGCCTTAAATTAAGAAAAAGAAATTACCTGTCTGATATTATTGCCCACGCACAAGCATTGGAATGCCTTCCTCATAACACGAAGAGCCATAAAGAAGGCTCTGACAGACTTTGTCGAGTTTGGGCTTGTTAGAGGGCAAGAATTAAAATCTCTGCTTGCTCCCCAGAAAACAGGGGGAAGGACAGATTTCAGGGACACACAACATGTGTTCCCCGGTGCCCTGCGAGAGCAGAAATGTTCTCCCTGATCACCAGAGAGTCCTGCTCAGCACTGGAAAGAGGATATTTGATTATCATTATTTTAGCAAGTGTAATTATCAACGTCAAATAAGCTAAACCAGCCCTTTCCTTAAAAATACAGCCACCCTAACTCCATACTGGGAAAAGAATTAAACAGAAAGGCTTAAGTAGATAGGTCCAATGCAGAATAAGGAAACCCAAAACCACAGCAGTTTTGGGTCCTAAGTGGAGTGGCAGCACCAAATATTCCTTCGTTTGTTTCTCGTGCAGTTATTTCACTCGTGGTTGATGCTCATTACTTGCTTTGATGCCCTGGTGGCTGGCATTTTAATAATATGTAGGCAGGTTAAAGTAAATTAGTCTACAGAAGAGAATTATTTCAGTCGTTACTGGAGTCAAGGGATACATTACACCTTTGTCATTACTATGCTAAGACATATTCTAGTATGGCAAAAATAAAACTACATTTGAGGCGTGCAGATCACAGGGTTCTCTCCCACAAAGTCGCTGCCAAGCAGCCCTCCAGTGCTAGCTCAGCACTTCTGAGGTCTTCAGTGAACTGCAGAGATGGATGTGAACATTACCTGCTAGCTTCGAAGACATGATGAGCTTCAGTGGCTTTAAGATACATCACCCTAGGCAATTATTTAGGTGACTTTAAAAATTAAGCGAGCAATATATATATAATTTCTTGTTCATTTTTGTTGTATGATTGAACTACAGGTAAGACAAGTTTTCTAAATAGCTACAAATAAGCTGCTAAATGCATTAATGCTTCTTCTAGTAATTTTTGTATTTTTTTTCTCTAGGACGTATCCAAAATTGGGCAGAAAAGGAAGAGAGTCATTCCAAACTCAGTAGCAGCTGAGACATTGTGCATCTGCAAGGCAGCCTTGAGTAACTCAGGAGTTACTGCCTCTCACGGAGGCAAGATGCAGATGATCAGCTGCCACCTGGCCAGGTAGTAGATCTTATTCCTGTTGCATTCCTGTGGACGCTATGGAGAAAGGCCTTGTCATCGGTGAAGCAACGGCCCTTAAGACAGCTCGTTGCATTAGCGACTGCAGGAGCTCCAGGGAGACCTGCTGCCTCTACCGTGTGGAGTCAGATGTTTCTGCCTCTGCTACTGCTTTAGTATATGACCTTGGGAATATCACTTCCTTTTTTTCTTCCATCCTAACTGTTCGTGTGCCTCGTTTAAATTGTGAACTTTTCAGGATAGAGCCTGCATCTTATGCCCAGCATTTTGCACCAGTGCAGCCTTGGTCTCAGTGACAACTGTTGGTGCAAGTGAAACAGAAATAAATAATAAAGTCAGAAAAGTCCTCTGTGTCTTCCCCCTTCCCTGCCACCCCCCAGTGATATTTTGCGTATTAAAAAGGCAAGCAAAATCAATTTGATAACGCAAAAACTATGGTAGCTCATGACTTTCAATCAGTGCTTTGGACTCCCCAGTGATCTGAAGCACTCTCATTTGCTCAAAGTGTGTTCTCAGAACAGCAGGAATGAGGGGATCTTGATAGGCTGATGAAGAAGGAAAAAGAAAGCATTTTCCTCCAAAGGCCTCCTGGGATTTAGAGTTGAAAAAGAGAGCAGGGTAGCATATACAGTGATGTTAGTGTTCTGCTCGGAAAAAAAATGCACGCCCCAACGATTTAGAGCAAAATACATCTTAAGTTAGCATCTTATGCCTTGCTTGTTTATTCAGGCTGAATTTCCAGGGAAAGATTGAACTTAACTGCATTTGGACATTTCATTCATTAAAAGCAAGAGGGCTGGCCAAATTAAATCATAAAATAGTAGGAAAACATAGGTTGGAAAGGATCCTCCGGAGGTCATCTAGATCAGCTTCCTGCTGAAGACAGAGTTAACTTCACAGTTCAGTCGGGTTGCTCACAGCCTGCCTTTCCCGGCTGCCTGGCGCCTTACGTGAGAAATTCCTGTGGTTCCAGTGACCGCAGGATCACAGGTTGGGTGAGCTTTGCTGGCCTGCCTTGTGCAGGAGGTTAGACAAACTGAGCACGGTAGCACTTTCTGATCCTAAAGCCTTGGGATCTGTGATTTCCTCCTGATACATGTGTACCTATAGGACATTTTTGAGGTTATGGCAGGCATGAAGAAAGTTTGGCTGGTTTAGGCATATTTCTCGTGTATTCTCTGAAGCTAGACAAGCTGGAACACTGGGCATTTAAGACATGTAATAAGAAAATGAATCTGACCTCGTTTGAGTTAAGATTTGTGTTCGTCCCGCACATGACCCCAGTCCTGGATCCAGGATCCATAGTCCTAGCTGCTATAAAGAATGTAAGAAAACGGTAATCTTTGCCTGAAGAACTTTTTATCTGAGGATCATTCAAGGGAAAGCAGATGGATGCAGACATACAAAAGAGCACATGAACAGAATACTGGCTGTAAGAAGTGTTGGAAATAGGAATGTTTGGTAGTTAGTGGTTAGTTAAAAAGAAAACAGTGCCAACCCCAAAGCACTCTAAGCAATGTCAAGGAGCTTTTCTCCTCTTAAACTCAGGTGGAGGAGCCTATAGATCGTGCATGTTTATGGAGAACTACTCCAAAGCTTCAGGAAAGGCACAGCGGGAAGAACAAAACACGCTTGGCAGATAATAAGAACAGAGGTGTACTAGAGACTAGCATTAGTGAATAATCAGAGGCAAGGCTTGTATTTCATACTGCTACACCCCAAGTGTGGGGCCAGATTCCTTTTTAAATTCCTTGTATTGGGCAAAGGAGCAAATGTTTCTATAAACTGTAGTTGATGGTACGCAGGTTGTAATTTATACACAGAGTACTCAAACATTGCAGTATTTGCAATGTATTTATATCATATTATGTAAGATAAATTGTTGGCAAACATTCATAAAGTATTTATTGGACATACCACTGTTTGTTCAATGATTTATAAATCAATGCTGTAAAGTGGTGACAGAGTTTTAGATAAATTCTTTGCAAAATATTTGCTGTGCATCAATAATTCTGATATTAATTAGTTTACAGTTTATCTGCAAGTGCTTTGGGAATGATTTACGGTTCACTTTCTCACTAGCCCAAGTAGAAAAGGGCTCGCAGGCTGGCTCGGATTATGTGCTAGACTACATTCGTAGTTCAGTCTAGAACTGAGTCTGTCCCTGTTTCGTGCATCTTCATTGAAAACCCATTGTAGCAGGGCTTGGGAACCAACAGCAGCTGGAAGCAAGTAGAGGTGCTGGGGAAGACAGGATAGCCCTGAGTGCCTTCGTCAACTCTTAGCTTAAGTTTAGCAGCCTGCTCGCAGCAGTGACCAATCCGGTCTCTGCCATAAGCTTTTTCTGTGTTTCCAGTTGAACCTGCCACATTCTCCACCTTCAAAACTGAGACAATGTCTTCCTCTTCTTATCATCCCTTAGTTGTCAGTCTATTCTGTTTCCGTACAGACTGACTTCTTAGAAGCTTTGTTGAAGTGCTGCATTTCTCATTGTTTGGCTAGTGCTTGAGACCTTAAAGATTTAAAAGTTTTCTGGCGCTTTTCACTCAGGAAAAAAAAAAAACCAGAAATCATAACAGGAACTGAGATTTTCACTTCACTGCAAGATCCTGATAGCCAAGATGACTTCTCTAGCTCCTCCTCTGCTCTCCCTGCAAAGTATTAAATGACTCAGAAGAGTTGGAAACACTTAGGCTGAAACCCTCAAGGTTAAAATAATAGAGGTGCTAAGCCTTCTGAAAAACATGGAGTTTTTTTAAGCCTGTCCTGTGCTTTCTAGAGCACCTAAGAGGTCTTAGAAAATGTTGTGTAGAAACAGTGGATTATTATTATGTGTTTGAAAGAAAGTCTACAGTTACTTTTTGCCTTAGCAAAGAGTTTTCACATTGATTAAAAACCCCCCACATTTGCAGCAGCTGGAGGGTAAGACACAGCTGAGGGGAGGGCTAGGTTAGTTTTAGTGGTTGAATGCCTTCACCTGAAGGTAGTCACATGCTCCTTGCTCTGCCTGGGGGGCTTTTGTTACGAAATTCTCATGCAGTTGCTCTGTGGGGCTTTGTAATGGCAGATCTCAGCAATGAACTTCCTTCCGCACACTTAGAAGTAAGTACCTAAAGTGCATAACTCTTAAAATACACCAAAATAAGGAGGCCTTAGTCTTTAAAGAACTGAAATTGCACCCTGTTGAGATGCAAATGCATGCTAGTTTATATTTATCTATGCAAATAAGTTTGAAGTAGTGCTTGAAATTCATTCTGGTCCAGTAGATCAGCATGTAGTCGTCTTTTTGCTTCAACTCATTGAGGTTGAAAATGTTGGTTTTAGAACTGTAGAAATGAAAATAACTTGTACTAACAGAGCGTTTGTAAAGTGTGCATCCCTGTCTACTTATGTGCTTGTTTACGTAGATAAAACAGCCTTCTTAAGGTATAAGAAGTTATTCTTAAATAAGTGTGGAGTTAGCTTTTTTTGATGGATGACCTCTGTGAGGTGGTAGAAACATTTAGACATGTGTTAATGCCTTAGTGAAGATAGATAAAGAGAATAAAACATATTAACTGCTATCAAGAAAAGGATACTAGAATATGTAGCTACGTACCTGGATGCTCTAGTATCTTTTGGCTGATGGCAGTTAATTGATATGTTTTATGCACATTTGATAAAGTTTTTGGTGAAGAATTGCAGCACACTGAAAAGGCTCTGAGTGAAGGCCTCCTAATTGCACTCTCTGGGAAATTTCAGGTAGGATTTGTGTAGCTCTGTTTTGCTCTGACTTTCCCTTTGAAAATAGACTTCTGGAGAACGGCTCTATAGAGGTAAAACTGCATTTGAGCTAAATGGGGCTATCTAAATGCATTATGCCTTACTGTGCTTGTACTTCCTTAGCTATATTACTACTAAGAACAACCTTTAGGCAACTGAATGAAGTGGGGATAGCAACGTGTGAGACTCGTGTGATTGGTGTGCATTACCAGGCTCCTGCTGGCAATAACCATCAAAAGAAAATGTTGACTGATAGCCCTGGACAGTATGCCCAGCAAATGTCAGGTATTTCGGGCAAGGAAAATTTGTTTGAAATCTGGATGCAGTAACAGGTAAAGCTTCAGGAAGCACCGCAGGGAGCCATCCCTTCATTGTGAGCATCCCTGACCTCTCCTGGGGTCTTAGATTATTATTGTAATACATTTAGGCTTATCGATCAAAAGGCAGTGCATTTGTCTTGGCCGGTACCTTTTGACAGATGTTCTGTGGCACACCTGGCTTTCCTCTCACGCTGCCTTGTGTCTCTTAGGTGGTAAGCTCGTCTGGGCAAGGCCTGGCTGTTTTAGCATATGGTTTTGGTGGAGCTCTGTGCATGCTGTCGGACTTTGATAAATGATGTAAATGACAGACAGTTAAGACGGGTTGATGGAGTTGTAGATAAACGAGTAGAAGTCTGTTCTGTGGCATCTGAAAGTTCAGAGTTAAATTAACTGATGTACATGATAGAAAGGGATGCTTGTTAAAGCTGCACAGAATATAGCTTGTGTGAACTTCTCGTTAAGGTTTCAGTTGACAGTTCTAGAGACCTGCATTCAGATCTGCTATGCACAGTAAATTTCTATCTGTATCCATGCTAGGTAGCTTAATAAGTACATGCAAATATATGCACAGGCCTGAACTTGGCAACAAGGCGTGGTGTGCATCAGCTTATTACATCTGATATGGAGAGGAAAGCTGAGCGAGGGCCGACAGCAATGCTCTGCTGGTGCCCTGGAAGAAATTTTTACTGGCTCCATCTTGCGAGGACTTTTACAGAGGGTATGTCTGGGGAGTAAAGTCCAAGGAGGAGTGTGCGATTTTTGCCCCAGCAGGAACCCGATGTGGTGCTTCTGCTCCTCTTTTATGCACAAAGTTGATTTTAGGTAGCAGGCAAGGCAGAGTTTGCTGTGCTGGGCAGGAACAGGACCAGGGGTGGGTGTGTGTTTAAATGCAAAGTTGTATTTCCAACAGTTATTTTATTTGCCAGGTGAGTAAAATCCGGCTACAGGGATGGGCAGGTGTTTCCTATTAGCCTTCCGCAGATGTGTGTGATTCCACAGGTAACAAGGCAGTGAGCAAGTGGGTCTTGAAACTCAATCACCTCTATCTTTACCAGTGGCTAAAATACACTTTCTTGTTAATAGCTGTGATGGATTATGTAATGTGAAAAGGTAGAAAGCAACTGTGATCCATGCTATTAGGTGAAGTGTTTCATCTTATCCTCCCCCTTTTTCTTCTATAGACTGAATCCATCAAGTTTGTAAGATCACTCTGAGCGTATTCACGTATATAACTGCATTTTCCTCTGCATTCTGCCTTTGGGGCTGCCTCTTCAGCACTCTGTGCCTCAGTTTCCCTTATGTAGCTGCCTGCCTGAATTATATCACTGTAGAAAGCATACATGGAAAACATCAAAAGCTTTTGCCTCTTGTTTGCGTTAACAGAGCACGCAGAATTTTAGCATATTTTCAGCACTAGTCTCAGTCTCAAACTGCGTGCCGAAAAGCCTTTAAGAAATGCTGATTGGTAATACCAGTAGGCAGAGATTGTCTTTAAATTCAAACACTTTATATTTTAATATACTGAGTCCGCCGTCGAGGGGCTCCCAAGTCTCGCAGAGTTCGTGAGCAGTTTGCGCGAGACTGGGATGTCGCACGCTCCCCTGACGGCACAGGGAACCCCCGGGAGAGCTTGCGAGCTCCTCGCCCTGGCTCTCTGATCTATATTTGTCACATCTCTTGTGAATCCCGACTGTATAATGATTTGGTGTTTGGCTGTGAGGGTAGGGAAGACTGGCACACTGGCTATGAATATTTATGTGGAAATATTAGTGGTTGTTTTAGTGTAAATAACAACAACGCAGTTGAATTCTTCCCAACAAAACCATCTATATTCCTGTTAAGACATGTAAATATTATTAAAGCCTTTTAGACTGCATAGGGTAAGCTGACTGCTTATCTGTGAGGATTGTTTGATGCTTGTTTATACCAAATTTTCTTGGTGTATTCTCTGAAGTAATTGGATTTTTGGCCATAGTAGGAGTGATGTTACTAAATTAGAATTCTGTGAAAACTTTTGAACTTACAAGAAATGAAGTTTTGGAGAAAAAAACCAAGTCCTTTTTGAACAAGGAAAAGAAAAAGTTAACTTTTTGTAGGGAGAAGTGGAGCACAATGAACGTCAGCTTTTAAAAACCATAAAGAGCACCCTGTCAATTAAGAAAAATATTTCGGTTTTGCTTTTGTATAGATTAAGCTGCAGTATTTTAGGCTTCATACGTAGAATTGAGGTTTTCAGTAGAGGTTTCAACCTTCTAAAAAGCATCAATATTTCAAAAGCACAAGAAAGCTAGTTTACAAACTCTTCAGCTGTATTAAATAATGTATATATACTTGTGAAGAAAACACAAAATCAATAGCCATTGCAAGTTTTGCTCTGAAAGAATCCTAAGGAAATGTCAACAGTTCTTTTCTGTGCTATTTCTATTGTGCCCATCAAATGGTCTGGGCTCTCCTTTGAAATGATTTTTCAATATTGGCTTTTACTTTGTGGTAAGCTTCATGCTGAACATTCTTGGAGGAGCCTAAATTCGTCTGTTTTATCCTCAGTAATGAGTTTACAGAGGCCTTTAAATGTTTCTCGGAAAAGTGGCAACAAAGCGATGGGTAATGAAATGTATTGCCCTCTTCATGCAACAGGGAGCAAAAATCCCGACAGTTCCCTTATGTTGTCCTTATTTGAACTAGGGATGCTGGTTTCCCATAAATGTGTGTGCCGGGGGTCTTCCACGAGGTCTCCTGATGCTTAGGAAGAACTTATGGATGGCTGTGCTAATACAGTATTTCCTCTACTTGGGTTCTTAGTTCTGTTTGCAGAACAAAAGTGCTCCTTTCTTGTTTGACTTCTAAAGTGGACTACAAGTAGGAACAGAGAACTTCCGTAGACGCTTACTGTGGGAACGTTTAGTGTGTGTGGACGGTGTAGGCAGGTCGTGTGTGTAGCTTGTGGTTCTCTAACTTCATGCCAGACTATCCAAAGGCGGCCAAAAGGTTAAGTAATAGGTTTAAACGGGTTTAAAAACTCACCTTTATACAAACCTACATCAGTTTGATTAGACAGCTAATAAGAATTTAGGGTGTGGTGTGGTGTATGGTGACATGACTATTTCTTTTTCTGATACCAGATTACAATGCTTACAGATGCTTTTGCATCTAAGAAAACAGAGATGATTTCAGAAAGAATGGCTAACATTGAGGATATTATTCAATAATCTATTCAATTCAATAATATTGTTAAAGATCCTCTGACCTTTTGGGTTTTAAGAGCACCTGTAACATTTCACACTGATCCATAAAAGATGCTTTTTAATAAAATCAGTTTATAAATGAGCAAGTGTTACCACCTGTAGCTGTCTACAATCTATATTAAAGTATATCTATATGCTTAAAAGTTTTATGTGGAAGCTATCAGACTCTAGATTGCAGTGCAGATACTGGTGCTGAATAGTACGAGTGCTCTCGGTGAAATTAGTTGGAGGATGTAAAAAGTCAAGCACTACTTGTGATGAGCAAGGGCATTCTAATCTTACTCCAGGAGGGAATAGATATGGTATCCCTAAAAGTAACATCTTCACGGGCTCTTCTGCCACATCGTTGGTACTTTTTAAATTACTTCCTTCTGACATCAGTATGATCAATACAGACCTACACGTTTCAGAAGCCGTATCTTGCTCGAATTAGGCCAGTAGTTGAAGTATACGGGTTAACAAACACAGGACAGCTAGTGGCTCGTGTGTTTGGGCATAGCATGGCAACTTCTTGGTGGCAGTATTCATTTTAGTAGTCCCTTGCTTCTCAGTTTATTGCCTCCAGATACCTGTTTGTGTGGCCAGTTGGTAAATCCAGCTACAAATAGAGCAGCGAAATGATCTATTTGTCAGGAATGGGAAGGAGCAGCTGCTCTTTGAAGGAAGGTGGAAACAGCAGCGTAACCTGGCATAACCAGCACCACAGTTGGATCTTCAGCTTCAGCCTTGATATCGATAACCACCTTCCTGCCTTGTGAATTTGAACAAGAAATGATGGGGAGTTTCAGCTGCTTTGCTACCCATTAATGCCTAATTTCACTGTATGAAAAATGAAGTTGACATAAACTGGTAGTTTCCAAATGATTTGTAAGTATCTAGTCTAATGACTGAGTTAGAGCTTTGTAAATATTTGCAAAAAGGGATGTGGAATTAGCTTGTGTAATGCATGCAAGCAATGTAATTTTCAATTTACTTATCAATGTAAACATTAATTTAAACCTGATGCTAACACTGGTTTACGTAACTTTACTTTCTGGGAAAGCAATGAGATTTATAATTTGCATGCATCTTCAAAGTGAGGTCTGATCACAGGTGTCCAAATCAGAGTAGCGAGGGTTAAGATGGTCTGGCCAGCTTTGCAGAACCCCGCTGACTCGCGTGTCCTGGATGTGGGAATAATACATCAATACGTTGCTTGAAAGCAATGGGATCGAGGCGGTGTAACCTACTGGGTAGTGCTCTAAACAAAAGCTGGGGAAACCGGGGTTCTCTTCGTAGTCCACTTTGATCTATGTGTGCTAACTGCTTCTTCTCCTTTGTGCTTTATCTGTGCTGTGAAGAGTTTACAACTCAACCCCACAAGAAAGGCAAGGACCTCTTCTGGTTTGCATGTATAGGGCCTTACATAATTCACCACAGTATTGCTTGGAGTCTTCAGGCATTGCTGTCATACAAATAACATTAACCATTTTATTTTAATGCTTTGCTTTGCTATGCAGAGCTCTGTTCTTTCAGAAATACTAAATCAGATTCTTGCATCCCAGTGGAAAAAGACTTGACACGTTATTCCAAATATTTTTTTCCTTGTATAGCGTGTACTTTTTCTCTGAAAACAGAAAGAAATCTTTCACAAAGCAAATCTTTTTGTCGCTTTCTGTTTTTCTCCATTATTGTTTAGCAGATCACAATCTTATACATAATGTATATGTGACTGAAATATTCAAGGTAGTTAACATTTACCATTGTTGCCAAGGGAAGTAATTCTCTTCCAAAGATACAACTTTAATATAAAAGAGTAATAGCTGATATTACAGTGTTCAGATACAAAAACTGATAATGGAGCGCTGTTGATATTTAATATCAGCTGGATTCAATGAATCTTGCATTACGATACTTTTTGAAGGTTGGATTTGTGGTTCTGTGATGAATAGCTAGAATAATTACATCCATATAAAATATAGTGCCCGAGAACTGTATGTCATGAAAATACACCTCTGATAGACTGCTTTTCAATTTTAATAAAATTGAAGAAATTTTATATTTCTGGAATATGACTTAAATTTAACTTAACCTGACAGAGAAGTTCAGTTTATCCAGAAGTTATTAATGCAGAAGAACAGAAGTGGTTTTTTTGGATAGCTGCTTAAATCAATATTCCTTCTTTGTATCTCAGTTAATATTCTCCCGGGGAAGAGAAAAAATTGCTCCCATCAAAATATGTTATCGTTTGGATACCACAGTTTGAAGTCTTTCTGATTGGGCCTAACAGGGAGAGGTGAATTATCTCGTGTCTTGCTATACAACGTAGACACCGCCACACCATTTCTCTTCTTATTCCTTGCTAAGTTCTCCATAGCTTTTGTTTTATGGAAGTAGCTGGCATAGAATCATAGAATCGTTTAGGTTGGCAAAGACCTTTAAGATCATCGAGTCCAACCATTAACCCAGCACTGCCAAGTCCACCACTACACCATCTCCCCAGGCACCACATCCAAACGTCTTTTAAATACCTCCAGGGATGGTGACTCCACCACTTCCCTGGGCAGCCTGTTCCAATGCTGGACAACCCTTTCAGTGAAGAAATTGTTCCTAATACCCAGTCTAAACCTGCCCTGGAGCAACTTGAGGCCACTTCCTCTTATCCTATGGCTTGTTACCTGGGAGAAGAGACCGACCCCCACCTCACTACAGCCTCCTTTCAGGTTGTTGTAGGGAGCAATGAGGTCTCCCCTCAGCCTCCTTTTCTCCAGGCTGAACAACCCCAGTTCCCTCAGCCGCTCCTCATCAGACTTGTGCCCTTGACCCTTCCCCAGCTTCATTGCCCTTCTCTGGACACGCTCCAGCCCCTCAATGTCTCTCTTGGAGTGAGGGGCCCAACACTGAACACAGTATTCAAGGTGCGGCCTCACCAGCGCAGAGTACAGGGGCACGATCACTGCCCTAGTCCTGCTGGCCACGGTATTTCTCATACAAGCCAAAGTGGTATTGGCCTTCTTGGCCACCTGGGCACGCTGCTGGCTCATATTCAGGCAGCTGTCAACCAACACCCCCAGGTCCTTTTCCGCCAGGCAGCTTTCCAGCCACTCTTCCCCAAGCCTGTAGCGTTGCATGGGGTTGTTGTGACCCAAGTGCAGGACCTTGCACTTAGGCTTGTTGAACCTCATGGAGCTGGCCTTGGCCCATCGATCCAGCCTGTCCAGACCCCTCTGCAGAGCCTTCCTCCCCTCAAGCAGATCAACACTCCCACCCAACTTGGTGTCATCTGCAAACTTACTGAGGGTGCACTCGATCCCCTCGTCCAGGTCACTGATAAAGATATTAAACAGAACCGGCCCCAATACTGAGCCCTGGGGAACACCGCTTGTGACCGGCCGCCAACTGGAGTAAACTCCATTCACCACCACTCTTTGGGCCCGGCCACCCAGCCAGTTCTTTACCCAGCGAAGTGTAGGCCCATCCAAGCCATGAGCAGCCAGTTTCTCCAGGAGAATGCTGTGGGAAGCCGTGTCAAAGGCCGTACTAAAGTCTAGGTAGACAAACATCCACAGCCTCTCCCTCATCCCCTAGGCGGGTCACCTTGTCATAGAAGGAGATCAGGTTGGTGAAGCAGGACCTGCCTTTCATAAACCCATGCTGACTGGGCCTGATCACCTGGTTGCCCTGTACATGCTGTGTGTGATGGCACTCGGAATGATCTGCTCCATCAGCTTCCCCGGTACCGAGGTCAGGCTGACAGGCCTGTAGTTCCCCGGATCCTCCTTCCCGGCCCTTCTTGCAGATGGGCGTCACATTTGCTAACCTCCAGTCAACTGGGACCTGCCCAGTTAGCCAGGACTGCTGATAAAGGATTGAAGGTGGCTTGCTGAGCGCTTTGCCAGCTCCCTCAGTACCCTTGGGTGGGTCCCATCCAGCCCCGTAGACTTGCGTGCGTCTCAGTAGCGTAGCAGGTTGCTAACCCCTTCCCCTTGGATTAGGGGGGCTTCATTGCGCTCCCCATCCCTGTCTTCCAGCTCAGGGGGCTGGGTACCCCGAGAAGAGCTGGTCTTACGATTAAAGACTGAGGCAAAGAAGGCATTAAGTTCCTCAGCCCTTGTCACTATGTTTCCCCCTGTGTCCAATAAAGGATGGAGATTCGCCTTAGCCCTCCTTTTGTTGCTAATGTATTTACAGAAACATTTTTTATTGTCTTTTATGGCAGTAGCCAGAATAAGTTCTAGTTGGGCTTTGGCCCTTCTAATTTTCTCCCCACATAACCTCACAACATCTTTGTAGTCCTCCTGAGTTGCCTGCCCCTTCTTCCACAGGTCATAAACTCTCCTTTTTTTCCCCCCCCGAGTTCCAACCAAAGCTCTCTGTTCAGCCAGGCCGGTCTTCTTCCCCACCGACTCGTCTTTCGGCATACGGGGACGGCCCGCTCCTGCGCCTTTAGGGTTTCCTTCCTGAAGGAAGTCCAGCCTTCCCGGACTCCTTTGCCCTTCAGGACTGTCTCCCAAGGGACTCTGTCAACCAGGCTCCTACACAGGCCAAAGTCTGCCCTCCGGAAGTCCAAGGTGGCAGTTCCACTGACCCCCCTCCTTACTTCTCCAAGAATCAAAACCACTATCATTTTGTGATCACTGTGCCCAAGACAGCCTCCAACCGTCACATCACCCCCAAGTCCTTCTCTGTTCACCAGCAACAGGTCCAGCGGGCGCCTTCCCTAGTTGGCTCCCTCACCGGCTGCGTCAGGAAGGTCGCTTCCACACACCCCAGGAACCTCCCAGACTGTTTCCTCTCTGCTGTGTTGTATTTCCAGCAGACATCTGGTAAGTTGAAGTCCCCCATGAGAACAAGGGCTAGCGATTGTGAGACTTCTCCCAGCTGCTTATAGAATATTTTGTCTGCCTCTTCACCCTGGTTGGGTGGTCTGTAACAGACTCCCACCATGACGACATCTACCTCGTTGGCCCTGCTCCCGACTCTTACCCATAAACACTCGACCCCATCACCACCATCATTAAGCTCTAGACAATCAAAACACTCCCTAACATACAGGGCTACCCCACTGCCTCTCCTTCCTTGCCTATCCCCTCTGAAGAGTTTATAGCCATCCATTGCACCGCTCCGGTTGCACAAGTCATCCCACCGTGTTTCCGTGATGGCAACTATATCATAGTTTTCCTGCTGCACAAGGGCTTCCAGCTGCTCCTGTTTGTTGCCCATGCTGCGTGCATTGGTGTAGATGCACTTTGGTTGGGCTATTGATCCTGCCACCTTTGTGGGGGGAGAAGCCCAGATTCCTACGTGACCGTTCTCGGGCACTTCCGTGGTTTCTAACACATCCATAACCCTTTTGTCTTTGCTGCCGCATAGATGTCTGTCCCCTACTTCCACTGAGATGGCAGACCGAAGGACCTCACTAGCACACCGTCCCTCAAACATGGGCGTGCCACCCTCAGGCTTATCTCTAGTGAGCCTGGGTTTATCCCTTTCCCCCTTCAAATCTAGTTTAAAGCTCTTCCAATGAGCCCTGCTAACTCCTATGCAAAGACCCTTTTCACCCCTTTAAGACAGATATACCCTGTCTGTTGCCAGCAGGCCTGGTGTTGTTTAGACTGACCCATGATCAAAAAAGCCCAAAATTCTGCCAGTGACACCAGGCTCGGAGCCAGGTGCTGGCTCTTTCTGTTTCTTCTCTCATCATTCCCTGCAACTGGAAGGATAGAGAAGGCTACTTGTGCTCCTGATCCCTTAACCAGTCATCCCAAGGCCCTGAAGTCTCTCTTGATTGCCCTTGGACTTCTAGTTGCAACTTCATCGCTGCCTACCTGCAGCATACTATCACCAGCATACTGGTGTTATGCTGAATCTCAGCCCTGATTAAATTTTACTCAACGTGAGTGCATCAAAATCTGCTGAAAGTGTTCTCCCCCACCCTCGCCACGTGGGTGGACTTTATGGTGTTTGCACAGCAGCCAGGTATGTGATGAAGGCTTTGGCATACTGCTGGACAGGCTTAGACTTAGGCAAAAAGAAAAACAGAGCCACGGAAGGGAGGAAAATAACCACCACCTTCAAGGTTTTTGCAGTTAATGTGAGAGGTGGAGGGCTTTAGCGTTCCCACGTGAGGAGGCAGGAGAACAGCAAGCCATCCTTCTGCCTGTAACAGAAGGGAGAGCCGGGGGAAGAGAGCCTGTCTCGGGGGACCAGCTGCTGCAATAAGGCACTTGAGAAAGTAAGCAGGCATCAGAGTTAAACATCTGTGCAGCGTATAAACCAAGGTGGGAAGGGGAAAAGGACCTGGCAGTGAATCAAGATTGAGGCACCACTCTGGGATAAACAACTGTTCCTTTTTGTGCCCCCTTTTACGTCCATTTCTTAGTACAAGTAAGTGAAGCAGCAGGGACAGCGGTGAAGAAGGGATGTGAGCGAGCTGAGCATCAGGTGGTAGAACTTGCTGGCGAAAGAAATGTTTCTGAGAGCAAGAGAACTGCAGCAGAAGATTGCTTGCAGGCTGCCAGCCGGCGTGTTATCGAAGGCTGAAGTTCTTGCCACAGGCTTTGCCGCATTCTGAAAACATTCTGGAAATGTGCTCTGCAACATGCTTTTCTGCTTGTCTAATCTAAGAAATGTATTTCTTTTTATGACCATATATTTTTCCCCCTTCAGGACAGCCAAGGATATTTCCTCTTTGATGATATAAGAAAGCTAGAAGAGGTCATTTGTCCCCATCTTCAGATGTGAGACCATTCCTTGATCTTCAAATCCTTTCCCTTGAGTTGATGCTTATAAAGGTGTCTAAGAGGGGTTCTCAGCATGATTTTAGGAGCAGAGCACTGGATTGCTCCCTGTTGCTGTTTGATCAGCGAGCCTCCATCTATTTCTCTAAAGTATTGCGGCAACAAGTGGTTGAGTCTTTGTAGTTTTAACAGCACCTTTTGTCTAGGGACACTGAACTTACTCACAGCTTTGAAGTGCCTCTCCACAGAACCATAGTCCAGCTCCATGTTTAACCATTGAGATGAAACTGAGAAGGGCCCAACACCCTCTAAAATTGCCTCTACTGAGACCTTTCAGGTATGATGTCCCCTAGCGCATGGTTCTCTGTGTAAACTCAATGCTGTGAGTCTTCACTGCTGAGGTGGTTTCCATCCAGGATGTATTAAATACACCACATTTGTTTGGAGCGGGGATGAATGTGTTGGTTGCTCAGGTGGCGTTGCCTGTAGGGCAGGTCTCTTTGAAAGGCTGCACATGCCTCTCCCCCACCCAGTTCCTAGTTTGCTTCCTGCTGGCACACAGTGCTCTCATCGTAAGGCAATTAACATGTCCAAGTGCTTATTTATTCTGGCGTATTGTTCACCAGGCCCTTGCAAGATCAGCATGGGATGACCAGGCAGGTTTTTTTGTTTTCTTTCCCTAGTCAGGTTTGGTTCTTACATGGAGGGGCTGGTTTCATCCTTTATTTTTGTTTCCTGTGTTTGATAGAGAGACAGGCGGGAAAACCTTTATGTCGCTCTCCTGTTCTCACACTTCTCCAGACGAGATGTTTGGTGTGCATTGCGCCAGTGTCGGAGCCTCGGTGGAATGGATGCTGTAGCAAAAACATTGTGGAGTGGAGCTGGGTGCTCTTTCTGGAGGAGGGAAACTGTGCTCATCACATCACTGGAATGGCAATTTGATTCCTCCTGGGTTGTCGCAGTGACTTCCTTCGTTTGCACTTGCTGGATGAGTCAAACAGAAATGGAAGGACCTGAGTTGTTGTAGAGCAGCTGTAGTCTACCCTGGCTTGCTGCATCAGCTGCTCTATGTTTAGTTGGTGGCTTCCTTTCCCCTGTCAGAGCACTAGTGAATTTTGAATTCACATTCAATAAATTCATGGGCTGAGAAGCAGGGCACAGGACTCTCACAGAGAAATCAGCCATGCTTCTTGGGACGATATTATCCCGATGAAGAAAACCTAAATAATTTTTCAAAAGTCATTACAGACTCGGGAGCTTTACCTGAGACCTACAGATACTGAAACTCCTGCTGTATTTTGCAAATCGGAAGTGGCTTCCAAGCCACATAGGTGGGCTTGGAAAGTATTGTATTTAGTAAAGTATTCTTTTTTTTTTTTTTTTTTTTTAAATATTAAAGTCTGTAACTGTGTCTGCAGGTACAGATGGTCGTTTACCAGGAGGCGAAGGGTCATGTGCTTTGTCCAGCTGGTACTCGCTGCAAGATGTGCACTGAAGTTGTGTGGTGCGGTAGCAGGTACACAAACACGTACGCTTCCCAGTCGGAAGGGATTTGGTGAATCATCCCTCTGTGATAAGAGCAGAGGATGAACCCCTACCTCACAATACCATCAATTTTCCAAGTGGGAGAACCAGCCACCATTTCTGGGTTTGCTTAGCCACGCTTTGTCTGAGCCTTTGTGGAGTCTCTGCACGGCACTGAAGGTGGCGTCAAATCCTTTAATTGGAGAGGGGATGCTCCTCTTTTCTGCCTCCCATAGAAGTTTTGAAGATTCTTCAGCACTTCTTAAGAGAGAAAACCTTGAAGTTTTCTCCCATTGCTAATTGTATGGGCAAGAGGGGAATAAGAAATTAGCTGTTTCAGATTTGTCAATTTTAAAATGCTATTAAGCTGCTCCAGTTTAATTTTGGTTAAAAGCCGTTTCATTATTAACACAGAGAGGAAGTCATCTCTAATGACCCTTGGGACATGCCAAAGTGCTTTAAGATCAGTTTGGGTAGTCAGAGATGTGTGAGTAATAAAACGTCTGCTCTGTGAAGGGCCTTTGCCCATCCTTGGCAAGGGAAGCTGGCAAGATATTCTCTGCCGCGTTGCTTGCTGATCCCTCCCAACCTGGTGCCTCCTTGAAGAGCCTACTTCATCCTTTCCTTTTATTCTCTCCTATTGCCTTTCTGACTTTTTTTTTTTTCTTTCCCAGCACAGAAACCTCAAAAGTTAAGGCACCACAAGATGCAATATGACATAATCAATACAGAAACTTTTCAAGCTTGCCAAGACTTTGAATTTTGTTTTAAGTGTCTTGCTATCTGTCAGCATGTGCTAATTGAGCCTACATACCCATATGGCATCTGCTCTCTGGAGGAAAGTGTTTCAATAGTCCTGTGGAGTACAGCAAATAGTGGTTGATGTGTAGGGAAGCATTTGCCTGTGAATATTGTATTCTTGTAAAACAAACTTGGATTAGTATCCACAAAGCATATACCTGAGTTCAAGACGGAGCTTGAGTTAGAGCCTTCGGTGTCATTGCTGTATTACTGGAGAGTCTTAGGGCACTGATATTGGGTGGATTGCGTTAGGTATCGCACAAACTTAGAAATATTGAAGATCCTAGTTCTGAGGAGGGTGAGAGAGATGACAGTGGGTGATTGCTAACCAGCACAAATGTGCAGCCCATGGAAATGAGGCAACAGCTCTGTTAAACTTGAGAAATGGTGGTGGTACTTCAGCTGTTGCCCCTGAGCGATGGGAATGCCTCTAGTGGCTTGATAACAGATGCGTCTGCTTCAGTTGACTTAAGAAGTAGACTGGAATCTCACATTCATAACCTCTCTGTGTGCAGCTATATGCGCACTACTTGCATTTCACTCAAATCCTCGAAATAGGGTGCAAGTGCTTTCTGGGTCCTGTGCTGGTTGTCTGCAAAGGGGTGAATTTCACCCTTAGAATTAATTAAGCATCTGTCACTGTGGGGAAGGTAGATGCTCGCTCACATTCACAGATGGATAAACAGAAGGAGAATGGGTTGCCTGAAGCCACGAACTGAGAGGAAGCATAAAAAAAATAGTCGTGTCTCTTGCTTTCCTAAGGAAACAAGACATACGCAATCACGTTATGTGTGTCTGTGTGGAACCGGCGTGCTTTTGAACCTGGTGACCAGTTTCAGTCAGGTATGACAAGAGTCCCGAAAGGTATTAAATTCCTACAAATTTGTGAAAATGGGTGATGTAGAGCAGAAGGGTGCCTCACGACAAGCGTTGATCTTGCGGTGTTGCCGGTCAGGCAGCCGAAAGTGCAGAATCAATGGAGTTGACACGAGGCTGGTCTGCAGGTCCTGGAAGCTGTGAACGCCTTGGCGAGCGCTTGCTCCCTCTTCAGCACCCAGAAATGCAAGCGCAGCATCTAAAGACAGGAAACTGGGCTTTGATCGTAGCCCTCTTTCTGGTAGGCAAGTGACTGGAAATTGGGATTGAATTGCTGTGCCACTTACAATCTGTGACGTTGCATAAATCATACCATAGTTACAGGGCTTTTGTTGTACCTGTCTTGCTTTGCAACCCTAATTTACTTACTTGAAATCAATAAGGCTAGGGAGGTGAGGGAGAAGAGTTTCTCCCGCTGGCCTAAGGACTTGATTCAGGTCTGAGCGAAGGCACTGGAAGCTGTTCCCTTGCTCTGTGTCGTTCCGTGCTCTCTATGTGCAACCATGTCAAGAGGAAAAAATGAGTGTCCGTTACTTGAAAAAGCAAAAACGTGACGTATCCCTTGACAAATATGGGAGGAAAGGGATGACAGCTGCTCCGTTTTGTCCAGTAATGTTCATGATTATCTCAATATTTAACAGATCATATCCCAATACCCCCTGCAAAGTTGGGGGGGGGAGGTTGGGGTGTTGGTTTTTTCCCTTCCTGCCAGGTCTGTTGCTGACTTATTTATTATCTTTACTTCACTGCTTGCTGTATGAAAGACTATGGAACACTGGTTATTTTTTTTGGGTGTAGGGAAGCTGTTTGTGTGTCCAGGGTCTTCAAACTGACTTTTGAGGAATATTGATGACATAACCATACGGATTTGACTCTTAAAATCAATGGCTTACTCTAAAAAGGAGAGATCGAACTGGACCTAGGTCTTTACTTGTTCTTTATACTGTACTGAGTATTACGTGGTGCTTATTGAGTGATACACAGAAATTATATGGATATGCCAAAAGCAACATGTTTGTATAAGAATTGCTGTACTTTCAGTGACTCATACTGTGCCTTCAATCCTTAAGGTCTGTTTTGCTGAAGAAATAGCACTTCTTAAAGTTTGTGTAACGATGTGCTTATGTTTGATGCTGTAACTTGAAAGAGTAAGGATTATCGCTGGCTTGTGTTGCCCGAAAAGCTCAGGCTTTTTGTTGGCGAAGCGCAATGGAGACCTGTGTGTGAACAGCAGCGTGTACGAACCGCTGTGTTTGCTGAGATCCCACGTCTGTCTGATCTTTGATGTTGACCAAGGCCAACGCACAAACCTGCAACAGGCAGGTGAAATGAAATAATCCATCCCACACAACAGAGCTCTCTGTGACCAGCCTGAGAATAGCTTAACCCCTGAAGGCTAAGGCTTAATAATGTTATTTTAGGATAACTTCAGATCTACGCAAAATCCATTTAGTTTTCCCATGTTCCATTATATTTTTTGCCTTGCCAATTTCTGTAAGGGTGAGGTCTGCGCTTGTAGGTATTGTTCAAAGTGAATGTACATGTCTTAGATTTTAGTGTCTCGCAACTGTTATTGGGTGGACTGCTGTGGTTTTTAGACAAGGTTTCCTACAGAAGTTGTGGGTTTACTGTAGTCCAATATGTTGTGAAGTATTTGTATCACTTGCTGCAAAAATTGAGACAAAAAAACCCCAGCTGATAAAAAGTACCAGCATGTATGTGTGTAAAATACAGGTTAATAAAATGCGCTCACCACTCTGTTTAATAGATTGTCATCTGAAAATCTGTTGATCCTCATGTTGGAGTAATGAAGTCTTTTTACACTCCTGTGATATAAACGCTGATCTCCCTCAGTCGCTTTAAGGGGAGGGTGGAAATAGTCTGTCCACGTGTACATTGGTATGGTTAGGACCACGCATTCATATAAAGAGTCTTTTTCTTTTCCCTCCAGGGCTCAGGCCTTCTAAAAGGCACTTGACACTTATGCTCGCTAAGGCTAAGTGGAGGGGGTTTAGTGCAGCGTTACCCTTCCAGCTTCATCAAGAATATTGATGCCAAGAGGTGTGAGGTCCTCGGTTCAGTCCATGCTCTGACTCATGGGACCAGATACTTGTTGCTATGATGTGGCGACTGAGGCCGTGTTGTGGAGTTGGAGGCTATCGATCTACCTGCTGCTCTTTCCTTGTCCTACCACATTCTGTGATGTACAACACGCTGCAGTTAGGTTTTTGATTTACTTGGGTGAGCTGCAGCTGTGAAGGGACCTAGCTCTGTGGCCTTTGAAAAAAGGAGGTTTGCATAGAAAAGAGCGAATCTCTTACTGAAGCCAGTGGGAATTTTGTTTAATGATTATTTGCGCAAGCACTAGGAGCAATCACTGCTTGCTCCTGCAAAGTTGCTGACTCCTCTTCAGTCTTCTATAATGGTCAAGCTTTTCTCTCCCCCCTCACCTGCCTGAGTAGCAGAGGAGTTTGCCAAAGCCCTGCCACTGCCTTCTTCCCCAGCCTATTTTCTCAGGCAGATATGCGGCCTCTCTTACATCTGACTTCTGTGCCCTTGTGTTTAATCTATACAAAATCACCCCACAAAGTCAGTCTGATTTGAAGAGCATTCCCTGACTCCTTGCCTTAGCCCTCCTGCATGCTTTGCAGAAAGCGAAGCCTCACGTACTCCAGAAACAACTGTCAGGTTAATTGAGTTAGCAGGGACCTGTGCTTTGTCTGCAGGGCATGAGATATGCAGTGTGCTGCGTGATTGTTTTCCAATTGTGTAACTTGTTTAAAGTTGTCAGTTAACTCATTCTGTGGGGCAAGCTTGGACAGACTTGAGTGCAGGAGCACAGCTGACCGCCTTTCCTTGGAAAGGAAAGGAGTTACCTGAGACCTGGCGCTGATTTGAAGCGATGCTTCCAGCCGGTGGTGACTGAGGGAATCCCCCCCGGGCAAAGCAGGCACTGCTCTTCTCACTGGTGACTCGCAGCTGCTTGAAACCGAGCTACGTTTCATCTGTGCAGTTTGATGGTTTTAAGCATTACGGCGTTTTACCCGGTTCATGCAATGCTATTGCACTTTTCAGCTGCTGCTGGCTTCGACTGGGGTAAATCTCCAAGGGAGGAGGAAGGCTCTGATGCGTCAAGGTGAGACGTGGATTATGGGACTAAGTAAAGAGCCAGACTGAGCATGTAACTACCAAGATTTCCTTTGTGTTTGGATGTAGGAGAAGCTCTGATCCTGTAAGGGCTGCACACGTGAGAACTGCCATTGGAGTCAAAGTGGTGATTCATTTGAGTTGACGTTTACTGCCGTAGGCTTGTTGTGTGTATCCTTCAGTGCAAAACAGAGGGGCTGAACGCTGCTTGTGTCATCTGTAGCATTTGCTACACCTGACAGGGCATATCCAGATGTGGAACAGCCACGGTTAATGGGATATAGGCAGCTGAAGTGCAGAGAGGATCGAAAAAATAAATAAATAAGCCCAAGCCCTAGAAACTTTGCTTTGCTCTCTGAAGTTTATTTAGGAAGGAAAATGATTGTGACCAGATGTGTGTGGGTGCAGGGAGGAGATGCTGTAGGTTTGCAGAACTGATGGCAAATAGAGTGGGCCTAATCAGATTAGAGTAACTTGGATGCCTCTGTGCAACAGTGGGTGTTTGCTTGCAGATAAAGCTTCGCAGTGCTGCTTTGGAAATATCCTGGGACTTTGGATAGGAGCATCCTAACTGCCTCCAACGTGTTGCCGAAAGTTCAGCAGTATCTGCTCAGAGTCTAATGTGCTTCAGCTAGGGCACGTCTTCGTTATGCAACAGGCTGCACGACACTTGAATTTGAAGCGTAGATGTTTGCCTGCCGCTCCGTGTGGGTGTAACTTGGTAGACAGCGATCCTCAGGTGGGGAAGGGGGAGCAAGTGCCTGGGGTAGAGTGAATGTGTTAAACTCGGGTGCTAATGTGGAACCGTGGCCTCAGCCTGGCTATAAATTACCACCTTGCAAAGCAATTTCAGATTTTACTGTGTTCTCACTTGTGATATATTTGCTAGGAACTGTAGGTGTTTTGCCTATGATTCCTTGCGTTGCTCTTTGAGTCTTTTCCAGCGTTTGGAGAGGGTATTTGTCTGTCTTCTGTGCACATGTACACTGCATATCTCAGACTTGGAGGCCCAAGGAGGTAGTTTTCTTAGGAAAATCTGCTGGTTGCAGAGTATTTGTCTTTCAGAAACAAGACTTTTTGGGGAAGCGTATTGTTTATGACTTAGAAACTTTTATTGACAAAATTTACAGCCTGATGCAGGAGGCAGGCAGACCAGCTGCAAAACAGCCAGTAGTTGTTAGAGTATTCCCCTGGCCTAGGGAAGAGCTGGGTACCCAGTTCCTGCTCTGCTCGCTTCCCGTATCCCGGAGAAGCGTTTTAGGTACCAAACTGTCAGATCAGACACTGGATTATTCTGACTAAGCTTTCTGTATTGTATATGGATAGGTTTACAAAGGCAGATCCTGCAGCTTTAGGAACAGGACACTCCCTTGGGATAGCAGTGATTCAGCTATGCCTTCTTGCACTGTACCAGATAGAAAAGAATTTGAACTTAAATCTCCTGTCATTTCAGGTGGCTTCTCTAACCACTGGGAAGCTGCATCCCTCTGGGTTGGGTGGTTGTTTTTTCTAAAAACCCTTTCATAAGGTCTTTTTTTGTTCTGCTGTGCTATGAAACGAAGTTGCAAACGGTGACTTTTTTTTCATGAAACGTAACTAGTTTTTTTCCAGCCAGCCCACAGGGAAGACGTTCAGCACCCCGAAGAGTTGAACTGACGTCCTCACTGCCAGAAAGGCAGGCTATCAGTTTAAGTGACAGCTTTGTTTTGCGTTTTAGCATCTCTCCAAGGATGACTGACTATCCTAGGGAGAAGGCGTCACCTGATTTGAAGCCTCCTTGTGCGTGGATGCAGGTAGGCGAGAGATATCTGAGCTAGCTGTGAAGACATACCCTTTGCAGGAAAAATATTTGTTCTAGTCTGTACTCAGACATGCTGTTTTCCTTTGCTGATGAGTTAGGTTACTTCAAGTATCTTAAATAGTAAAGCACTTTATTTTTGAAGGGTCTTGCTCTTTATTTTATTTTGGCGCGCTCCCGTGTTAGGGAGTGACTGCATTTGCAGTTGGACTGGAAGATCTTGGAAGGGGCATAGTAACAATAAACAGTCGTGGATGGGCCAGGAGAAACAGCCACTTCATGCAGCTTTTCTAATGCAGTTGTTACGGGGATGGCACATCTCATCCCAGCTTTAGAGCAGTCTCATCTAGTCCCACTAGTCATGTCCCATCACTAATGGCCCTGAAAGACTTCGAGCTGAGTAACAGGAACACAAAAATAGCTTAGATTTTTGCTATTGAAATTACCATTGCACACATGTCCCTTAGCTGATTTGGGACTACCATATTGCAGTATATTGTGAAGATGTTACAGTCCCCAGCCATCTACCCTGTCTTCAGATGCTGGCTTACTTTGATATGCTGAGCTGAAAAATGGTTGTTTAGGAACTGATGCAGGAGGAGATTAGATGTCCCTGCTGTTCAGAGCTGAAGGCTTTAATCCAGTGCCCCATGGTGAGGGCAGGGATACAGTTTTAAGCTAGGAAACGGAAAGTTGATTATAGTGTCAGCTGGAGTGTGTTTTCTGCCTGTTGATGTATCTTGGCAATTTGGTGAATCCAAAGGAGTAAAGTAAGGCTCAATTCTTTGTCGCTTTCTCTGCTTTCTAGTGGGTGATATCAGTGCTATGTGGGTGTTTAAAAATGCTGCTGAACTGGTATAGTCTGGTGCTAAGGGAGAGGTGCAAGGCAGTGGAGAATTGGGCACGCAGTATACGGGATCGCTGTCTGGTCACAGGCGTGTTCCCATGCTGTTGGTTTCTGGTTTTGACAAGATTTGTTTCTGGCTCTGAGCAGTACACTTGAGCAAGCAGCTCTATCTGTATAGGGTTTTTCATTTCTTGCTTGGTATCTTTCTCCGAGTGCTCTTTGTAGCCTTTGGGCATAGAAGTCACCACTGAACAAGCAGGAAAAACATCTTTTTGAAGGCTTATGAGAATGAACAGAGAGATGGAACCAGTAGAAGGGATGAGCTGATGCAGCAATAACCCTTGCTACAACAGCTCCTTACAGTATTTATTCACCAAAAAAAAAAAAAAAAAAAAAAAATCAACTTTCATACAAGGAATCTGACCCAATTGCCACTGAAACCAGTAGATTTTCTTGCTGGGTTTAATAGAGGTCATGCTGGGATCCAAGTATGTAGGTTCTGCTTTGGAATCTACAATTTATAGGTAGAACAGATGGAGCTGGGGAACCAGCAGTTTGAAAGCCTATCAGTACATAAATGCAAGCATTAATAACATTCTGTGTTTTGAATTATTATTTTTTTTCCTTAAAGGTCACTGGGTTTGAAAAAAACCTTAAGAAATAAGACAGGATCTTTGTTTGATAATGTGCCGTTAGCTTGAATCGGCAGTTGGAGTAACAGGGCATAGAGGCACTGGAGCCTGTGAAGGAGAAGCCTGCCAGCCAGATGCATGCAAACATTTGAATACGTTCAACAGACTGTGGGCAAAGCAAACGTCTGCATTCAGCACAAAATCTTGCAGCGAGAGGTACCAGTAAAGAATTTTAATCAACAAAATAGCAATGTTTTGTTTCAAATAGCTAAAAAAAAAAAAAAAAAAGGGCTTGTCGCTTGATTTGTCACGTTCACCTGAAGCGCACAAGAGGTGAGGACCCCCCATTCTGGAAGCTTCCGGAAGAAGAGGTAAATCTACTGACTCAGCTCACCGAGCTCCTGGAGCTCAGAATGGCTGGTGCCAGTAGAAGCAGATGGTTTTATGCTTAGTTGTGGCTCAAATTAAGCGCTTGTGTCCATGATTCAGGCTAAGATTAGAATGGGGTTCAGGGTTTGGCTCTTAGAAATCAGAGAGGAACTGGGAACAATTAATTTCCCTTTCATTCTCAGATTCACATCACCATCTTCATCCACCTATGTGCTTTTCAGCTGCCGTGACAGGTTTGTTTGACAGAAAGTATCCTTCAAATCCCAAAGCACATAAAAGCAACTTGTGAGGCAGCAACAGATGCATAGATGTTCCTAGCATCTGCTGAAGGCAGGGCAGGGAAGAGGAGTTGGGTAGAGCATGTGTGATGTGGGTGCTCCCAAGATTAGCACGCCCTGCTGAGCATATGGAGAACTTGAATAGCTTTTCTTTAGCACTTAGTAAGTGGAGTTCAGATTGGTCCAGATAAATGTGATGATTCTCCATGCTAAAACAGAAGATGGTTTGTTGTGTGGTTTTTTTTCTCCACCAGGCTAACAGGTCTTGATGGAAGAACAGTGAGCAGATTTGAACTTGGCTTTCAACGATAGGAAGAAGAAAGTGTAACTTAAATGCTTGGCTGCTTGGTTTTGTGTGTTCTGGGGGAAGGGTGGTAATCTGTTTTGAAACTACATAGGAAGTCTCAAAGTAAAGATGCCAGATCTATAAAATATTTTGATTTCTAGGACTCGTTTGAGACCTAGAAGTTCATAAATCTGGGGATTTGGTGCCCAATTCTTCTTTGAGCTTCCTCATAGCTTGTCTGGAACTTCTACTTAAGGAGTGGCAAATATTTTCTCAATACATTTTGAGAGGAAACTTGAGAAACATTGGGGTTTGGGGGTTTTTTCTGCATTGTTCAATATATTTTTTGAAAATATTTGCCTGTTTATACATAATTTGGTGTTAGAAAGTCCTCTATATAATCCAAACCATGTAGATGAAAACCTCTGAAATAGAGGCTGTGCACAAGTTGATTAGATTGGTCTCCAAAACCGTGTCTGAAGTCAGTAAGATATTAATCAGCAGTAGAACTGTAGGAGTGAAAAGATAAACACACACTTCTTTTCGTTTTGCCAGTAGTTTCAGAAGAGGCACACAGTTGCTTTGATTCAAAAATTGTATTTTATTTTCACATAGATCAAAATATTTTTAGATTTCTTAATGCTCTTTTTTACATTACAACAAAAAATATTTGAACAGTTAAAATTGAAATGTATCATTTTGAAATGTCAAAATAAGATATTGTACAGTTATGTTTCTTTGAACCTCCCAGCCCCCAACCCATTACAGAAATCAAATTACTGAAATCAGTGTCGCTTTCACCACTGAAACGTGTTTTTCAGTCCCCACTTGGCTCTCCTTTCCCTCCACCTTCTGCACCCAAAAGGAGTGAAGGTAAACTTTGCTGTATCCTTCAACATGGATAAGATATCATGATCCTTTAAAAAAAATTGTTTTTAAAAAGGGGAAAAAATACCCTTCTCTTACAGAAGCGCAGTAGGAGACCTACACACCGTTCCCATCTAATTGAAGTTGTCACTTCAGCCTTGTGCTGGTGCTCGGAGGAGGGCTCACCTTTGTGCATGCTGCTAACATCTGAGGGACGACCTGCACCGGGCTCTAAATCACCATCGAAGTCACCTCCTGCTAATTGGCACTCTTATTAGTATTCTGGACAGAAAAGAAATGAATGTGTCACGGGGAATTGCCCTCAGGATAGGTGCCTGCAGAATAGGTACATTGGGAGAAGCTGCTGCATCGCCTCCGTACCTCTTCTGTGAATACAGAGGACTTATTTCTTCCGTGCTCTGTTTCTACAGCTGTCAGTCTGGGACGTAGCAGCAGCACCGGATTCACTAATGTGAGAAGACAGCACGCGCTGAAAGCCAATGCTCTGGAATGGCACCAGCTAGAAGTCAATTTTAGTTTTCCAGTGGAACTAACAAACAGGGTCCTTGGCTTCCCAAAAATGCACAGAGCATTAGTTGGAAAGCTTCTCTGCTTTTTCTCTACTCCCCTGCCCGGACTTAAAAGAAAAGGTTGAAAAGATGTGAAAATATTTCTCTTTTGTTCTATTTCTGTAGAAAGCATGTGGAGAGGAGGGTTGTGCAGGAGGGTCGGCAGCATGTGTCACATCAGGCTTTGCATCGATGCCTTTTAGCAATATCCTGCGAAATGGCAGGGTGTGGGGGCTGAGCTGCTGCCCTGTGCCTCTCTGCACCGCAGGGGCTGCCTCCCAGGAGGTACTTGCTGGAGTTGTCACTGCTGGAGGCAATGCCTCTCCCCAGGATCCTAGGGGAAGTTTTGCAAGCTCCCATGAAGCCGCTCCCAGCAAGGGCTTGTAAACCCTTTCTTTCCGTAAGAAACGTAAACTGTGGCCTGAGAGATTCAGTGACTTTTCCACAGCGTGACAGCAGAAGTAATTGCAAACATGTCTGTGTTCTTTCCATGTTCCATGCTGCGCTGTTATTTCGAGAGCAAACTCCTCCCATATTCTACAGATTTGTCACCATATCTCCTGCGTATACTGACGGAATACAGGAGGGATGGTGTCTCCCCATCATGTGGAAATTAGGCCTGAGTTTTGAAATGTCTTCCTGAGCTGAAACTGCCACGTTAGATCCCACACCTGCTATGACCAGACTTTTTTGTCTTGATCCAATAGGAGATTTGTTTCACGTGGCCTCCCAAATAAGCTACAAATCTCTGCACCCAATACTGATAAATAATGCTTTTTTGACGGATTAATTTTACCTTGACAGAGGTATAGGCTTCTGCTAAAGTGGTAGCCGGTGATGGCGACGCAGTCCTTATTTCCCTCTTTGCTTAAGCCCTTGGGACATTGTTTTTTTTTCTTTCAAACTTCTGTCATTTTTGCAGAAAGTTTATACTCCAGCCAGCACACTCTTGGCTGCTTCACGCTGTGCTCTTTAGAGGTAATGCATGCCCACAGAAAGTATCGTATGTGCTCAAACAATATTGGTAATGTTGTCAAGTTCACTTCTGTCATCTAGCTGCCTCCACCTACGGGAATGCTTCAGTAAGCAGGCAGAAGCAATCTATTAATACACAGTGTGGAAAATTGGTGCCTGTTAACATATCATCTAAATTTAACTCTGAGAGCCATGTTCATCTTTGGTATGTAACTTGGTTGACGTCAATGGTCTCATATAAATTAGGAATCAATTCTTCTGGTTTCAGGCCTATTTTAGGTTTATACAAATTCCGAGTATCTGAATTTGAGTATCTAATGTGTGTAAGGGATTAAGTTAAATAACAGGTAATATGCTCTTTTGTTGGCCGGTGAGTTGGCTGCTCCTATAAATAGTGGAGAGAGCTGAGCCTGAAAATGGAGAGGGGGAGTGTCACGGTGTGTGGTGGGATGAACTGCCGAGGCCTCTTGTGTTTGGAGACTGCGTGCTCAATAGCTATTGACTAAAGCTGAGTGTCTGCAAATGTCTTCAATTTGAAAATGAATATCTACTCCATTTCTTTTTTCTGTCTTGAATTGAAATTCTGTTGCAAACCACTCTGATTCTTAGAGAGCTGCATATTTCAACAGAATGACATTTTCCAGCAACAAAAATTGTTCCCTGAACATTGTTGACTGGATCTTAGCGTTGCATGTCTTCTGTCTATGTCTGTGGAAATGTACAGACCTCAGAGCTGTGTCAAGCCATCTGGCAAGCAGATACAAAATGTTGATCAAATTTCCATTTCCATATGGTCAGTTATCTTTACTTTTTTTCCACAGGATTAAAATGTGCATACCAGGTACAAGTTATGTTCATCTTCTATACATCACCTTCTGGATTGCCAGTAGTTGTCCATGGTTGCAGTCATGGGGCTATGTGTGTTCCCAACTGGGGGTCAGTGTAATTTTAAAGCCACCTTCTCCTTTCAGTCTTAAGGGCTTGATTTGCCAAATTGCTCAGCGTGTCGCTTGCACTTTGCATTTTGTCCATGAACAACGTTGTCAAAAGCATTTGGTGTCAACATGCTGAGCTCAGCTGAAAATCTGGACTTTTATCTGTTCTTACATTGGTTGTGGTTACACTTCTTTGGAAACAACTATTAGAGAAAATATGTTCCCCATATTCCAGCAGCCTTAAAACTCCTGCTGTCTTAGAGGATGAACACATTTTTCATTTCCTAGGAGCTTAGCGAGGCCGTTCCTGGTTTGGTTTTGACATAGCTGTAAAAGGCTCTTTGTGGCACCACTGATTCTTTCCTCTCCAAAGGGGTCATTTTTGGTCTTTTCTTTCCCACACTTGGAAGTTATTACAGGACTACAGGATGCTGCTGATACTTAATCATTTTGGTCCCTTCCAACCCAAGCTATTCTATGATTCTCTGATTTTTTATTTTTATTTTTTTCTTCAAAGTGTACATTAAAGGCAATAGGAGCTGTGGCAGCCTTTGAAATTTAATTCCATTTGAGAGGAACTACTGAATTTGGAAATTACTGAGCAACTTCCGGTAAAATTAACAAACATTGTAAATAATTTATCCCCGTTACCTACCCTCTGGCCGAGTAGCTATTCATTTTAATATTGTTTTATGATAATGTAGAACTGAGGAGTACAAAGATATACACGGAATAAATTTTAAGTATATTTCAGGGGTTTCTGTATAGCTTGAGATTCTGACGTTACCCATTGTGTTTAGGGCTGTACTTAGCCACGATGATCCAAGGACCTGAGCTGAGCCTGGGGAACTGACTGTCGTAAGCGTGACAGAAATGCCCGGTGTGAGACGCGCCCCCGCTCTGAGGGCTGTCTATAATGCTGGGCGTGCAGAAAAGAGCAAGAGAAGATATAAAAATAGAGGGCAGGAATGTGACTTACGCGGGGCTACCCAACTGACCGCAAGTAAACAGGAATAAGATAAAGGAGATCTGGTCTGCATGCGTAGCTGCTAAAACAAGACTGTTTGAGCTGTAGTTCATGGACGGTGATGGTGCTATTTTTTTTTCCTAGTTGTTTGCGACCTAGGAGAGCAGAGTAAGCAAAATATCTCTATCCGCTGTTTTCCTGGACGCTCTCCTACCGTCTGACTTGCTGTACCTCTTCTTCCTATTTGCTTGCTTTCCAGAGCCCAGGCTCCTTTCTTTCTCCAGGCTGCAGTCCGTCTCTGCTGCGATATTGCTTCCCTTCCACCGTGCACCTGTCATAGAAACAGCGAGCCCTTGCTCCGACCTCGCTGATAAATCAGGCTCTCTGCAGGCTCCAAATTTGCCTTGCCCTCTTCTCATCCTGGGAATGAAAAGCTTTAACACGAGCGGGAGGGAGTTGGATGACCTTTACGTGGTGGTTATGATGGCAAACAGAATCTAGGTATTTAAAGCGCTTTCTCTAATAGTCTACAAGTTTTCTACAAGCGTGTTTAAAAAAAACCTGAACAACAAACCCCCAAAAAACAAACAACTTGTCAATTGTTGCACGGTTTTAGCGTAGATTTTTAGATGCCTTTAAAACCACCTCAAAACTCGGCTTTATTAATGGTGTTGTACGTGGGGTTTGTAGATTGGGGTTTTATCTTTAGGTTGGTTTTGTTTAAAGACTGTAGGTTTTATGAAAGATTCTCTGACAAAGTGGAATCTTTACCTATCCCCACACTTTATAAATACACAGCGTAACGTATTGTAGATGGAAGGTAATACTTCCAAAACCATCTTTAAGGTTCTTAAATGTCAATGTTTTATCCCGTCTAAGTGGAATTCAGACCATTTTGAGTACTTGAACCACGTAATCTCCTTTTATACAGCGTGTATATGCATCTGTATAATGAAAAGTCATCCTCAGAGGTGGGAGCTATCTAAATTATAGCTGCAGAGTGTTCAGGGCACTTACAGGTCTATCTGAAGTAGTGGTCTTAAGGAATTTTGAGTAGTGTGATATGAACTCCTACTGTGGTTTGTGCTGAATCCTAGCTTGTGCTTAAACATCCTTGGACCAAGCAGTTGTGTAAATATGGCCAAAGATCACGCACGTGACCGTAGTTAGATGTGAGTAAATCGAGTTCTACGATTCTTCAGCCTTCTGTAAGCTGAATTCTGACAAACCCATGTCGCCTACTCTGCTGCCTCTGTGGGTGCCATTGTTCACCCACGTTATACAATAATTTTGGGTTTGGGTATAGTCATCTCATACTGCAGTTGGAAATGTTGCACCTGGCCGATTCCTATCGACAACGAGTAGAAGCTGTTTAATCCTCAATCCCTGCTCATCTCAGAATCCTTATCGCTTAATTCAACTTAATAAGGTTTGTCTGGTTTAAGTAGTGGAGGATCTGCTAATATGTACATCTGTGTTCCTGTTCATGCTTTTGCATCCTTTACCAAACCCTTGGTGTTCTTCAGGCTTGGCATTGATACGATAACATACATACCCAGTGCTGGTATGGTCAGTCCAACTGTCTCCCTGATGACCCTTGAATTGAGCACTTGTAACACAAGGAGAAGTTAAAAATAAAGCTGTGGCATGGCTCCTGCTGCAGATGGTTTCACTCTTGGACAGTGCTAGAAGTGAACGGGTTTTCATCCCCTCCTGTGCTAGTCATGGAGAGCACTTCTGTTAGAGCATGGACAACAAAGGTAGCAGCAGATGGATTGACTGTAACTCCCATGTATGAATGAACCTTTCTCCTGCCTCCCTGCTTTCACTATCACTGACCATGGGGAGAGAAGCAAATGCTTCACTATGGCCAAGATTAAAGTTAAATCCATAAGTAGGATCTTCTTGGTGAAATCTGTACTTGTATACTGGTACAGAAATTTTTTTTCTCCCCTGTTGCCTACTTATTCCCCGCTTGTACTTGTATCTAACAAATTTTTAAATCCATCTCTTGCATCTCATCTCTTGCATCTTGTGTTACAAATACAAGTGGTTTTCCATGCTAGAAATCAGTGCCTCGGGTTGTAATCCCTGCTGTGTCAACCTGGGTTCCTTGTCACTTCCAGAATAGGAGCTCTTGATCCTTCTCATTCAGAGTCTCACTGAAGCTTGCAAGAAGCAAGCGTCTGTGAGCATTAACATTCAGCAGAGATGCTGCAGTGACATGAAAAGAATAAAATGACCTCTTGCCTTCCACAAAACCCTGAAAAGAGGGGATTCTTTCAGGGGCAGTAAAACCAGTCCCAACCTGGAAAAGCTCTGGCTTGCCAGAGGAAATTAATTCATCTTGATGTTTGAGCCCTTTAACAGTGGTCCTCTTGCTGTGTAACCTGTTCTGAATTTTCAGTCTTTCCAAGTTTAACGCTCCCGTGACCCGATTTCCGTAAATGCTGCCCATTTGCAATGCAACTGGAGTTTAATAGAAGCCTGTGCTCAAAGGACAGCCTGTGCCTCAAAGGCCATGTTCAGGCAATGTAAATTCTGCCTGATCTTTCCAAGTGACAAGGCCTCGGTCTTTGGCAAAGCCTTGAGAAATATGTTGGTGCTTAAAGAAAGCACTAAGCAGAGAGCTGCCTAGCAGGGGCTAATAGGAAATAAGTTTCTGCTCTTGGCTTTTAGTGGGTTTTTAGGTGCCTGAATTAATAGCATGCAAGTATAAGCTGAGATAGGGAAGGTAAAGGAGTAAGTTTGTTTTAGAGATGGGGGCAATTTTCACTCAGTTACTGCTATGGACTTCAAATCTGATTAGGCGCTGTGGACAATTAGTATGCTTTTTGCTACGTCCCAACATGCAGCATCTTTGGATTTGTTTACAAGCTTTTTTATTTATATTTTCTGTGCAAAGCTCTGTTATTGGAGGTCATATTTATGGGTTGTGTTAACTTCTAGTCCTAACTTTCACCATTTGTATGACAAAGTTTTGCCACCTCTTCTGGTTGTGGAGTGCTAATTCAATTGCAGATAGTTTCAATGGCCTTGTACTAAAAGAAGTCACTGCAGCCCCTGGAATAAGTGTAGCCCGTTTTATCCCATAATATTTCTTTCCCACATGCATCTTTGTGAGCACTAATTTCTGTCTTGGGGAGGTTAGTTTCTTTCTTGCACCTTTTTCTTAACCTCCTGACCTGTCTCACAAAACTGGGTGCTGTGCAGCTGTTAAAGCCACAATAAATGAAACGGAGCCGGGGTCCAGAACAACGGAGCTTTTCCTTCTGTTACAACAGCATGTTCAAAGCTACCCAAGAAAGAAGATGACTGTCTGACTTGGATGAAAAGGCTTGGCAAGGGGCCTTGAAGAGGCCGCTACAGAGAGAACCTAAAAGTCAACGTTATGAAAGGTAGTCACAGCTCAGAAGTCAGCGCTTCAGAGAGCGAGTGCGTGACACACCCATCGGTAGACTTTTTATGGCTTTGTGCTCATCCTCAGATTTATCCAGATAAACTGTGGAGAGCCACAACAAGGAGAACCTGGCTGACCTTGGGAGCCTTGGAGGGCAGAAGATGCACGTGGTGGATACAGTAATGAGACTTACCCTATTGTCAGATCCTTCTCATGAACAGCGGGTGGCATGTGCTCGCGGGGCCGTTCACTAAGGATCAGGTAGTAACAGAGCAAAGGTGGTGAGACTGTTGTAACTTTGTAGGACTTCTTTTTTTTCTTCATCCAAAGTTGCACAGTGAGCTCAAAGCTTTTTGATACTGTAGAGGCTGAATGTTGGATGTGGTGCATCGGAAGCAACTTGCTGCCGAGCTAGTTGAAACACTTGGACAACTTATCTTTAATCCAACAAAATGCAGATTTTACTTAAACCTGCATTAGGATGGAATTTCAGATCAAAATGAGACCAGCAGTATCCTCTAGCCAAATTAGTGTAGAATTAGTAGGTTACAGGGCAGCGCTGTTAATATAAGGCTTAAATATCTTGTAGGTATTGCCTGCTACCGTTCACTGCAACGGCATCCTCTCCAGAAAGAGACCATCGTAACGCCTTGATGAGGGAGAAAAGGAGCAAAATGCGAGATGTTTATCTCATAGGACAAGTTCACCTTGACTTGGTTTTGCTTTGTGGGTTTAGGTGGAAACACAGCTGTTAAGCATTAATTTTATATTTAGTGTTTGTGCACTCCATTTGTTTGTGCAGCCAGTTGCGATTTAGCTCAGGTTTTACTCCTTGCTGATGTGTTCCTTGAAGCTCAAGTCTGACCTTTAGAATTTTTATGAGGTTGTCATGTCACAGCACTACAGCAACAACCGGAGGAGAAACGGGCCTTTGGAGGAAATGCTGAGATCAGTCCCAAGCACTTGACCAAGGCACTGACAAAGGACGGTGTCAGCAGAAGGTAATATTTTACGAAAATACTTCTTACAACCTCTGTAACGGTCATTATATTTTGTGGCAGAATTGCCACTAAAATGACTTTTTAAGTCTGAGAGACAACATACCTCCCCAGTGATGTCTTTTGGATATAAATAGACTCAGTGAACTCTTAAATGAGTAAGGCTGATGATCCCCATAGGTGCTTTGCACTTCTGCATGTAAGGTGCTCAGGGGCATAGAGTCACGCTTGGTTTCTCTTAATTTACAGGACTGAGGGGGTCTCGGTTCTAGTTTCATTTTTATCTTAACAGTTGGTATCATGCCCTTTGCAAGATTCCAAAGGAATGACCACAGACCAGCGGTGGACCTAAGTGCAGGGAAGCATCTGTATCTTAAAATCTCTCATGGGAATTAATGATGGTCAAAATCTCATGAACTCTGGCCTGAAAACTTGATTCATGGGCACAGGTATGGAAGGTAGGGTTGTTTTTTTTTTTCTTGGATGTCTTCTGGAAATAATGGGTTAGGAGCCAGGCAGCAAAAAACAATTTGACGGTGTTCAGTTTCGTTAAAATTCCCCTGTATTTTCAGTGGCATAGGAGCCTGGTCTGCTAGTGACCATCAGCAGTAAACTTGTAAGGGGATATTTAAAAGGCTAGTTTCAGTTTACCTAGGCTATTACTCTTTCTTTACACTGTAAACTTTTGAGAGGTGTCCGTATTTCAGTGGCGGATTACATCCTGTGTAGCTGTGGATATATAATCTTGTCTATAAAACAGTAGATGCACTTGGTACATTGCTATGTAAAACGTTGAAGGGGATTTTGGAAGGGAAAAAAAACTAGTGAGTTGCTAGGCAAAATTCTGCTTTTAGTAAAACCAGTGCTTGGCTAAATTTATGGTTTAGCAAAGTAAATGAAATTGCTCTGGATTTACATTGATGTAACAGTGCAAATTGGTTCATTATCGGCTCTTCCTTATGGACACAGTACTTAGGGAAAAATTACATAGGTGCAGTTTCATGATAGCGGTGGCGGAAAGTAAGTCTGAACTGAAGCGACTCAAATTCAGCCTACAGGTAGGAATGATGATTTGCCACTTATTTCTCTTTCAAGCTTAAAAGCATCTGCAGGGTATCCTCCAGTGGTCTTTTAAAACTCATCAGCAGGTTGAAAAAAAAAAAACCAAAAGGAAGTTTGGGGTTTTTTTCCCCACAGCATGTTATCCAATGGTGGAACTGATTGCCGCAGGGTGTTTTGGAGGACAAAATTTCAAATGAGTTCAGAGAAAAAATAAGATATACTTACAAAAGAACAGCCTCTAGGGACCAATAAACAAAGATGATAATGTAAGTTCTTCTGGCTTGGAAAATCTACAAATTGCTGTTTGCGTGGAAATTGGAAGAGTATATGAAAAGAAGGGATCATGAGTTGTCTGTGTTTCCTACGTGCGCTTACTAAGCATCCGCCAAGATCAGAGAAGTGATCTTGGGATCTCCAGACCTTCAGCCTGGCCCACGACAGCCATTCTTCCATTTTGCTGCCGTGAGCAAGGGTAAGTGAAATGTTTAATGAAAAACAGGAGACTCAGACTGAGCAAAATCCACGTTTAGATAATGCTAAATGTTTTTCAGGCAAGGGGAAAGGTGCAAGGAAATAATTTTATCATTTATTTCTTTCACATTATCTGAAGGAAACTTCTTGTGTGTGTTGAAGTCAATGTTGATGTGTTGAAGTCAATGTTGAGTTTTGTCTGGGTGAAATACTGTAGTATCTTGGAGCTGAAATGTTCTCATTTGGGGAATGGAGGTGACTGATCTTTACTCTTTTTCTCCAAAACTTTCAGTCAAACCCTTTTTTTTTGTATATCCTTGAGCTTTCAGTGAGCTGGGAGGAGGATAAGAGGGTATGTGGGGTTTTTTGTTCTTTACCTTATATTTTTTTTCTTGGAGAAGGCACAGTGACTGATACCTTTCCAAATGACAGTCCTCCCTCAATCTTGATACGGTAGCAGGATCAGAAGATGAGCATAACTATAACACAGCTTCATAAAAACATGAACTGAAATGGAGATTTGATTTATTTATTCTTGTGAGAGTCGCAAGACTGTAATCTCAGGATCCAAAGTTCCTGGCGTTGTTCCCTCATACAGCCATCAGCTTTTCACTGTTGCTGAACAAACTTATTTATTTTTATACTTAACGATATTGATGATAACAGAAAATCCATGTCCTTGGAAGATAAGGAGCAAACAGCAAAATTTTGTTTTGTAGATTTTCCTGGTGGCATTGTACTTCTGTGCTCCCCTCATTGCCCATGCGCTTGAATAGTCTTTTAAGCTGACAAGTAGGTTCTGGAAGTATGAATTGGTTCCTTTCATAATAACTTTAATACGTCCTCATTAGAAATGGAAGTGATACTCCTGTTTTAAAGTGACTTTTCTGCAAAAGGTTTACATTAAAAATGAAGGTATTTCATTGTGACAATTTCTTGTTCTTTCTGTCCCTAATATACTCTGAACAGGGCAATTAAAGCATTGGGATCATCAGAATTGTCTCCATTTATTCAGCTTCTATGAGAACAGATTTAACTTAATAACTCTCATGTAGCAAACTTGGATAACACGATAAATACCTGCTTTACTGAACTACTGTTATTTCAGACCATTTATTTTCATTAACCCATCACTCACTTTTATGTTTCACCTCCTCCTAATGTTGCCCTGGAAATGAATTCCCATTTTTGAGGTTGCTTGCTGCTATTGAAATCATCAGCAAAACTGCGGTTATACCAGGTGGTACAGGATGGGCTCCTCTTGGCACCCTTTTGCTTTTCATTACCGCATCCCTCTTTTCATTACTGCATCCCCACGCAGCTTTTTAGTTGACTTGTAAACAATGAAAATGGAAAAAACTGTGAATTGCAGAGTACCCTCACCTCCCAGGGAAGCTTCTCAGCACTATGGAGGATGGGACCGAGTCTTATCTTAGACACTGATGCTTTCCGTAGTCTGAGCAATCCCCAAAATATCACATGTAACTAAAAAAGTGTTGTTAGTGTTGTCATCCTCCTAATCTTTGTCTCCATTTACTCCGGTCCCTGCTATATTGATGTTACGCAAGGACATAACAAAAGAAATCAACACTTGCGAGTTTCTGTGTTTTATGGCAGTCTTGCTATCGTTGGCGTGTTTTCCCCCTAAATTTTCTGCTGCTGAAATCCATTGACTGCTGGAGGCAGCCTGAAGGCTTTGCGACCGGGGAAGGCGCTGCTTCAAGTTAAAGAATCCAAAGTAGAGAAATGTATAAAAATGCTTCATTATCATTTGGACAATTTTGTGATCTTAAAAATTAAAGGAAAGTTAGTTAAATACAACACTTTCGCATTTTCTGAAAAGGACAGCTGTTTCTACCAAGATTTTACCAGAATTGACAGATTTCCCGAAACCATTTCATGAAATGACATTTTTTCTAGAGCAAAAATATTCTATCAAACGTATTCTGATGGAGATTGTTCCTTCTTGGAGCTCAAGTGCTCTTCATATGTTAACCCATTAGTTCTATATTACATTTGTACCATCAGATGACATCATCTGTGGTGTGGTGAGGCTCCGCAGCTTAGGTAAAGCTCAAACGGCAAGATGTCAGAGATATAAGAGATGATTTTATGGTCTTTTGTGAGCTGGGGTGATGGAAGGAGGAATTAGTTGGGAATTTCTTCTTATACTTTATGGTCCTCATGAAGAAGTCATATCCTTGGCTGGTATAAATATGTTGTAGCTTATACCGATTTCAGTAGAGCAACTCCACGTTCTTCTACCTGAGATGTGGTCGACTTGCTCCTGTTTCTGAAACGTGTAACTAATTATTCGTTGTCGTAGTTGAACAAGCAAGTCTGTCTAAATGTAGGAATTACCGTTTGAGGAACAAGTGAATTTTTCAACAGGTGGAATCTGATGGGAAGCAGATCCCTGCCAATAGGCTCAACTCAGTCGGGTGGATGAAACATTGCATGGGATAGAACCAGCTTGTGAGGTTTGAACATCCTCCTGAGCATTCTGTTTCCTAGTTCAGCACAGCAATCTGTTCAAAACAAGCTAATTTTAGTTCTTTTATGATGGAAGCGAGCCATTTTGTTCATCTTAATTCAAAATTTCACATTTATGTTATGTGGAAGTTTGGGATTGACCCGTCAAAAATTTCACGGTATGGAAAATGCACAGATAGGTACGATTGGTTTTGGGGTTGTTAGCTTGGCCTTTGTTTAATGGTAACTGGGTGGACTTCCACAGCATTATGGGTTTGTTTGGGTTTTTTGATATTTTTTTTTCTTTTAAACCCAGTGGAACAGAAGGCTTGGGATGAGCTTGACGCTCAGTACAGGTTTGCACTGACTGTGCTGTTTGACAGCAATGGGAATAACTGGGTGACTCGATGGGAATGGCCATGTCATTCTTGAAAGGATCTTTTTTTCTCTCATTAGCTGTAGATGGAGTGAGTAGATGAACCTCGCTGAGCTGGTGTCTGTGAATACCTCTCACAACAATGCAGGGGATGTTGTGGAAGCTAAATGAGTTTATTATGGAAAGGTGGGAACGCTCATGAAGGGGTTAGCGTGTAATCTGACATGTAGTGTGTCTGCTGGACAGATATTTCTGCTGGCAGTGGCAAGGAACACAGGAGATTGATGTTTTTTTCCAGTGTAGGTGTTTCATGAGGATGCAGTACATGCTTTTAAAAGCAATCACCTGCCTCCTGCTTCAGGGAGTGACTCGTAGCATTGATCGTGGACAGTTGTTTGCTGACCTGCTTTTGAGATGCGAAGAGTCCTGCTGCTGAAGAGACTGCAAACAGGACTGCGATCCCAGGTCTAGCATTTCAGTAGACAGGCATTCCTAACCAGTAATGATTTTAAAAAGAAAAAAAAGCCCCCCTCAAATACACGTACCGTTTTTTTTCCTCCCCTGCCCACATGCACACGTCTGCATTCCTACCGTTGCAAAAGTTGACACAAATTTCAGTTGCCACGGAGGGGCCTTCAAGTCAAAGCACGTTTTGCATCTGTTCCCCTCTCTGTTAAATAGCATCAGGCTGGAAATACAAAATATAAAGGAAGGGGAAAAAAGTTTGATTTATATCAAATTGATGCAACGTGTACCTCTTTGAAATTCCACTGATATGTAATGGAAACCTTTTGTGCATGAGAGTCAGAAGTCTCTTCTGATGTGTTGATGGAAGAAACTCTATGTATAGTAAACCAAAAATTTTAGAATTTGTTGAAATTTTGAGCAGTGTTTTTTCTGAGCATGTGTCTTTTATGTCTATTTCTGTGTCGCATTTTTCCCTCTAATGGCTTTACTAGTGCATTTTGCAGATGGATCTGGAATTTACAACGTGACCTAAGCTGGGTTGTTTTGAAGCTGTCGGGTACATCCAAATTCTTCTGTAACGACTGGGACGTGAAGATGCTTAGCACTTGTCTAAGGTAGGGGATTGTGTTGAAACCTGGTGTAAGAACTTTTCTTTGGTGTAGTGAGTAATTAGATTCCCTGAAGATGACTTCAAGTGGCAGGTGACCCAGTAAAGGTCAAATCAATTGAGTAATGAATAAACAGGCTGAGAAATTCTTTGAGAGGTACACTGCTCTTCATAAGACCAAACTTGTTACCCTGAAGGCAATTGAACGAATCGAAAATAAATTGAAAATAGAAAATTGACAGTGGGAAAATAAGGTTTTCGTTCTAATCCATGGAACAAGTTCTGTAGGAATGTCGTTTATTCTCAATCAGTGAAAGTCGATATGATATTGAAGTTTTATACAATGTTGTATTCCAGGCTGGTATAAATTTGATAGAGGAATGGCTGAATGCTCTCACTTGCGTTATGTGGTTACTTTATAATTCTTTCTGGACTAAAAAAAAAACAAACCAAAACATTTCTCAATTGTTTAGGATCAAATATCCTTAAAAATAACAAAAGGTTGTGCATAAAGGAACATTTCATGAATTATAACCTGAAACATTTTGATAGCTTATTCCCCAGCTTAAAATCGGTCAGGAGCTGAAACGCTACCGTGTGATTCAGCTTGCAGTACAGAGGAAGTCCAATGTATTTGTTTACGGTAGGCTTTTTGGTAAGCTCAGTTTACAACTCCTTAAAAAGGATACCTGTTTTGAGGGCGGGAATAGAGTATTTTTGGAAAACTGAGTATAATTAAAGCATTTCAGATGAGGTGCTCAAGCATGGAGGCCCCTGAAGTCTTCTGTTTCTGGGATCTTCTGAAAAGTTCACCTGAAACTGGAAAGTTAAATGAACCTTTAGGTGAACACTTAATTAATGGACTATTTCTGGTTGGTGTCCCATTTTGGTGTGTTGAGCATTAACCTATACAGAGTCTGGATCCATGTTACTTATAGTGAAAGTACTGGAGCGTTGGTTCTCTTTCAAAAAAAGCCTTCTTTTCGGTGTGTGGGCTGGGATTCAGCAACTTTTCCATTCCTTAGGCAAAGATGAGTCTTTCCTTGCATATTTTATACAGTGTTCATTTGTTGCTTGTCAGGATTCTTGGGGGAGTTGGCTCTTTCGCTGAAGTGTCGCTGGTTAGTTTGAATCTTGACTTTTCAACTTCAGTATGCTTCAGGGGGAAAAAAGCAGAATGGATGCAGCCAGATTAGATTTATTTGGCTCTTCAAGAGGTGCTGCTGGCTGTGATGGTCAGCGTCTGGCTGTGATGGTTGGTCAGGAATCTGTTTTCAAATGCGATTTTGTTAGTGAACACACTTTGTGACCAAAATTGGGATGAGTTATGTTCTTTTCTGAGACCTGACCCTGTTGTCACTTGCAATGGAAACTAAACCCAAATGACTCTGCAGGTGCAGGAGCAGATTTTAACAAGGGGATTTTGTGTCTTGCAGGTCACACAGAGATGGCAGGGGGTTGTTACGGCTTTGTTTTTCCCTCGTTCCCTGTTTCGAAGTGGAGGGGTGAGGTGCAGGGAGCCTTGGTGAAGCCTTCAGCATTTACCAGCTGTAGCAGAAGCCAGGGTCAAAAATGGCTGAGAACCACTGATTTGGATTAGACGTGATGGATGAAAAAGTTTGTCTTTGGGTTAACCTGCCAGCTCACCGGGCCGACAGAAGTAACGTGTGATAAATGTATTTCTTGAGCCTGCCTTCAAGCTCTCTGCAAAAGCTGTTGGGCTGGTGCAGTCCAGACGATTTCCAGGAATACCTGGGACCGCCTGCAGTGCCGAGGTCTCTTCAGGCTCCGATGCTTATTATCCATCGCCCTTTGTTCTGTCGAGATGAATGAAGCTTCTCCAGCTCTCCTGCATTTCAAGCTGTCTCTCCTTTTTCTTCCTTTCTTTCCTTGCCCTGTTTTTCTCTGTGTATGATGCTTCTCTGAGCTACAGCTCTTCTGCACCTTTATTACAAGCTGGGTCTGAGCGGTGCTGAGAACAGCCGGGGCGAAGGGGGGAGAGTGCAGAAAGGAGGAGGCCATGAATCATCTAGAAAATAAAAAAAAAACGCTGGAGTCTGTCCTGGTGATTTGCATGAAACACTTATTTTCCATCGCATTAGAGAAAGACCTGTTTCTTCTTTTGCCAGCCAGCCACTGTGAAAATAGTAGTGCGGGGATCCCGCTGATTCCACCTGAACCTTTGTTACTCATTTGTAGGACTGTGAGATGATGCTGTTCCTAATAGCGGCTGAACCCAGAAGAATAGCTAGCATTTAATCTTTGTTAAAAGCAGCAAAATTCTCCGAGAACTTTTTCCCCTCTGTGGTATGCATTAAACTACATTAGCTGAAAACTTCTTTTAAATGTGGGGTATAGTGGAGATAGCTGTTTTCCCTTTCATCCCAGCTGAGGCTTTTGTTATTCTAGGCACTGTCTAAATCTGCTCCTGCCCTTAGGAACTTAATTTAATTTTTTCTTTCTGTCATAAATATGCAAACAGTATTTTGCCCGTATTAAAAGTGGAAAATGAAGTAGCGACAGCCAAAATGACTTGTCACGTGTCGAGCAACAGCCGTGGCACCTGGTCCTTTAAGCACAATGACAGACCAGCGTCCTGGAGAGAGAACAACTGTAGAGGAGAGAGGAGGTCACGTCAAGGTTGTCTCTTCTGGCTATTTGTGAAAGGAGATTTTAAATTTGGAGTTTTATTTCGGTCAGTGCTGTTTTCTGTACAGACGACTACTAAATGGGTCGTTGTATTCTATCAGGAAAACACATTGTTGTCATTGTTCAAATGATGCTCAACAGTCAATATTATCTTTTCTGGGGGGAATAATAATAACAACATTTTGTGAATGTCTGGAATCAAAGTGATTTTCAGCACTTATCTACACTTTGTTTTCTCTCATCCTGAAGTAAATTCATTCACTCTTTACTAGTGTACCAAATTGATCTATAAACATTTCATTACCAGTAAACATATTGCTACTTCCATCAAGTATTTTATTTCTATGATGTTAATTGCATCCAAAGCCGAACACGGGGATGGCAGATAATGAAACCAAAGCTGCTATTAACAGACAAAGATTGGAAACTGTATTTTCTTCCTACTTTTTTTTTTTAAGTGGTTTTTCCGCATATCATAGCAATCTGCTGTGTCACTTTTCAGCCCAACAAGTCCTGTATAATTTTTTCTGCTAAACAGCACAGATCAGCCATAGAAGGGGAGTACTTCCATCCAGAGGAGCTTAGTTTTATGGATTTCCCTCTGGCAGACAAGGAAGAGGAGCTTTGATCTCCCACCTCTTAGGTATGTGCCCTTACTACGAAGATTTGTGTAAAGAGGAGCAATTGCTACCACTTCTGCCATATCTTCAGAAGAAAATTATGTCCACTGTGGCATTGTAAGGAGAGAGCATGTCTCTGTAGATGCGTGGTGGGTTTGCTGGAGGAGCTCCCAGGCAGGGAAATGCTTCCTTATTAAACTTGCTTAAACTTGAATGTCCCTCTCAGACCTGCAGCTCAGAGGGCCTGCGGAGTTGGAAACCCGTCCCGACAGTGTTAGCTGCTCCGTGGAGGAGCTAAGCTGGGGTGCATGGTCACAGCTGTGATTGAGAGACCCGTCCTGGTTCTAAATGTGCTGGAGTGACGTAACGGAGGTGCCACGTTAAGGTAGGAAGGATGGAGGCTGGATGATGCTCAGCCTGCCCTTGAGCTCCGCTCCTTTTCGGTGCAACGTTCAGAATTAATCTGTGTGGACACTGAGGGGTCGGTCAAGGTCTGAACATTGCCATAGGAAAAGGTGTTGGGTAATTAAGCAGATAACTTGCTTGTGGATGGAGTCCCAGAAGGACCTGGTGTTGCAGAGGATTGTGAATAAGCTCGGTCGTGGCGTGGGGGCAACAGGTCTGGGCTAAAGCTTGCAACGCGGCGGTCTGTGATGTGATGCATGAGGAGCTGGGCTTGCTAATGGCTTTGTAGATTAGAACCAGGGCTCTACGCTGAAGGGAAACAACTAGGGAGCTGTGAAAGTACTGGAGCCTTGAGAGATAAATGAATAACCACCTTTAGAAAGCAGGCTTTTTTTTAAGGAGGGGGAGGGGGTAGGTGTTGCATTCAGCTTGAGTAAATTGTGATAAATTACCCTGGAAGTAACTACTGTATTAGGGATGACATTATTATTAAGCATATGTTTGGATCGGTGAATTCCCCCTTCTGTTCAAGAGGTAAAGGACAACGTGCATCCTTTTTAGCTGCATTTTCTATATGCTTATCACTAATGTTCTGCTCCCTTTTATTGTAGGTACATTGTCCACATAAGAAATAGCAATTTGCATTATAGAACAGCAATGTCTGTTTTGATTAAGAACAACACTTTCCCCTGCTATCCTGTTTCCATGAATATTTAAATTAATTAAGCCCAGCAAAGATTTTATTTCAGCTTAATGACTTATAAATGTGACTTCTTATGTCTGTGGAAATGAGCGAAATGTGACAGACACAGCTCTTAAAACACCTAATTACTGAACTGATGCATTCCAAGAAGATGGGGCAGCAGGCTTTTCTCCTTAGAAGACGCTATCTCTCTGAGCTTGCGGTGATTGCTTGTAGCTGCATGCGTGTTTCTTCTGCCTGCTTCACTATTAGATTTAATATTTAAGCTTCTGCTTTGTTAGTAAAAACTCTCATTTTAGAGAGAATACTCCTAAGAAAGCAAAGCAGTCTGTGACAAAAGGCGTTTGACAAACTTTGCGCAGTGTTACTGTCATCCTGAGACCAGCCAAGGTTGGTTTTGAGGCACTAAACATCACCTTAGTTAGCTGAATGTCAGCTCATATGTGCTTTGAGAGGCCTGCTTAGAATGGATAGGGAAAAGATCAGAGATGCTCTAGAGATATTCTTATATTCCGGTAATTTGTGGGAGAGTGGTGGCAGGTAATGATATCAGGAGAGAAATTCAGGTTTGTAGCAAATAGGTGGAATTGGATTTGCTTGGGCTTTTTTTGTCAGATAATTAAATGTCTAGACCAACTTTCAAAACAGACTGTGCATCAGATTTAGAGCGAGAGCCTGGTTTGGGAAATTGTTGGATATGCTTGAAAAATCAGTCTCTTACGGCTTCTGTGTTGGGGCACTTTATTTTTAAAAAAGAACATATACATATATACGTTACATACACATATATACATAATTATTGGCTGCTTTTGAAGATCTTGCCCCTGCTTTCTTAGGCATATCTGAACCTCAGACAACCGTAAGTTAGAGAAGCTGATATTGCTGCTTGGTAATGTGGATTAAATACAAAGTCTATATTTATACTAGTGGTCACACTGGCATCAAAAGAAGTGTATCTAAAATCACCGCTCGTAGGAGTAATGCAGTAATCCCATTAGTGGCTGGGCAGTCGCTGTGCTAGATGCTGCAAATAAGAGAGTTCTCTGCCCCAAAGAGTTCACACGTGTGCAAGACAACGTGCACAAATGGCGATGGTGGCTGGTGTTAAGAGATCCTTAGGAGCTAAAGAAAGGAAAGCGTGGAGAGGAGGAACTTGAGAGTAGTACTAAGTGCCACTTCACATGCTTTTCAGTTGCTCCTTACAAATTCCTGCTGCTGTTCTATCCAGGGAAGTCCTAAGTAATACCTGGTGGTGACTGCTGCGCTGTCGTCCCGGGACAGCAAGTGAAAAGATGACGCATACCTCTTGTTCCTTGGCTGCTATTTGATTGAAAACCTTGGACAGTTTGCGTTTAGAAAGATGGTTTTGAAAATAACAGCCTGGAATGATAAAAGTGTTTGTCATTTTGTGAGAAACTTGTGTTTCTGTGGAGCAGGTTCAAGGAGCAGGAAATTCAAGGGAATGCCTTTGAGCCTACCCTTTCCTAAAGAAGCTGGGGCAAGGTTCCATGTTCAGAAGAGTGTCCCAGCAACTGAGACTTGCAGCACTAAAAACTCATTCCGTGCTTGGGCAACACTCAAATTTGGTGAATGAGCCAGGGGAACGAACCTGTCGTGCTCTGAATTCTTGAATGTTCCCAGGTTGTAGTAATATTTGACTATTTTTTTTTTTTTCCCTCATCCTAGTCCTTTAAAGTGTTGGGGGGGTGGCAGATGCAGATTCCGTCTTAAGCGGATCGGTCTTGACTCAATCTAAATCCAGCTAAGAGTGCTAAATTGACATGTAAGTAGGTGAGTCAAGTGCTAACAGTCTCTTTCAGAACAAGCTGTAGATGTGTTGTGATTCTAATTTATTTCTTTATAACTCTCCTAATGGAATAAAATGTACAAGAGGGATATAAATACTTGGATGACTAACAAGAAGGCAATGGGATATAGTTTTAAGTGAAGTCTGCATCCCCAGAGGTAAATGACAATTGAAATTAAGGAAGCTGATTAGAAGGATGTTCTCACCTGATGGAAGGTGGTCTCCAGGGGACCGCGCTGAAGGGAATCGAGAGCAGTGCTCAGCCTCTGAGCTAGTCTCAGATTTTGATTCTCTCCCCACTTCTGCTACCAATTCTGCTGTGCGCTTTTGGGAACGTTAATTATTTCCTTTGCTTTCACCCGTTCTGTCCCCCAGCGCAGTGAACTCTGCTCCTGTGGACACCAGGAATTCCCTCCCCACATTAAGCACTGCCCAGTCTTGGGAGAGATGCCGTTTCAGGTGGTTCATAGGCAGAAGCCTTGGGGCTGCTTCCCAGGGGCGGACAGCCATCCAGAGCATGAAGCAAAAAGTCAGCTTTGTGTTATTTGCCACCTGCTCTCCAAAAAGTACCATTGTGTAATGAAGTGAGCAATTTGAAGCGTAAGAATTTGCCTTGACACCAAGCAGAATAACTTGACAGGCTTGGCACGAGTGCTGTCTTTTGCCGTGATGAAGGGTCTGACGGACCTTTGGGATTAACTGATGTGTGTAAAATACTGGAACACCTAAGCATCATTTTTAGAGATGATGACAAAACATAGATAACCCCCCAAAATTGTTCTCTGGGTAAAATAGGTTTTTATTTCTTTGTGGATGGATGGATTAGGAAATAAGTCTTCGGAAGCATTTTCAGTATAAAAATTAGAACTTGATATTTTGCCCATAAAAAAATCTTTTCAAGAGGCTGACTTTTTACCCAACTGCTGGTTCTTAAAAATTCTTTATAGTCTCTGTAAGTCGTATGTGCAAAATCCTGTGAGGTGTCACAATGAATAGCTGAAATACTTCCTTTTTTTTTTTTAATAAGGTATCCCTCTTTTTTTGGCTTAAAGGTATGAGGAAGATGAAAAGTTGAAATGTTGTAAGCCTTTGTATGGAGAACTGTCTAATGAGGCAGCTTTATCTACAGCATTGAGAAGACTGGTCTGCGAATATAGGTTGAAAAAGCCTAAAATATGTCATTATTGCTAATCTGGTGCATTTGATCTAGCCAAGAATCTTAATCTTCAGATGTCTTACAAGGACTGAGACCGATTGATACATCAGTTTGTCTGGCCATAACTTTGTCTGTTATGCTACTATGGTGATGATCTCTGAGCTGGTAAGGTCAATGAACTCATTGAAGTTATATCCTAGAAATTCAGCAGAAAATGGTTTTAAGCTCCTATAGATTTTCTCCTAATCTTAAAGGAGTGCCTTAGATTATGATGAAACAAATGAAGGCCTTAAGAATCTTCTTCATATTTTAAATTCATTTTATTGACAGTGAGGAATACCACGTCTGAGACTTTATAGACTTTCTCTTAAGATTATCTTGACCTGTTTTTAATTGCATTTTGTAATATGTTTTCTATATTAGTGGGTGGAGGAAAGGTGAGCAGATGAGATTTTTAGCAGCTATCAGTGCAATTAATGCAGAGGGGGTAATTGTGATTTGGAGACCTATTGGTTGTTTAAAGAATAAAGGGGAAGATAAGAGGGACGCTAAAAAAAAAAAAAAGTGAGTTGGGTTAGAGGGGACAGGAACGCGTCTGTTGTTTTCAGCCAATTCAGGGTACTATTTAAGCATCCTTCAAGGTCTCGTTGAGCTTGCAGTCAGCGAGTTATGCCTGTAAACCCCTTTGCCCTTTCATTGCAGCAAAAGCAGGGTTGCTGAGGGCAGCGCCCTGCCCTGCTGAAAGGGTCGCAGGCTGGGAGGTCAGGACGCCGGGGCTCCGCGCAAGGCTCTTCCCGTGGCTGGGCTCTGGGAGTGCTGTGAGCTCTCTGCGCTCATTTACGCATCTCCGTTCCTGTGATTGAGCAACCGCAGATTAGCGTGAACTACGTGCAAGGGTAAGGATTGCCCTGTCCTGACTTCACGATCTGATACGTCGTTAGCGTATGCGGTTCTGCTAACTACGTATGCAGAAGAGCATTAAATGCATAACTGTCTATAGATGTGTAAAAACCCTTGTGAAAATCTGGCTGACAAGAAGCAAATTAGAGGTTTTGGGATGTTTCTGTGGTTCTGTTCACAGGCTTGTTTGGCAAAGGTGGGGACTGTCAGAGTGGTCTTTTAATAGCTTTTAAAGCGGTTGTATCTTAGTCCCTCTTTTTGCTCCCCAAGTATGAGGTATTTGCTCCATACTAGAGAAAATGCATATTCCCTAGAGCAAGGCACTGTGCAGACTCATCAACTTTGCTATTTAGATTATTGCCTTCTTACATGAATTCTTTACAAGAAGCCTGTGTATTATCAGAAGCTCTTGTTCTGTTAGTTAGCACTGTCAAAGGAGAGTGGATGGGCATAATTACCAAGTAGTTCTGGACTGGTGAAGTGGATAATGAGAAGTGCTACTGACATAGTCTTTGCATGCGATTAAAAAAAATTAAGATAATGATTCAACATCCAGAGTTTTCACCTGTACTGCTGTTAGCAGCTCTTTGTTCTCCGGCTTTCCTGAATATATGTAGCGCTGCCCTGAGTCAGACACTGGTTCAATATCCCCTTTTTGACAGCAATCAGTGCCAGCGAGAATACCCTCTGTTACGGTGTCGTAGAATAACGTGCCCTCAAGGGAAGATTTCCTCCTGGCATCAATTAACTAGAGGCTGGCTTGTTCCTTAAAGTAAGGAGGAGTTTTATGATTTCTGAAAGTCTTGTTAAGTTGTTTTGGGGTGGAGGGTTTATACGCAACGATTCTGAGTGGTTTTGTTAGCCCTATAAATGCCCGCTCCTGTTGTGACTTTGGCTAAACTCTTTCTGAAAACTCATCGGAAATGATATCCTAAAGCAGCGGTATTTGCTGTAGTTTACTACGTGTCATGTGCTAGTGCCGAGGGTATTTTAAAGCAAATCACATTCATCTAAGGGTAAAGGCTATTTCTCAGCCACTTCATAAAGTTCTTAACAGCCTGGACCCGCTGCACTTGCCGGGGAAGGTACGACACACTTGATACCTGCTTCCAATTTTGCCTGTTAACTGAAAGAAAATGAAAGGCTTTATTTCAGAAGCAAGCTACTCACTGCTTTATGTAGGAAAACCATTTATTTTTTAATGATGCTAAAAATTTCCAGCTTATTTAGTAGCCAGTGGATAACTTCCACTCTTGGAACATCAAAAAATTGAACGAGTATTTGCAAGTTATTTGGTCCAGAGTTAATGACACCTTTGCTGTTGACTTCTGCGGAAATGGATGCAATCGTGTAAGCAATAAAAAAATCACAAAGTCCAATAAGAAATCAAGGGTTGCTTCAGAATTGCCTTTAGATAGGACAAGATCCTCTCTCATGTTAATCAACTTAATTTACACCGAGAACTTGATTTATAGACTAGGTGAGACTTTTTTCCCCTATACCTTTAAAAACTCAACAGAATTCTTCATTAAATCCTACAAGGAGGTTCAAAACACTTAAAAATGCATGATTAATTTCTCTCCTGTTCTGTAGGGCTTTTACTGAATTGTTCATCCTTGACTAGGATGTCCTGGGAGACTTGTGACAGAATTGCTCAGAAAATTTCATATTCAGGGAGATTTTATGCTGCATATCTTCTTGCTATGAAACGCCGCTCAGAGAATGATGATAAGGAGGGAAAACTGCACAGGGAGTGTTACACTGCAAACATCTTTTCACTGCTAACGTGATTAAATGCATTTTGTAATAGCTGATGAAGATCCATTGCAATCTACCAAATTCTGAAAATTAGCAAGTATATGGATTAATATGACCAAAAAATTAAAATCCAGAATATTGTCTTGTAAAACATCCATCATTTCAGCTACTATAGCTTAGCTGTCATCATTGAAGCTGCAAATAGATGAGGCTCTGGACTGATCCTTCTTCCCCTGAAATAAGTGTTGGACTTGATGACCAATTGCACAGAAGATCCATTTAGCTTAGTGAGCAGGTATTTGCCTAATAATTCCTTTAGTTTCTGCGTTCAGTGGTTTCCAGTGACGGTAGTGAATGCAAGTGCTAAGTAGGTTACTGCTGTGGTCCCGTGTGGGCACAATATGGACTCAGACGAGGAGACGCTCCCTCCTTCCCATCGCTTCGTTATGTCAGCGGCACTGGCAGCGCAGGGAGCAAGGTAGAGAAGTTTGCTTTACAGTAACGGGCTCTCACCGTGGGATCAGCTAAATCACGGAGGAACTTGGAGCCTTTTCTTGTTCACATGTCAAAAGCTGTGTTTAATTAAGACCAAAAAACCAAACTTACCCCAAAAGGTAAGTGTCTACATTGTGAACCCTTATGAAGACAAAACACGTTCTCTTTCTTCCCAGTCGCTAAATCTTATTGCTGTCCGTCTCTGCAGACCTGCATCCGGTGTTCTGCCTGAAGAACAGATTTATCTCCTAGCCAACTAGTAAGTCTTGTTCTGTCCCTACCAGTCCTCTCCTTATTTTCAGTTCAAGGCAGAAAGGGGAGAGGAAGTATTTTCAGTAGGGCTGGGTTCTTATAGCGCTCTTGCCTTTTTATAAATCCCAGCCTCTGTGTCTTGGTCATTTAAACCACCAGTATGCACCTGCTTGAAGCGAGTCCGCTTTATAAACCAATATACTCGTAGGATGAAATAATGTAGTGGGGGTCTGGTCATCGGCTGATATTTAATAAAATAGCTTATTTTATTTTTGGCGCTTTGTGAAGATCTCCTACACGGTTTCTTCGTAGTGGGTACCTATGAGTCTCTTGGAGAGGAGGAAGGGGGTGATGTTGAGTAGGTCTCCCAGCAGAGGAGAGAGATACACGAGTCGTTCAAGTGGGCATTGCAAGCAAGGCATGCCAAATTTTGGCAGCCAGTCTACTTCGGGAACAGAGGACTTTTTTTTTTTTTTTTTTCTTTTTCCTCTCTAATGAGAAAGCAATATGTAATATTATGCATAATGACAAGGGCCAAATAAGTATCTGCAGTCAAGTCTAATAAGATTAAAGACTGCAGCAAGAAAGAGCTGTTGTATATGGAGTTCACGTCCACAGCCAAGTACCACAGCATCTATAAAAGATGATGCTTTGTTCATGCAAAACAGTTGATGCTCTATTATTGAAGTTTTATACAGAAAACACATTGGTCAGGTTTGAATTCTCCAAGGAGGCCTGCAACTTGGTGTTACGATGGTGCAGGCGTTACAAGGGGCAGCTGTCCGGAACAGAAAAATCTGCAGAAGGAAAAGCAACGCTGCTTCTACCTTCCCTGCTTTTCCGGCCTTTCCCCGCTCACGCTCTCTGTCGCACGTATCGCAGGCATCTTGGGTTAGTAAACACCTCCAGGTCTTTATCAGCATTGAGAGATTTATTGGCCTCCCGTGTAACTCTTACTGCATATGCTCGTTCTTAACATCTGGAGCTGACATGCTGTACTCTGTTCAAAGCAGCTGATTTACTTCTTATCGGAGAATTATGTATGTATTGTACTCGTACTCCGTCACAGCAAAAGTAACTTATCTACCGTCTGCAGATCAGAATGTGATGCTATTATCTGGACTATGAATACTTCTTTAACTTCCTCTTGTAGAAAAGTTCTCGCATAAACCTCTTTTCCTCAGCATGTACAGTGAGTAAAATTTACAAGGAAGCTGGTGGCATTTTTCCTGCAGCTTAAAGTTTTGGACTAAACTCGGACCACGTTTAGAGCAAGGGCTGAATTCCGGAGTAAAGTACTTGGCCAGTTGTAAAAGGCCCAGCCTTCTCGCGCTGCTTTCCTTTGTGTTAAGGAGAGGAACAGGAGCAGAAAAAGGTTGGGGAGTAAATTAGACTGACACGGTGGAGATGGTGAGCTTCCTTGATGTATTCATTGCGGATGTTTAAACTATGTTCTCTGTGTAAAACACAGCACAAGACGACAGTTGCCAAGTTGAGAGCAAGAGGATTGTGTGCTACCCTGACATCTGCTTGAAACCACGATGTCAAAGCAGCTACACAATAGTTTAAGCCTCCTGAAGTGGAATATTCCTGTTAGGCTACGGTGATCTTGAACAACACTCGCAGGGAGGCAGGGACGGTACAAGCCTTCAGGCTTCGTCTGAACAGGCATGCAATTACTTATCGGCTTGTTTGTTGGTTTTTGTTTTGTTTTTTGACAGCTTCAACATCTGCAGTAATTTGCTTCTATGGCTCAGATCAAACATTTTAGAAAAAGACAGGTCTCTTAAATAGAAGACATCTGCATACGGCAGTGTCAGCACTTTAAAGATCCTTTCTATTCTTTTTGCTAGAAGTTTGTAACAGAGTCTGCAACCTGATAAAGGCAGCTAGCTCGCGTGCTTAGTGTGAGCTTTGCACGCTTCGGACTCCGAAAACTTCATTTGTTTTCTGGTTTTTATTAGAGGGTTTTCACTGGCTTGCGTACACAAGGCTTTATGGCACGTTATCTTGGTTTCTGTCAATGAAATTCTGGCCTGGATTGGAACACTTGGGCCAAGGAGACGGTGACTGGTTTATAAGCATTTTCATCTCACTATGAATGCTCAAATCTCTCCTTTAGGCAGACCCCAGTCTTGCGAATCTTTCAGAAGGGCTGAAGACCTTCATGTTTCTGTGGAGTCATTAGGGGCTGCCGGGACTCGATATCTCTGAAAACCAGCCTGCTTCCGCTGAGCTTTCTAGCTGCAAACTCAGGTGCCAAATTTGCCAGGAATTTTTTTTTTTTTTTAAATGTACTGTCCCTTGCTGGTAGCTCCTTGGCTCAGTCCCCGAGATCCTGTACCGCTTCTGGTAAGTCGTATTTGTCTGCTTTACTCCAGTGGAGCAAACAGCGCTGTGGATGCTAGTGGAGTGTCTTCTCCAAGTGCTGTAGCTCAGAGGGATGTCACTTGAATGGCTCTTAAAATTAGGTCTGTCTGGGCGCGAGAATCATTTAAATTCCACAGTTAAAACTCCTGGTGATTGAGAACAAATGAAACAGCTCTGAAGCCTTCAGAAACTTGCTAATGGCTAGGAAGAAGAGGGTCAGGGTCTTGTTGGGAATCGTTTAAAATCCTTCCCTCCCCATTACTCACTCTTTAAGTGACACCTTGATAGTTGCACTAGGGTAGTTAAACACAGATTGTTAATACCACAAGCTTTTGTAGGTAGGGCTTTTTGCTCCAAAATGAAGCTGATTTATGTTCGTGCCGGTTACCACCAGTTGTCCAGGCTATTAAATATTCTTAATTACATAGAAAAGGATTCACATAATAGAATTATGGCAATTCACAGAAATCTAGTAGATGTATTGTTGGTGTATCATTCAGCAATCACTCAGAAATGATGAGCCTGAAATCACCCAGTGTCGCGTGCTCCCTGACTTCTGACAGATCAGCACTGAGTAACGCGTGATTCTGCAGTCTGGCTCGTGCCGTAATCTCTTCAAGGAGCAATTCTGCACACGGCGCCCAGCTGAAGAGCTCACCAGCAGCATTTCTGTGCAGGCTCATAGCTTATCTGAAGAAACACACTCTGGGACCTCTAGGATTAGAGATTGGAGCAGTCCTTGAGCTGTAGGTGACCCAGTGTTCTGGCTGCTGTGAAGATTTGGGCTGAGATAGCGGCCTGGGGTACCTGTGAGGTAGGCAGCGCCCTGAAAACGTCAGCAGTGGCTATAAATGCAGATAATTCAGATGGCATGTTACATCTTTTTGTGAGTTTTCAGTGTTCTGAGTCTGTTGGAAAGCAATTCCAAGACTGAGATTATTCTAGAAAGCATGAGATAAGTAACCCTGGTTCTATTGTGTTGTCGTCTTTTACTGCCCCGTTTTTTCACCCGTGATGTAACTCGGTGGCAGACCCAACTTGCCGTCGTCTTAAAGCTCAATCTTCAGGTAACCTGTGCGTATGCAGAGACCTCAGCTTGCTACTTTAGAGCCGAAATCTATAGCTCTAGGGAGGGTAACCTTGCAAAGGATAACCACTAAGTATATTGCCTTCATAGCTAGACAAATCAAAAGCACTCGAAAGTTACTGTTTCCCTTAGAGAACAAACTTGTAATGCGACAAGGATTTTCATTAAAATTTACATTGTTAACTGATAATCCTCGGTGTGTTTTGAGTGCTGCTTTGGAGTCGTCATGTCTCTGGATACTATGTAAGAGCATATGTTATAGGGGCCCTGAGCTGGCTGCAGGGGTGTTTCTCCAGCTGCGTGATGTAGGGCAGCCCCTTGCAGACGCATCTGCTCGGGCACCCGCTCCAGTCTGACGCTAGCGTAGGACGTGCCAGGTTTGCAAATCCCTGCTTCTCACCCGGAAGGCAGTGCCTTGCTCTTTCGGGTACACGAGAGGCTTTTTGTTTAAGGGCAGGGTCGATGGGTGTTGCCTTGAGTGTTTTTGTGGCACATGCCAGGCATGAGCTGTGTTCTCCAGCGCGAGTAAATAGAAAGGGGAGGGAGGGGGAGATTAGTTCAGGATAAACCCTCGTCTCAGTGATTCCTTGCAAGCTGTGGCTATTGACGTCAGTGGAGCAATACCAGTTTCCATCTGCCGAGGATCCAGCCCATTAGAAGTGCAGCAAGCCCAATTCTCTGGGTAAAAATAAATTCTTACAGAGAAGCCAGAATCCTCTGCAAATGTGTGTGGATGCAGCCTGGGGAATTCTCGCACAAACCAGGACAGTAACACCTGCAAACAAGCTTGCGCTGTGTTACATCCCTCAAGACCGTGTGCAGCAATCTGTAGGCCTGTGGAGCGTCCTCCTTTCCCCCCCCTCTCCTCTTAAACTCGATCTTATTTTCTTTTTCTTGAATGCTGTAGGCACTTCCATCATTTGTGGTGCAGCTTTGATCCAGTAATTAGAGACGCACTGTGTGCTTTAGAATAATCCTCAGAAAACCTGGGGTAAAGGGGGATGAGGGAAGGACACGAGATTACACATAATCATCTCCGCTATTCTTTTTTCCTTTCCCATTCGGGGGCCCAACCAACTGACGTAAAGCAGCACATAAAGCACTGCAAAGGGTGCAGTTTGGAAACGTTATTAATGGCAGGGCAGCTGCTTTCAGGGAAAGACTGCTCCTAACCTCAGCTACCATTCTGTGCCCCCCCGTGGCAAGGGAGCAGCCCCGGCTTATGGTTCCCTGGTATAAATCCAGGAGAAGATCTCATTCGAGGAGACTCGTGAGCTGCTAGGGTACCTGCTGTCATTGATGCTGTGTGTACACACACATATTTCATTGTTGGACGTAAAGCTTGCCTCGGAGCCTGGCAGCTGGTGGCCGGTTGTGGGAAAGCCAACTGGGATGGACCGTGTGCGCTGTGCAAACAGGTCTGGTGGGGCAGAAGGAAATGTCTTGCCCAGGTTCACCCACCAAGGTTACGTTAGGTAGGCGTGAGGCGTGAGCAGGTGTCTCCCTGTTGCCCATCCTTGAATATCGTTGCCTCCTTTTCTAATGGAGAATATAGGGATTTTTTTTTTTTTTTTTTTTCTGGAGCTTAACATACCAGCCACCCAAAGCCTTCCAAGCAGGCTGCAGCTGCCAGTCACGTGCTTCAGTACAATTTTTTTCTTCTTCCCCTTTTGAACCTGGACTTCATATGAACTTACAGAAGTCATGTGTAAAGCATTTGGAGTGATGTCTGTATGATGGATTCTCCCGTTCGAGATCATTTTGTGATGCTTTATACCCTGCTGTGACATTTCAGATGTATTTCTGTACAATGACTGATATTGTTAAGCTATCAAACAAGAATTTGGTACCCAAAAAGAGGTTAAAAACACAGTTTGAATTATTGAAAATGAAAATGTTTGTCTTTGGGATTTGTATAAATCTTTTCTACCTTTTTTTTTTCTTTTTTAAAAAATTTGTTTGCTCTCAAATTTATGCCAAGCCTAGTCCTCTTGAATAAAATGAAAATTTTGGCCACACCACCACCTTCCCCTGGGTCTGAGCATAGTGCTGGTGGCCTCCAGTAATATCATTTTATGCTGCTGAGCTGGGTCAGGAGTGTTTGGAAATTGGATGGGAGACCTCCAGAGTAGTTTCCAATGTATGTCAGTGGTTCAGTAAATCCTGCTTCTCCAAACTGTTGTTAATCACATTTATTGCAGCCACCAAGAGTAGGCCTCTGTTATGCTAGCTATGGTACAAAGAAGAATATGCTGCAGGTACATAGTGAATTCATACCAGGTAGGTTCCAGAAAGCTTTTAGAAGGAGGAGAAAGCTGTGGCGTGGCATAACACTGCTGTTCTGAGCAGCTCCAAGATGCTGCCAAAACCTTCAGTAAAAAGGATTATTGAATTGCTGACAAAGAGTAAAGGAGCAAGAAAAACTCACCTGTACAAAATGTAAAAAAAGTCTATTTTACTTTTTCCAATACTAAAAAAAAAAAGCTGCATTAACGGCACACATCATATTCCAATTAGATTAAGGTATTTGGGCTTCCTGAGAGTGCAACGATGTCCTTGAGAGAGGTGCTTTGACCAAAGGCTATAAAACAACCCGACTGGCAGGAGGAGCCGCGGTTCTCCTATTTCAGCAGCCGTGAGAAGGATGAGCTCAGCGAGGCTGGCCTGAGCCACGGCGAGTCTTTAAGATGAGTGCTGATGGGCAACGATAGCTGACACTTGGCCTTCTTGGCCTGTGTGCGAGTCCCGCAGGAAGGGCACAGGCTCAGCTAAGGAAAATGTACGCCTGGTGCGTGTGTGTCTCAAACTCAGAATCATTTTTAGACAGTTTTTAATCATAAGTTGCACTTTGTAACAGTATATCTTGATGTCATCCTACGACTTGCATCTCTCGCAGCATTAGATATCTGATGACATGATACATTTGCCTTTGTTTAGATTGCAATAGACTGGTTCCAAAGTGTCAAGTGAAAAAGAATACCTTGATTATGCTTCTTAACTTTTGTTCCTAATGACTGATGTTCACTCTTGGCAGAGATGACTGATTTGATTTCCATTTAAATTTGTATGTACAGGTGAGGACCCAATCATAAAGAATAGCTTTTTAGTTGGTTGGGTTTCTGGGTTTGATCAAAATCAAGATTAAAATTGAGGTATATGTATGGTAATGTTAAAATTCTGAAAACTGTTTTCAAGAGAAGTCTGCTTAAAGTGATAAAACTGCTCCGGAGACCTGCCGATCGTAAAAGATCTTCGTGTAGTCTAAGCGGCATGTGGATTTTTTGGACTGACTTCTTGTTTCAGAAGAGGATGCATTGGGAACACATTTCTGGTTTCTTTGGCCATGTCCAGTGTCTTTACATAGCTTGGGGGTCAGGAATCTGACTTGGATCTCCCAGTGGGATCTGACAAAATCTGTCCATGTATTGTGTTAACTATAAGTATATATTTATAGTATATTTTAATCCGATATGTATACATCTACATGTATGTTGGGACTTGGCATCTTCAGCAGTATTTTTATCTTCATTTAGCCATTTCATTGTTTTGCATGATATATTTTGCATGAAAAATCATATATGTTTTTGTATAGAGGGTTATGAATTTATTCAGAATGCTATTAGAGTTTGAATCCTTAGCTGATTTCTCACTTATTGCCCAAATTCCCTGAGCTATTAGTTTATTTACAAGGCTAATGAATGCCCTATTTTTGTCTTTATCCTATGTCAACAGCATAATGTTACTCTCTTTTTTTTTTTAAATTAACACTTTGCCTACAAATCTTTTAATAGTGTCTTGTTCTTCCAATCAGTGAATAATTGGAATAATAACTCGGAGCTGTTACTGTAATCATCATCATCTCCTTATTGCTGTGACTTTTGTCCTTTTCCCACCGAGAGCAGCACTAACATGACGGCAATACAGCGCGTAGTAGCATTTCTGCAATGTTTTCAGCGTGATCAAAACGAGAGAGGTTGCTGGCAGAAGATTTGGAAAAACCTGTGCTGATAAAGCTTTCCTGTCCAGTTGGCAGGAACAGGAGGGCTGTTTAGATAAAACGCTGCTGGAAGCGTAGGCATCTCAGGGCATTTATCTAAACTGGGCCAAAAAGTCTGACACTTCTTGTTTTGTGTTGCATTTCGCATTTTGATTCAAGTACCTGTTTTGAAACAATAGCACACAGCGTGGATCGGACCAGGGACTCGCGTTGGGCCAGTGCTTTAGCCATCAGGCGACTGTTAAAATATTGCTCTGAGTGTTCAGTTTAAAACAATTAGACAGCGGGAACATACTTGATTTTCTTTTTTTTCCTTTGTAGACTTGAGAGGAGCTGTTTGTGGTTATTTTAAGCTTTTATTTGTGCATGGTCACAGGCCTACTGCTTGCCTCTAATGCTGTAAGCATGCAGAGCGGATACTGGGGTTCAGAAAAGTTTGTTGACTTTGAAAGAAATGTCTTTCCCTTGAGAATGGTTTGAGGGATTGTGCAATGTGCATATACAGAATAATATTTTTATTTGAAAATAATTGGAACAAGATATACTTGACATTTGAAGCCTAAGAGAATAAAAAGGAGTTTCGATTAATGTGACATAGCAGTTTTAATGCCTGGAAGCTAGTGGAAACAATAACGAACTTCAGGGATTTTAATCTTGTTTGTCAAGTAATTTATCACAGTTGTTTTCCTAAATTTCAGAGATAATCAGCATCCATAGCAAACGGAGACTGGATTAAACACGAGCTAGCGTGTTGTTCTGTTAAACTGTGTCTTCTATCACAACACGTCAGGTTTTAACTGGGCGCAATGCAAAGCAACACGATTTCAGTAGCGTGGTGCAATGCAACATATCAAGCATTGAAGAGTGTATTTGGAAGTGTGCCACCTTCTAATAATTCTATTAACAAGCATGTTTGCTTCTGCTTCTGCTCAATGCTGGGCTACTGGGCAGCTGAATCTAGAAATAAGCACTTGCCGCGACATCTGAAGGCCAATGTGAGCTTCTGCAAAGCTTGGGAGTTCTGGATGCAGGTGATTCTGGTTCAGGTGGTCATTCTAGGCAATCACTGCCTTTCTGTAATAGAAATGGCAACTGGTTTCCATTATTAAGCATTGCTCAGGAAACTTAGGATTTTGCTGGGAAGGTTCTTTTTGCCTGAAAACTGTTACCCTTTTCACTAATTTGAGAAAGATTTGCAGAACTGCACTTTGCATTCGAAGTTCTTTGGAGCAAAACCTCTTCATGACTTGTTAATACCATGCACAATTCTGAAGCCATGTGAAGACTCGTATCTCGGCACTGTTACCAGCTGCCAGCGTAAGTTATAAAGGCTCATGGCCCTCGTAACGTGGTGCAGGTCCAGAAGGAACCTGAACCCCAAGGCAAACACTGTTCTGTGTGCAGCTCTGCAGATTAGACTGCGAGGAACATAGCTGGGTTTCTGTGCAGATCTAAGACTCAGCTAGGACACCCATCAAGTGTTTAGATAGTGTAATCTCCAATAACTGAGGAGGGCTGGATCATCAAACAGGTATTTGGGGTACGGGTTTCAGAAGCGTCACCACTTGGTGCTTGTATGGCTCCCAGGTTGAACTTGTGGCATGCTGAACGGCGTGTGGGAGTCTGGCTGAACAGCCGGACTAAGTGCAAACACTTGTGCGTAAATTAAAATGGGCAGGAATGAATCTGAAATCAGTACTTGAAGTACTTGCTTCCTTGAATCGGGACCAGATATTGGATTCGGTGGAAAGCACTCATGCTTGGCTGAAGCATGGAGATCTGTCTCTATTAGCGTGTTCTCTGGTTTTCAGTTCAGGGTGCCTTTGGCTTCTGCGTCAGCCGTATTTTATCACTTTAAAATGCTGTGTAATGCTGCATCAATAAATTCTGTATTAGTGAAATCTGCAAAGAAGCAACAGCCTTATCTTAATTAAGCAAAATATATGACTCCTGCCACAGACCATACCAGGAGCCAGTCAACCTTGTAACAGTCACTTTTTTTCTTTTCCTTGATACTCCTTTAGGTTTGGGGGTTTTTTACTGTAGAAATTGCTTTTAGGGAAGAAAAGCATGCATCATAGCAGTATGACAAGTGGCAGTGACAGAAAGGAAGCAAGCTATATTGCTTGATAAAGTCGTATCTCATGTGGTCTCTCCTCTTTTAGCCCCTTCTGTACCTTTGAAATATGGTGTGTTCCTCAAGATCTAACCCTGGTGCCTTCCATCTGCCTCCCAGACACCAGGGCTGACATCCTGAAGCTGAGAGATCTGCTCCTGGGTTTGACTGTTAAATTTTCCAAAGCACTTGAAGTGCCTTGGATCAAATGGACCTGTTTTCCTACAGATTCTGTTTTGTTTGGGGTTTGGTTTTGTTTTCTTGACGCAGAAAATTCAGGCAGCTGTCTGATGCTGTATGAAGCTGAAGTGGGTACCTTGAGAATGAGGGATATAAAACCACATTCCACTCTGACCTTTGCTGTATCCTTGAGCTACCTTGGCTGCCACTTAGAAGTAGCAATCATACTGTGTTAGCTAAATGTTTGCCAAGCTGATGTTACTCTGCATCTCCAAAACATGAGGAGATGTATTTTCAGAGGATTTATTCTTTGTTTTCCTTTTTCAGAAACTGTTGGCTGGCTTTGCAGAGAGCCGCTGCCATGTTTTGTTGCGTCAGTGGCTGGTTTTATTTGGAGATGACTGACCTCTATCTATATATAATCAGGAAAGCACTTTCTGTTTTTACCGAATGAAAGGCAATGTATAAACGCAAGCTATTACTCAACATACCGATCTGGGATCATAACTCTCCAGAGAGAGGCTACGTATGCGGTGTTTTCGTGTGGCCGAGGAGCTCCATGCTCCGCCTGGGTTCCTTCACTCAATCACTTGATTTACAGTAGCTGCTTTGCCTGTACCTATTTCTCTTTAACTTCTTGATTTATATAGGAAGGTTAAATGACTCTGGGTTTAGGTAGGTAAGTGAACGTGCTTCTAAATCAGCTGCAGTGTGTGATTTCAGCACTGACCATTTAAAGTCCAGTTAGCTCTCTTTGATTGCTTCCTTGCTTAAAGGCAAAGGAAAGGTGGCAGCTGCCTCTCTGGTTCTGCTCGGTGAATTTAACTCTTACTTTTAGGTGAATTCCTTGCATCCTCCCCAGCTAGCTATTTCTGTGTCCCCTAAACACCCTGTAAGATCCCTAGATAGGTGACTTAAAGTCAACCAGACTTGCTGGGAGGCCGTGGCTGATTCAGTCACGGCTCGCAGTTTACCAGGGATAGGAAGGAACCTCTTCCGTATCTGTGAAGTGGGAGCAGTCCTTCCCTGCTGCAAGGGGCGTGTGTCTTACCCGAATGCTTGTTGGAAAGACAATCTGTTTCCAGCTCTTCTTTTTGATCCTTCTGCAGAGCTTTGAACAGCGTGCAGGTGCTTTAGTCTGCATGCGGCGTGCTCCCAAAAGAATGGGATGCATCGCTACATAACTTTGTCTATTGCTTTTCTGCACAGGCTCCGCTCCAGGTTCTCTCATGGGAATTGATGCTGCTTAGTGACAAAAGGAGAGCGGCAACAGGGAGTAGGAATGGTTTATTAGCTGATTGAGAAAGAATTCTAGGGCTAGATAGTTATCACTGAAGATAAGGTTCTTGAACAAAAAGCTGGTGTTAATGAAAGCGGCGTTAGCTGAATGCATAAGAGGAGGACCGAAGAGCTAGAAACCTTGTAGCTGGTGGAAGGAAATGGAATAGATACAAGAGATGTTTTACTTCCAAGTTTTAGTCAAGGTTTTTGAAAATATATTACTAGCAAATCTATGACGAGGATTTTTTTGTAATGCATGTGATAATGAGTTTTAGAGGATCTACAAGACCTGAGCCAGGAATGCCCGACACAGAAAAGGGCCTTTCTGTTCTCAATGAAAATTTAGATCAACTCTTACCAATACCAGGCTCTTTGTCCTGCGGAGCAGCAGAGCCAAGTGGGGTGGCTGCTCGGCTCTTGTGTATCCACAGCAGCTCAGTTCCCAGTAGAGCTTATGCGGGGAGTCAGCTTATACTGGTGTGCAAGTAGGAGCAGAATGAGGCTCCTTGATCTTTATAAAACAATGAGTTTAGGGGTGGAATAGCGTTCGGTCCTCCTCCTCCCAACTCCTACAGACAAGCAAATGTTATTACTCATTGCTGCTTTCTGAAATCGGAAAAGTACAGATGGTATCATATTGTTTGGAGGCTACCACAGATAAACTGTGATGAAAATTCTTTGTTACTGGTGATTTCTAGCTCAGTTCTTCTACTTTTAAGTATGTTTATTCAGTGAGGGAGAACGAAACCGTGGGGCTTTTTCATTTTAATTTACAAACCTCACTGGCTCTCTGCTGTTGCCATTTAAAACGTAGTTATGGTCAGAAAAATGATGCGATGAAAAATAAATGGCCTGGGGAATGCCATAAATTTTCCTTGCTCTATCCAAGACTCCCAGATCAAATTTTCTCTGCTTACAGATCCAAAAGATGTCTGTGCAGATTGCCAGTACTGCAGACTATGTGAAATTGCATTGGAAGCTGTTCTTCCAGCCTTTCTCTGGATCTGTGCTGTGCCTGAATTTCTGCAGCCGGGACCAGCCAGGTTGCTATGGCAGTCAGACCTGCTCATTGATGGACCGTAGTCTTGCATCCCATTTCTAATAGCAACAAGCATCAGAGACTTTTGAAAAGGGTACAGGAAGCTTCTCAAAAAGGAACTGTGTGGTACCTTTGGATGTAAGTGTTCTTGTATAGCTGAGAGTGTCTTTTTGGCCTGTAACTAGCCTGGGTTTCCATCTCCATTGGACTTTGCAAGCAGCTGCCCATGCCTTAGAAGGAAAGGTGAACTGAAATTTGCCCCGATCCTCTCCCACAGGTTTTGTGTTCCTGAGAACGCAAACCAGTTTAGCAAAACAGTATCGCTCGCTTGCAAGGACTGTAAGTCCCACTGGTTTAGAAATAGATGATTAAGTGCTTTGCTGAAGCAGGAGTTGTGAATGCAAGACATAACCACTCATGAGGACAGCCGAAAGCGTTGTGTGATCTGGGTTAAATGGAACTCGAGATGTCTGTTCCTTGCGCTGCTCTCCTGCCCAAACCTCGCACGCCAGCTCTGCAGGGACCACGGCTGTGTAAGTCCTTTTCTGATCGCTACTTAAGTTTTACATTGGCGTAGACTTTTCAACAGGAAATCCTAAGGGCGCTACCCCATTGACCTTACAATAGCAACTGGAAAGTGCCTGCCGTCTTCCATGGCCAGGGCTGTTCTTTAACTGTGTTTGGTTTATATTATAAAGGGACAGATAGCCTGTGCAACAGGTTTGCCCTCTTTGTGGCCATTTTCCCTTTTTTCATTGCTCAGACTTGACTTTGCTGCTGTCAGAGAGAATAGACGGTATTAGAGTGAAGGAGCGGGTTTAATGAAGCAGATTTAAGGAAAAGTTGCAGGGACGATGTAGCTGTGGCTGTATGTTGTGACTGCAGTCCAAATAGTACGTTGTGCCCGGCTAAGAAGGGTATGGCCGGGAAGCCCTGCTAAGCGGGCGTCTAGGCTTTACTGAGCTTCTGGCTGACTCAGCCAGAAAATAGTAGTCAGTGCTTTGCGTGCTTTTTATCCACCAAACCTCCCATCTGCCCCACTCCCAACAGACTACAAAATTTAGGGGGAATTTACTGGCTATGCTCTACACTGAAAAGAAGCTTGTCATGGTTATCAGCATGAAAGTAAGGAACGAATGTGCGGGAGAGCTGCAATTGCTAGCTAGTTGCACAGGCAGATACAGGGGAAATATAATTCGCCAAAGTGACATGAGAAGCTGGGTTATTTTTCCAGAGCAGATCTGCTTTGCCACCAGAGGCCAGGAGCTCAGCTGGAGGAAACTGGAATGGCGTCACTTTTTTCTTGTTCATTTTCAATGGTATTCTGGAGCGTTGTGTGCGGTGGCAGCCTGGTGCCTGGGTTACGCAGGCTGGCGGTTGGTCCTTCCCCTTTATACAACAAGAGAATACCGACAATCAGGCTGGAACACCTTAAATGTTTGGGAGAAGTTTTATGGTTCCTTTTCTGAGGCTGTCTCCTTGTATTATACAGTAGAACATGAAAATTCTTGTTCTAGTCATGCGTTAAGAATGGATCACTCTATTTTCTTACCAAATAACAGAGGAAAGTGAAGCAGCTGTGACAACTTAAGCATTGAAAAATCATAAATCATCTTCACTTTCCCCTGTCCCCCAGAAATCATGAAAAATAAATGTGGAGCCCTTTAGGAAATATTTTTAAGCTTTTCATTTTTTATAGATGGGAGGCTTACAAATGTGGAGCTTTTGACATCATCATGTGACTTTAGAATTGGGGATTTTTAATAAATAATAAGTGCAATTAAAACGGCAAGAGATAACACTAAAGAAGCTTTAAAAATAAAATAGTCTCACAATCCTGTTGCTCCATAGATAGACACAAATGTTCATAAGCATCTACTCAGTTTGTGATAGAAGTGGCAATAATATGTAGGCTTCGGCTGATAATCAGGGTTTTACAAGAACTGTACTTACTTAACAGTTGGGCGGGCAAAAATACCTGTGTTTTGTTTAGCTTATTTTGTTCCTCGGTTGCGGATGTCCTGGGTTCATTGGTATTGGAGCCACGTTACTTGATAGCTCCTATCTACCAATTTTCTCTTACTGCAGATAATTCATATCTTTCTAATTTCTTCCTGTTTTCTTTCATCCTGTGAACCGTGCTACAACCGTAAAGGATATTCTTGGCCGCAGAAGTTTTCTTAATATTGATTTCACTGCTTGCAGATGTGAAGGCTCCTACGTTAGCATCTCCTCAAAGCTCAGCTTTCGTTACTGACTGGAGGAACGGTTGCTTCTTTTGGGCTATGCCATTTACTTTTGCTTTGCTGTTTATTTTCCTTTGGGGAAAACCCATTTATGTCGTGTACCAAGAAAACCTCCTGGAGTCTTTCTTGCCGCTTGTGGTATGTCAAAGACAGGATACTTGGCTCAGTGGACACCTTGTCTGACCTACTGCTGTATTTCATCCTTTCCCCTGCCCAACCAATGTTTTCGAAAGAGCCATCTGGTTGACTTAGCTTATGCAGACAAATGAACTAATTCAGGTGAAGGCACGGTCTGAATTAGAGGTGGAATTAGGTTGATTTGTTCAATCCAGAATCCACTGGGAACAGCACACATGAACAACGGTTTCAGGATAGCAACTGTTGTAGACACCTACATTTCACTGCAAGGCGTTAAGGAACAAGTGTTAGCTCTTTTCACTTGACCTCTTTATGGAGTATAGGGACTCTTAGCGCGCAAGCTTTTCGCTTAATATAGCCTCCTTCCCCAAACCTTAGAAGTTAACTACCTTATCATTTGCCGTCTCACTGCAGAGTGCAAGAAAAATAGCTTGTGTACTTTGGTTTGAAGAGATTTTTAACCTTTTTCCTTAAGGTTAATCAGGCCCATTAGCAGAAGTTAATTAGAGTAATTAGGTTCGTTAGCATATTCTCCTTAGTCTGCTAAAACTGGGAATTTAAGGACCGCAGTAAATATACTGAGATTAATGAGAATATTCTGCTATTGTTTATTCCCTTATATTAGGGAGAGGTGATCAGTGCCCCATCAGTTCTCCTCTGAATGATTCTTTCTTAGATGACTTTATCATAAATATTGTAAGTAGCCATGGACTGTTCTTTGCTGACTTACTTAATGCATTAAACTTTTATCCTTTTCATTACACCCTCTCTTTGAGAACTGGTGCCCTTAAGAATATGGTGGTGAAAATAGAAGTATTTTTTTCCCCCCTGAGGGAATTACATTGTGCTCGGTCCAAGGAAGATGTTTAAAGATCTTCTGTGCCATTGCTTCTGTTTAGTTTTACAGCTTGTCTTTAGCTGTTCCGACATCTACTTTTTGAGCTGTTATGTTTTGGCTACTAGCTATTTTCTCATATACTTCAGCCTCTGACATCACTGGACAGTCAGGCTGGATACACTTCAGCTCGTATCTCGTCTCAGATGAGGGAGTGTATGCTGGAAAAACGATTTTTCTTTTATGCTTTTTTCTTTAGACAATACAGATCTGATTTCCCCCCTGCTGTTTCCATATCCAGTATAGCAGGGGGACAGGAAACATTCCCATACCTTCTCTCTAAAGGCTTTTTTCTTAGTCAGACCTTGAAACTTCTCCCGTCTCACTTCCTCGTTAACTTCTTGAGTCTACTTTGCGCGGATGCTTGGTGTGACTTCCAGAGTTTGCATTCTGCTGACGAGAAGGCTGCTGGCCTCCAGCTATCTGTCGATATCTGGCCGGTGGCCATAAACCGGGTTTGCTCGGGCTTTGTCAGGATACTAGCAGATCATCGAATAACCCCTTTTCCATGTGCATTGTAGTCAGAGCTCGTCCAGCGCTGCTTAAGCACCACGCTGCCTATAAGTGCATCTCATGTCCCCCCTGAATATGTTTATTTTGGCAGATTTTTTTCCAATTTTTTCCATAGTCTGCCTCTATATAACCGATAAAGTACTAGAGGGTTATGTAATTTGTCTGCATCCCACCTTACTCTAGGCAGGGTCTACGCCAGACACTGAAGTTGGTGTATTCACATGATCAGTCTTTCATTCCCTAAAAAGCTCTACTTCTTTTGGTATCTGAGCACATAATTTCTTCCCTTTTGCTTGCCCCATCCAGAAAGGTGTCACTTCAGGGTGAAAGGTAATTTCAAAAATGCAGATACTTTTTTTTTTTTTAAATAAGATGTGAAAAACACCTGGTTAAATCGCAAGAGAAATTCGTGATGTGGGAGGCTAGGGTTACTTGAAGTGAATTGGAAAAAGATGCAAAGTTGCAGCTGATAAGACTGCCTGATGTGCAGCTCATGCATACCAAACCATGCCCTTAACTACTTCCCATGGTGTTGCTTTGCTGCTCCCGAGTTCACGGCAGCAGGCAACTGAAACCTGATAATTTAAATTTGCATTGCAGTACATCAGAAAGGTGAGTCTATTCCTTCTTGAAAGATCTTCAGAGTCTAAATAGAAAACCTAGACAAAGCACTAGCTGAAAATGGGATACGGATTCCATTTTGTAGATCAGTTAAATGACAGGCAAGCTGCAGAGATATTTTCAAGGCTTGAAGCTGGGAGGTTGCCATCCAATTTTCAAACTGTCCTCAGTGAGCTTTACCCCTTATCAGTCTAGGAGTCTCTGGCTTGAATAGAAAGTGAGTGTACGTCTCCTGGTGATTGCATATTTGAGCTTCTGGAGCAGTGTCTTCCACTTTTTACCTGGGTTTTTCCCTACTTGGGTGAGAAATAATCACTTTTGCATGCTGTAAAAAGACTGATGATAAATTCATGCACGTATATAAAGAAGCTGTCAGAGGGTTTGACCTTGAAATGTGAAGAGAGTTGGGCAGAGACAGACAGACCGAAAGCAATGCGGCTGTACTTCGGTCTCTCCCCTCCCTTTTCCGTTTGAATTGGCCGGTGTGGCAGGTGGACCCTTGTCCCCAGCCTGCCGCCTATTTGCATGCTGCCCTGCCTGTATCACAGCCGTCTGTGCTCTGTCTTCTCTGGTACCCGAGGGACGTGACCCAGCACTTTGATCCTGCCAGACTTGAGCTGATGCCGCCATGAAACAGAAGCCCATTGCTAAATGGGCCCTATGGGTTAGATGGCATCTCTCTGCTTCTCCTCGCCTTTGCTGTGCTTGCGTACAGAGCTGCCTTCTGTCGAGCCTGGCTGCACTGAGTGCCTGTCTCCTGAGATGCTACAGGCAGAAGGCTACGATTTGAGAAATCAGCCTTGGAAAGAAGGGACAGACATGGCAGCAGACTCTAAATGCCCTCTCTTTCTTTCCTAATGGACAACCTTGGAGGGGTATCAAGGAAATGCACTACTGTCCTGCTAGGATATTTGTTACTGGCTTTAATCGTGACTTTTCCCTTCCCTTTGATCCACTGTTGGCTGCTTGGGGGATTTAGCAGTCTCCCAGTGGCTATTGCGTGGGAGACACAGCAGTGACGAGAAATGGCACAAGGATAGTACGTGTGGGGACAGCGGGTAGGTGGATGAAGACGTGTGCTTGCGTACAGCTCTCTGCTGAGACCCGGAATGAGATGCCTTTGGAGTAGTCTGGCTGAACCCCGCTTTGTGCGAGAATTGGGCATTAGCAGCCTGACTGCTAATGGGAAACGCACAGTGGTGAACTTTTTGAGTCGCACAAACTCTTTCCTCTGTTTGCTAATTTACCTGTTAAAGACTCACTTTTATGTAAATCTCTAATCTGATTTCTTATTAATCACTGTATTAGAACATCTGCCAACTTGTACTGTAGACAGTCTGCCATACTTATTATTTCCATCACAGAATCACATAAAGACCTTTATTCTGGAACGATTCGGCGCCAGGTAGTGTACAAATATCAGTCCCACATAGTAAAACCCTAGTCCAAGATTTTCCTCAGGAAGCTGTGCCAGCCCAGGAATGTGCCAGCCTAGATCTTGGGAGTGTAACTGCAACGGCTCTCAAAAGAGGAGTAACTGGATGAAGTTTGATGGCTTATGCTATAGAGGAGTTCAGAGATGATGTTCCTCCCTGGTCTTAAAATTTTGAAACTTCCTGCAGGTTTTCCCCTCGCTACAGCTCGAGTTACTAAAAATACAGTGTTAATAACAAAAACTCTCTTGTGTATTTATTTATATAAAATAACGTGTGGAGCTCACAGTGCTTTACAATGCAAAGCAAGTGGTGGTATTCCCACTTTTAATTGCAGGAAAAATAAAAACAACTGGGGCGATAGCAGACCTTGCTCAAGGTCATGTGGAAGATAGAGAGCGAAATCCAAGTATTTGAGTCCAGGTTTGACTCTTCCATTGAACCCTATTTCATCTCCAGAGAAAGCTCAACCTGATAGAAGTTGTAGAGCTGAGGTCATCCCGTCAAGAGCCTCTGCAACCATAAGAGAGTGGTGAAACTTTCCCCAAAACTATACAAACGTTCAGTGAAAGTACTAGGAGTAAAATCCAGGAGGAAGAATAATTGAGTCAAGGATAAAGGGACAAAGTTAGTAAATCGCAATCATTATTCAGGGATAATATTTCTTACTGTCCAAAGAGAATATTCAACTACTGCCTGGGAAAAAAAAAATCACAAAGCAGAAAAAAGTTATTAAGAAAAGATAATGGAGGGAAAGGAATATTATGCTGATTCTCCAAAGTTATGAATGAATATAGATGCACTGTCTGTGATAAAAGAAACACATTTCCCCAAAGAGAATTGGAAAAAACAGTCATTGCTAAACACTGATCTGTCTTTCAAATACTGAGTACCAAAATAACGCACCTTTTGAAGTTTTCTGTTGATAACTCCTAATGAGAATCTTTGAGTCATGAAAACATTTAGAGATTTCAATCTTGTCGTATAAGAGCAATAAATCAAAAAGATGGGACAGACAGCCACTTCATGAGAAGTCCCTGAATCAGTCATTTAGCACTTAAAAAAAAAAAAGGGGGGGGCAAAAGAAAAACCTGTCTTCTGTATAGTGTTTATAATAGATCAAATGTTTCTATTTTATAACAGTAATCAACAAAATTGTGGAAGCAGCTCCTTTGCAAAAAGCTCTGGAATTAGAAAATCAAATGGTCTCTTAACGCTGCAGTCTGTTTGCAGTAAGTCAATTGACTGCATTACCAGAATGAATTTAAAAAAAACAAAACCACCCTCCAAAAAAATCAGTGCTCCTTGCAAGTTCAACCCGCCCCTTGAAGCTTGGGCCCATAGCATTTCACATCTGGTTGCTTGACATGCTTGCAGCTCGGGTGAGAGCTGGGCTATGGTCCCTTAAACCAAGTAACCATTTTATGGTGGCAACTACTGAAAAATAAGCTGCCGGTGGGAGCAATGCAGTCATCAGCTGCCCGTCTGTATTTCTGTTGTTCCTCTGGGTCCCCACGAGATTGATGTCCATCGTGCTGCATATAGCACTAAGAAAACAGCCGGAGAGAGACATGAAGAGTTGATAATGTTGGGAAAAGTTCAGAAGAGGGAACAGGGCTGTAAAGAACAACAATGATTTGGCAAAGGTCGTAAGAAAGTCACAAGGAAGAGGCTTCAAATGTGATGGATACTCTTGTCTGTGGCCTGGATCACGCTGCCATCCTCAGAAAGCTTCCTGCTACAAAATAAGGATGAAGCTGGTCCTCCCAGACGTGCCACGGAGCTCCTGGCTTCTTCCTGACAAGGAACGGCCTCTACTCATATGAAAGATGTGTGCACAGATGGGAGAAACATCATCATGCCGTTGGGGGGGACGGGAGGTAGCGTTGCTCAGATTTTAACTTCCATTGGAAGGTGGGGAAGACCATTTCTCAGCTTCTGTTGAGGTTTGCTAGCACAAAGAAGAGAATAATTGGAGTTTCTTTGCTGCGTCTTCGTGATGAGGGAAGATTGATTGCTGGCCTTCTTGTTTATATGGAAAGAAGGACTCTTCTAATATCCCGCCTCAGTTATTACCCCCTTCATTTTGAGATTTGATTGAAAACTAAAGGCTTTTTTGGTATTTACTGTCTATTTCTAGCAGATGAACATTGCTTTAGATGCGCAGGCTCATTGATTTTTTGGAAGGCTTAAAAATAACTGATGGGTGCAGAACTCTTGAGAAATTAGTGTCTGTGGCTTAAATACGTGGCTAGTGCCTTGGGTGTGCATGAATGGGCTAGCCCCCTACAAAAGCACGTGGAGACGTGCATCCTTGCTTGTGCAGCAATATACTCGTGCAAGTACGATGCGTTAGTAAACGTGCTGCTGCACACGTACAGCTCCATAGGTTTTAGGCTCGGGGAGGAAGCTTGCGTGCGTAGCTACTGTATAAAATTCTTCTAAAATAGCATCGTATTTTAGATTATGTCTGTTCTACTGTCAGTCTGATATCTGGCTGAGATCAACCACTCCTTAATTTCAGTTTAGGATTAAATCTAGACTCTTATACCAGTGATAGTAATAAATCATGCCTTCACTCTAGGGCAGCACTATAATGACTTAGACTTGTGGAGTAACAGCGGCTGCTCATCTGCTCTGCCCTCGGGGAATTCAGTGTCACTAGGAAAAAGGCAAAAAAGTGTCTGTAATCTCTTTTCCTGACCCCTTTGGACCAACTGGGTAGCTAATTAGATGGTTCATAGGGTATGGCCCTCAACGGGGTGTAGTAACTGATACGAGCTTTCTCTGTTCCCCTATGTTCTCTGTATAGCTCTGAGTTATCGCTTTCCTTTCTCTTATTCTATTCAGGATATGGGAAAACCGGTAGTGTCCTGTGGATGAAAATCTAGTATAAAAGAGGAATTATCTTTTTTTATTAATTGGTAGCATTCCAACGGAAAGCTCATGTTGATATTTTTAATTAATTATTTCCTTTTGGGCTATGCTTCTTTACTGTTTAATTCTGCAGCAAAGCAGGGATCCTTTTCCAAGATGCCAGCTCAAATGATGGCATTTCCACTGCTTCCCGTTAAACAGGGTGGCACAGATTGTTGCAAGACGATTTGCAAATTTTAGGTTTCGAAGCCATGTGCAAACTCTTTGTTGGATATTATTGTGCTGCTTGTGTGAAGCGTTTTGGATTGCTCTGATAACGTTTTGGGGTGAATACGGATTGACTGCTTGATTCCTCTAATACTTCAGAATTCCGGTGTAATTGTTTATTTTCTGGCACCTGAGCTAGTTTTTCTTCTGCGTTGCATGATTCGCACGCTGGTTTTGGATCAACGTAGCATGGTTTTAGGTGTCCTGATTGATGCAAATGAGAGAGCGTAGGGAAGGGTTAACTGTGCAATGTTTAGCGCTCTGCCCGTTGAAAGGATTGGAATGATTTACAGGAGATATGCATTTTAAAACTGGCACAACTCTCCCAGCCTGGTGTGTCAGCTAATCTTCAACCTATCTAACAGTCCAATCATTGAAGCCAAATTTCCTCAGCTTCCAAATAAGACTGCTGTGGCCCAGGGCCCAGTATGGTCTTTTCCCTTATCCGGTCTCCTTGATCTCTGCTGGTACGACAGCAAAAACCATTCCAGGTGGCAGCATTTTTGTACGTGAAACTTTCAACTTCTAACTTAACTAGATGTGTCACAGGCAGAATATATTTGCTACTTGCAAAGCTTGATCGACGTGGTTTCCGCTGCTATCGCATCCACATCTCTCCTTCGGTAGAGCTAGAGCAATAACAATAACTTACAGCGATGTGTTGACGTAAGATTGGGAAACGGTTACCTCCAACAATTTCCTCTCAAGCTATTTTTATCTGCGCTCTTTTTTGCCTTTTTAAAAATTTAGGCTATACTAATTCCCATAAAAAAGTAATTTGGTAGTTAAAGAAGCAAGCAAATCTTCATTGTGGTAAGAACGAGGGGAGCTTGGTAACTTTGGCTGAGTTTGAATTACACTCCTTTGTATTGCTTTAAATGAACATGTGCTGCGGATAGACATGCAGGAAAAAAAAAATAAAGCAATGGCCTTTAAAACGGAATGGCTTAAAATTCATATGTACCAGAGTTGCCTGTTTGGCACAGTCTGTAGTAACTTGTGTTTTGAATGCCCCAAGGCTCAGAGGCAAAACAATATGGTGTGGTTGGTCTTATATTTGCGTCCCAGATCCTACAAAGTAGGAGTGTCATATGAGACTGTCTGAGACTGTCTCTCCAAATCTTGATGAGCTGCTGCTGGGTTAGATGTTTAATTAGTGTTAACCATCACGGACTTGTGCAAGCAGAAAGATGCTTTGAAGCTATGTTGATTTACACGTGGCAGGAATTTGATGCTTAGGTTAGTAATGACCTTTTTCAGTACATTCCACCTAAAGAAATATTAAAAGATAATAAAGCAGATGCTTGGCTGTATAAATGGGATCTAACGTAGCATTAGTTGAGCATCTGGTGCGTTTCCTCCCTGCAACCTGTTGAGAAGCAAACTTCGGGGAGCAATTTATGCTAATCCCTTCTGCTGTTTGCCGTAGGCTTTTCTAGCCATTCTGTTGGCAAACAAGATGCACAGGGCAAAGTGTCCGGTTGAATTGGCCTGACAGTGCGAGGTAAAGCAGGGATCTTGGCTTCATCAGCTGGGATCAGAGTGATCAAAGATGACACTGATGTATGTTGGAAGCGGAGTACTGGACCACGATGTTCTTGGACCAGTGCACAGCAGAATTACTTCAGTGCGGGCCTAGGCTCTGAGGTCTCCATTCTTGCATCAGCTAAATAGCGATGACTGGCACTGACCTCAGGTTTCACCCAGCCCTCTTTTGGGGCATCATTTGTGATGATCATTTCTCTTGCTTTTTGGATTTGTTGGTGAAGAAGCTTGGGGCAGGGTGGTATTGCAACCAAACCCAAAGCACTCAGCAGTACGTCTCGATACTAAATGTGTAAATGGGGATTTTGTTCTAGTGGTTATCTGGCAGATTGCAGAGGGTTGTTATTGCTTTCAGGAATTAAGTAATCCTAAAGGTTAAGCCTGCAGGGTGTTCTCAGCCCTGCAAGAATTAATATGGTGACATTTAACTGCTATTAAAAAAGTTCCCCCCCCCCCCCCCAGCCCCCCCCGCCTTGCTTTTTACTTGAAAAACTGAGTAGTTTGCTTTGCATGCTGGGGCAGTAGTGGCTATTTAAAATAAATCAGCAGATCACACAACTGTCACTGTCATTTCTTAGGCTAATGCAGAGACAGATTATGGTTATCTCTGCTACCGCAGCATGGCAACCGTTGGCACATGCTGACTTTTTAATGGCCACTGTATTAACTCCCCTGTACAGAGTCCTTTCCCCTCAAATACAAAGAGGTGGGATCCTCGGCAGACGCCAACTGGCAGATCTCCACCGAGGATCTTACGGTTTTGTATTTTTCACTAATTTGAGATTTTTCGCTAGCTTAGATCCCTCGCCCATTGGGAAGTCTCTGTTCGATTCCTCAAACAAAACTGGACCTTGCTGTCAGCTTTGTGTATAAAAACTGCATTGATTTATTGTGTTTCCTAGTGTACAGAAGGGAGGGGAAGAATGGAATATAATCAATGGCTATTTTAGAGGGCTGTCCGTACACGGGCATCGCTTTGCTACTCCAGTTAGAGCTGGTTCTGTGCTTTCTGTTAGTTTGTTGGACAAGAATGACTTTTTACACATTTGGCTTTAAAAAAAAAAAAGTCTTTACCTACTTTATTTGCTTCCTCTTCAAAGTGCCTCATTCAAGTGGGTTTTAAAGAAGTTTCCTGCCTTTTCTCCAATCCAACTGGCTAAAGTAGAATGCAGCTGCCAATTCAATGCAAGAACATTGGAAATGAGAGAACAACCCTGGGTTTGGGCTTGTTCCAAAGCCCAGGGAAATCTTTTCCATTGGCTCTACAGGACTTTGGATCATGACTTGACTTATTCTCCTCCTCTTTTCCTCCCTTTTTTCCTCTCTTTTTTTTTTTCTCCAGAACAATTAAGCACACATCTATTAATGTTATTTATACTTTCTGTAAAATTACATTCATTGGAATAAATAACAACTCTCTAAAATTATGACAACAAAAAATAGCTGAGTTAACACACATTTTCATACCGTGTAAGTGGATGACCGTTGTAGGACAGCATAAAAACAGATGAATAGACTTTGTGTCCCATGGTTTCCATAAGAACGCCAAAAGATTCTTTTTTTTATTATTATTAAATATTGGGAACATACAGCCATTTTGAACCCAAGTTATGATCTACTTGTGCAGTTTCCTATAGCTAACAATTTTATATGATATTAAAATAGGGTCTTTTTTGCATTTAAATAAATTTAAAACCGTTTCAATTATATCGAGTCATATGTAAAATAAACAAGCTATACAGTACTTAAGGTAGAAATTTGGTGACGCTATGCAATTGCCTTATTTTGTGGAACTGCACGTAAGACGTGCAGTTTACCTCTGTGAAAAGCTTCAGCCCAACAAAGTGCCTCAAACATATGGCTACATTTTAAAAGAACTAATAATACCATTGATTTCAGTTGGCCCACCAGCTATGAAAGGAGAATTAAGATTTGAGATGGATCACTATTGACAGTGAGGTACCGGAGGGGAAAGTATTAGCAATGTCTTTGTCAGCCCCTTTTTGGCAAATATCTATCTTGCTTTTGTACCAGGTTTTTTTAAATTGTCATACCTTATTTCATCTTATTATCTAAATCAAGTCTCTGGAGAGTAGCTTATCCCAGCTTTGATCCATTATGTTGTTTACTCTTGTTTCACAAACCATTAGGGATGCTCAAGGATGTAAAATAGGATATCCATCAGGCTAAATCTTATGAGCCATTTGCTGCAGATGTAGTCGTGTCCTGATCACGGTGGCAGGATTTCAGTGCCCTAATAGAATCCTTTTTGTGCTACTAGAGCTCTGCTCTCTTGCTGCCAGGTATTGGTAGGGACCAGTGGCTGCGTCCCTTGCTAACACTGCCGTGCTTCCTGGTGTCGGGCAGGTCTTGTCAAAACTCCACACTTCAGCTTCTCGCCTGTAAATAAAGAGATGACTCAATAAAGAGTTGACCCGTAGGTCAGCTACATAAGAGCTGGATATAGACCCTGTGTAGCTACCGGGACTGGGAATACATCCTTTGTCCTCTGAAAGGCAACCCTTTGCTATTAACTGTTCTGTGTTCCTTCTGACTTCTAATGGCATCCGCTATATCCGTCTTTGAGTAAGAACCCAGTCTGCCTTTGGTGCCTAAAATTCACAGGTGGTGTTATGAAGCAATAGCCACAAAGCATAATCTAATGATTTCAATGTTGTGAGCGAATGTGTAAATTGGGGTTCTCTTGGTTGCTTTTGGAGAGATACATCAGCCACAAAAAATGCCAGTATTGACGTGTGGCTGCAACATAAGCTGGATGGCAATATTTCACTTAGCAGCTATTGCTATTACAAACTAAACGTGCGTCTTTTTAAGCAACTTTTTCACTGGAAGTTTGGGGTTATCCCACAAATGGGAAGAAAACGAAGCAGTGATGTGTCCCATCCCATTACACGCACACACACGTGCGCTGTTATTTGTTCTTGTTTTCCAAGCATTGAGACAGGTTAAGAAATAAGCAGGAATTAATTTTTTAATCTTCATATTTTGTGCATTTAGGTGAGTTTACTCTTCAGTTGCCTTGAAATAACTGAAGGATTAGGGGGCTGGAGGAGACGCGTACTTTTGAATCTGTGGAAGTCAATGACAAACTTGAAGTGCTCATCCTTAGGGTAGATGAAGAGGACTAAAGGAATTTTCTGTGCCAGGTATTTTTTGGTGGTCGAGAAGCCTCTAGACACCAGCTCAGCAGTCTCTCTCCCACATAACTCCTGGCCTCATTAGGTATAAGGGTGTCATCTTTGCTTTGCTCTCTCAAAGCCCTACGTGAGCACGCACGTCCTCCGCGGCAGTTTTGCCTGCAGAACTTGAGCCCTGAGCAATTCCCCTGAGCTTTGCCTAAGCTCTGCTTCAGGCTCTGTGGCTTGATTCATCGCCGGTATGAAATCGGGCAGTCTCGCCAACGTATTGGCATAGCACTGATAAGCAGGAGCTCTGAATTTGAGTTCTTTTGTGCAAGGTTATCCAGAATATACTAAAAAGTGAGAACTATAGCAAATACACATTTATGGGAGGGGTGTGCGCATTAGATTTTTTTTTTTTAAATTCTTTTCCCTTTCTAAAAGCAGAGCATTATTTAAAGTGTAAGCCCACAAAGCTCTCATAAGTAACAGTGTGTTTTGAACAAGGGAAGGCCATAGGCTTTAGCTGTTGTGAGAATTTATACAGCATTCACTGAGCTCCCAAAGTCCTAAGCCAGCTCTTTCCCAAAACATTTGCAACCAAACTGCTCCCTACAGCACTCGTGAATTCAATGACATAAATTGTTAGAAGTGCTATAATATAATTTGTAAATGATGTTGATTTACTCATTCCAAAGCCTTTTGAAGTAAATAGATTGTGTTAATTTTCTCCAACTAGCTGTACATTCAGAATAACCATTGAAACACTCCATTTAAATATATATTCAATTAAACTAATGATGTTTTAGAACATCCTAAATAACAGCACATCGCAAGGACAGCTGTCCATATCCTTTATTGAGGTTTACATTCCGCACTGCTAAACATTTTGCTGGTTTATTTTTCTTACAAATATTAGGGTAAATTATCAACTTTTCTGCATCACAAACAGCAGCAGCTGCCCCCAACTCAAGACTGGCAATTAGAGGAGGAGGAAGGCATGGAAAGAGAGGCCATAGTTAAAATGAAAAGCTGTTCAGGTGTAACGCTTTGGTGTAAAGCCTAGCGCTATCGAGATGGTGTAAAGAGGCTCTAGGGTAAAGGAGAATTGGGCCCTGTAATTTCCGATGTAATTATGCAAATTGATATTACAAAAAGGCCTTTTAATTGGGAATGCTAAACAACATTTTAATAATGCCAGCTCATTAATCTGTGTGGGAGTCAGTTCTATCAGAAGACTTATTATGGGCTAAGAAAAAGAACCATGCCAAGACCTTTGCTGAAAGGTGTTTAGAGATGTTAACCTTGTTTCGTGTCAAGTATTTACCGGGAAGGGATTTTCCCCACGCAGTCTCGCAGTCGCGTGAGTTTTCTTTCTCTGCGCGGAGATCAGTTTCTAATGAGTTTCGTCTTCTCAGTAAATAAATCTCCAAGTAAAACTAACTTCCAAGGTAATGATTTCTGGTTTGAACCCACTGCGAACTCATATAAACTCCTAACATCATTGTCACCTTTTAATTTTAATAATTACTGCTTCTGTTTGCCACTAAACCTTCTGAGGCTCTTCCACTCAGTGTAAGAAATCCACTAATGTTCAGCTTGTTAGGGTATGAGACCCCTCATTAACTCAGAGTATTAAATGAAACAGTTGAGTTAGTAACCAAATCGACAAAGAAACAGCTGACTCTCTCTGTGATTAGGGACTTTGTCATCTCGTTCATGGATTAATTATATGGTCCATTATACTGAAATGTGTTTTTGATATTGAGACTAGTTTTGTTCTTGAGTTTTTGTACTTGCCAGCTGCTTTAATGTTCTTTATCTTTTTGTGAACAAGCTCCAAATTATAGATTTCTTAACTTGAAGGACAAATTTAGAACTTAGTTTTGAATGTGTGTTATTGAAAAATAAGTTCAAGGATAAACGTACATAGAACAATCTTCAGAAGGGTAAGCCTGGTATAGCTCTTCTCTGCTGTGATATGTCCGTGAAAGCAAACAAACAAACAAGAACACCCAGGAAAATTGGTTTCAACGCTGCACACGCTTCCTAGGAACAGATGTTCTTCTGGGAGGAAAAGCCATGGAGAGAAAGCCATGATTAACCCTGTTGTAACTGTTCAGGAGGTTAGCCTGCTACACTGAACACAGTCCCCAGTCGTCCGAGTTATTTGTATTCTGAACATTAACTGGATTGTAATTTTGAACCCTTATTTCACACAAATGTCTCAATACATCGGCGTTGTAGAAATTTGGTGAGAAACAGCCCTTGGCACAGGAGCTGTACAATCAAAATAGATAAAAGATAAGAAAGAATCACAGGAATGTTATGCGTGCTTTACAGAGGAGGGGATCCAGAATGTGGAATTAAATATCTTGGAGATGAAATCAGAAGTTATTGGTGGATCGTTGTTTTAAACCGACGGGGCTGAAGGATGGCTGAGCTCTACGAGGTGAATTTCATTCCAAGAGCACGGATTGTAAATGTGAACGCATGGTCCTGTGACGTGCAGCTCACTGGGTGACAACAGTTTTGAAGAGCAGAATTAGGGGCGGCAGTACTGAAGAACAAAAGGAAAGTAACTATTTTGACACAAGAAGGAAGATAGCAGGAAATTACTGATTTCAAAGCCTCTGTTTTTACTAACAATTGATTTTTGACTACAGGAAACGGGCAACCCTGTACAGGATGAAGTTTGCTCTGAGTGAGGAAACCATTTGGAGTCTCTTTGTGTTCATCTCATTAATTCTCTTTCTGCCTGTTAACTTCTAAGCGACACTTTCTAGAGAGGGTGTAAGAGTCTGCAGAGGGGGGGGAAAAGTAAAATTCAATAGACTCTGAAAGCCTGCGGGAAAAGAAATTAATTGTGTAGCAGCAAGAGGGATGTTTGAAGGCTTTTCTTCGAGCAGGTAGCAGCCAGCAGAGTTCTGGGCTGAAAGCCTCATCCGGCTTTTAATCCAGGAAATTGATGGCAAAACTCTTTGGCTTGAGATGAGAGAATGGAGTTCTCTAAGGGAAAATGCTAGAGATGGATTGCATGATCAAACAGAGAGAGTAAACTGTGCAGCAACTTCTTTCCTTCAAGAGTCTTCTGGGTTAGAAACCATGTTTCAAAGACCTTCCGGGTACAAGTCCCTGGGATGTGTTAGGCAGACGGAAGACCCAAATGCAGCAAGTGCTCTATGCTCTTCTTGAGTTCACTAGAACGGGATGTTCCTAGTTTACTCTCCTGGCGGATGGAGGTATGTGGACCCTCATAACTGCACGTTGTCCTGTTGTCTTGCTCTTGGTCTGACTGTGGTTTGGGCTTAAAGGCTGTATTGGCAATAAGCTGTTGTAGGAAGAGCAGATCAGTAGGTGGGAATGGTTGGTGCTGAAGCTCCGTAAGTGCATTATATGTGATCCAGAGGAAGGTCACTTGAGATAACATCGAGTCTGGTCTCTTGGGCCAAGCTTTTCACAACCAACGGGATTTGAGGTTTGCAGAGAGTGAAAAGAGTTTGATACTTGCTGGAAGGTACCAGGGCACCGCTTGCCAGCTGGCTTGGAAGGTCACAGCCCCATTAAGTGCTGCAAAGTCTTTGGAACAGAGCTTCCAGAGCTAAACTGGAAGAAAGCTGGTTTGCTCGTGCCAAAACTGCTCTGTGGACTGAACCAACACGCTGTAAATGAAAACAATTGGGAATTGCTTCAAAATCCATTCTGCTGCTCCAAACCAAACTGCTTATGTTGAGAGAATCAAAAGTGTTCTACGCCGTAAGGAAAGCAAAGCTTGATTTGTGTGTCTGTTGGGGGGGAGAAGGCTGTGGCATGCCCAGCCCGTCCGGACCTGGAGGTGGGATGGTGTCGGGGTTACGTGAATGGTTGTATTTCCCCTCTCGGGAGTGCCGCAGTCTGAGCGGCAGGACTTGACGGTGTCTCAGCCACGTGCTGAGGCTCAAGGTGGAGCTGGGCATCAGTGCTGCGCTGTCCTGCGTAGTGTCAGGAAACGAGGAGGAGCAGCCCTCTGTTCTGGAGAGGGGATTTTGGGGCTAACAATCTCCCAGGATAAAGTACTAAAGGAACACTAATGACTGGAGTTGTGCGAGTACCTAAACAAACTCAGCTGTACTTGGGCAGTGAACGAAAATTCAGTTTTTGATGAGGGTTGTGACACTTCAAAGACAGTGGTAAGGAACCAGCACTTGAAAATGAGGTATGTGTTTATCTACAGCAGCTGCCTAACTAGGGGAATGGGAAAATTAAATGTGTCCTATAATTATCTTTTGTACAAACAGGCAGTGTCCCTCCAGCCAGGCAGCTTCTAAAAAGCCTGTAATTATTGCATATAATAACTACCAACATTAATCGTAGCTGTTGCTTGTACAAAAATTATAAATTACTGCACCAAATCGTATTACTGCAAATATTAAAAGTTTACTAGACGTTTATTTGAACCTTGATTATTTTTTTTTTCCCCTTGTAACTTTGTGTTAATTTTATCCGTATTTCAAAACTCCAGCAATTGCTATAATAGAGGTTTGATAGTTTAAAAAATTCATTACTCTGAGATGGGGCTCATATGAAAAAAGAAAAGGTCTTCAAGCCAGGGAGGGCTGTGAATATTACTTGGTTTGGCCAGCTCCAGGACTGTTCGTTCTTGCATATAGGGTGTTTCCCAATAGTTGTTTAGTCTTGCTGCTATTAGCTGGGTCCTTCCAGCAGTGCATTTGAGCCCATAAACCATCCCAGTCTTTCCTTTGAATAGAGCTCAATCCTGCAGGAGTACTGACTGCTCTCTGGGGAAGCATTTAAACCTGAGGGTAAATGCACTTCAGAGCTTTGCTGGATGCTTGCGGGACTGGGAAGGAGAAAGAATTATGCTCATAGTTATGATTTGGTCTTACATATATGGATGTAATTTTCAAGGCTTCTATTCAAATACCGCTGGATCAAGGCTTAAATGAGCATTTATCAATTTTATTATTCTCGGATCCCAAGGTGCTTGTGAAGACTTGAACTTTTTGAGATTCTTATGTGCAAGAGGACTCGGTTATTTCTGATTTCTTCTTGAGGACCTTGCAAGACCATCTTTTGCATGCTCGCAAATTGAAGCAGCCATAGAAACAGGCTGGACAGCAGTTGAACCAAAACTATTACACGTTGCCCCCTGTTTTCAGACCTTTGCCCAGAAACCAAGATACCTTTTTGTCCTTTTGCTGTTGTGCTGAAAAAAACAGGAGAAAAGTTTGGGTATCCAGTCACTTAAGTAATTAAGAATTTAAAGTGTAAGACAGTGTTCTTTTTTAGACTGTGCTGGTACAGAAAAAGATATATTGAAATCTTTCTCTAAGGTATTTATAGGATTCTCTCTGTTCTCCCTGAATAATCCGCTTCTACCTTTTTTCCTTTCTAGTTCTCAATTTTTGAAGGCCTCTTTGGGAGGGTTTTTGGTTTTGTGGGGGTTTTCTTTTTTTGGGGGGTGCGGGGGGGGTTGTTTTTTGGTTTTTTTTTTTTTAGTTTCAGGTTTTACCTATTCAGGTGTCTCTAATATGTCACACTCAATATAATGAGCCAACCACGTCTTGCACTCACAGTGGGACGTGGATGGCAAATGCTTTCAAATGCTGCAGGACCTCGATGGACAAGCAGATGCACAAGGCACTTAAATGAAAGAAAAGTGAAAACAAAATAAATGTCTATGACCAGTTCATGTGGAGTATAAGTTGAGTCAACTGCGCAGCATCGTTTTTTGCAATGGATTACCTTTGAATGTGTACAGAGCGAACGCAGCCCTGTATGTATGTATAGCCGAGTGTTATTTACTGTGGTGGTATAAAACCGGAATATGAATCATATAACATCACTGTGAAGGGAAGGGAAAGTGCTGGTACTGTCAGTTTTGCCCATACACATTTTCCTCAGTCTCTTTATGTTGCTTTGTACCGTCATCTCCGAGCATCTCCTCTGCATAAGCAATCACAAGAGCTAAATGACTCTGCAGAGTTTGTGGTGCGTCCCTGTTTTGGGGTGGGAACTTGGTTTTGGCCGGTGTTCTGGATAAGTGCCGTTCATGTGACGGCACTTACGTGAAAAGGGGGGGGGCATCTTCTCAGTGAGGTTCAGCTCTCCGTGTCTGGGATCACTCATCTGTAGTACAAGTAATGCCACCGTTCCTTGCATCTGCAATATATGTTTGTTTGGGGAACATGGGTTCTCTCAAATATTTTTATGCCTTGTTATGGAGGAAGAAGCCAAGACATGAAGCGCCCAAGTAGCTGACTTGGGATGACGTGGCAGAGCTTGGGGTCGCAACTGTGGAGCCCTGATTCTTCTGGGACAGGGATTTTTGTATCCCATAACAAACGTGCTCTTCTGCGTTCTTACTCCCACTTGCATTAGCTGCTGGTTGTTTTTGCAACAGCTTTTTATAGCATTCGATCCAGTTTTGCCAATAGGGAGAGTATCAAGAGGGAATGTGTGCGTGTCTAAGTGCATTGCCAGGCATGGAAATGTCTGCCTGTGCAGCAGACTCGGGGACAGGCTGCTGACAGGTTGCCTTGTCTGCTTTGGCTTCAGGGAGGCTTTTTCTCCCTGAAACCATGTTGTGAGAGTAAATGATTCAGAAATCTTTCAGAGCCAGTGGAAAGCCTGATTTTAAAACAGCAAGTGATGTTATTCCAGATGTCCCTATTTAGAACTCGGCAATAGCATCTTTCTATTCTATGCAGCAACTTTTGCGTCCGCCCTGGTTTTCCTTTTAAAAAGAATGATGATGGTTCAATTTAGAGATTTCTTCCCTGGATTGTCAATCATTAATTTATCACTGTATCAATGCATAAGGAATTTCTGTCAGAACTGAATCCTGCTATCCATGTCACATTATCTGAGCTGTTATGACTAATTCTTTTCTTAAAATGGAATCATTCAGACTGCTTCAAAGGCACCATATATCTTCCTATATTTAATAAATCGTCTGCTTAAGGCAAACATTTTTTGCCACTCAGATTGGTTTTAAAGTCAATATGCTCTGTTCCACCCAACACCAGATTCTGATCTTGCACAGCTGTACAGTTGGTGGAACTGCTTATTTCAGTGTACTTAGCCCAGATTATCTGAAATAACAGCTATCTGGCTAGTTATTTCTGTAGTCCACAGCTCAGTGTGATTGCAAGCAGGATTCCCAAGTCCTGAAGACCTACAGAAATCATTAACGAAATAGTCACTGAACCAGTTAATGTGTGTAACTGTGGAAGGAGAGTCATTTTGATAGGACAAGGGGATATTTAATGTCCTTGAAAAGCAGATACCCAGAGCTCTCTTAGAAAGATGTTCTGTATTGAATTTTGTACGTACTTTGTTTTGTTGCCTCACGGCTTTCTGTGCTCTTGATTCAACTCGGAGAGATCAAGAGTCAAAGTCTTTCCTCTTTATTTGCCGCCTTTGCTTAAGAAGGATGATGGTGCTACAGGATATCTCAGACCCATGGCAGAGTTGCATCTTTTGCTTCCCCGGAGTAATATTCATCCATTAGAACAAAAAGCCACCATGCTGACTTGGTAGCATTTAGCACTCTTTTTGCTTTAACATGAATTACTCCATAAAGTGCAGCAAAGAATGAGGGTCATAAGTTTAAAACTTTATTCAGAGCTGTAACTCTTTCCCTGCAATCCTATATAACTTTACTGGTTAAGAGTAGTCCCTTCTCTGGATGCGGGAGCTGTATGCATCTGCACGCTTCTCATTTGGTTTTGCAGCCGCTCTCCAGAATGCCGTGTCTCACAAAAAACTGTATCTTTAACACACACCCTCACCCAGAATATCCAGGCTAGGATGAATTCCTTTCATCTTATATATGCATTTTTGAGCAACATTAGGAGGCAGGGAACTCTTGACTTCACTAGCTTCAGGGCAACAGAAGCTAAATGACTCAGGCTGACTAAGATCTCGTTCATGTTTTATGGACTTGGTTTTGCCAGGCCACAGAAAGTGGAAGGTTGCAGTGTCCCGTGAGATGTTAGGGGGGGCTTGTTCTATTTGCAGTCTCCCGTGAGATGTTAGGGGGGACTCGTTCTATTTTACTGTTGTAGCATCCTTTGGAAGGATGGGGTATCGCCCTTCCCTATTCTTTTCCTCAACCGGTATAAGAGATGTGTTTCTCTCAAATTCAGTGATTCAATGGGGGGAAAAAAACACCAACCCAACAATTATTTGTCACTGGACGAAGATCTGCACCTATTGCTAAGGAAACGTGTCTCATACTGATCAGAATCTATTCTCGGGTAGCGTTTTGCCCGTAGCTCCCTACCTCCAAGTGTTTGGAGAGGGTGGATGGGAAGCTAGGAATAGTTCTGCCATCTAAGCAAAGAGACAGCAGTCTTATTCAGACCAAACGTAATTCTCTCTGAGTCAGAAAGAACTGTATTGACTTCAGTGTGGTTTGGTTTTTTTTTTCCCCCTGCCTCGCACCTAGCATAGTCATTTAAGCCTGTGCAAAGTTAGTGCTGAGTGAAAGTAAAATGCTGCCAAATCACAGTAATAGCTTTTCATCCATTTAGGTGTTACTTTGCACATGCCTTACTATGCATGGCTATAAGTAGTGGAAAATTGGCCCCATTAGGGTTACTAGGATATATTTCAAACTCTGGAGTTTGAAAAGTTTAAAAAATTTTCACTCTTAAGGACTTCTGTGAGGCTGAGGGTGTGGTCCGTATCCAGTGGTGTATAGGGATACTTCTGGCTGCAAAAAAGGCAAGCTGAGCTTTGTTTTCAGATGTGATATATGCTTGCCTTTGAAATCATTCAGCAAGTAACTTGGGCTGGGTTTGAAGCATATTTTTTGTGAGCATGTTGATTGGAAATAGGCCTATAACTCGTCTGCCATCTTTAAAAATGCCATTTAATATTGAAGAGCATTCATTTTGCTCTTTGTGGAACTATCCTGGTCTCTGTAGCTCTTACTCTTAAAGGTCATATTGTTGCACTCTGTTTTTTCCTGCGTTGAGAATGGATTTTGAAAGTGGAGAGGAAAATGAATCTGGTTGTTAGCACCTTGTAAATATAGCAGGCCAGGCCTATCGCTAGATTGGAAGGGCACGGCTCTGTTGAAACGGGCAGAATTCAGGTCAGCTAGAGATCCACGAGCAGTACACGGTACTGGACGAATAAAGGATGGTTGTTATTAGACAAGCCTCTCTCGGTAGGAGCGGGGGACCCCTTATGAGTTATTGTAGTAATATTTGCATTTCTGCAAAGCCTCAGGTACTGTCCTAGATGGAACGGGGAAACGTATTCAGATAGATTTAGAAAAGGACTGTGGTGTAAACGAAAGGCCGGCTGGAATGCAATAAGTAACATCTTATCTAACCTCTTTAGCAGTGATTTGGAAGAGAAATTGCTGCTTCTGAGGAGTCTGAAGGTACAGCCTTAATACAAGACCCTGCACTGAGGTTTTTGTTGTCATCTTGGATCTATCTTGTAGCAGGATTCTAGCAAAAGATCTATAGATAATTCTTATCCTGCAGCCAAACCAAGGAACTGTTTCTTTTGTTAATGGCGTCAATTACACAACGCGAGTATCATTTATAACTCTGCACCAGCGCTTGGGCCAATGGATCGATGAACCTACAGCTATGCAGACGCAGTAGATTGAACGTGTTCTCCTGACTTTTTAGGTACCAGCTGAAAAGACGTGGTTTGTTTTTTCATCTTGAGGTGGTATCATCCAGTCCCTTAAGTTTTCTCTGGTTTTACTCCTCTCTGAAATTTTTAGAGGATGATATATTTGACCAGTATTTCTCAGGTTTAGCAGCAAAATTTGAAGGAAATTATGAAAAACTTTTGATGAAGTAGGACAGTCCAATATGGATGTCAATCTTCAAAAGAATGGAAATGTTAATACTTAGAGGACTGGAGAAACTTTCTTCTTGGTCACAAATTATTGTTTGTAGTTACAGATTTTGTCCCGGGGGGGGAGGGGGGCACAGTCCCTACAATTACATCCCCACATGCAATTCCCAGTCTGCTCCCCCTTACCCCCTCACCAAGAGTTCCTGTTGATTTCAGGTGTCGTTAAGTGGCCACTGATTTTAAAATAATAATAATCTGTACTTAAGGCTTCTCCTGACCTTACTGATATTCATGGACTTTTTTGTCTTAATCCCAGCTTTCTTGTCCTGATTTGTTTCTGAGCTGACTGGTTGCGGTTCATCATAAATAGTCTTTCTGCTCCATAAACTCAATTGCTTGTCTAAATTATCTTCTTGGAGCCCCGGTATCTCGTTAAAGACATTAATGTCTTTTGGAAGGCCTTCCAGTGGTTCCATATGGAAACCACAAAGCGGTTGTTACCATCTGACTGACTTAACTGCCTCTGTCCTGCATTGATCTGCGATGTCTATATGCTGTCAGGGGTATTACTTAGTTTTCCACCCTCCTGGCCACTGGAGCATGTGAGTGCATTAGGCAATGTGATTAACCTTTGTTATCCACGGCCTTTTCCTCCTCAGTTCCTCTCCCCAGAGGCTGCCTACAGTGCATTGGAGTTGTGCGTGTTGTTTAATTAAGTTATGCAGGGACAGCTGATGGGGCAATTTCTACCTTTGGTTGCCTAATAAAACCGTCTGGTGAACATTTTCTCAATTAGTTAAAGTAAGGTCAGAATTAGTCTCTCCCTTTAATGTTATTTCAGTCCTAACATTAGTACTATTTAGGTGCAGGGGCATCTTTTTAGTGTCTGTTAAAGTATTATTTCCTTCAGTCTTTTAATTATCTGATGAAATTGCAGTGTCATCTCCAAGGCCAAATATTACATCGTAAGGGTTCCTGCATAATACATCCAAATGCCTTCTTCAATGAGACTGAATCTGTTCTCATCTTAACTTCATTGACTTTGGTGTAATTGTGCTCTTATTCCTGGTTTATGCTCGTGTGAATGAGGTCCTTGTTCTCCTCCGTCAGCTTCTCTGTCGCTTTGGTAATGAGCGATGTTGATGGTACCTGAGGGCTGGCAAAGAGTGTGCTTCTAACTCCTTTAATAGTATGCTAGATGTCCTACGTCTTTTCGCCCTGTACTGTCAACGGAGGGGCTTTAATGGACCTGATGTTGTTGCAGCATAGTCCCAAAGGTGCTCTCAGATCTATTCTGTACTCTGCCCTTGGACGTTCCCTGCCGATTTCTGACTTGTTCCTTCTTCAGAGATCCAGTGGCTACAGTAGATGCAAAAACGCTCTCGCATGCTTCAGGCCTGAGAGCAGGGGTCCTACTTGTGGAAAAGGAATCAGTCCATTATGGGAGCACGTTGCTGGCTGTTCCAACAACTAATCTGAAGCTTTTGATCTGAACCTTCCTGCCTTTTATCCCTTGAGCCGTGTAGAAATAGGTTGAGGAAAAGCATTTTTCTTAGCTGGATCTGGCAGAACTGTGACACCTGGAAGAAAAAAAATGAGTTATGCATATGGCATGTTTCCAGGAAAGGGAACAGGACTCTTAAAGGTTTGCACTCTTTGGGAGATTAGCTCCTTATTTTATTTAATATCGGCTTGTTCTACGCTGCACAGTGGCACACAGATTAATAGTTATAACAGGTATGTAGATACAGTTAATATCCTCTTGGTTTGTTAATCCGCTTAATACTTGAAGTAAATAGGAAAATGGCTTGGAGTATACTATGCTCTTAAGGCACAACTGGGCCTGGGGCATGGGTTGTTACAAAGGAAGGGAAGGATATCCGAAACACAGGGATTTGTCATCCGTTCTTTTTGCAGGAGCGCTCTGGAGTGTTTGAAAACAGAGATCTCTCTTCCAGAGTTGAATCAGAAGAGCCGGATCTCTGAAAAACAGAGAAGGAAGCACCAGCGCTGTGATTGTTTTGAGCTTGGGGTTTTTTTGGACGGCAACGTCATATCTTTTCTAACAAGCTTAGCTCTGGCTCCAGGACAGAGCCAAACAGCCTCCTGGTTGCAGGTGCAAGCGATAACTGAGCAGCACTGAACTACGTGTGATAAATGCCAACACCTTCCCGTGGTCTGACCTCACTCCGTTTTAGTCTGTAATGTGCAGCTGCATGTTGGTGCTTACAGATGACAATGAAGATAACTGAGGCTATTTCTCTCTCTAGCTGGATGGCACATTTTTTCTCCTAAATGTATCAGCTAATAAACAAACTCATAATTTTGTTGAGATTGCTGCTGCTGCAGGACCTGATAAACAAGGAAGTGTTGTGATAGCAGATTCTGTTGCTGTCATTTTTGGATGCGTTTCCAATTCTATTATTGACCTTAGGCTGGTCACTTGGGCCGATAATATTCTTAGAGTCTTCAGCACCTGCTTTTTGGATTCTCTTCCGAACTCAGGGGTGGAGGGAAGCATTGGGATACTGTTGGCTTCGCAAGGTTTTAATAGATTTCCAGGTGAAATGGCGTGAACATTTTCACATTGTTATGAAACATTTTCTGATACTTTCTGGTTTTCAGTTGACCAAAATGTGCTTGAGACCACACAAAGAAAATCGGATTAGCTTGTCACTACTATTTTATTTCAGTTGTTAATTTTGAAATTCATCCTCAGAATCTTGAGTTAAAGTATCTTAATTTTTTTCAAGGAAAATCAGTGTTATTTTTTTCAAGGAAAATCAGATCCAGCTCTTGGCAGGATCTGAGGCTTGCGTTATTCAGCAACTCAAAGGACTGGACCTTGGATAAAGAAATTTACTCCCAGCACTTACTGTGTATGCGAAGTAATAACTATATGCCGAGAATGTTACATTTAAGCAAACAGGGATCTGTTTTTATGCACCTTCGTCCAGATGCATAAGCATCTACTGAAAAATTAGCAGTACTTTGAGATGGGAAGGATCGTGTATTTGTTTTTGCATCGATGCTCAGTAGTATTAAATCTGTCGAGAATGTACTACTTGAAAAAACTGCTCTTGAGACTTGGTCACTTTTATTTACTACTGAGAAATTCCAGCAGCGGTCTACCTGTGGTTTGCAGATAGTTTAGCATTAAGCATTGCATGGGAGCGCTTTGCCGAAGAGCAAGGACACAGGCAGAGCAACCTCTCGGCTATACATCATGCAATCATTCTTTTGAGCTTAGCAATTCCGTCTAGCCACCAGGAGATCAGCGGAGCTTCCCGAAGCATGATTTAATGCCTCCAAACAACAGACAAGTTTTATGCTGTTAGATTTAAGCCGGCATAACCAAATACCAAATTTTGCTGCTTTTTTGTCCACTTGCAGCTATGTCGAATGCAGCTGACTCCTGCTTGTTCCACTACTGAGATTCCATTGTCTTCAGAGGAGTTATTTGAGATTTACACCACTGAGACAGGAGATCATAGCCAATGAATCTGTATAAGGCTACACTGGGTAGTAAAAATATGTGGTTAAGATCCTGACTTGGGAAGCCTGGATTTAATTCGCTGCACTGCCATGCATCTCCTGTATGTCTAGCTGTAGAAAACTTCCCCGGATTCACCACATCTCATTTTAGGCGCTAAAATTGCCCTGAGGTGCATCTATGGCTGGCAGAGAGACAGACAGTTCCTGAGACTGATTCACTGCACTGGAATTGAACGCTCGTATGGGGATGCCTCTCTGGCTTCTCTCTACAGGTTTTCCAGACAGAATGTGGGACGACTGCATTTCTCACCTAGGATGCCTCAGCTAAGTGCCTGTGCTTAGGCTGGCTGAGTTTCACGTTGGTCTCTCTGTTCTTGAGTTTGTCTTGAAAAACGGCATAATAGCTATTCTTTATCTTACTGCAGGCACTTGTGAAGAAATCTGATTATTAATTTGGCAGTGCACTTTCTGATTTACTTTACTTGTTGAAAGGAAAACAAGTAAACAGAGAACTCATTAAATAGTTGGAATGTTAAAAATTTGCAGCCAAAACTGATATTTAACAAGTATGTTATAAGTGTTACGTGAGGACTTCATCTTTTATATAGCACCTTGTTTTGAGGGATAATGTAGTGGTATCATTTGATGAAAGGTTACATTCCCTTTTTTCTCCTGAAATGTGCTGCTCCGTTTTCTCTAATAAAGGTGTTCTCCACTAAGACTACCCTAGCTTTCACATAGGGTTGAAATGGTTTCCCCGTCCCAAGGGAAAGAATGTAATTAAGCATTTTGGTTATGTTAGGCTTCGTATCAGGGCTGTGCTTTTGCAGGAAAATAATAAACAGATTAGTAACATTGCCAAGAAGAGATTTAGAGTATCATCTCTGATTAAGCTTTTCAAAACCAGCCAGGCAACAATGGAGAGAGGTTAAAGCTGTAGAAAAGCACAGTGGAAAAAAATGACACAGTTAGTTTGGTTCAGCTTATTCTCTCGCGAAGCGATTGTTAAAGGCAGTGTTGCAGAAGAGACTAAGAACTGGGGGTTAGGCCTTCTAGGGGTATATTCCTTGCTTTGTTACTGGGTTATGGAAACACACTGGGAAATTTATTTCCCTCTTCTTCTGTCGCCTATCTGAAAGTTTGGGGAGTACAGGTTATCTTCTTGGTTGTTCTTTTTATAGCATCTCCTGTAAGAATCTCAGATGTCCTCTCAGGCGATACTGTAATATTAATACATCTGGTAGAGCTTGCCGAAGAATCCTACAAAGCAGCCTCAAGGCTCTTACTCGTTCTTGCTGACTTTGCTCCCGTTGTGCTTGAGGCCCTTCAGCATTCACGTTAGGTCCGCTACATCCCAAAGCAGAGGTTGAGTGCTCAATGTTACTTGAAGTAGAACTATGGCTGCAGCGAGGTTTGTTTCCTCTCTTGCACAAAAACAGTCTAAAACAAAGCAAAGTAGATTCTTTCTTGTGGGTTTGCGTTACTCTGCTTCAGCTAGTCTTCCTGTGAATTTTTTTCCCAACAGTGCAGACTGTGTTACCACCAGGCAGGATTGCTGCAGTGCACTCCCCTCCAGGCTCTCTTTGAAGAAGACTTGGATGCTTTGGCGGGTGCAATGTGTGTTTTCCTGGCCACCTCTGAGTTTGCCTCTGCTTGTTGGACTAAGGTGTGTCCTTGCTTCGTGTCTAGGAAAGACTATCTGGTACCCAGGTACCGGGTTTGTTGAGGACTGTCTTCTGGTGGGAGGGGGGCATTGCAACATGGTACCTTCAGCAGATCTGGGAACCTTTCAGTGCCCTGCCGCTTCCCCGGTGTGCTGCTTTGTATCCCACAGCTGTGCAGGCTTTCTCTCTCTTCCTAGCAAATTCCAAATACAACTCGTGCAGACTCTATGACATCTCACGTCCCACTGGAGACTCCTTGCCTTCCATTCCAGGGACAGAAGAGGGTCTAGGGAATATTAACCTGGCAACTGCCCTGCCTGTCTCGTTGCCAAATAGCAGCAGAGTTCTAGTTTCATGTCACCTATTTGAGCGCAGGGCTTGCCAAATGATCTCAGGCAAGAACTTGGGCCCACGTATGGAATGGTTTAGGTCTGTACAGAAATCTTATATGGCTTGTCATCAGGTTTTACTAGACTCTTCTATAAGATAAATCTCATTAACTGCAAAATTCTTCCACTCCTGCTTCAGGAGGTGCAACTTACCTGCAGGTCTTGTTTTGACTAGTTTGCCTAGCAGCAAATTTCAGTCCAGTTCCCAGCTTTAAGCAAATCCAACAATGGTTTCTTTGATACTAATATTACTGGAGGAAAAAGAAAAAAAAGAAGCCCTTAAAGAAATACTCTGGCCTCTTTCTCCCCTAGTTCCCTGCCCTCTCATCTCAAAAGGAATTTCTTGATTGTTCTTTCCAACACAGTTATAAACTTAGCTTAAAGGGAAGGGGAAAAGAGCTTGCTTTTTGCGTTTTTTCGTCTGCTCCCCCGAGTGCTTCTGTTTTCAGTCATTCAGCCTGATCTCTGTTCAGCAGGGCTTCTTGGATGCTGACCACAAAGAAGGGAAAGAAATGCTTTGAGTTGAAGTTACTTGCTAACTTTTTTTCCGTTGCCTCAGAAAATTTCCGAATGGCGGGGGAACATCAGGAGTTCAAGGTTGCATACATGCAGCTTTGACTATTTCTCTAGGCTTTGAAATCTTGTTTGAAATCACACAGACTTATCCGCACAGACCTACTCGTAATTCTAAACCATTTACTTCCAAAGGTGACTCCCCTCAAGGAAGACAGCAGCACCAAGCATGTGCTGTAGGGTAGCTGTAACGGGCCTTTAAGTCTTTTCTTGCTAACTTAAGAAGATAGGAAGCAGCATTAGAGGTCATCAGGCTGTATTGTTTTCCACAAATAGAGAAGCCCGTTTGTCACTACACCGTGTTTGTGTATGGGGCTGCTCAGGCAGTGGATGTGGTGATCGTAGGTGAAACCTATTCCTTCGCCAAGTGTACTTTGATGCGGGCCTAGCGTTGCATGGGGAATGGTGTGGCAGGGAAGAGTCAAGTTAATCATACTGATTTCTCAGGAGAATATCCATTGCTGTCGTCTGTTTTTTTCCCCATCTCCAGTTCTTTTTTTCAGTTCTCCTCACTTCCGTAATGCTTTCACCTTGCCTTCCTCAGTCCCTTCTTTTTCCTTTTTACAAAGCAACAGGGATAATGCAGTCAGGATCAAAATGCCGGACACAGTGCTTTGACTGGATTTAAAATCAAACAAAAAGATATTTCTGAAATCTCGGTCCTCTTGAAAGATACAGACTAGGTGTCAGCGCCTTAAGGAGTATAAATTAATAAACCTGTGTGGACTACATCAGTGTACTCCAGCTGAGAATCTAATCCTGAGTTTGTTTATTCCCAGCCTTTAGGATTCATGGCATACTGGCAGATTCAAGGTTTGATATTCTAGGGTGGAGCAGGCAGAACTGAACGTCAGGTCAGTGCAATGCTCTAACCTGGTTTTTTATGTGATCTGTGCTTTAATGGAAGGAAGAAGTGCGTGTGCATCTGTGAATAACAAAATAGCTTTGGAACATTTGAGATCACCTCGGCAGAGAATAACTTATAGGAAGACTACATGAGATAATATACCAAACATATACTGCTGCTCCTATGACTACGTAATTGAAGATACATAGTCCATCTTTATGTGTTTGTACAGTTTTTCTTCTATACAAGTTTATAAGCCAGACAGTAAGTAAATGCTAGACTTAGAATCATAGAATCATTTAGTTTGGAAAAGACCTTTAAGATCATCAAGTCCAACTGTTAACCCAGCACTGCCAAGTCCACCACTAAACCATGTCCCCAAGTGCCACGTCTGCACATCTTTTAAACACCTCCAGGGATGGTGACTCCACCACTTCCCTGGGCAGCCTGTTCCAATGCTGGACAACCCTTTTGGTGAAGAAGTTTTTCCTAATATCCAATCTAAACCTCCCCTGGCGCAACTTGAGGCCATTTCCTCTTGTCCTATGGCTTGTTACCTGGGAGAAGAGACCGACCCCCACCTCTCTACACCCTCCTTTCAGGCAGTTGTAGAGAGCGATGAGGTCTCCCCTCAGCCTCCTTTTCTCCAGGCCGAACAACCCCAGGTCCCTCAGCCGCTCCCCATCAGCCTTGTGCTCCAGCCCCTTCCCCAGCTCCGTTGCCCTTCTCTGGACACGCTCCAGCCCCTCAATGTCTCTCTTGGAGTGAGGGGCCCAAAACTGAACACAGTATTCGAGGTGCGGCCTCACCAGTGCCCAGTACAGGGGCACGATCACTGCCCTACTCCTGCTGGCCACGCTATTTCTGATATGAGCCAGAGTGGTATTGGCTGCCTTGGCCACCTCTCTTCGCTTGACCACTTGTCTCCATATTTCCCACCAGCCTGGCCCTATAAAGAAGATTATCCTCAACTCCCTTCCTCCTACCTCAGATTTTAGATCTGGCCAGCCCAGATATCTGAAAAGCTGACTTTTTCTCTGGCTTCTTGACAGGTGCTGAGGTAAGGAGTGAGAAATTAGCAATGACTTAATGCTGCACTGTGACCATGCTTATGTGTTTAGAATATTAAGTCATGAGCTTGTAGAATATTTCAGATTAGACCTCTGCAGATCAGTTAATCCAGCTTCCTCCTCAAACCAGAGCTCATCTTAAAGCTAGGTTGGCTTGTCAAAGGCCTCCTCTGGTTGTTTTGAAAATCTTGAAGGAGATAGATGCAGTAATTTTGATGCAGAACCTGTTCTAGAGCTTACCAACTCTAAATTATAAAGAAGTCTTTATGATTCAGAATGCATTACCCTCCACGCCCTATGCGGGGGTGTACATTTCACAAGATCGTGCCCTGAGTAACAGTAATAAAATCCGTGGTTTTGCTATTTGCTTTTGGTTTGCACTGGTGTCGTTGAGACGGCAGTCTGTCCTGCCTATTACAGAGGATCAGATGATTGAAAACGTTCTTTTCGTTCCTCTCTCTTCTCTGTTTGCTTGCTAACGTTGCCATTTGGCTTTTGTCTTGCTCGGGCATATTCTGGTATCAACCCCCTGTTTCTGTTGCTGGATTGGGGTCAGAAGGTGGTCTGAAGGACTGATTAGCTGCAAAGGTGCAGAAGCAGATAAACCCTCATAAAAACCACTTGTAAGAATGAAGCCAAGAATATATATTTAGAAATCCATTTAGGTCTCACCATCTTGCTTAAAATGGCATTGGATAATAATACCTGGCTGGGCAATACAGTTAATGAAAAGCACCGAATGTAAAAGTTACCAAATGTAAAAGTTGAAATTTTTATGTGAGCTTTGCTTTTCCAGTAAGCTTTTAAAACCCTATTCTCATTTTAAGCAATCTACTGATACATTTAACAAATGTCAAGATGAAATGCTTCAGCAGAGATCAAAAAGACCGAGGGTTTTATTGTACTACTCTTACAGCACTGATAGCCTGTACTGAACTTTCATGCTAAGGATCAATAGCTTTATTTGATCAAATATGGTGAACTATCAAAGACATCGGGCTCTACCTAAAGGACACTTCAGATTGAGCTGTCTCCCTTGAGAGCACTAGGACTCTTGAATTTGTGCTTTGATATTTGGTCATGTCCCTGCTTATTTTGAAATTATTTTTTAATTTATTTTTTTTTAAACACTTGTATTGTTGTATATTCATGAGTATTCTCCATGCCCTGGCGTGGCATGTGGAGATCAAAGCCACTGCTTGCTATCGTAAGGCCAGTGCTGGTCCTAGCAAAGCATTTGGGTTTATCTCAACGGCGTATTTTGAGCTAATCGCTTGAAACCAAAACTGGGTGGTGTTAGAAGACTTACGATCGCAAGGAAATCACAAGGAGGGACGCGGCAGGGCTGGGAAGTTCAAACGGACCCATCGGTTTGGGGTGACGAGGACGGCAGCCCAGGCTGAGCTGTTCGTGCTGATGGCTGCGGAGGAGGAGGGGGGAAACGGTGCTTCCCCTGCGGCTGCGAGCTGAACAATTTGCCCCACAAACTCCCTTGTCTTCCCCTCCCTCCCACCTCCGCAGTAAATGGTTTAAGAGCTCTCAGCTGGTGAACTTAGAATAAACATGTGTTTTTGTCAGCAGAGCTGCTGAAAGAGGAAAGCGGTGGGAGCGAGGTGGAGGTGGCTGGGGGAGAGGAGGAGAACGAGGACTGGAAGGAGGCAGGGAAGGAGAACTAAATAATACCAGAACTAAGCTTTCAACCGCACTTTCGACCAACTTGGCTAAAGCAGCGTTTTAGTCTGAATAAAAGGAATGGCAAAAGCTGGAGGAAGCTGAGATGCAGAGCGGAGGGCTGTGGTGGCAGGTACTGGTAGGCGGAGGGGGGTTCTGTAAAGCCCTCGGAGCCGTCTGTTTCCTCTGACAGTGTGCCCTGAATCCCACTCCTTAAGGCTGCTTCTAGTGGCAAAAAAAGTGCTTTAGCTTCTCTGCCAAGCCAGCCGGCGTGCTGGTTTTGCGGAGCATGCACATGCCCGCGTGTAAATCTGTATGGGATGAAAAAGCAGGTGAGTAAACCACCTCTGTAGAGATGCATGGGTCAGAGTAAACAGGCGTCCTTGTGATGAGAACCCGTAATTTTAGAAAGAAATACTAGTTCCTACTTAGCACACGAGATTGAAAGTGGGGTTTTGCTCTGAGGGGGGAATTACAGCTCAGAGAGGAGCGTGACATCCCTACGAGTGATGTTACAAGGAAGAGCGTGGCTTTTCTCCCTTCTCCTGGCCCTTCTTTGCTGCTTTCTCAGCCGGTGGATTTATTTCAGCATAATGGTGTCAGGCAGGAGGTTGGGAGCATCGCAGGCTGGACAGGAAGACTCTCCCCTGTGCTACTAGTCTTGGGGCTCCAAGAAACTGAAGATTTGAGGAAATATTTCAATAGCGCATTAAGTTACTCTGCAGTGAGCCCAGTTTTATTTCACTCATTGCAGCAGAGCTTGTTCATTTTTGTACCAAAGAGAAATTGGCAACCAAATCAATGGCCTGCTAGCCAGGCCTTACCTACTGTGAAAATGTCTTGAATTTGAAGTAGACACAATATAATGCAAGAAATGCGGCTGTCCTTGCATTAACTGTGGAGCAGTGGTTTTGTCCAGCATTCCCCAAATACCGTCTCTCTACAGGCGTCGTGGAGCGACTACTGGTCTGAATACCATTTTTAAGCCATTTCTGCAATACCATGAATGAGATGTTAATGCGGTTTTACAAACATGTGCAGAGCTAAATGTTTCTGAGCTGTGGGTTCCAGCCGTGCTGTGCTCTTAGATCTGAGGAAGCTTGGGGAGAGGTTAACCTCTTCATCTGAGCCACAGACCAGCCTCTTCCTTCTGCTTAGGTGATTCATAGAAAGAACAAGGCAGAAGCCTGAAGCATGGAACCATCGTGACTTTTTCTTCTGTTTGTGAATGCCGATGATCCCAGTTACAATTTCTGGCTTGCTGCTTTCTTCATGCAGTTTTGTACTGAAATACAGAACAGGGGAATGCAACCGTGCTAACATTTCTTAATTTGGATAAGGAATCAGCCTGCAGATCTGTGAATGTCTTTTCAGTGGTCCCCTTACCAGAAAGTAGCAAGAGGAAGAGTTTTGTGCCTGCTTCTAGCAGAGGAAAAAAATGCTGCCAAGCCTGTTGCCGAGGAACTGGCTGTTGAAATTAAAGGATAACTTAACCCTCCTATTTCTCCCTCCCATTTTTTACAACACAGCTGACTGTGAAAGTTGGGTGGTTGGTCTGCAGTTCTAATGCCCTGGTCCTAAGGCTGTGCTGGCTGCTCAGGGGGCCAATATGCTGCCAAATGCTGGCTATAGTCTCTTCACTTTGTTCCTGTATCGATAAGATCTCACTTTATCGTGCAAGGTACTCGTCACGTTGTGTGAAGTGCAGTAGAGGGTATGAGCAGGCTGCTAGAGCCCCTGAGACACAGTCATTTCCTTGAAGGTGACGAGGGTACTGATTTCTGAGGACACTGGGTGAGTAGGGTGCTGTTTGTTACTGTATCACACTTGTGGGCCTACAAGTTGGAAGGAAAAAAGGCTTTAAATAACTGGATTCTTGGTTAGGGTGGAGAGAGCATAAGAAATGGATAGAAAAGTGCTTCCTGGTTATAGCTCAATGAAGCACTAGATTGCAAAAGTGAGTCTCTTATACACATCTGAATAAACTCCATATTTATGAACAGATACAGAAAATTGTAGAAAATCCTGTGAAGGGAGATGATTTCACAGGAAAAAAAAAAAAAAGCTGTTTAGTACTGGAACTCAGGGCTGCTATTCTCTCTTATGCTAGTTCTTGGGAATTAGGATGTGTGTGAAGAGTAATCTTAAACTGTACAAGAAGTGAGTTTCATACAGATAACTCTTCCCTGCTGACAGTCTGCAAAGATGTAGTCAGTGCTGGGTTAGCTCTATCAGTCAATGATACTTTTTCTCCAATGTTTTCTACTCCTCAGTGTTGATAGTTTTATCAGGACAAAGTCCTGTATGAAGTGCTCCAGTGTGTTTCCATATAACCAGCCCTGGTTTTGTCACCTGAAAGGCAAAGAGGAATAGTATAGTTAAAGGGCTTGATGTGAAGGTCTGAAACTTGACCTCTGCCACACGCTCTCTTGGAATTCTGGGCAAGTTATTCAGTCTTTCAATCACTTTTCTGCAAAATAGGGCCATCTCTCTCTCTGCCTGTCTTGGTTCAGTTAAGCGTGTGCTATTTTGAACGGAGCTTATACCTGCTTTGTGCATGCGTGTGGTCTTGGACAAAGGGATCTGGCTTTGGGGGGATGCTGCTGTGACTGCGGTAACGACTGGGCGTTGGCAGCGGCCTTTCTGTTGACTCGGTAGTATGCGCGTCTTCGGTCTCGAACGCTGAATCCTCAGGTGGCGATAATATACGGAGTAAGACAGAAAAGCAAAGGATTGTTCTATGCCAGCTGCCCTGGGAACAGAAATAGCTCTTTTCTTAAGCAGACTTACTAATTGTGTGAGGTTATTAAAGCGCCTGGATAATGGCTGCTTGCTTTCTCCAGCCTCTTCAGATTTCTGGTTGGTACCTACTGATTTTTAGTGGTTTTTAGTGTTTTAGTGCTTTCCTTCACTTTTAGATGCAGGGTAATCTGTATACCTGCATTTGCAGATGCAAGTTAGTCTTACCTGATTATATGCACTGGGAGGGCAAACAATTCAGTAGGTTATTGTTTAAATATGCACTAAAATTAGCAACTGTTTAAGAGCGTTCTCATTTTGTATTGAGAGACAACAGGAAACACGGTAACATTGAACGGAAAACAGCATAATAGAGCACACAAGATGAAATTCACTGTCTTAACTGTCGTCATGTGGGCTAGGTACCATTTAAAGCCTCAAAATGGGATCTAAATTGCTTATAGGAGCTAGTCTTTATAGGGATAAATTTCATCTTGCAGCGATGCCCTTACTGATTGAAATAAATTGCTTTGGGGAGTTGATGTGCATGGAAGCAAACATACTGGTTGGGGGATAACTAATATTACAGAAGATTCTCTCCTGGTGTACATAGTTTCATTCATACGCTCACAGCTATTGCAGTAAAAATGTTGCTAGTTTGCATATTCAAGCACAGAAGTGCTGAGCAGTCAGAGCTGTGCTTGAAAGTGATGGAAAACCCTGATCCGACCGTGTGTTACTGTTTATATCACATTATAGGGCACTGGAAATTAAACACCTAAAGTTAGTGGTCTCCCTTGACCATAAAGGCCCTCTTTCTCGCAGCTTGCTGTTTGTCATCTGGACATTATGTCTTTTATCTCTTAGAGATGCTGTGAAAAATAAATTGTTTCTGAAAAACTCAAAAATAGAGTGCTGAGAGCAATAAAAAACCCAGTGAGGAGCTTAATTGTATCTTCAGGGAAGGTTTAGAGTAATATGCTGTAAATAAGGTATAGGACCTCTCTCTGAACAATAAAGGACATGACAAAGTATTCAATAGCTGTTGGTTAAGTGAGGAGAACCTGCTTGGTACATCATGGACCCTTCGGCTGGGGAGAGTAAGGAAGAGATGGAAGGAGGATATGATCATGAAAGATGGAACCAATCTGTGTTAGAGCAATGCAGCTAACTTCAGGATTGGGCAACAGCAAAGCTAATATTTCCCAGCTTTCAGTTCTTTGTCTCCAAAATTGACTTTTTGGGAGCGTACTCTGTCACAACAACCGTAGCCTACGTAGTCAACACAAAGGACTTGACTGCATCTGTTCCTTGGGCAAGGATCTCCTCGAGGTTTTTGCTGCTAAAGTTCTGGATCCTGCCCCTTGCAAACCGTTGGGTGTAAAGGGGATCCACTGGCAGGCAGCAGTAGCAGGTCATTATCCAGTAAGTCGAGCAGGCACTAGAGGGAGATACAGTGCTCTTAAGGCTCGAAGTTCAAAGCATGGGGTTAACGTGGACTGTGAGAACCTATCGCGCTACTGCTTGCCCTTAGCTGACAAAGCTGCTTGTTGTACTTTGTTGTGTACAGTAAGAATGTAATCTATCACGAAATAAGAGATAATGACGTAAACTACGCTGGGTGGATAACTGGTTGTTGGGTGTTGCAAACGGAAGACTGTGGCGTTTCTTTGAGAAGTGTTGTGAAGAGGAGAAATAATGCCGGACGGTCCAAATGTTGCTCTGTCTTAAAACAACTGTATTAAGGTGTTTTCTCACCCAAGGGCTTTCCGCTCTACGGCTGAATATGACAAAGTTATGCTCAAAGATGACAAATAGATTTTTGACTAGTGAAGACTCTTTACTGCCTTTCCTGATTGATGGTATCGTCCCCTTGTAAATAAGTGGGAATGTTTTAATGGCCTGCCAGTTGCAGTAACATTCTGAATTTCTTCTTTGGTCTTTGTTTTTCAGGAGCTGTGCAGCAAGATCATCAAAGCAATTTTAATGTTTGTGGCTCCTCAATTACTAGGAAGGCGCAGTGCTGCTAACTTGGGGAAATTATTAGAGGTTGCTTCACACTATGATACAGACTTTTCTTACTCAAGCATAATTACCTCTGTCTTGATAAGAAATGAGAAAATCACAGTAAGAATTTCTGCCCAGTTCAGCATTGTCGCTCTCTTTTGACCAAGCCTGTGAAAAGGATTTGTCTTCCTGACTGATCTCGCACTGTCACGTCTTCATGCTCCTGGCCAGTTCTGTTAAGCGATGGAATATGCAAGCCCTCAGCAGCCATGGACATGTGTTTCAGTGTTGGCTGCTGCGGTACCTGCTCTGTTCCTAGTCAGTACCTTGACAACCAGCTCTTAGAAGAAGCAGCCAGATGCATAGAGGCCAGCTTGCAGATTTCCCTTCCCACAGATCAACCTGTTTGTTAGTTGGAAGATGGCTTTTCCCTATTTGTGAGGGGAAACGGCCACTATTGCACCAAAGAAAGGGACAAACTGGAGCCCACAAGCATTATTTTCTTTAAATAGGACTAGATTCAGTCTTCTGACACTGGGGCAGTCCAGGTGCCTCTGCAAATCTCCTTATCATGCTCAGAGGGTGCTGAAAGTGGCAGAAGCGTCGTTGCTTCAGCTAGAACGGTAGCTTCAGAACTCTTGTAGAGATACCATGAGGTTACAACTAGCAAGAAGCCTTGGTGGCTATAACTAGCATTGCCACCTCCATCAAACATCCAGCAGTTGCTCTGTAACGTCCTGTCCATGTCCTCAATGATTCTGGGCCAGCTGAACTTACAAGAAGCACAACTCATGGCAGTAAGGGTATGGCTTTACATTTATTTGTGATTTTTTTTGTTGGTTTTTCCTATGTGAAATTATGCCAGCATGGATATGTCTCTTTAAAGAGAAGAAAAAAATACTTAGTTAATGTTTAATAAATGAATGTCTGCACATACTTTTGAAGATTTGAAGCACGATGGAAGTGCTCGGTGTTACGTTTAGAGCCCCGTATGTCTTGAGGTCAAGAAAGTCCCATAATGATCTCGGTGCTGCCCATTTAACTCCCGAAGTTTGCTTGGACTTAGCACATTTAAAGAGGCATTTAATGTGGACTGTTTAGCTTGTGTATGGAAACGTCATTTTCATGTCCAATGCTTACTAAGATAAAATAATAATATTTGGTGAAAAATTGAAGGTTTTAGCTGCTTGTCTGATCTTGTCCAGTTTCCACCATAACTGAATTACAGAATCACGGAATTGTTGAGATTGGAAGGGACCTTTTGAGATCACCTAGCTCAGACCCCTGCTCAAGCAGGGTCAGCTAGAGCAGTTTGCCTAGGAACGTGTCCAGTCAATATGTCCATGGATGGAGATTTCACAACCACTCTGGGCAACCTATTCCAATGTTCAACCACCCTCACGGTAAAAAAGTGGTTTCTTATGTTGAGATGGATTTAATCATTGTGATTTGAGAGTGCAGAAGAGACATCGGGCTCTGTGTAGAGTTGAGACCACAAAATAGCTTAACTGTGCACTTGCAGTAGCTTAGACTAGAGTGACCTCTGCCTTCGGGAAAATTATTTTACCGGTTAATTCAGGGTAGATTTGATTTTCCATCTTTAGCCACATCTCTCAAGTAGTGAGGACCTGGTGTGGACACTTAATTCTGTATAAATACTGCAGCTGGATGTGGGATTTCTCCCACAGAAGGCTTTCAGACATTTACGTAGCGGCTAAAAACATAAAATGAAAATGGACCATCACTGTAGCAACGTAGCGTAATGTTGTCCTGGTAAGCATGACAATGTGGGATGGAGGACAAAGTGAACTGGTTTATAGCTGTGATAAACTACTGGTCTGGCGGAGTAAAATATCATTGAATAACAGAGGCGTTTACTGTGACTTTGTCGAAGTGTTATGACCGTGGTCGTTTTGCTCTGTTTTTCTACTGGCCTGCACATTTTACTAAATTCAAATATACTCGTGGTTTTGGAGACGACTGGATTGAGCAAACGGGTCCCTTGAAACATCCCAGTCATTGCTGCTAGTCTTGATGTGCGTGACCCATTCTTTCCGCAAGTTGAAGGCTCACTGTTGGAAGGTTTGTTGATGGATTTTCAGTTATTTGGGTTCATCAATCAAACCTTCAGAGAGAGGGACAGCAATAGTATCCTGCTAATGGCAAGAGCATACAGACCTGAAGAGAATTAGATCGTGTGTTGGGGATGGAAGGTGTGCTAATGTAAAAATAAATACCAAAGCTGGCGTGTATAATTGCAGATTGTGTGCACGCATGTATGTTGTTGGTTGGTTGGTTTTTAAGGGAGTGTAAATCACAACATTCTATGCCTTTATACTTTGTTGGATCGAGAACACAAAAATGTCATTTCCAAAATTTCATCAGGCTCCTACTTATGAAGAATTTAATATCCTAAAGCTTGCTTGCTTGCTTTAGTCCCTGAAACTGTGGTAGCTCTACTGGTAATATTTTTCCCCCACTCAGCTGAGCGGGAGGGCTGATTTCAGGATGTTTAATAAAAAGAAAATGACATTTCAGTCTTTGATAATGTAACACTGCATAGAGTTATCACTTATCTGTTAACTGAAAACAACCTGGTATAAAACACACAGAATATAGAATCTGCAAATGGAAAATTCTCCTTGCTTCAACCCACTTCCTTTTGTTGCATCAGCAAGAGAATTATTTACATAGAAGATACGGTTCTCCCAGTGAGTGACAGATTACCATCTTTGCCCATGCACGTGACTCTTAATATGTCTTCAGATATATTCTATTGAGTATGTGGGTGTCAAAATAAAACAAAATAATACATAGTTCTTCCAAGCAGCTCTACTTTCAGAAAGCTTATTGGTGTTGTCAGTTGTTACATGATGAGATGCACAAACTGCATAGTGTGTATCCACTCTTCTTGGAACTAAAAGGGAACTGATATTCAATATTCAATGTGAGTTACAGTCATGATTGTCAGATCAAAGTCACATCCTGTCAGTTCTAATTTGCTGCTATTTTCCTGACATTTTAAAGGGCTGAATCCTGCAACGTTCCTATTCAGGTGTCAGGCTTGCATCATGATGAATTCAACCTGTTACCTTTTGACATCCTGATAAATGTAGCCCAGAAACATGCATTATTAAATGTTATGGAACATACCTAATGCATACCAGTAAAACTGGCAAATGGAAGCGATCATAACTCCTAAAACTACTGAGCTGATTCTGTTCTTTGTTTGGCTTCATTTTTTGTGTTTCTGTCAGAATACACGATAAATAAAAAGCCAAGCTTGAGGTTGACAGTCTCTGTTACTTTTAATTAAGTTTAAATTCTGCATGATTGAAGTCAATAGTTGAAAACTGTCTTCATGCCCATGGTAGACGGTCATGAATTTGATTACTGGAAGACAATCGTACTAAATACAGGCTAGGCTGTTGGTTGCTACAAATTAGTAGGTCTCTACTGAAGTAAATGGAGTTGGCATATAGAGACGGGAGGTGATTCTGCCATTTTGAGTAGGGGGGTGGGGGTGTGTGTACCTTTTTGCATGCATTGGCCCAAGCAAGTTAGCAATTTGGAAGCTGACGTGCTAGATACCACAATAACCGACGAGTATGTGCAGAAGTTCCAAACAAATGAAAAATGTATTAGCTAAGAAATTGGGCTAGCATTAATTTTGCCATTCTTGCATGTATTTAATATTAAAAATGAAATGCAAATAAGTTAAGCTTTTGAAGGTGAGTTCAAAACATCAGTGTGATGATGCAGTGCTGGAACATTTTGATTTTCCTGGTCTCTGCTATCGAGTCCTTATCCTGCCCATCTTTTCTGAAAAAGTAACTTATGCCATCTTTTCTGAGAAGTAACTCCTGCAATTCCCCTTTTACTGTGTAATCTCAACCGGCGCAGAAATTGCCTATCGGTTGCCCGTCTTGGGTCTCCTCTTGATCTCTGACTGGGAATTTCTCAGACCAAGGACGCTGCTCTCAGCAGGATCCAGTTAGCCTTTGGCAGTGGTCAGTATCTGCCGATACATAGCAGCGCCAGTTCTTGGGTTTGGTTCTCAGAAGTGCGCAGCATCATACGCTGGCCCCACTGAAATCAGTAGGAGTTCAGAGCTTGTTCACCTACCTTTGCGCCTACGTCCTGAAGTGTCAAAGGCCGTGGGAAGCGTTTGTGGTTACAGTGGTTATGGCTATTTGAGGTGTCCCAACCTCCTGAGGCTTGCAAAGACCCTGTAAGGGAATCAACAGCAGGAGTCGTGCGGGGGTGTGTCGTCTGCCTCGGTACATGGCTAGGCAACTTAACTGAAATAGTTTGTTTTTTTTTACCAATGGGTTAAACAAAGTTAACTGGCTTCTCGCTAAACTGTGTAGTAGCACCTTCAGTAGCTGCTGCTGCCAAGGTGAAAGCTTTTTACTGGGCAATGGTAATAAGCAGCAGGGGACAATAACAGGGTAAGCTGCTCCGGGAGTATTTTCGAGATGATCTCCAGAAACAATCTTGATGTCGGCACCGAAGTGCCATTGTATTGCTTCTGAAGTGGCCTGGATTAATATGGGCGTATATTTGTCTGCTTACATTGCCTCCAATTTATTTCCTTGCAAGCTGCAAAACTACAGAACAAATGTTTCAAATAGAATACTAAGATCTGAAAAGAGTAACAACATAAGCAGAAGGCACTCACTGATGCCAGTAAATTCTTCATAGCTGTAACTTATTCATAAACATGAGCAGATAAGTATTCAAGGGGAAGAAAGGACTAATTTTTAAGTGATTGAGGTAAAATTTCTTCACACAAAATATCTGATACAGCGCTCCTAGGCAAATCTAGCGATAAAGGTAAAGCGTTGTTCGAGAGAGGAGGAGTTGACACAAATTTAATGGAAATAGAGAGTTCCCAAACACAGCCGATACTTCTGTTATTTAAACAGAGAGGCATTTGGGCTGATCATTTCCTAGGGTTAATAAAGGTAAGTCTCAGTGGCTCACCGGCAAGAATACAGTTCCAGAAACCAGCTTAAAGGGTTGCTCCGCTCGCCTCCCACCCCAATGTGTCGAGGGGGGGTAAGGCAAAAAAAGCCACCAGGACGCAGAAAGGACGTAGCTGGCAGCAGACAGCAGCGGATGTGGGCAGTGATGGGAGGCGATAACTAATGGGATTCATCCAGGTGTGAGGCCCAATGCTGCTTTAGAGTGGAATCGCTGTAAATCGGGTAGCACGCTTAGATTAGCTTAATTTCAGCCTATTAAAACTTGTGTCAGAAGGATCCTTTTTTTTACCTCCTATTCTGAAGATGATGTTGGAAGGCAGGACGTGCAGTAGTACATTGAGGAGCCAGATCTCTGTTTGGGGAGCTCACACAGGGACATATTTACTGTTAAAGCCTTTTTAACGTGCCGATTTGTGTGCCGTGATATCTGAGGCAGAGCACATACGTGTCGGTGTCTCTGCTCAAGATGGGTTTTGCTGCGTGAAGTAGCCACTGCATCAAAGACCTTGCCTCTAAAACGCACCCACGGAGGCAAAAGGAAGCATCGCCGTTTCCCATTTGTATGGAGAGGCAATACGGATTCGCAGCAAGTGACCTGTCCGAGGTTTTGTCTTATGTCTTTGGCAGAGCTGTGAATTAGGAAAACTGGTTTCCAGTCCCGCTCCAGTGTGTGAAACGAGGATGTTCTTCCTCACTCCTAATCAGACAGCAATTACAAGAGTAAAGCAGGAAAAAGCAAACTGGAACAGCGTGCCAAACCTATGCGTAGGTTTGTTAGCAATTTCCTTTCTTATTTAACTGCATAAATAATCAAATGTGAATATTGGAAAAGCTGAGAGATTTCCCTTGGGATCTAGACCTGCCTTGCATGTTTAAAATATTTATATATTTGAGCTGTCAATTTTTCTAACTCTATCAAGGCTGAAGCAACTATAGGATCTGCAGATGAAAGATGGTACTTGAAAAGGAAAAGAAAGCAGTGTGTTAGGCCCATTTAATTTAAATGTGCTGTATTAAATCCAAAGCGCTGTCTCTGCTGTGTCCATGCAGTTTGGCTCCTTATTAGTATTACTAAGAAAGAAAAGATATTTTAAAGCAGGCAGGGTTTGAGATTAAGGTAATTTAAGTTAGCACAGTGGTTTAGAATACCAAGGCGCTTTTGCACTGAGCTCATTGTACTGCAAGGCGAGAAAGGAGGCTGGATATGTGACAGTAGCGCTTTGAAATGATAGCTTAGCCCGTACGATTCCCGTATCTCCTGAGAATACGGGAAGAGGTGTTACCTGGTGGTGCAGGGAGGAAGGAACAATGAAGGGCAACAGAGAGAGTTTGCCCTGAGACTGTAATAAGTAGGTCAGCTACGCGCAGTCCGGCTCCCGATGTTTGTTCTGCGTGTTTTGATGGAGCGCTGCTGAGCTATACAAGTAGTGAACTTGGTTCTTGTCCGTATGAAAAGCCGATGAACTGCTGCGAGCCGTCAAACCTGTCGGCTGCTTACACGCATTGCAAAACAGCTTTGAAAAACTCATCGGGGAAGAGAATCTTTTATTTGTCGGTGCGGACCTGGCAGATAACAGGGTAAGGTGCAATTGTGCGAAGGGTTTTGAAGTCACCTCCTTTTGGTCCAAAACAGCACCACTGTATTAACCCTGATGACAGAGGGTCCTTGTTAAAGGACCCTGGCCTTTGTTAAAGGCTAGGATAAAAAAAACCCCTGAGATTGCCTTCAGTTTTGTTTCTTTGGGAGGTTTTTCTTTGTTTTTATGTTTGTATAGGACCTTTCATTATGGGGTACGGGACTGTGATTGGAATTTCTATGTGACAGTTTAATAAAAGCAACGAGAGCTCATTTTGTGATTTAATAAAATCTCAGAGCCTTGGTATTATGAAGATGACAGTCCAGAATAATCCATTGAGCTACTTATGATTGGGAGAGCGTTTCTGCTCTAGTTCCGCCAACCTTACCACGATTTTACAATGACTCCTGTGCTTAATGTTTTCCTTAGGCAGAAGCAAGGGAGCCTAAACACGTGACTATAATTGAATCTTTTGGATCTTTGTGTATTCGATTACCGAGGGAAAGACAAGTAGATTTGGGTAATAGAGCGCTCCCACCCAGGAAATCTTTGCTATCCTTACAGATGCTTTGTTTTGTTTCCTTTTTCATTTAAGGCTTTTTCTGAACAGGCGAATGAGAAGTTGCATGACAGCTGAGCAAGGACCTCGCTCATATTAGCTGGGCCTTGCCGTAGACACAATATCCCAGGAAAAACTGTATTTGCAGTAGTATTTCTATGTGGATTCTAAAATGGATGCTGAACAAGCAGGAGCATTTGTTCTCCCTGTGTTTGCGATCCCTGTAGAAAACCTCAGGGAGCTCGGCAGCTCTTTTTCTCTGCTGCTTGTCTTGTCTGGGGTCTGAGTCGCACCAAGGGAAAGAGGCTGTGTGGAAGATGAATGTAATCAGGGAAGCTTCCAGAGGCGAATATTAGCAACACCGCCATTCTCGATTAGTTATTATTTCTTTGGGTGAAAATATAGCCAGCATTGGATAATGCTCTTTCAATAATTGCCTATTAGAGAGGTGTTTTAAGTTAATGAATAACTAGTTTGGGGTTAGTTTTCAGAAGGGTTTGGTTTTCTTTCTCTGCTACCATCTGAGTGCTGCCCATTAAGTGCATCTACGGAGCAGTTAATGACGAGAAAATTGTTTGATGGAACCATCCCGTGTAATGAGATATTTCAGCAATTTATTCCATACAATATATTAGCACCAAAAATTAGAACTTTGGGCAGGCTCGTGGGCAGGTGTGAAAACCTGTCGAGTCTCCCTGTAGACCAAAATCTATTTACCTTTTTAATCTACTTACCTATTTAATCTATATTTAAGGATATGTTTTTGTGACTGTATGAAATGAAAGCAAAACGATGCACATTCAGAAAAGGTCATTTAAGTATAAGTTATTCGACAAGATAAAGTAAAATTTACCCTTACCCTGCTTGACAGGAGCTAAAAACTGGAATTTGAGGTCTAGTAGGTTATTTTAATTCAGAGAAGAAATTGGGTTTGAGGTCAGATATCCTTTGGATTCAGTCCTTATTTGTTACAGTATTACGTGAACTCCTGTTTCCCTCGGTACAGTAGGGATCAAGCAGCAGGGGATGGTTTCTTTGTTCACTTCTCCAGGCCTTTCTTTAGCCAGCAATTTACCTCAAAACATCCTCTCCTTCTCTTCTCCCCAGGAGGCAGCTTCTCTGAGCAACACTGCCAGGGCTTTTCTGGGGCGATGGGTTTTCTTCCTGGTAGCCTAAAATGAATTCCATTGCTCACGTACGCCGGATATCCTGTTTGGGATTGGGTTCCCTGTTGTTTTAACTGCCTAAAACAAAAGATGGGGCTTGGTCCCATCTCCTCTGAATGGAAGACAGCCCGGAAACCTTTGGCAGTGGAGTTTTTTCTACACTCCAGCCCAATAAAGGTATATTCCCCCCTACTCAGACAAAGAGAATATGGCAGCTTTGTGCATTTCTGCCATGCTCCTTGTGCTTGAGTTATAATGCTTAACTCAGATATATATATATATATTTTTTTTTTAAAATTTGTCTTTTGAATTCTTATCCTTTTTTCCCTCACAGGTCATCCTCCTCACCTAGTCAGCCATGAAAAGCAGAAACTAAAAAGGAAGTGTCTTGCCTCCATTTTGTTCTGTATTCACATGAATCCAGCAGCTGGAGAATAAAGGCAGCGAATCCCGCAGAACTCGCGGGAGCTGGCAGCACTGATGGCAGCTGCCTGCGTTCGTCGCCTTTAGGCGTGGTTCAAAGCGGTGGGAGGACACGGTAAAAGCAAATACGGGACATTTCCAGGAATTAGTAGTTACACCGGGCTGTCTTGAAAGATGTCTAGCCGCTCTCCTTGAGAGAAGCTGTTGAAGAAATGTCTGTTGATACCTTGTTAATCTGACACGATGCAGAGCAAAAGCAAGTGCGCCTATTTTGTAGAAGAGGCGGACTGCGAGAGAGACCGCTGAAGGCGTGCAGTTTTGAAGGACACGACACTTTGAGTTTCTTTATGCTTGTTAGACAAAAGAGGGCATAATTAGACTTCAGGCAGGCTCCTGTCCTAAAGAAATCAAGGGGGAGTTTCTTTATATGTCAGGTTAGCGACAGCGTCTCCTATAGCTATAAACCCACTCAAGTGTTTCCAAGACCTGGTTGGCATAAGAGCGTGCTGCGAGCTTTGTGTATCCGCAGCTAGAGGCCTGTCGCTTGAATGGTACATCCATTGGCTGTTATTATTCCATTGTCATGTGCTTTTTTCTATTATTGCTGCAGCCATGTTTTGAAATAAGTATTCCCCTCCCACGGATCTGTTGCTTTGCTGTGTGCATTTGGAGATTGCTCATGCTGCATATCAATGGGATTTAGGATGAAACAAGAGAAGTCCTGGGATTTTTGTAAGCCAATCCCATCATCTGTCTTTTGTGAGCTTGGAAAGTTGTCAGTCAGCACACAAAAAATATTGGCAAGCCTGACCGTTCCCTTGCTGCTGAACGGGTTTCTGGAAGGACAGCTGAAGTCATGCAGTGAATCCTTAAACAAGTCAATAAAGGAAAATGTGGAGGGAAATGGTGCAGTCAAGGCGTGGTTGCTCCTAGATTTTTGTGGGACCAGCTTCATTTTGTGGGCTACAGTTTTGGGGACCATCCAGCTCCAAAGGACAAAGCAGTGAGGGGTGTCCAAACCCACTCTCTCGGAATCTGGGCAGCATTTTCACCAGGTTAATACCCTCCGCACTCCTTTAAGACAATGCAGAGAAGCATGTGGCTACCATCTTACAATCTCTAGCAGTTAAATCACCTGAATAAATAAAGTTTAGTGAGGAAGAATTAATTTGAAGGTAAACTGTTACGTAAGGTCTGTTGCGAGGGAAACGGGTATTGCTACCGGAAGGTGGGCAGCAATCACTTCTGGATCCGAATCGCGGAAGGTTTTGAGCTTCTGTTGAGGCCACTAGTAGGGTTTCTGTGTCTGGGGTGTGAAAAATAGACTCGTAACCAGCATTTGTAAGAACCACTGGTGAACAGTTTGTTATAAGGTAGTGTGTCTAAATAGCAAGACAGCAGTTACATTGGTAACGCTACGTGGGATCGGCATGAACCTGTAGCAAGAGAAAGAAAAATGAAAGAAAAATTACCTTTTCAGGAGAGGTCTGAGGTATATTCTTCTTGATAGAGGAGCCCAGGACCTCGCAAAAGCATGGCCGAGAGCTTGAGGCATAGCTAAGAATCTGCAGGAGCTTTATTGCATTAAGTGATTCTGCTCCTCCGTAAACCCGCTTTCAAATGGTTTAACGCCTTGAGAAACTGCACAATTTGTAAAATCGTCTGTTGAACTAATTGAAGGCAACTTGCCACAAATTCTAGCTGCAGACAGGTCTTAGAAGGCAGATGTAATGTGGAGCTTTGTTCCTAACCTGACATAATGGCCGCAGTGCTAATGAATTCATGGGTCTGTGTCCACAGGAGGCTTGTTTGGAGAAGAACACTTGATCACTTCTACAACAGGAACAAAATGTGTGTAGAAGATGGGTTTCTTATTTTTCTTTCTTTCTTTTTTTTTTTTTTTTGTCTGCTACTTCTTGGGATTATTTTTTCTTTGACAGGAAATTTTTAGACAGAAAGAAAGAAATCAATACCTACCAGAAAAATAAAATACCAAGGAGTGTGACTTGCAGCTGAATGAACAAATCTGACACTGACAATAAGTGGTGTTGTTCAGAAGTCACATAAATGTGAGGAAGACACAGCCACTCATTTAAAGACACAAATCTCTGTTGCTGGATACTAAGGAAAGCAAGCTGGAAAGCTCGGAGTCATTGCACACAAAAGAGCGAGAGCAGCAGTGGGAATCTTTGAGCTCATCTTTTACTTCTTCAGTGTTGGAGATTGTAGAAGCTGGTTTGGAGTACTCAAAGACTTCTTTTGTAATGGTTTCTGCTGATTTTGAGATGTTTCATGCAACCCAGAATCTGGGCCAGCACATTCCAGCAACTCCAGTATTGTCACTTTATTCTATTATAGTAGCATTTCAAGCCTTTGGCTGAAGTCAAAGCCCTGTGCTAAATGAGGTGTTGCCAGCTCTTATCATTGTATTGTCTTTTGCAGAATCTCATCTGCTAAGATAAGCAGCCTTAGACGAGGATCCCTGTTTTTACGTATACTGTACTCTTTCCTACAGTGTCTAGACCTGAGAGGGGAAAAAAGCCTGAAAAGCTTCAATGTTAGAAGGCAAATTGAAGAAGGAAAAAAAAAAATATATATATATATATATATCTTTTGATGTTGGCTTGTGTTTTAACTTTATCCCTTATTCAAGCTTTTCTGAGAAGTAGGGCTGGTAATAGCATAGGAGGCCAAGCTTTCCTTGCAAACACGCAGGACAGAAATGAGGGAGCTGGGCTGTCCTGGGTTAGAGTCAGGACTCTCGGTCCCCCAGTGCATCAGTGTTTAAATTTTTCAGATTGTTGAGATCTGTGTTGGACACAGGTTCATCAAAGTTCTTCCCTTCTGAGTCACGTGCATTCCTGTCTACTACATTTCTAACCGTGCTATATATTTGGCCTGCCACATCGCAGTGACGCTAGCAGGAGCTCGGGAGCAAATCTTCCCCCCACCTCTTGTCTCTTGGCTTGATACGTTTTCTCTTTCTACAAGGCTGATTGTATAGCAAGCGTTTAGGGAGCGGTATGTGGACAGTGGCATTATTGCTTGGGCAATTGCCACGCATTTTTGATGTTAAAAAGTTTGACTTGCATCCTAAAGACAAGGGTAAAAGAGATTAGGTAATATGTGTTAGACTAGGTAATGTATGTAACTTTGCTAATGTCAAAGAGGACCCTTGGAAGGGACAAAGTATATCCACAGAGGCACTACATCAAATATGTGTTAAAATACATTTTACAGGATCTTTTTCTTCAGTTTCCACAGTGGATTGTTATAAATTTCTTCCTTCTGCTAAAACACAATATGCCAAAACCCTGGCTGACGTTAAATGGTGCAGCTCCAGTAAATGCAGTGGAGCAACTGACCTCTTTGCCTTGATTATTTTGGAGGTTAAAGCAGTGAAATTAATGGAAAAATAAGAAAATGAGAGAATGAGAGAAAGGAAAGGGCTTTTCTTGCAATCTTTCAAGCAGATTCAGTTGCAGCAGTGACAATTCAGGCCACTTGAACCAGTTCTTCTAAATTGCTCCTGTCCTGCTCATAGGATGGTATGGTTTATGCTGCTATTTTCCAGTGTGTTATCCTTTGCTTTTTATTAAAAATGTTCGTATCATTGTGTAGAATGTGAAATTTATCTCTGTGCAGCTGGGCCAGCTTAAATCCTAGTCTAAATCCTTAAGTGCTACCTTGACCAATTATGCGGTATTTAAGTGATATCAACATAGATGGTCAGCGTAAAGTATCGTCCACATTAAAAAAAAAAAAAGGGGGAAAAAAAAAAAAAGTAGCTTTTCCCCATGCTCCAGTGTTTGAGGCATTGATTTCACCAGTAAGTAGTTCTACTGAGTGCCCGTCTGAGATGCCTCCAAACAAGTGGGGTGTCTTCAACAACACGTCGGTGCAAAAATTGGGCTACTGTAAAGTATCTCATGAGGTATCTGAATTTGCTAGTTCTGTCCGTCGTGTTGACCTCAGCTAGATGTTTATATTTGGTATTTGGCAAATGTTTTGGCACAATCAGCTTGAAATGTTTCAGTGATTCTCATTTGGAAATTTCTGCTATCGACTCCTTCCCTGAAAATTATCTGTTGTAAGAGGAACCAAAAAAATCCTACTCTCATACTATTCCTGATTTTATTATTGTAATAGTTTTCTTCCAGTAAAATGTTTGGCGTGGAAAATTAGGAACTTTTCAGTTCCAGAGCTCCAAGATTTCTGAGAAATTTGAATTCTAGCCTTGTGTCCTTTCTGATTTACCATGGATCACACAGATGATGATGAATTGCAAACACTGAATAGTGTATGTTCTCTGGGACTCATTAAAACTTGGGACCAAGGTCCTGTTTTTATTTACCTCGTCTCCAAAATCGACAGTGCTTTAAATAAAATCTCATGACAGGATTGCCAGCAACATTGAGCATTCTGTCATCCCAAATGAATAGAAATTGCAATTGTTTTGTCATTTTCTATCTAACAAAAATTAGGTCCATATCCTAAACGAAAGTTCATACTTGATGGTACCTTTCTTTGTCTCTCCCCCCTCTGTGATGTTGTGCCTGTCACATGTTAACGTTGCCAAGATGTACTGAGTAGTTACAGCAGTTTGCAATCAGGCCACATTTTTCAAACTCTTCTCAGACTTTTAGCTCATCAGTATTCATGTAGGTGTAAGCGCACCTGCAAAATTTGAATTACCATGTTGATAAGTCTGTGACAGAAATGGACTGTGACTGAATCTGGTACAAAATTGATAAGCCCTTGCGGGGGAAGAATTGAATAAAAGGGAGACACCTGCTAATACACACTTGTTTTGAACTGGGCAGATATAAAACATGTCTCCTTGACATCCCCATTCCTGAGGCATCATTCAGAGACCATTTACATCAAGAAATAGAACTTCTGGGTGTCTGGTTATGGACTAAATCGTTGAGCCACCACCCTGATAAGGTTTGGCCTCTGCCAAGAGGATTTTTGGAATTACTTAGGGGCTTCTGAGTGCAGGCAAGGACGTCACTGGGTTATGTGTGAAGATAGCTTGGATTTCCCCTTAGGAAACACTGCTGGATTTTCCTGTTTATACTCCTGCTTTAAATAAATGGAGAGTCTCAGCAATCCGAAGCAACGTGCAACTTCACCGATAAACAAAGTATAGGATTTATTTCATGAGTTCATTAAAACACATGGAAATACAGAGCCTTTCTGTTACTTCATTGCATACTGCTAAGTCTTACAGTTATAACTGCATCAATTAAAAAAACCCCTTTTGACCTAGAGTTGTTTAAGGGCATAAAATATACATAGCTCAGACCTAAATTGCTAGCTATTTGTAACAGGGATTATTTTTTCATTGTTGTGAATGTTTAAAACTAAAAAAAATGAAGATTAGTTAAGAGATTATAAAAAAAGGTGGTAATTTTTAATGCACTGGTGTCTTCCAGCTCACAATAATGGGGGCAAATAGTGTTTTCCTGTTGCAGCTCAAATATAATGAACTATGCACAAAGAACCCGCAGGTATACTTATTGTTGCTAATTATATACTTTGCGTTTAATGAAAGGGTCCTGTCTCCTGTCAGAGGGTTTAATGAAATGTTAATTTTTGCTACTAATCAACTTGAAACATAATAGCAGGAGCTCGCTAACAAATCGGTGAACTTTGTGTTTGCCCTGTACTGTTTTGGAAGATTTCCAGGTTCTTCCTAGTACAATTCATCTGTCTTGCAGACTTCAGGAAAGTAGCAGCTCAGCAGAACACATATAAATCCATCACATTTGGAACAGTGTGTAACCAATTAAATACTTACCCTAGTTTTATTTTAGCCTTAGAAATGCATTTTATCATTGCAGGTTTTCTTCTAACCGGCCCTGCAAAGGTTATCACGTACTCTTGAATTCTCTCCTGATAAATAAAGGTGATGAAATGCTCTGTCAAATATAATAACTCACCTACCTAAATCCTGCCTCTCACAAGTCACACCATCTTTCTGAACACCACTTAATACTTGGAGTTCTTGTGGGCCCCAAAATCTTCTGCGATCTTTGAAAATATTAATGCAAGGTCTGTGTATTTCAAGGAGGCTGCAATACCTCTTTAAGTCTGTATCAAAAACCCTCATGATGTAGTGAACAAAAAATGTTTGCTTGAAAGAAGAGTGGCTGTGTTCATGCATTTCAGTCGAATTCAGGCCCGTTACCTTCGAGTTAATACTTGTTTTCAGGACCCGTTGAAACCACTGAAGTAGAGTCAGTGTTATTTGGGGAGGGAAGGGTGGAGGAAGGAAAAGAATTGTTAGGTTGCTTTGGTTTCTTTCCTCCACAACTTTGGATGTTACGTTTGTTTGGATTGCTGAAGTAGCTTAGGCATGTTTTCTTGACTAAACATTTCGTAAGAATATCTAATTGAAGGTTTTCTGCGTGCTTGTGTATCGACCTGGAAGCATCAGCCAGTTGCTTTTTAATCTGTCACAAACTGTGTGGTTCAGGGTTTCCTAAAGATCTTGTATTCGGATACTCATGGCTGTAGATACTGGGTGGAGCTCGAACTGTACACAGCATCTCCACAGCCCCCCTACCCGATGTGCAAGAAGAGGCAGGCTTCAGTTATATTGGTTTTACACCAAGAAAATACAAAGTAATCCTATACCAGATTAGTACTTATTTCTCAGCAGAGGTGCATATTGCTTTTTGCACCATATGCAAGAAGAGTTCCCTGCTCCGAGGAACTCGTAAGCGGATAGAGGTGTGATGCTAGTTCACTGGTGACAACTATGCGATAGCAAGCAGCTAGGCTGAGAATTACACGTTACCAGGCAAAAATTCTAGCACCACGTGATGTACGTCATGTGAAGCAATCGTTTATTATGGGAGAAAGCCAGATAATGTGTGGGAAGTGCGGATACCCCAAAAGCCCCTAAGTATTAATGATGTATGGCTTAATTATCTCGGCTATTGCTAAATAGCAGTCTCTTGCCATTGGTGTTATCAGCCAATTACTCTTTGTTCCAACAACATGTTCCTTTTAACATGTTTTTCATTGATTACTGCTTTTTAAAATCTGAATGGCTAAATGGAATTTTCACCAGGCAAACCTCTCTATTGACTGAAATTTCAACCAATCCCTGATGAAAGACTAAAATGAAAAGGTCAGCTTCTTGCCCGTGCAGCCCTTCAAAATGTGATGAACGCACAGGTTGGTCGGATTTTCAAAGCTTATCTTTCTGAATAAGGCGCACATGTCTGTAATGCCGAGTTGCAAACTCTTGCCGTGTTTTACTTAGTACCTTTCTTTCTGGAGTCAGAATCTCACCTGCTGTTGTTTGGGGGTTTTTTTCTTGTTGGAGTGAATGCTGAGATTTGTGTCCCTCTGGAGAAGCCTTAAAATACAGCCCCTCGTATCCGAAGAGCTCAGAGTGATTGCACTTAGGGACTTCTTCATAGTTGAAGTCTTTGGTGAGTACGTTTTCTAGGGGCTTTGAAAATTTGGCCATGTAGTCTCAAGGAGTCTTTCTTTGAAGTACTTTGAAGCTTGGAGGTGCGAGCTGAGTTTGACCGAGTCCTACATTTGAAGCATGGTGGAATTTAAGGCGTTATTTAAAGCTGTGACATATTCTCTTCTCCCTCTCCCCACACTTCAAGTTTTTGAATCAAGTATTTCCATTTGTTTTCAAAGCAGTTAGTACTTTTGGAATCTTTTTTTTCTTGGACCTTTAATAAGGCATTACACTGAAACAGAATGCCCAGAAGTACAGGTGAGATGGATTGAACCCAGTCTTTTGTGTGTGTGTGTGTGTGTGTGTGTGCGCGTTATCTCTGCCAACCAAGCGTGCAGAGCTAAAATAAAATCAGGAAGTTGACGACTGAAGATATAGAGTAGTTGAAGTAGGTGAATTTAAGGCAAAGAGTAAGGAAGGGGGACTGAAAACTCTGGTTTTAAAATGGCAGAGTCTTGAAAGGAAAATTGAAGCCTAGAGATAATGATTGATTGACCTGACGTTATTTAACAAAGAGTACCAAAAACCGTAAGAAGTTGAGAAATTGAATTGATGACCTGGAAAATAAGCTCAGATGAAGAAATATCATGATGGTGATGATGTTGCTGTAAGCCTGAAGACGAGTGAAGTTGACGTGAGTCTTCCCCCCCCCCCCCCGTCCTTTTATCTGCTATTGCATTATGGAAGAGGCTCAAGGTTGGATAATTCTGAAGTCTCTGATGTGTCAAGCTGCCTTCTATCTCTGTAGGAGGACACGGGGTGATAAAGGAACATCACCATGAGTGTTGCTGGTGGTATGTGTGATTGAAAACAAAAATGGCTTTGTTTTGGTTTTTGTTTCCTAATTAGCATGTCTATTGTCTATGGGGAAAAGATGATTGTGCTATAGAAACCAGGCCTGTCCTTCAGTGTTAGGAAATTATGTTTATTCAGGCAAAGCTGAAAAATATATGCCAGACATCTGCTCCACAATGTATTTCCTGGCTGTTGGTTGGGAGGCTGGTGTCTTAGCTGGCATCATATTTGGCCTGATCTTCAGCCACTGTTCTAACACTCATTTGGAAAGAGGGAGTAGGAAGCCAACACAGTTTTGAGACATCTTTGTGCTTCCCGTAGTTCAGGGCCATGGAGTTTTTTTATGAGCTTGGAGTGGTGTTGGCCTCGGAAGCCAACGGATGCACGTACCATCCTTTGTGATCCGTTTCTCAGCATGTCCTTGGTTTGCTCCTCACTTCACCTCGGAAGTGGGAATGGCACCAAGAGGCAAGTCCTTACATTAGCTGTAGAGGTAACAGTCTCTGCAAGAAAGAAATTATTAGGGCCTGTTTTTCTGTCATTTTAAGGCTGAGTGTTAGAGGGAGATCTTGGTGTAAATGGAAAAACAACCTCATCATCTGTTATCATTCTCATCCTTTTCATGCTGTCTCCCCATCTAATTTTCCCTGGGTTCAAATAATTGGACAAACGAGGATTTGCCCTCTCGATGTGAGCTTTGAGCTTTTGTCTTGTCCTCACTTTTCTCTCTCTGGCTGCTTCAGTCATTTCATTTTAAAGTTTGGAGTGCAGTAGGGTGTTTGCAGGGGAAAATTGAGGCTTGACTATTTGGTTCTTTATCATTTCCTCTGGCTCTCACGTTGATTCACGGAATGTCTTTGGGCGTGTCACGAGAGTCTGTTTTCGGTAATGCTCTTGTGACCATAAAAACTAGACCAGTCATTCTGCCCCAGAAAGCAATTTAAGATTTAATTACTACTTGAGGGCCACACTGCTTCAGTGAAGTTAATTTCAGTAGGTAAATGTCCTATATTTGCTACTGATTAAAACACCGATTTGATATTAAAAAAAAAAAAAAGAAAGAAAACAAAAGAAGGAATCCAGAGTTAAACTGATGACTAAAGAGCCTTCCATATTCCTTGGGTCTCTCTTATAGTTAGCATTACATGCAAAGTGGTGGAGCCTCAGAAATAGAAATAGGTAATGACAAATCGGATCTATTTTCTTCCCTCTCACCTAAAAATACCTGTGTGTGGGGAGGGTTTTCTGTGGAATGATTAAACGTGTTCATCAAGGTAATAATAACAGTTAAGGAAACACAGGAAAAACAGTGCTGGAATTAAATGGGTGTCTGAGTATTTGTGTGGCTTCTGTGTGAAAGCAGTATTGATTACCCGTTTTTTCCTTTTAAGTTTATTTGATTTTTAGAACTCATTTGCAAATCAAAACTGAATGTTTTCCCCTGACAGGCTGCTTTTGTTCAGAAGTTCTCTGTTCCTGCTAGATAGATTTCACAGTGCCTAATTTGCTTCTGTGAAAGGGTTTTAGCTTTTTGGAAATCCCTCCCTCTCCCACCTCCGTACCCCCAGGGGAGATGGAGAGTGTGCGGTGTTGCAGAAGGGCTGTGCCCATCCCATAGTGACCAAGAGCGCGTCTCCAGCACTAAGGCTTTAAAAGGTTTTGATTACAAACTTACGCTAGTAATGGATTTTCTAAAATCCTTCCTCAGAAATTCCCGCTGTGGTATCTGTGGCCACATTTTCAGATTGCTCGATTTTGCTTTGGCCGAGCTTCATTTTTATTTGTTTTTTAATTTGGCAATTTTCATGCCTAACAGGGAATTGACTTTTTAAATTATGCATTACTCAAAATGTACAAGACGGGCTATTTCTAATTGTCTCATTTCTCCTGCATAACCTGCTCATCTTGTTCTGACCCAGTTTCGTTGCTGCTGTGTGAAGCCAGGGGTGAAGCATCAGGAGAAGAAACGTTGCCTTCCTTTCCCTTTGGCACTTACGGCCATTTCTGCACAGCATTTTCTCATTGGCCATAAATCAGGATGTGAACTTCCTATAAAGATTACTTTAAAAACAATCTGAAATATGACATATTTATGGGATCATGACCATATTACTCTGATATGAGGAGGAGTTAGTTTCCTTCATTTTTTTTCTTGGTAAATGAGAGTGGGTTCTCCTTTCAGTAGAGTGTGCTTCATGATGTATGGAATAAAGCAGGCCAGTAATTTAGTTAAGATGATTTATATGGGCCATACATATAACTATTTTTCCCCTTTGTCTTATGGTCTGGTGCCAGGAAGGCTGTAAACAAATCATTGACCTTTCTACGAGAGCGTAACCATTGACCTGAGGGCTCCTCTGTTTGATTGATCCTGTGTTTCCTGGCAGTGCGGAGGATGCTTTGAGAGGAGGGTGAGCGCTTTTGTGCTCGTACTATCTCTGCGTACGTGGGGGCTGTTTACATTTTGTCCGTCCTATTGCAGCCCTCTTCACTGTGTATGCGACCTGCCTGTCCTTTTCAAGTGAATTGCTTGGGTTTTAATAAGGGCAAGTCAACTTCCGATTCAGAGAGAAAAGGTTTATTGCCTAAAAGAGATGGTTACTGTCTCATTAATAATACTTTTCATTTCATACGTGGCCTTGAAGCACTTTACAAAGTAATATGAATATCATAATTGCCAGATTACGTAAAGTGACTTGTCTACGGTGACCCAGCAAATCAAATCATGGAACAAACCCGGTGTTCTGCCTGCAAAATTAGGGACTTAGTCATTCTCGCAGGCTGTCCGGTAGCAGGGCAGTGACTTGCCTGGGCTGGAGCCGGTTGGTGATGTAAAAGCAGAATGAACATCTGTTTCAAGGATGACCCTAAAATGAAAAGCTGGAACGGCAACAAACACGGAGCCTCTGTTTTCAGAGGGACTCAAAGCACAACCTAAACTTCGTGGGAATTTCAAGTGCTCAGGAGTCATGAAAGCAAACCTGCCGTCTCAGAGAGGCCGTAAAGATATTTGAGCACAATGTTGGAAAATAATATTGGGAGGGGGTGCTTTTCTCCCTCGTTCTTCACGCTTACCATCTCCTTAATTAAATCACCCACAAGCAGAGCAGATTCACTCAGCCAGGGAGAGTTAAACAGACTATAGCTGGGAAGAGATGTCTGCATGTGCCTTATTCTCTCTTACAGTATGGCCCTTTATGCTGCTCAGGCCTTGAAATTGGGCCATGTACCACTGCAGAGTCATGGACATAGTCCTGAGTGTAGTGAAGAATCAAGGACTTGTAATCTTTTAATTTTTTTGTGCTTATCCTGCTGCTAAGAAAGGGCAGTGAGAGAACCACAGAGAACTAAGAATCTTCTGACCACTTATGTCTATATTGCTTTTGTGGACTCCGTGCAGTCTATCCATATAGTGTCCACAGCAAAGACGCTGTCATGTCTCTCTATGTAACAGCTATTTTGAAGGAATAAAACTTATTCCATGATGGTCACAAGCAATTGCAGATTGTACGAGAGGTTACGGAGAGAGACCAAGCAGTTCTAGAACATGAAAGGATGGCTAGTGGGCTTGCTGCATCGAGAAAGTCGTCACAAGCAACCCTCTTTTGCTTGATTGGTAGCCTGTGATAAATTGATCCCCTCCATGATACAAGTTCTTTTTCTCTTTGCTGGAACTTTCATGTATTATTCTTTCCTCCAACCCTGTGCATTTCCTTTAGTGCCGTGACATCAAGTGCATATGTTTCTTGCCTAATCCCGCTGCTGATATGCGAGGTCTAGATCGCACCGGGCATATGTTTAGCTGGGATTAATTAGCAAAACTCTGTTGAACGATAAAGCTGTTGATACAGTCCACCATCTTAAATTGAATACTACCACCTGCCCCATGTGGTAATCTGACCCATCTAGTTTGCAAAATTGTTTGTAGTATTGTATTTACTTTTATTCTCCGAGTCAAAGCCTTACACGTGTGTTTCAAGTGCTATGAGAGCTGTAGACTTTACCAGCTCATTTCAAAAACTTCATTGCAGCCTTTTCCTCACCCATCATATTTTTAAATTGCTTGCACATAATTTATTTAATACCTATACATTTTCTCCATAATTAAAGCATGTAACATGAGTTATCTACTTTCACCAATTATTTATCTCTCTTATTCATAGCCATTCACAAAAGTCTTCCTCCTAGCTTAGTTTCTCCTTCAGTCTTAAAGGTTAACTGCAATTATGAATTTGTTTCCAACCCACCATATCAGGAAATTAATTATAAAACATATATCCTCTCCTAATAGACATTGACCACTCCAAGTCTGTGGGACAAATTCTTTTCTCCTACTTTCTTTGTTGTAAGTAAACTCTGTTTAGGAGTCGGGGTGAGGGGTGTGGGGGGCGAAGAGACTTGTAGATACCCAAATCCTACTTCTTTGAACTGGGCGAAAGGCTGCAAGCTCCAGGGCTGATTCGGGAGCACGTTTGTGGTGTTTGGCTGCCCAGCCGTTGCCTCTCGGAACCGAAAAGGATGGAGGAAGCTTGCAGGAACCAGCTCAGACTTTCTGTACCTCTGGAAATGGTTAACTTCTGAGCGATTGGTCAATTTTATTGGACAGGATTGACAGATAGCAAGATTGCATGAGCCTTTTTCTAGTAATAGATCAGTCTAAACAAATTAACTATTAAAGATACTGATTGAGTCCCCTATTGGCAAGAAAGGCTGGGCAATCTGGGAGTTCAGGTAAGAAAAAGAGGGGAAAGCAGAATGCATTTGTAAATATACTGCTGGTCATATCACCCTATCGGGATACACTGTTCAGTGACCACCTTTGCTGCTGCCTGCCTGTGTGACCATGTGCAGTTAAATTGTTGGGTTTTTTTTTAAGAATGTGCGACTTAAATACGTAGAGTCACTAAGAGTCTGAGAGTATGTCTTAACGGGGGTTCTGAAAATCTGTCTTGCAACAGCCTCTAGATCCAGAAAATTGAAGTGCCCAGATTTTTAAAGGCATGTGTGATTCTGTACTATTTTGAAAATCTTGCCTTTTGCACCATAATGATTCCTCACGCAGTGGTGAAGGCTAAATGTGTGAAAATCTGTCCTTAAAGCTGCAAGATAACTTTTTACTTAACTTTTAATTACAATGCTTCCTGGTTGTTGGTGCTGTTTTTCCTAGGAGACTGTTTTTGTTGTTTGTCTTGCGTCAAGAAGCATGCATTAGTAAGAGCAATAAGGGCAAACGCCGTGTTAAAATCCGGAAGGCCAAGGTACTGAAGAAGTTTCTGCATTGAAATCAGTGGAAGTAAATGTAGTCCTGTCAAGATAATTAGTATGATGAGTAAAAGTGACCTTTATAGCAGGGAACATAATTGCATTGTCATGGCCCATTATTTGACCTTCTATAAACCATCCTTCAATACTGCTAATGAGTACTTCTGTGTATGTGTGTTGACAACCGGGACATTGTTGGGAAATAAGTGGCACCTAGAAACCAAGCGAAATATTAAGTACACAGTATGCTTATTACTTATGAAAGATACCGATTAATATAGTTCCTCCGTGGCGTAGTAATTGGTGAGAGCTTTACAGGACTCATTCCCCCCGTCTCGCTTGTGGAGCCTAAGGTTTCCTCTTTGTAACATCCTAAAGCCAGTTATTTTAGTATGTGCTACTGGGATCTTAAAAAAAAAAAAAAAAAAAAAATCAAACCCTTAGCCTACAAGTTTTTCCAATTAAAAAGAGTTCAGTGAGACTCAGCTCCACACTCCTGCCTGAAGGATTGGCATTGTGATCTTCTTTTCTCTAGCTTATGAGTTAATGGTTTGTTCATGGACTTTGAGTACTGTTGCAATTTACCTCAAGACATGAATTTTGATGCCATCTTTCTCAAATTCATGAAAGAAGCCTCTCATCTGAATTTTTTCTTCTGCAGCTTCTTATTCAGAGATACGCCTTTATTCAGACCAGAAGGAATCATTTGGATAATCAGCTTCTGCATCCCGTGAAACAGGGGCTAGAAAACCTTCCCTCCCAAACATCTGCCTTACACATACTTAATGTCTCTGAGAGCTCTCGAATATATTGTAGAAAGAAATAAAGCCTTGATTTAGGACTCCAAGTGACAGAGAATTTGCCGTTTTCCTCACTATGCTATGTGAGTAGTTGATTGCTTTCAGAAACCACGTATCTTTTGGTTAATTTTATGTAGCGTGGTCTCCCAGGCATTGGCTTTTGTTTTACTTAATTGGGGGGCCACGGCTGTTGTGGGAGATCTCTCATCAGAGATTCTACAACCTCAGAAAAAGCAGCTATTTCAATGCCTCCTCAATTGTAAGAACTTTTCTTGTTCTCTAACTTGCATGTATTTTGGTATAAAATGAGCACTATCTATGGGTCTGGAAAACATCCTTTTTTGGGGGGCAGAATTTTTTAATATTTCTGTAAGTACTTAAAATATTTATATTTATAATTTTTGCGTATATATGTTTGCAGGCTGTTTTGCTGCATCCCAGCTGTGTTCAACTTTTCCGTATGAATCACATTTTCAGTACTTCCGATATTTCTTGTAGCCTTACTCTGAATCTAATCAGTTGGCCACTAACTTTTTCCAGCTGGTGCCAAAAGATTAATACGCTGCCCCCAAGTCTTATGAAAGCTGGGCAAATGTCTTCCTTTCAATAAAGTCCTTACAAATGATGATCAAGTCACCAGTTAGACTCTTCTTGAATAGAGATGGAGCTTCTCAGCTGTCCATAGGAAAATTGTTACATGGTCAAGCTCTGAGCTTTCTATAGGCACAGCTGGCGGTGACTGCACTGATGTCAAAAAATCATTCCTGATTCTGAATTGTGGTGTCAAAAATCTGGAATTAGAAACAACACCCTCCATCTCCTGTTTTGGGCGCAACCGTGGCTGACATTTCATTGTGAACTAAGAGAGAAAACAATACTGCCAGTATAAGCACTCGCCAAATATTGTCTTTATCCTGTAAAGCATGAAAATTTAATGGCTGTTAGATCTATCTTGCCAGTGCAGTTATGGCTGTTGTATGTACCAGCCTTCTGTTCTAAAAACCTGCTAAATCCAATTATTGTCAGGAGTTGTCGTCTGTCTTGACTGTGTACCACAAGCACCGCTGTTTCTGTGTGGTCACTTGAAGGGCCAGAGAAGAGGAAATCAGAGGAGTAATTAGAATATGTTGAACAGAGGTTGCTGAAATTCCTACCCATCTGTTATGAGGTTGCCTTGGTTTTATTCAGGCAGTTTTCATAACTCTGAGTCTTCTGGTTTACTTAATGTGTTTCAAAATTAGTTGATGACCATGCTGTTGCTGAAAAGATCTGTGAGGCCTTTGTGAGTACGGTTGAACCACTGCTTACTCTCATTACAGAGATTTACAAGACAAAGATTTTGTGTAAGACGCACAACAGAAATTCAGGAGATGTGTCTTTGGTCCCTGACTCTGCTGCAAGGTCAATGGCTGTATTAATAAATTCCTTTGTGCTTTATATAACCCCTAGAAGATCCAGAGAAATGGTCCTCTCACCTACCGCTTGCCTGTCTTGTCTAGGATCACTCGTAGACTGCAGTTGGTTTAGGTCTTTTCACCTATAGCAGGTCTGAACATCTTGATACTGTTTCTAGTTATCCAACTCTTGATGACTGTAGAGAATATTTTGAGATACGGCTAGCTGTAAGTGTGTAGATAAATCTGTCGCTTTTGCTTTGAATTAATTTCCAACCATTAACTGGTTTTGTATTTTTCGCTGTTGAGAGCGCCTCTTTTTTTATTTTCCAGCACACTGTTAGAGCAACCGTTCCACCTCTATTATTGTTCTACTAAACTTTAAAATGTTAAGCATTTTAACTATCAAGTGTTTCCTTCCATTTCCTCTTTTTTTTCTTCCCCTCAAGCGGTGAGAGTGCGTTTGATTTCATAACTTCGAGTTGTTTTAGACCTTGCCTGTATGAGAACAGATTGCTAATAGCTATACTAGCGAACCTCCCAAGAAACACGGTCAGTGAAGCTTCGATAGGCAGAACTGCTCTTCTGCTGGTAATTTTACAGGACTCTCCAAATAACGTAGGTCACATCAGTAAAAGAATTCCTTGCTTTACCGACATAACTATGTTCATGATTTTTGGCAGTTTAAAAACAAAAAGGGAAAGAAATTACTCTATCCCGTAGGACGTGGACTGGAAAAGTTTTCCAGTATATTATATGGCTTTAGAGAACTTTGCATTTTTCCTAGCCATCCATTGGGGAGAATTTTTTGTGCTCAGTTCTTCAGCATTTGCAGAAGTTAAGCTGTGGTGTACATCGCATAGGGGATGCAAAAAAGGCAAGTTCTCCAAGTCTTTTAGTTTTATAGCTGCTAAAATGGAGGATTGGGAGGGATGTGAGATCGAGACCATCAATAGTAACTCAGAATACACCTGATCTATTGCTTTCCGGGTGCAGTGAGACCTTCAAGACATTTTGCACGTACAGAGCTCACGAAGCATGACTGAAGGGTACCTTCTGGAGTTTTCATCATCCTCTACACTTGAAGCCATGTGATGATACTGGTATGGTGCTAAGCATTTTTGCAGAGCACAGAAGGCTGTTTCCACCGAGGAAGCAGATCTAGGCGGCCGGAATATCTAACGTACATTGAGTTCAGTGAGACTTGGAATTCTTAAAATATCCGTGGATCTTGGGTTAGGTAATTTGCACAGAGGAGGAGTAAGATAGTGCTCGATATTGATGACTTATTTCCTGTATTACATCTGTTTCTTGCATTACAAATTCTTTATTGACTCCTTTTCACAGACTTTGCCTACCAGACTAATTACGCCCTTCTTGTTGACTGCATGCCCAAAGGAAAAGAAACTCCCTCTGCTTCTGCAGTGTCTACCAGTGCTCAATCCTAAATGGAATGTCTGGATAGGACCACAATATGAATGTTTACCGCTAATACTAACCCCAAAGTTGTGGTTTTCTAGTCCTATTCATTTATAGCAAGGCTGTTCCTTCTGAAAAAGACAATAACATGGGTGTTGAAAACCTGTCCCTGTTCTTTTTAGCATCAGGTGGCCTGGAAAAGTCATTAATTTTTTAGTGGTACCTGGGATTGTGTGGGTGGTGTACTGGGAATCTCAGTTTTCTCGCCTTGCATTGGAAGTGAAAGCTGGCATTTAAAATGTATTCTAAGAGATTCAACAGTTTTCCCTATGCAATCAAAGATATTAATTATTGAGCCTGTTTTCAGAAAAGTGGTTTTTAATGGCAATTTATAGGGATGGTACATTATTTTGATTTCATATCTGTAGAGGATGCCAAAAGATAGATTGCTTAAGGCTTGAATATTCAGTGTAATGAGGCCCTAGGGGATAAAGAGCAACAGTCTGAGCACCCTCACTCCGAACTGGAAAACACACAGGACATGCCTGTCGAGGGAGAGGCCAATTCTGATTTATTTGCTGCGTTGTGGCTACTCTGCTGACAGAGCAGTAGCAATATTCTGCATTGATCATGTGGAAGTTACTGAGAAACAGTCAGGAGAACTCATTCCTCACACTCCGTGAACTCTGGCTGTCTTTAAATGTTGTCTTTCTAGCATTCAGACTTCTGTCAATGGCAGTATCGATGCTATTTTACTAACAAAGTTCCCGTAGAATGTGCTGCAGCTCTGACAGGGTGGAAGGGACTAGATTGTCTGCCATCACCAAAGTATTTAAAGTATATCCAGCACTTAGAGTGACATTTCCATAGTTAGGATACAAACTAACGTGAATGCACAAATGCTTATTTTTTATGTGGCTATTGGGGTTTTTGTGGTGTTTGGTTTTTTGGGGGTGTTTTGGTTTTGTTTTTTTTTTTTTCTAATTGGGCGATTATTACTTTACAAGGCAAAGAATTAGAACAGGAAAATCAATGTACATGCCTTTGCAGGAAGGTGCAAGCCAGCAGGTGTGTCTGGAGGAGAATAACAGGGGGCAACAGCAACATTTGAACTGGTGCCCTTGGACAAAAAGGCTCTCCTGCTCAGAAGGAGACTGCTCCGACTGGAGACTGAACGGAAGGTACCCGTCCTGTATTACAGGAGAAAAATGTTGTAGAAGAGGTGTAAGCCATATGGTTTATCTGAACCACTGACATTAGCAGGTTGCAACTAGATAAACATTTTAAATTGCCTAGTGAAAGAATATCTGAGATCTTCCCCCAGTTAGCATTAACCTTGAGGGAAGAGAGGATGGATTCTTGCACCAGTTACTAGCTTGGGTATTGCTGAAAATCATACACCCTTCGACTGAAAGTTGTTTTGCAACAAGGAGTCCCTCTTCTTTCTAGAACTCTTAGCCCAGCAGGCCTCTCTTATTGCAATAATAATGTTAGTAATTCCTTGTTTAGTTTGATGTCTTTCTAGTGACGTAAAATTCCTACCATGCTTTTTTCCTTTTACGTTTATGTGCCTCTTCTTTTTGGATGAAACATTTCCCAGATTTCTTGGCTATACTGATGAGCCTGTATCGCTTAAGTGACTTGTGAACCACATGAGAATACAACCCAGTGCAGTCTGAGTGGTTCACTGAGTCAGCTAAAGGAAATAAAATGCTAAACTCGAGAAGAAAAAAAAAAATAAATCCAAAATGTCAAGTAGGACGTGTTGTGAGAAACTCGCTCATCCAAAGAGGGGGAGATAACGTTGAGGCAAAACCGAGGACTAGTCTAGGTAGAATTAGAAGTCCCTCTCATTCCCGTTATGTACATATCATTAACATGTAGCAAACTTGAATTTGAATGTTATGATTTCTAATAATTCCTATCCTCTTTCCAGTCACAGTGACAGCAAGAGAGATTACTGCTGAGACTATGCAGAATCAGTCCCCTCTCACTGGATAAACTGTGAATTAGCGGCTCTGGGATTAGCTGCAGTGTATGGATCAAAAACAAAAAACCAAACCAACCTTGGAGGTCTCTAGGCTGCATCCTGTTCTTGAAATGACTTAGGAGCCAGGATGACACTGAAAGTCAAGGAGATGCACATTTGTTGACCAAAAAACAAGGCACAAAGGTGACACGTATCCCTAGCAAACTTCGCTTTTTTGAGGTCTGTGAGGAAGGTCTTAGGGTGAGAGGAAATGGCCTCAAGTTGCGCCAGGCGAGGTTTAGATTGAAAATTAGGAAATTTCACTTCACTGAAAGGGTTGTCCAGCATTGGAACAGGCTGCCCAGGGCAGCGGTGGAGTCGCCATCCCTGGAGGTGTTTAAAAGCCGTTTGGCTGAGGTGCTCAGGGACATGGTGTAGTGGTGGGCTTGGTAGTGTTAGGTTTACGGTTGGACTCAATGATCTTGAAGGTCTTTTCCAACCTGTAAGATTCTGTGAAAAACATTTTGCGTCAGCGTTTGGCACTCTCCTTTGTGGCTTTCATACCTTTGGTGTTTCGGTAAGCGCTGCAAACACATGACTTTCTGCCGTTACCGGTGAGAGGCTCCTGGTACTGCCACTGCAAAGGCACTTGCGGGTTGTCTGATAACTTGGGGAACGGAATTTCTGGCAGCTTGATCATGTAGAGAGAAGCCAGTATTTTGTAGAACAAAATTCCCCTGCCAACAAAATTTTTGTTTGGTTGGGTTTTTTTACGGAGCAGACAATTGAAAATTGTCTTTTTCTACTGGCAGCTGCAGGTTTTGCGTTTCTCTCTTACTCCAGATAACATATGCAACGCTAATAGTAACAGGTTTTCCTTTGTCATCAGACTTCTATGATTGAAAGCAAAACAGGCTTTTATTCTTCAGGGATATCACTATTTCTGAAGATCGGATTGAGAGAAAAGGGGCGGAAATACCCCTTGCAACAAAAGTATTAAGGAGTTCAATTTATTAAGTTAACCAAAATACCGCTAAAGGAAACTTGATCACAGTCTGTCCCCACAGGGAGAAGTTGTGTGATTATAAAGGGCTGCTTATTCTGAGAGATAATGAAATGACAGGTTCTGATAGCTGGAAGTGGTCTAGGGAAAAATCCCATCTCATGCTAGAAATCAGGTGCAAACTCTTACAAATGAGTAAGCGTTTGGAGGAATTGCTACAGTTGGGGTTTACCCATCCCTTGAAAGATGCAACAGAAACCCACGCCTGGGCCGTAGCCAATTTGTTTCGTATTTGGCAAACAACTTCCTGGGACGACCAGAGCAGAAGGAACCAAGAGATCTATGTGCTGTTGCTGGCTCTGTCACTAACCTGCTAAGTGACCACCTGCCTCCACTTCACTCCTGCCTCAGTTTCCCCATTTTAAGTTGACAGGAGAGGTACTTGCCTCCCTTTGGAAGAGCGTTCTGTTCTGTTGATGCGAAGCGCTACGTGCAAGACCGTTGTTACTGTCGTATCTAGGACCATTGACTTGTGTGCGTGCTTTCGAGCTGTGTTTTTGACGGTTTAACAGAGGAGTTCTGCTACCGCATTTCCTCCTGGACTTATCAGGGATGCCTCATTAACATGAATCTTGAACTCTCGCCACTGCCGAGTTTCACTACGTACATTGCCACCGTGACCCACTTTCCTTTCTTAGATAGAGGCTGCCCACAAAGCAGCATCATTTGCATTCTCCTCTCCACCCCCGCGTATTCTCCTTCCGAAACACTTTATTCCTCTCCATGAATTCTTGTGTGTGATTGTTGCCATAAGTTCCCGATCTGCTCAAAAAAAAACTTTAAAAAGCCTTCGATTGAGATTTCGGAAGAATGAAAGTCGTAATGAGAAAAAAGAAACCATAAAGCAAAAGTTAATGGATGCAGACGCGCGACCACAGGTCTCTGTGCAGGTTCTGGAACATTAACTAATGCAGAGATAAAGAGGCATGCTGTCGCTGTTTTCTTTTTTAAAGCTGCTGTTCTACTTAGTTTCACTTGGGAACCAGCCATGAACGGAAACCCGGACTGCCAGTCACTAGAGGCAAAGGGCATTTTTTGAAATCCAGGAGCTCTCCGTGGCTGAAGAACTTGCTTGAGCTGGAGAGCCTGTCTCCCTTCTTAGCACATTAATCTCTCAAATGCCCCGGTGAGAGGGGAGAGGAATGGAAGTGCTGTCCCCCACCTTCTCCTCCCCTTTCAGCAGGGCACGGAGAGCGCTTATACGGCCTGACACACAACGGTATTGCCCATCTCAGCAAACTGCTGCGTCTACACAGAGATATTAGCTTGAGTCCCAGAAGCAGCATCATTATGGTACTTTGCCTGGGATAATTATCTTCTTAACATGGGTAATTAGGCTGGTTGCCACACAATGCTGACTCAGCTATGCTGTGCTTGCCCGTGGATCATGCTCAGCTCCCAGCTAACATGAGTGTCCGTGCTGCACAGATACATTACAGGGTAAAGCCCAGCTCCTCGGAGGCTTTTGAGGGCTTGTATCGGAGTGGGCTGCTGAACTAGGTCACCGTTAGGAAATTCCATCTGGAGGACGCCTGACATGGAGGAACCTTGTACAAGTATGTTGTCCTGTTTGGGTTGTCGCTAAGATCGGGATAATCTGCGCTGACCTTATGGGTACTGAATTATTTTTCATGCTTATAACATTACTTGCAGGTGGGTAGTTTTGTGGCAAAGGCGCCTGATTCTGAACATCTGGGCCCGTTTCCGATGCCTACCACGGATTTTGTAGCCTTGACAAATATATCAGAATCTCTTTATCTCAGTCTCTGCTTCACTGGTTTTGGAGAGAAACAGCTCTTCTCTTCCTTAGCTGTCTGCCTTGTCTGTATTTTTTTTTAATGTGCTGTAGGAGACTGGGATTTCCCTGGTATCGGTTCATTTTATTTTTCTGAGAATGGTCCAGAGTGTGCAAAACTTTGCAGTTAGGGTTTTACTTGGCTTCCTGTCAAAAACCATACACTGATTTTTGCATGAAAAGATTCTAGTTAGGCAGGAGGTGATAAAGCAAATTGGAGTTTGGCAAGGATTCTGGGGCTGTTAAATGCCATCAGATCTCTTAATGATCGCAAGCGCTCAGACGGCTACTTTTGCACCCCATCCAAACCGAAATGGCGGTAGGGGTTGTGTGCGCAGATTGGAGGACATCTGGCACAAACTGTCGGGATATATTTTCTCAAGAGTCAATGAAAACCTTGCTGCTGCCCAAATGCACCAACATACACGTTTCAGTCCCAGCCCTTCTGCACGCGTGGGTGTCTCTCGCTCTGTCTGAAGTAGTTCCTTCAAGCTTGCAGTTTGCAGCCCGTGTCCGGTTTCCTGTTAAGCTGTGTTTGGGAGACAGCCGAGTAGCTGGTACTTTCACATCTATTAACCTGTTCCCTTTCGCAGCTGAAAGTCCCCTTGCCTTCCCGGTTTAGAACTCGCTCACGGTAAGCAATGCTTGTGTTCTGCGGACGCGACCCGGTTCGACACCTGCCATTAATAAGAACGCAGCGTTACCAGCTTTTGGCCGCACGTATCGGACAACGACAAGGAATTAATGGCAGCTAGAGGAAGGAGACAGCTGGCACCATCAGCTGCTAAGGGAACATTTTCTGAATTGGTTCATTTAGATTTCACCTCTACGCCCCACACTCAGGTTTGATTTTCAGCTGGCCTAAGTGAACTGGGTTCTGCTCATCTAAGGGACCGTTCAGCGCTTTTGTTTTGGTGAGCATCCAGCCCTGCATTCCTGTCTCTCCATTGAAATGCAGTCAGCATTCCAGCTAGATTCTTGTATCCGTTTCATCCCGGTTTTTTCCCCTGCTTTACAGTAGGAAGAGCTCTGTTGGACTTGGCGAAGTATCACTAAAGGGGAAGAATAATAAAGTGAAATGAATTGGGACTCTGGGTCCACTGGGACTGAGCAAGTGCAGCTCGTGAGCTCAGCTCTTATCTCATGAACTTGCAACTAAAGAAAACCGCCCTTCGTATTTGCAGTATCTATCCACAAATAGCTGATCTCATGTGAGATTTTAAAGTGCATCCTTTAATAAACCTGCTATTAGAAAGTTACTTCCCTGATAGCTCCATTAGTCGATGCATTTATTTATGTGGGACACTCAGGAAAGTGTGAATTTAAGTTGACCTAGTTTAACTTGACCAAAGTTATATTATATTGAACTTTTGTGTAGACCCCCTAATTCCGAATTAAGTAGTCTTCATTTGCTTCTGTAATTGTTTTGATTTTCAAATGTTCTGTTACTGGTTGTAGCCGCAATACTTTCTGTGTCCGCACAGACCCAGAGACGCACGCCCCTACCCTTTAGCCTCAAAGTTCAGCTCCCTCGGAGGTGAGAACTTGGAGAGCACGCAGGGATAGCCTGAACTGAGATTTACAGACTGCAGATACCCGTCCCGATGGAAAGAGAATTGTTTTGGTCTTCAGTCTTGCTTAGGCGCAGTCAGCGCTACAAGAAAGCAGGATCTTATTTTTATGAAGCAAATTCCCAGACTTTATAGAGAGTTTAAGCAAGCTTTTTCCCTCTTCTGCCTGCCTGAATCTTGCGAATAGGAGGAAACTGGGGTGGGGAGGGCTCCCCCTTCATCACATTTCTGCCATTGATGCTGGAGTAATATTAACTGCAAACTGCCAGCTTGACTCTCCACCACTTTCACAAGGTTGTGCACTCGTTTTGCACAAGTACATAGAATCTCTGCCTGAGGTGAAAAGCAGGGAGAAATCGGATGCGGAGCACACCTCTGAAAGCTTGCTGTTCCTTAATCCTCTAACCTAATTTGCTGCTGCTTTTAATATAACCTCTGCACTGGCAGCCATGTGAGAGAGGCTGAATACTAGAGGAAAAAAACCTCAGTTCTGAGTGTAATGGTTTTCTAGATCTTCTGCTTTTGAAAACTCTATAGAAAAGCAAAGGGCTAAGAAGATTTCTTTAATGTAGGAGAGACTTTCCAACAGAGAGATAAATAGGTCTCACTTCTCCCATTCTCTGCTACAAATCAGAAGCAACTCCCCCGGAGCTAATGATGTACTAGCAATATACTGGTATGAAAGGGGGATTTTGGCACTTGTTTTTTGCTGGTTTTTAATTCATGCAAATGTTTTAGACTCGGGCAGGTTTTAACCCTCTCAGTTCCACCGTATTTGAGGTACGTCGCGGCACGTTTGTGCGTGAAACCTGTACGCACGAGAACTTTCCGGGACCACAGACCTCCCTTTTAAATACTGAGGACAAAATCTTGAGCTGGTGTTAAACGGTGTCAGTCCTTTGACGTGGATGGGTGCTGATTTACACCAGTCTCGCCTCTGAGCTGGCAGGGAGGAATTATGGGCGCTGTTTCTCATTTTCCGAAAAAGCACCTTTATATTGCTTTGGCAAAATAGAGAGGTCTTTGCCTGTCATTTATCTCCAGTTTGAGACTGCTGTAAAGTAGCTTTGTAGAAATGAGATTCGGAAAGAGCCGGACACTTGCCTCCTCCTAACATGAAGGTAACGATTTCTGCTTATTCATTTCATATTTGATTGTGGGGAGTGGCTGCTGGTGCCATTTCCTGACCGATTCTGTTAAATTCGTTCATGACAAAATATTCATTTATATGTGCCCCCAAAGTCCAACACCCGCAGGGGTTACTGACGTCTCAGAAATCTGGGTTCCTCTTTATAGCTTTCACTCCTCGAACAACTGTCTTCTCGGGTCTTATCCTCAAGAGAGGCGGGAGAGAAGATTTAGGCTGTTGCTGACATTGGTCGGTGGCATCTGATTTAAAAGAAGGCACAAGAAGAAACCAGGGGGCTTTTAGGATGCAAGAAGCGGCTATGGGATGTTAGATGTCCTTACCCAATAGATTAGACATTGGATATGTAGTGGTTTCTACCCCTTTGAAAGCCACGGGTGTTAATTTTTTGTAACCCTCGTCCCGTAACTCCGGATGTTCTTTATTCTGAGTCATTTTTCTGAAATTAGTTGAGCCCTTGTTTTTCATGATATCTGAATATGATGTTGAAATAAACGATTTTTCTCCTAATACTTTATTAAGGGATGTACAGGAATTTTCATTCTGTTTTCTCTAGGGTTTATTTCATCATACTTTTCCTCTGTTACTAGGTATTTTCCTCTTTTCTAAGATAAACAGTAGTGATCTTTTCAATATCTGTAGCATTGCCATTAAAAAAAAAAGGCTTTAAATCATCCTATAAAATGTAATAGAAAATGTTCGCTGTGCTATATAATTCTGCTGGAGAGCTTCTAAAACCCTATAGAAAGGTTATCATTTTCTATAACAAATACAGACTTTTAATGCATTTTCTACAAAATCCTATTGGGCTTCATTCCTATTAAGTTCTATAGGACTGAAGATGCCCCTAAGGATTATTCTGATAACAGCAAGAGACTGTTTTGCTGCGTAATGTATCTTTGGCTGGGCTGTTTTCAAGCTTGCTTTTTTGCAATTATCTGGTAAAACTTTATCACCCTTCTTTAATTCCTCAGCTGTCTTTCCCATTCTGAAAAACGCCGATGAGATCTCTCTTTCTGAATTTCAGATTATAAGGCTGTCAGAAGTGTAAATATTTTATAGGTGATGATTTGGCTTTCCAATAAATGAGCACTTCCTGAAGTCCCCTAGAACCTTTTGGGCCAGGTTGGTAAAATGCTGTCAGCTATTGTACCAGCACATTGCTCCTGCGTTCGCTGCTCTGCCTTTCTGCTGCATGGCATCCAACGGCAATTTGCTTTATTTTGTCTCTCTGAGTGGTGGCCTGAAGGGTCCCTTTCATGAGGTGTTTTCATAGGTGGTGAAGGAAATGCTGTGTGGTGACACTTGCTATTTCTGCCTGCTGCTTCTCTGCTGAGGTGCAAGCGCTGGTTAGTCCCTTCCCTTTCGGTAGCAAAGGGCTCGGTGTACCCTTCTTCTCAAGCTCCAGAGTGCCCCGAGCTGTGGAAATGGGGGCAAGATCCATTTTAGACTACTTTAAATCTATCCAAAATGCTCTGACTCATTCCTTTAGCGGTATCACCTTCTTCCCTTATAAGGGGAGCTAAGGTTCTCTGCTCAAATCTGCTGAGTTTCACCTAACGTAGATGCCTGAAGTCACCATGCTGTGAAACCCTTCTCCAGTGATCACAGCTCAGAGGGAGCGGCAGTTCTGCCTAGGCTCACACTGCACGACGTCTTTTCAAATGAACCGAACATCAGGACGTAATGGGCCTCGCTGGCAGTCCTCTGTGTGCCATATGTTGAGTGCAGCTGGTATGTGGCACCATCGCTGAAGCAGGTAATTTACTGCAGGAAGAAGAAACAGGCTGCACGTGCCAATTTATCAAGGTTAAAAACAGTGGCAATGAAGACTCTATGGAAAGGGATGGTGTAGAAAGATCTGGACAATTTTTTCTGAGAGGGAATAACTCTATAACAGTTCTTTCCATCGTTCTGTGGGGCCCTGATTTATTCCCCCAAGGAGGAAGGTGAGGACTGCACTAGACAAGCGTATAGGATTCCAGTACATTTACTGGAGATGGGAACTCCATCTGATGCTCCAGACCTTGGCATCCTTGCCAGGCTTTTTGTTTTTTTGTGGGGTTTTTTTGTTGGTTTTGGTTTTTTTTTTTTTTTTCCCAGGGACCTGTGCATAAAAGAGATGAGATATGTCTATACATGTGAACTTGAAAGGGAGAAGGCAGATTTGGATCATAGTCTTACCTTGGCAAACGAAAGTGTGATGCACTGATAAGATGCAGCACTGTAAGACTGGGAAGACTTGTGTTCCTTCTGTAATTCAGGATGTTAATGTTTGATTTACCCAGTTGATTTAGTTTGTAGATTAATTCAAGTGGGGACTGTCTCTTTTTATGTGGGTGCATTTGGCCTACGGAGGCCCCCGTCTTTCCTGCAGTGTCTGTGCTCCACTGAAGACCAGATTTATTCCAATTGCACGAAATAATGGATTTCATCAAACATCCGGCTTTGTGAGAGTGCTCTTTATTCTCTTCCTAATTTCCACAGCAGCGAATCCTACTTTGTATCCTCATGTTGCCTTGTTGAAGTAGAAAATCAGCAGTTGACCTGGATGTAAAATATAAGAAACAGCAATGTATTCCCTGAACAATCATGTCTAGCACCTTTCAAAAGGTAAGCATGTCTAGCGCATGCTTACCTGTTGTTCCCTGGGTAGGCTGAAATATGTTTGAACACCTCACGTTGTTATTAAGGCACCGGCAGTAATGTTGAGCAACATGACATAATTAGAAGAAATCTGAGTGGAGTGTGGTAGGAGAGAAGAATCATCATTTCTCAGAAATATCATTAAAAAAATCTTATTTCATGCAATTTTCTCATCCAAAGTACCATGCTAGCTTATTCTGGCACATTGGAAATGAATCATTGGCTGTGATTGTCTAGTCTAGGAATTCCCATATATCAACAGCCTTCTAAGAAATTGCAAGAAATACAAGCAAGCAATATTAACTTTCAGACACCCTTATTCAATCCTCTGTACCTAACTTAGATGAGATTAGGGATTTTGTTTCCCTGGCCAGACCCTAGGATTTTTTCCTATTATTAAAGATAACCAAACAACAGCCTGACACAATATATGTCAGGATCTTTCATAAAGCCTGATTTTATCTTGCAAGATAATCTTACTTCTTCATTAGGAGCTATATGGCTATTTTGGGCTGATGCCTAAAGGATGAACATTCACCCCTGAAAAGAACAACCATGCTTGGTCTGAAACAGAAAATTTGTTAGTTAGTGCTTTTATCGGCTTATCTACTTTGGTGGCAACAAAGTTTTTTTTTTTCAGACAGGACTCCCTTTCTTTCCCCCCGCCTTTAAGTCTAAAGCACAGAGTCCACGAGCTAATATCCTGAATTGATGTGAATTGATTCCATAACCTTTAGAAAAAAAACAACAAAAAAAAGACTTTCACAAGGCTAAGAGGAAGCAACTTAATAAAAACAGGTAGACAATACCATGCCTTCCCTCCCCAAATATAGCGACTGGATTCTGTGGGTTCAATTTAATATGATTAACTTTGTCTAGGAGAATGTGCATCATTTGACAAACATTGGTTTTAGATTAGAAGAGCACTACGGGGCCTTGCATCAAAGATGAACCTCTAAGTTCAGGCCTCCGGCAGAGATTAGCAAGCAAAGGCATCAGGACAGAGCTCACAGCAAGTGATTTAATTCCCCCACGCGCTCATCACCTTTATCCAAACGGTTCGAGCTTACTTCAGAACAGCCATTTTGTTCCTCCCTTCAAGACAGTTTGGGTTCTTTTATTCCCCTTTTCTCCCCCACTAACTAAATCATATTGGACATTTCATGCCGAACACACTGATAGTCTCTAAAATATCAAATGCTTTATCCCTAGGAGCCCCCTAGGAGTTGCTTTTTTTAATGGATTAACTATGACAAGGACTGCACTCCCACAGTTTTTAAAATATACAATAAGTATATTACATACTTTTAAAGCTATAAATAAGATTTATACACAACCCATGGGGATTTTCCATTAAAACTTCATAAATCACATTGTACATTATCCTTTTTAATCCTCAGCCTTGCAGTGTTAGTCACCAGAAAATATATTTAACCCTGTATAAAATTCATGATAAGCACGTATAAAGAATGTTAACGAGAGCTTTTATGTGCTCTGTATTTTCTTACCCTAATGCATTTTTTTTCCTGGCAGTTATTTGCCGTAGTAGCAGTTATCTCTTGGCCCCACTTTATTAGCGGAAAACCCAGGTGCTCTGCCTAGAATAGGTCCAGTCCGGACCAGCAGGATAAGCTTTTCCTGCATTATCCTCTCTTTAGCTGGAGGGGTCCCTATTGTTTGGTGCTAGGAGAAGGCGACTTTCAGATTCCACGTCTCATTCGCTCTCGCCCTACTGATTAAGCTCTTCCTTTCTAGTGAACGGCAGAAGAGGAGGAGCGCTGCTCTAATTGTATTCTATTGAACTGCCTTCAGCTATTTGGCCTGCTTGATATGTCACGGGATTCGGAAGAGCGGAGACTGGCGTTGTCTCTGCCCCCTCGGCAGTGGTGTTCCCTAAGGACTATTTGATTTGCTTTTTTCTGCCCTCTTAATATTTTGGGAACAGAACAAAAATTGGGCTTTATGTGGTAGGATCTAGTCACTTGATGCATTGAAGGGAAAAGCTCCGTCACCTCCTCTTGGTTCCAGAGAAAGGAAGGTGTTTGAGCATATGACAGGGTGCTCCTAGCCCCCTTTTTCTTTCCTACCCTGAAGGGTTGGAAAATGAATGGGAAATGAATGGAAAAAAAATGAATGGAAAATGAAAACCCCCCTAAAGCTTTCATTACGTTGCCGATTCTCCAAAGTCGTGTTGCCGATACCGAGAAAGCGTGCCTGTGTAAGAACCAAATCATACTTGGGATTTTCAGTTTACATAGGTGATTGTCAGTTTAAAGCTTTAAAGGGCTTATTTAGATCAGGATTCATTAAGATGCAGCTGTTAGTGCATAGCTGTTAGTACGTGGGGGGTTTTTTAACTCACATATGTGGTTTTTCCTCTGTTGACTAGAAGTTGAAGGAGGTGTATTTATTCCCATCATATATACACATAATTTTAAATTCACAGCAATTTCACTAAGATAAAACTGGAATTGCCTGTGCCCTGGTGTCGGTTTCATCAAGACAAACTGAAAGCAAAGGATCCTAATGAGGTGCTCTAAGAGATCTGTTGTTATCTCTGTGATTATGGAGACATTAAGTGAACCTGTTTTTTGTCTTCCACAGCTGAGCAGACGTGGTTTGCCATTACTGACATAAAACAGTCAGAACAGAATGATCAAGCTTCCCTCTGGACTGTGGATACCCTGTGAAGGGAACTACTTATCCTTATTTAAAAGGTCTTCACAGCTTGGTCCTGCTTGTGCTGTCATCTCTTGTGCTCTGCCTAGTCATCCATCCATGCCCTTCCCAACCCTCATGCCGGCCTTTCTCAGCAGCCCAATTTCTCCATAAATGCTTTTGTCCTCTCTGCAAAGACCCCTTGCAGCGCTCTAAAAATCCACTCCACCTTCCTCCTCCTGCGCTCTCTGACGGTGCCTGCTTCGTTGTTCTCGCATCTGTAATCCCGAGGTGGGCGAAGAAGACTTTGGCCCAACTTTGCACCACTCCGATTCCAAGCGACTGGGGAAGCCGTAGCGCAGATCTGCGCTCACAGCTGTGAGCGTAGCTTGCGTAGGCCTGCCCGAGCTAGCTTTGAACTACCGAACGGGGGTACCCATAACAGCGCACCCGCAGCAGAACTCGTACAAGAGGCAAGGTCGGTATCTGAGCTCCTTGTCGCCTACCACGCTCGCTTTGAACAAGTCTGGGTGAGGTGCCGGTACGCTCTAGAGGCAGCATCGCTATCCTTGCTCAGCCAGAGGATGAGTAGCAAAATCGGACTCCTTCGGGCTTTGCTGCTTAGAGCCGGTGTAGTATCGCCATCCCCGACTCCCCCCACGAAACCCTAAAGCCCGGACAGAATTGTGAAATCTTTTTCTTCGCGCAGTCTATGGCTATTTTCCACGATGACAGTGGCAACTGTTCTTCTACAGCTGGAGCGGGTGGCTTCAGGGCCTTTTTTTGGGTTGACCTTTTCATGCATCGGTAAAGGGGAGGAAGCTGTAGTGAGAATCCAAGTGCGAGTGATGACAGAGCAGCTGGCTGGCTGTGTCCGCTTGAAACACTGAAAATAATTGTCCGCTGTTACCTTGGACTTCTCACCCCGACTATCTGTTGATTGGTTTTAGCTGTTATCTCCTCTTTTCATGCATTTAGGCTGTAAGCTCTTTAAAACCAGGACCACCACTTCCCACTTGGAAGAGCGGAAGGGAAGGATGCGTGCAAAGTAGACCCGATACGCAGGCGTAGTCTTCCAGTGAAACCTGATCACCTGCAACGTGATATACGAGCAACTGTGTTGCTTCCGTGTGTTTAATGGTGTTCGGGAGGATGCCACAGAGAAAATAATGACAATGTTCTCGAACACCAGGATGCTTTTAAAACGCTGGAACATGCAGTGCAGCTGCCTCCCCACCAGGAGCCACTGGCAATCTGACTTAATTAACAGATCCCTTCACGTTTTACAGCAGGGATGTTGTTTTGTAGAAAAGCATCATCCTTAGCGCTAGGAAGAGCGGTGCCTCAGCACCACAGAGACAAGCGGCAATCTGGATTTTGCTTCAGAGGCTTTTAGAAACAAGCAGCTCTGATTAGCTTATTGCCGGCCCAGCCAAAATAATAATTCATCAGGCTTGGAAAGCTCCATTAAGGAGGAAGACAGGAGGAGCTTCTTGTTTTACAGGTGTGTTGGAGGACAGGCAGTTATTTCATAAGAGAGTATGGCAGCCTAGATGCCGTGGTGATGGGTGGGGTAGATCCTGCCCCGATTTAGATGGCAGGGGTGGACTTGCGTGATTATCCTCAGCTGAATGGCAGCTCCTGTTTTGACTGGTTCTGTCAGGAAAGCATGCCTCTATCTGATCATGTAAATGAGTTTTTTCTCACCAAATGCAAACAAGATCGAGATTATAACAACAAAGTTCATTAAGAACTAAAGAGCAGAACCATGCTAATAGGGACTATGCCAATACCTGTCCGAGACAACCTGCAGTCTCAAGATGAGATGCAGTCTAGAGATGAAAGAAGCAGCAGAGCTGTGGAGGGATGGGTTTTTTTACTTGAAAGTGAGAAACTAAGGGAAGTGGAGACCCTGTTTGTGCCTGTGTTTAGGTAGGAACTCTCAGGTACTGATCTACAGTGCTTGCTTGGTCAATGTGATGGTAGTCTGGGGATGGGTACCCAAAATTACAGCATGAGAACTTCCTGTGGGGGACGTGTTGAGCGTCTGGTTGTGCTCCCATCATAGATGAGGGAAGGGATTCCAGTGCAATGTGGGAGACAGCAGAGGAAATGAGGAGGTGACACTGGGAGATGTTGGTCTACAGCACAGTACCCGTTAACCCGGAAGACATCTGATTTTATTGAAGAAAAAAAATGACATATGTTCCGTAGCTTTGCAGAGCTGCATGTCAGTTCTTGCTCAAAGGTGAGAAGGTTGCATAGAAGAATCATTGGCAGCTGGTAGCGTAATGGGAAGGTAGCCAGTTGATATCACACTGGGTGAACCACTTGAGAAGTACTGGCATTTGTGCAATGGCTTCTGCTTATGCAGCCCATCAAAAGGTGCCAGATGCTGTCTGTGCAATAACAGCTCCTCTGGTTTGGCATTTGTGTCCTACAATTTACAGCTCTGCCTCGTAAGTGTTGGGAGGCGACGATCCCGTGCTGCTGAGCAGAAACTCAACTCACCTAGGTGATGTCTGTGTGAAAGTGCCTTGTCTCATCCCAGGTAAACTCTCTCCTCCTCTACAGAGCAACCTGAGATCTCTAGAGATTCCCGACATCGCTTCCACGTCTTCAGGATTTTCCTGACCTCAGTGCATTGGACCAATTTGTTTAGCGTTTAAGTTTGGGGGGAATTATCTTTTGTTTCGTAGACCTTGCGCGTAGGGAAGCGGGTTGAGTTACAGGACAGCTTGTGTGCGCTCTGCCCTCGTCATCTACGTTTGCCTCCATCATCTGAAGTTTTAGTGGCAAATTTGAAGAGATTGTCTAACACTAATTGAAGAGGGACAAACGTTGCAAGGCTATGTCACGGCACCTGACTGGGGTTGTTGGTTGCCTTTGTGAAGGGGGAGTCGCCAATTTGCCCGCTCTTTTCTTTCCCACAGTCCAAGAGTAAATATACCTGAAAAATATAAACGTGCATAAGGTGAAAAAGAACAGACGCACGTCAAAATGTTTCATGAAGCGAGATCAGTATCTTTCACCCATTTTAACGATCAGGTACGGAGGTACATCCATTAGGATAAAATAGGTTGTTAATCATGGACTTCTTTTTTGTTTTACCCTGTGAAAAAGGGTATTTGCCATACAGAAAATGTGTGGGTATTGTCTCCACTTAAAGAGCGTAGGGCAAAAACATTTGGTTTTATATACCGACATTCCAAAGGTCAGAAACTTCAGGAGTGAGCATAATATTTCAATATCCTGGCCAGATATTTGTGACTCACAGTGCAACAGTAGTATTTTCCCTTTGGGATCTGATGCAGGAAACTAATATGGCTAATGAAGGACTTAGAGGGCTAATAAGCCCTAAATCAGGCTTCCCAGCCTTTTAATTATGCTGCATAATTATTGGAGATTTGCCATCATCTTTTTAATCTGGTTGATTAATAGGTATCTTAGCCAATGCACATAGCAACCTATTTACGCTTCACTGATGATTGACTATCAGCTGAAAAATTACAGAGGCATTGGCTAAGCAGAAAAAAATACTGGTCGCTTGTTTGTATGAAGCACATTTATCACGCGTGTCAAACCTCAGCAGAGGTTAAGTTTGGTTTCTTGCTTTTAAGAGGTGAGGAGGTGGTCTGTTTGTCAGCCCAGGCTCTTCAAAGAGAATCTAAGACAACCTAAGTACCTACAGAAGGGGCAAGATGTCGGGGCAAGAGGCAGTCGTCGTCCTGGGCAAGGGAAGCAGAGCTACTGCTACCATTTACGGAGGAAGCCCAAAGGCAGATGAACCCTGGGTGGGATGGGATGAGAGGAAGAGGGACAGGGCCGCCGTGCTGCATGACTATAATAACAGGGCCGCCGTGCTGCACCGCTGAATGTATGGTGCTAAGGGCGGCACTACTGGTCCTTTAGCTTCTCTGTCTTCTCCCCACCTCTAACTCTATGCCTGCTACTGACCCATTGAAGGCCCCACATTTCAGCCTTTTGCAGGACTGCGGTTTTAGGCAAGTCATTTAGGGAGCGTGTGAGCTTGTCCACACTGCTAGGGTGGGTGAACGAGCTTTCTTTAAACGAGCCTCTGCAGAGCATCGTGCTGCTCTGGGGAGATGTCTTGAGTGTCCTAGTGGGTCCCTCCTCTGCTCTTAGCCCACAGCATACGCACGACTTAAAAATGAACTGGAAATTTTTTTTTTACTCTTTCCAACAACCAATTTTTCCTTTTTTTTTTTTTTTTTTTACATAAATGTATATGCAGTTTGAAAGAATTCAGAGCAGGTATTGAAGAAACCTGCTTTTTCATGATTCTGAGTGGTACAAGGAGGGAATGCTCTTGTTTTTATACGACAGTTCAAATGTTTCATCAGATGCAAAGCCCATTTAAAATCTGTATCTTGCCAGCAGTAGAACTCACTGCTACTTGTGCCTGATCCTTAGCTAATACATGCTTTGATACTTCTGCTGAATTCGTTTGAGCTAGGCTGCTCTGAGCAGATCTGACCTATCTTTTTTAATGGTACTGCCTGATTTCTTATTTAGATATATACTGAATTCTACTTTGAAATCATGTGTGTTTTAAATTGTTATGTATGCTGTTTAGGGATTACTAGAGATGAGCACATTGTGATCAAAGAGATTAGGATTTGAATACCTTCTCCACCTGTGTCCCTCTTCGAACAAAGTGTGCCAAGGTAATTACATCTCGGAAAATATTTTTGCGCTGAACAATTCGGTTGAAGCAGAACATATTGTCCGTGCAACTTGCTGAGCTCTCTGCACTGCTTGGATCTTGGTGGGGCTGGAGTAACGCTTTTGGCCTTGTTTTGGTCTTTGCATAGGAATGTAATTCAGCCTCGCTACTGCTAGGAGCAGCTACATTTCATGAGCACGTTCCAGTTTTCTCCAGTGGATTAGTTACTTCCATCTTTCTTGTTCACTCTAGGAGCTGGAATTCTGTGACACAAGCTCTGTCATGCATTCTGTGATAAGCCCGGTAAACCACTCAGCATTATTTTTGACTACTGATCACGCAAGCTGTTCTGGAGCAAAAGCTTCAGTGCGGATATGTTTTAAAACATTGCCGCTATGCATATTCACATATGCCATTTTAAAATTCCCCTCCCCAAGACATTTTTGGCAGTGAAAAGCCAACCACTGAAATGTTTGTAGGAAGCAAACCTACAATGTGGGCATGCAGGCAGGACTGAAAGGTGGCTAGTTAACCATGGCAATGAGAAAGTATGAAAAGTTCCTTCTGCATTTTCTCTTTAGAGCTGGCCATCTCTAGGCTCTGCCACTTGCTTCTGACCTTTTATTTCATGTTTTCACCTATGGCTGAACATCCGAAGTCTTTACTGTCCCAGAACAAGGCTTATGAACTGGTAATTCCCTATTTATATGTATTTCATCATTCATTATATATATATGATATTTGTGACTCTCCTGTATTCAGAGATTTAAACAGCTGTTGATCTTTATCAGCAATACGACCAAGGGCTTCACATAGAATGTGGCCATTTTAACTACTTGGTTGGGATGTTTTCAGGGCTTTTTGTTTGCGTCTCATCTTCTGACATTTGTTAGGGTGCAGATCCTCCAGTAATTGTGCGTTTGGTTAATGCCATGTAGTTCAGCTCGGTGATGCTGGTAAAGCTAAGCCCTTAGTGAAGCGATAGACAGAGCAGAGGCAGCGTTGCCCTGATCTGCAGAGCTAACTATCGAGAAAGGCATTTTTTTTTTCTTTTTCGGGAGTGGTTTAGATTTGTAGTTCTGGTTCCTGGCTCAAGCCCTAGTTTTAACAGCTCTTTGGATAACAGGTAATACTTGAGGCTCTCTATTCAAATGGAACCAAAATTCCAAATAAATATAACTGGCCTCCGTAATGAAAATGCCTGTCAAATGTCAGCCAGAAATGATTTTTTTTTTTAATGTCTATATTATAAACCTTGGTTATAAGAGGCTGTAGCAGAACTGCTGACAGGCTCTTAACTGTAGTGGCACAAGAACAACAGTATAATATAGTGTGACAGAGAAATAGATTTTTCCATGTACAGGATGTGTATGTTGGTAGAATAGGTTGGACCAAAATTACCACACAAAATTGATTAGATCATCATGTAATGAGAATCATAATTTTAGCGGTGCCTTTTTGACATGATCTTGACAACATAATTAACCTGGGAGATGTTGAGGCAATGAAAATAGAGAAGAAACCGATGTAATTATTGGCAATAAAATATAAAAAATGTTACAGAATAATAAAAAGCTTAATCTTTTGCCTTCCTAGCGTATTATCGTAATTGCACCTTTTAGACCATTGCCCCAAATCCCGTTGCTGTCCTAAATCTGAAACCTTTTTTGCAGAATCATATTCTGTATATTGCTTTGCATGTTCAGAATTGCAGGCAGGCTAATCAGTGGATTTTTACCACGCCTAGTTAAATTACACAGCTGTTTGGAGAATTAAGTAATGTGTATTATTAAGGAAAAGGTGAAATTAGGTAAGCAATGCTCAGCGAAGAGGAAATTATATTACTCATAACTGATGGTCCTAATGGAAATGTGTCTGTAAAGTTGCAGTATGACTTGAATTACCACTTTTGGCAGCTGAAACATGTAGCTTTTAATTACCCTGATTTAAGTCAGATAATGGATTCACGTATAGTATATATTTTTTAATTGTTATTTATCTCTGCTCAACATGGTAATTTTATGGAGTGTCTTCATAAGCCTGCCTTCTGGCTGAATAAATACCTATTAATGCTCTCTAAACATATACTACACGTAGGGCATTTGTTGTACGGAAAGTTGAGCAAGTAACTGTCCCAAATGTCTGTTTTCACCTTCCTTCCCTCCATGTGTGCCTTTTCTCCTCAGCTTTTAGCACTGGAGGGATTCCACGGGGAGGGAGAGATACTCCTTCCAGTTCTCTGTTAGCCCTGCGATCTCTTGCGTCAGTGACACCAACATGAAGAAGGGAATTTGCAGTGTCCTCCATCTGTTTTGCACAAGTCTGATGGAAAAGAATGCAGAAGACACCGATCAGTGGGGCAGGACTGTTGTGTGGGCCATGCAGACTTCTGGATTTGGATTCAGAGAGGTTTGGCATCGGGTTTTCAAAGGCTTTCCCGAGGTACCTGACTTCGTCAGCCTTTTCAGCTCTCAGATGTGGAGTAAACTATAAGACCTCTGTTAAAGACAGCGTTGAGAACTATTTATGGATCTTATCCATGGATAAGCCCCATCTCTTTAGTCTATAGAAAGGATGAATCGAATTTCAATCCTACAAATTCCTCCCTTTGTCGGGGCAGACGGCATTGTGCCACGCTGACTCATCCTTAAAATCACAGGCCCTGTACTATTTAGGAACTTAACTGCAGATATGAAGCCGTGCTTCCCCGTGGCACCTCTGGAGTAAGGACAATGAAATCTCCTCCTTAGCTTAGCAGATCAAGGTAAAGCCTTTAACAGCTGGGAGGAGCTTGAATAATATGAGGTAAGGTAGATTCGTGGTGGATCTCCTTCTGATCTGTTCCCGTATATGACATAGATTAAAGAGGATCTTCCTCTCTTTCCTATCCCACCCCAGCTGCTTGGTGTTCTCGATGGCCTTTGGGGACGGCGGGAGGAAAGTCTAACGCGGTTCTGCCTGTGATTTGGTAGAGAGCGTAATGTTTAACCTCTAAGAACAACCAGCTGTCAGCAGACCTCACTCTACCTGAAGTTGTAATGCAAACTTAATCGGCTTGAAAAGTGCTGCTAGCACAATATATGCCACCTCTTCAGCCTATAAATAATTGCGAATGACTAGGCTAGCTATTTTTTAATCATGAGCAGAGGGTGAAGTTAACCCCTGCATGGAGGAGCCAGCATACGGGTGACTTGCAAAGCAGGGTTTCCTAAGTTGTTTTTGCTCCGGTCCTTTGCACGATGTCGAGATGCTCTAAGCACCCTTTTTGCACCTCTCTCTGCCTTTTGTCTTGGCGATCTCAAAGCACTCCACAGTGGGAATCGGTTAAGCCTCAGACCATCCCCGGGAGGTGGACAAGGGACGTCAATTCAGCTGCTGCTGAGTGGAAAAATCTCAACTGCCCAGAACAAGTCCGTCGGCAGCGGTTAGGAGGGATGCTAGCCCTGCCCAGGGACCAGGGATACCGCCTCCGGAGTGGTTTTGCTAACGAACTACCCCGTGCAGTTGGTCTCGGTTGTGGCAATCAGGAGGGTGCAGGGGCAAGCGTGAATGGAGGTGTGAGGACGTGGATTTATGTTGTTGAATTTGTGGAGGTCGTGACGAGCCCCTGGCTCTGTGTCGGGGCAGTGCCAGCCGATGTCCCCTGCCTGGTAGCATGGAGAGAGTAATACACTTCAAGCTGAAAACAGCTAAGTGCATGGGGAAACCTGTGATTAGTGCTAATGACCGACTAAAATAGTGTGTATATCTACTTGACGCACTTTTTTAACCATCTCATTGCTTTCCACGCTCCACTACCTGCAAAAGGTGGTGGTTTAGATTGAGAACATTCGGTGGAAAAGGCTGCTGTATGGCCAGAGCTTTTTAGAGCATCTCGCACAACAGGACCCAACTTCTTACCACCATTGGGCTTATTTAATAAAAATCAGTAGGTGATGAGGCATTGTCTGATGCCATTAGCAGATGATGTGCTTTGTGTATGAAAGATCAGGAATGGTTGGCTTTTAAAGAAATGGAATTGGGAACGGCAAAGGAAGCTGTTGTGAAATGTGCTCCTCTGCAAGTTGTTCCATTTTCCTGTGAAGGATCTGGCCTTCCTCCTTTTCCTCCAGTGTTCATTGTACGAGTCCAGAAGGAAAAGCAGGCCTTTTCCTTTTGATTTGAAGGAAAGCAATGCCCCCATGGTTCCATTTAGTCTCTAGTCTCTTTCTAGCCCAGCGGGGAGAGGTAAGCTTGGTGGGGACAGAGGACCACAGAAGCAATCCCATACCCTCACCAAAGGGATGGGATGAAGGACCCAATTACTGAGCCTGGTTTTGCAATCCTGTGCCTCCAGCCTCTCGTGCTGGGATGCGGCCTCTCCGCCTTTGACAGCAGCAGCAGGAGAAAGAGGCACCCGGGGAGCTGGAAATAGAGCTTAAAGCTGAATTTTATACGTGTTAGCAGGAATGATAAGGTGAGGGGGTGGAAGGAAGACATCACAGAGCCTCTCATTATATATTGACACGGTACCTGATCTTCCCATCAAAAATGTGGTTAGGAAGAGAAGGATTTAATATAAATGTGTGCGATATCTACACATATATGCATTTACACATGTGTATGAATATGTGCATATCTTTTGGGTGGGTGAGCTGCATATATTATTATTAGGGGCAGTGATCTATAAATATGTGTTGTAGTCTGTCTGCATGCATTTTGCAATCCATAAATCAGATTTTCAGTGATGTCCAATACAGCTGAATATTCGAGATAAATGCAACTTTCAAGCAATGATTTCTAAATCAAAACAAAGCCTTTAAAATTCGCTGGCAGCTTTTATAAATCAGTGACCCAAGATGTAAAACCCCAAGCACTGGGATGTGTGTATTTTTAATTTCACCTTGTAAATCACAGTGGTAGGAAGCGAGAGAGAGGGAGAAAGATTGTGTTTCTTAAATGTTTATTTGTAGAGGTGCCCTGTGCAGAGAAACACGAGGAGAAAGGCTGCATCGTTCCTTCAGCTGAGCTTTAATTTAACTAGAAGAAGCTTTGCAACAAAGCTGTGATGCCTAAGCCTGCTTAACTTGTTTTATTTTTACTTTTTCCTGTCCTCTTTCCAGCTTGCAAATATGGTTTGGTAGCGGTTCAACAAACCGGTGTTTTTGTGTTTGAAAAGGGAAGTGTTCACGAGATCCCAGGTCTGCTTTAGTTCAACGCAGCCACCTGTGGAGAGAAACGCAGCCTCCGCTCTGTACTCGTCCAAGTAAGGCAGTGAAGACGCAGCTTTCCCTGGACTGTAAGAGCTCACGGGGCACGGGGAGTTGTTTTGTGAAAAAGCAATCGTTCGTACTTGTGTTTGGGATTAGCACGACGTTTTAGGCGTACACCCGGAGCGCCTGTGTGCCGCAGGAGGTCTTAAGACCAAAAAATGGTCAGGACTGTGGAGTTTATCTCTCATCCCAAAGCTTAATGGCCTGGCTGGCATCATGCGTTGGTTTTTCCGTGGCAAAACTTCATTAATTCCGCCGGTGGAAGTGGAAGCAGGATTAGGTACTTTTCAACCAGCTTCTGCAAGCAGTATTGCAAATTAATGTTTAGCAGTTTAAACAGATGAGCTGCACAAACGAAAGACAAATCGGTGTCGCTATTAGTTAATGGAGCAAATGGATGCCACGATCAGCACTGGAAAAACTGGGCCAAAATTCTTCTTGTGTAACCAATATTTAGTCATAGAATGTGGAAACTCAAGCTTAAGTTGAATCATAGCAAGGCTCTGTTATAAAATAGTTACTATATATTTCTGAATAGCAGTCTAACTAGATGTATACTGAGATTGGCAGCTGCCTTCCTTGCATATGCTGGGGAAAATTCAAAAGGTTTGGAGGTTCATTTCAGATATTCGCGTTTGTCCTTGGCTTATTTGAAGTATGAGAATTTTTGAGGTGTATAAAACTGACCTGTCTATTTAACCGAAGACAGATTTTGGCAGAAGGTGCTGCAATTTCCACCTCTTCCCTTGTTTGGAACTAATTGGCACAAGGAAATGACCAAAGATGAAAAGAAGAAACTTTACACAAACACGAAGACAACCTTAAAAGTCCATTTCAGTTTTGGTTTGACTTCCGAGCCTGGGAATGGATTTGTTTAGCTTGGCCTCAACACTGAGCAACTCCACAGCATGTCACACTGGGGGAGCTAATAATTCCTTTTTGTCCTAAATTCTATTAATTTAGCATGAGCCAGAGTCCAGCTGACTTTGGGCAGGGGCTTTTGTCTTGAAATATGTTAGGCTCAATTATCCTTGAATAAGAGTAACAGAGATGGGACATTACCAGCCTGTTACCCCGCATTAGCCTCTAACTTTGCGTGATGTCTTTATTTTAGCATGTCTTTCTCCATAGAGAAGGAGCTGGTGGACGTTCTTGGTTCAGGTTGCCTCCTGGAAATACACAGATTTCCGGAACGTTAGCAGCATGGTGAAAGCAAATGCTCTTTTGGTCTTTATAAGAGCTTCAAAGTGGCTGCTTATTAAGTGGGCTATCTAATAAGATAGGGCAATGCAATCCCTGAAAGCCCTGTTGCTGGTGGCTGGGAGAGCGTACGTTTTGCTTCATGCGCGGTTTCGTGTACCGCTGTCCTGACGTGCTATGCTAGTACAGGGCTGGATGGACCCTTTGGCCCCGTTGACCTGGTACAGACATTTTAATAGCTCACTGAAGTGCTAAACTTAAAGTAAGTGTGGCTGCCCTGGAGGAGGGTAGTAATATTACCGCTTCAACATTGTCTATCCTAATTTTGAGCAAATCCACCCTGCGATGCGGGATATCCAGATGGTGTCTTTTACACCTCCTCTTCACCAGCTTGGGTGTATCTTAGCACATTCTCCCTTGTCGTCCTCCCTGGCTTTGACAAGACTCAAACCCTCTTTTTTTCTGTGTTTGTGTCTTGCCAATGCAGATGGGCGAGATGTGCTTTGAAAGGCCAAAAGATGGCAATTAGTGCTATTTAAAATTAATGACCATGGTGATTAAGTGGAGCAAAGGAGGCAACAGGAGAGGGGAAAATACCTGCTTCATAAATAATCAGGTTGGGTTTTAGCCATCTCTGACTAAAAAATTTTTTTTAACATGTTGTTATGAGGCAGATAAAGGTCAAGGTGGAAAATGAGGGGACTTGTTTGTTGTGTTTCTGGTAGTTGGGAGTCCCTATGCGTTAGTGGCTACTAAAGGATACTGGAAAATTGGGAAATGAAATTTCTTGCTGGTTACAGGTCCTGGCATTACTGTGAAGAGCAATGAACCTTAGGTTATGAAATCCTAATGGCCGCGTTTCCTGGTTTGTTCGCCGTTAGCAATGAGCTCTGTTCCTACTATTAGAGCTGTGATATCCTGAGGGCCTAAGCAAGAGCAAGCACTGACCAGACCCTGGGTTGGAGGCAATACTGATGATGGGTAACTACTTATACCTCTTGCACTAGTGAGAATATAGTGTCGAGAAAGATTGTGTGATTTCTTTCAAGTCATGAGAGGGTATCTGTGGAAGAAATGAAGATTCAATTTCTGTTTCCTAAGCTTTTCTCGAGTTCTGACTTTTATCCAAAACCATTTTGTCATCTTAAACATTCCTGCTGAGAGCCTTTTAGCCTCTCTTGTTTCAGGGTAAATTCAAATGAGACTGAATTAGAGAAGGAAGAACTGGAACCCTCGGTCAACCTGAGCTCATGAAGAGGAATATATTTGATAAACGTCAATCTCTCTGCCCAAGCTTATGTAACAAGGAGAGCTGCTAGCTGGCTCCAAAGAGCACAAAATAGTGCATTTTGTAATACATATGCTCGAGGAGGAGGTGTATGTAAAAAGTTTGTGCAGCTAACTGGTGTTCGTGAGGCCAGAGGAACGTCCTGCAGGCAGATACGCAAACAGGGTAAGTTAAATTGACAGAAGGCAGAGCCAGAGATTTCAAATTCTCTCTTACTGCAGTCGCGTTAGTGCCGACTGACAGAGACTTTGAGGAAAACAAAATGCAAGCGATTCCAGAAGGCAGGGATCCGGCGTTTAGCAGGTCCCCACGGCTCTGCAGGTGTTACGCAGCAAGCTGGCTCTGTAGACTGCTGTCTGCAGCAGCAACGTGCTTCCACGCCGTGAGCAGACTGCTCCGTGGTGCCTGCAGATGCTCCAATAGATCTGGAAGGTGCTGCCTGGCTGGCTATTTCTCATGGGCTTTTTCTTGCCTCTGTGTATGGCCTTTGGCCCCTGCTGAGCTCCCGCCGGCGCAGATATGGCCAGTTGTTATTAAAATCTAGTAGGAATGTGCCAGCCCTGTTACCCTAAGCTGAAAAGCATCCAACAGCATTATCAGTGCTGAGTACTCACAAAGCTGGAATCAGGTGTGCTGAAACAGAAGGGAGCAGGGGGAGAGAAATGTTGGGTTTGTCCTGGTTTTTGAGACTTTAAGGTAAACTAAAATTATGTTTTCAGCCTTTTCTCTGAAGACTTAGAGGCTATCGTTTACCTAGAAAGAAAAAGGCGGGGTGGGATCCTCAACAATGCTTTCTTAGGCACCCAAGCACGGCCGTATTGAATTGGCAAGGCAGCTACTGAATTTTAGGAGGTGATGAAGAATAGCACGGTGGCCTTTGCCCCCAGGTAGTTCCGTGTGCCTTCAGAGTGTCTGCAACCAGGGCCGAAACCGTACAGCAACTTAGAAAGTTTCTCTCAGGGGTCCGTTTCTGATCCCTTTGCTTGTCCTTTGTCCTTTCCCAAAACTGCACCATTGAAGTTTCCTCTCTCCAACAAAGAAATATCATACTAGGAAGAAAGATTTGCAAAAGCCGTTAATCAAACTGAGGGTCAGCTGTGAGGGTCACCCGCCCTTTCAGCAGGTAGGAGGGAGAGCCCTAGCGTAAGCGCGCTGGCCAAGAGCGCAGCTCCGCGAGCGCAGCCAGCAAAGGCAGCGCTTTGTGCGACGGAAGCAGCCAAAAGACGCAGCCCTTCGCACGACGGTTCGTGGGGAAGGTCATGCAGAAGGGGACCAGGAGCTCTGCTGAGGACAGCATCCATGTGCTCGGCAAAGGTGGTGGCACCGGCACGGTCTGGAGCAGCTCTTCCTTATCATCGGGGACCTTGATGCAGACTGAGCTGCCGTGGGAGGAGAGAGCCGTGCGGGTCTGGGGCTGCGAGGGGCGCCTGGTGCCCCGCGGCGAGGCTGGGACAGGGCAGGGACGATCTCCGTGCCTGCGGGAGGTCTGCAGTAGCGGAGGGTCTGTTTTGCCATGTAAAGGAGCTGCAGGAGGAAATCGGCAGGCTGTGCGGCGTCGGAGATGATGGGAAAGAGCGATCAGATCTTCTCTGAGACCTTGCACTTCGAGACTTGCCTGAAGCCCCAGCTGTACTGGAGGCGGTGCAGGCAGAATCTGCGCTTAGCCAGGTGGGAAATGGAGACTCCCATCGTGATGGCAGCTGGAAGCTTGTGACTTCTGGCAAGAGAAGCTTTTTTTTTTTTTTACCATGCTGGTGGTCAAATAGTGGAAGAGGTTGCCCAGAGCGGTTTTATGGAGTCTCCATCCTTGGAGATACTCAAAGCCCAATCGGACAAGATCGTGAGCACCCTGCTTTGAGCCTGGACTGAGGCTGGCCATGACCATCTCCGATGGGGCCCTTCCAACCTCAGCCGTTCCGTGTGTGAAATTGTGAAGTTGGCCACCCTGTTACTGCAGGGTTCAGTGTCATTAGCTAGTTAAAGATGGCTCAGAACTCTTTTATGCATTATATTTAGTGGATTAGATTATCAGAGTCAGGTTGCCCTGCTATGCTAAAAGAGTACAGGCATTGAGGGGAAAGGAAATACTTTTTATCAGCTTAATTTCTGTAATAAATTTCCTGTGATTTTTTTTTTTTTTCTTGCTACTAGGGTGGGGGCTTAGTTTGAAATAGAGGTTGACTTTGAATTGTAGGTAATGCTAGTCTTTTGTGGATTTTGTTTTTTATTCAGGTTACAAAGAAAGAAGAAAGAAAGAAATGCATCTGGGCTTATATCCAATTGGATTACTGTCAACCGCATCCAGCTGAGAAGGGAAAAGACAGATGTATTGATGGTCACTGAAATGAGATGGAACAAAAGATGACAACCTGAGCAGGGAAGAAAAGGTACGCTTTTAAAATGGTTGTGTTTTGATGGTGCATTATTCTGGTCTTTCAGGGCTTCCTGCATGCCCCGTATGCCGAGTAATTCCCCCTCCTTTTTTTTATTTTTTTTTTCCTTTTTGCCTCAAGGACTTTCATTATTATTATTTTTTAAAATCAAAATTCAACTGTACTCTTTTCTTCTCAGCTGTTCTTCATCACAAGCCAAGTGGCACGTTTTTAGACCTTTGTAACCTGCAAAAGCCAGCTGCGCTCCCCCTTTTTATGATCTGGAAGATGCAAAGCCCTGGAACCTGGGGTTTTTTGGTTGCGTTGAAGAAAACGCCTCTCGGTTACTTCCATTTGTCCGTTGCGTTACGTTTTCTGTATGTACTTTGTCTTTTGGATATTTTTTTCTCCCATTGTACGATCTGAGCTCACACGCTAGAGTGAGAACGTAGTTTTTCTTCCCCAGAGTGTGCTCAGTGAGTCACCAACCACATAAAATTTTGACTGTTAGCTGACTTAGCTGCCTAGAGGCAAATGGAGATAGGTCCAGCTGGCAATGTGGTGCCTGAGGGACTTCATACAGCCCAAGCCTACCTGTATGACGTTCGGTTAAATCATTTCGGTCCAGACGATCACAAGTATTTTGGTACCTAATTTCTATCATGGTGGCAGGAACCAGTTGGCTAAGCACCTTTAGCATCTGTCAGAAGTCCTTCCTTGTTTTTCTGTAGAGATCTTCCAAAATAGTATGCTTTCTGGAATGAGATAGTCTTGATCCTTCCATCTCTCCATTCATATTTCTCTCTGTCCATCCGTGAAACAACAACCCATCCCCGTGCGACAAAAACACATCTCCAAAACACACAAACGCCAACCACATAAGTATAAGCTTAATTTTAGCTATAGCCTGATGTCCCTTTGAGTTGAGTGCATCAGGAGCCCACATCAAAGTACTCCAGTCAATAAGGGTCCGCACGGAAATTTGTCTACTGTGGTTTTAACTGTTGGCTGGTTATTAGTCTTTGCCTTGATTTACCTAATTTTGTGTAACGGGGAAATTGATGCCTTCCTTTCTGATTAAGGCTTAGTATTTTATTTATGGAAGTCTCTCAACTGAAAGGTACTGTACAGAAGTGTAAAGTATTATTATTATTTCTCTAAAGCATGTTGTCCATAACTCACAGCAAATACAGTTTATGAAACGTGTTAGCTATGCAGTTTTCGTTTTTCATCCTTATTTATTAATGCCTTTTCAGAGCACTTTAGATAAGTATTTGGAAACCTAGTTATAGGAAAGTCGTATTTTGCACATTTCACTTTAACTGGGAAGAACATTGTTTTCTGATTTTAATCATAAAAATGAAATGCTCCTAATAGAGCGGAGAAACCCAATTTCCTCAAGAAGCATTTGCAGGCTGATCTGGCTCAGATATTCCCGCGATCGCAGGAGAGTAATATCTTGGGCATGAGAAAATGTTCTGCAGTATACCTGAAACAAATATAGCTGTACTGGACAATTATGCGTTTAGGATCATTGACTTTCAACTAGATGGCTAAGATACTCTTTACTGTCCATTGTCAATTATTAACCTTCACAGCTACAGTGCGTTTTAATTCTGGGCGTAGGGTGTGCATCAGATGGAGCACAGTGAAGGAAGGCAGCTGAAAAACATACCATCTAGAGCACTGCAGCACGTACAAGATTTCGTGATGGCTCTGCTGCCTTGATTCAGTATTTGCAACTCGCTCCTTGCCTCCTCTTGCTCCTCCTAATTATTCCCCGCATGAGCAGTCTGATGACTCAGAGGGAACAAACTGCGTAAGCGCTTTTGAGAGCCAGAGCTTAGCGATGAACTTGGGCCGTAGCGGCGTGACAAAGTCCTGCCACTTCGGTGCTTTGCTAGGACCGCTCCTAAGTATAAAATAAACACTGCTGGGTGCGGTGGAGTTACCGGTCTGGATTTGCAATACAGCAGAGCTGCTGAGACCAGAATTTATTCTCCATCACTTTGGAACGATCAGCTGGTGGAGGCAAGCAGTGCTCATAATGAAGAATACTGATTTCTCATTTTCTCCTGGATTGAACTCTTTTGTTCTCCTTAGCGTTTGTCATTCCTGGCTTCATATTATGAGGTTTGTGCCAGGCCCTCGGTTGGCATCGCCCCGCACCAGTCAGTGTAGCTATCCTGATTTACACCAGCAGTCATCTGGACCCTTTGTATATAAAAACATCCTGCGAGTAGAAGGGATGCTGTTTAACGAAGGGTCAGGCACAAGAGCATCAGCTTCTTGCGTGCTTCTTACGGCTTTAGACTGAAATTCAACGACGCCGTTCATTACATTTCTTTGAGCCTATTCTCTGACCATTGTGTTTATACCTGTAATAAACTTCCCACTGCGTTAACTCAAAGTTAACCTTGCTTTACTAGATATTGCTATGCGAACCATAAATGGACACAAGGTATGGAGAAAGCACAAGAGCCCCCTGCCGTGTTAAGCAGCAGGTTGTTCGCTTTATGGATTGAAGGCAACGGAGATTTTTTTTTTTTCCCTTTCTCTCCCCCCACCCCTTCTTCACAAATCTGAACTAACATCACTTGATTTTTCGATATATATGCAAACAAATCACAGCAAGTGATTTCATGGTCAGTGCTAACAGAGTTCATTTGGAGTTGCACAGCAGCACGTTTTGAGAGCAGGGGGATCAAACATAAAATTATATTGGCAACTCGTAGCCGTAACTGCTAAAGGATTAGAAAGCTTACGTGAGGACTGGAAGTTGCATTATGGGATCAGAAGCAAACAGAAAGCACTTCAGGCAATGCTTTCAAAAATGCGTAAGTAACATTAGGAGCCTTTGACTTTCGATTAGAGCTACGGAAGGTTTTCCACCTGTGATTTTTTTTCCTGGCAAGGAATACAAGTTTGCAGGCACTGAGGTACCTCTTGAATTCATCTCAGCTTGACTGAATTTTTCTGTTTTCGTTGTTTTGAAGTGGACGGTCTGTCTGGATAACCATCTGATTTCTTGGGAAAACTTTCCACCGATGTCCTTTTCAGTTGCCCAGAGTCATTCTTTTTTCCGTTTTCTTTTCTCATCGCAGAAAGTCCAGCTCCTCCGTACGCATTCTGAGCACTTCTGTATTGAGGTTTATTACTGATAAATTTGCTACGGTTTTGGATGCCTTGTTGTTCCGTTGGTGGACTTGTGATATCAAGCACAAGAAGTCATGTCTCTTCCCAAACGTTCGGCTTTGAAAGCAGTAGCATTTAGTAAGTTGCCAGTGTTGCGGGGTTTTTATTCCTTTCCAGAAGTCTCACTGCAGGATACTGGGCAGGGTCCATCTGGCTCCAGTTTGGGACTTGGTTTTTTTTCCTATTTTTAGGTTCTACTTTTGGATCTGTCACTGGCATTTTCCTACTCGGGTCACGAGCTCTTTAAGGTGGGAATTGGCTACTGCTCCTCGTTTGTTTGTATGCTGCCTACCATGAGGCTTTCTTATTGATCAGTCTTAACACATTCTTCCAACAAAATTATTATTACCAATTATGATGATTAGATCTGTATGTGCCTGGGTGTCTTTCACGAAAAATTGGATTATTTCAATCTATCATAAAGAACTCTGAGATTAAAATAAAGCAGTGATTTGTCACTGCAGGGTATTGGTATTTCCATCTATATTGGCACACATCTTCTGCAATATTCACAGAAATTGCATTCAATCTCTCTCCCATGCAAGTGTAAGTGCTAATGAAGCAAGCATATGTTCAAATATGGGATGGTATCTTGTCGGAGTACTATACTGAGAAGATGAAATTTGGCTAAAAGTAGCACGCAGCATAGTAATTTTGTGTGTGTTTAGCGCAGTAAATATTTATCCTCTGTTTTTAAAGGAACAAAGGCCCGAAGAAAAGGAAGATGCGCATCATCGATGTGTGCTGGAGCGTGATTTTGCTGCTGGTTTTGGTTCCATCGTGTGCTGTTCCCTCCTGCCCCTTGTAGCCTCACTTTACTTGCAAAATAGCCATTTTGTGTGACTTATAGTTATTGAATTCCATGTTGATGCTCCTTTTTCTTACTGATCTTTTTCCCTCAAACCTTCCCAATCACACTTTGATGGCAGTTTGTGTTTGCATCATATGCGAGTTCCAGTCTATGCTTTCCCGTTGGTTTTCTTTTTTCTATCTGAAATAATCTAAGCAGCAGTAGTTCACTGTTAAAATGCTTGCAGGGTATTTGCCTTATTGCGTGTGATTAAAAGAAAGCAGCATAATTGCCTCGGTGAAGTAAACGCTTGAATCTTCTAATGCCCTGGCTCTTTAGAGACAACGCAAGTTACGTATGGAGTTCACAGCAAGTCGTCTTAAAATCTGAATGCTTAGGGTGCAACTTCAGCACTATATAAAATTAGGAGATTGATTTAAACCAGCTAATGGTTCCTTACTCTGAGGGCAGTGATTTTCTGGCGCTTGCTGTCACAGGAGGTTGCAGAGGCAAACGGTATTGGGTGTTCAAGCAGGGATTACACAGATTCATAGACAACGGGTACATAAATGAGTGCTAGAAGAGCTGTTTGATACAACGGTTCTGGGTGCTGTGGAAACGTGAGGGGAACAGACCAAAGATGTGGCTTGATTTGGATGTTCTGCCTAAATAGCGTCTTATTGCCACTCGGAGGCAGAACTGGTCACTTCCACTGGACCGGGAATCAGAGCCTCTAGGGTGTTTGGTAAGCTTTTATGTCTAGGATATATCTCAGTATAAATAATTTGGTACATCTCTACAAATGTGTTTTTAAAAAAATGCACACATGAAAATGTTATGGAAAAATTGTCATAGAAGCAAATAATCACTGGAATAAAATGGTACTGTTTTATTTGGGAGGGGGTGATTGGATTCTAAGGTGAAAATAATGAACCCATCTCTCCCCAAAACAGCCATTTAAGGTATATGTTATGATACCTATTATGCTCTGTAAAGTCATTAAAATGATGACTTTCAGATTGTAAAAATGTTCATTGTAGTATATAGCAGTAGACAGTGAAGATGACTGTGTAAGGCAGAATGCACACCGCACAGGGAAGATGGGTTCCAGAAAAATAAAAAGGGGAGGGCAGCACTGGGACCCTTAAAAAAGGCAGATGTTGTCCTGGTTTTGGAGGCTCTGCTGGTTTTCGCTGGGATTGAGTTAATTTTCGTTATAGTGGCTGGTATGGGGCTGTGTTTTGGATTTGTGCTGCAAACAGTGTTGATAACACAGAGATGGTTTAGTTGTTGCTGCACTGTCAAGGGCTTTTCAGCTTCCCCTGCTCTGCCGGGTGCAGAAGACGCTGGGAGGGGACACGGCCGGGACAGCTGACCCCAGCTGCCCAAAGGGCTATTCCACACCATATGGCGTCACGCTCGGTATATGAAGCTGGGGAAGAAGGAGGAAGGGGGGGACGTTGGGAGCGATGGCGTTTGCCTTCCCAAGTCACCGTGACGCGTGATGGAGCCCTGCTTTCCTGGGGATGGCTGAACGCCGGCCTGCCCATGGGAAGGGGTGAAGGAATGCCTTGCTTTGCTTTGCTTGCGTGTATGGCTTTTGCTTTCCCTATCAAACTGTCTTTATCTCAACCCACGAGTTTTCTCACTCTTACCCTTCCGATTCTCTCCCCCATCCCATGGCGGGGAGCGAGCGAGCGGCTGGGTGGGGCTGAGTTGGCGGCTGGGGTTAAACCACGAGAGATGTCTAAAATGGCATTCCCAGGGAGAAGAGAGTGGGATAGTGATCCGGTGATATCCTAGCCTAGGAATTACTGAAAATGCTGGCTTCGGGTCTCTTCTCAGCTTGGAAAGACCCGAACTCCCAAGTTCTGTGTCACTGAAGAGTGGCTGTGCAGGGCAGAGCCCCGGGGTCAGGGAGCAGGCGGAACAGGGAGTAGTTCGTGCCGTGGCCAGGACATCCTGCTCGGGAGGGACAATCTGTGGTTCCGGCACATTCTTTAAATTATTTCTGCTTTCTGTCACTTGACAGCTTACACAAAAGGCTGAGTCATGCTTCCTCTTGCAGCTTCTTTTTCCCTGACAGGATATAAAAAACAGGAAACACACCACCGTAAACTATTAGCGTGAACCGGGATGGTGATTCTTATGTATCCAACGCTGAGTAATGCGTATTTTCTAGCTGAACGTCACTCAGTGCTAATGCACGTGAGATGGAGAATGTTAATTTGACATAATCATGACTTTTTTTAAGATCTCATAGATATTATTTAATACGCAAGTTGGATTTTGTTTTTGTCTTTGCTGATGTTCAAAGAATAATAAAATGGGCTAAGTTCTAGGTTTTTTACAGAAGGAATTATTTACTGTACCATGGTGACATGCATTAAATGTTAACAGACAATATCTTGCAAGATTTACTGGAGGAATCTCGCTGCTTCTCCATTTTGAGCTGTTGAGTAAAAATGAGAATTATTGCGAGGTATGACAAACAGCAACAGTATCTTGTGATAAGTTTGGCCATAACTCAACATTTACTGCAGGTCACCACTGCAATGATAATGCAAAGGAAATTAATCTCTGGCCCTGGTTAAATGAATGCAAGCATGAAAAGACTAGCACAAAGGTGCCTAGCACTCACATGGGGATCAGCCATTAATAAACGTATTTTAAAAGAGATTCTATAGTCAATAAATGCTGTGCACATCATCTTTAGCTCAGATATGAGCAGAAGGTGCAGAACATAACCCCTGCCCAAGACGCCAATGGTCTAACCCCAAAAACTTCAGACGATCGCAGAGAGGACGGAGAAGACTCCAAAGTCACGTGAAGTCCTGGCTCTGTATGAAGTAAAGCCATGGGAATCTGTAGTAACCCCTGCACCAAGAAATTGGACTTCAGTCCAGTTGGGCTTCCTTTGGACTTCAGTCTTCCTTTGGTACATCTCTACAAATGTGTTTTTAAAAAAATGCACACATGAAAATGTTATGGAAACATTGTCATAGAAGCAAATAATCACTGGAATAAAATGGTACTGTTTTGGACTTCAGTCCAAAGGACATTCAAGGAGTCAAGGAGATTCACTCCCCTAAACAAATATGACCAAGGCTTATCTAACACTTGCCAGATTACTTTGCCACTCTAGTTTGGAAAAACTTTGCTGCAACGTCCCGACGCTGTTTCGGGTTTTGCAGCACAGCCCACCGAGATAAAATCACTCTCGTTCCATGTTCCACCACCAGGCTGCCTTCCTCTTCTGTCTATTCATGCCCACAGATAGGATGCAAAATTAATCTTTATATTTGCTCCTCTCCCCTATGTTCTCTGTTCATTTTTTTTTCTTCATTCTTCTGTGTTTGTCATGGTTCCGAATGAGCAGGAAAACCACCCAGGGCATCATTTCATCTCTTTCTTTTTTCTGAAATAGAAATTAGCATGCTTCTCCGTAGTTTCCAGGCAGGCATTCCACCACTTGAAATTTGTTTTGAAAGAAATAGTTCTGGGGATCATGTATAATAAGATTCACAAACATGCCTGTCTTCTGCAAACCAAGAAACCATGATACTGTGATTGGCATATAATCAGTTATCAACTATGCAGTTTTTATCAGCGAAGTGTGCATGAGACGGTTCCTTAGGTGGAAATGTACTTGTTCAACTGAGACAGATTTTATGGACCATGAAAAATCTAAGTTAGATTTTTCAGGAGAGGGCGAAGGAGAGAAAGAGAAAGCAACCATCAGTAATTCTTTTCATAGTCTTTTTGTATAGCACTAAATACCAACTGTGAAATATCAAAAAGAGAACTCGGCCATATAATGAACAGTTGTTTGTGGAGAATAATTTTTTTCTGGCCCTTCACCGGAGCTCAGAAGTTGTTTAATTTCAGGCTTTGCCACTGAGTAAATTCAGGACTGTGAGTAAATCCTTGTCTCTTCTGGCCTTACTGCTTCACCTACAGAAAGCAAATCAGGACTGGTTTGGGGTGTTACGGGTGAATATTTAAACGGCGTGTTGTGTGGAGCAAGGGCTACCTCATTTCACGGATGACTCGGCTTAGAAAGCCGGGGTAAGGGGGAGTCCTGATCCTGCCTGGAACAGGTAAACTGTGTGGAGGGAGAAGGCTTTTAAGCGTTGTTCTGAAGCGCAGCTTTTTTTGAAGGCAGAGGATGTGTTTAATGCGTTCGAGAATCACCATCATACTTTTTATTTCCCCTAGTAAATATCATAAATGGAAATAGTTAATCAAGACAAAAAAACCATCTCGGATATCTAAGGAATTATCAAGTTTTCCCTATTCCCAGTATTCTCTCTGAAACCTGTCTTATTTAAAGTCTTTGATAAATTTAGCAAGGAAGAACTGTGCCTAAAATGATGTTCTTCTCTTTTTCCGTTACATCAAGAAGCAGAAATATAGCTGTAGCTGCTTATAGGCGATCAAATATAGTAATAATTAGAGTTTAAGTGCTAATTTACATTTATAGACAGTCATTATGTAGGTCTGTTCCTGAAAGTGGGGAAAGAAGTGTGGGAGGGAGTACAGCTGATGAAAACCTAAGCAGCCTGATTGATTTCACAGGAGTTGCACCAGTTTACGCTCACTGAAATGTGCCCCACTGAATTTTCAGAAATACCTGCTAGTTGTGAATAGCCCGTCAGGGGGGCAGGGGCCGGGTTTTGGCAAACGCTGGGCTCTGTGTAGCTGCCGCTGGGAGATGCTCACAGCAGAGGCAGGATTCCAAGCGCTGGAGCCAGGCTTTTGACCTTCCTGGAGTTAAGACGTACTTGGAAACTTTTCTGATTCAGCCTAGAAGAAATGAAAATCTTGATTCCTCTGCTGTAGCGTGTTTCCACTGAAGTTCACGGTCCTCACCGATTGCTTCAAACAGGCGGTCCAGCCTGCTGAGCTGTTTGCAGAACGCGGTTCTGCAGCTGGTTCTTCCCTACGCCAGGCTTTGGGGCTGGCCAGGTATTAGGTGGCCAGCCCACGTTTCCATTCGAATGAAACACTGTGAACTCACTCATTCGAGGTTTCTCTTCCTCAAGTAACTCTGTTGTTTTGCTTTACCCCTTTCGCTAGGACCCCTTGCCGGTACAGGGGTTTTCAGTGAGTTGACTTACCAAGACCGGCGGGGGTCTGAGCTCTACCCTTGGCTCTGTCACACGACTCATTGCGACTTCACCTGAGCCTCTCCATCCCCCTTTGAGTCCTATCAAGTGGGGAGAATGCTCTTTCACACTATTTAGCTGTCTTATTTATTTAGCTTTTTAGAATAGGGCCCATCTCTGAGTTTGTGCGCTACCCCAGCTGAGATTTTTAACTCCAGTAATGCACTGACTGACAGCAAAAGCAGCCTGGAGTTTCCGAGTACTTGAAATGAAGCTATAAAAGCCATAAGATGCTTTTCCATGTCCCATGGAAAGCGACAGCACGGTGGGTGACCGAGACCATTGTTGCAATACAGTCTCTCAGCACTCGACCAAGTGGGGTGAGCGGCGTGGATGAGAAGGGTGACGGCTTGTCTGACCGAGAGCAGAGAGCAAGCGGGGTCAGGACCAAAGCGAGCCCGGTGGGGCTGATATTCTAGCATCGCAGCCAGCACAGCTTTCCTCGTAAAGGGCAAGCTGAGGTCGGCATGGTTAGACTGCACTTGGAACAAATTGCCAGCCAGTAAAAGCCTCTGAGATGGAAAGCTAGATTTCAGGCGTGTTAGTAAAGACAGACACTCATGTTCTCTTTAATGGGCTTCTCTAGACTACCCATCTCGTAAAGATCACCTCTGAAACGTCTTCTTTAGCTTATTACTTTATTTTCTGCCAGTGGTACTCATTTTTCCTGGCACCGAGTCTTTTCTGAGAGTTATTATCTGAATTACTGTATATTGCGGCTATAACCCAGTTGCCCGTCTGGATGCTCTCACAGCAAAAGGGACCCCATCCTGCAAACAGGACCTCTGTCCTGCCGCTTGGTCGCGGGAGGGTTCACGCAGCTGCGTACTGCCAGGGCCTCCAAAGGAATGAGCCGAGCACAGAGGCGGCTGAGCACCTAAAGAAGGAAAATAGGAATCGGGATGATTTTGCGGCTGCTAACGCAGGAAGCTCTCCTCCCTGAGAGGAGGTGCGGGGATCAGGGTTGAAAACTCAGTGGAGTCCAAGCTCATCAGAAGGAGTCCAAGTACTCAAGCAGGACAAAAGAGGTTCTTAGCTATCGCAAAGGTACCCCTAGGCACTCCCGGAGGGAGAAGGTATAAGAAGTTTCTTAGTTTATTTCCTTTTTATTTGTTTTTTGCATTCATGTGTTACAAAGCAAAGGTGTTTGGGGGACTGTCCTAAATTTGAGAGACTTGTTTCACGCTTTCCTGCAGATTTCTTCTGCGATGCTGGGTAAGTCATTTAGTGCTTTTCTTGCATGCCCTAAGAGAGGGATGAAAATATTCCCCTTTTCACAGGAGGATTTGGGTCCTGTGGCTGTGCTGACCAGAGGAGTATCTTAAATTCTTATTTGTTGATTGGGAGCAACCAAAGACAGACTTAACTGATGCAGATTTGTCGCTGGCAGCTGTAATGCTACCATGTCCTTCTATTCCCTCCTCAGTTTGAGGGACTATAGGTAATGACTGCACAGGAAAACAAGAGGCAGTCTTGCACCTAAGACCTGAGGAACTGTTAACACACTTGAAACAAAATGGGTGGCCTCAAGTAACAGGTATGTAGAGGCTGCCTCAGAAATGCTTTACAGCGTCGTATGAGTACTTTAAGAGCTCTTCAGAGCATTGTCAGTGTGACAGGGCTTTCTGGAGATCTTTTCTTCAGAGGCCTTTGTCATGAACCTCGGAATAATGTACGATGCACTTGAAGAACAAAGGGAGTTATCCGCCAAGTTTCGAAGGAGACGTTTTTGCAATTACAGCTGCTCATGGGGCAGCCCATGGGCAGATTACCGTGTCTGAGCGAAGGGCTGATTGACTGTTCTCGCTCAGGTTTCTTGTTCAAGAACCTGTTGAGAACAGAAGAATTGTCATACGTCTATGCTGAGACTCCAGCAAGAACCGAGATGAGTTAAGTCCCCCCTTTCCTTCTCGGTGCACACTCTCCCAGTTTACAAAACCACTTGCTTTTAGTGTCTCATCCTTGAATGAAAATTTCAGCAGCCCTGGGCGAGGAGGAGTAGCAGGGTATAAATATTACACAGGGCTCCTCTGAGCTCTTGTACGTATCGTGATGCCCTGATGAAACACGACTTGAGGATTACTCCGGGAGACTCTTAAACATCCAGATTCACATTTTTTAAATTAAGTCTGTGCAGTATGGGTTAATGCATGCTTAGGCAGACATTGCCGGCAATGTTACAGCAGAAGCAGAGACGTAAATGGGGACTAATAACACCTTGGTAACATTTTAAAAGGAAATCGAGAGACTTGTGTTTAAATTTTTTAAAAGCTCGTGTCCCCTGTTTATAGGCGGCTTGTGCCCAGATGCAGATAGGTACTGGTGGTTCTTACAAGCCTGGAAAACCCATTTTCCACTGATTTCACCATCTGCAGTCACGCAGGTGAACCTGTACTGAACATTAAATGGCTCCCAGCTGGGTACCTGGTTCACTCTGCCATTCATTTCAGCACGGTTCGTCTGTACCCAAGCTGCGTAGGGCAACCACAATCCAGCAGAGAAAGCAAGAGCAGTATAGCATAGAAAGCTCGCACCCTGAAACTAGCTTAGCAGGACTTGGCAGAGGCACCGTTGACTACAGTCATCGTCCTTTGAAGCCTTGTTGAAATCAGTGCAGCTAATACCAACCAGCGCAATCAAATATTTGGCCAGTCAAAGCAAACCTGTTTGCTTTGCAGTGAGCCAGCACACAGGCTGTGCCTGGAAAGAGCTTGCACCATTTTCTGTAGCTTTGGAAGAGGAAATGGCAGATGTACTTAAAGGGGAAATCTGTGGAAAACAGCTGAGGGTCTTGGGAAAGGTACGCTCTAGAGATCTTTTAATTTGTTTTATTTTATTAAGGGAAAATATTGAACTGATTTTTCTTGCAGATTCTTTTTCAAATCATGTTTGTTCTCCATGTTCAAAGATAAGCCCAACTGGCTACCAAAGATGCTCTATTTCTCTTCTGGACTAGCAATAACCCTAGCTATTATCACCCTGACTTTTCCCATTTGGCAGCAACACAAACCACGTAATTATCTAAATACCTCTCCTCTCCTTTTCCTATCTGTTCTGTTTGTAGCTATACTTTGTTAAAGATCTATTTTTTTTTTTTTCTTCATGCTAATAGCTCTGCCGAGTCCTCTGGATGTCAGCCTTCCTAGCTGGGCTCGAGAAGAGCAGCGGCTCTCCTTGCACTGGAGAAAAATGACCTCAGTAAAAGCCATTCATCCAGGAACAAGCGGTGAACCTGGGAAACCTTCTAGTCTTTTCTGCAGTGTTTTCCTTAGAGCATGGAGGGAATTTGAATTTGCTTGGCACCATTATCTTTGTGCTGTCTGACATGTCGTTTTAACTTCAGTAAGGGAAAAAATGATAAAACGATGCAGAAATTCTAGTTTGGAACCTGGGGCGAGGCAGAAGGAGAGGAGGTATTTCCAGAGGAATCTGTCGTCGAGGGGACTCAAGACTTTCTCAGAAGGGGGAGAAAGTTGGTTGAAGTAAGTGGCAGAGCTGGAAATGGTGCCCAGATGCTGTCGCTCCCCCATCAGCATCCTGCTCGCTGGGCTGTGTTAACTCTTCCGTCTTTGCAAGCTACGGCTCGGTCCGCCCCGTACCGGACCAGCCATGGGACTCTCAGTCTCATTTTTCTAACAACCTTGCCTGCATAACACTTAACAATGTGAAATAAACCTAACCAAGGCCCTTGCTAGCCCCGGGAAGGCTATTTATTAACATCGCACTAGGTGCGCAATCCACGTATAGCATACACGCTGCATGTAATTAAAAGCCGTAGAGCTGTAGCGCTCCATGATTAATGCCTTAGGTTGGCACTTCGGCTCCTAATGCTAATAGGAAGTGACTTGCTCTAAACCGCGAGAGGTGCTCGGGTACCTCAGGAGTAATAAAGGTTGCTCTAGGCATATTGCGTGATTCCTTGACTCATTAATTATAGCTGCCCGCAGTGGAAAGTTTATAATTAAACATATAGTTTACTCTTCTACTTTTGGACAAAGTAAATTAAGGTAATTAGATTTCTTTTTGATTAAGCATATGGAGCCATTTACAAAGTGCACTGGCGCGCGGAACCACGGAGGTTACTGTGCAAGGGATTTTGTCTTGAGCTCATCTGAGATCCAGTGTGGAATGATGTCGCGTTTATAATCAAACTCATTCAGTTTAATTACCTTTATAGGTGGGTTTTGACTCTTAAAAGGGAGAGGTATGGCGTGAATAGGCAGCTCCACTTGTTTGGCAGGAACTTCTGTTGGGATGAAGCCAGCCCCATTTCCTTTACTGATAAATTGAGTTGCTGGTAAGAGTTTTTGAACTGAAAATATCAGAACACGCAATTAAACAAAAAAAAAAGAAAAATCAGGTGTTCCAATGCAGGCACGTGTAGTTAAAAGAACAAGGGTTATGAGTAGTATATGTTAAGCGTATCATATGTTACCTGTTCATAGCCACTGCCACGATATCTGAATATTCACAGTCTCTGTGTGTGGTAGGAAAGTATTAGCTCAGCTTTACAAGGAAACAGAGGCACACGGGCTGAAGTCAATTCTAGTTCACACAGGAAATTTTGGCAAGGAATTGATCCCGAATCCTAGGCTAGTGCCCTTAACTTCGGGCAACTCTTTTTACCTGCTGAGATGAACGTTTGTGGATTTGCATAAAACAAGAATAGAGGGACTAACTGGAAATCCTGTGGATTGCAACCCCTCCTTTTCATTGTAGGTTTTCTGATTGCTTTGTAAGAGTGAATCTGCAGCATTACTGAAAGCTTGGGTTGGTGGGTTTGTTTGGGAATTGATGTTATAAATAGCATGATGTTATAAAATGAACAAGCACTTTGTGTTATTTTCCATTATCAACGTCGAGTCCCTCTTTCTTTCATATGCATTTAATTTGGCACAGACTTATGTAGAGATATACGTATTTTTGTGCTTTTGTACACACACACGTACGTATCTGAGTACAAGCAAGTTCCCTCCGTGTGGAATTTTGTGGTTCAGCCTTCTGTGGAGTGTTCTGAGTTGCAGAACCAAAGCACAGCGAGCTATTTGCACAGGGTCACGCAGCTAGTTGGTGAAAGACAGAAATAAATGATGGGGCCCTTGGTAGCTCATATCTCGTTGTGGGTCTGTGGTCTCTTCCACTGCCAAGAGCTTTCATTCGTGTATCGTCTGGAACTTTGAAGGTTGTAGCTCCAGTGTTTCTGAGCTGGGTGCGATGGAGTCGATAGAAGTCAGAGTCATTAATCCTGGCCTGCGGCGAGTCTTCATGGCTGAGAACAGTACAAAGTGCCTCCTAATGACTCAAGCAGGGATAGTATGGAAATAAAGGAGTCTGAGTACTTAGACTTCATGAACGTGTGCGGTGGTTTGTTTAGTGTCGTCCCCCGCATCGGTTTTTGTTCCCTGTTGTAGGTAGATATGAGGTGTGTATTGATTACTTAGGGAGCACTAATGGCATTTGTGTCTTTGCAGAATTAAACTTGACATATACATAATAATGACTTTGCCAGGCTCTGCCTTCAACGAGCTTTTCCAGGCCCTATTTCCAACTCCCTCAGGGTCTTTTTTGCAGCTTATTTTTATGGAAACCAAAGATAAAGCACATTAGGCAAGATTATTCAAGTGGTGCTTTAGTGCCTGCATTGCTCCACGCCCGCCTCTGGAAGACACCCCAAATGCAGCCAAGGGAAGCTGGTGCCGTTGTCTCCCATTGCTGTGAGGATTTAACTCTGCCGGTGCAAACGATTGCTTCTCCAGCGCGGTCACGGTGCCCTGAGGTCCCTGCGTTGGTGGCTACCTCTCCGTCACTGGAAGGGTGCCAGATTCCTCCTCTCTGCCAGGCCTTCGTTACTCCAGTGTTCCCTGGCTTTGGCTAACGCAAGCGGTCATCATCTACTTCGTGAGAGCACGAAACGAGGACAGAGCACATTTCGCTCTTCCTCCCCCTGCATCTGCACCGCCCTAAGCACCTTCTGGTAATTGGCTGTCTGGAACAGGAGGCCAGAGCCGAAAACATCGCAGTTAGGGGTGGCATTTGTCCTCGTGATAGTGCCAGCAAAGCCCTACTGTTGCTATATAAAGGAGCAGGCACTGACATGGGCTGGAGTATCCATCAAAAGCTTTGTTCCAATACCTGTCCTCACCGAGTGGAAATCAAAGGCACTCTCTTTATCTGCAGGTCTCTAAAAGGGAACTGAAGCATCGATTTCTGTTTTCAAGTGAAGCAGGAGTGTCACTTTGGCTTTGTGCACGAACCTTATCTCAGTTTCCTCATTGAGCAGAAAAAAACCCAGCTCCCTATATTTTATTTTATTTCCTGGAGGCAGGGAAGGAGAGCAGTTTTGTTGCAGTTGGCTTGTCTCGGAGCGCTGGAGCTAGACAAGGAGTCCCTTATGTTGTTTTGCCCGATATCGCTAGCGCTGAGGCTTTTTTCATTTCATATCTGGGCACGCACGCTCCGCTGTCGGCTTCGTCCTGCCGTCCGCCCGTCGTGTGCTCCTCTTCGCCGCACCAGCTCCCACCTCTCTCCGTTAGCTGCCAGCACAGGCACTGCTCTTGTATCGGGGGTTCTCTTGAACCGAGAGCTGGCATCAGCGTTTGTTCTTTAACGTCAGTACCTGGGCTGGGAATTGTGAATGTGGAACTACTCTCAACTTTCTTACCGCTAGGCCAGGTTATTGAAAACACTCAGAAACTGGCTATAGATGCTAAAACAAGACCGGGTTCAACGAAGACGGAATCTGCAAAAGGAGTCCCAGTGATTTCGATAAGGTTTCTTTGCGTGGCGTAGCCAACGTGGCTTCTCTGTGGGTTTCTATTTTGTTTCCTGATGCGATGCGAGACACTGTCTTTAATCTGTGAAGTCCTGCGTGCTGACAGTCTTCTGAATTTATTTACGTTCTTCTGCTCAGCCCCGACTACGGTAAATCTGAGAATGATGCCTGTTGGAATCCGCGTTCAATCTGAGAGGCGTAATTAGCTTGGTTGATCTTGGTTCGTGTTGAAAGGTGCCAAGCGGGAAATGTGAAGGTTTTCATAGCAGTGTATTAGCGCAGGCAAGTTAGGCAGTGACAAATACCTTATGAACTTGTTAAATATTTAAATGTGTCACACGCAGAAGGAGAATTGAAAGGAGCAGCAGGGCCATTCAAGCCTTGTGCCTGTGGGAAGAAAGAAACCGGTTTTCAGATCACGTGCGGGAAGAGAACGGAGAAATCCCCTGGAACTGCCCGGTGCTCTGAGCAGCCGAAGCGCAGACCTTTGCTGCCTGCAAACTGAGGTCCCAATTTGCTATGAAACCCACAGCAAACCTTTCAGCAAATGTGTGACGGTCAGATGAGCTATGTGACCACGCTTCATCCCGTTGCAGCAGAGAGATTATTAAATGGGTTTTGGTTTGGTTTTAGTCTGGCTTTTAAGAGAAGCACTGTAGAGCTGTCTGCTGTGTTAAGCTGTCGCATGAACTGTGGCTTTTGAAGGCGTCTGCACAAGAGCTGCCATCCACCCTGCAAAAAACGGAGGGGCATTGGGTTTTCATAACTGTGGCCCCTGCGGGGAAACGATGGTCAAACGGTCAATATTACTGGGTAGGTCTGTGACGCTTTCGGTTTTACTCCGTGTATTGGTTTTACTCCATGTATTGGTTTTACTCCATGTATTTACTCCACGTTCCATGGAGTGAAATGCTTCAGGTTTCACTCCCTGTACCACAAAGTCGTGCAGAACGAGGGAGCGCACGGCGGATGTCTGCGTGTCCGTGGCACGGTACGTGACAAGGTTTAGGTACCAAATAAAAGCAAGGCTGCTTACTTAGCCTAAGAAGAGAGTGACTGTAGCTGGCTATTTGCGTTAGTGCTTCCTCTCGGACTCTGTATGCGCAAGCACCGAGTAGCTTCTTTATTTAAAGGACATCTGGAAGTGATGAGGAAGATGAAATGGATGCAGTTTCACTTCCACTTGCAGATGTGGAAGCCGAAATGGATGGACGAAATGATTTAGATGGATGAAAATTTTCCAAAATGTAAATGGAAGGTCATCACGTGAAGAGCTAAATGTCACATTTGTTGCTCCAACTTAGCAGTATTACATCTGGAAAAGTGTAGCCCTTCAGTTCTGCCACTGCAAATAAGCTGAAGTCAAACAGAAGTCCTGGAGTGCAAACATACAGATCAGAATTAAATTTCCTCCTAACTCCTGGGTAATAGAGTTCTGTCAGAGCCAGGAGTCAATTAAACGGATAAATACGCACATAGTTCACTAACACTTAGCGTTTCAGTGGTATTTTGCTGAAGTAAGCACTTAATGTGATTATTGCGTTTTGGCCTGATTTAAGATGACAAGTTTTGCATTTCCTAACTATTAATTAGCCCTGAATTTCTGTTTGTTTAAACTCTGAGGCAGCAAGTGGGTAGGTGTGTGATTTACCTCTACCTCCTGGCACTTACCTCATCTGGGACATTTGAAATGCAATTCTAAACAATTAGCCTTCAAGCCTGTCAGCATAAAGAATGAAGAATAGAGCTTGTCTTGTTTGTTTTGGGGGAATGATCATCCTACAAACTGCATCTACGAACAAGCGTAGGGGTCTGCTCATTTGGAGCTCGCTGCGGGATGAGGCTTTTTGACACCTAATCAGGGAAAAGCAATACATTTTTAAACGGATTTCTCATTTGTTGGTTCCCCCCGCCGCTCCCAGGACTAGGCTATTCCCTTAGGGCTGGGGTTTAGGGGCAATACCAAAGGCGCACAGTGCTGCGTTGCTTGTATTGCGCTACTGGTGTAAAGCTCTCGGGCGTCCGCCCAGCAGTAAATACCTTAGCCGAGTATGTTACCTGGCAGGTTTTTGAATAATATTACAGGAATGGGAATGAGAGAGATGGATCTGCAGCAGTCCGCTGCTTCTGGGCTGAGCGCGCTGCCTTGCACGGGTGGCTTGCAGAAGAAATCCGTTTCCACAAGAGAAGAGTCCTCGCTATAGAGACAGAACATTTTCTACATCAGACCCCTTCAGAGCATCTTGGGGTTGTCTGAATTCCTTTGACATCTCTGAAATCCTCACCCTGTGGTATCTAAGAACTCACAGGCCAACTGTGAAAGCATTTCATTCAACTCACCGGTGGCACGGAGGAAAGATGGGTATTTAAAACTTCAAATGGGCTGAGATTAAAAGACTCTGGGCACCCAAAGCTCCTTTTGAATCTAATGGGAATTTGTGTACTCAGCGGCAAAAATAGAGATATTTTTATAGAGCAGCACCGACTGGAGCATTGCGAATCTCCCCCCAGGACTCCTGCTCCATTTCTCCAGTCCAATTATGGCCCTCGTTGCACTCTCTTTGCTATTACTCTATATGTAATGAGGTGATGGTTGAAGTAGTTCAGCTGTAATGGACGAATGGCCACTAATTTGCCTTGAAACATGCCTTTCCCTTTTAAATACGTCCTCTCTTTTAGACATTGAGATGCTGAAATACTTGCATTTCCATGGAAGAAGTTGTTTGCAATCATAGAAAAAGTATGTCACCAAGTGGTCATCTGTCATGCCGCCGTGTATTGAAAGCTTTGGATCATCTTCTGTTGTGGAGACTTATTTTTAGATCTGTACTTTTTGAATGTGTTATTGGCCACCAGTCAGAGAACAGCAGGGTTAATATAGCGCTTGGTGGAGCTCGCCCATCTGTTCCAGTTTCCATCCAACCATGGAGTTTTACGAGAGCTCTCTAGGAGGGTTTTGAGTTATCCAATTTGTAGTATTCTCTAATATAATCAGCTTGGTAGCACTTGAAAAGCTCGCTGTGCCAAACAGGAGGGTATAAAATGTGCTAAGAGACAAAGGAGCTTGGAAATCTGAGATGTTTTTACATTTTCAGGAATTATGTTTATTTCAATTCATATTGAAACTAGAGGCTGGAACAGATGGAGTGATTGTACAGTAAGATGAGATTAGCCGAGGCTTTGACACTCTATCTAATGAGGAATTAGAAGGCAGACACTACTGATTGGGTTTTTCTTTGGGGTCTAGTTATGTTTTATTTGCTCTGTTATTTATGTCAACAGTACCACATCCATAAACAGTCTGACCCAGTCCTATGGACAAGATGGATCATCAAGACTTGTTAAATTCTAGATATGCCGTCTCCTGAGATTCAGAGGCGAAATACGCCGTCTATTTTGTGGAGCTGTGTGAGTGTTGGTAGAACGCATGTATTTTACATTGATAGAATTTTGGACGATGTGTTGCGGTGGGGGTTTGAAGTCAAGAATGAAGGGATGCCACAAGCTTTTTGGCTGAGCTTTGCCTTAGTCTGCAATCTAAGCTATCTTAACTGATCTGTGCATCGGGATGCTCCTTTCTTCAGGGTTGTCTTTCTAACGGTGGGCTTGATCCGGCAGCGTTGTCGCCGATATGAATGTTTGCACTGATTAGATATGGACACAGATTTTGCACGTGGATGCGACTGCAGTGAGGGGAAGTGTGAGCTGCTCTATGGGCGTTATACGCGTTCTATGGGCAAAGAGTTTCCGATCTAGTTTACAATGTCAGTCTTTTCTCAGTTTCCATCAGCATTAAAGTCACAGAATTAAAGGAAATACAGTAATTGAAAGGAAATACAGGAAATTCCATGCTAATACATATGGGCAGCCTTCTGGAAATTGAGATGTTATTACAGAAACCTAATTAAATCATTGTTCACCACTTGCCCCCCCCCCCCCCCCCAGCTATGAAATAACCATGAAGTGTGGTGACTTTTCTCCAAGCAGCCACCATGAAATCAGCACAAATTTTCCATCAGAAATGGACAACTGTGAAGATTAAACCAAAGAGCACTGGAGGCGTTAGATCTGTGCTACCTAATTAAATGCATTTTTCTTGTGGAATGGGAGGGCTTTTCTTCCCTCTGTTAACTAGCACTGGGCCTGGACCTTAGACATCCTATGGAGAACTAGAAGGAAAGGCTTCCTCTTCTCATTAGAGTTGTAGGCAGTTGCAGCCGTTAAGGTACTGGCCTTTTCCTTGGAGCGGAGCAAAGCTAGTTTTGAAAAGTTCACGTATGCATCCCTCCGAACACACGCCTGTTGGAGGTCAGCTAGCAAGAACCAAAAAGGTGTAATAATCAGCTGGAAAGGGATACAATCACGGGTATAAATGAGAGAGAGAGAGAGATGAGGTCAGAGAGCTTCTGAGAAATGGCATCAAACCCTTACATGATTTCCTCTTGCGGCTTTCCGTAATTCCTGTCATCTGGGTATTCTTTGAATAAGCGCCTGTTAACTTAACTAAGAGAGTTTTAAATACGAGTGCCATTACCGTTAGGTAATTCTGAGGTTCCTATTGTCTGGTCTTAAAATTAAGAAAATGCCCTTTAACCAGCGGTAGAAATGGGACTCTCAGGCACGCAGAAGTTAAGTGACTTACCCAGGGTTGTAGAAAGCAAATTTCCCAGGTTGCAGCTAGCCGTGCCTCCTCGGCTTCCCTCCTCGCTGCAGTGCCTTTTGGCTAAGTCCAGTCCTGGGTCTGGACTGCATATTCCAAAGCCCCCTCTTAGAGTTGAAGGTTTCACATTTGCAACATAGAAAATATTGAAGCCGCTTTACTTAGGAACACGTGTAACAACGGGCACCCTACTGCGATTAATGGATATACTGGTGGTACTGAATGGAGACACATCCAGAAAGACTTAAAATGCACCTGGGCAGGTAGGGCTCTCATGGCAGCTAAGCAGTCTCCCCGCCGCCTCCAAAATCGGATTTTGTTTTATTTTGTGCACCTGCGATATATCATTTTCATTGTTCGCTCCTTTTTCTGCGACGTCTGTTGCTCTTCTGCAGGTTTCGTTAGGAACCGTCAGTCCCTGACAGCAGTCCCCTAGGAATAGCTGGTGCAGAGGAGAGACCGGTCGCGTTCTCTTCTTTGCCTTCCTTTCTCTGTACCAGGCGTGCTCGCTGCTGGATGGCTAACCCGACCAGACGTGGGTAAGAGGCGGCTCCGCGTCCTGCCAGACGTTGCTGAAGAGCCGGGATGTCCTGGTTTGCCCTTCTTTCCCCCTTCCCCTTTCTGCCACTTGCTGAGCAGTTTTCTACCTGGTAGAGGCTGATGGGAAAGGCTCTCAAAATCGCTCATCGGAGGGAAGAACCATCCTGGCATAACTGAAGGGAATGGGAAAGGATGATTTTGTGTTTCTTTTATTTCTAATTTACTGACAACTGTGGCAGCTAGGGCTGGTAGCTGAATCACCTCTCTGAGACTCCATGTTTAAATTATATTTGTATTATTTTCCATTAATGCTGTCCAAGACAGGGGAGGAGACTTTCAAAATTTTACAAATGGAGTAAGACACCCAGGAGCTCCTGATTTTCAGTGGGAAATGAGCATTTAAATGGTCCTTTGTGCCTTTGAAAGCCTTCTCTGTTAAGGTTAGCTTCATGGTGGAGGAAGCCCTAGTGTGGTTTAGTCCCTGCTACCTTTATTAGAAGAAGAAAATCCTTCTAAAGGTAACTTGATCGTGGTTTATCACTGTCCACGTGGGGAGGATGTTTCTGATCATAGCATACTATTTAATCTATCTGACAAAAGCATAGCAAGACCCAAGAGTGGGAACCTGAAAGCAGCCAAGTTCAGGCTAGACATGAAATTTATATTTTAAACAGTCTGAGTTGTTAACCCTGGAAATAACTTGACAGATTCTCTACCACTAAGCTCTATTGATTCTGCCTGATGCAAGCTGCACAGGGATACCAGATCCGGTCTCTCTGCTGCAAACAGCATTGCACTAATTATTCCAAACTGATGCTGGAGTGTTGTGGCTACCAGGCTTCTGGGACAGAAGCTGAATCTTCCGCATGGATATGTGCTGTTCTTTGGGACGTATCAGCCTTTTCAGAGTTAATTAGGCTGTGTCCAAGACAGCACTTTATTGCTCTGTACATCCAGTTAACGTCGAGGTCAAGAGCTGTAGATCAAAAAGAAGTTGCAAGCATGACTTGAGAGTTTCTTGCTGCGGTTCTGTGCTGGCTGTTATAAACACGAGGAAAAGGGGTATTACGACCAGATGATTCTTTCACATTTTTATGTGCCTCTTGAAAACCTGTGTTCTTTTTCGATGCCCTAAAAAGCAGCTGAACTTTGTTGAAATCCCTCCCATGCTGAAGTCTCCGAGTAGCAGTTCAGATCCAACAGCGCTTGTTACTCTCTGCGCATTTAGAGTGTAATGTCATCCTAATTTCTTCCCACTGCCTGCGGCCTTTCTCCAGGGACATCTGTTCTGAAAAGTGACGTTGTTTTGCTATGTATGATACTCAAAGCTTGCAACCACCATGGCCCGATCAGTAGCACTGCGTTATTTCAAGGACGACGCGGGGCTGAAGCTAGCCCCTTGACTTGTTGAGGCTCTTTGCTGGAATTTCACTGACAGCCTTGTTCTTCAATAGGAACTTATCACTGTGCGCCTCAAGATTTTAATTGAATTCGTGTCAAAGCAATAATAGTGACTGGCTCAGCCTGTCCCAGCATCGCCACTGAGGTTTTATTTATTTATTTTTATTTTCACAGCTACCAAAGCCTTAAATACCGCTTATCTGATATTACTTCAATGGGGAAGACGATAGGGTCTTTTGAAAGAGAAACTAAAGTCAGGTACCCACAAGGAAACTCTTGCTACAGCCGCCTACTCGTTGCCGTTCTCGTACAGAGCTTGATTCTGGCCTTGCTTCTAGCAGCAGATCAGAGTAGTCTTCCACATGGACTTCACCCGGGTGGTGAAAGCTGCCGCTAAAGTTAAGGAAGCTACACTAGAGTGTGCCATTTGAGTCCAGATGGAGTTACCTGTTGGAGGTTTTGTAGATTCGGCTCCTCCAAGAACCTTAGAGAGGACGGCTACCGTATCAATCCCATTGTACGCTGGGGAGAACCTGTTCTGCTACTGCTGGTTATTCGCTTCTGTGCAAGGTGAAGAGAGCCGTGTGTGCTGGTTTTGGCTGGGATAGAGTTAATTTTTGTTATAGTGGCTGGTATGGGGCTGTGTTTTGGATTTGTGCTGCAAACAGTGTTGATAACACAGAGATGGTTTAGTTGTTGCTGCACTGGGCAAGGGCTTTTCAGCTTCCCCTGCTCTGCCGGGTGCAGAAGACGCTGGGAGGGGACACGGCCGGGACAGCTGACCCCAGCTGCCCAAAGGGCTATTCCACACCATATGGCGTCACGCTCGGTATATAAAGCTGGGGAAGAAGGAGGAAGGGGGGGACGTTGGGAGCGATGGCGTTTGCCTTCCCAAGTCACCGTGACGCGTGATGGAGCCCTGCTTTCCTGGGGATGGCTGAACGCCGGCCTGCCCATGGGAAGGGGTGAAGGAATGCCTTGCTTTGCTTTGCTTGCGTGTATGGCTTTTGCTTTCCCTATCAAACTGTCTTTATCTCAACCCACGAGTTTTCTCACTTTTGCTCTTCTGATTCTCTCCCCCATCCCATGGCGGGGAGCGAGCGAGCGGCTGGGTGGGGCTGAGTTGCCGGCTGGGCTTAAACCACGACACCATGGCAGGGTTGCTCTCCTCTCTCCCTTCTGTCTCCCACACCCCTGCTTGTTACTCTGTCCTCTTTTTTTATTCCCATCAGTTCAAGGATGAGTGTGGCAGGGTTGAGCCCTTCTGCTTGCCGGAGCCCACAAAGTCATCCTCTCTTCCTCCAGCAGTCGAGACGCTGCAGTTACCGAAGGCTTCCTTCTCCTTTTCAGTAATGCTAGCATCACTGATGGTTCCAGAGAGGTGCCACCTTGGTACAGATGCTACCAGAGGAGCAGCTGAGAGCTGCTGGAGAGGTGGGAATAGGTGGAAGGGGTGATAACGAAAAAAAGAGGGGGAGAGGGACATTGTAATCCTGAACGTGAGCTCCTGACCCGTTCTGTGGAGTCATGAAAACAGAGTCCCTCACTGGCTGCACGTCCAGGAGCCTGAAATGAGAGGGCTGACTGTTGAAAACGCCAAGGGGTCATATCAAAACCCGATCTAGCTACTCTCTCTGCCTCCATTTATCACTGTAGTGTTGGCAAGAGACAGTGGACAATCTCTTAATTTCTAAGGTCACAGTTCATGCCAGCGGTTGGCTCCTGACCACTGACATCCCGAAGGCCATAATTCTCCTTGAGGTCCTGAATGAAGTACTTGAGGATGCATTTTGTTTTAACCACATGAATACTCCTATTGAAATGACCGAGAACCGTGTGCTCCAAGTTAAGGGCAGTAAGTCAATGCTACTGCAGATTTTCTTTTTTCTTAATATTTCTTATTTTTCTCATATATTCACCAAATTCTGTTTAGTGAAGTTTCTCTCAAACAAATTCTGTTTCTTAAAGTGCAGTGCTATGGAACACCCCTGAAAAGAAGTAATCTTTGGCCCTTTTTCCGGTTTTCTTCAAGTATTATTTGCTTTAGATGTTTTTATTGCTCTGGTTATTTGGCGTAGCCATATAAAATTGTCAGTGTCTGTTAATACATTTTGCATGGCTGGCCTCGGGCCAGCAAATGTACAGGAACAAGGTTCTGGTCCCTCCCAGGTTCACATCTTTAAATTTGCAAGGAGGAACAAATCCTCCAAGGAACAGAGCAGAATCAACACGAGGTCCTTGGGTGCAACAGATTGCTTTGGGCTGTTTACTGTAGCAAATATATTTGTACAAGTACATTCTGGCAGTTGGCTCTCTACGGACACTGCAGCAGCAAAAGGGGAAGAAACCACTTGCAAGTCCTCAAATATACCCTGCTCAAGCACCTCTTTTCATTTTGAAAGACAAAGATGCGTGATAGGTGATTGAGCTGCTGCCCCTGAATAGAAGGCATTCTTTCAGTTGATCGAGGCTATGTTTCAAATCTCCACCATCGAGACTGCTCACAGGCACCAGCCAGACAGGGCAGTCCGGGGAGAAGCTGGGTGTCGGTAGCCCTAATGCTTTGTGAATATTTGCAGGATCAGGGCCACCATTTTGCTGTTCGCTGGGTAGTGTTGAAAAGGACGCAGAATGGATTTCCTAAGGAGTGAGGAGCCCCGTGATCCTGAGCCATGAAGTGTTCAAGTTGCGCTTATCTTCATGTAGCCGCGCAGCTTGGTTTGGAAAAGTCACCTTCAAGATCAAGAGTGTGTAAGGGAAATGAAGGCAGGGACCTCAGGGAAGGGACAATTCTGCTGTCACGCTTAGCGCACGGTGTCAAGACGCGACATCTTTGCGGTGACACAGGTGCGGTGTGTCTTTCCTCCTTTCAGAACTTTGTCTCCCAGCTTGATGGTCTAAAGCCCTTCAAACTCTGCCAGACTTCGTGAGTTGAGCAAGAAGCTGGTATTTCATGAAATCCATGTGAAACTTGGTGGGGTGCCAAGACAGAAAGCAAGACACATCATTAGTTGTGTTTGCCTGACAGAAGATTCTCGGTGGGCTTTTATTAACAATAATACTTTGTACTACTGATATCTTTCATCCAAGGATATGCAAATATTAATTGATTGAGAAATTCCCTGCACTCAACTTGATGGCATTTCTTTGTTTGTTTTTGTATAATGCAATAACTTCTGAATGTCACATCGCATCAGTACAAAACTCGGGGGGAATGTTCTATCCATCAATAAGTAGAGCCTTGCTGGTTTGAAGAGAGAAGCGTTGGCCTGCAAATGCCAGAATGGAGAGGACAGGAGAGGGAAGGGAATAGAGCACCTAGAGGAAGAGAGGTGAAGGAATAGTAACAAGGGTAGAGAGCAGCCAGGGGAAGCTGTTGTAGCGAGCAAGATGAAGGAACAGACAGATCCTTTGGTATGGGCTGAGAACTGTGCTGACAAAAGCAACGCAAGCAGGTAAACTGATAGAAAAAATAGCTGAAGCTTTCATGGAAAGTCCGTGGCAGCACTGGGAACAGAACCAAGGCGTTCTCATCTCGGACCCCCATATTTTAAGCGCAAGACCAACCTTTTAGGGCCAATCTCACAGCTGGTATGAGCTGGCGTTGTACACGAAGCAATATCAATTTATGCTAGCTGCAGATCTAGCCTTGGATATCTTGATTGGAATCTATGGTGGTAATTATTCACGCTCACCATTTGTATTTTGGGACTAATTAACTATTCTAGGTTCCTATAAAGAATATTGTCAACTATTTAATGGCTCATTGAGTTTAGCAGGATTTCTAGCTTCTCTTTTACAATTTCAACAGAATAGTTATTGTGATTTGTGACTTCGAGTAACAGCTAGTGAGCTGTGAGCAGACCATGCGTATTATGATGTTAGTTCTACCCTTTGACAAATAGGTTTTAATTGGCTTTACATGGATTCTACTTGATGATACAAGGCATCCGAAGATAGGAGATAGGATGGTAGAGTTCTTCTCAAAATGTATAAAAGCAGTGCCTTTGTGCTAACGTGTGTTCCACAGATGCTTTTCAACTTCAGACAATGAGGATGAATATTTAAAATTAATCCCTGTATGTGTTAGTCCATTGGTCTTGCATCTGCCTTCATAAAAACGTTCGAGCCAAGGTCTTCAGCCTAATTTTGCACTAACCAAAGAACTTTCGATTTCTAACTAGCTCAGTGCATTTGCTCTTGAATACTTTGGAAAATGTCTGTTTGTCCGGCGAAAAGTGTGTGCCGTTCTGAATACGTAGTCCTAAATTTGGTCGCGAGGTTTTTAAAAAGGTGGCCTGGAGTACTCCTGAAATTATTAATTGTTCCAGTAAGTCTTTGTGTCGCACTTCTCTGCATTTTCATAAGGAAATGCATTTGTCGTAATCTCAAAACTGCATTTCTCAGGATAACAGGTTCCCATGCTCTAGCATCCGATCTGAAACTACTCTGGGTGAGGGTCTGAGACGTGTGTCAAAGAGAGAACTCCTGAAGTACTTAATTGCCACCTCTGTTTTAGTGGATGGAGGAGGCAGCTTGATCACAGACTAGCTGGGGCTTTTTAGATTGAACCTGTGCCCTTGCATTTCCTCAGAAAGAAAACGGGAGACCGGTGAGGCTGAGCAAGCAGGCAAGTGCAGCATTTTGATCTGATTAGGTCCTTACCCTTACTCGTGCTTTCATGTAGTTTTGGTGCGTGGATCACAAGATGCTCACAGCTGAGGCTGACCAGGACAAGAGAAAGAAGGAACAAGCGACGGTTTGAGATTCATTCTATTTACAGGAGGTTTGAGATTTTTTTGCCACTCGCACATAGTTAAAAGGGCAAATTTTGACGCCTTGCCCAAGGTGGAGCTCCATCTTCGCATTGCTCCATTACCGCTATTTCCTTGCCCATTTAGCTTAACCTTGTGCTGCGCGATACCCAAACCATCAAGGAATGTGAGCAACAGGACAATTCCTGTTTACTTTTTGCGTGGACATTGCTGTCATGTTTTTTATCTGCCTGAAGAATGAATTGGGAGGATCTCAAGTGCTTGTAAAACACTGGAGTTAAAACCAACTGAACCTTTAATTCAACTTTAATTTAGTATTTCGAGTGCCAGTGGGCAAAGACTGCAAGCTCCTTTCACGTGGAGCAGATGTGGGATGGTGACCGTTTTAGGTTGTTGTCAGGCCGAAAGGAATGAAGGCCAATTACCCACGGGCAAAGTTCTGTCTCAAATTCTCCGAATCATCCGCTCACCTGAACAAGGGGAGAAAATAGAGCCCTTTTGTTTGCTTTGTAGATAACCATGTCATCGCTTATTATTGCAACAGAAGTAAACGCTACAACACACGAGGACTTGAGCAGGAACAACATTAGGGACACCAGTCGGTGAATCGAAAGCCTGCGTCAGCAGATTGACAAAGTTATCAGGGGACAGAAAAGGCTGGGAATCTGGTGGGTAAGAGGCAGAGAAGGACTGCCGAAAGGAATTTATACTAATTTCCTAATACACGGTTCCCGTAAGATTTTCTAGTGCCTGTCTCATGGCCATATATTGTCTATAAAGAAACTGCACCCAACTGAAGTAAACATTTTCTTTTGCCCTGCAGGATTTCATCTAAGATAGGTGTGTAGCATTAAATAATTCAGTGTCATCGGTGTCTGTGATGTGTGTTAACAGCATTCAAATGAGGTTTTATGGAAGACAGACTCGATCAAAAAAAAAAAAAAAAAAAAACCAACAATCTCCCAAAGTAGTTTTTTGGCACTAGGTCTGCTACATCTTTAAGAACCTTCTCTCATACTAAATAGTGAAGCCAATTTGCAAATTCCAAAGTGAAGGATTGCATGTGCAGGCTTGTAGGCCACAGGGATATGACCCAGCTCGTAGGCAGTTTCCTTGTTGCACAATCTGTACCTGTCACCTATGAGATAATAAAGAAATCCTGGTGGAAAAAAACTAATGGAAATATTTTTATTGACATTTCGGCTTTGCTGAAGGAAGATACGAGCGTATGTGGAGCTGGGCAGTTGATTTGACTGAAAAGGCAGGGAGAGATGTTTTTGATCGCATTTTACAGTTTGATATTCCGCACAGAGATTGGAGTCACACTTGTGCAATGCTGAAATTGTAATACCAAGACTTTGAATCAGGATTTACTTTTGGCCGCGTGCTCTCTCTTAGGCCCACAATAATGGCATCACCCTGTTTCACTGATGCCCTTGAACACCAGAGGAGTTCAAGCCCAAAAGCTTAAAAACAGGAGATATAACTGATTATTCTGCTGATAGAGGGTTAACCTTTATCTTCCATATCTACCAAAAAAACCCCAAATCCTCAAGCGAAAATGAGTCTCATGCAATCTGTATTGCAGATCTCTTATCCAGGCTGCAGATTTACTGAGTGTCTTAAACTGGTGCCCATGTCTCTCGCACATGAGGACCTCCTGGGTGTAAGAACAATCTCTCCCTCTCCCTGTTTTCAGTCCCTGCCAGGAATAGGCAGGTTTCAGTTTCGGTTTTATTTCTTTTTCCTGCTTTGTTCTTTTTTTTTTTTTTCCCCCTCTTTCTTAATTTCACCCTCTTTCTCTGCTGCCCTTTGTTGTGAAAATATCAAGTCAGATCCTCAGCTGATATAAGTCGCTGCAGAGGCATCAGCTTTGATAGGAGCTGCACTGACATAGACTGCTTGCTTTATGCTGTACCACTAGAGGATGTAGAAAGATAATAAAGACCCGTTTCCCCAGAGTATTTAAAAGCCTCTTCACCCCCAAGGCATAGAGCCCTGTGGTGGGACCTTTCTGGATGAGGCGGGGGCAGAACGGCCCTTCCAGCTGGCCAGAAGTGACCCTTAGTGTCTTTTCTTGACTTGTTTTCATCTGCTGCCATTTGCTTTGCTTGCTTTCACTGAGTGAGCTTGTACAGGTCCCGGTCTCAACCTAGCTCACCAAAAAAATCAATAATTGGGATTGGGTGATGGCTTATATATAACTAAGCTTTTCAGTTTTGGCTTCATCGATATGTCTCAGGGCATATATGCTTTAAAACTTCCCCCAGATATCCCCCAACCACCACGATTAGATAATCACAGCTATCATAGATGGAGATTGTATTCATTTCCTTCCCCTTGCCCCAGGTGTGCAGTTTGACTCTAATAATGTAGGAATCATGAGTTTTTAAAGCACAGTAATTTTTTTTTCTGGTTGAATTCGATGGACATCATAGAGCTGAGAGAGGAAAATACAATCCATCTTCTGTGAAATGAACTCAGTCATCCTTCAGTTTATTGAGTGAGAGGGAATACAAAACAAATCCACAAATGTCAAAAGCAGTCTACGAGGGATCATTCCATTTCTTTTTCCATTTGTTTCCTTGATTAAAATGATTTTTAACTGATTCCTCTCTTAATTTAATATGACAAAATATAATTCACTTGAATATCCTCCCAAACCCCCCTGCCAAAGTTTGTGCTTGGCCAAATTTGCTGGAGCTAGGGTGGCGATGGGGAGGGACTCTGCTGAATCATGCTTCTGCACTTCAATAATCTCTTCACTATAACAGGGGAAATGTGATGAGAAAAATGCTAGCCCCATTAAATTCAGTGGTGGATTCCTACTGATTTGAATGGGCTGGCAAAGTACCCCAGTGCTGATCAACTGATTTCTTCCGAGATGAAATGAGTAGGTCTTTTAGCAGTGTCTTTCTGCCTACGACCTTATTCTGCTGGCTGCAAATAGGCCTTTTGCAAGCATTGGACTGGTAATTTCTGTGGTAGAATTTAATCCCGTAGAGTGTTCACAGTAGACCTCACTCTGCAGTCCCCCACGTTGAGTAATTCGCACATCTCGACAGAGCCCCCGCAGCCACGTTCTGCCTTCCCTGCCTGCGGCAGGAGCGCTCTGCCGTTCATGGGGTCCTTCTGAAACTCCCAGTCCTGTACTCACCGTGCAAATAAGGTTGGTTGAACTGAAACACACGATTAATTTTGGCATGAGTCAGACCAGCTACGTAAGAACGTAGCGGACGAGACCAGCAATCCACCCAGCTCATCGTGCCGACTCCGGCAGTAACGCTGTGGGAAGTGTATGGAGTTGCCCGGTCCTTCCCCAGTCGCAAACCTTTTCAGTTAGATCATACAGTGTCTTTTCTGTTTCCTGCTTGAATAAATATTTTTGTGTAGGAGGCAGAAGTATTTCCAGCATTCCACAAGGATTATGAACGGATCCTCTTAGCAGCCACTTGGGGCTAGAAACTGGTCCTCCACTCTCACAAGAAACCCGTGAAAGGGCTTGTCCGGCGTCATCTGGGGAGACTGGAGCAGAAAGAGGACTACAATCCAGATTACCCAGCCCAATTTTGTGCCTCATGCACAGTAAAGTCCTAATTCCCTAAAAGCTTCTAAATGAGAGGATAGCTGAGGTCTTTCTGTATTTCTGAGCAGCTGTGGCTATTCTTTGAACTCTAGTGCATAACAGAAATGAGTAATGGAATCGAGCGTACAATGAAAAGGAAGATCAGGAAGAGCTATCTTTCTGAAGCAGTACAAGATTATTTAGGAAAAAGTTTTTTCCTCTACTAAGGCCATTGTTGTTATATCAAATCTAATATCCTGAAATGAAAAGAAAGTCTTAAAAAGTTGAAATAGAGGAGTAATGAATTAAGAGCCACCAGACATTGTTAGTTTAGTATTACATTTTAAAGAGCTGAATTTAAGTGAGAGATAATTTAACTAAAACACCATTAGTAATTTTTCTGCATTAATTTTAGAGCCGGAGCTGAAACGGGAGTAAATTTGTGCATCTGCAGAGATTCACACTAGCAGAGGATCTGAGCATCTGCATTCAGATATGGAGCCAGATTAGCAGCCCTGGCGACTCCATTCTCCCTCTGCCCGAGCAACGAGCCCCGGTAATGGCAGTGCCCGTTTCCCTTTCCTCTCTCCCTCTGCCCAGCCGCCGCCTGGACTCGGTGCCGGCAACGCTCTGTAGGATGCCACGGCAGCCGTGGCAGTTCCATGCAATCGCCAAAGCCAGCATAGGAGGGTAAATTAATGCTTAATTAAAAGCTGACATAGGAAGGGAAATTAAATTAATGTCCTAATGAATGCTTCGGGTTTAGTCCAAATAGGAAACTTAATGATTCTCCTTTCCCTTTTACAGCACTACGCTTACCTCTGAGCAGTGACGAATTTCAGCTCATTTGGCCCCAACCCTGGAAAACATCCTAATTTAAAAAATGTGTTGAAGCCCACACTTAATTCTATTCCTGCCATGCTTAATTGCTGGCCTGGATAGGCATGGAGTTAAGTATTTGATTAAATAAGGTGGAGCTATTGGGAAAATTTTGCGTAACGGTGCCCAATTTGCTAAGCTGATCTGACTTTTCAAAAACTTCACTTAACATCCTCTATTAGAATGAATAGCATCAGTCAGTATTGCAGTGTCTCTTTTATTACGGTAGTTTTAGTGGAGTTGGTATTTTTGTAAACGTCACTTCTTTATGATCAAGAAGAATCAGAAGTCTACTAGAGCAGCAAGTCTTCTCTGAAGGAAAATGAGAACTGGAGAAATATTTGAAGGATTGAGACAGCACATTCACCCTATCAAGGTTCATTTCCTTTAACAAATCTTGGTTTATTCGTGACAAAGGCTTCCATTTGACAGCATGTGAAGTACAATAAAGTGCCAAACTAAAACCGCTTAGATATTTAGGTTGCTCCACTGGCTGGAAAATTAGCTTCGTGGAATGGCTTTTGGATCCACCCCGTAGCTTCAGAAGCAAACGCAGTCCCCCAAGGGTCTGCACAAATGCTGTGCTGCAGCGCTTTGGAAAGGATTCCATACGTTGTAGGGTAGGGGCTGAGATTCTGCGCCTGTCTGGAGGGAGAGGAGGAGGGACAGGGGTAGGATCTGAAAATGCCCGTACAGTGGTAGATGAGTTGCTGAAAAGTATGGTTTTGGTATCAAGGGCTATATTTTTCTTTATCAGGGGCTTGATAAAGAAAGCGGAGGATGAAATGCTCTGGCCTATGCCCTGCGGGTTGCATGAGAAGACCTATAATATGTCTTGTGACCTTACATTTGGTGACTTGATGGATTCAGCACAAGAGGCGTTAGCATCAGCGTCGTAACACACGCTTTATCAGTCATATGACTCCGTCCTGCAGAGAAGGAAGCAAACTTGTTTCCCTGGCTTCCTACTCTTAAAGCTGCTCTTCTCCTTCTTCTCCTTCTTCTCCTTCTTCTCCTTCTTCTCCTTCTCCTTCTTCTTCTTCCCTAGATTAGGAAAGCTGCAGGTTGAATTGATTGTAGCCTCTTCCAGAACTTATGTGCATCACTGAAACCATGCCAATTAAGCGCGTTGTGCACTCAGATAGCAAGTCACCGTTAGTGGGTAGGTATTAAACCTCCCCAGCGCTATCGGGAGGTCAAACCAGAGGCTAAGTTGCTGTAACTGTACAGAAATGTTTGCAGTTTGAACTGCTGAAAAAGCAGCAGTCCTTGCCTTCCCCTCCAACCGCTTGTTTCTCCCCAGCACTGCACGGTTGTTTGTGCGGCCGCCCGATGACCTGTGCTGGCTGAAAAATAACCAAATCCAAAACAAAATAAAAGGCCAAAGGAGATACTTAAGTACAGATCAAACCGTGATCGCCGTTTCCTCTAACGTACCAAACCAGTTTACCTCTGCTCTTTGTACGACGTGAGGTGCCATGTGAGTCAGAGTATTGGTTGCCGCTTACGACCGAGAGAGGGAATGCTGTGTTCCCCGCGCGTCTAGCGTTGGAGTCACCGCACCTACGTGTTTAATCTGTCTGGATTCATGCTGCGTGCGTCACGGCAGGATTCAAAGTTGGGCAGAAGACCTCATGAGGTCATGGGAGGAAGAAAAAGAGGTGTGTACCAAAAAACCAAAACCCATTGTAGCTCGCTCTTATATAGTTTGTTTTCCGGGTTGAGCCCTATGCAGTTTTGTTCAGAGTTCTCTGAGGTTTTTCTCTGCAACCACATGCATAAAAAGCTGAGATGCTTACCTAATCTCGTGGTTCCTGCAGACTGGCTTTAAAAAAATGAAAGGTGTTTTAATAATTATTGAGAAAAAATGCCGTGAGTCTGAGAAATCATCACAATAGGTGGCACTGAGTCTCTCTGAATAAGATTCCTATTGAAATCAATGAGAGTCCTGCGAGTGGTACTGCTCAGGCATTATTGATTAGTGACTGATAGATGATTCTTGGTTTTTTCAGCAGCAGTATCTCCCTTTTTGTATATGCAGTTTTCTCTCTCCAGTCAGTTTCTCATCCTTTTAGCTTTAAAAGAAAATTGGTTCTGGAAGTTTAAGAGTATGGAGTCATCTTGTACGAATCGGTCTGGTACAAGGTCCGTGCAGTCTTGTTCAGATCCCAGTCTGAATGCTTAGAAGAAAAACGGCGTGGTCGTGTCCTTTTGTGGGCAGGGGTGAATTTCCCTCTCCAGAAGCCCTCTCTGTCCTCCCCAACATTCACACACAAAAAGGAATTTCCTAGAAACTGGTTGAAGTCGTGCATCACGTGGAATGACTTCCTATGAACCCAGGGCAAATCCAGCTCCCCGGAAAACAAGCGCGTCGGGAGCGTGCGTGTATTCACCGTCAGGGCAGGGGGGAAAAAGCCATCCGATTCTGAATCCGACTCACGATGCCTGGATGTCTGCAACGTAGGAGCATTTCTCATCCAGATACTCTGGCTCTAAATGTTAAATGTTTTTTTTATTAGCAGCTCTTCTATTGTGTGCACTGCAAGATGAGTCACTGCCCTTCAGAGCAAAGCTGGGAATCAATAGACCTCTGTGAATTAGATAATGCGCTAAAATACGGATATCTACAAAGGCCTGGGAATTGTGATGGTGACTAATGGGTTAGTGGAAACATACAGTGAAAACAGCCCAAGCAGACAGTAATCTTTCTGGAACCTTCTGAGACCAAATCCACTTGTGATGGTTAAGCATCTTGTGCACCGTGGTCACGTGGCAGGCGAGAGGACGTGAAATTGAGCTCCCGGGCCCCGATGTACAGAAAATGAATCTTCTGCAAGACTTTCCTCTTAATGACAGAAGCTGCCTCGGGATTGTTTGCTGGGGAAACCAGCTGCCGACGCTGCACCCTGAAGCCTGATTAGAGAGGCATAGGTGGGTGACAGATGATTATTCCCCTTTCTTCAGCGCTGGCGAGACTCATCCGAGCACTGCGTTCAGTGCTGTGCTTTCCAGGACGAGAGAGGCACGGACATACCGGAGCAAATGCAGCGTCGGGCCCCAGAGATGATTAAGGAATTGGACCCTGCTTTGAGCCGGGGGGTCGGACCGAGGCGATCTCCAGAGGGTCCCGTCCAGCCCCAGCCCTTCTGTGTAATTCAGTGAAAATCCAGTCCCGTGCCAGCTCGATAACCCTCACACAGCGCTCTCAGTAAAATTGGAACATCTATTAAGTCAGAATAAATTCAAGCTTTGCGTTAGCTGTCCAGGAGTAGTCTCATGGTTGTCTGAGATGTTCTCTCCCCTCTCCAAATGTTGCATGAGCAGCCTCCAAATCTTCATTACAGCTGTCCATTTTATCTAACGAACCTTGCTCGCTTCTGAAAATAATTAGTCAAGGAGCTCCCTAAAACCGTGTTAGTTGCAAGTAATGTGAGCTCCCAGACCGTGCTCATATATACCAGTTAAGTTTGCATTGGGGATTTTTATTGTTGTTTCTCTAACCAGAGAGGATAGCCTCGGGCAGATCTGAAAATTGCATCTCTAGCCAGTTGGGGGAAGTGAAAGTCAGAAACAATCGTCAACAACATAAATTTTTCCTCTTGGCACACGACGCTCTGGACTTCTCAACGCCAGGTGCTAACTCCCTTTGCCCCCCAGACTCCCACTCCGGACTGGGAAGGGAAACAAGAGTCGTAAAATACAACTAGGCATGTTTCAGGATAAAAGGCCAAATTGAATCCCTTGTGGAACTCCACGGCAGAGAGAGGCAAAGCTGGAATACAAAGATTCACGGCTGGTGGTTGCGCGCTAGTATAATCCAGTGGATCGAGTTCAAATCGCTGAGCAGAACCAACAAAATATCTGGCATAGGTATTTATGTAGCCATTATCTGACTCCAGTCTTTTGCAGAGCACGTTGCTTTGGTGTGCTTTTCCTCCAAAAAACCATCTGACGTAGGCAAAAGTTTTTATCCCCGCGCTAGATGAGAGAGGCTCTGCTGACGGCAAAGGACAGTTACATGTTTATGCATCATTTGAAGACTTTCCCAGACTGACAGAGGAAGTTCTTGGCATGGCAGTAACCAAACCTGAACTCTTCCAAGTCCCAGGCTCGTATATTAATCATCAGGACGTAGTTCTGAGACATTTCATGGGTAATATTGGTATAAATATGTAAAAACACTGGGGCAGCTTGTAGAAAGGACACTGAGCTTTATTGTGGTAGCGGGAGCGTTCCAGCCACACAGTAGTGTCTGGATATCAACTCCAGGTTTTTTATTTTGCACGTGTTTTGATAGGGTAGCTGTTATTTTTATTTTTACTTTCTTTTTTAAAAGGTAAGGTTTTGTCTGGATAGAGGGAAGATCTTGGGGACCAAGGCACTACTTTTAACATCTTCCCCCATCTGACAGGCTTTCAACGTTCTGTGCATTTCAAAGATGAAGAAGTTAATTTAGCATTTCTTTCACCAGCAAGGAAAATATGTTAGATGTGAGAGCAGGAGCAACTGGGAGGTGAATGACAGATCAGAAGGAAGGGTTGCTTTATAGATTTGTGACAGTCCTGGTTGTCTCTTGCGGTTGATTGCGTTCAGTGGAACCGTTCCTGGCACGTCCCTTTCTGTCTGAATAAACTCGACTGTGCAGAGGAGAAAAGGAAAGAAAGGAATTTGGCTTTCTAATTGAAGTAGTTATGGCAATGCCGAGCAAAAATAAATAAGCGACTTGACTACCTTTGTTATCAAAGGCCAGAAAAATACAATAATTAATTATATTTTACTTATCCACTAGTTGCCCTGGGGGAATAAGAGTTAATTATTACGCGGGCTGTGATATATGTCTGTATATATCTAGCTGACAGGTATACTTAATGCTTGAGGTCTTTGACCTAAAGCCAGCTGATATTGATTTAGATTTTCTGTAGATCAGATTCTCTTCCTGGAAAAATCTACAGATTAAATAGTGACTTAAAAAAATTACCCAAGGTTTATACAAGTGTAAATGTGAGAGAAGAATTCAGCCCCACAAGACCTGTCTTGTAACAGAGAGAAGAAAGCCCATGATTTCTCTATCTTTTGCTTAAAATGGGTCAGAAACCCTGCTGTAGTTTTATTTTTTAATTCCTGATGCTGCTGTCGCTGAAATCGGTAGCATCTCACGCGGCTTGTTTCACGGAAACAGGATCTGTACGGAGATGCTTCCCCCATCCTATCCCTTGTCTTCTGAGCAGAAATTTCTAAGGAGACGTCTATTTTCACATAAAATGTGAGTAGCAGTTTGTGTCGGTGAAGGGCGTGCAGCTGGTTTGGCTGATTCCTCACTAGCACGCGGAGGCCATCTTTTTCCCAGGAACGTTGAATTCATCGTCAGTGATCAGGGCAACTAAATCCAGATAAATCCAGAGCAACTGCACTGAAGTCTCTGGAGGCTTACAGCAGCTGACGTGGGAGTGGAACTTGGTCCTGTCTCTGCCGGAGAGTAAGCTCAATATAAATGTTAGCTTTCCTCTGTAACAGAAACTTCATTTTATTTGGAAATATGGGCTATGCAAATTCTGCTTTTAGATGCTTTGGTGTAAACTGGGAGCGACTCATTGACTTTCAAATCCTTGCTCGTTTAGAAATATTCTTGACGTTATTTCTGTGCATTAACCGCAAGCTATTCTTTCCTCAGATGAAATGCAAATCCAGAATAAGACAGGGATTTTTGGCAGTAACCTAAGGAAGTTAGGAACCCAAATCCCATTGACACCCAATGGAATTTAGGCATGTAAACTTTTGTTACTTCTGTGAAAATCCCAATCTACGATTTAAAAAAAGTGCTGGCAGTTCCTTTAACTTACTGAACATCTTTTAGAGAGTGTTTTATATGATTGAGTGCTGAAGAGCTGTCATAAACCTTTTCATTTAGCAGCATCCCCAGATAGATAGCAAGAGGAGATTGCAATAACAGAGAAGAATGAGAAAGAGAGGATTTGCTATTCTGCCTCCAAACATTTCTCCCCAAATCCCATGTCCTACTCTGAGAAATTGGAAGTGTCTTAATTACTCAGGGGAAGAAGGATGCCCTCCTGTAACTTGTTGGATAATTATGCTGTGCCTACAGTACCCTTAAGTGCTTCACTAGTTTCTGTGCCTTTGAGTCGCCTGCAACGTTCAAGTGCTTTTAGATCTGAGAGTCTTTTATAGGGAGGGCACGGAGACCTGCTGTTATGCAGAAGGAATATCAGGACACACGCAGCCAAAATGTCTCCTCGTGCCTCTAAATCTAACCAGACCACACAAGGCAGGGTTCGTCTTGCAAACTTCAGCTGGTAAAAAGCTAGTCGCCAACTAACTCAGCTCAGATTAGATGACTTTCTCTTAGAAGGAGGAATCCCAGCCCTGGGGCTTCGCTCTCGGAGCTCATACCCCTGCGCCCGCCTTTGGGAGCAATTACTTGGAAAGCATAAAAGGATCTACTGTTTGGAAAGAGGGGAAGTTTGGACTTTTCATGGGCACAACATTGTCTAGCAAATCTCAAGTCATCCTGGAAAACAACAGCCTCTAGCCTGCAACGCACAAAGAGTTACGCCGAGATGTCTGCAAACGCATGCGTTGCTGAAGCTCGCGTGGGCCCGCACAGTGACTTGTGCTCTAACGTGTTAAAAATATCCAAGTAAAAGGGATGCAATGCTTGGGTGTGACTGTAAGGGCCTGTCCTGCAAAGTGTCAAATGCTACTTTCAGTCCCTCTTCTGGTCACTGGCCGGGACGCTGGCCCAGCGCCGGGCAGGGTTGATCTGCCAAAGCTCCAGGCGCAGAGCAACAGCAAGCGGCATGTGAGAAGTCCCACCACGAGAAGGCTGAAGTGCTTATGACGGATCTCTCCAACAGTGAAAAGTGTCTTTTTTTCCTGCTCCTGCATTTAGCTAGCACCTGTCAAAGAAGATTAGAAGAGGGAAGATGACATGGAATTAAGAAAAAGATTTCTGGTGGCCAGAGACGGTGATAAAGCCCACTGTGCTGCTGCCTGGTGTGTCAGACTGCTTTCTGCATCAGAGACCTGCCTTGTTAGTAAAGAAGAAAAAAAAAAAAACAACAACAGTCATAAAATTGTATCGGTTCCGCCGCTGGGTACTGCAGGTATTTTCTTCCGCAAAGAAAATGAGTATATTTCAAGTAAATTGATATCAGAAGTGACACGCCATTTTTTAGCTACCTAATTTAAGATGCTTTAAGACAACCCGCTATGTAGATGGTGGATGCTTATCGCTTCCTCACAACCAGCCCCTTCTGCAGCATCTCCAATTCAGCATCCAGGATGATTCTCTGAAAACTTGGCCAAATCCTCGGCACCAGTGTTCGTTGTGTCGCAGATCAGCATAAGCAGAGCTAGCAAGGGCAGGAGATGTTGGAGTCATATGGGTGGACGCGCCTCTGGCAGTCCTTTTTCTAAGCGATTCTTTTCTGATATCTCAAGTCAGGTCTGAAGTCTTTCAGACCATAACCTTGGAGCAATTTGGGAAGTAGGAGTTACCATTTTTAGCACCACGTGTGCACGTCCACAGGTGAAAGGGGAGGACCTTCCCACACAATTTAAGAATCCTAGCTTAGTGGCATCGTCACAGGTTTTTACGCGCAGGTGACCAGGCAAAAAGGCAGAGACCTTTGTTAATGGGATATGCTAACGTTGTCTGTGGCCCCTTAGGTGAGAAGAAGGGCTACAATTTAGGAGCCCTAGGTTTTAGTTGGGTATTTCTATTGCTGGGGGACACGATTTTTCATTGTATAACTTTTTTCATTAAGAGAAAATAACTCCATCCCTGCCTTGGAATAATCTGGGAGGTGCAGGGTGTGTTCTGAAATGCGTCGTGAGAAGGCCAGATCTCCTCTTAGAATTACTGTCATCTGAGTATAGATCATTTGTGCTTCTGGAGGCATCTTTGATTTGTTTTTTGGGTTTTTTTTTAAGTTCCTGGGAATTTCTTCCTTTGGAAACAGTTGAAACACCCTCTCTTTCGCCACAGTAAAAAATTATTTTCCTTGAACTATTTTTTCCTTTTTTTTTCTTTATTCTTTAAGGTTTCATAGTTTTTATGCCAGTGAAACCGTGCACTTCAAATTCTTATCCCAAGGTTTTGAGTTGATTTTCATGGCAGATACAAGCAATGATGCCTGCACTGATCTCAGACATGGTTTATTTTTATTCTTATATATCAGCAGCTATTTGTCACGCTACCTTGCAATGTGGGACTCACATTTATATGGTTTGGGGAGATGTAACTCATTTTCCGTTTAATCCACCGTCTGCCAAAGGGAGAGATTTAAGATAGAATACTGTGGGCTTTCTGACATGGTTCACAATTTTTTTTTATATGTGTATTTATTTATTCTCCGTGCACACTCTGTCATTTGTTAGGTTGAGTGCAAAAGAAAGTTGGTTTTCCAATAGGTGTAATTTGAGAAGAACTCTCAATGTGGAATGGCCTGTAGATGTGATTCTGCCAGGATTCTGGAGTATTAAAAATGTCCCTGTGAACAGATTGCGCTATCACTCCAGTTCTGCTATGAGGAAAGTCTTAGCAAGTTACTCCCCTCTTGTTTGTTCTCTGGTTAAAAGACAAAAAAAAACAAAAAACCCTAATGTTGGTGCTCTCCTTGGTGAAGCACTTTGAGATCCACGGACCAGAAGTTCGGTTCCTCTGAAGAACCAGATAACTCTTGTAACGTGGTGTTAACAAGAGCTACTGTGAACACAGGTACGGAGAGGTGAGGCGACTTGCGGGACGGTGACAAGTGAGGACGATGGCTAAAATCCTGGATGCCCGGGCTGTGCTGGCTCCTCAAAAGGCGTGGGTGCTGCTGCTGGGTAGCAAACGGATCACACGCTATCCCGAGCGGGAAGGGACCCGCGAGGACCAGGGATGCTGTCAGTGTTTTGTCACAGGGAGCGGCAGGGAAAGCTAGCGTTCAGAAAGCACCCTGCCACGTAGCACCCGGCAGCTCTGCATCTTCACCTCCTCGTGTCTGGCACCCACCGAGAGGGAGAAGTTCCTGTCCTGAAAAGCTCGGGCTAAACACGGCAGGCAGACAAGAGGCAGGAGGAGGAAGGGAGCCGAAGAAGCTCACTTGCAGTTGGCATCAGTACGCAGAGGTGGAGCTGAGAAGAAGCCCTGGCCCCCAGGCTCGCTCTCTGGCTGGCACTCGTGTTCACCCAAGCTGTCACCATCCCGCACCGTGCCGGGGGAGGCATGTCAGACGTACTCAGATGACTCACACCCATCCGACGTGACAGAAAGCTAGGGACGGCATCCTGCCTAAAAAAAAAATAATAATAATAATAAATTTTTAAAAAATTACTCCAGACCTTTCTCAAAAAAACAATAATACGCACGAGTGTAGGTGTAATTCTTTCTTCGAAAGAAAAAGCCTTCAGAAGACAGCCGTGGGGTGTCAGCTGGAGTAGGACTAATCTCTACAGCCCAAACCATATTACAGGGAGCTTTGCTATGACTGAGAACGTCCTGCGTTAGCTGGTGGTTATTTTAGGCAGTCTCCTTCTGTCGGATGTGTCTCTAACTCTAAATAGGACTTTTGTCTTTCTGGAGTAAAGTTTGGAGGGGAAAAAAAAAAAAAAAAAAAGTCATGCTTGCTTGGTATGACAACAGACTTGCAGTTTTCTGAAAGAGAATTTGGCTTGGGAAGCGGTCCTTCCTAAGGGCTGCTTGCTTCGATACGGAATGAAAACGCGCTGTCCAGTGCAATCAGGGGGTTAGGCAAATGAGCACAGGTCTCGGCGGGTTGACAGCTGCTGAGGAAATGATGGGACGGGTGTAATACGCAGCAAGAGTGGAGGAGGAAACTGCTCTCGGTCCCCGAGTGTTAAAACCAGAGGATGAAATTTCCTCAGCTGCAAAACTCATAGCATCGCTTAGGTCTGGTGTTGAGGGTAACAGCCGGGTCCAGGCGTCCTTTCTGGTCAGTGTGGCTCAGTTGATGCCGTTAAGCTGTGATAAATTAATCGTGAAGCTGAGCCCTTAAAGCTATCATGGATACTATGTGAGGTTAGTGCAGGAAAAGAAATATCTAGGAACGAATGTTGTGTTGTTGCTTTTCCTTGAGATTCTGGTTCCCTATCACCTGATGGCAGCCTATAAATTTGAAGGCTCCAAACACCACAAAAAGCAACTTTCAGGCAAGAGACTGTACAGAGCGCTGATGAGATGACAGTAAACAAAAGAATTCGGTTGTATTACTAGGAAGATCTCAAAGAAGTGAGGTCTGAAATAGCCTCCCATGAGATTTGGACCAGGCAATGACATAAAGAACGCTCTTGAGAGCATTCTGTCATCGTCAGAGGGACAGACTATAGAAAGCCAGCTCTGAGAGATCTTCTCCATCATTTCTATGAGTCAGTATGGTTAGGTGCTGTCAAAAGTACGTCAGAGGAGCATTTCTTTTGGTTTAGACACTTGTTATCAGTCTGGAGTACTGGGCAATTGATGATGTGAAGTCATTGATGCACTGGACAAGGTACATGAAGGCTGAGAACATTTGTCAGTCTTGGATGAGCCTCTTCCCAGACAAAACTCCGGCACCCTTGTCGTTTTACGGGAGTTTATTACTTCTTAGTGAAAAGCAAGGGAAGAAATATAACAGATGAAAGGAGACGTGTGAGGCATTGCAAACCCAGCCGCATAAAGCAGGTAAAAATGGAACAGATGAACTTCAAAACTGTGCCTTGAAGTCATTTCTGCTGTGCATGCATAGATGCATAGAAAGCTCATGGGATTCTTAAATCGCTCCATGCCCTTACCCATCTCTCTCGGATTTCTGAAACTCCAGCATGGCTGATCTGAAACTCTATCATAATTATTCAATATTATTTATGTACCTTTTGGTACTGTCTGGGGAACTAGTCACACATCAGCCCCTGGCAAAAGTGGTGTACAAAATCAGCATGGAGCAAGTTGCACAGATGGAGACGACGACGGGGGTGGGCAGCACAGCTGGCTTTAGATCCAAATTTCACTTTGCTTTACAGGTGGGGATTTTAATCAGAAGGCCTGGTTCTCAGCATAAACAGCATAAACCTATGGTGGTATCTAAATAAAACTCGGGCCTCAGGTCTGCCTTTGAACTTCACCTCTGACTTCTGCAATCTAATTTGAGTCGTGCAAAATCTGGGCTTAAACTTTGGAAAAGCTGGGGTTTTTTCTAATTCTGTAGGTTTGGCTATATATGACTGCTGATGACTTGCAGTAGCTGTTTACTGTTTGACAAAGAAATGCTTGTGACAGTACACGTGGCCCGTTGGCTTTTGCGCCCTCTGTAATTAGTCCTCTGAATTCTTAACCTGAGACTAGTTGTTTTTGAAAGTCAGGATCTGCCAGAGCAGAACTGTCCAATTGAGAGGGGTTCAGGAGGTTACTGCCATGCCTGCATGAAGGAACCAGCCAGAGAGTAGATGGAATAGTAATTGGAAAACACCAGCATCGAATAAATAAAGACCAATAGCAATAATGACATAGCCTGAAAGATAAAGCCTAATAGTTGTAAGGAGGAAGGAACTGTTGTTTCAACTTTTTTGTTGAAAGGTATTCAAATGGGGTTTGGGGATCCGTGTCTTGGTTCCTCTACAGTCCTGCATGATGTTACGCTAATCCTGAATCCCCTGTCTCTGTTGCCCATTGCTTACATAGAGCACCGTCCCTTTTTTCGGTAGAGAGTATTGCCTCTTTATCTGCACTCTTTACTCTATTTCCTGACAACATGTGTGGGCACCACACCCAGAGACGTGAGACCCCTAAATGCAGCTTCAGTATTTAGTGCAGACCTGAAGTGCTTTGCAGATATTGCCTACGTCTTGGACGGTACGTCCCAGAAGCAGGTAACTATTAGTGACGCTACCAAAGACCGCTATGGTTGGGGTGTTAGAGCTGGGAGAGTCACTTAAGAGCTCATGACCCCCAAAGCCTGCTCAATTGACTTCTCTCACTGACAGCATTTTTAGGTTTAGGCTGCAGCTTAAATGTCTAAACCACATTTAATGTTTAGGCTGACACATCTGATGGTTGGAAAGGGCTAGGAGCGCACACACTGTCAGTGGCTCAGCTGTCAAGTGTTAGCTCTTCATGCTGCACTTAGTCACTTGTCATTATCTACCCATATTTTTGTCAATGTTTCCAAGCAAAAAAGAGACAAAAACCTGGATGGGAGTTTGGGCGGTCTTCTCAGAACCTGACTTAGAGAACTCGACTGGTGCCTTACTCCATCCTTTGAGTGAGCTAAATGAGGCACCTCCATGAGATGCTGGAAGTCGGAGGTAGTTAGGTGGGCCAGGAAAAAGTTCCTAATGCAGCCTGTGGGAAGCTTGGCAAGGCAGAGCAGCCTCTCGTCTTGAACCAAACAGCTCCTTGCTGCCAGGAGGAGGAGGAACCATCGCAGGAACATAGCTCCTTTGGTTTGGGAAGGTGCCCTGCTGCAGAGGGAACCAGCGAAGGGAGAGGAAGACAACAGGTTGTCGGGTTTGTAGTAGGGAGAACCTGAAGGAAGAGAAACTTTGAGGGATTGCTCCTAGGTAAGGAGATCTCATGTTGGAATTCGTAAGGAAAATCTAAATGAGCATGAGGATCACAATGTGTAGCCGTGAGGCTACAATAACGTATAAAGGGTTTGGACAACGGGGAGGGTAAAGGAGAAGGGTCACCGGATGGGAAGACAGACAAAACTGGCGTTGGAGATTGTCTGACCTTCAGTCCTGCAGTGCAGCAAGGAAATGTTCCAAGGGAGGGATGGGATCATTCAGGGCTCTAGCCATAGGGCCACTGAGCTCTAATCATGGCTTTTCCAGTGGCAATCTACACGGTTGTGAGCAAGACAGCAGCGTCCTGACCCCCAAAAGTGCCTACGTAGCCAGTATGGCAATAGAAGGTAGGATCAGAGCTTTGCTGCCTGGGCATCTTCTGCCTTTGAAAATGGGAACAGAAATAATACCTTCTTGCCTCACACACCTGGTATCAAACTTAATTCACGAACGTTTGCAAAAAGCTTTGAAAAGGAGTACCAAGTCTTACGAAGAAACCCTCTCTTACCGGTGAATCCCTGTGCCTGCGCTCTATCCAGCGGGGCGTCGGGACTAGCCCAAATAAATCTGATGATTCCACAGTCGGCTTTGGCTGCAGAGGCTGAAGATAGAAGTTATTCAAAGCTAAAACTGTGATTTTAGGCATGTCTGAAGCTGGTGGAGTGTATTAATTCAGCTGTGAAATGGAGAAATAGGGTAGGTATCTCTCCAGACTTATGTAAGTGACATGCATCCCTTTTTGGCTGGTACAATAGGTTTTTTGATGTCATCTGTCATTAAAATTCATTCTTCTCTTGCCCCACGATCTTGATTGTTCTCTCTGATGGGAGTTAGGAATTAAAATTGTATATACCGCTTGCATCACACGAGCTCTGTAATATACTAGACCTGGCTTGGTTTCTTTCTTGACTTCAAAGGGGTTTCACCATACCCCACTTCTTAGTGGATTTTGCCACAGTGGAGTGGAAGTACGCAGGTATTTTGGGAGGCTGTGGGATTTGGGAGTTCAGCCGTTGAATATTCAGCTTGGCAGGTGGGAAACAAAGCGTGCCTATAAAATGGGAAAGGTACCACAGCAACGAGTGGCTCTGAATGGGGCACGAAGACCGTTTTAATTGTTTCATTCAGCTCTGCTAGAACAGAGGCATCGAGGGTAACAGAAACTACTCAACAGCGACACAACCTTCATCCTAGGGGTTATAAAGCTCCATCATTTAGCTAAAATTTTACCTAAACTTAGAGCTGGGAGGCCCTGGCCTCAGTTGTTTTATTTGACTGAACTTCCTACTGTTCACTTAGAAAGATCCAGGCTCCTTTTCATTGGAATCATGTTAAAATTGCCAACTTCTGGAGTCGGGAGTGAGTCGGAGGAAACTATGGCAAGGTTTCAGTGTCGCTAACGCTCTGAGTACATTTCAGTTTGGAACATAGAGTTAGCATCTTCTTTGAGCCCCTACTTCAGCAAGAAGCAGTGAGCCACTCTGATGGGGAAGGGCTTGGGCTTTTTTGGTTTTCTTTTAACAACGAACGTTTCTTAGGATAAATTTAGTCTATTTGATAGGAATGCCAGGGATGCTTGAAATTATGCTAGCCAGATAGACCAGCAGGTCGACCCAGGTGGGCCAGCCTCCTTTTTGCATTTAGAAGGGGGTCAGAAATCTAGAGGTGAACTCCAGCTACTTTAACTACCGAATGCCATCCGCTTGGATTGAAAGTTTACTGTTGGTTGGGGCTGCAATTTTGCATACTCTTTCCGTGCCTGCTCACAAAACAGAAGCCTTGATTTTGGAAATAAAAATTAATGTGCTACATCATCTGCTAAAGTGGTAGAATAATTTTGATGTGCAGAAATATCAGACTCATTATGAGCACCGTTAGTTAACCATAAAAATCTGAAATTGTGAAACCCAAAAGACATCTGCCTTGTGTCTAGATCTATCTTTTTATGTTCCATAGACAATACGCCCGTATCGTAGACCTCCAGTCTGTCTCCGGTGCATGCTGTTGCCCCCATATAAATATACGACACAACATATATCTTCAGGGTTAGCTTTGACAAGACAAGATTGCAGTAATGGTCAAAGGCAAAAGCATTAATACGATAAATAACATTTCACATTTCAGTGCCGCAGCTCAAAGCTTTTAATTCACATCAGGTCCTTGCGGAAGAGTATACGATGGGGGGAGTGAGGCATTCAGAGGGAAAGCCAATTGCCCAAAAATCTTGAGCGTAGTCGGTAGCGCAGTCCTAAACTCCGGCCCTGCTTTTAATCGCCAACAGACATTTTCTTACCTTGTGGATAGAGCAGTCTGTATAAGTATAAAGTATTAATATTCCCTTGCTCCTTTGAATGTCTCATGTATGAATTCTTTAAAGCGAAGATTCTCTCTCACCACGTTTTTAAGCAGCACAAAGTCACGCAGAAGAAATCACGGGCTGGAAAGGCTGACATAATAAATGTTTGTGACATTCTCAGACGCTTCAGTAATACAAGTCCTCTAGTTGGAGAAATTTGTACATTTTTAAAGCAAGCACAAATTTACTTCTCAGATGTTTCTTTTCTTCTCTCAGTGATTTCAGGGCCCTTTCCGGACTGGGTGAAGCTCAAAGTAATTCACCGAGTGCAGCGCAGGCATCTGCGTGCTGATGTCGGGCATAGACGCGTCTTTCCTCCTGCTGCTGTGGCAAGCTGTGATTCTGAATCTGAGACCCCTACTTGAGATTATCGCTGCCAGGTAAGGGAGGCAACAGCCTTGGCATAATATTTGGCTAAAACAATCTGCCGTGGGGCTTTCCTTAGCGTTTCGAAGTGCCCAGCGTTAGCCTAGCACTCCTCAGCTTGGCATAGCGGGCAGCGTGTGAAGGCAGACAGCCCGGGACCAGTGCTCAGTCTCTGTTTCTATCCCTAATTTATGTCCAGTGGGAACACGTCTCTGCACCTCTCTCTGTCTCCATTTCCCCACCTGTGAAGTTATGCCCAAATCCGTTGCAAAGCTTTATATAAAAGCCAAGTGTTTTGATCGTGAAATCCAGAACTAAGGACAAATTTGAGTGACACCCGGCAGTGATGGTTTTACTTGGGTAGATGTGCATTACTTCAAGATTTGTGTCCTCCCCTACACGGCTCTTCTCGATTTGCAGATCATCAACGGTATGAGTCTGTCAGAGCTCAGGATATCGCTGGATGTAGTTTAGTTTTTTCATTCACTGCTCTGAAGAGCTCTGATCCAAATCGGTGAGAAATCATCTTCTGCCTTGCAAACTGAGGCACAGTATAATTAAGATATTTGCCAGATGTCCTCCCGAGTGTTAGTGACAGAGCCACAGACTGACCCCAAATCCCTTCTGCCCTCGCTTTCCCAAACCTCAGCCGCAAGACGATTCTTCCGCTCGTTTGTCTGTAGAGACATTTATATAACGTGAGTACTGAAGTGTGTCCTTTACGGAGGCTCTGCTTTCATCCGCAGCAACTACATTTAGTCCTATCTTAAATCAAGCCCAAAAGCCTTGAGAATTTTTGCTAGCACATCATCTGTCAGAGGTCTTTCTACCCGAATAAATTTGTGTACACCCAGAGCACACCAAGGGAAGGATCAAATTAATTGACTTCTCCTTGTAACAAAACACGTTTCGGAATGGGACATCAAAATGATCATCTGACACAAATCATCTGTTTCCTTTCTCTTCTCCTGCCTCCCCACCCTTTTCATGGAAGGGAAAACAAAGGCATCCTTTAGGATGGTATTTACAGTGCCATTGTCTCCAGTGCAATCGTGACATTTCATCACAGAGCAACACCTCCTGCCTTTCCAATTACATTAAATTTTCAAGATGTCTCAGAGTCCGCCCAGAGCAAACTAGATCAGATGGATGCCTGGCTGCAAATATTTCCAGGCCCCCTTAAAGAACGGTGAAAGATTTAGGTGTCTCTAGTCCAAACAGAGGTAGACAATATGTTTATTCTGTTTTCTCTGTGCTAGTAAAGTCCCAGTGACCAGACTGGAACAGAGGAGAGGCAGCTGGGGGTGAAGCGGTGATGAAATGCAGCCATCCGTAGGTCAGCTATGGATGAAAACTCTAAGCATTTAACTACATGATAAAGGCTCCCCCTTCCCCCTGAAAACAGGGTTGTAAAAGTCACGATCAAGGATGTCTACCTTGGGTTTCTCTTCCCCCAGTAGTTCTTCCAGTTCTCTGTGCGTACTCCTGTTTGGCTTTTCAGTTTTGTGCAAACTGACATGGAAAACCATTTACTTTGGCCATCTTTTAGGAGACAGAGCTAGGTAACGTGGAGTCCTCTTGCATGTCTGCTGGCGTGGGGAGCAGAGCATACAGCCGTGCCTGCAGAGCCGGGCACCTCCAGTGCATGCGAGCAAGCGCGTGGAGGAATTTCGGAGCGAAAGCATTGAACCTAAGTGGACCTTTGGGGTGCTGTCGCGGATGGAGTGAGAGTGCACTTCACTCATAAGAGAGAAGTAAAAAATAGAGTTTATTGATACGGAATAGGGAGTTAACAAAGTTCAATGCGACAGTGCTTTAACGAGATTCGATGGCAAGGTACCCTTGATTACTTACTGCATAGAGGACAGGGTCAGACAAATCTGTCAGGGAGACCCTCCCGTTCAGTCATGAGGTTCGGAAAAGGATCCCTTTGCTTTCTAAACTCCTTCTCAGAGAGGAGTCTAGGTGCGGCTACATCCAGTCCTAGTCCTAGACTTGGTCAGTGGTTCATGTCTAAAGGGTTATACGTGCACAATCAATCCTTTATATCACTTAGCTAAGATGTCAAGGTTTAGCATGCTGTTAGTCACTTAGTGAGGATCTGTTGCGGCAAGGAATCTCTCGACCTCGAGGAATAACCTTGAGAGGCGTCCCAGCTCAAGGGGAGATCCTGGCGTGCAGCCCGCTGCCGGGCAGGAGAGCTCAAGGGCTCTTGGGCTGCTCAGTACTTATGGGGGATAAGATGATTGACCCATAGTCATATTTGCACCCCGACCGCAGGTTTTCGTTTCTTCAGTGGGCGCATTGCACAATAGCCCTCGGCTATGGTGGTGTTATCTGTCTCCTGAATGCACTTTGAGCCGATGCGGCCATTGTGACCAGATGCCTCCCTTTCGATCACCACTGGTGGTTATCACTCGAGCAGGGCTGCAGGAGATAAAGGTCGGGGATGGGGGAAGCACACCGTCAGAGGTGCACGTCCCAGTTCAAACTCCCGAGTCCGTCTTCTGACTGATCCTGAGATGCACAGAGCAGGAGAGAGCAGGCGAAGAGCATCTCCGCAAGTCGTGTGTATTTTGACACTATACAGTTCAGGTCTGCCACAAATCTCGCCTCGGAGCCTGCAATGTTTCTGAGGCATTTAGTGTGCCTTCTACCTTTAAATTTGAACTTTAAACCCTAGCTTAAACTTGCATTCAGCCTTCTTCCCAAACTGTTCTTGATCGTGTTGTATTTAGTGATTTTTATTAACAATACAAGACTGGTAATGAGATTACTAAAAATGTTTATGGGACAAATTCATTTAGAAAGATAAACCTGCTTGAGGACTTGGGGCTCTCCCGGGCTAGACTCTCCTAGCTGTAATTATGATTACATAAACAGCAAGTGAGTTTGGATCTATTTCATTCTAATATTAAGCAATAGCTTTTCTTTTAATCTCTTAATGTTTTCCCCAGGCATTTTGGAGGTGGTAGGGAAGATCCTGAGTACTAAAGCATGAATCTAATGTGCTAGCAGGAATGGGAAGTGTCTACGCGATGTCAACATTGCTTTGTCTCAGATGTTTAACAATAATGAAACATATAAAAGCTTTCTCTTGACTAACAGTCTGCTGCTGCTCATTGAAGTGAGAGAAGAGCTGATCCGCCCTGGACTCTTATTCTATCCCCTGTGCTGCCTTGTGTACACACGCCTGTGTGGTTCCCCCCATAAGCACCCCCCAAGACAGAAGTCCCCATAGAGCGTGTGATTTTTTTTAATTGATTTTTTTTTTTTCCGGTGAAAAAACTGGCAGCTTTTCACATGGAGTTTAGTTCTGCATTTGGCCCTTGGGAGGGGCAAATTTTTTGAGTGCCTTTTAGAGCCTTCCCAATTATTATTAATTAGAATTGGGTTGCTGTAGCCAGCTGAACGAGCACGGGCACGCTTGTGTCAGCCTGTCTTTACATCTAAAGCTGTTCGCATCTACAGATCAGAGCTCCTGGGCTGCCCAACGCCGGGCTCCTGCAGCTCGGCTGCCGGGAGGCTGCGTTTTCCGTGCAAGCTCACGTCAGTGCTGCACGTGCATGTGGGGTTTCTGCTGAAGGAGATCTGCTTTAATGGGAAAACTGCTTTAAACTCTCTCGGACCCGTGGAAGCAGCTGGTTTGGTGTCTGTGCCTGTGAACGGGCAGGTAACTTAGGGACGGGCTCTCCTTGACTTGCTCGGGGCGTGTGTCATGACAGCACAGACGGCTGTCAGCTCGCCAGAGCTATTTGCAGATAGATCTTTCGCTGTATGGCTCAGGTGCTGTGAACTGTGGACATCAGTGATTCAGAGCAACGCGGGGAAAGGACATGCTGGGAATCCAACCTGCCTGGCAGGTGAATAGATTTGTATTTGCAGAGGCCAGCTCAGAGCAAAGCAAATGAGCAACTGTCCTTTCAGCTGCTCAGCCGTGGCCAAGGGTAAGCCAGAGCTCCTCTGGAACGCGGCGGACGATCCGGTACGTGCATCCAAAATGTTAGTCCAGGGCTCACCAAGTCAGTGTCTAGGATTAGGACTTGCAAAACCACTGGCCTCCAGTGGTGGGGGGGCCAGAGCTGAGAGCTGTGCACTGAAGTCTGGCCCTTGGCACTTCTTTCCAGTAGGAACTGTGGAAGTCGGTGGCATTGCTCCGGGTGAGCTCCTCTAATCCGTGGTGGACGCTGATGAAGTCCCACAGAGTTTGTTCTGTTTGGCTGTGAGTTACGGCTTCCCACGCTGATTGTGCTCCCTGCGGTGAAGGTGATTTCCACTGCAGTAAGCCACCCTGATTTTCCGTGGATGAGATGAGCAGCTCTCTTGGTTTTCCATGAATTTCCTTCAGAGGAAAGAAGCCCTGCGTTGAAGCAGGGCAGTAGCAGAACAAAGAGGTACAATAGTGTTAACCGAGGGCAGCCCACACTGCGTTTTACTGCAGAGATTTTCTTTGAGCTGATTAAACTTCCCTTAATAAATCCACCTGGGGGAAGTTATAGAGGGCACAGGATTTTTAAAATGGGCCCGTCACCACTAGAAGTCAACTAGTTGCTGCTCCTCAGTGACCACGTCCATAAAGTACACAAGAAGGAAAGGAGCAAAGGGAATGTGACTCGAATACATATTTTTAAAGCAACTTTAAAAAAAGCGTTGAAAACAAGAGTGAAAATTTATCTCCAGGTTCAGCGCTGCGGAGGGTTAGAAGCAACGTTTTGGAGAGCGAAAGGGTGGAATGAGTAACGTTGGCTTGAAAGCGTGCATGCAGCTGTCCGTCGTGGTCGTGTGCTGGTAGAGCGGGTGGGCACAGGCTGCATCGCCTGGGTCGCGTCTGATCGGGAGCGACCGGGCTTTGTGCACGGGGGACTGCCGGCAGCGAGCAGAAGCAAAGTCCAGGTAGGATTGCAGCACAACCAAAGAGTCCTCCAAGGAAAACTGGGGCCATGCTGGGAGCCAGAGTATAGGTCTTGTCTCTGAAGGCACAACCTGGATTGATCGGACAGGGTTGATGTGTATTTTGGAGGAAAACTGCAGAGTTTTCCTTCCACTTTTCTGAAACAAGACAACTTCTGGAAGAGAGTGAAATAACTTTGCAGAGGGTGATTGAGAAAGAAAATCTCTGCTTCCAAGAGTTGGCAAGGGGTTATGTTGCTTCAGACCCGAGGGAAACGTGTTTTATCAATGTTGAATGCTTTGCTCAAGATAAATTTTTGCCTACCCGTTTATCCCCTGTTTCCACCTACCTGAGGAAAAGGGAAAAAAACCAAAACAAAACAAAAACCATTTCAAGCAGAAGCTGCTTTTCCCCAGAAGGGCAGAGCTATGGGAGTCTCTCAGATACCCTCTGAGGACTTTGTTGTTGTGGTTGATTCCGTGCAGAAAACATTCAAAAACTATAGCAATGAGGCAGTGTAAAACCCCAAGATAGATATTAATTGTTCCTGTGCAGGAAGGTAATAGCAACCAGGTTTGGAGCTATTGATCCTTATGGAGTTTGACACAGTCAGAGGCAATTTGGGGTGGAAATTTGGGAAATGAATTAAATATAACTTTCTTTTAAGAGGAATTTATAGGTCATTTAAGGCTTAATGATCTCTATCCAGAGCTATTGGCTTTGGAACCCTTAGGAGGAAAACACACGCAGGGAAACAGCCCAGCTTGCTGGCTGGGGAGAAGGAATAAGTGCCCCGAGGACGTCCGCTTAGGACTCAGACCATGCGTTGGGAAATGGGCTTCAGAAAAGCAGAGGAGAAACAAGTGCTGGAGGAAGAGGATGCAACGGGAATGCAGCTCTGTTGGGTCCCAATGGGGAAAAAGCGATAAAGGCCACTGAGGTTAAGTAGTGATGTAAGAGCAAAGAAGTTACGTTAATTTTGGAATACATATCTAAAAAATAAAAGCAGCCTTGTGGGGAGGTGAGGTGGGAGGCATCTGTGTATAGTAGCACTATCGAGCTAGCGGCAAGGAAGGAATACCAAGTGTAAAATCATGCCAAAGATTTCAGCTCCCAAGAAATGGCTTTTACACCTCCGCTCTCTGGGGAGAAAGGAAAGAGAAATGAGAAAGGAGGGAGGGGAATACAGCAAAGACAGATTGATTTCAACTGCTCTCTTTCTTTGCTTTCTGCCGGAGAAAATGGAGGTGGAATGATTCCAAAGGCAAAGCTGAGATGACTGGTGATGCTGCTAGGAGAGACCTTAAGCGCTACGCACATACAGGCAGGGCGTCATGTCCTATTAGAAGTTCTCCAAAGATAAAGCGAGAGTAAGTTATATATTTTTCACGAGGAGGACCTGGCTGTTGCAGAAGTTAAGCTGCAGCGGGGTAAAAATGAGCGCGTGTTTTTGAAGAAGAGCTTCTCTCCAAAAATAGCGTCAGGGAGGGGAAGGAAATTGAAAGCGATCAGAGGTTTGTCAGCATTTTTAGATAAAAATTAAAGTAACTAGTGGCAATGCTTCGTTGAGATATTTTGCTGGGTTTGCTGCTTTGGTGGTAGTCTGCAAAACACGGCGTTCTTAATGAAAATATTCAAGACTTAAGGGTCAGCAATCCAAAGCTAACATCAAATGGTTTGGTTTCCGTTGCCTGGGGTAGCACGGTTGATTTGACCTTTCTATTGCTATTCCTATTATTGCAGTTTGACGTGTGAATTATATTTTTAATAATTTTTCACTTTGCTGTACGCTGGAACATAGAAAGAAGCAAAACTGTGTATCGGAAAGCAGCGGTTACAAGGGGAATTTTTTAATTGCGCTCTTAATAGCTGTACTACTGGCTTTGAGCCCTGCCATCTCCTTCCTCGATGGGAACGGAAAGAGTAAAATGTCTCTCTCCAAAATTCTTGCCTAGCGCTATTATGAATATCTTAATTAAAAGAGATTATGGAGTACTGCAGATGACTGACAGGGTGGATGGAACTGGAATAAAAGTTTGTAACTACAACTTTCATATGCATCTTTTAAAACTGTTAATTGGATGTCTTCTAATAACGGTCTGGACTTTTTCAGAAACAAATACCTGGAGAGATGTAATATCCTGCTTGACGTTCCTGACACGGTAGTCTAGTGCATATTGGTACGGGAAGGCTGTAAAATTATTTTCTTTGAAAGAAAGGTTCAATATTGTATTATTCTTATTATTTTTTTGCTTCAGGCACTGTATCTCCCACAATGCAATGCTGCTGACAAAAAGTGACCCCTTTTTTCCCCCTTAGATTTATAATTTTTCCAAAGCCTGATGTTAACAATGAATTACCATTCCTGGAGCTCTGTATTTATCAGGAGTGGCAGAGGAGTTAATTGCATAGCCAGGGAGCTATGCATTAAACAACGCCTGGCCATTTGTTTGGAGGGTTGTTTATTGTTACTGCTCTGATCAAACACTGCTGTGCTTCCTTTCGTGCTGTTTCAGCTTCTCCTCCACTTACTAAAAATAGTGGCTAACGAACCCGTGAACAATAGTGTCAAGGGATTCTTTTTTTTCCCCCAAGAGCTAGTTTCTGTAAAGAAATATTGTTTCTTAATTAATCATTTATCCACTTCATTAGGTATTGTCAGCAACCGAATAAGAAATAGGGCTGCTAAGATGATGCACATTTGTATTTATTTTGTTTGCTGGGGAGCTGGAGATGGTTTGAACAAGCAGATGTGTTTGAAACCCTAAAAGCAGAGTTTTCTGACGGCCAGGACGTGGGCTGGGGGTCAGGGCAGGCCTGCTTTATTCCCGGGTTTCTCCATCCGTGGCCGTGGCACCAGCTCAGCCCTCCGGAGCGTGTCCCCGCGATGCCCCAGCCTCCAACCTGGCACGGGGGTACCCTCTGGAAAGAGGATTGCTCTTCCTTTTCCCTCCTCTTGCTTCTCCAGGCATCCCTTACTGCACCTATAGACAGAGCCCGGCAGAACGCAGTCTTTTGGGGATCCATAGGTATTTCTGCACTGCAAATCAGAGCGAGGATAACATTGACGTGGAAGCGACATCTCTAACTTGAAAATAAACAGCTTGGCTTTTATTGAAAGGTGCTGGGCTCCCCCAGCTGTCGTTGACCGTAGAGGACGTTTGCTCTGTGTGGAAGCGTGTTAGAAGGTTGGTCAGAGCTGTGTAGCTTTCTTCTCATTAGCAATTACTTAATGCACGATTAAGAAGTGTTAGGAGCACACCGCAGGCATGAATAATCTGGAAAAGACGTAGTTGCAAGTATCGCCTTGAGTTACTGGAATACCGTAAAGATGGATTTGCCATGTATTAACTCTTTATAATCTGTACATTTGCGATGCTTTATCTCACATTTCCTTTAGAATGAGCTAAACGCGAGAGATTGTTACCACTTTCTGAATAATACGGAAGGAAAAAGATGGACTAGGGAAATGAGCTAAGCGTTCGTAAGGCTTCCTGTGGCCTCTGGTAGAGATAAACGAGAGACCTGCCCCAGGATGAGATCTGCAGTGGGTATCTTTGCTGCAGGATCTCAGGAATTAAGCGAAGCAAGAGGTGCTCAGCTCAAACCAGTTACTGCCTGTGTTAGGGGAAAATCGGGACTGCATAAGGGCAGAAGCTGCAACATGCTGCTTTCCTTCTCAGTGGGAAAGATGAAATAGCCAAGGAGGAGGGAGAGACCTTTCCCATCTCTGTTCAGTGCGATACGTCAAGCCAGCAGCGTGGGAACGGCCCATCAGGGAGGTTTATTTCTCCTGCTCTGGGTCTATCCTTTATAAACTCTGTAGCTCGCAACTGGGGGACTACAGTAAACTTCATTTTAATTGGCTCACCAACTGATTCTCACATCTGGAACCCAAAGTATCTGCTTTGCTGATGGTATATTGGTTGCTCAGAGACTGGACAGACAAGAGGCAGATAGAGGCTGGCTCGGAGGCTTGGCTGGGGAGGAGGCAGGACAGGGAGCATCGGTGCGGACCTTGAATGCTTGTCCCAGGCAGCGCTGGCCTGTAACTCCCCGTCCCTCGGTGATCTTCATCTCCCTCAGAGGGGCTGAGCGGCTGCTCCTCCTCCCCTCTTCCTCGCTCTGCCTCTGGGCCATAATATCCAAGCTTGACTTCTTTACTCCCGCTTGCCGTGTCCGTCTGGATCAAAGGTCTGATGGGCTGTGGGGGGAAAACTCCCCAGCGAGAGTCACAGATAGTAGTAGTGGCAATTCCCGTTCTTTGCTGGCTACTCATCTCCTGTCAGATGTTAACGTGGGGCTGTGGCTGCTCTGCTAGCCCCAGCTGGCAGCCAGTGCGGTCCACAGTGGACCTTTGAACCTCCGCACTGACTTTCCTTGACAATAGCTCATATTCGTATAGCCACCTCTCGCCTTGTCTCTGCTAAATGAATAAACATCTCTTCTTCTTATTAATTCATCCCTTTCTTTTGTTTTCTGCTGCTGTCACTCTGTCAATCTGTTCTGCGGCAGAGACAGACATGAAATCCATTTGACTAAATAGCAATGCAAAGATAAGATGGCCCAAAGGACAAGCTCCAGGAAAACACGGGGAGAAATAAAAGAAAATGAACCTCTAATGCAGAGAGTCCATTCAGTGATTTTTACATTTCTTTAATGATTGTCTAGTTTCATAATGTTTCATGCAAATAAAAAGGACATGGTACAAATGAAACACGGACTACCTTTTTATGCATTCATCATCAGCAATTATTCTTTGCTCCATATATTCCAGACTTATATCTAATGACAATAGCTGAACACACTGAATTGATTATAATCAATTAGGAACCCTTTTTACCTAAATAGAGAATTCTTATTCGTGATGGGTTTTTATAATCTCAAAAGTCCTTACTTAAAATTCAAAAACAAGAAACTTTGACCCAGAAGAATGTAGGATGTATTCAAAAGAATCAAAACCAGAAAAGCCAGAAAGGTGACTTAAAGCAAACCAAATAATCGAGCAAATTTAGTCATCATGCTGCCCATCAATCTTTGCTCTTATCCTTGCACTTTTCAGTTTTATGGAGGATGCATACTTCGGGAAAAGATGTACATTTCTTCTGTTGAAAAGAAAGCAATGGTGACTGTCGTGGTGTAATCCCAGTCGGCAACTAAGCACCACGCAGCCGCTCGCTCGCCCTCCCCCTGCCCCGTGGGATGGGGGAGGGAATCGGGGAAAAAAAAAGTAAAACCTGTGGGTTGAGATAAAGACAGTTTAATAGGACAGCAGAGGAAGAGAAAATAATAATAATAATAATAATGATAAAAGGATGTACAAAAGTGATGCACAATGCAGTTGCTCACCACCCGCTGACCGATGCCCAGCCCGTCCCCGAGCAGCGATCGCTGCCCCCCAGCCAACTCCCCCCAGTTTCTATACTGAGCATGACGCCCTATGGTATGGAATAGCCCCTTGGGCAGTTTGGCTGTGCCCCCTCCCAGCTTCTTGTGCGCCCGGCAGAGCCTGGGAAGCTGGAAAGTCCTTGACCAGTGTAAGCACTGCTCAGCAAGAACTAAAACGTCACTGTGTTATCACATTATTCTCATACTAGATCCAAACCACAGCACTATACCAGCTACCAGGAAGAAAATTAACTCTATCCCAGCCGAAACCAGGACAGTGACGGTGATGCTCCTCGGAAAGGCCTTGGCAGAATCCATCGTGTAGAAGAGGCTAGGGAAGAGCCAAGCGCTTGCAGATTATTACGTTCCCCATGCTGCTTGATGCTCTGACCAATCCTGACAGACCTGCTGGAGAACGAACGCTGCTTTAGTGTCGCTTCAAAGTGCGAGACGTGAAGCTACGGCAGCCTGATCTCCTCCATCTTTAGCCCCTGAAGCCACAAGTGCGTTGCTGCTGTGCTGCAAGGGACGCTCGCTCAGTACCACGCTTTGCTTTCTGTGCCGGCCATTTGGGGCATCCCCCAAACCAAGGCTTTTCTGCTTGAGTGCGTTCCCTCTTGGCCTTGTCCTGGGGATGGCTGGAGCCGGATCCCGGCTCCCGGCACAGCCTGGCCGACCCAATACCACCTAAGAAAAGGCAGCATTATTCACTCAACCCAGAGGCTGGCAGGGCTGGAAGGTGAGGGCTGTAGTTTCCTCTTGTTCCCACTTCTCCCTGCACTGGAAGTCCCTCTTCATCCTCACCTTTTGCTTACTGCATTCCCTTTGCCCGCGTGTGATTTCAGAGGACGGTGCCCGTAGCCTGCGCCCGCAGGTTCCAGACGCAGACCTTGGGATGGCAATCTAGATTCACCAACAGAGCAGCCTTCAGTGCTCTCTCCAGTCAAAACCAGTGCGATGCCGACTTGCCGTTGCATTTGAGTCAGCCTTGGGAAGGTTCTTTTAAAGGACTGACGCACGCGTTGGCCGTATTTAAAAATTAACATTAACCTGGATCTTCCCTGCCACTGTTCCCATACCCTGAAGCACAGAAGCAGCGGCAAACTCTTTCAGAGACCAGCTTTGAAACGGACACCCAAAGGATTTAATTATTTCCCTGGGTCTGATGCTTGACAATTTCCAGCGCGACTCTGGCTGCTCGCGTATTAGTTTCAGTTGAGATTGCTGGCATGCAGCTGGAGCGAGAAAGTATATGGATTAATTATAGGCCTGGCCACCTGCTTCACCTAGCGCAAGCTCCGTGAGTTTGCAGCTGACTTCACGTTGGCAGGCTCTGTCCTTGTGACGATGGAAATGGAAGCGGGCTTGTACAACACTGCTTTCACCAGCGTAATAAATTCTGAATGCTCCGCTCAATATTCTGCAAAATAGATTGGAAACTCAAAAGTAGATTTTGCTCATTAAATCCATGTACGTTTCTGGAATGGAATAGGAAAGAAGTGATTAGACCCCGCTCAGCCTCTTCTAGCTGCCTTTCCCTTGGGCTGTGATGAGTGATGGAAGGAGAGCAGGATGGTTTGGGGTAGAACAGAGGCGGAAGGTGACTGCAATTCAGGGAAATCTGCATTTTTTCAGGGCATTTCCAAATAAAGTGAGGCCGGCGATCAGTGGCGGTTTCTCTTATCGAGGTGCTTTTTCTCATTGTCTGCTGCGTCCTCTCGCTCTGGCCTGTAGGTTAAAGGACTGAAATGGCGCTTTGGGATGAAGCTTTGATTGCTTGCTCCGTGTCTTCTCAAAGCTTTTGTATCAGGACACTGAGCTTCTCTATGCCTTAGGTTCCCATTCTGAGGGGAAATGGGTATAATAGTTCTTACTCCTTCTTCTGTCTTTTGTCTTTTGTATAATTTAAGTTGTAAGCTCCTTGGGGTAATGAAAGTTTTCACTGTGCCAGTATGTAGTGCTTACAAATGCGCTGTAATCTTGTCCTGGGCTTCTAAACCCTTCTGCAGTGGAAATAATAGAGTGAGGAAGAGTCTGGAAAGCGCTTGGGATTCAGCGATGCCCTCTGTAATACACGCTCTCTCTATCACACCACAGGGAACAAATCAATCCAAGAACAAGAAGTAAGGAAATAAGGAGACTCAACAAGTTCCCTCCCTCACCTCAACCTCCGAGGAAAGAAAACAGCAAAAGAGAGGATCCTCCCTCCCGAATACAGGGTAACGCAACTGGTTTTCATGGCAAATTAAATCAGGTTCATTTTCCTTGCTACGTCCGTTTCCCTACCTCTGCTGACTGTGTAAGGCCTCTCTCGGTCTCTCCAGCCACCGTCGGTCTCTCCCTGGCAAATTAATTAAGAGTCTGTCGGTGTAATCAGGGCTGGGTGACCCAACAGGCTCTGCCGCGGGAGAAGAGGTGTTCTCGTGAGAGTGGCTGCTCTCCGCTCTCTGGTCCTGGTTCTGTTAAAATTGTCCGAGCTCTTTGACTTTTGTGAAGGCATGATGCGTTAATAGATGATTTATGGATGATGTTTTGCTTGGGAGTGCCAAGCAGGAGCAGGTATCAGAGAGACGATGCTGTGATGATAGGGGTAGCGTGGAGACCTTGATAGATAGGTAGAAAAACCCAGGCTGCTCTGGAGAAGGACCTGGAGGTTTGATCCTTCTCCCTACCTGCAAAATGTTGTAAATTTACTGATGTGGATCCTCTTTCTTACGGTCCTTAGTAGGGAAAGGGAAGGAGCTTGCAATGCTCGCTCACGCATTGCTAGTTATGCACCACACTCGCGGTCTGAGCGGTGAGAAAATCGCTCCTGAATGCTTCGGTGTTTTGTTACCCATAGATTTAAAATTTTTTGTCCTGTCTTTGCTGTTTACAGCTCCCTAAAATGTAGTTTTACAGAAATCGAATCGTGTTTGTGCAAACTCTGGGTTAAAAAGTGAGATGTCTCTGTTATCATACGAATTGCAGTTGGTCGTTTCTTTCCGCGCCCATGAATCAGAAGGGGTTTGCCCTATTTTTAAAGAGGGTAGAGAAGAAAGATGCTGGAGTCTGAGGTCTGAAGTGAAATTTAATTAAGCTTTCTGCTTCTTTATGGCAGCCTGGAGTTTGTTTAGCCTATCCTGGTATCTGAAAAATCATTATTAGACCAATAATTTCTGATGAACATGTTCTAGGAAACGGTGTCAATTATAACTGTGTAGGACTTTGTTATTTCGGTCTATTACCTGTAAATGAGTTATTCAGGAACAAGAAGTTCAATTGATAAAAGGCAAAAAATCAATAAGTAAGATTGTTGAGATTAATTCTGAGTTCATAATGGATTTTCCCCCCATTGAGGTTTCCAAAAGCTTTTGTAGACTATCTGTCTTAGACCTAAATTTAAGTTTCTTGGAGCCAAATTTGTGATTGAACTCAAGGGAAACTTTTGTAAATCTTTGGGTTTGCATTAAGTTTGTTACTAATTTCAAAATTACAGCCATTGGGGATAAATGATGAGAGCTATAAAAACACACTGGACCTTCTTTAGCAGCAATTGCAGGAAGTTTTCTGGATGCAGTGCATGAATGAATGAAGGGATAGATAGTTTAGTTTAATATTTATGTTATCGCATGTATCAAAGATCAGGATGCTATTGTGCAGGCTGCTGTACCGGCTCAAGGAGAGTCATTCAATCAGGGAGATTCTCATCTAAATAGAGAGGAAAAAGGGAACATTATTCTCAGTTTGTAACTGAGCACAAGGAGACTAAATGCTTTGCCAAGGGGGTGCCGTGGCAGACTAAAAATGTGAACCTGCAGCATCCCAGCCAAGTGCCGGGGAGCCGTCTGAGCAGGCTTATTACTGTGCTTGTAAACAGCAGGTACCATCATTAGACCTCGGTTCTGACCTTGTGCTTCCAGGCACCGCTGCCTGAAAAGCAAGTGGGCAAAAAGAGCGTCATTGTACCAGGTCGTTTTGATCTGACATGGAGAGGACTAGAAAAAATTGTTCCAGATGATGTTTTTGTGGAAGTCATGGAGGAAACGGTGAAAGATGGCAGGGCGTAATTCCTGTGCGCTGAGACTGAGACCCTGGCTCATTAGAGAGTTGGAGCGATTACTTAGTTGTAAGTAAATGTGCAGAATTTCTTTTGAAATCCATTTTCTACTAACACGTGTGAAGTAAGATGGGCAGGGAAGCCTTTTCAGGCTCAGCCTTGGCTGTAAACTTGTCCCTCTCCTCCGGCACTCTCGGCACTCTGACACCCATCATGCGTCTTGCCAGCCTTCCTCCCGTCGCCCTCCCTTCCTCTTGTCCTTGCTGAACAGTCCATAAATTCTGGTAACCTGAAGACTGGAGAAGTGTTGAGCATCCTTGAAGAGTCCTTGTTCAGTCTTTTCATGTGACCAGAACAGGTCCCTCAGGATGTTTGGAAAAAGTGCTGCTCACTCTAGTCTTCTCCTACTGGCGTTTGACACCAGTGACACCCAAGTTTCTCATTTCCTTTTACCTTTTTCTGCTGAACCAGCGCTTCCTGGCTCTCCATCCACCCACCTTTCATCGTCACTGGTCAGAAGCTTAGAGCCATCATCTGCATCTCCAAGCCCATCAATTAGTTCCTGTTTTAATCAAGGGATCATATCTTTCTCTTCGGGCCCATCAATCATCTCCGGCTCTTCGTGAAGCTGCAGTCATCCATCCTTCAGCTGCCTCATTACCCAGAGGAAGGTTGTGCTGCGATGGTGGGCAGGGAGGTTGCTGTGCCAGCACTCCCACAGCGCCTGGAGATTGCAGCCTGCGGGGCGTTCCTCTCCAGCGGCAGGACCTCTGTATTTCTTCCTTTCTTCTTGTCTTTCTTCAGGGGACCCAGACCACTTGGGATGAGCTTCTTTCTTACGCAGCTGTAGCCCATTCCTGCTCAGGCCGGGCAGAGATCCCCATGAATGAGGGCATCGCACGATATTGTTTGGCATCAAACAGGCTTTGGCAGCTGTCGTGGTTTAGCCCCAGCCGGCAACTCCGGCCCCACCCAGCCGCTCGCTCGCTCCCCCCCGTGAGATGAGGGAGAGAATCGGAAGGGTAAGAGTGAGAAAACTCGTGGGTTGAGATAAAGACAGTTTGATAGGGAAAGCAAAAGCCGCGCACGCAAGCAAAGCAAAGCAAGGCATTCCTTCACCCCTTCCCATGGGCAGGCCGGCGTTCAGCCATCCCCAGGAAAGCAGGGCTCCATCACGCGTCACGGTGACTTGGGAAGGCAAACGCCATCGCTCCCAACGTCCCCCCCTTCCTCCTTCTTCCCCAGCTTCATATACCGAGCGTGACGCCGTATGGTGTGGAATAGCCCTTTGGGCAGCTGGGGTCAGCTGTCCCGGCCGTGTCCCCTCCCAGCGTCTTCTGCACCCGGCAGAGCAGGGGAAGCTGAAAAGCCCTTGACAGTGCAGCAACACCTAAACCATCTCTGTGTTATCATATTGCAGATTCTGCCTCTGCAACTGGGAACGGCACATACAAGAAGCCCGCTCCCAACAGGCAGTATCATCTATCAGATCTCAGCTGGTGTATCTCTAATTAATTAAGCATATAGTAGACCTAATTAAATGGGAAACAATGCCCAAAGTTAATGCCATCATTTCTGTCACTTGTTAATGTCCTGCTGCTGGTGGGGGGACGATGGAGTGTTATCGTAGAGTTTACGTGCATGTAAATCCCTTTCTAGGGTTACGGAGAGTATGATGACTAGATGCTGCTAAATGTCTTGTTCTCCTGGCTGGAAGTCCCAATATCATGGCCTGCCCTGGGATTTAGGAGGAAAACACTTGTCACTACGGAGCGGTGTCCCCACGCCCCGAGTCCCTCGTGAGCCTCTCGTTTTGAGCAGGGGTCACGCCGCATTTGGAGCTTTCTCTGCCGCACCCCGTGACTGCAGCACTGCAAGCAAGAGCAGGGCGGCGACGCTGCTCGAGGAGAGGAGGGTTAACAAACAGATTCCCTACCTTACACACAGGCATGCAAGCTGAGCGAAGCAGCAAATAAGACAAGGGTAGTAAGGCATATTTCTCATGAAATATAGCAACTGGAAACACAGCTACTGGAAAAGGGAGCTCATTTATCATATCTCATGGATGACGCTGTGTTTTATTACCTCTGGGGCTGTAGGTAAACTTCTGTCTTACTGGGTAACACAAGGAATCAGAGCGTTGTAGTTGCTAGGGTTTCAGCTCCTGTTTTCGTATTTCCCGTCTGCTCCCTTGCAGCTCTCGTTAATTGTGCGGTGTAGTTTTGTGCGGCAGCATCCGAGCCTGCTAGGACGAAGCCCTCCGTGTGCCCCGCCGTGCCGCTGTTCCCGGGCGCAGAGACCTCCGTTGCCTACACGGACTTAACGTCTGGATCTTGAAACTTTGCACCCTGGAATTGCTGCTCTCCCCACCTTGCCTGCTCCCTTGCGTTAAGCCCGTCCCTACAGTGTCATGGTTTAAGCCCAGCCGGCAACTCAGCCCCACCCAGCCGCTCGCTCGCTCCCCGTCATGGGATGGGGGAGAGAATCAGAAGGGTAAGAGTGAGAAAACTCGTGGGTTGAGATAAAGACAGTTTGATAGGGAAAGCAAAAGCCGCGCACACAAGCAAAGCAAAGCAAGGCATTCCTTCACCCCTTCCCATGGGCAGGCCGGCGTTCAGCCATCCCCAGGAAAGCAGGGCTCCATCACGCGTCACGGTGACTTGGGAAGGCAAACGCCATCGCTCCCAACGTCCCCCCCTTCCTCCTTCTTCCCCAGCTTTATATACCGAGCGTGACGCCATATGGTGTGGAATAGCCCTTTGGGCAGCTGGGGTCAGCTGTCCCGGCCGTGTCCCCTCCCAGCTTCTTGTGCCCCCCCAGCCCACTCGCTGGTGGGGTGGGGTGAGGAGCAGAAAGGGCCTTGACCCTGTGTCAGCCCTGCTCAGCAGGAACGACAGCGTCCCTGGGTTATCGACACTGCTTCCCCAGCAGAGCAGGGGAAGCTGAAAAGCCCTTGACAGTGCAGCAACAACTAAACCATCTCTGTGTTATCAACACTGTTTGCAGCACAAATCCAAAACACAGCCCCATACCAGCCACTATAACGAAAATTAACTCAATCCCAGCTGAAACCAGGACATACAGAAAGGGGTTTTTCAGGCCTTAGCTGACACGTGCAAGACAGTGACAACAGCTGCTGTATCACGTATTTATTTCTTGTACAGATAGCAGCAGCTACAAATTTAGGCCCTTTCAGTAAAGTTCTTGACAGTGATTGTCCTATTAAATTTGTGTGCGAATTTTATATCGAAAAGTTATCATTTGATGACTAAACGTTCCCCTAACATCTCATTTATATCAATTGTTGGGGTATGCAGGCATTAGTATGCCTGCATGGTTGTGCAGCTTGTGAAAATGTGTGAAAACTGGCTGAATAGAATAAACTGCCGCTAAAACGTCTATTCTTTTGTTTTAATTTTGGCTGCTGTTCACAGCTGAGCAGTTCACATCACCATGCATCCTTCAGGTGTGGGAAGCTCTCGCAGCTAAACCCAGAGGGTTTGCCATGCTCCTCTGCTGCTGAGGCTCCTGCTGATTCAAAAGCATCTCTGCAGCCCAGAAGCGTTGGGAGCCCTTTGGGCTTCAGCTCCGGTGTCTGTTCCATCACGTCATTTTGTTTTGCTTGATAAGGGGACAAAGATACAGTAGTCATAGTGACTACTATATCACAAGGCAGCCTAGGGAAGCTAAATCCATAGGTGGTTCCTAGTCAGCCTTTTTCTGCCATGCAAGGAGTGAAATTGTGCTTGATAGGACGAGAGGAAATGGCCTCAAGTTGCACCAGGGAAGGTTTAGACTGGATATTAGGAAATTTTACTTCACTGAAAGGGTTGTCCGGCATTGGAACAGGCTGCCCAGGGCAGTGGTGGAGTCGCCATCCCTGGAGGTGTTTAAAAGCCGTTTGGATGAGGTGCTCAGGGACATGGGGTAGTGGTGGGCTTGGTAGTGTTAGGTTTACGGTTGGACTCGATGATCTTAAAGGTCTTTTCCAACCTATACGATTCTGTGATTCTCTGATTCTGTGAAATGCCGGGATCCCTGGTCCGATTTTGAGGCCAGCTTGAGGTCCGTGCTGGAGCATGACCTCACTGTGGCTTTGCTGTACGTACCCAAGGGGTGCTGATGGGTTGGTCTGCCAGCAGCGGATGCAGAGGTGGCTTACGTGGCGAGACCTGCCTGTGTTGAAGCATTCCAGGAATATCTGAGCAGGGATCCCAACTGCGTCTGTGCCCTCCGGGGAGGACACCCAGATGTCATCCTGGCAGTACATAAAACATATAGCATATATTTTAAAGCTCGTATATGAATGTATGTTCCAGTCTACATGATGCATAGGGGCCAATAGAAAAGCTTGTCAACATCAAAGGCTGACAAAGGGCTGCCTCTATGCATGTTAACACCTCGAGGTATATTAATTTGCTTGATATGTTCTCTAACCTTATGCATTTATCAGTCTTCCCTGATTTGTATATCAAATGCATATCTTGTATTTATGCCATGCTTCGCTTCAGACATCTTGCAGCGCTGATATATTCTGGCAGATATGAAGCACCTGATTCCTTCCTTCCTAGCGTGCGGTAGGATTAATTGCCCCATTTTGCCCATGCCCAGGATTAGCACGGGCAGGGAGCCGTTCCTCCGTCACGTTAGGCCTCAGGCTGGCCCGAGCTTTGTCATGCTAATTGCTTCCCAAATATATACCGAAGAAATTGCAGTCTCAATGATGGCCAAATCAAAGTGGTACCAGATGCGGATTACTGATTATGAACCCACTAGAGCTGCACTTGCGGTTTCCTCTCTAAAGCCCAACCTTTTTTAACGTTCAAAAGGACAATTCTCTAAAGAGTATAACTCATGCCTGGTACGTTCTCCTCCATTTTGCAACCGTCGTGCTGCTGTGTAAGAGGGCTGGGTGCCTCATGGCCCTGGTGGGATGGGGGTTCGAGTGGCTGGAGAAACGGCGGCGATACTTCTCCGTGGCTCAATTTTCCTGGTGAGGGTGAATTACAAAGGCAGAACAGATCTTCATGCATCATCTGCAGCCCACTCAGAAAGGGAAAATTGTAGATGATGATGATAAATCTTATGAGGAAAAACGTCAAACACTAGTGAGCTTTCTAGTTAAAACATTGCTACTCATAAGTGTCATATGGAAGGGAATCACTCTTTGCATGTGATATAAAAACTCATAGATATGAGAAAGCTACGCAACCCAGGCAGAAAAATCTATTTTTGCATTCAGTGTGATTAAGCACAAGTCAGTTCTGCTGATATGAAATGCCTGCCCAAAAGAGTTATGCAAGCCAGGTAATAATAGCTGTGGGAGATGAATTTTAAAACACCGGGACATCACGTATGAATAGTGGGTGGACTATTCATTAAGCCAGAGTTTTGTTGCAGGGACAGGACTTGTCCATGTATTTGATAGGAGAAGAGAAAACGTGGTGGAATGGGTAACAGAGTAATTATCCATATTGTTGCTTACCATTATTACAGCAGGTCACAAGGAGGACAGAACAGACTAGGTACCATAAAGGTCATATTTCTAATTTTAATGGCTTGAATTTGCTCTGTAGACTGAGGTCCAAGATGGCTGTTAATCTTTGTAAACAGTTTTGGCGTATAAACTAGTTTAATCGTCCTTTTTGTAAGGAAACGTGTACTCTAGGTATAAAAGTAAACAATTTTTTGTTCTTTATTATCACATCTCTGCAGCAAATGCCTAAGTTATTGGTACTAGTTACAAAAAGCTAGATTTCTTCCTTGACTGGCTCAGGCTATATTCAGTGTTGAGACTCAGTGTTGAGCTTATATAAATTAAAAATATTATATGAATAAAATGTGAAAGTGGCTTGCTTTCTAAGCTGTCAGTTCGCCAGCCTCAGTTGGAGAGAGAATAAATGATTTTTTACAGATTATGTGCCTTTATAGTGTAGCAAAAGATGTAGGGTAGAGTCTGAAGAAGAATTTTTTGTCTTCTTTTCCTGCCCCTGTCTTTCTGAATCCACCCAGGAATAAAGAATTGGGTGTTAGAGCGGAGGGGGAACCTGGATGTATAAAGGAACCTGAACTCTCGTCCTCAAAATCCCTTATCCACCACCTTGCCTGTCAGGTGGGTTTTTTGAGTTCGTGCCATTGTGCGCAAGTCAAGATCGTTTTCAGCCCTTCTGCTCTAGCAGCGTGCTGTAGAAAAAAGGCCCTTTCATTTTTCACTAAGTCTGTTGTTCGACTTGAAAGCTGCCTTTTCCCCGACCCCCCTCGAGTGGCTACCGGAAGCCCAGGAAACACTTTTTGTTCTAGGAACGGTCTTTTAAATGGAAACTAAACCATATTACCAAAGGCAAATTGTGTACTAGTGTTTAAATAAACATAGGCAGGAAAAGCATCTTTTCGCCCTGAGGAAACGGTGAAAACACATGATGCTTCCCCTCATTTTTATTGTAATACTCTGTCTCTCTGTAATAAATGTATTGTCTTTTCCCTACTACGGTTGCTTTGCTCAGCTTTGCCACATCTGACCTGGCTTCGTGGCCTCTTCCCATCGCTATATCTGTGTCTTCTTCCATGCAGCTTTCCCTGCCAGGGTCTCCAGCACTGCCCACCATATTTCCCCCTGTTTAGTATTTCTGAAAGAGCCTGAAACCTCTTAGCGACTGGCCTTTGCACGGAGCTGCATAATGGGAACTGCTTGTGGTTGGTAGTCCGTCGGCTAATGCGTAGATCCGGGAGTCCACAGACATGTGCGTTGTTCTTCATTTGACCCAGTATGTGCCAGAAGACAGAAGAATTCCTCTGCCGTGGCCTCAGGTTTCCCTCTCTGGAAATCAGGAGCAATGGTAATTTATCTCCAGCGAGTACTCCAGGAGAAAATCAATGTCTAATGGCTGAGCCTACGACCTTAAAAGCCCATGAACCTCTCCGAACTGGGACTTGGGCATGGAAATATCACAATAGCCAGCACCATCCACGTTCTCTGGATAGGCCAGGGATATTGCGGTGGTGTCTGCTGTGATTTATAAGCACCTTCTTGCACACAGAGGGAAACAGGTTGTCAGCGAGTTCCCTCTTAATTTGCATTCTTCCAATCTAATCAAACCTTTGTAAACACCAGCTCTCTGAAAATAATAATCAACGGCAAGAGACACATTGGCAGGCTAAGGGAAGGTGAATTAAGATGCTTTTCTTTCTCCTATGCTAATCTTTTCCTAATTATGTTTTATTAATATTATGATGCAGACGCTCCCGTTCTTGTTTTCCCTCATCGTGTCCGTAGTTAAAATCAAATTGCAAATGAATGAGCTATATATTTGACTTAATCACTTAAGCCTCTGACTTTCATCATTTTTGTAAGCAACCCCTACAGTCAAGCCAGAATTGGGTACATTTCTTTTTCTCCCTGCCCCCCCGCCCCTTTTTGAAGTATTCTTGCATGATTATTCTATGGGTGACATTGACATTTTGTTATGATAAATTGGCTGAGTCATTATCATCAGGAGACAGTTGGGTTTTCTTATATTTATAATAAGGTGCTTTTCATTCCAGAATGGGGGGAGAAAAAAAAGCAACCCCTTTTTGTTTTAAACAGTCTAATATTGCAGCTTTTATGCCAGAATTGCCACAGAATAATGTTATATTCTTCCCTTTTGATTCTTGAGGGATGCTTTGAAAGGCCTAATCAAAAAGAAATTGGAGTCTTGAGCTTCGTTGTTCTCTGTAGATGAGCAAGGCTTTGAAGTTGAACAGTTGGTAATCCAGGTTGTTCCAGGCGTAGGGAGTCCGCAATACCGGGCACGGGTATTATTTTTATGGGACAGTATGGCAGGACCCAGTGTCTTCAGACACCGTACAGTTCCCTTTGCTTCCGCAAGAAGAGTTTTGGAAAAGAGAGATTCCTCTGGTAAATGAGCACCAGTAGCTGCCCCTCTTTGGAGGACAAAGTGGTCAAACGAGCGAGTAAGGTGTTCCGCTGCCAACGACAGACAGGCTTCCGAGACGAAATACAAACCCTGCAAATCCCAAATCTTTCCCAATCTCCGAGGCAAATAGAGCGCAATGCTGTGGTGTTTAATGTATAAGCTATTGACTTGGTTTCGGGTGGGCTGAGTGATGGCTATCGCTTCGCCGGGTACCATCGTGGCCGTAACAATACGTTTTGGGTTGTTTATGTGTTCTTGTTCAGGTGCAGCGATGGAGTGAAAAAAATTGTAAAAGAAATGTAAATGTATGTCACGCTGAATTTAGAAGCTTTTGCTCAAGATCTGTTTTGATAGAAGTGCCAAATTCTATCAGCTTAGTTTATTTCAGGTGGCTCTTGCAAATCCTCCCGCTGGCTTGTCCATCTGTTGATGCTGATGTTTTTTATTTTCTGGGTTTTTTTATGGAGAAATGAGGATACCCTTCACCACTACGGACAATTCTGAAAACACTGCCGATGTTCTGTAGCTTATCAAAGAAATGTCAGCCCGTGAGTTTTGTTTCTTCTCAGAAAGAAGCAAATAATGCCTTGAGAAGAGAAACTATTTAAATACATAATTATCACTGGGAGGGAGTCATTAAGATGATACTTTTTTTTACTCTGATGAATGTATTGAATTATTAGTTGCATCAGAACCATTTATAGATCTAGCTTAAAGACAGATACGCAAATAAGATGCGGTGGCATACTCCAAGCTAACGTACCCTCACCGCGGTTGTGTGATGATTAAGGGGCTCCGTTCTGATCCCGCAGCTCCTAAAAACGGACGTAAATTCATTATTACCCAGCCGGTTGTCCTGGATTTTCCCAGGTATTCCTGAGATGAGTCTGTGGACCTCTGTTTATTAGGGGGTGAAATTCAGTTTTGCACAAAGGATCAGTTCAAGTCCCGTGCATGCTTAAGCACCGCTTAGCGTTGGAGGAGAAATGCAAGGTCTTTTGGAAAGCACAGTTTTAAGGGCTTGAGCGGAGCTGAAGAGGCACAGAGGTCTCCTGCAAAGGACTCTGTTTTCACCCTGATGGCAAGGAGGAGAGTATCTTCATTGCAGAGTGCTCCTCAGTGCTTTGTCGTGCTCTCTCTTCCACTCCACAAATCTGGCATTTGCTGAAGAGTCAAGGAGATGAGCAAGCTGCTGAGAACGGAGCCACTCTTAAAGGAAGATTTATTCATGGCTGAGGAGCAAATACTCACATTAATGTAGAAAGAAAAGGACTAATGTTCAGAAAATGCTGCAGCAGTAAAGCCCGTGTTAAACTGAGGCACGTGGAACCTGTTTCTCATCTTCGCTAATTGACACAGTCGTCAGGTTGCACGAGTTGACCCTGGAGTATTTTTGTGCAAACAAATTGCTTTATTCATCCTTCCTTGCTGCGCATTTTTCTTTATCTTATCCAGATCTTCTTTTTTCTTTTAGATCCAGCTTTTATCTAATCGCCGAGCTCCCTGTTTTCTATCTGCGCTAAACTGCGGTCACAAAAAGATAGAGAAGAGTCGCTAACAAAGTTAGAGAGGCAGGGACTCAAAGAGATATTTAATGGAATTGTCCTCCAGGAAGTGCCCCAGAGAAGGTGTATATTGCAATAAATGGCCAACATTCTTGATTAAATTGCTTCCATTGACGGAATGAAGTGTGCATGTCTTGCCAGAAAACTTGATTTTTCTCCTGCTATGCACAATATATTTGCTTTCAAAGATGCAAATACTTTCAAGAGGAGCAATTGAATATGCAGCCTGTCACACCGACCTGGGGACATTCTCAGGCTGAACACTGTGATCTATAGCATAACACGTTGGAACTGGGAACGTGTTCCTGTTACTCATTAATCTTGACGTGCTGAGAAGAGATGCCCCATGTAGTGTGACAAAGTGCATCAGACACGTAAAGTTAAAGAGCAGTAATTAGAGTCGCTCCTGGCTTTCCAGCTATTCCCTCGGCGCTTCCCTGCACACACCAGCTCTCCACGTACATTTTCTCCACGGTCCCGTAGCTGATAGACCAAGTGACCTGGTCATTTGGATCAGATACATCTCGGATAATTTCTTAAAACAAGCTGCACGTGCAGTTCCAGTTGGTTTCAGTAACAATTAAGTGTGCGTAGGAAAAGATTTGCTTTAAGAAAAAAATAATCAAGGGGCCTGCAATGTGTATTTTTCAACCAAACTTTAAGTGGGCAGGTTTCAATATTGTCATCACTCATCTTAATTGCAATTATTCTTAATTATAGAATTCTTCTGTGGTTTATAGATAGTGAGGGTGAGTCACTCCTAGGCCAGAAGTGACTACCGGCTGTAAAACAGCTGATGGATGCTCAGGGCCAGCGTGAGATGATTTGGTCTCAGTCCAGTTCCCAGTAGACATGTATCCACATGACAAAAATAGGACATTATTAAACGGCCATTGAATTGATGGAGTCAGAACAAAGACTCAGCAGGCCGTTAATACTGGACGCTTCCGTGCGCAGGGTACAACCTCCCCGCTCGGAAGGCACGGTGCTATGGGCACCCGTTCGTGCCTTTGACTGGGTCACCGGCTGGTTCCCCCATCCATAAAATGCAGATTGCTGCCCTTTCGGGAGAGCTGCGGAGGAGATCCTCTGAAGGTTGTGATGTGTGCTGATCACACAGGGAGCTGTGAAAGTAGTGAGCTGCTTATTTCTCATTCCTGTGATAGTTAGTGCTTTTGATCACTAAATGGGCACGCACCCATGTCTCCGGCCAGGTCGTCATTTTAGTGTACGCTGTCGCATCCTGCTGTAGCAACTCGAAGGAACATCTTCCCTGAGAGACACCAGGTACTTTCTTACTTTCTGGCTGTGCTTGAGAGTGTTAGAGCTGGGCTGAAAAAGGTGGATGTTGACGTTATTTTCCTAAATTCAAAATTTCACGATTTGTCAAATGCAGACGAGCACTAACAGATGAGGCAGCTCCAGTGGTGGAGAGGAAACTCTAGAGGAAGCTCTGCTGAGGAGATTTCGCAGAAACCTTAATTGCATGTTGCTCGGCATCGTCAGTTTGACACGCTGACATTTGGAGATATTGAGCACCTCTTTTTGCAGCGCAGTGAAGCCCTAACAGTGACAATCAATTATGCCGGTAGTAGTCGTCTTCCACTATCGTAAAGTGAACATCTACTCCGTAAGTTAAAGAAGAAACTCTATTACTGAACAGCCAAAGAGGGCTCGCATCTTCTTCTGAAGACACATGTTCTTCTCTGTACGCACATTGCAGAAACGTGGGGGCAACGGCCTTATTTCTGTCCCTTCGGTGCCGGCTAACGCCGTGCAGTTCAGGGGTTGAAAGCCTGGTTGCTCACTATTAACAGCTGAACAAGTTCTCCTTCATCTTTAGCAAAGCCTCAGAGGGAAAGCAGAGATAAAAATAAAAACCTGGTGAGAATAAAGGTCAGCGTGAGAAACAGGGCTTCAGGATGAAAAGCCTCAAGAGAAAACAATTGGTAACAGCTCTCCAGGTGTCAGAGAGGAGAGGAGGGAGGTTTGTGCCCGCAGCCTCTGCTAATAAGCTGCCTGAAAGGAAAAGCAGCAGTGCTGGTGAGGAGCGTTCGCTCTTTTGCTTTCGGATCAAAAGGCGACCAGCGGCAGCGGAGCGGGCTGCTGTTTACCGGACGGTGTGACGGCCGTGGAGGGTGCGTGATGGAACCATCTGTTTGTGCAGAACCTGCTGGAAAAGTAATAAGATGCAGGAGAGGGGTAGAGAAGTGTGATGTTATTGATTTAATTTGATTACGCTGTTATTGGTTTTCCGTTGTATTGGGAAGTGCCAGATGGTTTGCGTTTCATTTCCTTTTTATCTGATTTAGATAATAATGAAAAGTCTTTGAAGGATGGGAGGAGTACGAATTACCAGCCCAGATCGTATCGGGCGTTCTGGCCGCTGCCAGGCCTTGAAGAGGAAGGTGGGGTGGGAGAAGCTCAGCTGGCACGGGATAAAGCAACCCCCTCGTGGAAGCTTCATCCGTATTTCTCCATGGCAAGGGAGCACTTCAGGGCCTAAATCACAAGGTTCTGTATCCCGCTGAGCTGAACTAAGAATGACTGCGGTACCTCAGGCCATGTTTGTCTTTTCCCCACATGTCCAAGAACTGGAAACATGTTTGGTTTTAGGGGTGACAGTACGGACTTTTGTAGGAAAATGGAGGAGCTTTGCTTTTTGGTAGAGAAGGTCTACTGTACCGAATGAAAAACTTGAAATGCCAATGTATTAATCTTGAGGTGGAAACCGGAATCTAAAACCTCAGAGCTCACTACAAGTGTGTGTGGTGGACGTATTCCTGCGTTCTGCGTCGACGGTGGGCTGAGCCCAGAACACCCATAGCTCCTCCATGACACCTCTCGCCCTCTCGACCGTGTGAAGCTCAATCTGACTCCCATCAGGGCTGACAGGAGCCCTCGGTGGCCTCAGACGGGTCCCTGCTCATTCAGAGCATGAGCCTTCCCAAGGGGCACATCCCAGCACGTCCTACATCTCTGTCACCCAGGACCTGGATCCTCCCCTGGATCTCCGGGCGATAGCTGCCAGCCTCGGTTTTGTTGTCTGTTTACTCTTTTCTCGTCTCTTACATTCATGTATATTTATGTGAAGCTCCAAAATAGCCAAGAGCACTTTAATCAGAGGACTATCTGCAACCGTAATCAGGGATAATACTAATCAGGAAGTTCAGAGCATGCTTTAACACTTGCTGCAGGAGGGGAAAGTTTACTCCCAACTCCAAAACAGAGTTTGGCGATGCATCTTTTGCGTTTGCCCCAGTTGCTGGCAGAGAAAGCAAAGATTTACTGTTTGCATCTGGCGTTGTAAAGCTTCGCGGCAGGAGCGACGAATGCTGGATATGTCATAGGAGGCGGCGTTGTCATGAGTAGATTATGCAAGCAGCGCGACGCTAGTTTAGATCTGAGGTCTCTTGTGTTTCCAACCATAGGGATCTCACTTTTCAAGCCAATCCCTCAAAATCCCATCTCTTTTTTTGTCACGTGGCTGGGGTTGGATGCATGCTCGAGCTTGCAGGAGGATGATTTTAATGCAGAAAAGCTGGTGTGCTCCTTCTGTCCAAGTTTGTTTTAAATCATTGACTTTGCAATCTTGATAACTAGGATTTTCCGACAGAGGTTGTATTCAAAAGGGAGGGAAAAAAGCTCTGATATAAATAAAGGTAAAACTTTTTAAGGTTTAGCCAACTTAAAATTAGAGCTCATGAGGGTTTTAGACCTGCCAGGCAATACTGTACATCTGTTTAACATGATGCCCTTTCTGGAGTTGAGATTTTTTTTTTTATTCTCACTCAGACACAGAGTTTTGCAGAAAATCCTTTTACATGATTCACATGAAAGTCGTTGCTTCCTGAAGTCGTCTCAGATATAAATGACAAAAGCTCACATTATCTGCCCCATTTTTCAATTGCAACTTTATGGGATAAGGAACCACAATGCTACTGGATGATATCTTTAATGCAGATTTTCCACTAAGGTTTTATTTTTAAAGCATTCATCTTTAGAAATATGTGGATTTAAAAATAAATAATCTCTTAGGTCACAATCCTGCTTCAACTGAAGCCAAAGGAAGCAGCATTAGGCAATAATTTCTGTCTCGTTAGCGTGCGTCTCTGCTTGCTGGATGTCTTTCTTCTCTTTCCCTTGGATTAATAAGAAACCGCGGGCCCGATCCCCTGCGGGGCCGGTCACATGGACGGAGCTCTGAAGCAATGCGTGCCTTCGGACGCACAAACTCTGCACGAGCACAGAAATGGCAGGGTGCTAACCCGTAGCGGGGGGGATGCTTTTCCCCTCTCCTCTCTTGGGAACGGCCCTTCTCAAGCCGAAGTAGCAAAATAGGTACTTGTTTTACAAATAGCGAAGCATGGCGTTGATGCCGAATGGTTACGTTGGCTCCGGTTCAGTGCAGGAATCCAGTTTGGTGTCGGCGTAAATGCCGTGCTGTCTATGATCGCGGCCGTCGTAGCGTGGAGCTCGAGTGCCGGGTATGGCTTTGCCGGGGAGGAAGGATTTCTCCCCTGCTCTGCAGAGAGCGGAACTTAAAGCTGCTCGGAGCCACGGCCGGGTTACCATCGCCGGGTGCCTTGCGGCAGCTTTCTTCCCAACTTCAGCTGGGGACGAACGTAATGTATGGCAAAATAGCTCTCGCTATGGACCGAGCTCAACCAAACTGGCCTATACCTTTGGCTAAAACAGCCCATGAGACGGTTACCCTCCGTCAGCCGTGAGCCATGGTAACTTCTTACACCACAGCAAATCGGTGGGTTTGAATTTGCAAGGGGCCGTATAAAACCAAAAAAACTGAGCTGGCTACGAGTGCTGCTCCCCTCAGATAATTATCCTGGCCTCTCTCTTGCTTTAGCGCTGATGCAGTTGTGTGAACAAATTCAAAGTAGCAGTCGTGGTAGATTTAAAGCCGTTGCAGTCCGGATGAGCTGATAGTTTATAGCCCTACCACAAAGGGATTTTTTTCTGTTGTTTTAATCGCTAGCACAAAATAATTACATTCCTTTTTTTTTTCCTCCTGTGAAGCAACAAAATGACAAAGCAGCAAAATAAAAATTTGTGTGATCTTCTTCACACAGCAAGCAAAATTGGGTTTGCAAAATAAAATAAAGGAATCAATCACTTTCCATACACAAAGACTAGTTTTAAGTAATTCTTGAAGCAGGAGATGTTTTAGGATCAGAGAAGTGGCTGTAATCAAAATGCGGGAAGAAAATGGGATTCGTTCAGAAAACTAAGTACCTCATTAAAAATCAACTTCTTTTCTCCTCATTCAAATGGTGTATTGATTATAATACTTTAGCAGATCTCTTTATAGTTACGTTCGCTTGAGAGGGGGGGAAAAAAACCCCATGTTGTATCATATTTACTGAAGGATTTAGCCATGTATAGGTGCAATCTAGTAGTCAGAAGCTTTATGAAGGAAGGTAGGTACCTACCACGGCAGTTGGATGGGGAAGGGCGGTTATAGAAGGAGTTTATCTGCGTTGCTCAGTTCCTAATTGTCACCCTCGCCCTCTGCGATGAGTTCATGGCGACCCCGCGCTGCTCAGCTCGCTCCTTCTTCAGCCTCAGGGCTGTTCTCCCAGGAAAATGCGAGATCTGCTGTCCTTGCAGGGCGTGTTGCTAAAGATCGGCAAGTGAAAACGGGGAAACCAAGCAGTTCAGGGGAGTCTTGGTGCTCATCCCTTGAGTCTTGGTGCTCATCCCTTGAGTCTTGGTGCTCATCAGTTATTTTTCTTCTTTCACCCAGCAAAGCTAACCCAGCAGGTGTGAGCAGAGGCTTCAGATTCCATTGGCAGCATCGTGGTCCTCCTTTCTTACCGAAAAAGCCTCTGAGTGTACCCTTAGTGCGATTCGAGGTTATATATCGGCACCTGAGTTAGACTTTAAATTGTGCTTCTGAATATATATAGGAGCGAGCCTAACTGTGAATCTCAGCCGACCATCCCAATGGCGATCTCTCCCCCTGTGTTGAACCCAGGCAAGTTGGCATGTGCGGTGCGAGTGATTGCTCTGCTGTTCTGCATCACAGACACGTCCTTCGCTTGCATTTACCTGTTCAGTCATCGACAATTAGAGCTGATGGTGCCTTCCAGTGACACACCATTCTCTCGAAAACTCTCCTTTCCCTATCCACTGCCAGCTGCTAGAGACCGGAAAACCCGACGGAGCTGACAGCATAACCTGCAATTGATCTGCATTCACAGATCTAATCTAAAATAATCTCAAGCTTCCTTTCGCTGCCGGTATGTATGCTGTTGGGTTGCAGTCGCCTCACTGAAGACAGACTGCCGAAGTTGCCTCGTGTCGTTCGGGACCGGCAGCGCTGTCTCTGCCCCGCGTGGGGCTGAGCCCCGGGCTGCGGCAGCACACCCCACCGGAGGCTCAGCCCGGCAGCTTCAGCCGACTGCGGTATCTGGAGCACCTTTTTGGTACCAAGAAAGACGCAAATGCGGCAGAGCTTCCCACCGCCCTCCTTGAGAAGCCGTGGCAGGCTCTGATTTCTGTAAGACACAGGTGCTAATTACTGGGAAACAGTTTCCTGAGAGATACCAGTCCCCTAAGGGGAAGTGTTGGGGGAGGCATTATTTTCCATCTAATCTATTAAATTTAGAAGCTAGGACGGCTGCCACCTGGGAGACCCCTGTGATTATTGACTTATGCAAGCACACTAATTTCCACCGCTACCTCGTCTCCACTCTCCTCCCACTGCATTTTCTCCGTTTGTATGTCAGCTGCATATTACCAAAATTGTAGACTTTTTTTTTTAACACCACACGAGCACCCAGGAGCGCTGCCCAAGATCAGGGTTTTGCTGTGACGAACTGTGCTGAGAAGGGCAAAGTCTGTATCTACCCAGGACGTACAAATAGGCAGCCAGGTAGGAAAGAGCAAGAACGAAGACAAGCCTAGTATCTCGGTCTCACGGCTCTGAAAATAACGCCTGGCGTGCCTGGGTGTAGACGACGTAAGGTTGTGAGCTGCCCGGAGCAGGGACTGCTCCGTGGGTGGTGTGTAGTCAGCACGTAACAAAAAAGGACATTTCATGTGAAATTTCAGTCGCAGAGCTGAGGCGTCTCCAGGCTTCTCGATCTCACCAGAGCCAGGGTGTAAAAAAATCAAACAATAAAAAAAAAAAACCAACCCAGTGACTTTCTAGTTCTTCTTCCCAAATTCACCATCACTGAGCCTCTGTAAAGCTTGCTTGGGGCAGGCGACGTCCTTGGGGAACCCTCCTCCTCACCGTGACGTTGATCGTCTGCCATCTTCTTTCTGCGCTGTGCTGTTGTTGCATGTGCCCACCTGTCTCGACCCCCTCGGTGGGTTGCGAGAGGGGTGAATCTGTTCGATTCCCCGACGGTTTGTGTACCGACAAAAGCCGATCTCTGCTCGGCAGAGCCGCGCGGTCGGTAGAGTCACGACGATGACTCAGAGGAACGGGCTGGCCAGCAGCTTTATTAACTGGCGAATTCCACAAACGGACAAACTTAACGAACTGGCAAGCTCAACAAAGGAACAGAGGCGATTTGGCCATGGAGCTATTTTCCGGGCAACCCGTCACAATTTATCCCACACTTGCATATATTGGAAGAGTAGAGGAAGAGAGAAGCGAGAAAAGGAAAAGAAAAGAGGAGGAAAGAGAAAGAAAAAGTACCCCCCTTGGATCCCGCGATGACAACGCCACGCGCGGCGACCCTCCAGTGCTGAGCGCGGGCGGGTCCCTGCAGGGCGTGTCTTTTATAAGCGAAGCCCCGCCTCCAGGCACGCCCCTTCAGGGCTTACACGGTTCCTGTTCTAGAAAGTTCTCAATGTTCTGCGCAGGCGCTGGGGGAGGGGGGTGGTGGCGAGGGGTCTCTCGGGCGGTCACAAGCCCCTTCCTCAGATCCACCCTGTGTGATCTCTGGCCGTACGTGGTCAGGGCCGGCGGAACGCGCAACCGCGCGTCCTCCGACGCGCTCTCCACGTCCCGCACGTCCCGCTCCCGCTCTCCCGCACCCCGTGCTCGCCGCCCTGCCGTCTCCATGCAAACAGCGCCTCGCCTCGCCGCGATGTTTGGGACGTTGACCCTTTCAGTCTCTCACGATGCGTGAGACATTAACCCTTTCATCAGTCTCTCACAGTACCTACCCAGCCCGTTTCTGCGCAGGGTGGCCCTGTTCTGTAGCCGTACGTACGCGTGCTCCGTGGCACCGTATAGCCCAAATAGACCTTTAATGGCCGAGTAATGGCCTTCAGCTCCATGTATCACCGTGCCGTTGATTTCAATGGGCCTTGGATTGGACAGTAAGTCTTTACGATGTGTTTTACTTCTCACTTCCTAGCTCCTTGCCTTTTTTGTTGTTGTTGTTTAACGCAGGCCTTTCCCCGTTACTTTAACAAAGTTTTATGTGTTTTAATTTTCTTTTATTACTTTGTAGCCGATTTCCAACTGCTTCACGAGACAAGTCAATGAGACAGAGCTCCTAATAAACCTGCATTCATCAATGCCTTGTTTTACTCCCTTTCATCTCTAACTGCTATCCCATCACTTGGACAACTGATGCTTCTGAGCTTGCAATTAGACCCATGCTTTCTGCTCCTGATGAAGGAAGATTAATTAAATCAGTGCTTTTCAAGACTAGAAAAAATGCGGGAACATTTTTGGCAATTTTCTCCCTCCTTTAAACCTGTAGCCTATTAATTTAAGACACCTGGCACAGAACTAACATTTTGCCCTGATAGGAAACAATAAATGGAGATTTATACACTGGAGCCTTATGGAAAGGCTGCTTTTCCTTCCCAAAATGCAAATTACGGAATAAAACTACATGAGATCAGGGGAAAAGTTTATAACCTTCCATCCAAAGCATAAGGCAGACTTCTGCAACGAACCTTTCACTTTTTAACCACACCGAAGGGGGGGAGAGAGGATGACGCCGTGCTACCCCAGTATCGGTATTTATCTCATGGAGCATTCACACCGCTCTATCATCTGAAACTCCCCATCATGCCAGTGCTGTCTGCGTCCACATGCACGTTTAAAAGCCTGTCTCACAGGCGCTACAGCCTAAATAAACAAGACAAAACGGAGGAGAGAAAGAAATCGGTGTGATTCCTATTGCATAGAAAAAGAACTGAGTGGCAGCCAGGTTTTAGAGAATGGGAAACGTGGCTAAGAGGCAAAAAGTCAGAGGCGAATGAGCGCTGGTGTGCTGCAGAACAGGATCCCGGGACTCTGTAAACCTTTAATTTCCCTTCCTGAGGGCCGTCGGCAGCTCAGCACTGAACCGTGAGACGCTGCCGTGCTGGCTCTTCTCCCGGGGTCGTGGGGAGAGCCCCTGTTGCTTTGCCCGCTCCTGCGGTCAGGCTTTGATGCAGGTAAATGAATTTGGGTGCAATTCTGCCCGGGGTGACTTCCCACCGTGGGCTCCGTTGCGGTCGCTACAGGTAATGCCACACGCTTCCCTCTTTATCTCCTGGAGAAGCCTTTTCCAGTTTGCTTGTGCTCTGGTGACAGTGGATTTTAAGTGACTTCGGGGGTTTTGCGAGAGGGCAATTGCCCTTTTCTGAGGCTGAGAACAGCTCGTGCCTTTCCATACATCGTGCTTCTCTAAGACAGGTTTTTCTGGGGAGAAAAAGGAGATCAACTGATCTTTTTTACGGTCTATTTGTGTGAAGAAACATCAGAGATAACAAAAGACTAATTATTTTCCTACATCGGCAGTTGCTAGGGGAAAGTTCCAGGCAGCGCAATTAGCTTGTGACAGGTATTCTCCATTTACTAATTAATTACTGTATATTTAAGACCCATATATAAGTTCAGGGTTGGTTGTCCGTGTCCTAACTGCTGATATCGCGTGGACTTCTTCGTTTCTGTGGTCGCCGTTACAGGTTCAGTGAGTGCCTGCTGAAGCCAAAAAGAAAAGCGTGACTTAAAAAATCCGGATAGGAGCCATCGTGTTGGGTGGAATTCACCCGGGCAGGGTTCGGTAGATTTTCCTGTGCGTTGTTAAGTCATTTAGATGTGAAAGGCCTAAATCCTCCTCTTCTCCTTGTGTTTTCTGTTAACCGGTGCTTATGAACCCTCCAGAGCCAGGTATTCAATGAGACAGTTTCGGCTGTTGGGTTTGGGTGGCAAATTCTAGCAATGCTAAAAGATATTAGAGATACGTCTGTCTGTGCACCTCTGCGTCGATCTGATAACCATGGCGGGGTGGTTGTTCGGTAGGTGTCGTTGTATTTTTAAGGATCGTACATGCAAAAATATATTCCTAACATCATCTCTTTGAGTACCAGTGACTGGGCAGCTGTACTGAAGTACAGGTAAGGGACTGCAGGTAATTGTCACTGTTTTAAGTATCATATAAACGACACAATAAGCTACGTACACCGCACAAACCCCTGGGAGAGATTCCCTCTCTATTTCCCAAAAGCAAACGTTCATTATCGTGCTCTTTCAGCACTAGCCACCTCTTTGTTATTGATCTTTTAGTTGGTGCGGGTGCGGTTGGCGCAATTCTGTGGGCCTATATCCATTGCCACCGCCTGTCCCCTCGCTGGTTTGTCAGTGTCGGTATCGGCCAGGGTTGTGTTTCTGGGGCTTGGGAACAGTTTTGGGCACCGCTTAGCCGGTCTTAAAATGTGCAGAGTCTCTGTTGGCATCTGTTGTCCACCCATCACCTGCGCGTTGCAGGGGTTGGCTCCAAATGCTGCCTGACGGTGGCCCGCGTGCCGTTTTTGCTGGCCGAGGCAGTCTTTGTGGGGCTGTGCAGCTTTTGGCTGGGGTAGAGTTCATTTTCTTCATAGTAGCTGGTATGGGGCTGTGTTTTGGATTTGGGCTGGAAGCAGTGTCGATAACCCAGGGACGCTGTCGTTCCTGCTGAGCAGGGCTGACACAGGGTCAAGGCCCTTTCTGCTCCTCACCCCACCCCACCAGCGAGTGGGCTGGGGGGGCACAAGACGCTGGGAGGGGACACGGCCGGGACAGCTGACCCCAGCTTCCCAAAGGGCTATTCCACACCATATGGCGTCACGCTCGGTATATGAAGCTGGGGAAGAAGGAGGAAGGGGGGGACGTTGGGAGCGATGGCGTTTGCCTTCCCAAGTCACCGTGACGCGTGAGGGAGCCCTGCTTTCCTGGGGATGGCTGAACGCCGGCCTGCCCATGGGAAGGGGTGAAGGAATGCCTTGCTTTGCTTTGCTTGCGTGTGCGGCTTTTGCTTTCCCTATTAAACTGTCTTTATCTCAACCCATGAGTTTTCTCACTCTTACCCTTCCGATTCTCTCCCCCATCCCATGGCGGGGAGCGAGCGAGCGGCTGGGTGGGGCTGAGTTGCCGGCTGGGGTTAAGCCGCGACAGTGGCAGAAGCTGTTGGCATTCATGTCCTCTCTTTCTGGAGCGGGCGAGATGATAAGCATATTTGTCGATGTCAGTCGTTGCATTTCCAGACACAGATGGCATGTGAATCCCTGCAATTTCAGGTTTGTTGAAGCCTTCCTTACTTGTCCACACTGCAGGAACAGTTTGCATAAGATTTAGGGCTCCTTTCTTCACAGAGAAAGCTACGAGCAGAAAAAAACCGCAAGCCAAGCGGTGCGCTGTGTGTGTCAGTTCCAAGGCAACATGCTATTTTATTACCCTCAGCAAACTTTCCCTGGGTCTGCATTCCAGCTCCCTGCTACAGTCGGTGAGATCTGACAGTGCTGAACTTGAGGCAGAGCGCGGAAATACCTGTGTTTTAAGCCGTGATTTAAAAAAAAAAAAAATTATTTATTTGTACCCGTGTTTTAAGGCATGGAGAGTGCTGGTGAAATACTACACGCACGTATGTCCTTTATCTGGGATGCTTTGAGATGTTCAGGTTCCTCACCACGATCTTTTGATTAGCTTGAAGCAGAAGAGTTCCCCAGATCTTAGTTAATTGAAACACACATCAAGTAACTACATTCATAAATGAGTCATTTATAAATAAGACAGCAAGGAAAGGAGCTTGGCAGCAGTAACGGCGAGAATTGCTAATATGTACCCGGGCTCCTCCAAGTGTGCAACGTGCATGGACACGCATCAAAAATTCTCTGGCACCACAAAAATAAGAGCAGTGGTAGCAGATGGAGAAACACAACTAATACGATGTAATCCAATTGTCAGTTTGGTGACAATCTTGGGAAATTTAGTAGCGTATCAAAAGACTCGGCTGATTGATACCAGTCCGTTTGGCCCAGGCGTTGCCGCTTGAAGGCTCGTGGGCTATAAGCAGGAAGAGCCTCCAGAGAGGAAGGCTTGAGTAGGATTGACACGGTCTGATTTTGGCCATTGATGTCTCAGAGCATTAAAAAAGTCATTTCAATCTCTGATTCTTTGCCCCGTCCGTATAATTTATAATCACTGCAAGGTCAGACAGTGCCTCTCGCTCTGTGTACATGCAGGGTTTATCGTCAGAAGACCTGCACCTTGAAGTCTGCGTTAGCATTGCTGCAGTCTAAATATAGACGTAACAAAGTGTGTCAGTGTTGTAAACCATCATTATCTGTAAGCAAAATGTTTTCCAGTCCACAGATGAAAGAGCTTTTTCAAGTGCAAAGCATTGCTATTACTGGAAGTTACTTCTTGTTGGGTTTTATTGGATTTTTTAAAAAAATTTTGAATATCTTCTCTGGTTTTCTGGCTAATGTTTCACATTGTATACCTAGACGCATAAATAACACACACACTAACTCTTTGCCACAGTTTGTGATTTATAAAAGGGTGTAATACTATTCAATATTTTCCTTAAATAACCTTCTCTCTGGAGTCTTGCACTGCTCGTGCGAAATACTGCGTTTTCTTTTAAAACTACACCGATGTCGCAGCTGAAAGAAGCCCACACGCTAATCAAAGATAAGTACCAGTTTATATCTGTGGTTCTCAAGAGCTTGCGGAAAGACTTTTCACGTGGGGAGGCTGAGGCATGAATGGGCAAAACGATTTGCTTATGAATGCTGCTAATAGCGTACGCGCCTCAAGACTTTGGTTTTCCCTTCTTGGGACCAGAAGCGTTGGCCCCGTTGGTGGCGTCCTTGGTGTCTCCTCTTCTGCTTTCCTCTCGAAGGAGCCTTGCATGGCCCTACGCTCTCCCCTACGCTCTCACCTGCGAGCAGACCTCTCTAGCTGGGGTAAGAGCAGGACTCTTCCGCTTCCCATCGTATCGCCACCAGCGGCGGGCAAACGTTTGCGTGCGCCACGTAGGGATGTGAGCAAACGTATGGGCACCGTAATCGAAGCATGCTCAGTCTGTGTCTATAAAAGTTAAGTCACATTTGCACGTTGAGTGGGAAAGGAGGCTTTGTAATTGCCATAGGAGCTGGCAAGCGAGATGGGCCGTCTTCAGCAAAATTGCCAAAGGGGTCGCTTGGATTTAAATCCACCGCGTACTCGATATGGGGGGAATGGGAGCAAAGGGATGTGTGGTTTCGCAGGGTCCAACCCTGCTTGCGTTCGTTCACTCCGTCCAGACGAAGCCGCCCTATGTCAAGGGAGCCCTTTGCAGCTGCTTCTGCTCCCCGAGGTGGAGTTTATGAAAGCAAACAGAAGAGATTTGCGTTGGAATCAGTCAAAGTTGGATGTGACGAAACAAATCAGGCACTTGGGAGCATTGCAACTTTGGTCAGCGAGGTCTCCCAGCCCAGAGAATGGGGGGTCTGTGCCCCCGTAAAGGAGCGTGCCGCTCTGGCGTGCGTAACCGCGGGTTATCCGTCCCGGCAGCACGGCGGGTAATCCATGAACGTACCGATCTGAGAAAGGCTTTGGCCCTGGCTGCCCTCGTTACATCTCCTCCGTGGTCCGTAGGGAAGTTCAGGCTCCAGAACTGCCAGTCCAGCATGAAATTCCCATTAAAACACGTACAGTTCACGGCTCCGAGAGCCGGGGGGTATTAGCCCTATAATTGGGCAGGTTAGACTCACGCTAGAGTTTAATGGCAATTTAAATCTCTCTCGCGCTCTGATGCAGAAATATTAACACTTTGATCAAGGCCTTTCAGTCTTTCAGCTCTCTATCAGGCACGGTGCAGAGCCGATTCTCTCGTAATGAAGCAGGGGACCCAAGTGTTTAAGATATCAAAACTAGGCAAATTTCCTTTTTCTTTTATTTCAAACCCTCCAGTCTGTGGTTGAAACCTGCCCTTTTCATACTTCTTCACAGTTCTTGTTATGAATGAATAAACCCAGTTAGGGATATTGTGTTTGTAAGGCTAATAATAATTAATGCATTGATTAAAACCAAGAAATTATGCAATTGGAGCAGAGAAGAAGCCCAAACCCTTTTTTACAGGAGACTGTTTCCTAGGAGGTTTCCTTCTGTTACAGAAATATTCACTTGCAATCAGAAAAACATTTCTTTCCAGTGGAAGAATGAAAAATCATTTTCTCCCCAGCCTAATGGGCAGAGGCATATGTTTTTAATAAACATATGGAAGGATATTTTTTCTGCAGTCAGGAATTAGTATTCAGGAGCTTTACCATGCTTATAAATCTCCGTGCCTTTTCTTTCTTTTTATTTAATTAAGGCAACGTTCAGTCTGTGTCCTCTGACGTCCTAGTAGTTTCACTGAGCCTTTCCATGATCATTTAGGCTGCGCGGGTGCTCTCAGCGTCTGAGCTTTCATTACGATGGGGTTCCCCTGCTCTGTTGAATCTCCCTCTTTCCCTGTTGTGGCAGGTTCTTCATTTGCAATTTTTTGGATGTGATCTTTGACGGGGGGAATCTGCTGTGATCTTTCAAACTCGGTTGTCTTCACACGATGGCTTCGCCTCTGCCGTAGAGCCCCGTCGTGGAAAGAGCCCCGTCCCGGTGGCATCCTTGGGATCTGGTTCTCCTCCACGTTGTAGGTGGTTTTCCAGAGGTGGGGGTTTTTTAAGGGTCTGATCCTGGGTCGATGGCTTTGCAAAGAGGTTTGCACCAGTTTGAAGGTGGGATCAGCATCATAAGGCACTGGGATAATATTTGCTTTACAAGTGCAGAGCAAAATGATGGCTCTTGCCGTAAAGACTGAGCAGCCTGCCCATCGCCTGCCAGCTTTTAGCTTCCGATGGACTGAGGTGCCTGTAAGCAACCTCTGCCCAGGCGATCACCAGCTTGAGAAGATGCTGGGATGGGTGGATGGGAGCCTGCTGGACCTTTCCCTCCTCATTCCTTTTTATTCAGAGCACAGTATCGTTAGCAGCAATGAAGTTTTTATACTTTACAGTTAGCCCAGCCAGGTCATGATGCGTTATAAATCTTTGACAAGTCACGCACTACTTCTTGCTGGGTACAGTATATGCTTGGCCCCATTAAGAATAATAGCATGAATAACCATAAGCCATTAATTTTGACGGGATCAGGCCCATATCACCTTAAAAAGAGTGCACTGATACCATGGGAGACATTTGGCTATTTCCGCTGTTCACTCCCTTAATGAATAAAAATACGAAAGTAGCTGCAGTTTGCCTGACAGTCAAGCACCCGGAGCCCACGAGAAAGTTCATCCCGTCAGCATACGCGGGGGGAAAGCACCGAGAAATTACCGCCGGTGCTCCGAGAAGTGGCAGCCATGGGAAGAGGCACTAACTGCACCCTGCACGGACCACCCCGGGGTCTGGGAAAGGCCTTTTGCAGGGTGAGCAGATTTATTTCCTGCAATAATAAGGAATAAAAAGCCCCGCTTTCTCATTTATCTCGGCCAGAGATAAATCCATCGAGATGCCCGGGTTTTGGGGATCTTACTTTACGGAGAGCCAGGCAGAACCCGCCGTCCAGCACCGAGACGCTAGAAGTATCTCCCTCCTTAGCATCCGCTCGTACCACGTTCTCGTTAGCTCGGCGTGCCCTTCACTAGCACCTCGCTTTTACCTGCGTGCGGGTTTGGGTGCTTGTAGCTATTTTCAGATTTCCCTTAGAGAAAAGATCCCTTTTGTATTTTTTTCTCTGCAAAAAAAAAAAAAGCAGGCTGGGACAGTTTGTTCCCTTGACTTTCAAATGCTCAGAGTGAGGGAAAAAAAAAGGAAAATAAAAGGTGGAGGGAGGGCAGGAGGAGAGTTGCTGTCAGAGTCCCACATGTAGACAGTATTCTTTGTAAGGCAGCGGGTTATCGTAGCTGCTGCTGTCATTTAAAGCAAGGCACTGTTTTGTTTAAAAGCAGCATCTTTCCTCGTTATTTTAAATATCTCTGTGCAAGGCTGTTGCGTGTTCGCTGGCTACGCCGAGTTCCTCATCAAAGTAAACACCGTTGTGCCGGCACCGAGGGAAACGATGTGCAATTATGAGCTTTTCTCATCCCATCTCTTCTTGTTTCCAGTGCTCCTCTGGGACCCGCAGTGGAAACGAGGAGGGCAGGAATGGCAAAAATGTATACGCTGTGTGATGGTAAGGGAGCCTTTATGCTCGATTTAGAGGTTGATGGATGCTATTGCAGCACACCTGTGGATGCCTCTTTCTATTACACGGGTAAACCCGGCGGGCTGAGGACGCGTGACCTCGTTCTGCCGGGTCCGGGGCTTTTTGGAGGGGTCCTGCTTCTGCCCGCGTGCAAACCTCAGTGCTGTCACGCCTGGTGCACAGCAAAAGCCCTCGGCACCTTCTTTTACAGAGGTCTGTGTCCGCCTGCAGCCTTCAAACCGGCCGGTCTCGTGGTTGTTAACAAAGGACTCGAGAATACATCAGCCCTTGATGTAAAAGCGAGCAGGAGGCAAGCTAACCGGGCGCCTGTTTTTCTCTTCTTGTTTTTGTTTCTGCACAAGATAAAGGCAAAAATGTCTAAACATTTGGGGTCTCACTCACTCCTTGCATGTTTTCCCATGAATGCTGTTTCCCATGATTAAGGAGCCAGGCTTAAGGCAAAGGGGAAAGGACAGAAAGGTTTTAACCTATGTAATTATTTCATAACGAGCCTCTGGTTCCTGGGGTTCATTGACTCCTGTTATGCTCGCGTCTGAATTTGGCAGCGACGATTTTGTCGCAGTGGCCTGCTGCTCGCTTCTTAGGTCGTGCCAGAAATGCGTTGGGTTTCCAGGTAGTTTTCTGTTCGAGTATTTGGCAGGCCACGAGCAGCCGATCTCAGATCAGACAAAAGTCGGCGCGTTCCCTCTGGCGTGGCTGCCGTCCAAGCATTTCAATATGTAATTTCCGCTAATTTGCAGAATTGTACTGTTAATTACATGAAAGATTTACTTAGAGCTACCCCTTCCGTAATGTTCTTAATGCCTGCAATTAACTACGTTGCTTCTCGTTTGTAATTCTCGGTCACTCGGGGAGGTGAAGATGACGTAGTCGATGCCCTCTGCTTGCTCAAAACATCCCGTACCGCGCAGAGCACGGTCTCTCCCCGCTGCCCTCGGAAACCGGGCACCGTTTCAGTGTGGGCAGGCGGGTCGAGGCCATCGCGTCCCTGTGAGTCGAGGTGAGACGGTCCAACAGCAAATCTCTTTTTGCTGGGAGGCGAGGGCTCTGCAAACCACCGTTAAACATCTACCGTGTACCCAGCCTCCTGCACCCCTGATCTCGGTAGCCTCAATCTTCCTAATATCAGCCTTTCTTTTCGTTTTTTTCGTTCTCCTCTTCACGTACCACAGGGTGAGGACGATGATAAGCAACCGTACGCCCACTTTTCAGGAACTCTTGCTCACGTGCTTAATTTTTCCACTGAACTAATAGCTCAGCTTTGATCAGAGCGTCCTTACAGGACACAAATTATCGTATTCCACCTTGTGCATAATAGATCGCCTACAACCCCGCGCTGGCACGGGCAGACGAGCTGGGGCAGTTACAAGCGCAGCGTGGACGCTTTCTGTCGGACAGGCTTTCTCGGGGCCCCCAGAATCGGGATTGACGATGAACTATGGAAAGAGTTAATCTTCCTCCTGTGTCTTATACTCAGCCATAAAGAGCTGCAGCCGGTTTCCTCGCCAGCACTCGGAAATGACCAGCGGTTCAGTGGGAAGAAGCTGCGAGACAGAATCAGAGAATCACAGAATCGTACAGGTTGGAAAAGACCTTTGAGATCATCGAGTCCAACCGTAAACCCAACCCTGCCAAGCCCACCACTACCCCATGTCCCTGAGCACCTCATCCAAACGGCTTTTAAACACCTCCAGGGATGGCGACTCCACCGCTGCCCTGGGCAGCCTGTTCCAATGCTGGACAACCCTTTCAGTGAAGTAAAATTTCCTAATATCCAGAAAGGATCCAGGCGAGCTCCCACCTCGCCGCCCGGTGTAAGAGCCCTGGGAGGAGAGGGCAGGGGAGCTGCCTGCCGTCCTGCCCGCTGGTACGGGCAGCAGCACCGATCCGGCTCCTCTCTTCGGCGCCCGCGTCAGGCATCTGTCACCGGTGCGATTTCACACTCAATTTCAGTAATTGCTTGGCACAATTTCTATCAGGTGAAGAGTAGGAAGATGGTTGTGCTTCATCAGAAGACCGGCTATTCATCATGAGAGCGATCTGACACCGGGACACAGTCCGATTTGTTCCCCTCTCCTGTACGGCACCTGCCAACGCGCTCCTCCCTAGGCAGCACAAGGGGGACAGCAGAAAAAAAAAAAGAAACAAAATTCAATTACTTGGTAGTTTCCCATCTACACGCTCCTTTTTAAAATTATTTATTTAAGGTTGTGCCCACCATGGGCGAGGTGCTGGGCAAAGGCACGGGAACTGCCCCAGGAGTGCGTGGTCTGTGACGGGGCAGCTTGGAGCAGACGGGGGAGAGAAATGGGACTACGGCACCGGGGGCTTTGTCCCACTGGGATGACCGGTATCCAGCATACAGACCTGCTCCCGCTCTCTGCTGTATTGCGCTTAGTCAAAGTTGCTAATCATGGCGAACGTGCCCAGCCGGCCTGGTTCATCTCTGCAGAAAAACATCAGGCAGATCGACCTAGACCTGGTTGTTTAGATGCGAATGCCTTGTTGTTCAGGTTGTGTTACCGGTAAAAATGGAAAGGCACAACGTGACCGAAGCCAGGCATATGCAGGTGTGTCGTGGCTTAACCCCAGCCGGCAACTCAGCCCCACCCAGCCGCTCGCTCGCTCACCGCCATGGGATGGGGGAGAGAATCGGAAGGGTAAGAGTGAGAAAACTCGTGGGTTGAGATAAAGACAGTTTGATAGGGAAAGCAAAAGCCGCACACGCAAGCAAAGCAAAGCAAGGCATTCCTTCACCCCTTCCCATGGGCAGGCCGGCGTTCAGCCATCCCCAGGAAAGCAGGGCTCCCTCACGCGTCACGGTGACTTGGGAAGACAAACGCCATCGCTCCCAACGTCCCCCCCTTCCTCCTTCTTCCCCAGCTTCATATACCGAGCGTGACGCCATATGGTGTGGAATGTCCCTTTGGGCAGCTGGGGTCAGCTGTCCCGGCCGTGTCCCCTCCCAGCGTCTTCTGCACCCGGCAGAGCAGGGGAAGCTGAAAAGCCCTTGACAGTGCAGCAACAACTAAACCATCTCTGTGTTATCAACACTGTTTGCAGCACAAATCCAAAACACAGCCCCATACCAGCCACTATAACGAAAATTAACTCAATCCCAGCTGAAACCAGGACAAGGTGCCAAGAAAAAAAAAAAAAAAAAGGTCAACGTTGATCTGGACTCATCAATAACCTGACGCACATCCTTGCCCGTGCTCCGAGTCGAGAAAACACGGCAACGATCAGCACGCGGGGCAGGATTTCACCCAGCTGTCCAAGGAGAATTGACTCTAGCTTCTTCCTAACAAGAGACAGAGGCATAAAAAACAATACAGCGACTTCTCTTCAAGCAATAGCTGTGTAAAATATTGTTCATCAGAGCTCTAAAGGTTACCTCGGCAGAGAAATAACGTCTGCAGCTTTTGGCTTGATATTCCTTTGGGCAATGCATTTGTGAGTGTTGAAGGCAAGGAGAAAGAGCTGGCGACGGGCGAGGGGCGATGCGGCACCCCCGGTCTTGGATTGAGCATCGTCGTTTTTCATCGGCTTTGAGTTGTGTCTGGTTGATAGAGGTTTGTAAAGCAGTTGGAAGCCATCCAGCGGTGTGTTATAATACCAAATACCTCCGCGGGGCCGGATCGCGCTGCACAGAAAAGCCACGCGCCAGCCTGGGGCCGCGGAAAGCGTCGATGCTTTGCACCAGATGAGCGAGCTGAAGGATGAGGAGAGGTTAAGCAACTATCACGAGACCTGACAATCCTATGTCTCGCTTCTGGCTGTCACCAGATGGTTAAGAGAAGGTCAAGCCTGAAATAGTTTACTCTAGAATAGCCTGATGACAGGGAAAGTTTCCTAGTGCTGATTATTTCTCAGTCGTTCCTATAGAAGGCCAGGAAATCTTGACTAGGACCAGATCCCTGTGTGTTTTCAGCCCGTGAATCCTGTCTCCTATTTATAGGATGCACAAATGGCTCAAAGCTCCAGGATCCGTGAGGGCACCCGATATTCTCTGCTGATCGCCCACTTCCACCTCTTCAAATAAATCAGTTCCGTCGCGAAAATCCAAGCGAGGGCTGGGGAAGGAGACTGGTGAATAATTGACATAACAAACAAGATTTTTATTTAGTTTGGAGCTTGTTAGGTTACATTTGCATAGCTACAATGTCAGATTCATTATTCATGAGCATCAACTGCAGTGACCCCCGCCTCCCCCACGTTCGCAAACATCGGCTCCCAGAGTCCCAAGATTAGACATCTTTCTTGCTGCTTTAAGCAATTTCTCTTTAAAAGGAGCACAGCAGAGTGACAGCCTGATTTTTTATTCATGTGTGGGTCTTTTCAAGGCGTAACATTTACCACAGTACATAAAAATCAGGCTTGGGGTCGGGGGGAGAAACGACTTCAGCAAATTGGGTTTAAGAGGAGTTTTCAGCGGCGGGTGTTGGCGGGGAACAGGAACGTCCCTCCCGGGGTCCGGTCCTTTCTCATCCCACCCGGGGCAGGTCAGGCAGGGCATCTCCCATCACACAGCAGCTCCTTTCCCCCCGGGTGACACGGAAAAAGGGTCCCCAGGAGGGGCTGGGAGCGGGCCACTGCCCCACGCAGCGAGACCGATTTGTGTTCGTGTCTCCTAAGGAGGGGGACCGGGAGAGCCCGTCCCACGGCAGATGTTGCTGCTGGGAGAAGGGGAAGCGTACGGCCCTTTGGAGGCCAGACTGATGATTCAAAAGGATCCCGTTCACTGGAAAAAATGGGCTGGAGTCGAGAGGATAAAGACAGGTGGGTGCGGAAATGCTAAATACTAAATATCTGGCTATGCAGCGTTCGCACAGAAGGGGGTTAGGGGGTAAGAGCACAGCCCGTGGAATAAGCCAACACCGTGATGCTCGTGCACCAGCACAAAAGTAACGGCAAAAGAAATGCAGACGGGTATTGAGCGGCTCGTTGTATGTAAGACACGGCGGGTTGCTGTCCTGCTTGGCGCTGACGAGGGCTGGGGGTCACCACGTGTTTGGAAAGACGTCGGCAGCCCGGGGAGCACGCGGGAGGGAACAGGCAGAGCTGTGCCAGGAAGGAGAAGGCAGAAGAAGGACGGACCGCAGCTTGAGGTACCGCCGCGTATTGCAAAGCCGACGATCAGATGTGCGCCGCAGCCGCTGAGGCAATGACGGTCTTGGCTTGGTTTGCAATTAGGGGAGTTGCATTATTGCTTTAGGAAAATCCTCCTGGAAACGATGCTGAAGCCTTTTGATGGGACCCTTCGGCAAACAGCTCTCAAGGGTGGCCGGGGCTCGAGCCTTCCTCGGCGCAGGAGGAACAGCAAAACGACCTTGGGGTCCAGCCATAAACACCGGGAGGAATGAGCGTCAGAACAGCTCCCTCTATCAGTATGTGGCCTGCAATAGAGAAATAAAAAAAAAAAAAAGATGCTTTTGAAGGAGCTTTGCATTGTTTCGGGGCACCGTTAGCATTTTTAGCACCAGGAGGGGGGGATCAGAAGCCGTTCTGGGAAGCGCTGCCAATCAAGCAGTGATTTGCTCTCGGTGTGAGGCACTCTCCTGCTCTCTTACCCAAAGAAAAAAAACAAGTCATCAACACAAATGATCCTAAGAAAAGTAATTAAACATCTCAAAAATTGAGAGAGATTGCATTTAGCGTGTGACAGGCACAAAAGGGAGATGCTGAAAGGAAGCGTTTCCAGTAAGCAAAAGCGAGACCGTGCTAGGACGCTAATTGCCGGATAACTTGACCTTTTCTTGCCGTTCGGTGGCGAATAGAGACAGGAACACGCCAGCCCTGCTTCTCCCCGCGCCGTCGCCTCTCTGTCCCTTCACAACTCACAGAGCAGGGACCCGGGGGCACGAAAGGCAGCGGCAGAGCCTAGACACTGTCCTCGCCCCACCTTGTGCCCAGGTCTCATTCACAGCTTCCCGCCCTGAGAAACTCTGCGCGGCATCAGGCGAAAGCAAACGCGAACTAGAAAACAGCACGGGCTTAGGGCCGAGTTGTTTCTTAGGGGTCTGGTGCGGATTTGCTCTGAATTTTGGCCGGCGGCGGCCGCTCCGAGCTCCGCCGTCTCCACAGGGGTTGATAACGCTGTCACGCAGGGATAGAGGGAAAACGCGGCGTCTTTGGTGCCTGATGGCCAAATTATCAACCTCAACGAAAACCTCTCTTCTATTATCATTTTAATCAAAGGGAATATATTCTGGAGAGGCGCGCGGTCACTTGTCATGAACAGAAACCTACCTGAAAGCCTCTTTTGGCTCCAGCAGCAACTCATTTCCAGCGTCGACCTCTCCCCGGCCAGGGGGTCTCGCCCCCATCCAGGGCCAGGCTGTCCTCCACGTCCCACCGCTTTCCTTCCCCGCTCGCCTGGTGTGTCCGTGCCATCTGGTGGCAAATTGGAGGAAAGAAAAGTTGTTTAAAATCCCTTTTGCCAAGACAGGACTCTCTGTTAAAGGAAAGGGGCTGGAGGAGCGGTCATCTTAAATTTGGCCGCTTTCGGGAGAATGGGCTCTGCCGAGCAGCAGAGTTGGTCCATCCTCGTTCCGTCCTCCGTCGCCGGCGTTGGATCATTACGAGTCTGATTGCCGGCAAATATTTTGCCAGGGGGTTGTTTTTGGATGGAAGTAGCAATTTGTCTCTATAGAGGTATTCTGATTTCTTATCCTAAGAGTGGAAAAATAAGACAACCTGCAAGGTCGGGCTTTTAAAACTGCCCCTTTTTCTTTGCTTTCAATTGCCATTTTTTTCTAGTTGCCTGGGCTTTTTCCTCTTGTTTTCATACTTTTTCCCTTTGCCATTCCCTCAGTGAATAAATGAACTAAAGAGAAAGGGGAGAAACAATCAAAACTGGAAATCAAAGTCAACAGCCAGAAAACATCCTTATATTTTCTGTCTCTGAATTATTTTTTTTGCTTTCTGATACAGGAAGAAAGCAAGGAAATGGGTATTGGGGGACCTGGATGTTTCTCTGTGAAATACATTTATCAAATATTGATTATAATGCTGTAATGTTTAAGCTCAGAATGATGTATGTAGGTTTATGGGGGTTTTTTAGTGCACAGAGAAAGTTGGTTGCCAGCACCCAAGTATGAACGGTCTTTCTGCAAATACAGCGAGAGGAGAGAGAGAGATAAATAGATTATTATCCACTTGGTATCGGATAGGATTACAAGGAGAAGGGACATGCTGAGACAAAGGTTTCATAAGGCTGCACTTCACCCCCACGTGAAGGAACAGTGCAAGGCCATGCATCGCTTATGCCGTATTTATAGGTATTAAATAAGACTTCACTAGAACATAGCTCTTGTGCTGACCCTCTGCAGATGGGTGAATTGCACCCTAAAGCAAATATAGGAGACTTGTATTATTCATCAGCCTCTGTTAATAGGGTTATTGCAGGCTGAGATGTTGCCTGTCTTGACTGAAGAACAGACGCTGGCCTCGGTGACTTATGTTTGCGTAATTAGACTGTAAATTCTGTCCCGCTGTGTCTGTCTAATTACATTTTTAAATAAGAAAAAAATATTTATATACATGTAGGGCTTTTTTCCAAAGCTTTCAAGGCCAGATTTTCAAGTATTTGGGAGCAGGGGTGCTTACCAAGCAACAGAAAAAGGAAATTATGATTCACATTTGTCTTGTTTGATAGCAGAAGGAAACCAGGTGCTTCTCCTGCCCGTCCAGGAGGACAAGCCTGGGCTTTTTAGGACATTCGCCCGGGATGAAACAGGCTCCTTCCCTGCCAGGGGAAGTCGGCCTTTGTGGTCTACCTGGCGCACTTGATCCTAGTCCTTGTAAATACCCTTTGGGAAGGAGAAGGAGGTCAAGTCTCCCAGGCCGTGGTTTTCAAGGAGCGCTTGGTTGTGTGGGTTTGCGGGGAGCAGCTCGCAGCAAGCAAGGCTGAAAAGAGCTTCTTGGGAGACCTTCAAAGACCAGCCCCGCTTGGCTTTCTACTTTTACTGATGACTTCAGGCACTAAAACAGTAATGAGGATCCAGATAACGTTTTCTGATAATAAAAACAAAATTCAGGAGAAACCATAAGCCCGGAGGAGTGGCCTTACAAACGTGAATATGGTAAAAAGGGATAAAAATGTCATAGCTGTGTATCCAAGCTGGTTTTGCTGCCCGTGTGCTCAGCAGCTGGAAAGGACTGAAAAGGAAAAAGCCTGTGTATGGCTCAGAGGATAACGCAAGAACTACGGCAGCGATGGGAGAAGCGAGAAACCAGACGACTGCTTTCTGTAGGCACCAGGGACCCCGGGCACCCCGGCGGGAGGAAAGCGTTGAACCCGGCAGCGCTGGCACCGCAGCGGGTGGGTATGAGCTGGCCCTGCACCAGTGAAGGCTGGAAATGAGAAAAAGCCATCGGAGCAGAGAAGCGTCTGCGGTAGCCAGGGTTGGTCTCGCAGTCTCACGAGGCCCTTTCTGGACCAGCCGCCCCGTTTTAACTCGATACCTCGAGTTTTTCCAGGTTTTCTCTTTTAATTAAACACAGAGCGTAGTCGCCTTGGAATCAAAGCAGCGCTGTCGCCGCAGACCAGAGGATGGAGCCGGACTCTTCTCAGGGGCGTTCACTGAAAGGACAAGAGGCAATGGGCACAAACTGAGATACTGGGATTCCATTTACACACAAGAAAAAGCTTTTTTTTTTTTGTCTTTTTAACGTGGGAGCTGTCGAACACTGGTAGGGGTTGTCCAGAGAGGTTGCAGTGTCTCTGTCCTTGGCAATACTCAAAACCCAACGGGACGCGGCCCTGAGCAAGCTGCTCTGAATGATCCTGCTTTGAGCAGAGACAAACCTGAATTAGGTTTGGGGAGAAACCTGAACTATTTTGTGATTTAGTAGCAGAACCTCCCCTCTCTTGTTCCCCTGCCGGGCGTGAGCCGCTATCAGTGCCGCTCCACAGCTGCCTGCATCTCAACACGCCAGGCTCCTCTTCCCGGGTAAGGACAGCCAAACCGTCACATCTCCGCATCCTTTTTGTCTGTTTTCCTTCAAGGACCAGAGCAATGGCAGCTAAGGGCTAGAGCCTGCATGAATGTCAGCGTCTGCAGCTGCAAAAGCAGTTCTCTGCAGCCCTCTAGTGCTTATTAAATACATAGAAAAAGCAAAGTTTGCAAAAAGCCACGGGGGAAAAAGGGCAAGGACAGCTCCGGCTGGGCGTCCTTCACCTCCTCCGGCCCAGCCGCGGTGGGTGCAGGCCCCAGCCCCACAGCAGGGTGAGGTTCCCGGGAGACCTTCGAAGACCGCCTCTGCTTGGCTTTACACCTACGCACAGAAGGTCCCCTCGGGCGGGCAGGAGCATGCCGGCACGCAGGCTCAGAGGTTCGGGCTGGGGGCTCGCGGAGCCCCCGCCCCGAGCAGGCAGGGACGGCGGCAGCCGCCGGCCTGTGCCGCGTTTCCATCCCTGCCTCTGCTGCTGGGGAACCCGAGCAAAACATTTTTCTGTGCCTCCTTTCACCGCTGCCGTAATCCTGATTGTTCTGCCGTCCCTCGTCCCCGCGGCGCGGCTCAGAGACGATGCGGATCTGCTGGTGGCTACAGCGGTTTAGCTGGAGCGTTTTCCCCAGGAGTTCACCGTACCATTTGTATTTAAGTTATTTATTTTCCAGGGGAAGACAATGTGGCTATTTAAACATCGTTCTTCCTTGCAACACTAATTTGAAATAGCGGCTTTTATTTGCTAACAGGACAGAGTACCAGCTGGTATTTACCTAAACAGTTTTACTGTTTAGACAGGCTCCTGAGCCACAGCATGCAGTCACAGAATCACAGACTCACAGAATCGTACAGGTTGGAAGAGACCTTTAAGATCGTCGAGTCCAACCGTAAACCTAACACGACCAAGCCCACCGCTACACCGTGTCCCTAAGAACATTCCCACCAGAGCAGCTGCGCTAGTGTACAAAAAGCGCATTTTGGCCACGCGAAGGGTACAGATGGGTTGTGCAGCACCAACATCTGGTATGGAAATGATTTAATAACTTCATCCCGTGGAGCATCGCTGGGGGAGCAGGGGGGATTCATTGCAAACCCCCTCCCCATCTGACGTCCCCTCGCCCCTTCTCCCACCTGCCCTGTTGGGCTCCCTGGCCCCTTTGTCCGTGACTTCAGCCTTCCTCTCTTCGAGCACACGCCGTAGCTCCCCACGGCCTACAAAATGGAGGATGAACACCATGTTTGGGAGGCCCCACAAAGGGAACAGACGAGGAAAAGGGTACAGGTTACTCGTCCCTTTCCCGGCAGCTTTTGCCTGTTCGCGTTAGGATCGTGCTGTATCATCTCAGTGACAAAAATACACGCGGAGCCAAGTTGGGAAACTTTTTCTGCATCTGTTTCACTTGTGTCAAAAACACTCCTCCGATTTTCATTAAAAATCAACCCCTTTTGCCAAATAACAGCTCCAAAAAAAATTAAAAGTTAATTAAATGAAATACAGTTGCTTTCCGGGCTCTTTCTGATAAAAACCTGAAAAGCTTCTTTACAATTGGATTTCTCCCACATATCTCCATTTCGACAAAAGAAGTCGCCTGCATATAAAATACTTTGAACGATTAATTCTCTGGAGCTGCAGAGACAGATGTACCGATACCAACTACATTGAAACAGGTCAATTGTACCTTATAGCTGGAGGATTAAGCTCTTCCCCGTCCCCATGCTGAGGTCCAGGTCCTCCCACACAGTGCCGGCAGCACGGGCCCACTGCAATTTTCACTTTTCCCCCCTAATCTAATGGAACAGGATTTCTTCGAAATGAGTCGCGTGTTCTTCGACTTCATGCTTTTGCCGTTAAGGATCTGAAAAGCCGCGGTGCTGAGTTTTATCCCTGGCAAAGTTCAGGCGCTGAGCCAGGAAGGAGCTGAGCTGCGTTTGCCTGCCTGAGCCAGGACTCCAGGATGCTCCGGCTCTGCCAGCGCTTGCGCTGGGCCCCGTGTCTTGGTGGAACGAGCAGAAAAGGTCTGTGAGCCACCGCCTCCCCCATTAAGGTGAGAGCGAAGGCTTTTGTCCTGGTTTCAGCTGGGATTGAGTTAATTTTCATTATAGTGGCTGGTATGGGGCTGTGTTTTGGATTTGTGCTGCAAACAGTGTTGATAACACAGAGATGGTTTAGTTGTTGCTGCACTGTCAAGGGCTTTTCAGCTTCCCCTGCTCTGCCGGGTGCAGAAGACGCTGGGAGGGGACACGGCCGGGACAGCTGACCCCAGCTGCCCAAAGGGCTATTCCACACCATACGGCGTCACGCTCGGTATATGAAGCTGGGGAAGAAGGAGGAAGGAGGGGACGTTGGGAGCGATGGCGTTTGCCTTCCCAAGTCACCGTGACGCGTGATGGAGCCCTGCTTTCCTGGGGATGGCTGAACGCCGGCCTGCCCATGGGAAGGGGTGAAGGAATGCCTTGCTTTGCTTTGCTTGCGTGTGCGGCTTTTGCTTTCCCTATCAAACTGTCTTTATCTCAACCCACGAGTTTTCTCACTCTTACCCTTCCGATTCTCTCCCCCATCCCATGGCGGGGAGCGAGCGAGCGGCTGGGTGGGGCTGAGTTGGCGGCTGGGGTTAAACCATGACAGCTTTACAGGAGCCAGGTCTTTGCAAGGACTTAGAGACAGAAGTAAAAAAAACCAAGGTAAAAAGCAACTAGTGGGGGTATGCCCCTGAAACTTTGGGTTTGGTCCTTAAATTGAAAAGTGCTTTGAGATTTAAGTAGAAGACGTCGTATAAATCCCCCTCAGCAGAAGAGGAATCTCAGCTCCTCTCCTTTACCGCCTATCCAGGCTGAAGCTGCCTTTAAAGAAACAACCTGAATAACCTTGTCATTTCAATTTTTCACACATTTTTCTGTGCTGTGTGTTCTCGAGATCTGGGAAGTTTAATTTTCCCAGCACAACTGCCAGAGGCTGCTAGTCCCTATCAGGGCTCGCTCAGCCACATCAAAGGGAAGAGGACACATCAGAGGGGAGCAAAGGGCCGCGGTCCCATCCCGGGGGGCCGAGGGGATGCTGCAGGCTCTGAAGCATCCCTCAGCTTCTGGAAGCAGGCTCGGATTAGCAAAGCGTGTTACCAGTGCTGTTGCGATTGCCCAAGGTGAAACAACTGAAACGCGGTCGTGTCTCCTAGGCTGTGTCTGAGCGACGCTGGCTTCCTGGAGAATCACAGCGAGACCCTCGGTCAAGGTGGTGTAGGATGATGCTTTTCAAAAAAAAAAAGCACCCCTCTTCCAAAAAGCAACAGGAAGACAACTATGCGATGACAGCCTTTGCAGTCGTTGCATCATCATCGCATCACAGAAAATGGATGCAAGTAAAGAAACCAAGAATGTTAAAAGGCTCCGTTTTCCTGATTTTTCTGGTATCGATCCCTACGCCAGCTCAAATACCAAGTGCAAACCCTGGCATCGTAAACAGGCTTACAGGCCTCCAGCAGAAGCCAAAACGCAGAGCTTGCCAGCCCTGTGCCCAAGCGTAACGCAGGAAGGAGACCCCAGAGAAGACTGGCATTCTCACGAAACCATCTCAACTTAAAACTAACTTAAGGTGCAGCCGTTCAGCAGGGAGGCTTGTCAGAAGCCCGGGGATGGAAGGCACCTAATGAAGGAGGGCTGGATGCCTAGGCAGGATTTGCATCCCTTTGGTTATCCCAGCTGTGTCTTTCCAGAGCCTGATGCAGTCAGCAGCAGCGTTTCCCTCTGGTTTAAAACAGGAGGGGGCCTTGCTTTGAAGACTTTGCTTGCATAGGAAATGAACTTCTTGATTCCTGTTGACATTTGCAGCGAGGTGTAGGTGGGCGCTTGTAGCGGGTTTTTTTCAAAGCTCCCTAGCTCTGTTTGTTCAGCTACTTCACGCTCATGTGAAATGTGATAATACTAAGCAGTGGGCGGAAGGAAGAGCACAAATGTATCCCTTCAGGAGGCAGTAGGTTTCAAAACTGCTCTGCATGTGAAGACAACTCCTTCCATTACCAGCTTCCGCGCCGCTGTCACCAACGTCCCTGCACGCACGGAGCTTTTAACTAGGGAAGCAGCAAGCTGCACCGTTGTATTTTGTTCCAACTCCGCAGCAGCCAGAGTGACTCTTGTGATGGTTTGTTTCTCTGGATTCCTAAAAAAACAGGCGAAAATAAGGCTTTGCCTTTCCAGTCTCCCACGGTGAGGACTTCTGTTATGGTAATACCGGAGTGTTATCACTCTCTAGGCTAAAAAACAAACCAAGGCGGTAAAAACTGGACAATCAGGAGCAGTGCAGTGTTCCCCACATCTATAGAAAAGTTAATTAACGCTTACTTTCAGGATTAGGTCTTAGCAGTGTCCCTGTGAGTCCAGCTGTACTTTTCAAGCACCAGCTCCTGGAGTCCAGTTAGTAAGTGGAGATTCCGGCTGGCACTTTCATTCTAACACTGGTGTTCGGGGAGAAGGAGCTCGCAGTGACAGTGCGGTGCTAAAAGATGTCTGGTTTGTTTTCAGACAAGTCTACGGCCTTTCCACGTGCTTAGGGATGACCCAACCCAGGTCCTGTAACAGCCTTGGCCTTAAAGCTTACAGTGCCCTTGAGAAAGCACTCAGCATCCTGCAGGACTGTGGCCCGTAGCATTAAGTTAGCTGCAAAACCAGACAGCTGAAGAGCAGCCAATTTTTATTTTTGCGAGATGGCGGCATTAGAAATTCAGGTGTTGCAACAGTCGTTGCAGTCGTGGACCTTCGGCATTAATGCTGGCCACTTCTGACTCCTGTCTTGTTCCGCTGCATGCTCCGAGTTCACCCCCCTTTTGTTCTTTGCGTTCTAACCCGCTTAGAGCTGCCCTTTCTCCCTGCAAACACCTTCTTTTTTGCCTTCCAGGTGCCCGGGAAGCTCTGCTCGTTAGACCAGGCAGCTCTCGGCAGCACTTGCCAGGACCAGGCTCCGAATGACCCAAGTCCGCATTCGCCATTCTTCTCAGGGCCGTGCAGCCAGGCTAATCGGGCTCCGAGAGCCCCGAGAAGCTGCACTGGAGGAAGGCGCTGGGTTTTGCTGTCTGCCTCCCAGAGCAACCCAATCTGCCCCGCATCCTCCCCAGCAGAGCCTGCCCGTCCTGCAGCCGAGAGCACGCTGACATCTCAGGGCATTCCCTGCTCCTGCCCGGCATTTCCAAGGCAAAGGGAACGGCCCCTGCGCCCCGTCGCGCAGTAAGCAACGGCACAGCGTGCTGCTGCGAGAGCAGACAACGGGGAGGGCTGCTATCTCTAGAGCGGTTTCTGTCCCGACGCCTTCTTTAAAAACATCTGCGCGTCACTGCTTGATTTCTTCCCGTTTTAAAAGCCTACCTTAAAGAGTAGCACCTTAAAGATGTAACAACCAGAGCCCCAAAGTCATCTAAGTTCCTTCTTGTCGTGTCCCGTGGGACCTCGAGACGCAATGCCCAGACTCATACCTCTTCTTCTGCCCTGGCAGCATAAAGTGGGGAAGCAGCAGCGGTTTCATATAGGCTACATGATGAGATTATGGACTTACCCCTCCCATCAGTCATGGCCTAGATGACACGTCTTGCTTAATAAGGGAGCCTCCGTAGGCCACTCATCCTACCGGGCTATAGGGAGGATCGCCGACGGGGCACCGCGCCCTTGAGCCCAGCTCCCGTGCTGGCCCAGCTCCCCCGCTCCGTGCCCGCTCCCCAGGAGAGATGGACGAGGAGCCAGAGATGACCCCAGCGCTGCGGAGGAACCTTCTCCGCCATCCCTAGCACACGGGTGCAGCAGAACAGGGTGTCCCCAAGGTCTCTCCAGCAAACGCGGCTTACAGAGGGACTGGGGTTCCTCAGACGGGCTCAGTCCCAGCACCCCGCAGATGCGGGCAAGGGCGCGGAGCCTGAGCTTAAACAGAGCTCCTGGGCTGAGGGGGGAGCGGGGGCTCAGGTTTATTAGCGGAGCCCCAGGGTGGTATTCAGTTTGGGGGTGTCTGCCTCGTGCAGGGTCCGTGCTCTCTGCTCCTAAGCTGCTCTTAGAAAGGGGAAACGAAGCCACCGGCGTTGTCCTGCGGCTCCTCTTTGTCTCGACGTTTGCAGGAGGTGTCCCATGGTCCGTCAGGTCGCTGTTCAGGCCATCGCTCTGTAGGTAGCACTAGGTTTGTTTTATTTTTTTTCTTTTCTTCTCTACAAGCAGGTTTTTTCCAGGCTTCTGAGTACAGCTGTAGCTTTACCTCAGTTGTTACAGCAAGAATTTAATTTGGATGTGGCAAGAAGAGAGGATAATCGAATGTTTCTCCTGTTGTGTTGGTTTTGCTCTTACTTTGGCTGCAGATTATTGTTTGCCAGCAGTGGCGGTGCTGGTGTTTGTTACCCTCTTTACAACCCGAGTCGTGCACAGATCTAATAAGGGGGAAATGATTTCATTGTTTAGATATAAATAGAACAAAATCTCCGAACCCCTTTGAGGGATGAAACCTCTGGATTAGGTCTCTGGGCACTATAAAACAGCCCTTCTTAATATAAATGAGGGTTGTGTGAGCATTTCACTTCCCGCAAGGCTTAAATGGGATATCATATAGGCGATAACGTAGCTTATACGATATCCCACGTGTTCTGCTTTGGGCATTCCTTGCTCAGGAGCTGACCCGTGCTGGGGCCGGCTGCCCTACCTGGCTGCGACCATCAGCGTCCGAGACGCGAAATAAGTGGGAAAACTCTCCCGAACGGTGTCACTGTGGGGTATATGGAGGCTTTTAAAATCTTTATGCCGAGCGCGGTTGGATTTCCCCATTTAGCTATTAGAAAACGGAGGGAGCACTCCACAGCCTTGACTAGAAATGCTGATCCCCTCCCAGTTTGCTTCAGCATCCCAGCCTGCACGTATCCATCTGAGGTCTGGGCTTCGCTTAATCACCCGACTCATTTTTCAGGCTAATTGCTCCCCGTGATTATTAGTGCTCTGACCAGCTCTGGCACGAACCTTCCCTAGCTAGCTGTCGGAAGTGAAGCGCCGGTCATCAGCCAGCCCTCGTGGGCGACGGATCAACACTGCTGGGGTCAGGCCAGACCCCTTGGCCGTCACTCTGAGGTGACAAGGGGTGGCTGTCCTCGAGCACGTCTTTATTCTCCTGCACCGCACCGGATTTCGCTGTGGCTCTGTGGAACAGGACCGGCTCCGCAAAGAGTTTTTACCTCCTTGCTGCTTCGCGTCACGGTAACGGAGTTCCTTGCCCCACAGCTCGATCTGTGTTTGCCGTGCTGAGTTGGGGTACGCCCTTAGGGATGAATAAGATGATTTATCATCCTGGATTGCTGCTTAAAGTGCTGCCGAGCCCTGCAGGGAAGGGTTTGCGTGCTGTTGTGGCCCGTGCTTGGGGCAGTCGAGACAGTTGGTGACAACGGACCTTGCCCCTCCCGTGGAGGCACCCGCGGCCAAACCGCACTTCAGAGTAAATGTGGTTTCTCGGGGACCCCGTGCAGCGTTTCGTAAGAGGGCTGTCACACGCGGGGCGAGCGCCTGGGGGGGCTGAGCTCCTGCAAAGAGCTCGGTGCGTGTTAGCCCAGGCGGCGGTTGGCCCCGTGTCCCCCGGAGCTCACTGGATTTCTTTGTTCTTTATCTTTTTCATTAGAAAGGCCAAAGCCACCGGTGTGTGAGCGTCAGAGGGATACGGAAACCTCTTTCTGCTGCGGCCAAGCAGACCGTGGACCACAAGGAAAGAGAACTGACGGCAGAGGAGAGCTAACTGAGAAGCAGGAAAGCTTTACGTGCGAATAAAGCGGGGATAACTCCTTCCGAACCGGGATGAGCATGGTGCAGATCTGCCACTGTGCATTAGAACCGATTAAAACCAAATCAACCGTTTATCGCGCCTGGATCTTTTGGGCTTGTTAGTGATGGGTTATTTAATGATAAGAATTGTACCCTGGGTCTGGGGGATGATTTGTAAGAATGGCAGAAAGCAATTAAAGAAGAACAGCTGAGGTGGTTATCGGGAAACTTGTGTAGGGGTGAAAGCTAATCCTTTTAAAACTGTGATGGAATACTCCAGGGAGCATTTGTGCTGCCTAAAGGGGGTTTTACCTATTTCTACCCACGATGTACCTGCAAGTGAGTTCAGTAGTTTTCCCCTTTTCGCCCTGCGTGTCTGCTGAAGAACTGCGACAACCTGACCCATTCTCCCCCAAAAGTCGATGCACAGCATCTGCACCCCCATCGCACAGGGTAACGTACCCGTCATCTGCAGCGGACCACAGACGTGGCATTTAAAGAATGCCACCAGAGCTTGTTGTGGCGGGAGAGGGAATTCTTGGTCGTCCCACTGAGCGTGGCCGACAGAGCAGAGGTGGGTCCCACAGCGGCTCCGTCCTCGCCGCGCCGGCCACGACTTCTCCAGTAACTAATCCAGAGGAAGAAATTGCTTAGCGGTAGCCACGCTACGCAGGCAATTTTCTCAATCTAATCTAAATAGGAAATACTACAGTCTTGTGGATCCTTGCCAGCTCCTCTGAACTTTAAAGCAAGTTTGAGGAGGAAAAAGCAAAAAAAAAAAAAAAAAAAAAAAGGTATTGCATTATTCATGCATGAAAACAATTCCTTACAAGTGCTCCCCGGGGGTCTATCCTACCTCCCGGCCCTCTTACCTCCCTGGCAATTTATAGGTATCACGAGAGTGCTAAGGGGACAGATTCTCATGTTGGTTTAAATCAGATTAATCGTTTGGCTCTGTACCGTAATTATTCTCTTTCCACACAATGTACATTCCTCGAAAAAGGCACCAAAACTTTTAGTGAAGCTGGATTTAATTCAGCAAATCGTCTTGGCCGAAGAGGGGGGAATACTTGCAAATGTCAAAACATTCCGATCCGACAATTAAAAATATGCATTTTGGAAATGTTCCAGCGTTTCAGGCAGAGATTTAGGAGCGGGGCGCTTTGATTGTTTGAAAGCAGATTTTTCACTTGGAAGCAGCCCTGAAGCAAAACTGGGGAAGTTGAACGGAGGACAGAACCTGCGGGTGATGTTCAACGCCAGCGTAGTCTTTCCAGGCTGACCTGTAGCTCTGCGTGGGTTTTTCCCTTCCCTGAAAACCCAAAAGCTGCCCGTTTTGTTTTGGCCTGAGCTAAAAAGCTTGAAGTCCTCTTCCGTAGCTTTTTTTTTTTTTTTTTTTTTTGCAGTTCAGCTACTGAACCGTGAATCCCCTTGTTACGTACAGTCATGAGGTTGGGCTTAAGACAAGCAGGATTTCTTCCCTGACGCGGACGTAAATAGGAATGTACGTGGGGAGACGGTCTTGTTCCTGGTGTCGCTTTGCTGTCTGCTTCGGACATCTAGACAAGTTTATTTCTGGGCTTCACGGGGAGGCAGAACCGGAGCCCGCTCCCCGCGCCGACTTGTGCCACCCCTCTCTGCTCTCGCGCCTGCCGAAACCTGCCCGACGGCGGCTCGCTGGGAGCCAACGCGTTGCAGGGAGCCGGGCGGGATGAAACGCCAGGGTGGGCTCGTCTGGGCTCCAAGGCAGAGGTGGCAGGAGGGTCCCCAGGGCCCAGCCAGGGACGCGCTGCAGCCCCCTCGCTACGGGTGCTTGCGGGCCGCCTGCGCCGCTGCTCCGTGCCTCAGTTTCCCTGCCTGTGCGGAAGGCGACCGGCTCTGGCCCTTTGCAGGGACGAGCATCCTCGGTCCCTGCTGCTCTGGGGTGGGAAAAGCCAGGAGATGGCACCATCTTCCCAGCTCGGGGTGCCCGGCTCCGGGGGAGCCCCGGGTCGGGGTGTCCTGCTCCCTGCAGCACCCCTGCAGATGGGCAAGGGCTGGCACCCTGTTTTCCTAGCTCCTCTGTTTTCCTAGCACTGCAGCGAGCCCTCCGAGCCGCTCCTGGGGGCGGCTGCCCGCGCAAAGCCCACGTACGCCCCGGAAAACCTCGTGCACCCCATAAAAGCTCTTCTTGCCCGTTAAACTGCGCCCAGTCCTGCGCTGCTGCCCAGGGACTTCCCCGGGCTTTGCAGGGTGAGGCCAGCGAGTTCAGAGCAGCCCGAGCGAGACGGTCGCCATCGGCCGTGTCGAGGCCCCGCTTTGGTGGCGTTTGGTTCCCTTTTCAGTCAAACAGGAATGGCAAGGGACTGGGAAGCGGCGTTTCGCCTTCTGCCACCCACCGCGGCCGAGGGAGAGATTTTATTTCTGCTTTCTGGTGAGCAGCCCTGACCGGAGGTAGCCGGGCAGCCTGCCAGCTCGTCTTTTATCTTTTAATTTCTGGCATTGGGTTATTTAATGGTGTTTTGGGGAAGAAACGTGAGAGAAAAAGGATAATTCTGAAAGCTGCGTTTGACGGAAGGGGATCTTGGTGCAGCTCAGCCCGGGTTGCCCCTGGGGCCCCGCTCAGCAAAGGAAGGTGTCGGATGCTCGTTGCTATTCCCCGTCCCTGTCTTTTGAAATGCCGCCCCGGCGTTTCGGTGTCCTCTCCGTGTTGGCATCGTGCAAAAGACCCCAAAGCCCCATTCCAAGAGCATTCGGGCTTTACTGAGCTGGGATGCCGCGTGCGTCCTCTAAATATATCTTACCTAAGCCCATCTTTGGTGCCTTACTCAGAATGAGCGATATTTTTAAGAGGAGATTGTTGTTTCTGGGTGCATTAGGGATGCAACAGGTGCCTGTCGGCCGCAGGGCAAACCTTCCAAAATCCCTGGCCAAAGGAGCGTACGGTCAAGTAGGGGTGTTTCCTCCTTTTTTTTTTTTATTTTTCTCCAGTTCTCTCCCTAGAGCTGCCCGCTCACCTCCCGGCAGCTCACCTCCCGGCACGCCTGCCGGCGGTCCCGGATCCAGCGCCGCGCCAGGTCGGCTCTACCTGCCTCGACCTCGCTGCCGTCCCCATCGCGGGCAGCAAGGGCTCCCGGCGCGGGCAGCCTGCCGGCACGCACCTGCCCGCAGGGAGGGACGCCAGAAAAGCCGAAGCGCTTTGCCGGGACCCGGCCTCCCCGGCGAAGGAGCTCGCCCCCCGGGACCGCCAGCCGAGCTGGGACGTCTCCCCGGCTTCCCAAGCCAGCCTGCGGATAGATTTTTCCGCCGGGCTCCTTGCAGGCGCTGGCTGGCAGCCTGCCGAGGAGTTCACCCGGCTGTTCAAAGGCTTTTCTTGTTCTGCGCCCGGGCTCCTGGAGAGCCCCGAAGAAGGGCTCCTTTCATGGCCCTGCCTTTCCTAGACAGAAATTGTCATTTTTCAAACACAGCTTCCCTTCTCTTGGCCTGGAGCCTTTCGCCTCCCCGAGCCCTGACGTCAGGCCGCCTTTGTGATGCTCGGGGCGGCATTTTGTGCTCCCGTTTCTTGTCGGCGGTTTTAAATGACGGCCGGGCCGGGCAGCCGGCGAGGGGCAGCCGGGGCGGCCACCGCGTGCTTCCAAAAGAGCCCGTTGGGTTTGCACCTTCACCCGAGCCAGGGCTGTCAGCCGCTCAAAAGAGCCCCGACGGATGCGGCAAACTTGGTTATCGAGTTTCTTGATGTGATGGGAGAAGAAAAGGGTACTTATTTTATGTTATTTGATGGTTTGTAGTACTGCCTGGGATTTTGAGGCCGTCTGCAAGGGAGTTTTCCAGCGCGGTCACGCAAGCCGTGGGACCGTGGCTCTGTCCCAGGAGGGCTCCAGACACGCTCAGCTCCGGTGCATCCCCCAAGGGCTCCCGGCACCTTTTCTACGACAGGGAAACAACAGCGAGGAGCCATCGCAACCCTCGCACGGGCCGCCTGGAGAGGAAGCTGAAGCAGGCATTGCAAAGGGTGTTTTCTTAGGGCCGCTCTTGTGAAACAAGGCAGGCCGGCGCGGATGCCGTCACCCGGCCGAGGCGCAACGTCACGGCTCAGGAAACCGTTGCAACACAACCCCAAAATAGAAACCATCCCCAGAAAACTAATTCCCTTCTCCCTGCCCGAATTCCCCTTCTTGCATCAGCTGCGGCGGCGCGTCCTCGGCTCCCGGGTCTGTCGTAACGCACGCGGGGCAGAGCCCGGATCCCGGCTGCGGCAGCGTGCATCATCCCGGGCCGCCGCGGTGGAGCGCGGGCTTTGCGCGGCTCCATCCGTCCGCACACGCGGCCCTCGTCGGTGACTCTCAACTTTGCCCGCGCTGCTCCTTGCACTCGAAATTTTCCAGGCTTGGCGTGCGCCCAGCGGCCAAGTTTGTTTTGCAACCCAGCAAAATCGGCTCAGTGTTGTCAAGCTCGGCGGCCGCGTGAGCAAAGTTCGGGTCTCCCCGGCTCTTCCCGCTGCGATGTTTGCGTTTCATCTGGCTTCCCGCTGCGGCCTTGGCACGGAGCCGCGGGCAGGTCCGGGCAGGGGCTGTGTCCCCTGGCAAGGTCCCCTTGGCCACAGGGCTTCTGTCCCCCGCGGGGGTTTCGTTTGCTCCTTAAAAATGGGTCTCGGAGGTCCCTCCGTAAGGGGTCTGAGCAGCCCGGCACTGCGGCTCCTCGTCCCGTCCCCACCCTGCCCGTGGAGGGGAGCCTGGCGGTGTCACCAGCCCAGCCTCGCACCGTCACCTTCTGCTCGAGCCTCCCCTGGCAGGCGGCACAGCCCCGTCGTGGTCCCCGGTCCCCATCCCAGCACTGCCCCGGGGGCAGGGGCGCTGGGGGGGGGACGGCAAACGTTCCCCTGGCCGGCAGACGGGGACAGCACCGCCGAAAGCACCGCCGAGGCCGGCTGCCGTCGGCTCTCGTCCTCCCCGCCTGCCGGAGGTTTTTTGCAGTCTCTTCCCCGCTCCGTTACGAGCCAAATTCAGAGCGTTTAAGTGTTTTAGGGTCGAACACGAAGCTACGGGGTCTAAAGGCAGCGTGGCAGGGGCTGTGCGGTGACTATTTCGTGGGCTCAGGTGCAAACGTAAGCCTTCCCCTCCCGGGGTTTGTCTCGCTTGAGGAACGCAGGCGTGAGATGCTGCAAGATCTCGGAGGATCTCCAAGCGCTTGGGAGCATCTGATCCCTCCAGGGTCTCTCTCTCCTTCCCGGAGGAGTTATGGCAGCAGAGAACGCCTGGACCTGTTATACCTGTGTGTGATTTCCCTGGGCAGGTACAAATTCCTGCCGTTCCTGCCGGGCTGAGTCACGCGTGTCTCCTCCGGGCTCCCGCGCCGTCCCCGGAGCTCCCAGCCTCTCTGATCCTTCACCTCCATCTCCGCTTCCGAAGGTGGCAAGTGACTCATTCCCGCGGGAGGTGGGGTTGCCTATCGCGCTGGGGAGTCTCAGCCCAGGGGGAGACACGTTTGCTTTCCCACGTTCCCGGGAAAAGCCGTGTTTTCTTTGCACGCTCCGGTGCAGCCGAGCGGCTGCGGGGGCTCCGGCTGTGCCGATGCTATCCCGAGCCTCCCGGCTCCGCGGAGCTGGCTCGGCAGCAGGGCCGGCCGTCGGCGGATGCCCGGGAGGTCGCTGCGTGGGGACACGGGGCTGCGGGCGCTGACTCAGCGCTGCCGGCGGCGTTGGACGGGCGCGGGGCGGCGAGCCTGCCAGGCAGGCACAATGCAAATGGTAGATAAACAAGCAGAACAAGGACAAATACATCAAGCTCGGGCATGTGCCATGCATTGTGACCTGCCGCTGCGCCTTTTGTGACGGACGGATTAATGGCCCAGAGACTGAGGGCCTCTGTTCGGCCGCCGGCTGCTTTCCGGCCGGACTCGGGTGCTTTTCCCAGCCGGACGGCGAGGTCCCGTTGCCCCACGCCGGTGGCTCGGGGAGAAAGGGTGGGCACGGCGAGCCCCAATACCTTAGCTGAATGCCTCGGACCCCTTGCCTGCTGGGTCCCACCTGCACTGCGAGGGCATCCCGAGCCTCCCAGCCCCTTGCTGGTGTGTCCCGCAGCCGTTCGGGGGGGCTGCTCCCCCAAAAGCCGCCCCAACGCCCTTCCCAGCTCCGTGCATCCCACCCTGCTGCTCTGGCCACGGGGTCCCGCTGCGAAGCCCTGGGAGGGGACCCCGAGGAGGAGGAAAAACAGAGCCTGGCCTCGGGATTTTTAAGGGCACGGCCAGACGTGCAGCCGCTCGAGTGCTCGCTGGGCCGCCGGCCGCCGCAGCTGAATGCCCCTTGTGTCAGGCAGCCCTCGGCGGCGTGCACGGACGTGGCTTCCTCTGACCGCGGTGGGTTACGGAGAGCCGGTAAACCCGCGGCGGCCAAAACACCTGGCAGAGGGACCTGACAGCCACCGCTGGGACCGGCTCCGGCCGCCGGGCATCGGCCCCTCTGCCCTCGCCTGCGCTCCCAAGGAGAATTCCTGCTCGCTCTGATCCACGCCGGACCACGCTTACCCCCCCCTCCGCCACTGCTGGATAAAGATAAATATATATATACATATAAAAAATATAATCTCGCACTAACCGGCCCACTATTGACATTAGCCTGAGAGGTGCCAGCCTGGAACCAGCTGTGTTGCTGCAGCCAACAAAGCCCTTTTTAGTGGCCAGGCTTGAACTGGGGAGCCCATAGGTCAAAAATCCTTTATTTATAGAGGCTTTCTGCAAAGAAAGGCCATAAACAGAAATGGGGGAGCTAAAGAAAATGTCTGGGAAGGAACAAAACCCCAAGAAGTTATTTAGGAAAAGAAAAAAAAAAAAAAAACCAAACCCCAAAAAACAAAAAACCTTGAATAAAATGTACATTCACAGGGGAAAATCCCGGCTATGAAAGAGCCTTTTAAGCTGGCAGAAAAACAGAACCAGTGGCTGCAAGATAAAGCCAGGAAAAAAACTCCAATAAGGCCCCATTTTTAGCGGGCAGGCGGATTACGGGCCGGAGGAGACGTCAGAGGCGCTTCCCCTCCGGCAGCGTCCTCGCGCAGGGCGGGACCCCCCGGTTTGGGGTCCGAATTCGGGACGGGGGAGCCCCGGGGGTGCTGCACGGGTCCGAGCATCCCAGGGCCGGGACGCGTGAGCTCCGGGGCAGCAGCGTCGGTGCCTGACCCTGGGCATAATATTTAATTTATCCTGAGCCCATACATTAAGAAAATAAATGGGGCGGGGGGGGGGGGGGCTTAACTCCCCCCGGCTGCCGCAGCCTGATTGATTTCTGCGTTCAACGGAGAAGCCAAAAACATCCCGGCGGCTACAATTTGGGTTTGTGTGAGCCATCGGGGAAGGGGCGGGGAGGGCGAAAGGCAATGTTTTCCCTTTGCCTAATTTTCACGTTCACAATCCAAAATAAACAGGCGGCCGGAGGCTTTTATGCCGGACACCAGCACACAGCCCCCTTGTTACACGCCGCTTCGAGGCAGGATATAGATGGGGGTTTGGGGGGGATTTTTTTTATTTTTTTTTTCCTTTTTTTCGCCGCCACGTCAGAATATTTTAAGTAGAGATTAAAGGGATCTCTGTCGCGGGGAGGGACAAGCAGATAGAGCGTCCTCGCCGAGCGCTGGCTGCGGACAGGGGCATTCGCCGGCAATATTCCTCATCCTTCACGGGGGCTTGAGCCTCCTCCTTGCACCGTTGGGGCACGGAGGGTGTTTTGCAGCGGGGGATCACCCAAAACAGCCACTGAATTTGTCCTCTGCCGTGCTTTGGGTTGGTTTTCCCACCGGCCCCTGCAGCCTCTGACAGCGGAGGGGTCCGAACCGTCGCCCTCCAGCCTCGATAGCCGCCCGCAGGCATGGAGACGGGGCGAGGCGAAGGAAAGCTTCACAAATAAATAAATACCAAACGCGTCCTCCCCACTCGGTGAAAGGCGAGGGGGTTTATACGCCTTTTTCGGGGTTTTGCCCTAAATTGATCCATTTGCCACAGCAGGATCAGTTCGCTGCCGGCCGGCTCTGCCTGGCATGAAGCGAGGCAAGGATCTGCCCCGAGTTTCACTTAACGTGAGGGAGGGAATAAACCCTTTAATCTCCAAACCCGGAATAAGCCACTGACAAAGAGAGATTTGAAAAGGGAAAAAAACAAAACAAACAAAAAAAAACCCCGCAGAGGCTCCCGGCATTGTGCACCTTGCCAGCATCGGGGCAAAACAATTAAATAATTGTTTTTTGTGGTTTTATAACAGCGGGAAAAGCATGAAACCCTCGAGCCGGCGCTAGAAGGACGGCTGGTGCGGGGATGGGCGATGCTCTTGGCCGGTGCTTCCAAAGCAGCGCCCGGCCGGCGAGCAGCCGGCCCAAAGCCTGCGGCAGAGAGCGAGGAGCCCCGGCCGGCGACCTCGGCCAGCCCTCTGCGCCTCTCCGCAAGCTTCTCACCGGGCTTTCTTGGATCAAATACAATATCTTCCCTTGCGGGACCGCTCCTGCTCTTCCAAGGTGGCTGGTTACAAATTAAACAAAACAAAACAAAAAATCAATAAGCTGAAGTTTTAACCAGAACAACCTCTTCCCAATTACCCCTTTGTGTCACACAACCCCAAAGCCAGGGGTTTTGGCCCCATTATACCATTGCTTTTTTGCAGCGCATCCTCACGCCGGGAGGAAAGAGTTAGTACGCCTGTTAGTACGACTTGCCCGTGATTTCCCGGCCGGCTTTCTAGGTACTGGAGAACATCCCCAAATTCCTTTGGGCTTACTGCTCTGCCTCGCTCCTGCCCGCCCTGCCTGCAGCGCGCTCCTCCCTGCCAGCTTTGCCGCCCCGACTCCGCCGGCCCTGCCACCATTCCAGTTCTTGCGGCGGCGGCGGCAAGTGATTCACGCCAGGAGTGGGAGGACTATTGCAAAGGAGGAAGCCTCTATTTACTAATAAATCTCCCGGTTATCAGCCCTGGGGAGGGGGGGAAGGCAAGAACCAAGGGAACAACACAACCTTGCCCACACCGGGGTCGTCTCCCAGGTTGTTTTTTCCTTTGGGTGCTTCCAGCCGGTTGCTGGAAAGCGTATCCGCCGCTGCCGGCAGAGGGTTTGGTGACCCTTTGCGGGGACGGTCGGAAGCCCTGCCCGTCACCGCGGCCACCCCGGGACTCGGCAGCCGGCCGGGATTTATTCTTTCCCGGGGGCCGTATCGGCCTCGTGGTGCACGAGCGGCGGGGTGCGAGGGTTGGGGTGTTGGGGCTGAGCCCCACAAGGTGGGACCGCTGTGGGGTGCTCGAAGGGACGGGGAGCCGAGGCTGCGCAGGCTCCAGAGCCACCCTCGGTCCGCTGCTTGCTCGTGGCTGGGGCTCCGGTGGGATTTTCGGAGGTGGGTGATGGCTGCTGCCCTGAAACGCTTGGGCTTTTGGGGTAAAACTCGGTGCCGGGGATTTGGGGATCAGCAGCGTTGGGAACAACCAGCTCCCAGCCCCTTCAAAGAGCTGCTTTCAAGTGCTAAGGTGAGATGGTATCACCTGGGAACGCCGGGAAGGCTCAAACCACAGGGCTGGGAGCAGCTCCCGCGGGGACGCCGGCTTAGCACCGGCACGGCCGCGAGGGCTCCCTGCACCGGGGGGGTCCGACGGGGTCCTCTGCCTGCCCCCCACGCCCTCGGACCACGCTTGCCCCTCGCCCGCGAGGCCGAGCCCCATCTCAGGAGGCTTCTAAGGCACGCGTGTCCAACAGCGGCCGTCCGAGGGGACCGTCCTCCAAGGGCCACGGCAGCCACACTCGCCACCGGCCGCTTTTTGGCCACGACCGTCTTCGTGGTCCCCGTCGCCCCGTCGGGACGCTCTGCCCCCCATCCCCACGCAACGTTCCTTCCCCCCGATCCCCGGAGGAAACCTGGGCTCGGCCCTATTGATTTAGGGATGACAAAGGCTGGGATCGGCGAGGAAGGGGCGTAGGCGCCGGGCCAGCGGCAGCAGCAGGAATGCGCCCGGGGTTGGTGAGGCAACCGGGGAGCCCGGTGATGCACAGAGGGGTGCGGGGGGGGGCTGCTCCCGCCCTCCTGCCGGCCCCCACCTCTGCCAAGGGGCGGCAGCCCGGGTGGGGTGGCAAAGCCGAGAGCTTTGGGGAGGGAGGGCTGGGGAGCGGGGCTTGGAGGGGGCCAAGGGCGGCGGCTTGAAGGGGGTCCCGAGTGGGAGCCGTGACTCGCCCCACGCTGCTGACACGCGGTCCCCCCCCCCCCCAGCCCAAACCGCAGCCTCAGTTTCCCCGGGGCCGGGCTCCGAAGCGGCTGGGACCCGTCCCCCTCGGACACCCGCGGCTCTGCCCCGCCCCGCCCCGCGTGGGGCAGCAGCGTGGGGGTCGGGGGGCAGCAGGGACCCCCCCTGCGCGGTCCCACCGCGGCGGGGGGGCCGGGGCCGGCGGGGCCGGGTGGCTCCGCCCCGGGGCCGCAGCGGCTGGCGGCGAGTCCGCGCCCATTTCCGCCGGCGCGGAGCCCGGCCCCTCGCCCCGCCGCGCTGCTGGGCGCCCCGGCACCGCCGCCTCCCCCTTCCCTCCTCCTCCTCCTCCTCCTCCTCCTCCTTCCTTCCCTCCCTCCCTCCGGCCCTCCCGGCTCCCCCAGCCCCACCGCCAGCATGCCGGGCGAGGCGGCGGCCGCGCTGGCCATGGGTAGGTGCGGGGTGGGGGGGACCCCCGGCACCCCCCGGTACCCGCCGGTACCCCCAGCCCCGACCGGCGGCTCCGGAGAGGGTTGAGCCGCCGCCAAGCCGGGGCATCCCCGCCGGGGAGGGGGCTGGAGGGGTTGGGGGGTGCGGGGGGGGGGGCTCCGCTCCCCCCAAACTTTATCAGCAGCTGGGAGGGAGCCGGGTGTCGTGTCCCCCCCCCCCCCGAGCATCCAGCCCCAGCATCCCGAAATAGGCTGATTTTTAAAGGCAGCGCTTTCCGTAGGGGGGGCTGGCGTACGGGGAGGGGGTCGGGTTGTGTGGGTCGGTCGCCTCTTGCTCCTGAAGCCCTACAAAACATTTGGCTTGGGTCCCTCCCGAAGTTATTTGCTTAACCGCTCCTCGCTTGTGGGAACGCGCCTTCGCCACGACTTGTAAGTACGGCCTCGGCGGGAGAACGAGCCCTCCGGTCTGCTTCGTTTATTTTAGGGTAGAGTTAATTAGCGAGAGCGTATCGCTGGGTTTGCAATTAAAAGGAGGGGATGTTAATCGGGTGCCCCTTTTGCTGGGGAAAGGGGCGAGGTGGTGATGAAGGGGGGCCGGGAGCCATACCCGCAGGTACGTGAGGCTGGACCCGGGTGATGCTGCGTGCGGGACGGGACGGGACGGATCCGGACACGCTTCCCAGCCTGGAGATTTGATGACTGTAGAGGTGGGAGACGCAGACCTGGGGCACGGGCGCTTCTCGCCGGGACGGACGTGATGCTTTGGCACCGGGGAAGGCGACCCGGGCGCTGGGGCTGATTGCGGGCGCAGCGCTTGCTGGACCTTGGTTGGCTTTTTTCGGCTGTCCCGAAGGATTGTGCGTTCCCTACCTGTGTCATCCACAGCGCCGGGGCTCTGCCGCTCCTCGCCGCAGCTCTGCGGTCGAGCCGGGGCCGGGGGGGACGAGGCAGTGCCAGCCCGGCGGGAGAGAGGCTCTTTGCAGCACTTGGGTTCAGGAAAGGAGCTGGTCTTGGCCCCCCTCCAGCCCTCCTCTCCGGCGCTGCCTCTCTGGCTCTGGCACGGCCGTGCCGAGATGCCTCCTCGCTCCGCTCCTCCGGCACGTCTCCTCCGCCGAGCATCCCTCGGGCGGGTGGGTGGGTGGCCGCCGCGGGGGTCGGTTACTCCAGCAGCCGCATCCCCCCTCGGCTCGTCCGGAGGCTCCCGCTCGGACCGAGCTCCAGCTCGGTTTGGGGACGCTCACGTCCCCGCTGCTTTGCCGCTTGTATGGCTTTGGACCTCTCCGGCCCCGATGGTCGCCCATCTCGGGGGCTGAGCCGCGGGTTTCCCACCTGGCCGGGCTCCCCGCTCTCCCCGGTCCCCCATCCAGGGGTGATGGCTGCTCCCGGCCTCCAGCCCGGTTGGGTCCAAGCCTCCGCGGCGCCCCGGTTGCTGCGCGGGGAGAGGAGCCCTTTATAAACCGCATCGATTGGAGCGACCGCTTAAAATATCAGGGGAAGGGGGAACCTCCCCCGGCCCCATGGACGTGCACCTGACGGCTGCCAAGGGCTGATCTGCAAAGCCGAGGGGAAAATCTGAGCCGAGCGGATTAGGGGGGAAAACTTGGGGCAGGGAACAAACCCCAGCGATAACTGGGAGCTCCTCACGAAGAGCGTTGTGAGTCACTGGGAGATGCTGGGGGCGAGAGGAGCCGAGCCCTTCGCTGGTGGTGGAGGAGAAGAAGCAGAGGCTGGTAATTAACGTCGCGTTGGGGACGGCGTCGTTAAGTGCGTGTTTGTCCATCAGCAAGTCGGGGGGGCTTGGGGGTCCATCAGCAAGTTGGGTTTTCCTGCCGGGAGGGCGAGTTCAGGGGGGCTTTGCTGGCGGGGGGTGATGGCAAGGAGACCTTCCCTTTGGGGCCAGGGGATGGACGGGGACGCGGGGCGGCAGCCTGGCTGGCACGGCCGAGCGCCGACTTTGGAATAAAACCGGAGGTGTTGACGCAGGATTTGATCTTTCAGGTTCGGGGAGAGAAAAAGCTGAGATGGGATTGCCAAAAGCAAGCGAGGGCGGCCGCTCGGGGCAGCTGACGGATGTAGTCCTGCTCTCGGGGGTCCCAGTTTGGCCGGTCAAGGCACTGATGCTCCATGTCTCCGTAAGGCGTTTGGCTCTGCCAGGGCTGCCCGGTGTCCCCGCGCCGGCTCTCGGGGAGCTCACCGGAGCCCTCGGCCGGCATCGGAGACGTAAAGCCGCTGCCGAGGGGCGACGGAGCAGCGACTGGGGACGAGGCGATGGCACGGGGCGAGCTGGGCGGCTTCCTCTGCCGGGCTCCTCCGGCCAAAGTGGCTTTAACTTGAGCGGGGCCTTACACCTGCCTGTGGGGAGAAGCAGGGAAGAGGCACTGCCGGAGCCGAGCGGGGTCCCAGCAGGAGGACAGGGAAGCCGGAACGCCGGAGGGGATGGTACGGCCACCCCGTGACACAGGGATGAGCCGTTTCCCAAATAACATGTGGTTTCCTCGGCATGTGGAGGTACGGGTATCGGCACGAGCAGGAGCGGGGCAGGAGGACGAAGCATCTTCCAGCAACGAGCTCCTTGGCGGCAGCAAAAAACGAAGCCGGGAGGAGATGGGATGCTTAAAATTAAAAAATTTCCACGGGAAGAAAATCCCCAGGGGCTGGCCGGGTGTGCAGCGATGTGAGGAAAGGTGCAGCGAGGACTGACGGGGAGAAACCAAAATGAGAGAGGCTGCTGCCGTAACTAAAGCCATCGGTCGCTGCCGGGGTTTGCTGGATGCGAACCCGAAGGGCTGGCGCGTGGGCTGGTCTCTCGCCCGTCGCCTTTCTGCATGATTTGATTAAACCCATGGAGGAAATTGGGTCAAACCCAGCGAAGAGGCTGCTGGTCTCGTCTGGCTTCGCACCCCGGGGCCGAGCTGCCCCGGCAAAGCCTCTTAGCTGGGGGGGGGGGTCCCCAGTCCCCTCCGCCCCCCGCAAAGGGACGACTCGGGGAGGTTGTTTAGAGCCTGCCGGGACCTGCAGCCACCCCGTGCTCGGGTATTTCTGCCTGCAGAGGACCCGCCGTGCCCGGGCATTTTGCAGCGGGGAGCCCCACTCGCACCGCGGGGGTGCAGCCTGCAGGGCCCCGGGGAGCAGCAGCGGTGTTTGCAGGCAGGGCTGGGGGGCTGGGGGGGGCTGTTGCAGTGCCTGAGCTTGCATCGAGGCTGGATCCGGTCCCGCCGCGTGGATACGGGCAGGAGGAGCCGGTGGGACGACGCAGGGTGTGCTGCCCGCTGCTCGGGGGCGGCTGCACGGCTGGCACCTGCGCCGGCACCCGGCTGGGCAGGGGATGCCATGCCGGCGGGCGGCCGGCGGATGAGCAAGCACGTACATGCAAATACTGGTTTCGGGCTCGATTCTGGCTTTAAAACACCCTAGCGAACACCGTTGCGTTTTTCCTTTTAAAAAAACTTCGTAAATCTTTGAGTGATTTTGTGTAAAACCCCCTCCCCGAGCCATCAACCAGCCCTCCCGGCTTGGGGGGGGGGGACGGACGCGTTCCGGCTGACCCCCGTCTCTCTGGCCTCTCCGCAGGTATGCTGCTCGCCGCGTGCCACGCGCTGGAGAACACCACGGCAGCCTGGAGCGGTGAGTTTGCCAACGGGGCAGAGCTGGCGCGATCCCGGGAGGGGTTGTGGGGTGGCTGCGTTGCCGACCTGCCCGGGAACAGGCAGCAAAGCACGGGCGCAGGTCAACCATCGTCACGCCGAATGCGCACCGGATCAGGCGGAGGGACGCTCTCGCGTCCCATCCTCCTCCCTGGGGGATAACGGTGGGATCCTGACCCCGGGGGTGCCCGGGGTGCTTTGTCCCCAAGGGAGAACTGGGGAGCAGAGCTCTGCGGCAGGTACTTCCCATGCACCTTGATTTGGGGGGGGGGGGGGGGTCAAATCCTGGCGCTCAGCCGCTGGGCGTGCAGGGAAGTCTGGTCTCGTTAACCGTGCCGCGGCTCCTGCGGGGAAGCTGCCGGTGCCTGACGCCGGCTCGCAGCGGCACCGAGCCGGTCGCACCCGATAAATCGCCTCATTCATAAAGGCGGCACAATGGGCTGCGACGGCCAAGAGCCCTTCGCTTCCCCCGGCACGGCGCGGGGGCTTTGCCGTCAGCGGGGATGTGCCGGCTGCGGGAAGGGCTGTTTGCAGGCAGGGATGGAAAAACCTCCTTTTGGGGCTGGAAAATGGGACGGTTCAACGGCGTCGGTTGGGAAGCGTTAAAGGAAACGGTGCTCCCGCGGCGCCGGGAGGCTTCGGAGCAAAACCCCACGGCGCGGAAGGCGCCGGCACCGCTGAGGATGCTCGCAGCCCCTTTCCCGGCGGATGCTTGCCCGACCAGGGGGGCTGGCGGAAAGCGGCTGCTCCGAGGGGTGCAGCGCCGGCTGGGGACGCGTCGGGGACGGGGACAGGGTCTGCGCGGGCGGCAGCAGCGCGGGGCCGCGGGAGGATGAGGCGGCTGCAATGTGGCCGGCAGCTGCGAGCGCACCGAGGCTTAATGCAAGCCAGGATCCCCAGCCCTGGGGATACGCCGCTGGCGGCGGGGGGGACGAAGGGACACCCCACGCAGCCGACGCCGTCCCCACTGGTGAGGCGAAGCCGGGGCACGGCCATCGGAGCCTGGGCTGGGGGGGACGGCGGGTGCTGGCAGCAGGGGTGTGCAAAGCTGCCTTTGGGGCTCGGCTTTGCGGGTTAAAACCCCAAAAACGGGGTTTTTTTGTGGGGATGTTCAGGCCGGAGGCAGGAGTCCGGGCTCCCCTGGGATGAAGCCGTCCCTGGGGAGGGAGGCGTCGGGATTTTCCCGGCGAGGGGCTGTGCCGAGGCGTGGATTTCGGCAGCGACGCCGACGGCGGCGATTCTCGCGGCGAAGACCAAATCCCAGCTCCTGGCTCTCCGAGGATGCTGCCGTCGGCTCCGACATCCCCAAACCTCCCAGCGACGCCTTTCTCCCCGCCGCGGGAGACGAGGACACGGGGCCACCGCCCCGGCCCTGCTCCGTCTTTCCTCGCTTCACCTCCCCGAAGACCCGGAAGCATTCGGCAGACGTGGGTTTAATTACCCCGGCCTGCCATAAATTCAAAGCAACAGGAACTTGAGGTGGCTTTGAAACGACAGCGATCGGATGTGCTTTATACCCCGGCTAATCCGAAAGCAGGATATTTGTTTTCCGTCTCTGCTGCGGAGGCTAATTTAAACCAGCGCGGGGTGTAATGGAAAACAGCATCCCGGCAAAGCCACCGGGCCGGGGCTGCGGCCGGCTCCGCCGTTATTTAACTCTCTCCTCCTCCATTTTAAGCTTTAAGCTCTTTAGGAAATTCCTCTAGAGCCGGCAAGGCTCATTTTCGGCGCCGGTTTAAGCAGGACCCGCCTGGGCTCCTTCGGGCGGTCCTGGCCGGGATGCAGGCGCCGGCCCGCGTCCCACCCGGCAACCCTCAAATAAATACGTCCAGCCCTAAAACAGAGCCACCGACCTGCCGTGGGCAACGCCTGGGTGGCTGCCGGCCCGGCAAACGCCAAAAAAACAAAAAAAAAAAGCCATTTTCTCCTTGTTTTTGCTCCCAGCTCCAGGCCCGCCGGTGGCGGCAGCGGTGAGGTCCCACTTCAACGACTGCCCCGACTCTCACCGCCAGTTCTGCTTCCACGGCACGTGCCGGTTCCTGGTGCAGGAGGACAAGCCGGCCTGCGTGTAAGCGCCGGGGAAACAACGCTCCGAGGAGTGAAACCCGGGCGCGTCCTCCCTCGCCGCCCGCGGCCGTCCCGTGGGGATGCCCGGCCACTGGGGCTGAGCCTGGCTGTGCCGGGCTCCGAGCGGACGCCCCGGTCCTCACGCTGGTGCTGATGCTCTTCCCCACCCTGTCCTCACGCTGGTGCTGATGCTCTTCCCCTCCCCGGTCCTCACGCTGATGCTGATGCTCTTCCCCTCCCCGGTCCTTGGGTTGATGCTGATGTTCTTCCCCTCCCCGTCCTCACGCTGGTGCTGACGCTCTTCCCCACCCTGTCCTCACGCTGGTGCTGATGTTCTTCCCCTCCCCGTCCTCACGCTGGTGCTGACGCTCTTCCCCTCCCCGGTCCTTGGGTTGATGCTGATGTTCTTCCCCACCCTGTCCTCACGCTGGTGCTGATGCTCTTCCCCACCCTGTCCTCACGCTGGTGCTGATGCTCTTCCCCTCCCCGGTCCTCACGCTGGTGCTGTTGCTCTTCCCCTCCCCGGTCCTCACGCTGGTGCTGATGCTCTTCCCCCCCCCGGTCCTTGGGTTGATGCTGATGTTCTTCCCCTCCCCGTCCTCACGCTGGTGCTGACGCTCTTCCCCTCCCTGTCCTCACGCTGGTGCTGATGCTCTTCCCCTCCCTGTCCTCACGCTGGTGCTGATGCTCTTCCCCTCCCCGGTCCTTGGGTTGATGCTGATGCTCTTCCCCTCCCCGGTCCTCGGGCTGATGCCCTGCCTGTCCCCCCCACCCGTGCAGGTGCCATTCGGGGTACGTGGGGACACGGTGCGAGCACGCCGACCTCCTGGCCGTGGTGGCCGCCAACCAGAAGAAGCAGACGATCACCGCCTTGGTGGTGGTGTCGGCGGTGGCCTCGGTGCTGCTCATCGGCGTGTGCGTGCTCATACAGTAAGTACGTGGGGCCGGGGTGGGGTGGGGGTTGGGCTCGGCACCCCTCCCAGCCCCTTCGGGGCAGGATGCGCCCCCAGGAGGGGGGGTCGAGACCCCCGCAGCCCCTGACCGTCCCCTCCCCGCTCCCTTGCAGCTGCTGCCGGCTGCGGAAGCGCTGCCAATGGTGCCGGGCGCCCGTCGGTGCCCAGGAGAAGCCGGGTGGGCTCCTGAAAGGCGGCACCTCCTGCTGCCACGCCGAGACGGGTAAGGGGGCCGGGGGCCACTGCGGCGGGATGCCGGCCGCCGGCGCTCCCGGGGTGTAACCGCGCTCCCCGTCCCCTTCCCCGCAGGGGTCTGACGGAGCGGGGGGTCCCGCCGCCACCCCCTCACCCAGGACGCCCACGCCGGGGACCAGCGCAGCATCTCTCCTCTTTTTTTTTTTGTTTGTTTGTTTGTTTTCTTCTTTTTTTTCTTTATTTTCCCCCACCACGGAAGACGGCAGGAGACGCGCTCAGCAGCACCATAAGCGTGCCGGCAGCGGCAAAGCGCTGGCAGAGCCGGGCATCGCCCCCGCCGCTGAGCCAAACCCCCGGCCGCGTGCAACTGGGTTGTTTTTTGGTTGTTTTTTTTTTTCACTTTGGTTTTGGGTTTGTTTTTCCTTTTTTCTCAGATTATTTTTTTTAAACCAGAACCCCCCACTCCCGCAGGATGGGGCTTTATTTTTCTATAGAGACAGAAGCGCCGGCGAACCCTCCGCCTCGGCAGTCGCACGGACCGCGCTCACTTTGGGGACAGATACGAGCTTTTTATTAATAATAAAATGAACCTTAATCCTAGGAAACCTCCTCAAGCCGGTGCTCTAACCTCCCGGTGCAGCGTTAATCCTTTCCGTAGTCTTTATCATAACCAATCCGAAGCTTTTTTGTTTGTTTTTTTGGTTTTTTGTTTTGTTTTTTTTTTAAAGTCATGGTTACTCTCATGTCTTCTGTATATGTTGCACTGAAAGTTAATATTTAATGTTTTAATTTATTTTGTGTGGTTAAATTAATTTTGATTTCTATAATATGTTATTGTGATCAGCTGTTCTTTTTTCCCCTAATACCTGGATTATAGTTATTTAAGTGATATAAAGGACACTTTTTTTCAGAAAACTTGTCTCTCGGGGCTTTTTTTGGGGGGGGAATATTTGCAAAGGAGGTGGTGGGTCCCGTGGCCGGTTGCAGGGGGAGCATCCCCAGGGCGCAGAACTGATACCCCGGTGATGGGCTCAGCCCCGTTCCCCCCCGTTTCCAGCCCAAACCGCGGAGCGAAGGGGGAGGGAGGGAAGGGTGGATGGGGTTGATCCCGTTCCCACTGCGCGGGGAGCAGAGCTGGCGGGGTCCAGCCTCGCACCGCGCTCGGGAGCTCGTGGCGGGGACCCCCCCGCCGCTGCCTCCCCAAGGAGAGACCCCCACCACCAGCGCGGGAGGTGGGGACACACACACCCCCCCCCCCGGCCCCATTCCCATCTCACTGGGGGGGTTTAGTCCCTTTTCTTTTTTAATATTTTTGCCGTCACCGGCAGCGGCAGCAAAGCCTCCGCACCGCAGCCCTGGGGACGGGGGGGCTGCAGCCCCCAGGGGCAGCAAATGGCGGACCCCCCATGGGTGCTGGGTGGGGGGGACCTGCAAACAGCCGTCCCCCAGGAGCAGGGGGTGCCGTGCCGGTGCCCGGGTGCCGCGCCCGGGCGGGGGTGCGTGCCGTGCGCGGGGGTGCGTGCGTGCACACGCTCTTTCCTCTGCGCACCCACCGCCGGCCCAGCTGGTGCGCAGGTGCCGGAGCGGATATGGCTTCGCTGGGGCCGAGGGGGCCGGGCAAGCAGCGCCCGTGCTCCCCCACCCATGGAGCCACAGGCCTCATCCTGCCCTAGGAGCCCCTCCACCGGGTCAGCGCCCCACCCGGCACGGCCTCAGTGTGCCGGGCTGGAAAATGGGCTAAGGCGGGTGCAGGATGTGTGCTGGGGTGGGATCCTGCCCTCTCCGTGCCCTGTGGGGACCCGCTCGGGTTACGGGGCTATTTTGGAAGCGGCTGCGGGGGCCCCCCAGCTCCGCTAGTTACCGGGTGCGGGTTCTTTGCTGCGGGGTATAAATCGGGCAGGTGTTAGAGGAGGGGTCGAGCCCAAACCCCTGCGCGGGTCGGGGCCGAGGGCACGTCCCCGAGCACCCCAGCAGCCCAGGCCCGTGCTTGCAGGGAGGTGACGGGTGCCCTGCATGGGACCCGGAGCATTTCGGGGGGCCTGGGGAGCGGTCGCATTTGATCGCTTCGCCTCGGCAGCCGGCGGCCGCAGCCCAGTGCCGGGGGCAGCGGGGGGCGCGGGGGGCAGCCGGGGCCGTCGCTCCCTCCTGCACGCTCCGGATTTTTCCACGCCACCGCCGCGCCGGTGCCAGGGCGTGGGCGGGACGGGGCTGGCGGCCGCCCCATGTCGCTGCCCCACCCGGGACGTGCCCACCGTGACGGTGCTCGGCTGCTGCCCCCGGCCGTGGGGCAGGATGGGGCCCTGGGGGCTCGGTGCAGCCGCAGCCGTGAGCCATAACGTCACGGCCACGAATAACCCAGGCCGGCTAACGGCCCCCAGGGCTCAGCCGGGCCCTTTGCAGCGCGGTGCGGGCGTTGCATCGCTGCGCAGCAGGGCGCGGGCGTTGCAGAGCAGCGGGGCGGCTGCATCGCGGCGCAGCGTCGCATCGCGGTGCAGGCATTGCATTGCGGCGCGGGCGTTGCAGAGCAGCGGGGCGGCCCCATCGTGGTGCAGCATCGCATCGTAGCACGGGCATTGCATCATGGCGCAAGTGCAGGGCGCGGGCGTTGCATTGCGCTGCCGGCATTGCGTTGCCATGCAGTGTTGCACAGTGGTGCAGGCGTTGCAGGGCAGCGCCGTGTTGCAGGCTGTTGCACGGTGGTGCAGGGCATTGCACGGCGGTGCAAGCAGTTGCACGGCAGTGCAGGCCGTTGCACGGCGGTGCAGGCCATTGCACGGCAGTGCAGGGCGTTGCATGGCCATGCAAGCAGTTGCTGTGCGGTGCAGGCCGTTGCACAGCGGTGGAGGGTGTTGCACGGCGGTGCAAGCTGTTGCACGGTGGTGCAGGCCGTTGCACGGCGGTGCAAGTGTTGCACGACGGTGCAGGCCGTCTGTCACACGGCAGTACAGGCTGTCGCATGGTGGTGCAAGCGGTTGCATGACAGTGCAGGCTGTCGCACGGCAGTGCAGGGCGTTGTGTGGCCGTGCAAGCAGTTGCTATGCAGTGCAGGCTGTCGCACGGCAGTGCAGGGCGTTGCATGGTGGTGCAAGCATTGCACAGTGGTGCAGACCGTCGCACAGTGGTGCAGGCCGTTGCATGGTGGTGCAAGCATTGCACAGTGGTGCAGACCGTCGCACGCCGGTGCAGGCCGTCGCACGCCGGTGCAGGCCGTCGCACGGCGGTGCAGGCCGTTGCATGGTGGTGCAAGCATTGCACAGTGGTGCAGGCCGTCGCACGCCGGTGCACGCCATCGCACGGCGGTGCAGGGTGTTGCACGCCGGTGCAGGCCGTCGCACGGCGGTGCAGGGCGTTGTGTGGCCGTGCAAGCAGTTGCTATGCGGTGCAGGGTGTTGCACGGCGGTGCAGGGTGTTGCATGGTGGTGCAAGCATTGCACAGTGGTGCAGACCGTCGCACGCCGGTGCAGGCCGTCGCACGGCGGTGCAGGGCGTTGCATGGTGGTGCAAGCATTGCACAGTGGTGCAGACCGTCGCACAGTGGTGCAGGCCGTTGCATGGTGGTGCAAGCATTGCACAGTGGTGCAGACCGTCGCACGCCGGTGCAGGCCGTCGCACGGCGGTGCAGGGTGTTGCACAGCGGTGCAGGCCGTTGCATGGTGGTGCAAGCATTGCACAGCGGTGCAGGCCGTCGCACGCCGGTGCAGGCCGTCGCACGGCGGTGCAGGCCGTTGCATGGTGGTGCAAGCATTGCGCAGTGGTGCAGGCCGTCGCACGGCGGTGCAGGGTGTTGCATGGTGGTGCAAGCATTGCGCAGTGGTGCAGGCCGTCGCACGCCGGTGCAGGCCGTCGCACGGCGGTGCAGGCCGTTGCATGGTGGTGCAAGCATTGCACAGTGGTGCAGACCGTCGCACAGTGGTGCAGGCCGTTGCATGGTGGTGCAAGCATTGCGCAGTGGTGCAGGCCGTCGCACGGCGGTGCAGGCCGTTGCATGGTGGTGCAGGGTGTTGCACAGCGGTGCAGGCCGTTGCATGGTGGTGCAAGCATTGCACAGTGGTGCAGGCCGTCGCACGGCGGTGCAGGGTGTTGCACAGCGGTGCAGGGCGTTGCATGGTGGTGCAAGCATTGCACAGTGGTGCAGACCGTCGCACAGTGGTGCAGGCCGTTGCATGGTGGTGCAAGCATTGCACAGCGGTGCAGGCCGTCGCACGCCGGTGCAGGCCGTCGCACGGCGGTGCAGGGCGTTGCATGGTGGTGCAAGCATTGCACAGTGGTGCAGACCGTCGCACAGTGGTGCAGGCCGTCGCACGCCGGTGCAGCGCAGCGCAGGCCCTGCCCCGCCGCCCGGGCCCCCCCTCCGCGCTGTGGCCGGGCGGTGCCGGGGCTCCGGGCCCGTCCCCCGGCGGGCGGGGCGGCGGCCGGGCGGGCCGGGGATGGCGGAGGCGGCGCAGGGCCGGGTGCAGGCGGCGGTGGAGAGCGCGGTGCAGGCGCTGGAGCGGGAGCGCATCCGCGGCATGCAGGTACCGGGGGGGCCCGTTCCGGGGCCGGGCTCGGACCCGAGGGGCTCCCGGGCGCGTACCGGGGGTGTGGGGGTCCCGCCTGCCGCCGTGCGTGTGCCCGGCGTGACCCACGCGTGTGCCCGGGGCAGCGCCGGGACCCCCAGAGCAGGCCCCGTGCCCCACAGCCCGCTCTGTGCGTGGCCCTTGCCCCCCCCCAGTGCCTGCCCTGTGCCCCCCACATGCCCTGTGCCCCCACATGTGCCCTGTGCCCCCCAGTTCATCCTGTGCCCCCCAGTGCATGCCCTGTGCCCCCACATGCCCTGTACCCCCACAGTGCCCTCTGCCCCCCCAGTTCATCCTGTGCCCCCCAGTGCATGCCCTGTGCCCCCACATGCCCTGTGCCCCTATATATGCCCTGTGCCCCCACATATGCCCTGTGCCCCCCAGTTCATCCTGTGCCCCCCAGTGCATGCCCTGTGCCCCCCACATGCCCTGTGCCCCCCAGTTCATCCTGTGCCCCCCAGTTCATGCCCTGTGCCCCCAGTTCATGCCCTGTGCCCCCACATATGCCCTGTGCCCCCCAGTTCATCCTGTGCCCCCAGTGCATGCCCTGTGCCCCCCAGTTCATCCTGTGCCCCCTCAGTTCATGCCCTGTGCCCCCAGTTCATGCCCTGTGCCCCCACATATGCCCTGTGCCCCCCAGTTCATCCTGTGCCCCCAGTGCATGCCCTGTGCCCCCCACATGCCCTGTGCCCCTATATATGCCCTGTGCCCCCACATATGCCCTGTGCTCCCCCCAGTTCATGCCTGTGCCCCCCAGTTCATGCCCTGTGCCCCCCAGTGCATGCCCTGTGCCCCCTCAGTTCATCCTGTGCCCCCCAGTGCATGCCCTGTGCCCCCCACATATGCCCTGTGCCCCCTCAGTTCATCCTGTGCCCCCCCCAGTGCATGCCCTGTGCCCCCACATGCCCTGTGCCCCCTCAGTTCATGCCCTGTGCCCCCCCAGTGCCTGCCCTGTGCCCCCCTCATATGCCCTGTGCCCCCCAGTTCATGCCCTGTGCCCCCCACATGCCCTGTGCCCCCCAGTTCATCCTGTGCCCCCAGTGCATGCCCTGTGCCCCCTCAGTTCATGCCCTGTGCCCCCCAGTGCCTGCCCTGTGCCCCCACATGCCCTGTGCCCCCCAGTGCCTGCCCTGTGCCCCCACATATGCCCTGTGCCCCCTCAGTTCATCCTGTGCCCCCCAGTGCATGCCCTGTGCCCCCACATGCCCTGTGCCCCCTCAGTTCATCCTGTGCCCCCCAGTGCCTGCCCTGTGCCCCTATATACGCCCTGTGCCCCCTCATATGCCCTGTGCCCCCCAGTTCATGCCCTGTGCCCCCCACATGCCCTGTGCCCCCCAGTTCATCCTGTGCCCCCAGTGCATGCCCTGTGCCCCCACATGCCCTGTGCCCCCCAGTTCATGCCCTGTGCCCCCCAGTGCATGCCCTGTGCCCCCCACATGCCCTGTGCCCCCATGCCCGGGGACGCCTCACACAGCAGCAGACTCGGGGTGCAGCCAGCTCTTCCCAGGGTGCTCCCCCAAAGCAGGGGGGGTGTCCCCGCAGGCTGCACCCCCCTGACTGCCCCCCCCCCCCCCGCCCCGGTGTCCCCGCAGGGCGCCATGTTCCGGTGCAGCGCGCGGTGCTGCGAGGACGGCGCGGCCTCCATGCAGCAGGTGCAGCGCTGCATCGAGCGGTGCCACGCGCCCCTGGCCCAGGCCCAGGCCATCGTCACCGCCGAGCTGGAGCACTTCCAGGTGAGGGGAGGGGGGGGGACACAGAGGACACCCACAGCGTGGGGAGGGGGTGCACGGGGACCCGCTGACAGCCCCCCCCCACCCCCCGATGTGTCTGTTTGTCCCCCCCCGTCCCACCACGACGCAGGACCGCCTGAGCCGCTGCACGCTGCACTGCAACGACAAGGCCAAGGACGCGCTGGAGGCGGGGGGCGCGGAGGCGCGGGTGCGTGGCCAGCTCGACGCCTGCCTGGCCACCTGCGGGGACGACCACCTGCGCCTCGTCCCCGCCATGGCCAAGAAGATGAAGGACAGCCTGGCCGCCCTCCAGCAGTAGCGGCGTGCCGGGACGCCCCCCACCCACCCACCCCACCCACGCGCTCATTAAAGGCGAGGTGCCGCGCTCCGACCACCCGTGGGTGCTGCGGGGTCGGGGCGAGGGGGGCGGAGGTGCTGGGCGAGCCCCGGGCTGGCTCTCGTGCAGGGCGACCCGTGCAGGCGTGCCGGGCATGGGGCGATGCTTGTGCAAGGCGGGGGGGGCACCCCCTGCGGGCGGGCGATGTATTGGGGGGGCGTGGGGTGTTTGTGCGGGGTGTGGGGCGACGCATGGGTGTGCTGCGCATGGGGGGATGGCTGCGTGTGGGTGCACAGCGTGGGGTGGGCCCCGCGCATGTGCGAGGCGTGGGGTGACCCCCGTGTGCGTGCACGGCATGGGGGCGACCCGTGTGTGTGCGAGGCGTGGGGTGACCCCCGCGTGCGTGCACGGCATGGGGTGACCCCTGTGCGTGTGCAAGGCGTGGGGTGAGCCCTGCAGGTGTGCAAGGCGTGGGGTGACCCCCGTGTGCGTGCACGGCATGGGGCGACCCGTGTGTGTGCAAGGCGTGGGGTGACCCCTGCGTGCGTGCACGGCATGGGGGTGACCTCTGTGTGTGCACGGCATGGGGGTGACCCCTGCGTGTGTGCAAGGTGTGGGGTGACCCCCGGGTGCACGCACGGCATGGGGTGACCCCTGCGCATGTGCAGGGTGTGGGGTGACCCCTGTGCGTGTGCAAGGCGTGGGGTGAGCCCTGCAGGTGTGCAAGGCGTGGGGTGACCCCCGCGTGCGTGCACAGCATGGGGGTGACCCCTGTGTGTGTGCAAGGCGTGGGGTGACCCCAGGCGTTTGCAGGGCGGAGGACACACGGACACACGGACGGACACACGGACAGGCCCCACACACGCATCCCCCACGCGTGTCCGGTGCACGCGGACCCCGCGCACGTGCCGGGCCGGGCGCGCGGGGCCGGAGCCGGGCGGGAGGCGCGTAGCGGCCATGCCGCCGTACCTCCCCGTGAAGCCGCGCACCGCCCCGCCGCGCAGCGCTTTCCGGCCCCTCCGCCGCGCCGCTGCTCGGGGGAGTGCGGTAGCGGCTCCGCGGGCGGTGATTGGCTGCCGGGGAGGCGCGAAGGGGCGCCGGAGAGGGGGGGAAGGGGAGAGGGGAGGGCGCGGCCGCCATTGGCTGGCGGCGGGGGGTGACGCGCGCGGCGCGGTGGCGTCAGAGCGCGGCGCGAGCGGCAGAGTGCGGGGCTCTGTGGAGACGCCATGAGCAAAGCGCACCCGCCCGAGCTGAAGAAGTGCGTCCGGGGGCCGGGGGGGGGCCGGGGCGGCGGGGGGGGTCGGGGGGAACGCACCCGCGGGGCCCGGCGTGCTTTACCGGGGCCCACGGCCCGCCGGTGTCCCGGCGTGCACCGCGGGCGGGCGGCCGGCCGGTGTCATGGCGGCGGTGCGTGTGTGTGTGGGGGGGGTGGTTGGCGGGTCTCTCCTCCATCTCCCCCCGCCGGTGCTGACCCGCCGCCGCCATCTCGTTGCAGGTTCATGGACAAGAAGCTGTCATGTGAGTCCCGGCCGCCCGGAGCTGCTCCCGGCCCCGAGTTGTCTTTGCCGCGGGAGAAAGGGGCTGCGGGGCAGCCCCCAGCCCGCCCCCGCCGCCCTCCGCACGGTGCCCTGCAGCGGGGAGGGGGGATGCCGGAGGCCTGGGGGAGCGGGCCTTGCCTAGTTTCAGGCGTCAAAAATCCATTCATTGGGTTCCATATTAATTTAAAATTGGCGCTCCTAAACTTTTAGGACAGTTGTTTCTTACCGCGTTGGATGTGATGCTCTAAATGCTTCGGATTAACAAAAGAACCTCCCTCCTCGTGGCCCCGCTCGTTTTCAAAGCTGCAGTTCTGGTGAGAAAACGTGAAATGCTGGCGTTCAGCAGTCTCCTTCTTTAAACGTAACTCGATTTCTTGTAGTGAAATTAAATGGCGGCCGACACGTCCAGGGGATATTGCGGGGGTTCGATCCCTTCATGAACCTCGTCATCGATGAGTGCGTGGAGATGGCGCCGGGAGGACAGCAGAACAACATCGGCATGGTGGTGAGCGCTGCTTCGGGCTGCACCCAGCGCAGGGTGACCGGTCGCACGCCAGCCTGCAGACATCGCTGGCGTGTGTAAAACGAGCTGAGTTTTAAGAAGTGGACACGTTTACTGTAATAGCACAGAACAATCCGCGGGGTTTTAGAGTTGAAATCAGTTGGCGCTCATCCCCGGGGAGGGGGGGGGGGGAGCGGGAATTGACGTGAATTTTTGGCGCAGCGTCAGCTTTTTAGGAAAATAAATCGGGGGGGGGGGGACGGGACCTGCGGAGCGGCGGGTAACCGCGTGCTGCGTCTCACCGGCTGCTCTGAACGTTCACTTTTAGGTAATACGAGGAAACAGCATCATTATGCTGGAAGCCTTGGAACGAGTATAGCACCAGAGAAACCTGCGTCGTTACCGGCCCTGACGAAACCTAGCACACCTATTATTACTCATTGAATCTGCCACGAGTGTAAACTTTTTTTGTTGTTGTTTTGTTAAATAAATTTTGTAATGGTTGACGTAACTTGTGTTAAGTTGTACTTGCTTTTTTTTGGGTAACGGGGCAGCTGGTTCTCCAGCGCGGTGGGAAGCGTTGTTAATTCTGCTCGTGATAACTTTAAAACTCTGCAAAGTCTTTCAGGAGGCTTAATTTATTTAAGTGGATGCTAAATTGGCGTTACCTTTGGTGTCCTTCCCCTTAATATCTTGTAAAGAACAAGCTACAGCTCTGTGTCGTGTTTGGTCAGTGGGTTATTGCTTCTTAATTGCCAGCAAAATGGTAAAATTCCCCTCTGCAAAGAGTGACGTGGAGTATTTGTGCCAAGCTGGGCTGCCTAAAAGTAGGAATTTTTTTAAATAATTATTTTTACTTTTATTTCTGCATCACAGAGTTGTGGTGCAGGAACCAAAGCCTGCGGGGGCTGAACTGGACCGAAGAAGTTCTAACTTCTTCTCAGTTCCCATTTAGAACTCCCGAAATGGGAGCCAGGTAGAAACCGGCCTTTTTGGTTTGCTCTTGCGAGCAAACCCGCTTATAGAGGTCCTTATTGGCAAGGATGGTGTGGTTTTGTCGCTGCATTTTTAATATAGAGGGGTGCTCAGTGCTTTCCCAAGCACCACTGAGGACGCCGAGAGGTTTGGGCAGAGCTCAAAGGGTTTTCTCAGAAAATCCGATGACAGCTCCAGCACGGCCGTAGGCGTCCGCCACGACTCGGCGTCCGTCAGACCCCACGAGCACAAATCCCGAGCTCGCTTTTCAGACTTTCCCGACCTTCCCCGCAGCGGGAAGTCTGTTCTGCCGGGATAGAAAGCATTCCACTGGGATAACGCCGACTCTAAGTACAGTAACGGGTTGGTTTTTTTTTTTTTTAGCTTTTCTTGCTGCTGCGTCCACTGTGGCACAGCGAGGATGCGGCTAGACTACAAGATCGGTCGGATGGTTGAGCCCCAGACAGAGCAACGCAACTAACGCCGCCATACGCGATCTCGAGGCGACGGCGGTAGCTTACTTTCCAAACGGTGCGCTAATTTTATTCGTAACGGCAATATTCAGACACGGTTGAGTTATCGTAGCGATATTAGATACAGTCAAGGGACACAATGTTCTCACAAAAAGGGTTTTTACCTATTCAAACCTGTAGGGTCAGGTCATCTAAATTATTAACGCTTTCAAACCGTGACAAGGCGAAGGGCATCTGGTTTTGCTTGCTTACCACCCGTTTTGGCAGCTCCCTTAAAAAGCAGCAGGCCTCTCCCCCCACCTGTAAGCTACAGTACTTCTTCTGGAAGCAAATTAAGAACGCAGCCTCCATTTCCACTGCGCTAGTCCCACCCCAAGGAGTAACTACTTGAGAGACCCTTCAGAAAATACTTCAAGCAGAGAAATTTACAGTCAATAAGTTGATTTTTTTTTTTTTCCCCCCTGCCTGAATGTGTCCAGAGAGGGAAAGCGACGTGCACGGGTTCATCACAGTGATGCAGATCCTGAGTTTGGCAGACTCCTTACCGTGGAGGGCACTTTTGGGGTCAATATGGCATTTAAAACCTCTTCTGTAGTCTCACATAGGGATGGATCGAGGAGTTTGCTCGAGGAAGGGCCAGCTCGCTTGGGAAAGCTTCCTCTGCCTTTTCACTGCTGTTCTAGTCTCTCTGAGTTGGCTGGGTGTCTCCTCTTCCTTAGGGGCTAAGCAAGGAGTTCCTCGTTCGTTAGCGTTAATTGTGGCCAAACACAGTACGGGAGCCGTCTCTCCGGAGGTTGTATCGCGGACGCTCCTGCGAGCACCCGGCCGTTGGCTCTGCGGGGCTCAGAGCTCCGTTTTCAGCTTCTCGTGCAAATCTTCCTGGTCGATCCTGTCGCTGTTCCCGTACCACCGGTGGTAAGCGAGCAGGGCGGCGTTTTTGGCCGCGATGGCGCTCATCTCCATGGCGCTGGCGGCCCGCTCGATGCCGTTCAGGTAGTAGATGTTGTCGTGGAGGATGATGGGAGGGCATTTTTCCGGGGGGCTGTAGTGGGGGTACGCCAACCACTTCTTCACTTTGACGGAGTCGTAGGAGGAGAAAAGCAAGTTCAGCTGCTCTTTGGTGAGCACCTCCTTTGAAAACACCTTCCAGACGGCCGATCGCAAGGGCAGCTTTCCTTCGCTGCCTACGTCTTCCACGGGAGATACCACCCCCAGGCTATTGATGAACAGTTTGGGATTCTCCGTAGTGAAGATGGCACCGAAATGAAAGGCGGATGGGTCCCCGTAACCAAAGAAGGAGGCGTTTAATCGTCCGTGCACTAACGTCGTAACAGTCTGGTGGTAAGGATTTGGGAACTGCGGGACAGGAGGGTCGAAGTTCTTGAAGGCGATGTTGGCCATTTTGCGGCTCAGCGGAGCAGCGATGACAACGATGTCGTACGTATCCCCCGTTAGTCCCGACGTAGTGTTGTAAGTGACCTGGTAGAGCTTCACCGGGTCCCCTGGGGAGAAGAGCGGGAGAAGAGCTCAATTATCCCGCTCCGTGGATGGAGGGAATCCCATTTGACAAACACCAGGCTTTTAAAACACCATCCCGTTTAGACTAATTATGCCTTGCTGCGAGCCAAAGTAGCTTTATAAAGTAGTACCAGCTTAGCCGCGGGAGTGCCGAGACCTGGGGCTTTGAGCAGAGCCTAGTTTTCATCTTCAAAGACCGAGGAAGACCCAGGCTGTTGCTTCGGCCTGCCGAGAGCTGCAGCCGAGCAGTGACAGAGGCCAGCTCCAGCTGCCAGAGCGTGCCGTTCCCCTCCCCACCAAAGGGAAAGCAAACGCAACTCACCCGTGGGTCTGGGTCTGATTTTTGGCTCTATAGACAAAACTGTACCAGGGATAACCTCGGCTTTGGAGGCGTAGATAAGGCCGGTGCAGACGAGTTTGTTCCCCCCTTTTACCGACCAAAGCCCCGATTCCACCCCTGCCAGAGAAACAGCACCTACAAGGAAACCACGATCATTAGAGCGGCTTGTTCGGCGTCATTCTGTAGGGGAGTATTTGAAACAAAGTGGAAAATTAGGGGGGAAAATAACATCCCTCTGGGGCACAGAGCGTGCTGAAGGCTAGGGCTAAGCAGGTCGCGTTAGCCAGCAATTTGTCGGAGTAAGGCAGCGACCCAGCACGGGACGTACTGCTGCACGGTACCAGCCCGGGGAGGAGGAACCCCAACACCCACGAAGAGCACAAGGTCCCTGGGACAGACGTGTTGGGAGATTAACCTACGAAACACTCGCCTACGAAACCGTTGATGTTGACACCTTGCCCATAATTGACTCTCATGGCCGGACAAACCACCTCATTTATGAACTTATGGGAGAAGCCGGCTTTCTGCATGGCTTCATCGATGGTTTGGTTCAGCATGCGGGTGAAGTCGTTCCCTCCGAGGGCGTGAAGCAGGCGCTCGTTACTGCTGAAGGCGTAGTCGTGCGTCTGGTAGCGATAGATCCTTTAACCGGAGACAAAGAAATAGGTGTTCAGGAGCTGTTAATTATCTCAGTGGCCCTCAGAAGCTGTGGAGGATCCCACAGCCCCTCATGGGAGCAGCAGGGCTGGTCCTTCCCGCCAAGCCCTAGCCTAAGTGGTACATGCCTAAGTAGACCTGGACCTTCATTATTCGTTTCCTGATCTCTCCTAACGAAAGCGCTTTGTGCACAGTTATGAATGTAATTCTCTTTAGCGCCCCGGTGCCAGGCCGATGGGACACCCCACACCTAACGCGCATTTCTACCGCAGCCTCTTGTTATTGCTATACCTGTTTGACGACGACAGCGCTTATCTCGATCTTTTTCCTTAGGAAAGTAATCGGCAATGGAGAGAGGGCACTCGGAGACTCCTTTCTCAATGGCGACAGGATGCTTTCACCAATTTTTACAACTCGGCAGCAGGTTTCGCACCTTTTCCTGCAGCCGCTGTCCCACCTTTTCCCTAGCAGGGGCCCGACGTACCGCATGAACTTGTCCAGGACGTCCTCCACCCACATGTACATTCGCAGGGGGTTGAGCCCGTAGCGCCAGAGGAGCTTGAGAAGGTTGACGATGTACCAGCTGCTCTCCTCGAACACGAACTCCTCCCCGTTATAAATGCCTGCGAGGCTGCCGTGCGCCGGGGCAACCAAGAGGCCTTGAGGAAAGGGGTGAAAAAAAAAAAAACGGTAATTCAATAAAAGGCAGATTGGGTCGAGCTAAACTATATTACGCCTCGATTTTAACTTCCCGAGACAACCTAGCTTTGCGTTGATTGGGGGTGAGCAATTAAAGAGTGGATCCCCAGGATGTGGAAAGCTTAATTAGCTCTTGCCCGGGAGCCAGGGAGTTATTTACAGTGACTTTTGGAACTTTATGATAATTCATCACCCATGGGGGGGGTGTGTCCTGTTTGCATTGGGAGGCGGGTCCCCTTTTCCTGGGGGCTGGGGTGTGGTGGGGGGATATGGGGGCAAGGAGGGGGGGATATGGGGGCAAGGAGGGGGGGATATTGAGGAAGGATGGGGGGGGCAACCAAGGCTTGTTCTTTTTGGGGATGTGCCCCCAGCAGAGCAGGAGAGCTGGGCCCAGAGCATCCCTGGGGGAGGGGGGGGGTGTGGGTGTGATTGTGGGGGGGGTCCCCACTCACCCAGCTCCTTGACGAAGTGCTTCATGTGCAGGTTGAGGGGGTGGAGGACGGACCCCCCCGCCTCGTAGCCGGCCCCCTCCACCTCCAGCGTGGCCAGCCGGCCGCCCACCGCCGCCTTCTCCAGCACCTCCAGCCGCACGCTCCTCCCGAACTTCTGCCGCAAGAAGTAGGCGGCGGCCGCCCCCCCGATCCCGCCGCCGACCACGGCTGCAAGAACCGGCACCGGCCGTCAGCGCTGTCCCCGCCGCCCCGCAGCCACCCCCCCGCCCTCCACCCGTTCCCCCCTCCCCCGTCGTACCGATCTTGCCGGGGGCATCGCGCTGCGGCCGGCGGCCCGGGACCGGCGGGCAGAGAGCGGCGAGGAGCAGGAGGAGGCGGAGGGCCGGCATGGCGCTGGCTCGGCGGGCGGGACCGCCCTGTCAGCTGTTTCCCGCCGCGGCGGCGGGGCCGCAGGATCATGACGGCGGGCGGGGAAACGGCCACAGCCGCGCCGCTGGTGTAGTGGTATCATGCAAGATTCCCATTCTTGCGACCCGGGTTCGATTCCCGGGCGGCGCACAACTCCTTTTACCACCCCCCCCCCCCCGGTCGTTATTTCTCTTATTTTTATTTTCCCGCCCGGCGGGGGTGAGGAGAGGCCGGGCCTTCACCCCGCTGCCACCGGGGGAAGCGTTACCGTTACCGGTTACCGGTGGTCGGGGGGGGCGCATGCGCGGGAGCGGCGGCGGGCGGGAAGCCGCATCCGGAGGCGGCTCGCCTCCTCTCCGGGCGCATGCGCGTTGCCGCCCCCTCTCGGCCGGCCGGGCCCCTTCGCCCGCCACCCGCCATCTTGCGAGGACCATTGGGGTTATTGTCCGCCGCTCGGGCTCGGCGGGGCCGGCCGCGCTCGGGCTGCCCAGGCGCTGACGGGGCCGCGGGGCCGGCTCGGCGTGAAGAGCCGGGGCGGGCGGGGGCGGCGGCGGCGCCATGGAGGATGAAATGCCCAAGACCCTGTGAGTGGGGAGGGGGCGAGACCGCCTATTGTTCCCGGCTCCGCGGGGAGGGGCGGCCCGGGCTCCCCTCACGCACGGTCCCTCAGGCCCGGGCGGCGCGATCGGGCCTCCGCGACGGGCAGCGGCGGCTGTCCCGGCCCCTCAGCCGCCTCGGTGCCAAGGGGGGCGGCCCCCGCCCGCCGCAGGGCTGCGGCCACCCGGCCTCGGCTCCCCTCACGGCGGGCCGGCCCCGGCAGAGCCGGGGGGAGCCCGGCCGGGCCGGATCGAGCCCCTCCGCCCGTGCCCCGCTATTCCTGTCTCCTGCCTTGCTTCCCAGTGCTGTTCACCGGCTTTCTGCCCCCCGCCTGGGGCTTTCTCCCGGGCCTTTCCAGCTCACGTCTGGAGGGAAGCGGGCTGGGGAGATGTACCCCCCCCCGGTACTTGCTCCTTGTACATTTTCGCGAGCACCTGGCTGAATTTTGCCATCTCTGGGCTATGTTAGCACCGTCAGCTCCCGGGGGTGCCTGGGGGGGTGCTGCCCTGGCCTAAAAGCTGGAGCCCGACTGCGATGTTCAACAGCTGGATGGAAATAAACGGGGGGCGCCCGCGAAACCGGCCCTTGTCCCAGTGTTCCAAGCATGCTGCGAGCCTGTTATTTCCCGAGGAACTAATGGTAGCTGTAGGGCAGCCCTGTTAAAATCATAAACGGGGTTCCTTAATTACAAGCAACTTTTCTGGCGGTGTTAGGCAGCTGACGCCCGCCGCTGTCAAGAGGCTTTTGGGCTTTCGGTCGGCTGTTGCTCCTGCAGCTGGCTGTGTCTGAAAAGCACAGGAGAGCTCCTGTGCACCTCTTGCTTGTGCATTTCTCTCCTCTTCTCTGGCAGGCGTTTTCTGTAGCGGTTTTCCTCGTTTAGATTGGGGAAATCACAGACTCCGGTCTTTCTATTCCACCTCAGTGTAAGCTTTGATCTCTGTTTCGGTACAGGAGTTGAGGGGAGGAAAGACAGGAGGGGGACGGAATCTTGCCAAGGTGAGGGGAAAGTTCTGCCCTTGGATGATGGTTGCATCTACCCCGAGGGTTGATAAATGATTTGGCTGAGTGACTGCAGGAAAACAAGACTCTTACGTGACTCATGCCAGCTCCTCTGGTCCAGGCTTTCCCGAGCAGTAAACACTCTGTCTGTCTCCCTGTGTATACGATCCCGTTGTCTTTCTAGTGCGTGCATTTTGGGAACTATTCTTGGCGTCTGCAAACATGGGTCAGACCTGTTGGCATATTTACATGCTTATTTAGAAAAATGTTCCCCCCCCCCCGTCCCAATGAAATCGTTGTCCAGAGTTTAGCGGTCTCAGCAGTACATGGGGTGTGCTCAAGGGGATAAATTACCTGCCCTTGAGCACGTGCGGCTCATCGCATAAACACGGCCGGCTTTCTGAGCTGCAGAACTGACTGTTGAGCAGAGTGCTGAGAACGGTATTTGAATCACTCCGAGTGACTTTCTCAAGTCATAGGGAGGATTGTCACGAGCTGAATTTCACAGATTGGGTTTAGAACCAGCAGCTTGAAGGCAGAAAGCGCAGCTAAAAAGAATCTCTTTCCAGCTCGGGTCCGAAGCATGTGTTAAATATTCAATTGCACGAGGATTTCTGTAGGTAGTGCTACAGAAACCCCATCGGGACGTGGGTTACGGGGCTCCCTCCTCACTTGCGTTGTCTTGCTGCGTCATGAGAGGCCACCAAAGTGGTCCGCAACGCACGTGCCTTTTCCTTTAGTTCCCGTAGCACGTTTAGGTTGTTTTCTGGAACGGATTCCAGATGTTGTTGGAAGTAACTTCTTGGTTTTGCCATTTCCATGTCACCTGTTTCTTTGAAGGGGGCTGTTAGAGCCTTGGCGTTTCTTAGGAGCTGTATTACTTATGTAAATGATTTCCTGGATAGGCAGCTCGTTTTCACGTGGCTAGTGACCTTCCTTGAAAGCCACTCTTCAACGGCAGAGATTATAAATTTGAAGAGCGGTTACAAGGCAGACGGTGTTTTTGAACTTTACAAAGACCTCTTGTTTGTATTTTTCACATAAGTACGTAGATGCTTGTGGAATATGTGTACTTCTACTTTACTTTGTGTGTCTAAAAGGATGCAGAAGTGCTAATGCTCAGTAGTTTGGTATTACTTTTCAAGAAGCTGTATACTGATCAATGTGCAGTGAGTAAATGGAGTTGTCTGCAGAGTTTGCCTTGTATAGTATAGTCCTTCACCTGCAAAGAAACGTCAGCCGACTCATTAATGAGAATCCAATTAGCAGGAAAGAGGGATGGGGAAGGTGCAGGAGATGACAGAACTGTCAGGGGGGATGGGTCTCCTCCTGTATTAGCTGGCCGTACCTGGCAGGGTCACCTCGGCACTCGGTTATTTCTTGTATAACTGGTCCTGGACAAGGTCCGGGTGTGCTGGACCCTGCCCCTGTGCCAGCTACACGGAAACAGAGCTGCACCGGAACTCCGTGGAAAGGTTAGGGTGGTCAAAGAGTTCGAGTGTGGCACGGGGAGAGTACATCAGAGAAAATAACACAGGGATTGTTGCTCGGGGGGTTACAGCTCTGTGTTTTTCCCATCAATCTCAGCACGGTTGATAGCATCGCAGGAGTCTGTAGTTTGTCAGCTGGTGGATGGGAGAAACCTCTCCAGACTTGCTGGCTGCAGAGAGCGAGCAGCAGACGTACGCAGCTAATTGTAATGAGGTTATGCTGACAAATAACACAAGAAAAACACTGCTGAATTTGTACAACGTTAAGCTGTTTTTCTGAGTGACCAATGTGCTTTACGATTCCCCCTCCTTTTTTTAGCGTTTTGCAGGACGCTCTTGTTCTGTGTGTCATTACTGCTTGCGTGGCCGTGCGTGCAGAGCTGAGCTTTGTTTTTACCTTTGTGCGGAAGCAAGTAGGTCAACACCTAGTACGCAATTACACTGCTCTCTCGTGCATGTGTATGTATGCATATATGCTGCTGCATTGATCCTTCGAGGATGCATTTTGAAAGGTCTGGCCGTGCAGAGTTTCATGGGGCTGTCAGAGCTCGCTTACCTAAATCCTGCTTTTTCCAGCTAACTCCAGTGTAAAGGTAGGGAATGCTTCAGGAGATGCCTGTCTGGTTATCGGGGTGAAAATCCAGCAAGAGCGCAAAGGTCAGGGTGTAGACACTGTGTCTAGGAAACTTTCAGTTACAAGTAAACTGTTAATAAACTTAGACCTAGGAGGTGACGTGAGAGTCTCATCGCTTTAGTGCTTTTGCTTATTCATTATCCAAATGGCGATGATATTAAAAAAAAAAAAAAACAGAGTGGAAGTCTCGCTAGTTATGACTCCCAGTTGAAGTTGATGCAGGGTAGAATGTCCTGGTGTTATCAAGCACAAAGTTAATTGCCTTAATGGAAGTGGACTAAACCCTCCTCTGTTTAAGGAACCATTGTCAGAAGTGCAGGAATTGCTCGCTTTGTTGAGCGAGAGGATGCCCGTGACGATCTGATTCTGGTGAAGCATGTGTTGATTTTAAAAGGGAATACGATTCTGAGTCCCACCTAAAATAGTTGTTCAAATTACTTGCTGGGTCATTCCTGACAGGAAAACAGAGGCTGTGTGTCTTGTTCCCCCATTCTCTCTTGCTAAACCAAATACTGGAGTGCATCCATCTCTTCAGGAAGGCTGTTCACAGCCTTGTGTCAACAGAAGGAGCGTGAGAAGTCACTGGGTTTGCTGCCTTGTTGTTTTCTTACAACATCTTTGCAACCCTTGCAGCGAGACGGGGAGGACTGCTGATTTATTGACGTGGTTTCAGCAGCGCGATTTGGCTGCGGTTCTCATTGCGGAGGCCGTGGTTTGCCACATAACGTTGCTTTGCGGAAAGGTGCTGCCACACCTTTGGAGCTGAGGTTTTGCTGTGTGCTTTTTTTAAAAATCCTGTGACTTGGGCTGAACAACAACAACAAAAAAAACCCACCTGTGGATCAAGGATGATCTTGGTCTCTGAGAATGCCAAAATCCCAAATCGGAGCAGGGGTTCGGGTTCTGTTTGTGCTTGAGGAGGCTGATCCTTTCAAATGGACGAGGATGGAGGAGCACGTTTGCCCTTGGTTGTTTTGAGGCAGATCTCATGCTTTCAGACGATGAGTCTTTTTTTAAAAGGAACTGATGAAATAATTTGTAATGTGCTTGCTGCCAGCTAATCTGCCAGCACCAGACTGAGCTACTGGGACAGCTAGGGAAACGGTGCTTGGTGAACGATGGCAGCGTATGGTTATCCTAACTGCCGTTTCTGTACATGGAAATCCATTTGGTAGGTCGAGTTGTCCACATCTGGCTTTCCGTTCAGCTTTGAGATTTTAGAAGCGCAGACCTTTGGTGGGACTGAGGGCAGGTGCTGTTACTGCCCACTGTCACCGAACAATTTCTGCCCCATTGCTCCACGAGTTGGCACAGAGTCCTGCCGCACGCTTCATTTCGACAGCCTAACCTGGCGGGTTGGGTGTTCGGGGAACAACTTTGGGCTGTGTTTGCTCAGTTACCGACGAGCAGACTGGAGCGTCAGGATGACTTTTAACTTTTTATTTGATCCTGTAGATATGTGGGGAACCTGTCAAGAGATGTGACCGAAGCTCTAATCCTCCAGCTGTTCAGCCAGATCGGACCATGCAAAAACTGCAAAATGATAATGGATGTAAGAGCCTTCACCTAATGATTTTCACGTTTCTCATAACTGATGGCTTTGGGCCGTACTTGCGTGTTTCAGAATTCCACTGGAAATACGGCATGACCACTTTAAAGGGGTGTAATAAGGCTGGAGATTAGAGTCATGTACTTTTGGCATCATTTCTGCCTCGTCTCTGACGTTAAATTTAAGGATGGGTGGATATTGCGAGAGGGAGTGAACAGGTTAATATATGTGGGTGTCATAGACGAGATGAGGTGAGATAAGTGCTTCCTTGCCTTACTTTTACCTTTCTAACGCAGAACTGAAACCTCCAGGAGCACTGTTTGTGCATTGACTGTGGTCTCAGTGTAGAGTAAAAACACCTATCTGTGTTGAGACATTTAGACGTAACGAAGAAGGAGCTGAGTAGAGTAGTGAGGGGACAGTTTTAAGAGGTTTGTATCAGTAATCCTTTGTTTGTTTCTTTTATCAGACAGCTGGAAATGATCCGTACTGTTTTGTGGAGTTCTATGAGCACCGGCACGCGGCTGCAGCACTGGCTGCTATGAATGGCCGGAAGATAATGGGTAAGGTAAGCTGTCATGTCTACAGGGTGAGTTGGAGTTGAAAAACAGGCTGTCTGAGATGGCGCGGGTGAAATATCCCTGGGGGAAATACCACTTTGAGACAAAGTGGATACGCTGCAAACATTAGGCGCTTCGTTTGGATGGAGGTCTTAACATGACACGCCTAAGGAGGAGAGGTGTTTGACTGTCGTAGGAAGCATGCAGAGGGAGGGGGGGATGTAGAACTGGGGAGGGCTCAGAGACAGCGGGCGCGAGGAATATTTTAACTCTGCCGACCGTATTAGGATAAGGTCTCTCTCTCCCCGCCCCTGCAAAAAAACCCAGCCAACCAAACCAAATTCCCAGGCCAGGTCTGTTTCCCGTCTTTGCTCTTAACCGGTGGAACACAGTTTGGAAGAACAAACCCTCTCCCGAGAAACGTGTCTTAAACTTGAGCTTTCACCCCAGACTTCCACGTCTGGTGCCCCCGTAGTGTCAGAATGAAATGCTGGAGGTATCTGAGCTTGGTTGGGATTTGCTTGATCTAACGTGAGCGACTAACGTTTGCAGGAGGTCAAAGTGAACTGGGCGACGACCCCCAGCAGCCAGAAGAAAGATACCAGCAGTAAGTGTCGCTTACGCTTTGAGTACGTCTTTGATTTGTACAAGTAGTTTTTAAACATAAACAGTAAGCATCGTACAATTATATGCAGTAATGTTTTGATCGTAATCCTAAGATATTATTTAATGTGTTTGTGTTAATAAACTTAAGAACAAATCTAATCTTTGTCATCAGGTAGTACCGTTGTCAACACACAGCGTTCACAAGGTAATTGTATCTTCTTACGCATAAAATGAAATCTCTCAGGGGTATTCACTAACCACCTGAAGCTATGTATGGGGTTTTGTTCGTTATTAATTTATTTTTTTATGGAAAGACTTCCCTCTCATTTCCCTGTAGCATCAGAAAGTGATCTAGTGTCCACTGTATAGTTCTGATGCTAATCTCCAGCTGTTTGTCCTGAGCGCAACTGTAAAAAAAACAAAACAAAACAAAAAAACCCCCTTGTCCCCTGCTATGGAGGCAGAATAGTTGGCTCCCTGTGAGACTGCAGTATGCGCTCCTGCAGATGGGCTCCTTGGGAGTACCTAGACTGTTTCCAAAATTGGGCTCCGTCGCTCCCCGCTCATGGCGAGCCTACGGACTGCTGCTGTTTGCGGCAAGCTTTGAATTTCTGCAGGCCGGTGGGGCTAAACGACATCGGTATCTGAGCGGAGTCGAGAGTTTCGTACCTGCTGTAGTACCAATAAGTACCAATAAGTGTATTGCTAGGGTGGTATGTGACGTATTGTTTGATTGTAGTGGAAAACTCCGTAGATACAGGACTGTTGTTCCTCTCGGGTGCGTCTTTTTTATGGTTCTGACGTAAATTGAAGGGATTACTGTTTCCATTCTGTTGCCTTCAGTCTTAGTTCACTTGCACATGGATTCACACACATTGAATTCACATGGATTCACATGGTGTATTGGCTGGGCAACCAAAACTGTTGGCTTTTGAGAACTCAAATGCTTTAACAGCAAACTGTTGCAATGCAAGGTATTTTTTTGATTTGTTCTTCACAACCTATGGTGTTAAACCAGATATCGTGGCTAGGTTCGAAACACGTCCTGCTCTAGAATGAGTGTTATCCTGCGTTTCTTGAATCTGCTAGATGTTTCAGTTGACCAGACTTTGAATAGCTAGTTATCTCCTGCTGCGTCAAAGCTTAACACTAGCATATGGAGAGAAAGATTTTCGTGTAGTCTTGGCACAGTAGTTTAAGGCTTTGTACAGTAAACGCTGGCTGGTCTTAAAAGCAGTTTGTAAAATACGAAACGTAAATGCCATATGTCACGGTAGTATCCTTAAAACCACTGGCTCTGTAGCGCTGCCAAGCAAAGGATCTGTTACGGACAGCAGTAAATTCTGTTTCATAGTAAACTCAAGTCTTCATGTAGTTTTTAATAATAGCTGGAAAGCCGTGCGACGTGAGATTGCTGTGCTCTGTGTGCGTGTGTGCGTGTGCGGCTGGGGGTCGTCTTCAAACATTAAGATCCTTTTTTCTCTTTTTCCCAAAAAGACCATTTCCATGTCTTTGTCGGAGACCTCAGTCCAGAAATTACAACTGAAGATATAAAAGCAGCTTTTGCGCCGTTTGGAAGAATATCGTAAGTAATTTCCTAGGGCAAATGAACTAAAAGTTACCTCTCCTAAATGGAGGCAGCCTTATGTTTCAGTAAGTAAAGAATGAGAGTTGTCGCAGTGCAGGAATATACATTCATCTGTTCGTACAGCGACTCGAGCCTGAACAGTCGGGCATTAGGCAGGGACGTGTAACCCGATTCCTTTATAGTATGTTCTGCTTTCCTAGAAAAGTTGCATCCAACTTGCTTTGGTTTTATGCTCCTTGCCTTGTTTGGCAAAGCAACGCTGGAAAAAATTGACTCCTAAACCTGGGGTTTGCATTTCACTGGCCCTCTCAGCGATCAGATCGCCATCACGCTGTACAGCTTGTGACCGAGTCTGTTTGCACGTTCACGTCTTGTGAGGCTTTGGATTTTTTTGTTAGCTGTGGTGTGCCAGCCACCAGTAGCCAATGTTTTTTTGCAGTTAAATTCCTATTTCCCACAAAACGAACCTTTTTTTAGCACAAGACTCGTTGAGGCGCCCGGAGGCTGCAGCTAGAGTGGCCTCGAAGTGTTTGGCGCTGGGTCAGCGTAAGCCCTTGACCCAAAGAGCTCGGCCAAAACCACGGGGCATCTCGGGTCAAGGAGTTGCACTCATCCCAGCGGTGCAGAGCGATGGCGTAACAAGCGAACGTGTTACAAACGGGGAACGGTGCTCGCAGGTCTCCGCCTGCCAGTTTGTTGCATTCAGGGTGTAGCAGAGTAAGGAGCGGTTCGTTCATTCCATCCTCCAAATGTAAACCATTAATTTTCCTTGTAGTGTTGTCTGTACTGGACATTGAAGTTTCTTGATGGTGATGTAAGAGAACATAGAGTGCTTTGGCGTGTTGTGTAGTGAAGCATTTAATTGAAGTAAGTTTGTTTTTTGTTTGTTTTTTTCCCCTCAGAGTCCAGTGTATTACTCTTTTAATGCCAGCTTGATTTCCTCTCATGATAAGGTTTAAAAAAAAAAAAAAAAATGCTCTGAATGTGACTTGCTTCAGACAACTATAACGCTTGACTGCATCTTTTGTAATTGTCATCTAGGAAACGCAGAGGGTCGGACTCCTTAAGGAGAGTCAATTTATCCTCTGGCCAAATGTGGTCTGGATGGAAGGGATGAGGGACTCTCAAGTAGGTCTGAACTGCTGGAATGAGTGCGAAAGGGAGGCAGTAAGAGACAGCCGCGGTGGTGGGACTGCGGTGGAGCAGTGCCAGGGAGTTTGCCCTAGCTGAGTCAGCGCTGGGTTTCTGAGGTGACAGTTCAGTGGACGGTCGCCTTTCAGGAACGACCCCCCAAAAAAACAAAACCCCTCCTGAGCTTGAAGCAAAAAAGTAACGCCTGAATGTCAGCTAGGGGAGTATAAAATCACAGTGAGCATCGGTCCGTGGGCCGCAGTTCTGAGGCCGTGCTCATTGTCCCATCTTTTCTAGAAGAGCTTTTTGGACGCAGAGCTGCTGCTGCGTGGTGGTGGTGACGGGGAACGGGGAGCAATGCTCTTGCTTTTGGGGTACGCAGTGCGCAGCTGTGGAGCTAACACACGGAAAACTCGCGGTTTGCCCTGGCTCAAACTGGCTGTTCAGAACGAAACTCAGTCCTTTTCCTCCCACAAAAGCAGTAGATTAAGAATTGTCCCCGTAATGACTCCTTTGAACTCTTGTTCCAAACCCAAGGGGTTCAATAAAGCCGAAGGGACCTAAATTTTCTCCTTGTTTAAATTTAACCTGGAAAAATATTGCTACTGTTTCATAAGTCGAATGAAGTTACTTGACTTTACCTGTTCTTCATCTCTTCATCAGTGACTAGTTTCTGGAAATGTGGTGCTAACGGAATATTTCATTATTATTATTATTATTATATTTATTTATTTATTTATTTATTAGTTTATTTATTTTTAACATTGTCTTCGTTGGTGCTAAACTGAGCTTTTTTTTTATGACACCGAGGTTGATCTACTGCATGATTAGCACATAAGAAATTTTGGTAATTCTTTGCATTGGGATTTTTTAATCACTGTAAAAGCACACTTTCATTGTGGTTTCCTTTTATGCTTGCTGTACGCATGTTTTCACTTGTTCTCAAGTCTTTATTTTCAAAGTTTTCAGTTGAGGGTAAGTAGAGATGAGTTTTTCCCCCCCTCCCTCTATAGGCTCTTCAGAGCAAACCGATCTAAGCTTACCAAAGTGGCTCTTCTCAGGCAATTTGTAACGTATGACCCAAATTCTGACCTAACCCAAGAAGGGGGGGAAGAAAAAAGGGGGAAGGGGGAGGTCTCACAGAGAGGAAAGAAACAACATTTCTGCTGTAGCTTTGGGAGAGGTATTTTCCTCGGGCCTGCGGCGATGGCATCAGCGCTATGGGCTAACGTACGCCAGAATTAGGCTTATGATGCAGCATTTGCCGCTACTGTCAGGCTGAAAAAAACGAGCGTAACGAACCTTCTCTTCACCGTGACTTTTCTCGCCAGTCTTGGAATGCTAAATGTTGTGCACATGTTAACGCTCGTTTCTCTGAACCCCATTATTTTATACAGCCGTAAGTTACATTGCATGACTTTCTGACTGGTTTTATGTTGTTGTTTCTGTTCTTTTAATGCCTGTATGTGTGGGGCAAAGGAGGGGAGGAGAGGGTGGCCTGTAGGCGAGAGCATCTCGACCCTCGGCTAACTTGTACGCAAATTGCCTGAGAAACGCTGTAGAACGGCGTTCCACGAGTGGGGTTTAGCTCTTGTAGCTGGGTTCTCTTTTTAACTCAATCTCAAATAATAGGGCTCTGGTTATTTTGCAGAGTGTCTCTGAAGAATGGACAGAATTGCCATGGCTAACTACAAGCTACAGTTCACAGTGGACAAACGTTGTAGTTTTCTTATTTACTTTTATAAATCTTCTTTTTTTTACTTTTGCTTTTTTTGCCTTTTTTATATCTCGTAGTTTCCAATCGGTCCTGTATGATTGCTATTGTACAAATGCAGTTTAAATGATGTGTAATATGTAGTTTAAGACGTGAATGTTTCGGTGTTTTATTTTCTTCAATAATTTCTGAAAATGTCAATCTCTCAAAATTTACAGCTGCCCACAGTCCAAAAAGGGGGTAACGAATTGACCCGAGAAAATTAAAGAATTCGGTTAACAGGCGACGTATGCCTTTTAATTCCTATCTTTTTTCATTTTTTCTATTTAATATTTTGAATGAGTAGGTAGAATGTGTTGGCAACTAGCGAGTTTAAAAATTGCACGGTTAAAGAGAGCCATTCAGCTAATGTTAGTCAGCTACGTGCCTTAAGTGATTCTTTTGAATAGCTGCTTTGACCATGCTTTGTGTCTTAACAGTCTGTAAAAGCATTTTGAAGCGGGAGCCAACTGTCGTAAAGTACATACGTTTGTTAGAGAAGCTATTGATTTGCATGTTTACACAATTAAGTTTAATTTTGCTACTACCTGGCAAAGCATTAGTAAAGTTCTGTTTAGAAAAGAAGCCTTTTGCTTTGACTGTGTTGCTGGTGCAATAAACAGTTGACGTTAGTAAAGGTGAAACATGAAAATAAGCTGTACGTGTGACTCGAGTTGTCGTTTTAGTAAGGCGGTCTTTCGAAGGCGCTGAACTGGCTCTCGTTTCTGCTTTTTAGAGACGCACGTGTGGTTAAGGACATGGCGACGGGAAAATCTAAAGGATACGGCTTCGTTTCCTTCTTCAATAAATGGGTAAGCTGCGGCACGGTCTCGAGCGCCCCTGGAAAGCAGACGATGATTTTCAGCGGCCGCTGCGGGGAAGGAGTACTGTCGGTCCCCATCTCTCTCCGGCGTTGCCTTCCCTGCCTTTCGAGGGGGAAGCTTTTCTCTCTCTTTGTTGGGACGCTCTACCGCTGCTTTAGCATTTCTAAAGCACGTGGCGAGTGACATCCAAAGGAGCGATGCGTAGAAATGACAGAGAGCCGACAGTACGTCTGTTGTAGATCGAGAGGGTCTCGGCTGCGCTCAGCGAGGCCTGACAGCGTCCTTCGTCCTGCCTAAAACCGCTTCTCTTGAAGTAGGATTTCTTCTGGCACGTTGCGAGCGTCGGGCAGGGCGGGCGCGCGGCGATGTCGTTCGTTTGGCTCTGTCGCAGAAGGAAGAGATGCCGACGGCGGGTTTTTCTTCTCTCCCTCTCTCCTGGACAGGATGCAGAGAATGCTATTCAGCAGATGGGCGGTCAGTGGCTCGGTGGAAGGCAAATCAGAACGAACTGGGCGACAAGAAAACCTCCGGCTCCAAAGAGTACATACGAATGTAGGTTCTCAATTCTTTGCGTCTTTGCACACCGCTCGCCACGCCCGTAAGGAGGAAAAGAAAAGGGCGGGCTGCAAGCCGTGGAGATTGTGGGAGGAGGGAAAGCGGGTCCTAAAAGCGAAGGCGCTCTCGAACAGTTCCAGACCTCCTCAGTAAAGCAGCTTCCTGCGCTACGGCGACTGTACGACTGCTGCGGGGGGGATTCCTTTGGCTGCTGCACGCTCGGGTTGGAAGCTTGCTTTCTCTCTAGACAGCTGGGACGACTCTGGCTTTTTAACCTTGCTCCCTCGCTTTTAGGGCTTTCTCTTGTGATACAAAGCGGGACTGTGTCAAAGAGAGCGTTTCCAGTGGAGAGATTTTAAATTAGGTATATCGGACCTACTTGATAGGTGTCTGCAGTTTGTGCTCGACACCTCGTGCCAGTCGGGATTAGAATGTCTACGTTACGTGTGTCTGAGCCACTGAAAAGCTCTGTAAAAATCTCTTTAAGCAAACGCCAAACAACTCTCTTACGACGATGTGGTCAATCAGTCCAGCCCGAGCAACTGCACTGTGTACTGCGGAGGTGTTACTTCGGGACTGACAGGTATCGTGGCTTCAAGCCTCCATCGCGTTGAATGTCTCTGAGTAACGACGGTGGTTGCCTCATTTTGACCTCTCTTTCTCCCTGCTCCAGAACAGCTAATGCGCCAGACCTTTTCTCCCTTCGGGCAGATAATGGAAATTCGAGTCTTCCCAGATAAAGGCTACTCCTTTGTACGGTAGGCCGTCATGCGGTTTGCGTGTTGAGGAATTTAATAAGAATTACGGGGTCGCATGCTTTGGCTGTCAGCGGGGCACGGGTGGGTGTATGCCGAACTTTACAGCAGCCCTCTCCGACAGCAGCCTGCTCCGGGGAGTGAGTTACGGCTCGTAGCGCTCTTGGCACAAGTAGGAAAAACCCCTTGCTGGTCTAAACTGGTGCAGTGCCCTTCATCGTAAGCGATCTCGGTCTGTTCCTCCTGTGTGATCTCACAGGCAGAGTTAGAGAGGCAGACAGTCAGGTTGCAGGGTTGTTTCCAGAAGCGTCCTCATCTCTCCGTGGACGAGGCTCCAGATAACGAGAAATAATTATAAATTGACTTGCTCTCTTTGCCGCTGAATTTTCCGATTTGTTTAGGGAGAGTTACGACACCGAGACAGGCAAAGTGACCGTAGCCTAGCTGTGGGGGCGGCAGGAGGACGTGTCTGCGGTCGGGCTGGTGTTCTGACGGAGCCCAGCTCCGTGCTGAGCTAGCGGGGACTCAGGGGGTCACTTCTGGCTGTTCCTCACCGAGTGACTTGTTTATATTGGCACGACTTCTATTTCGACAGGTTTAATTCTCACGAGAGTGCCGCACATGCGATCGTTTCCGTCAATGGAACAACTATAGAAGGACACGTGGTGAAGTGCTACTGGGGCAAGGAGACGCCGGACATGATCAGTCCGGTCCAGCAGGTCAGAACTTCTCCTCTGCTAAAGACGACGGCTTTGCTCGTTAGGCTTTGCCATTAACCTGTGTGCGTAAAGCCCGTGTGCGTGCCGGTTAGAGACTTGGCGTGGCACGCGTCGCCTACGTTACAGCTTATTTCGTCAGAGCGTAGTTCTCTGAGCTTACAATCAAAGATCTTAAATCCCGTGGAGCGTGTGGACTCCCGTTACGGAAAAACACGCGATGGAGAAAGCTCGCAGAACACCGTCCAGCCCGTGGCGTGTCTCCTCTGGCACGAGGGTGGCCGGAGCTGCCGCGCCTGTTCCCCGCATCTCTGCGGATATTTGAGGCGGTGACCGCGTTGCTGATTGGGGTGGGGGGCTGCGACGGGGCGCTCTAGTAATTAAATGCTCGCTGACTCCAAAGGGGTGCCTGGCTGAGCGCCTGCCTGGCCGTTTCAGTGCCGTTTTTTGGCGAGTGCGGTCGTAAGCCCCCGTCGGAGTCCGATGTAAATGGCCGCTCTCTCGGGCGCCGCTGAACACCCGGGTGTTTGCCCTTGCAGAACCAGATCAGCTACCCGCCGGCGTACGGGCAGTGGGGCCAGTGGTACGGCAACGCCCAGATCGGTCAGTACGTCCCCAACGGCTGGCAGGTCCCCGCCTACGGGATGTACGGGCAAGCGTGGAATCAGCAGGGCTTTAAGTGAGTATTTTGAGCTTTTTCATCCCGTTTTCCCCCCCGAGGGAGGTGACAATCCGAGTCGGTAGCAGCGTAAAAGCTGCCGAGGCGTTCTGGCCCGTCGTTCCTCGGAGACTTGGGACGAGGAACGCAGGACGGGCCCCGCTCGGAGAGCGACCCCCGTTAAGCTCTCCCTCGTTCCATTTGCCTAACGAAGTGTTTGGTTTTGTTTCCCCCCCGCCCTCACCCCGCCAGTCAGACGCAGTCTTCGGCAGCGTGGATGGGCGCCAACTACGGCGTGCAGCCGCCGCAGGGGCAGAACGGGAGCGTGATAACCAACCAGACGGGATACCGCGTGGCGGGCTTCGAGACGCCCTGAGGAGGAGAGGAGTCGGGGGAACCGCCGGGAACGTCGCGGAGCCTCGATCCACTGGATTATCCACCGGATAAATCCACAGGATTTATCACCTCGAGCGTCAGATACGATGTATTTATTTAAGAGGGAGAGAGAGAGAGAGAAAACACACAACAAAAAAAGCGTTTTTAATCATGAAATTTGTCATCCGCATTGTATTAAAAAAAAAAAAAAAGAACAAAACCAAACCCGACCGCCCAAACCCCATGCCACGCGATGCTGGATGCCTGCCAACTTCTGCCTTCTTTTTTTCCTCCTTTCTGTGTTTCTCAAGGATCCACGTTTTTAGAAACACAGCGAATGCAGGGACTACTGCCGCTGAAAATCGGGGCAGCAAATTGCACAACGTCGACTTCCCCCCGCCCCCCCCCCCCCCCCCCTTTCCTTTCCTCGGAAGTAATGCGCCGTTCTACTTTGCATTCCGAACGATTTAAAAAAAAAAAAAAAAAGTATTATAAACCGTTGTACAACGAAAACCAGAAGCCAAAAGCGTGTGAATCTTGAAGCCGCCGCCTCTTCGGCCTTTGCACCGTCTGTTTTAAAAGAGCCGCCGTCTCTCCGCTTTTGTTACACCGGGGGTTTTTGGTTTTTTTTTTTTTCTTTTTTTCCGAGGATAAATTATTCCTTTACAGCGGTTTTGTATCTCGGCGTCTTTTTCGGGGTCGTCTTTGCCTTACGATGGGGAGAGGGGGACGGCGCCCGGCCCCCCCCCATCAGCGAGGATTTCCACCCTGGGACAGCGAAAATCCTGTGACTAAAATGTGACAAATCCCTTTTTTTTTTTTTCTTTTTTTTTTTGTTTTTTACCGATTTCTACCTTGCCACGTACCGATTATGTAAAATATCTTCGCAAATTAATAATTTTGCACAACCGTTAGCCGCCTTTGTACGTTTCCTTATTTAAAGGTAGGAGGCTGAGTCCTTTGAGCTGAATTACGCCTCAAATTTTTTTTTTTTCTTAATTTTTTTCTGCATGCGGATATCAAACAGACTCTCTGGTACTCTTGGAACGCCAAATTCATCTCTTGGTTTTTAAATAATTGGATCAAATTCCCCCTGATAGCCCGGATCGTCCTGTGACTGCGTTTCACCCGACTAGTGGAAGTGCAAGACCGGAGCTCTGCAAACCTGGTCTTTTGCAACGTTCGGAGGCCAAAAAAAACCGACTTTTTCTGTCCTACCTCTTGACCAGCCTTCAGAAAAAAATGCAAAAAAAAAAAAAACCAAAAAAAAAGGGAAAAAGGAAAAAAAAAAAACAAAACACAAACCTGAAGCTCGTTGTGTGCTCTCTTTTCTTATTCCGTGTCCCCGCGGCCGGCTCTCGCCCTCCCTGGGCCGAAGGGGGCGGGAGGGCAGCGGCTGCTCGGGGAATTTGGGGGGAAAAAAGCCGAAATCGGTCAAGTCTGGCTGCGCGGGGTGGCTGGGAGGTGTAGTCCGCGGAGGCGCCGCAGCGCGCATGCGCGCTGCGGCGCCTCCGCGGACTACACCTCCCAGCCACCCCCGCGGCGCCCCACGTGGCGTCGGCGGACCAATAGGAGCGAGGGGGCGGGCGCCGGGGCGGAGGCGGGGCGCTGAGCGCACTCGCGGTGGTCCGGGCAGGAGCGGGGGGCGCGCGCCGCCGCCCAGGTAAAGCGGGGGAGGGGGGGAGGGGGGGGCACGCGCTCACGGGACAGGAAGTGACATCAAGGGGGGGGGTGACCCCCGCGTTCCCGCCCCGTCGGCGGGGTGCTACGTCACGGCGACGCCACGGCAGTGACGTCAGCTGCAGCGCACGCCCGCGGGGTCGGGGCTGGGCGAGGCCTTGTCGTTGAGGCCGCCCGGAGACGGCGGGGGGGCGGCCCCGGGCCTGCTCCTGAGGAGAGCCGGGGCCTGGTCGTGAGGTGACCCGGGCTGAGGGAAGGCTCCGCTCCGGGTGCCCGGCCCCGCTCCCACCGCACCCGGCGGCCTCGGCCCGGCCTGGTCCTTCGCGCTGGTCCCCGGGCGCTGTGACACGGGTCCTGCCCGTGGGCCCCGCGGCTCTGCCCTTGCGCTGCCTGGGCTCCTCGGCCGCTCCTCGGGGCCTGCCCTTCACCCCGGGGAACGCCTGGCGCAGACCCCCGGTTCCCTGAGCTGTGCCCTGCCCTTGGCAGCTCGTACCGCCCGGCACTGGCAGAGTTTATCCCATGCAGATAACCGCTGAGGGCTCGGGACCGGCTTAAATCACCACGGGAGCACCGGGAGCCGCTTTTCGGCATCCCACGCGTCTCGTCACATCCGCCGTAAGGTGCTCGGTGCCGACGGCTCCGCGAGACGTTGCGGACGTCCCTTTCGCCTCTGCCCGGCGTCTCCGTCTCTCGCCTGCTGCCCTCGCTGGGCGCGAAGCCTGGCTTGAAGTCTCGGCTGCCTGCGGCTCTTCGCGCGGTGCCTGGTTTTGCCCCGGAAAGGGGGGTTTTGGCTGCGGCGGGGAGCACCAGGCGGAGGCAGGGGCGAGCGGAGGGCTCAACCGGGGGGTGGAGGGGAGCCGGGCAGCCCTCCCAGCCCGCCTCGTGTCCCGGCGTGACGGGGACAGGGCGCTGTGCGAGCCTGGGCAGGGGAAGGGGAAAATGTGGTCGGCAGGGGAGAAATGCTTGAAGCGTCGGACGGGGCGGGCACAGGGCCGGCGGCTCCTCCAAGCACCAGGGTGGCTCACTGAGAGTCGCCATCTTGCTCCTCGGCCGCCAACCTGGTGCAAAAACCTGACGTGGGTGGATCAGGAGGGAATTGCCCCGTTTCCATCCCATTCGCCCGGGGTTTTCTCCCTGTCGTCGCTGCCTTGGACCGTCATTCCCGCTTTGGCGGCCGAGGAGCAGCTCTGACGCGCTCAGCCAGCGCTCGGGGGCTCTGTCTGTCCCCTCGCCCACGCATCCCCTGGCGATGGTGGGCAGGCCGCCCGCCTTTATTTACATCCTGCATCCTTTATTTAATTTTATTTACCCCCGGGGGGTGAACCCGTGGCTTGGCCCACGAGCGCGCACGTGCCAAAAGCTCTCTTTTTAGCCTCGTTTTCCTCCCGTGCGGCCGAGAGTGGGAAATAGCAGGGGGTGGGCGCTGGGGTGGAGGTGTCGGGGTCCCGTGCTTCTGGGGGTTGGCACTTTGTCGCTCCGTGAAGAGAGGCACGCCGCCGGGGTGTGTCGTGTCACACCCGGGTGTCGCTTCAGGCCTCGGTTGCAAGGAAGGAGCTGAAGTAGCCGGCGTGGGGCTGTGGCAGGGTGGCACAGTGGCCGGCAGGGACCCTCGCCTGTCCTGCCGGGACCAGGCAGCCAGTCGCTTCCCCCTCTCCCTCTTTCTGCCCTCCGTCTCTGGGGACCGAGGATGGCCACCGCCTCCTGCGGAGGGACCCGTAGGTGTCACCTACGGCTGCGTCCCCGCTGTCCCTCGGTGGGACTCACCCCCCCGCCCCCCATCTCTGCCCTTCCAGGTTCCCCAGAGGATGGAGCCGGCATCGGTGAGGACCAAAGTCCCCTCCTTCCTGTCCGACCTGGGGAAGGCCACACTCCGGGGCATCCGGAAATGTCCCCGCTGCGGTACTTACAACGGCACCCGAGGCCTGAGCTGCAAGAACAAGAACTGCGGGACCGTCTTCCGCTACGGCACGCGCAAGCAGCCCAGTGTCGACGCCGTCAAGATCATCACCGGCTCCGACTTACAGGTTTATTCGGTGCGGCAGAGGGATCGGGGACCGGATTACCGGTGCTTTGTGGAGCTGGGGGTCTCGGAGACGGCCATCCAGACGGTGGACGGGACCATCATCACACAGCTCAGCTCCGGCCGCTGCTACGTGCCGTCGTGTCTGAAAGCGGCCACGCAAGGCGTGGTGGAGAACCAGTGCCAGCACGTCAAACTGGCCTTGAACTGCCAGACCGAGGCCACCCCGCTCACCCTGAAAAGCTCGGTGCTCAACTCCATGCAGGCTTCGCCCGAAACCAAACAAACCATATGGCAGCTGGCGACCGAGCCCACGGGGCCGCTGGTGCAGCGGATCACCAAGAACATCCTGGTGGTGAAGTGCAAGGCCAGCCAGAAGCACAGCCTCGGCTACCTGCACGCCTCCTTTGCCCAGAAGATGAGCGCGAAGACGCTTGCGGACCACAGGTTCTCCTGCTCCTGCCAGGCGCTGAAGCCCAGCAAGGGCGGCCCGGCCGAGGAGGAGGCGCCGCCGCCGCCGCGCTGCATCCACTTCTTCGCCTGCATCTGCGCCTTCGCCAGCGACGAGAGCCTGGCGCAGGAGTTTGCCGACTTCCTCGCCTACGACTCCGGCGGTAGGTGCGGGGCGGCGACGCGCGGAGGATTTCGGGGTGGGGGGGCGTCGAGGGGCCGTGTCGGGCTGATGCCGCCCGCTCCCCTCCGTGGCAGCTGCCTCGCTTTGCCTGGGCTGTGGGGCGAGAGCTGCCCTCACATCGGCGCCTTATCCGTGCTTCGTTAGCTGGGGCTTCATTTCCTGCCCCCTCCTGCAATCGGCTTTGTGGGGAGTGATTCTTCCTGGGCTGCAGCTTGCTCCTGGCTCCCCCGTGGGAGCAGAGCGGGGCGCTCCCCGCGCTCCCCCGGCAGCTGGGGGGGGGGTAGATCCTGCCGAGCTTTGCTGCGATGGGTGCTCGGGGCGAGTCGGGTTCCTCTTCTGTCCTCTTCCCTCTGGGCCAGGGCAGCGCTGGGGGAAGCCCAGCTCGTTGCAAACCCCGCTCCCGCAGCGGCAGCCGCCTCTGGGGTTCAGTCCCCGGGGGGTTGCGCACTCCGATAGGCACGCCCGGATAATTCTACCCTGTCGTTAGGCACCCAAAGGTGAAAATCTGCCCCGAGCAGAGCGACCTGGGTGATGTGAGTGGATTAAAATCACCGCTCGCCTCCATGTTCCTCCCCCAAGAAGCGTGTCTGTAGGGCCGGGAGGACTTTGGGGTTTCTCTGAGGGCGGTTGGGGTGTGCTGAGAGGGCTCAATGCTGTCGTGGGGCGGGAGTACGTGAGACCCCGCATCCCCACAGTACTGCTGCCAGATGGTTGAGATGCTTTTAAGGACGGAGTCTTGTTTCTCCTAGGTCTGAAAGGGATCGTGGTCCCGCAATTGGTCGGCAGCCCCGAATCCACGGGGCAGGCTGGGGAGGCGGCTGGTGCCAAGCCCAAGAAGAGGAAAAAGGACGTAACGCCTGGTGAGTGTCCGCTGGAGGCTCTGTGGGATGGGGCGGACGTGGTCTGAAGCCGAAAGCCGTTGCCCGGCTGGCGTGACCGCCGGAGGGGCAGTCCCGCCATGATCTGACGGACTCGTAGCCAGCCACGTGCCGCGTCCGGTGCCGGGTGGGAGCTTTCGGAGAGGCTCTGGGTGTTGGGCACGCTCCTGCCCTGAGCCTCAGTGGGTCTTTTAGTGATCATTAGTGGTGTTAAGGTGGAAAGAGCTGCGGTGACAGCCCGCTCTGAGGAGAGAGGTGACTTCTCCATCCCACCCCCCCCGCCTGTGGCAGGGATGCCTGCATGGGGTGCCCGCGGCCCCCCCAGGACTTGTGCGCTGACGCTCTTTGAAACGTTCCCTCAGGGACGCAGGCAACCAGCCCTCTCCTGGCTCAAGACCCAGCTCACCCCAGGAGAAGCAGCCTGAAGAAGCCGGCCGTTGCCTCCTCGCTGAAAAGACAAGGTAAACCTCGGCCACACGTCTCACCGGCGGTCGGGAGCGCTGGGGGACGCCCGCAGGCGTTTGGTTCGTGCCGCTGTAGCCCCTGCGGAGGGGACGGCCGAGTCCTCTCCGTCCGTCGCTTGCTCGAGGAGGGGAAATTGGGCTCGGGCACCCCCCTGCTTCCCCGGCGTCGCTGGTAGCTGCGTGCGGCTCGCCTAGCTCTGGCTGGCTGCAAGCGTGGTTGTTAGAGAAGGACGATGCCGGTGTCCTCCCAGGGTGGCTCTTTGGTGGATTTCTTGGTGCAGCAAGCTTCAAGAAGTTGGCTTGTGGTGGTGCCAGCGCTGTCGTCAGCAGGTAGGCGTCACATTAATGTCTCCTAAGTGCCCTCCTGGATAAAATGGATAGGCGAATCGGTTCAGGCAAAGTTGTGAGCTGGTTTCCATTGCTTTTTTTGCCTCCGCCAGTGTTTGCAGCATGGCTTAATGTCCAGAGCTGCTGGGGGGAGGACTTGTGGCCAGAGTAGCTGTGGTTTCTAGTGGCAGATTCTTGCTCCAAAGCACCGTCCGGGGTCCGGCCGAGCGTGGGGAGCGTGCCAGCTGTGAAGGAGATGGGAACTTGGGTAACCCCGGCCACCTCGGGGAGGTTGTCGTGGGCACATATGTAATAACTGCTGTCTCTGAGCAGGCGGCTGTGTGTTTATATGTGTTTATATATGACGGTCGGAGAGGGAAGGGTCAGTCCAAAGCCATGAAACCTGTGGGTTTTCCCAGCGACTCAGAGCCCTTTAGAGAAAGCCGCTCTCCTTGCGGGTTATGGTCTGGGCCTAGATAGGAGCCTTGGTGTAATGCTTTTTTTCCTCTTAGCTTTACTTTTGGCTTAGGAAGTGGTATAAGTCTCTCCTAGTTCCCCTTCCCTCCCCCACCCGAGATAGTTTTGCTCCCGCGGATGCCCACACGCGCCCCGGGGAGTGTCATTGCTCTGGAGGGGGGTGAGGATGTGTCGGGTCCCGCTCCCGGGGATGGACACTGTGAAAGCTGCTCCCCAGTGAGTCGGTGTGATTGCACCGGTGCCGTACGATTGTACCGGCACGGTGCCGAGGGTGCAGCTCTTGCTGAGAGCAGGAGGGGGGGGTTTAAAAGCAGATTGCCACTGTTAAAGCAGTCCTGCGTTTCCCAGCCCTGGGAGCGAGGCACGCAAGGCAGCATCGTCTCATCCATCGAGCTGATGGAAAGACGGTTTTGGTTGTCGTCCTGCTGCCTTTCTGAGCTCTGTTTAACACAGGTAGTCGTGTCTGTGCTGCTGGGGAAACTTGTGCGGGTAAAATGGGGAATACTGGACTGGAGCTGGCCGCAGAGGAGCTGCGCCTGTGGGGCAGCCGGTGTGGCTCGGGCTCGGTTATTTCTCCTGCCTGTCTGGCTTGGCGCTCGTGTGCCAATGCGGTTCCTGATTTCCCTTCCCTTCCTCTTGCAGGCTGTAACCAGCTGCTGGACGAGTCGCAGGTGACCCTCTCCTTCCAGGACTGGCTGGCCAGCGTCACCGAACGCATCCATCAAACCATGCATTACCAGTTTGAGGGTAAGGCTTTGGGGACCGCCTTTGGACTTGACTCCACTCTACTCCGCTGTGTGCACTACCTCTGTCGTTAAGCTCTCGGCAGCATTAAATAACTGTCAGCCCCGAGGGAGGTGAGCGCTTTGCCCAGCTTGGAGCAAATGTTCTGTTCCCCTGGGAAGTTTCTGTCGGCTTTGATTCCTTCCCTGAACATGGGCTTGATGCTCGTCAGCAGCCTGGTGCTGCTGCTCATGCCAGGGAAGGCAGAAATTCCCCAAGAGGTTATTGATGCTTGAATTCAAACTGCCCGGGGCTGCGCAGAAGAGGTGAGGTAAAGTGAGGTGAGACGCTTCACGTGGCGTTAAGTCTCAGAAATGCTGGTGATCCGCTTTTCCTCCTGCGGCTGGCTGGAGCGCTCCACCATCCTCCTCGGCCCCCCCACACACCCCGAAGGCAGGGCTCTGCTCGGTGCAGGGCTGCGGTGCTCCCCGTGCACGTACAGCTCCGGGCCATGGCTTGTGGCTGTGATACCTGGTTCTAGGCTACCGTCACCTCCACCGCTCCGCTGCCCCAGCGAGCGAGCAGCACGGGACTTGTGCGGGCAGCGGGGCACGTCTCTGGCCCATCCTCCAGACGGAGGCGGCAGCTCGTATTAGGTCTGTAAAATTCCTTATTGGGGATGGACTTTCTAAGTCTCTTGGCTGCTGGGAGAGCTGTGCCTGGCTGGCAGGTGCTGCAGAGCAGCCGGGCTCATCTAAAGAGCAGGACCCCAAAAAATGCCTGAAAGGGAGCAGCTCTTTGCAAGCAGCATAAGAGCCCTGTCAGGTTGTCACATAAGGCACACACGCGCATCCTGCTATCCAGCAGCTGTCCCTGCGACATGTCATTAAGTGCAGGAAGCGTGCAAGTACGCTGGCCTCTGGCACGCTGCTGGCGCTGACAGCTAAGAGCCGCCGTCTGTTGTGCTCGGTTTCTGGCTGGACACGATGGTCTTAAGGGTCTTTTCCAACCTCAGTGATTCCGTGGTGCTTACAGATGGTTACATTGCCGCTGCCCGGCCCCTTCAGCAGCATCGCCCCAGCTTAGCAAACAGCGTGACCAAAAGGGGCACAGCCCCCCTGCTGCACTCCACAGGATGGGGCAGAGAGGGACGCCCAGGGACAAGTCCGGCACAGGGCCACAGAGGGGCTGGAGGCTCTAGCAGAGAGTCAGGGCTGTCACCTGGAGCACAAACAGCTCAAGGGGGAGTCACTGCATAGAAATATCCTAAGAAATATCATAAATATCATCTTAAGTTGGACTCACAGGACTAGATGTTGCTGGTTTGCTCTGTCTGGTTGGGGGGGTAAAGCCAGCAGGCTCAGGCTCAGGCTCTGCTCAGCACTGCCCACAGCCAGGACAAGAGACAAAGGCCACAAAGTGAAGCACCAGACTCAGAATGCAAGAAAATAGTTTACTGTGAAGGTGGTCCAACGCTGGCAGTGCTCTTGGCAGAGCCTCCAGTTGCAGAGCTAATCAAAACTTGAGCAGGAGGGGGGTATGCTTGAGCAACGCAGCCCCCCGCACCCCCTTCCCCCAAGCCCCCACCCAGGGCTGCCTCTCCCTTGCCCTCGCCTCGTATCTTCTTGTTCACGCCCGCACAGGCAAGCCCGAGCCGCTGGTGTTCCACATCCCTCAGGCTTTCTTCGATGCTCTGCAGCAGAGGATCTCCAGCGGGAGCACAAAGAAGAGGCTGCCCAACTCCACTACAGGTAAGATAAACACACTTGCACATGGGGAACACTGTGCATATGATTAAGGCAGGCTGCTTTTGGAAAAAAAAAAGCCAGCAGTAGCAACAAGAAATAGATTCCTCAGCTAGTTCCAGCAGCTTTTCCCCTCACTGCAGCTACGTGAGAAATGCTACAGCTGGGTGAGCGTGCCTCAGGGCAGAGGACACGAGCTAAGTGGGACAGACAGCCTCTGCTACGCAGGGCTTGCCGTCAGCTCCCACTTAAGCCCAGCCTGCCTGCAGGCTCAGTGCCCGACCGCGGGCACCGGCTCTCCCAGCAGCGCAAGCCTGGGCTGCAGGAATAAACCCAGCTCCATCCACCAAGGCTCAAAGCTGAGATTTAATTCCCCGTCACCCCTGCCCAGCTCCGCCCGAGCGCTGCCTTTGAGCCAAGGGGAAGTTCACAGCCCTCGCTGCTGGCGAGCGTCCTCGCTGCTTTACACCCTCTTTCCTACGCTAGCATGGAGTGTAAAGCCAGGCTTAAGCACACGCTCGGGGCTCTCTGCAAAGTTAAATGCGTCAAAGTTAAATGGAGCACAAGTCTCTGCCTCCGCTGCACCAGCACCACCTCCCTTCGTGCCCCCTCCGCCCTTAGCTGAACATCAGCGCAAGCAGAGGCAAAGCAGCTCTCTCGAGCCCGGTGCCAGTTAAGACTGGCTTTAGTAGGCTCTGGATTAACGGAGCCCTGGAGAAGAGCCCGCGGGCGAGGGCAGAGCCCGCTACTCAGGAGCTGGGGCTGCCTCCCAGACGAGGCAGGTTGCTGCAAGCTGAGGCCACCGCAGAGAAAACCGCAGAGAAAGGGGGAGAAGAAGAGGAAGAAGAGCACCCCCAGTTTCACAGCGAGCCACAGCCCCCCACCCCTCACTGCCCTCTCCCTCCCCGCAGCTTTTGTCCGCAAGGACGCCCTTCCCCTGGGCACCTTCTCCAAGTACACGTGGCACATCACCAACATCCTGCAGGTCAAGCAGATCTTCGATACGCCTGAGGTAGGTGGGAAGGCAGCCCCCCGGCCCCGCCGCTGCCCCTTAACCCAGCCCCTCACCTGGGTGCTCCTGTGCTTGCCGGCAGCTGCCGCTGGAGATCACGCGCAGCTTCATCCAGAACCGGGATGGCACCTACGAGCTCTTCAGGTGCCCCAAGGTGGAGGTGGAAAGCATCGCTGAGGCCTATGGGCACTTGGAGAAGCAACCAGCCATCCGGCCCCTGGAGCTCAAGACCTTCCTCAAAGTGGGTGAGTGACCTGAGGGGGGAGCGACCCCCCCCGCCCCGCCGCAGCCTCTGCTGCCCTGGCCAAGGAGCTCCAGAGGCCCGGGGGAGGCCGGGAGAGCTCACCCCACCTGAGCAGAGTCTCCGGAGCGCGGGAGCCACGGCCCCAGCCTCCTGCCAGCGGCCCGGAGCGAGGCACCTGCGAGGGCTGCAGAGCAGGGGGGGCCGGGGCCACCCCCGACCCCCTCCTCTCCCAGCAGCAGTTCTCCCAAGCGCTGGAAGGGGGGTCCCCGCAAGAAGGGCCCCCCCCCTCCCTCCTTCCCACCCCGGAGGCCAGACCCCAGGAGCAAGGGGCCTGCCCACAGTCCCCAGGGCTAAGGGGGTCCCCACTAACAAGGGCCCCCCCCCCCTTGTTCCTACCCCCACCCAGGGGGGCCCTGAAGCCTAAAGGCCCCCCCTCCAGACCCCCTGCACCCACAGGGAGGCCCCCGCCCAGAGGAGGGGTCCCACCCTCCCAGGGCCCCCACAGCTCAGATGCAGATGCCCACCCCCACCCAAAAAATAACCTCAAACATCTGGGATAGCCCCTGCCACCCTCTCCAGCCCCCACCCAGAAGGAGCTCAGCACCACCAGCCCCCCTTGCACTGCTGCTCCAGGCACCTAAAAAACAAAAAACCCCACCAAACACGTTAAAAAAACATAAATCGCAGAGCACGAGGGGGTCCCGGGGCTGGAGGGCACGGCCATGGGGGCCCTGCGCCCACTCTGTCCCTCTCTCCCCCCAGGAAATACCTCCCCCACCCAGAAGGAGCCCACCCCCTTCATCATCGAGTGGATCCCCAACATCCTGCCCCGCTCGCACATCGGGGAGCTGCGCATCAAGTTCCAGTACGGCCACCACGGCAGCCGCCAGCCGGCCACCAGCCCCGACCGCCAGCCCCCCGCCGCCCTGGAGCCAGCCCTGGAGCTCACCCCGCTCGCCACCATCGCCTTCCCCTGAGCCCCCCCCAAGGGCGCGGGGGGCACAGCCCCAGGGCCAGGGACGGTCACCGGCCACGAATCTGCTCCTCCGCCACCCGCTCAATAAAGCCCCCGCTCCCCGGGTGTCCTGAGCCTCCCCGCGCCCGGCACGGGGCAGGGAAGGGGGGGGCTACGCCCCGGGACCCCCCCGGGGGGGGCTCGCACTTACTGGGGGCTTCAGCCGGGGCGGGGGGCACCCGGGGAGCGGCCCCCAGCCAGGGCCCGGGGGGTCCAGCCCCGGGCAGGGGCACCCCCCCCCCACCCCCGGAGCTGGGGGGCACCCCCTGCTCCCGGCAGCGTGGGGACGCGGCCCCCCAGCCCCTGCGGACTGAGGGCACCGGCAGCGCCCCGCGCCCCCCAGCCCCGAGCCGCGCTCCCGGGCAGCGCCCAGCGCCCGCTCAGGGCAGGGCCCCCCCGCCGGCTCCCAGTAGCCCCCAGTAAGCCCCCAGTAGCTCCCAGCAGCCCCCACGGGGCTTTAAGAGGCCCCGGGAGCGGGCCCTGCCCAGACCCGCGATGGGGCTCGGCGGTGGGGGGACCCGCCCCGGCAGCGGGGCTCGTTGCCCCGATAGCGCCGCCGGTCCCGATAGCGCCGGTCCCGATAGCGCCGCCGGTCCCGGTAGCGCCGCCTGTCCCGATAGCGCCGGTCCCGGTAGCGCCGCCGGTCCCGGTAGCGCCGGCCCCCGCACCCAGGCACCCTTCCCGGGGGAGGGGGGGGTCTTCTCTTCGCCCCCCACCCGTCCCCGCCGAGCCATCGCCCACCCGGGGCAGCCTCGCCCCGGCGCTGGGGACCCCCGGCAGCAGCGGGAGCCCCCGCCCGCCCCGGGGCACGGCGGAGCTGGGGGCCCTTCCCCGGCTGCGGGCGGGGGTGCGGGACGCGGTAGCCCCACGGCGCGGGGGGTGAGCCCCGGGCCGGGCCAGCCCCGGCCCCGCCAGCCGTGCCCCCCTGCGAGGGGAGCGGCACCCAAAGCCAGAGCTCGGGCACCCCGGGCCGCCGCCCCGCGCCCCCGGCCCTGCCGCTGCCCCCACGGCCCCCGGGGCCGCCCCACGGCCGGGCCCCCCCCCAGCCCCCACGACGCGTGACGCCGCACCAGGCGTGGGGCTGCGTGTGAGGGCGGCGTGCGGGGGTCTTGTGTAAGGGGCTTGGCACAAGGGGCCTCGCACGGGGACATGGCCTCACAGGGAGACATCACCTTGCACGAGGGACATGGCCTCACACGAGGGACGTGGCCTCACAGGGAGACATCACCTCGCACGAGGGACATCGCCTTGCATGGGGACATGGCCTCGCACGGGGACATGGCCTTGCACGAGGGACGTGGCCTTGCACGAGGGACGTGGCCTCGCACGGGGACGTGGCCTCACAGGGGGACATCACCTCACACAAGGGACATGGCCTCGCACAGGGACATCGCCTCACATGGGGACATCACCTTGCACGAGGGACATCGCCTCACATGGGGACATGGCCTCACAGGGGGACATCACCTCACACGAGGGACATGGCCTCACACGAGGGATGTGGCCTCGCACAAGGGACATGGCCTCACAGGGGGACATCACCTCACACGAGGGACATCGCCTTGCACGGGGACATGGCCTCGCACGGGGACATGGCCATGGCCTCGCACGGCGACGCAGCCCTGCCCAGGCGCCTGGCACGAGGGCACCGCGCCCCAGCCCCTCACCTGGCCCTTGGGGTGACCACGATGTCCCCGAGCGCCTCAGCACTCACCCGCCCCCCAGTGCCATCCCAGTTCCCCCCAGTGCTCACCAGTGCCAGCCCCGAGCCCCCAGGTGCCATCCCGGTGCCTCTATGGGTGCCCCTGCAGTGCCCTCCCAGTGCCAGCCTGGTCCCCCATGGCTGCCTGCCCAGTGCCCACCAGTACCCCCCAGTAACCTCCAGTATCTCTCAGTATCCCCCAGTGTCCCCCATTACCCCCAGTGCCCTCCAGTAGCTCCCAGCACCCCCATTACCCCCCAGTGCTCCCAGTACCCCCAGTACGTCTACTACCCTCAGTCTCCCCATTACCCCCAGTACCCTCAGTGCTCCCAGTACCAGTATTACCCTCAGTTTCCCCAGTATCCCCCAGTACCCCCATTACTCCCAATACCCCCGTGATCCCAGTACCCCCAGTTTCCCCAGTATCCCCCAGTACCCCCATTATTCCCAGTACCCCCGTATCCCCTAGTGCCCCTGTAACCCCAGTATCCTCCAGTGCCCCCAGTAACCCCCAGTGTCCCTCATTACCCCCTGTGCCCCCCAGTAATTCCCAGTATCTCCCAGTATCCCCAGTGCTCCCAGTACCCTATTACCCTCAGTTTCCCCGGTACCCCATTAACCCCATTACCCCCAGTTTCCCCAGTACCCCCATTACCCCCAGTGCCCCCAAGTGTGCCCCATTACTCCCAGTACCTCCAGTGCTCCCAGTACCCCCATTAAGCCCAGTACCCCCAGTTTCCCCAGTATCCCCTGTACCCCCGCTACCCCCATTACCCCCAGTACCCCCATTACTCCCATTACCCCCAGTAACCCCTGTTACCCCCATTACCCCCAGTGCTCCCAGTACCCCCATTACCCCCATTACTCCCAGTACCTCCAGTGCTCCCAGTACCCCCACTAAATCCAGTACCCCCAGTCTCCCCCATTATCCCCCATTACCCCCCATTATCCCTACTACCCCCAGTGCCCCCAATAACCCCCAGTGCTCCCAGTATCCCCCTATTACCCCTAGTATCCCCCAGTGCCCCCAGTGTCCCCAATTACCCCCGTGCCCCCAGTACCTCCCAGTATCCCCCAGTGCTCCCAGTACCACTATTACCCTCAGTTTCCCCCATACCCCCCATTACTCCCAGTACCTCCAGTGTTCCCAGTACCCCCATTAAACCCAGTACCCCCAGTATCCCCAGTATCCCCCTGTACCCTCCGCTACCCCCGTTACCCCCAGTGCTCCCAGTCCCCCAGTGCGCCCAGTACCCCCGTTACCCCCAGTACCCCCCAGTCCCCCAGTGCTCCCAGTACCCCCGTTACCCCCAGTCCCCCAGTGCTCCTAGTACCCCCGTTACCCCCAGTACTCCCAGTGCTCCCAGTCCCCCAGTGCTCCCAGTACCCCCGTTATCCCCAGTCCCCTCCAGTCCCCCCTCCCCCATTCCTCCCCCGCGGCCTCCAGCCGCCAGGGCGCACCGCCCGCCCCGCCCCGCCGTGCCAAGATGGCGGCGCCCGCGGCTGCCCGGGCGCTGCGGGTGAGGGAGGGGACGGGGAGGGGGGGAGCGGGGGAGCGGGCGTGGGGACACCGGGGACACCGGGGTGGGACACCGGGGTGGGGGACACCGGGCGTGGGGGACACCGGGCGTGGGGACACCGGGCGTGGGGGACACCGGGGTGGGGACACCGGGTACAGGGGACACTGGGTATGGGGACACCGGGTGTGGGGACACCGGGCGTGGGGACACCGGGTATGGGGACACTGGGGACACCGGGCATGGGGACACCGGGTGTGGGGACACCGGGAGTGGGACACCGGGAGTGGGACACCGGGTGTGGGGACACCGGGTGTGGGGACACCGGGCATGGGGACACCGGGTGTGGGGACACCGGGCATGGGGACACCGGGTGTGGGGCACACCCGGCATGGGGACACGGGGTACAGGGGACACCGGGCATGGGGACACCGGGTGTGGGGACACGGGGTACAGGGGACACCGGGCATGGGGACACCGGGCGTGGGGACACCGGGCATGGGGACACGGGGTAGAGGGGACACCGGGCGTGGGGCACACGGGTCGCAGGAGGCCACAGGGACACCCCGTGTGGGGGCTCCAGCAGTGGTGGCTCCGCTCTGGGGACAGCGGGCGGCGGGTCCCAGGGCGGGGGGGCTGCAGGCGTGGCGTGCCCCGGGGACGCTGCCGGTGGGGGGCACGGGGGACCCGGCAGGGCCGGGCCCCGCCCGCCGTCCCTCACCCCGTCACCTCGCAGGCAGCGCCCCGCATCCGCCCCGTCCCCGTCCCCGATGCCGCCCGGCACCTCCACACCACCCCCGCCTGCCTCAAGGTGAGCCCCGGGGGTGTCGTGTCCCCGTCCCCGTCCCCCCCCCCCCGCCCCTCCCGTGGGGGGTGTCCCCCCCCTGACGCCGCCGTCCCCACAGACGCGGGCGGCGCGGGTGCGCGTGGGCAAAGGGGACAAGCCGGTGACCTACGAGAAGGCGCACGCCCCCCACTACATCGCCCACCGCAAGGGCTGGCCCTCCCTGCACACCGGTGGGTCACCCGGCGTCCCCCCGGGGCTGGGGGGGACCCTGACGCCGCGGCGGGGATGGGGGCTGTGGGGCACGGGGCACCCGTGGGCATCGCGGGGGTGGGGGGTGCAGGGATGGGGACGTGGGCGGGGGGGCATCACGGGGACGGGCTATAGGGCGTGGGGGGACAGGGACGTGGGGGGCACACGGGGGTCGTGGGGACGGGACACATGGGCGTGGGGGGACAGGGACGTGGGGGCACACGGGCGTCGTGGGGATGGGGCACATGGGCGTGGTGGGGACGGGGACGTGTGGGGCACGTGGGCGTTGTGGGGAGGGGACACATGGACATTGCAGGGACAGGGACATGTGGGGCACACGGGGGTCATGGGGACGGGACACATGGGCGTGGTGGGGACAGGGACATGTGGGGCACACGGGTGTCGTGGGGATGGGGCACATGGGCGTGGTGGGGAGGGGACACGTGGACGTTGCAGGGACAGGGACGTGGGGCACACGGGCGTCGCAGGGGCAGGGCGCACGGGGACGGGGACGCGTGGGGCGCAAGGAACGGGCCGTGGGGCAGCACGGGGACAGGGCCGCGTGGGGCACACGGGCACGGCGGGGACGGGGACGCGCGGGGCGGGCAGGCGGGCGCGGCAGTGCCGGTGCCGGTGCCGGTGCCGGTGCCGGTGCCGGCACCGACCCTCCCCGCGCCCGCAGGGAACCTGGACGGGGAGCCGGGCGCGGCGGAGCGGGCGGTGGAGGACGCCTTCCTGCGCCGCTTCCTCTACGGCACCTTCCCCGGCGTCCTGGCCGACGAGCCCGTGCTGAAGCGCCGCGCCAACCTGCTGGTGGTCTGCGCCGTGCTGGCGCGGGGGCTGGCGCCCGCCAAGCTCTACTTCCTGGTGGGCTACGCCGAGACCCTGCTCGCCCGCTTCTACAAGTGCCCCGTGCGCCTGGAGCTGCAGACGGTGCCCGCCAAGGTGCCCTACAAGTGCCTCTAGCGCCCGGCCCTGCCCCGCGGCGGGGAATAAAGGGGCCTCGTGCCCGCTCTGCCTCGCCCGGGGGTCGCCGAGGGTTTGGGGGGGGCCCCGCGGCGCCCCTGCGCCCCGTCCCCGGGCGCCCCGTCCCTCGCCCTCGTGCCCCACGCGTCCTTGTCGCCACGATGGCCCTGTGCCCCGCGCGGCCCCGGCTTTGTGTGCCCCTGTGCCCCACGCGGCCTTGTCCCCACGGTGCCCGTGTGCCCCACGTGGCCCCGTCCCAGAGATGCCCGTGTGCCCCACACATCCCTGTCCCCGTGATGCCCCTGTGCCCCGTCCCAGAGATGCCCGTGTGCCCCACACGGCCCTGTCCCCACAATGCGTCTGTGCCCCACATGGCCCTGTCCCCTGGTGCCCCTGTGCCCCACAGGGCCCTGTCCCTGTGTGCCCCGTCCCAGAGATGCCCGTGTGCCCCACACGTCCCTGTCCCCACAATGCGTCTGTGCCCCACATGGCCCTGTCCCCTGGTGCCCCCGTGCCCCACCCCTGCCTCGCCCCCATGCCCCACACATCCTTGTCGCCACGATGCCCCTGTGCCCCACACAGCCCCGGCTTTGTGGTGCCCGTGTGCCCCACAGGGCCCTGTCCCCACGGTGCCCTTGTGCCCCACACGGCCCTGTCCCCCCACTGTCCCCTGCCCTGTCCCCGTGATGTTCCGGTGCCCCACACGGTGCCGTCCCCGCGATGCCCACGTGCCCCACATATCCCTGTCCCCACGGCGTCCCTGTGCCCCGTCCCCGTGACGCCCGTGTTCCTCGCGTGTCCCTGTCCCCACGATGTCCCCGTGGCCCCGTCCCCACGATGCCCTTTGGCTTGTCCCCACGGTGTCCTCCTGCCCTATGTGGCCCTGTCCCTGTACGCCCCATCCCGTGTGCCCCACACGTCCCTGTCCCCACACGTCCCTGTCCCTGTGGCGCTCGTGTGCCCCACGGGGCTCTGTCCCCACAGCGCCCGGTGCCTTGTCCCCACCGTCCCCTTGTGCCCCATGTGGCCCCGTCCCCGTGGTGCCCGCGTGCCCCACACACCCTGTCCCCGTGTCCCCGTCCCGCACAGACCTCGCGACGCTTCGGAGCCAAGGTGCAGTTTCTGTATAAGCTGCCCCAGCCCCCCCCGCCCGTCCCAGTTAAACCCAGTCCCGAATGTGAGAAAACCAGTTTAAATACGACAGCAGTAGAAAAAGCAGCGGCGGGAGGGGGCGGTGGGGGGCAGCGGGGCTCAGCCCTGCCCGGGGACCGTGGCCTCGGCCTCGGCCTCGAAGCAGGGGTTGCTGAGGGCCAGCCCCGCACCCCGCTCCGCGCCGGCCACCGCGTCCCCCGCCGCGTCCCCTCCCGCGTCCCCCGCCGCGTCCCTCGCCGGCATCCGCGGGCTGGGTCCTGCGGGGACGACAGGGGACGGCGCCGGGCTGTCGCCGTCCTCGCCGGGGAGGACGCTGGGGACGGGGCACCGTCCCCGGGCGGGGACAGGGGGGCCTTACCCACGTAGCTGAGGAGGACGGGGAGGAAGGCCAGGCCGTGGGCCAGCCCCGCCAGGGTGATGATGAGGTTGAGGCGGAAGAAGAAGATCTGGATGAGCTGGGCCTTGGCGAAGGCCAGCACCACGATGCCGGGCAGGTTGGTCATGGCCACCCCGGCCACCACCTGCGCCCGGGACGGGGTCAGTGGCGGCCGGGTCACCCTGTCCCTCCGCTCCCCGGGGCGGGGAGGGGGTCCGCCTGGCCCTCGCCCCCCGTCCCGTGCCCACCTTGCTGCCCATGTTGACGGTGGCCTCGGCGGCCCGTGCCACCCGGCTGGGCTCGGTGCTGTGGGCGAAGGCGCAGGTGAGGTGGGACACGAACTCCACCGAGATGCCCACGGCCTGCGGGGACGGGACGTCAGCCGGGGGCACCCACGGGTGCTCCTCCGGGCTGGCACGGCGGCGTGCCCACCCCGCGCTCGTGCACCCCGCCTGCCCCGTGTCCCCGTGCCCCCTTGCAAGCCCCCGTGCCAACCTGCCTGTCCCCGTGCCACCCTACGTGTCCCGGTCCCCTGCGCCACCCTGCACGCCCCAGGCCGCTCTGTCCCCACGTCACCCTCTGCACCCCATGTCCTCCTGCCCCCCCCCCCCCCCAAGCCACCCCACACGCCCCAGGTCCCCGTGCCACCCTGCACGCCCCGCACCGCGACGAGGTTTATGAGGGCCACGGCGTTGTAGGGGATGTCCCAGAGGGCCATGGCGCCCACGGTGTCCACCAGGATCATGGCGATGGTGAGGAGGGTGGCGGCGCTGGAGCGCAGGTCCATGCCCAGCAGCAGGAAGGAGACGACGAAGGTGGGCACCAGACACAGCGCCAGCGTGATGACGCCCTCGGCCACCACCGTCAGGTACTGCTCGTAGTAGACGTAGGTCACCCTGCCAGGGAACGTCACCGCCGCGCTGGCACCCCGCCGCGGGCACCGGGCGCCCGTGCTCAGCTCCCCGACCGCTGGGGCACCCGCAGCACCCTGGGCTGGGCACCCCTCCCCGGGCACCCCGTCCTCCCACGGCCGAGCACCCCGACCCGCGGCGGGTGCTTACGTGTAGGGGAAGACTCGGAAGTCGGGGTGGGTGCCGGGCACCCGGCGCAGGGTGGCGGTGATCTCCTCGGCCAGGGCGCGGGCAGCCCGCAGCGCCGCCGTGTACTCCTGCGAGGTGCGCAGCGGGCGCTGGTACGCCATGAAGCGGGAGGCTGCCGGAGAGGGGTGGGGTGGGGAGGGGTCAGCCGGGCACCCTAGGGTGCTCCCCTACCCCGCACCACCCACCCTACGCTCACCCAGGATGGTGCCGTTGGCGTCCATGCTGACTGCCGTGTCGTAGGCGCCCAGACCGCTGCGGGGAGGGGGCGAGGGGTGAGGGAGGCACCCAGAGCACGTGCGTTGCCCGCTCCCCCCCCTCATTGCCGGTGGCGCCCGTGGGTGCCCCCCAGGGTGGCACCTACCCCTTGGCGCACTGCAGGGTGGGGAGGTCGTGGAGGAACCAGGGCAGGAACCGCTCGAACTCCTCCACCGACGGGCGCCGCGTGGCGTTGAGGCACTGTCCCCCGAGGCAGCTGGGGTCACCTGCGGGCACGGCCGCGCTCAGCACCCCGGGGCACCCACTGGGAACCACAGCAGGCACCCAACGGGCACCACGGCCGGCACCCAGTAGACCTCCCCCAAGGGACACCACAGCAGGCACCCAACGGCACTCAGCGGGATCCCAGTGGGACCCATGGTGGGCATCCCACGCGCACCGTCACAGGCACCCAACGGACGCCTAATGGGATCCCAGTGGGCATCACCCTGTCCACCCGATGGGCACCACGACGGGCACCCAACATACATGGAACAACCTCCATGGCGGGGACCTTACGTGCACCCAATGGCCGCCATGGTGGACACCCAACAGGCACCATGATGGACACCCAAGGTACACTCAGTGGCCACCACAGCGTAGACCTCACGTGTCCCTAACGGCCACCATGGTGGGCACCCAATGTACACTCTATGGCCACCACGGTGTAGACCCCATGTATCCCTAACAGCCACCATGGGGGGCACCCAACGGGCACCATGATGGACACCCAACGTACACTCCATGGCCACCACGGCGTAGACCTCACGTGTCCCTAACGGCCACCATGGTGGGCACCCCATGGTTGGGTGTCCAACCATGACGGACACCTAAGGTACGCTCAATGGCCACCACGGTGTAGACCTCATGTATCCCTAATGGCCACCATGGTGGGCACCCAACATACACCCAACGGCCACCACGGTGCAGACCTCATGTGCCCCCAGCGGCCACCACGGCGTCCCCCGTGCCCCGGTGCCCACTCACTGCTGGTGGACGGACAGAACTCCCCTTTGAGGCTGCCAAACCGGTGAATGCGGCAGCAGCGGCCGGTGGGGTTGAGCCAGTCCAGGAAATCGTCCACCCAGGAGGTGGCGGGGATGGCGAGGTAGGACCTGGGCAGAGGCAGGGCTGGCAGGAGGCTGGCAGGACCCTGCCCGCCGCCCCCGCCCCGTGCCCCCCCACCCCACTCACACGTTGGGGAAGCGCGTGGCGTACTGGATGGAGTTGGTGAGGGAGTCGGTGGCGCAGCCGGCGCTGGAGCAGATGCCGTTGGTGCCGGCCGGGGAGGAGAAGTTGTAGCCGCCGGTGGTGACGAAGTAGGTGGGCACCCCCACCGCCAGGTACTGGTTCAGGGCGGCGAAGTACTGCAGCATGTAGGAGTCCTGGGGGGCACCCACCCCCCTCAGCCAGGGCGCCGGCACCCACCCATGGCACCCATAGGGTCCTGGTGGGCCCCGGATGGCGTCTCCCCGTCCCCACACCACCCCTGCCCAGTGCGTCACCCCCGTGCTTTCCCGTACGGGGCCGTCGGCTCCACGGTGGCCGTGCTGTGCCCACGTGGGGCCACGCCATCCCCGTGCTGGCCCCATACAGGGCTACGCTGGCCCCATAGGGGCCATACCAGCCCTTGCATCCCCACACGGGGCCGTGCCATGCCCGTGCTGTGCTCAGAAGGGGCCATGCCATCCCCGTGGTGGCCTTATACAAGGCTATACTGTCCCACGCGTCCCTGTAGGAGCCATGCCACCCCTGTGCATCCCTATGCATTCCCATACGGGGCCATGTCAGCCCCATATGGGGCCATGCTGTGCACGTATGACCCCGTATGGGGCTATACCGTGCCCATAAGGGGCCACACCATCCCTGTGCTGGTCCTATATAGAGCCATACTGTCCCCATGCTTCCCTGTAGGGGCCATACCATCCCTGTGCATCCCTATGCATTCTATGCAGGGCCATGTCAGCCCCATATGGGGCCATGCTGTGCGCATGAGGGGCCACACCATCCCTGTGCTGGCCCTATACAGGGCCATACTGTCCCTGTAGGGGCCATACCACCCCTGTGCATCCCTATGCATTCCCACACCGGGCCATGTCAGCCCCATGTGGGGCCATGCTGTGCACGTATGACCCCGTATGGGGCTATACCGTGCCCATAAGGGGCCACACCATCCCTGTGCTGGCCCTATACAGGGCCATACTGTCCCTGTAGGGGCTGTAACACCCCTGTGCATCTCCATACAGGGCCATGCCATGCTATAAGGTGCCACGCTGGCCCTATAGAGGACCGTACTGTCCCCGTGCATCCCTGTATGGGGCCATGCCATCCCTGTGCATCCCCATATGGGGCCATGCCATCCCCATGCTGTGCCCATATGGGGCCATACTGTCCCCAAGCCTTCCTATAGGAGCCAGCTGTCCCCGCCCCGGGCACCCTGCTGTCCCGGGGTGCCCCTCGCCCCCTGCACCCCGGGGCGGGGGTGCCCCGGAGCCAGCCCCCACCTTGGGCATGGCGAGCTCCTGGTCCAGCCCCACGGGCACCTGCAGCGTGAGGTAGAGCCCGGCGCAGGCCAGGAAGAGGAAGAGCAGCATCTGCCGGCGGCACCGTCAGGGGACCCCGCGCCCCCAGGTCCCCTCGCAGCACCCCTGTGGCCCCCCAAACCTCCCGCACCCCCCCCCCGAGACCCCCAGCTCCCCAGGTCCCGTCTCCCCACCCCCATGTCCCATCGCCCCAAGCTCCCCATGTCCCCCCCCCGCCTCCCAGGGCCCCCAGACACCCCCTCTGACCCCCAGGAACCTTGACACCCCCATGCCCTCCCCCAGCCCCTCAAGGACCCCCCCACTCCCATGGCCCCCCAAAACCCCCAGGACCCCCAGACTCCCCCTACACCCCACCTCCCCAACCCCCAGTCACCCCTACACCCCAAGGACCCCCAGCCCCTCGAGGACCCCCCACTCCCGCGGCCCCCCAGCCCCCCGGCGCCCCTCACCACGGCGGGGCGCGCCCAGCGGTGCAGCAGCAGGGGGGTGTAGTAGCGGTGCAGCAGCGGGCGCAGCAGGCGGGCGCCCGGCCCCCCGGGGCCCCCCCTGCCCGTCCCGCAGCAGCAGCAGAGGTCGAAGCGGGCAGCCTGCGGGCAGCGCCGGGCTGGCGGGGGTCCCGGGGCGGCCCCCACGGGCACCCCCCCGGCCGTGGGCACCAACCCCAAAGCACCCCCTGCCCGTCCCGGGCCGCCCCCTCGCACCCACGGGCGCCCCACACCCGCCCATGGGCACCCCGACGTCCAAGGTCACCCCATGCCAACCCTCATTGCCGTGGGCACCCGTGCCCACCCTGGGCACCCTCATGCCCGTGGGCACCCCACACCCACCCAGAGCACCCCACGCCCGCCCCGTGCCCACCCTGGGCACCCTCATGCCCGTGGGCACCCCACACCCACCCAGAGCACCCCACGCCCGCTCCGTGCCCACCCGTGACACCCTCATGCCCACCCTGGGGACCTTAATGTCCATGGGCACCCCAAGCCAACCCTGGACACCCACATGCCCATGGTCACCCCGTGCCCACCCCGTGCCCACCCTGGGCACCCTCATGCCCGTGGGCACCCCACACCCACCCAGAGCACCCCACGCCCACCCTGGGCACCCTCAAACCCACGGGGCACCCCACGCTCGCTTCGGGCACCCTCACGCCCACGCCCGCCCCGTGCCCATCACGGGACCACCCGGGCACCCTCCCCAGGGTCCCCCAGCGCCCACCCTCCTGCGCAGGGTCCCCCCCCCGTGCCCCCACCTCCTGCCGCCGGGCGTCGAGCGCCACCAGCGCGACGAACCCCGACATCTGGAGGAGGAAGTCGAAGGCGATGGCCACGGCGGCCGTGAGGGCGAAGGTGCGGACGGCGGGCATGGAGGAGAGGGCGCCTGCGGGCGCCCGCCGTCAGCCCCCCCGCGCCGTGCCCGCCCCGCGCACCCACACCCGCCGCACCCACTGGGTGCACAACGCCCGCGGGCGCGGCGCGCCCGCTCTGTGTACCGTGTCGCTGTGCCCACCCCGTGTCCCCCATGTCCCTGTGCCCCCCAGTAGCGCCCATGTCCCTGTGCCCCTCGTGCCCCCGTGTCCCCCATGTCCCTGTGCCCCCTGCACCCCCATGTCCCCCTCATGTCCCTGTGCCTCCCGTGCCCCCATGTCCCCCACATCCCTGTGCCCCCCATGTCCCTCATGCCCCCCATGTCCCTGTGCCCACTCCGTGCCCCCCATGCCCCTGTGTCCCCTGTGCCCCCCGTGCCCCCCATGTCCCTGTGCCCCCTGCACCCCCATGTCCCCCACATCCCTGTGACCCCCCGTGCCCCTGTGCCCCCGTGCCCCCCATGTCCCCCTCATGTCCCTGTGCGTCACGTGCCCCCATGTCCCCCACATCCCTGTGCCCCCCATGTCCCTCATGCCCCCCATGTCCCTGTGCCCACTCCGTGCCCCCCATGCCCCTGTGTCCCCTGTGCCCCCCATGCCCCCCATGTCCCTGTGCCCCCTGCACCCCCATGTCCCCCACATCCCTGTGACCCCCCGTGCCCCTGTGCCCCCCGTGCCCCCATGCCCCCCATGTCCCTGTGCCCCCTGCACCCCCATGTCCCCCACATCCCTGTGACCCCCCCGTGCCCCTGTGCCCCCGTGCCCCCCATGTCCCCCGTGCCCCTGTGCCCATCCCGTGCCCCCCGTGCCCCCCGCCCCGCTCACCCAGGAGGAAGCAGATGACCTCGGAGAGGCTGCAGAGCAGCATGCTGGGGGCCACCTGCGCCAGCACCCGCCCGAGGTGCTGCTCCCGCGTCTCGCCCGGCTCCCGCTGCGACTGCTGCTGGCCGGGGCCGTGAGGAGGGGGTGTCCGTCGTCGTCCCCCGGGGACCCCCCCCCGCCCAGGCACCCACCGCCCAACCTGGGGCTGCTGCCCCACGCCCCTGCGCCCCGTGGGGACTCCCCCACCCCAGGCTGCCCACCCGCCCCGTGGGGACTCCCGTGTCCCCAAGGTGTCCCCGTGGGAACCCCCCCGGTGTGTGTCGTCCCCCCCCCCGCCGTGCCCACCGACCTGGTACTCCTGCACGAAGATGAAGATGTTGTCCGCGCCCACAGCGAGGACGAGGAAGGGCACGACCTCGAGGATGATGAGGGACGAGGGCAACCCCAGCAGCGCCAGGAACCCCATGGAGGCGAAGACGGCGCCCAGCACCACCGCGATGCCCCCCAGCGCCAACGTCACCTTCGACTCCACCTGCAAGGGGAAGGGCCACCCGCTCAGCGCCCGGCGGGCCACCCCAGGGCGCCGGCGTCGCCCCGAGCCCCCCCGGCACGCACCAGGACGCGGCGCCAGGCCGTGTACTCGCCCAGCGCCAGGGCGATGTAGGCGAAGACCACGAGGTAGCTGATGGCGAAGACGGGGATGTCCTCCCCCGTGGTGCGGTTGATCTCATCCTCCAGCGAGCGCTGCCGGAAAGGAGAGGGGTGAGGGGGGTGCCGGGCACCCTAGGGTGTCCCCCCCCACCCAGCCAGCGGGCGCTTCACCTCGGCCATGAAGGTGACGGAGAGGTTGGGGCCGTGAGCGCGCTGGAAGTCGCCCACCACCTCGAGGAAGCGGCGTTCCCAGCTCAGCACCCACTCGTGGCGGGGATCGTCGTGGGGGAAGTTGTTGAGGGAGTAGGTGACGATCAGCGCCTCGGCCTCCGTGTACTCCGAGCCTGCGGGGACAAGCGGGTGACATCCCCCGGGTGACATCCCCGCCACCCCCGCCGCCGTGCCCGCCCGTCGCGGCGCTCACCGGGGTAGCCGCCGAAGGCGATGTAGGGGAAGACGGGGCCGCCGTAGTCGGCCATGCAGCTCAGCTCCAGCGCCGTGATGTCCTTGAAGGAGAGCGGGGAGCTGGTGGGGACACGGCGCCGGGTGAGCGGGGGCTGCGCCCGCCCCGGCACCCGCCCCGACACCCCCCCGGCAGCACCCCATAGATAGCACCCCAGCCCCACAACCTAGCACCCCACGGGCACCGTGCCATGGGTGCACCCCGCAGGCAGCACCCTGTCCCCAAAGCCCAGCACCCCACGGGCCGGGCACCCCACAGACAGCACCCCAGCCCCAAAGCTCAGCACCCCACGGGTGCCGTGCCCATCACCCTGTGGGCATCACACTGACCCCACAGCCCCACACCCAGCCCCACGCCCGCCCCCCCATCCCCGGGGAGCAGCACCCACTTGACGCAGTAGATGAGGTGGTCGTGCCAGTCGACGGTGCCCGTCACCTTGCCGTCGGCCTGGGTGGCCGTCATGGCCAGGCGGGTGCCGTTGTTCTGGAAGTACTGGGTGACGCTGTTGACGCAGCAGTCTCGCAGCCCGGGGCTCGTGGGGTTGAGGGGGGCGTAGCAGACGTCACTCAGCGTCACCTCCCTGCCCGCCGCCGGCGCCCACGCCGTGGTGGCTGCCAGCCGCTCCTGCAGCTCCAGCAGCGCCCGCAGCACCTCCTCCGACAGCACCCCGCTGAAGTTCTTGGCACCCAACACCACCGACTCGTAGCCGGAGCTGGGCCGGCCCGGCGCCGTCACGATCACCTGGTTGGTGCGGAGGAAAGGACCGAAGTGTCGGTCGTAAAAGGCTTTCTCTTGGCGGGCACGGCTGCCCGGCGCCGACCACAGCTCCACCGGATCGGTGGTGAGACGTAGGGTAACCAAACCAGCCGACAAACCGCCGGCCAGCACCACCGCCGCTGCCAGCACCACCACGGGGTGCCCGGCCACCAGCGTGCCCCACCGGCGGAAAGCCCTCGCCAGGACGCGGTGGCTGGCGTCGCCCAGGCGCGCCGAGCAGCCGGCGGCACGCGCCGGTGCCGGCTGCGGCGCGGCATCCTTCTTGGACCGCCGGCACAGCAAGGCGACGATGAAGATGAGGGCGAGGAGGCCGAAGAGCAGCCCGCAGAGGACCAAGGCGCCGTCGGCGTCGCCCAGGCGGAAGGGGGGCGGCGGGTCGGGGGGGGCAACCAGCGGCGGGCAGGATTCGGCGCAGTCCTGGCAAGAGCAAGGCTGCTCCTGGGCGCTGAGAGCCTGGTTGCAGCGCCAGGCCCGCCCGCCCAGCGGCACGACGGCATCGCCGGGCCGGGTGCCGTTGGGCACCAGCTGGAAGTCGATCTGCAGCGGCGCCAAGCCGTTGTTTTTATCCCCTTGGAAATCCAACCAGCGCTGGGTGGTGCAGAGCCGGGCGCCGTAACGCCCGCACATGGTATCGATGGCGTAACCGCCGGTAGCCGGTAACCGGACGCCCCGGCAGGAGGTGAAAGAGGCGTCGGCGAAATCCTTCTGGTAAAAGCACTGGTACTCCACGACGGCGCGCTGGGGCAGCCCCTGCACCGTGCGGTTGACGACGCGGGTGACGTTGGTGAAGAGGCTCTGGTCGGGGCTGCAGATGTTGTTGCAGTAAAGGTTGGCGAAATTCCTGGCACACGCCGGGCAGCGGGAGAGGACGGTGCCGGAGAGCGCCACGCTGAGCTGGAGGGCTCCGAGTTGCGCCAAGGAGCAGCAAACCCGCGTCGTCTCGTTCTCCCGCACCAGCTCGGGGCAGACGGTGCGGAGCAGCGTCAGCAGCGCGCCCGTGGCCACCCGCGCCGGCGTGTTGGAGAGGCAGGGCACTTTGGAGGGCACCAGCGAGATGTTCACCTCCGGGTTGCGACCGCATTCGCCGTAGAAGGCACAGTAACCGGCGCGGTGGAGGGGAGTCAACGTCGGCGCGGCCTGCGGCGATGGCGGGGGGGGGGGGGTCGGGGGGCGGCGCCGTTGTCCCATGGGGCACGACACCCAGCCCCTCCAAACGGCACCTGATGAGCACCGCGGTGGCCACCACGCCGGCGTCCCGCCGGCTCTGCCACCCCCAGCCCCTCCAAACGGCACCCGACCGGCACCGTGCCGGGCACGGCGCTGGCATCTCCCCTGCTCTGCCACCCCAGCCCCTCCACGCCTCACCCCACGGGCACCGCCATGGCTTTGCCACCACGTCCCGGCCCCCGGCACCCCTCCGGCACAGCCGTGCCAACCCCCAGGCACCTACCAGCACCAGGAGGGTGCCGAGCACCGCGCCCGTCAGCGCGACGGACCCCGGCATCCTGTGCAAAAGGGTGCTGCCGGCTTTGCCCGGCACCTATAAGACCCCTTACCCCCTGGGCGGTTGCCCGCCGGTGAGGTCTTCTGGCCTGATAGCACCGAAGCCAATCAGCCCTCGCCGGAGCTGTAAAGCCCTTGTGATCATTAACCGCGATCAATAGCCGCGGCCAGCCGACGCATGCCCGCCGGGGAGGTGCCTGGGTGCTCCCCTGCCCCGGGAGGAGGCACCCCGCTTCCCCGGCAGAGCCTTGAGGCGAAAAAGGGGGAGTTTTGGAGCACGTGCCCACCCAGGACGCCCCGCGGGGTCGTGGGTTGCACCGGGTGGAGAAGGAAGGGCAGCGGTCGCGCCGGCCGGCGGAAACTCGTCCCACCAGCCCGGCATCGGGCACACGGGCGCTTTTGCGGTGCCGGCGGCGCGTGCCAGGCCACCGGGAGCCAGGGGCAAGAGAAACCGGCTGCCGCCCTGCCGCGCCGGCTGTAAAACCTCCGCCGTTACCGAAGCGGGGCTGCCGTGCCCACGGGAGGGGTGCCGGCACCAGAGCCCTCTGCCCCGGTGCCGGGAACGGTTCAGGGCCAGCGGGCAGCCTTGGACTAGAGCTGCGGCCCCCCGATAAGATGCCGTAACGCCGATAAGATGCCTCGGCGGGTGATTACGGGCACCCCGAGGGGTAACGCCTGCCTTGCACGCCACGGGGCAGGGCTGGGCTGAGCCGGGCACCCCGGAGGCACCGCACGCCCAGCCAGGGCGAGCGGGCAGCAAGCGAGCGCCAGCCCCGCGGCGAGACACGCCAGGCTCCCGGCGATGTCGGCACGGGGGTGGCGAGGCGCCTGAGGGGATCCGAGCCCCCAAAGCTGGCGGTGCCGCCCCCCACCGCGTCGGTGCCCAGGTTTATGGCCCCTGCACAGCCTTGGCCTCGATAAGGGGGGGGTGATAACGCCCTGGCACCTTTGCCCGGCATCAGCGGGAGACGCCGCTTCCCGCCTCTGCGTCACCGACCTTCCCCCGTCACATAGCCGGCGGGGGCACCACACACGGCCCGGCAAGGCGGCGGCACACACCTTTATTTGGCACAGCCGCCCCGCAGGGTACGGCACGGAGATACCCCGTCCCGCGGAGGGGGGGCTGCGAGGTGGCTGCGGTGCCCCCCGCCCGGGGCGGGCACAGTCCGTGGGGCGCCGGGGGGGCTCAGGAGGGCGGCGCAGCCGGGCGTTTGGCACGGCGGCGGGCGTACTTGAAGCTCTGCAGCGGGTTGCCGGTGCCGCGGGACTGGAGAAGAGGGGAAAGAGAAGCAGCGTCGGACCCCCTGGCAGCGAGGGGGACGTGGGGGGGTCCCTCCGTGCCCGTCCCGCACTCACCGTCGAGCCACCCCGACGACTGGCGCCGGCGCGGGGCGGCCGCAGCCACTTGCGCTTCTTGAGGTTGGGTTTGGCGATGCCGCGGAGGCTGGGGGGGACTGCGGGCAGAGAACAGCGGGTAAGAGGGTGCCGGTGGCCCCAGGGACGTCCCCGTTCCCCCCACAACGTCACCCCCAGGCTCCGTTTCGCCTCTACGTCGCTGTCACGTCCCAGGGTCGCCGTCCCCACCCCTTTTCCGCACCCCGACGCCGGGGCCGGCGGCACGGGGACGTACCCAGGTACTCGGGCACGTTGCGGAGGTGAGGTTTGACGATGGCGGGGTGCAGGGGCTTGTCGTGGCGCAGGACGTGCAGGTCGCGGGGGTTGTCCTCGAAGTACGCCTGGGTGCGGAGAACGGGGTGGGGGGGGCTGGCAGCACCCGGTACCCACCCCGCGCTGCCCGTGGACCCCCAAAACGCCGCCCTCTGCCCCTCAGGCGGCCCCGAGCCCGCCGGGAACCAGGGGGGTTACCTTGAGTTTCTCCGAGTTGAGCAGCTCATCCTTGATCTCCCGCAGCCGGGCCTCCTTCACCGCCTGCTTGGTGACGGAGCGCATGGCGTCCTGGGGACGCACAGGCGGGGTGTCAGAGCCCGGCACCCCCCCATCCGGTGCCGCCGGCACCCCCCGGCGTTGCCCACCGCCCACCTACCCGGCAGCGGTAGCGCAGGGCCTCGATCTCCTCCGTGGAGAACTTGTAGGGCTGCAGCATCGACTCGCCGTTCTCTGGGGACACACGGGGACGCGTGGGGTCACCCCCACCCTTGCTCCCGACACCCCGCACCCCCCCGATGTCCCTTGGCACCCGCTGCCCCCCCACCCCAAGTGACACAGGGTCCCCCTGACCTCCGGCGAGCGCGTCCTCGATCCGGGCCAGGCCGTCCTGGTCCTCAGGCAGCGCGAAGGTGAGCGCCGTGCCGGGGTTGTCAGCGCGGGCCGTCCTGCAGGCGCGGAAGGGACGCGGCGGTGGGACGCCCACCCAAGGGGGCCACACGGCACCGTAGGCACCCCCGTGTCCCCCCCTCCGCGTCCCCACGTACCTGCCCACGCGGTGGATGTAGGACTCGACCGTCGGCGGCACGTCGAAGTTGATGACGGCGGCCACGTTTTGGAAGTCGATGCCCCGCGCGATGCCGTACTCCGGGTCCTTGCCCTTGCTGGGGAGGGGGGGACACAGGAGATGGCTCAGGGACCCCCCAAGGACATGGGGACACCCCAGGCAAGGGGACATCTGGGACACAGACAGTCACGTGGGCACGGGGACACTGGGAAAAGGGATCCCCGTGGGTACGAGGACACGCCGAGCGTGGGGGCACGCTGGGCACCGACACCCACGCGGGCACGGGGACGCCTTGGGCACGATGACCCCAGAGCCATGGGGACAGGGCAAGGAGACCCCCACAAAGAAGGGGACACGCTGGCACAGGGACCTCCCTGGGCACCCACGCCCACACAGGGACACGGCATAAAATCCCCCAGGCAAGAGAAGCCCCCCGCCTTGGGGACACGGTGGGCACGGGGAACCCCCTGGGGACAGGGACGTCCCCACGGGCACAGGGACATCCCCTGGGCACGGGACCCCGGTGGGGACAGGGACACCTTGGGCAGAAGCACCCCCGCAGCTCTGGGTCACCTTCCCCGGCCTGAGCCCTCCCTGCCCGCAGCAGGACGTTGCCTCGGTGACACAGTGGCACCCACGGGACACTGGTGGCACCCGTGGGGCCTCGGTGGCACCCGCGGGGCTCACCTCTGGGCAGCACCCTTGCGCCTCTTGCGTGGGGGCTGCTCCGCGGGCACCGCCGGCGCCTCCTCGTCGGTGGCCACGATGTAGTCGTAGATGCCCCGGTTGAACTGGGTGATGACGTGGCACCTGGGGACAAGGCGGGTGCCCATCGGCGTCCCTGCCACGGGCACCCCTCTTTGTTGTGTCCCCCCCCACCCCCCAGGTACCCCTGCCCTTCCTCCTCAGGCCCCCTGCACCCTCCCGGGACCCCCCAGGGTGTCCTTTCCCCCACGGGCACCCCAGCTGGGAGCCCCCCATGCGCATTTCCCCTGGCACCCCGAGGGCACCCCGTTTCCCTGGGCACCCCTGAGCTCACCGGGGACACCCCCAGGCACCCCTTGTCCCCAAGGAGCGCCCCGCTTTCCCCTGACCCGGGGCTGCCCCTCGTCTTCTTCCACAAGCCCCCCAGCAGTCACCTTCCTCCCCGGCGCACCCCGTCACCCCCCCGGGCCCTTCGCGGGCACCCCTGAGCACCCCATTTTCCCTCTTCCGCGCCACCCCGGGGGTACCCCGACCCAGCCGGGCACCCCACCATCCCCTCGGGGGTTACCGGGAGCGGGCGGGCAGCTCGGAGTTGAGGGCGCAGGCGGGGATGCCAAACTGCTCGAGGAAGAGCTTGAGGCGGTAGCAGCGGGCGAGGGTGCCCACGAAGAGCAGGGCCCGGCCCCGCAGCAGCCTCAGCTTCAGCAGGGCGCAGAGCAGCAGGAACTTGTCCTCCTCCGTGCCGCAGCGCACCGCGAATTGCTGCAGCTGGGAGCCGCCCGGCAGCCGGGGCTCCGGCGGGCGCACCGTCACCTGCACCCGTCGGCGCGAGGTTGGGGGGGGATGCGGGCACGGGGCTGTCGTTCCCCCCGGCGTCCACCGTACCCCATATGTCCCCCCCTAAACTTGCCCCTGTGGGTGCTGCGTTCCCACGTCCCGGCGTCTGTGCGCACTCCGGACCCCCCAAACCAACCCTCGTGCCCCCCCCCCGGACCCCCCAGACCTCTCCCCGTGCCCCCCCCCAGGTGCCCACTCACCGGGTTGTGCAGCACCAGCTCCTTCAGGGCCTCCACGTCGGGGCTGAAGGTGGCCGACATGAGCAGCGCCTGGTAGATCTTGGGGAGGTGGCTGGGGGGGCGTGGGGGGGGGCTCAGCGCCAGCCCCCGCGGCGGGGGGCGGCGGGGCCCCCCGCACCAGACCTGGCGGCGCCCGGGTCCCCCCCTTCTTGAGCCCCGCTGTGTCCCCCACCCTTGGCAACGCGCCCCAAACGCTCCCCCGGCTCTGCAAGTGCCCCCGTGTCGTCCTGCCCCGGCTGTGCCCCCCAAACCCCAGGCTGCGCCCCCCATGTCCTCCAACCCCAGCAGTGCCCCACAGCCCTGGCACTGTCCCCAAAATCCCCAGTGTCCCCCCCAGCCCTGGCATTGCCCCCCAGCCCTGGCACTGTCCCCAAAACCCTGGCTGTACCCCCATGCCCTCCAGCTCCAGCAGTGCCCCACAGCCCCGGCAGTGCCCCCAAACCTTCAGTGCCCCCAAACCCCTGGCTGTGCCCGCCTTGCTCTCCAGCCCCAGCAGTGCCCCCCAGCCCTAGCACTGTCCCCCAAAACCTTGGCTGTACCCCCATGCCCTCCAACCCCAGCAGTGCCCCATAGCCCTGGCAGTGCCCCCAAACCCCTGGCCGTGCCCCCATCTCCTCCAGCCCCGGCAGCGCCCCAGCCCCGGCAACGCCCCCAAACCCTCACAGTACCCCCAAATCCCAGGCAACGCCCCCAAACCCTCAGCGTCCCCCAAACCCCTGGCCGTGCCCCCCACATCCTCCAGCCCCAGCAGCGCCCCACACCCCTGGCAGCGCCCCACAGGTCCCCGTCCCTGCTCCCCGGGGTGCCCCTCACCACAGCAGGGACTTGATGTCCTCGCCGAAGCCGAAGGAGAGCAGCAGGTCGGCCTCATCCAGCACCAGCAGCTCCAGCGAGTGCCGCAGGCTCAGGCTGCGGGCGCTGAGGTGTGCCAGCACCCGCCCCGGCGTGCCCACCACCACGTCCGGCTTCTCCATCAGCACCGGCCTGCCGACACGCCGCGTCACCCGCCTCTGCCGTCAACCCCCGCCTGCCGCGGCGGGGACGGACGGACGACACGGACCCAGGCACCCGGGGGGGGGGGTGTGCGAGCTTACCGCTGGGCGGCGAGGTCGGTCTGGGCACAGAGATCGGCCACGCGCAGGTCGCGGGCGCAGAAAGCCGCCAGCTGCCGCAGGCTGCGCACCACCTGCTGCCCCAGCTCCTTGGAGGGCACCAGCACCAGCGCCCGCACCGCCTGCGCCACCGCCGAGGGTGCCTGCGCCCGCCCGCGGCCCCGCTCGCCGTCACCGCCGGCGCGCGGGGACGGGAGAGCCGGCCCGGCACCCCGCGGAGCCCGCCGTGTGCCCCACGGAGCCCGGCCGTGGCCGCGTACCCCACGGTGCCCACGTGTCCCACAGCGTCCCCCCTGCTCGGCACCCCGCAGGGCCCAGCCCTGCCCCACGGTGCCCGGCTACAGCACCCACGTGCCCCACGGTGCCCACCCACGCCCAACACCCCACAGAGCCCCTGTGCCCCACGGCGCCCACCCCTGCCTGCCTGCCCCACGGTGCCCACCTGCCCCACGATGCCCAATCCTCCCTAGATACCCCACAGTGCCCACCCACGCCCAACACCCCACAGAGCCCATGTGCCCCACGGCGCCCACCCCTGCCTGCCTGCCCCACCTGCCCCACAGTGCCCAATCCTCCCTAGATACCCCACGGTGTCCCCATGCCCACCCACGCCCAACACCCCACAGAGCCCCTGTGCCCCATGGCGCCCACCCCTGCCTGCCTGCCCCACAGTGCCCACCTGCCCCACGGTGCCCAATCCTCCCTAGATACCCCACAGTGCCCACCCACGCCCAACACCCCACAGAGCCCCTGTGCCCCCCAGCACCCACCCCCGCCTGCCTGCCCCACGGTGCCCACCTGCCCCACGGTGCCCAATCCTCCCTAGATACCCCACGGTGCCCCCCATGCCCAATACCCCCAAAGCCCACCTACCCCACAGCGCCCACCCCACGTGCCCCACGGTGCCCACCCACCCCACCTGACCCCATACCTCCCGTGCCCGCCCATGCCCCCCACCGCCCCACTCACCGCCTTGACGCGCAGGAGGTGCTGCAGCAGGGGCAGCCCGTACGCCCCCGTCTTCCCGGAGCCGGGCCTGGCCCGGGCCAGGAGGTCGCGGCCCTCCAGCGCCAGGGGAATGGCCTCGGCCTGGATGGCCGTGGGGGTGGCCCAGCCCAGCTCCGCCACCGCCTGCGGGAGCCGTCACCCGGGGGGCCCGGCCGGCTGGGCTGCCCAGTGCCCCCCGCCCGCCACCCCCCTCCCCGCGGCGGGGGGACCCCAGGCCTGCGAGGCAGCCCCACCCCGAGGGACCCCGGCTTCCCGGCCCCTCAGGGCCGCCCCCTCCCCACCGAGGGACCCCGGCGTCCCGGCCCTCCACGACCCCCCTCACCCCCGGAAGGACCCCGGTGTCCCGGCCCCCTCCCCACCGAGGGACCCCAGAGCCCCGGCCCCCTCAGGGCCTCCACCCCCACCAAGGGACCCCGGCCTCCGGGCCCTCAGGGCTCCCCCTCACCCACCGTGAGCCCCCCCCGGTGCCCGTAGCCACCGTGGCCCCCAGCCGCCCCGCGCACCCGCAGCAGCCGCCCGTCCAGCCCCATCTGCTCGAAGCCCGGCGCCGCCACCGCCGCCATGCTGCCTGCCCGCCGCCGACTGCGCCTGCGCGCTCCCCCCCATCCCACAGACACTTCCGCCGCGCGCCCAGAGCGGCCTCCAGGAGAGCCAGGCAGCCACCGCCCCCTGGCGGTGGAGGACCGAGCAGCACCCTCGGGGACCGGTCGCCTGGATCCCCCCGTCGCCGGTCCCTGGGGGGACGGGGTGAGGGCACGCACCCCCCCGGGGACAGGCAGCCGGATGCCCGAGCCCCCAGCCCGGCTTGGGGCAGCGCCAGAGCCACCCCCGCCCCCCGGCACCCCAAAAAAGCAGCAGCGAGCCCCATCGGACCCCAAAAACCTTTTATTTTCCCACAAAACATCACCGCGGGGGCCGGCCCCCCCCCCCCGGCAGCAAGGGTTCCCCCCCGGGGCTGTGGGAGCCCCCCCACCCCCCCCGGGGTGGGGGCTACACCAGCTTCTTGGCCTCGAAGAAGCTCTTGAGGTGCCTCATCTGCCAGATGCCGGTGAGGATGAGGATGATGGTCTGGGCGATGGACCACCACAGCACCCGCTGGTTGGTGCTCTCGCTCGTCATGCGGAAACGCTCCTCCCGGTACTGTCGGCCAAAGGAAAAAATAAAAAATAAAGTGAGGGGGGGGAAAAAAAAAAAGGGGGGTGTTCACCTCCTGGTACTGTCGGCCAAAAGAAAAATAAAAATAAAGTGGGGGGGGGGAAGGGGGTGGTCGCCCCCGTGGAGCCCCCTCCTCACCCGTTGGTAGTTCTGCTCCTTCTGGATCTGCTCGACCTGGTCGAGGAGCTGGCGGGCGCGGAGCTGCAGCTCCGTCAGCTTGTCCTTGGCGGCGATTTCGGGGTAGTTGTTGGTGTGTTCGCCCACCTGGATGTCCAGGTGCACCCGCTGCGGGGGAAAGACGGGGGGAGGAAGGTCAGGGGACCCCCACCGCTGCCCACACCCTCTCCTCGGGTTTGGGTGTCCCCGTCCCCGTCCCCCCCCCGGCCCCGATTACCAGTTTGCCGCCGGCGAAGAGTGCCATGCGGGTGGAGTTGGAGTGGAGGCAGATCTGGTGCTCGCCCGGCGTGTGGGAGGTGAAGGTGAAGCGTCCTTCGGAGCCGTACTGCCGGGACAGCACCACCTGCGCCGGGACACCGCCGCCGTCCCCCAGCGCCCACCTTTAGGGGGACAGCCTCTGCCTGTCCCACGGAGGACCCCCTGCCCCGGCTGGTGAGGCACCCCGCGCACCCTAGGGACCCCCTGCCCTTGTTGGGGGGGTACGCTGTGCGCCCCGGGGACCCCACGCCCAGGCTGGCGGGTGCCCCGTGCACCCCAGGGACCCCCTGCCCCAGCTGGAGAGCACCCTGTATGCCCCAGGGACCCCACACCCAGGATAGTGGGCACCCCATGCACCCCAAGGACACCCTACCCTGGCTAGAAGGCACCCCAGGAACCCCCCCCAACCCAGCTAGCAGGCACCCCAGGGACCCCACGCCCAGGCTGGCGGGCACCCCGTGACCGTAGGGACCCCCTGCATGCACCCCACTTGCCCCAGGGACCCCACCCCAGGCCGGCAGGGACCCCACGCACCCCAGGACCCCCTGCCCCAGCTAGCGGGCACCCCACACGCCCCAGGGACCCGCCACCCCGGGACACCCACCTTGCCGTCGGGGTCCTTCACCTCCACGTGCATGCCCAGCCCCGGGGTGGAGGGCAGGAACGACTCCGACTGCTTGTCCCACAGCTGCGTCCGGTAGTTCCCTGGGGGGCGGCGGGTCGGAGCAGGCCCAGCACCCCCAGCCAGGCCCCGTCCCGTCCCGTTACCCCCCACCCCCAGCTCTCCCGGTTCCTGCGGGTCTCTCCTGCCCCTCCCCACCCCGTCGTTGCTAGGGGGGGGCTCCCCATTGCCCCCTAGTCCCTCCCGCTGCCCGGTGGTCGCTCCCGTTGCCCCCCCCGGTCCCTGGTGGTCCCTCCTGTTGCCACTCCCGATCCCCGGTGGCCTCCTCGCCCGCCCGCCCCCCCCTACGCACCCGGTAGTCCCTCCCGTTGCCCCCCCGGTCCCCGGTGGTCCCTCCCGTTGCCCCCGGTCCCTGGTAGTCCCTCCCGTTGGCCCCCGCGATGCCCGGTGGTCCCTCCCGTTGCCCCCGGTCCCCGGTGGTCTCCTCACCCACCCGCCCCCCCAAGTACCCGGTGGTCCCGCCCGCCCCGGCCCCCGCCGGCCCCTCCCGCGCCCCGCACCGATGACCATGGTCTCGTCCGGGATTTCCTCGATGAAGCAACGCTTCTCGGTCTCGCCGATGTGGAAGTAGAGGCCGTGGGCGCTCCAGGCCGCCAGCACCACGGCGGCAACCGCCGCCCGCAGCGCCGCCCCGCCGCCCGCCATGGCCCGCGTCCCCCCGCCCCGCCCCGCGGGGGCCACACTGCGCATGCGCCGCCCTGTACCCACACACACACTGCGCATGCGCGGCTCTCTCCCCGCGCACACCGCGCATGCGCCGCCCGCCGACGGCCACTCACTGGTCCCCACGATGCACCTACGGGTGCCCGCTGGGTTCCCGCCGGCGGCGGCCCGAGGCGCTTCACCGCGCGTGCGCCTCCGCCACAGTGACAGGCGCATGCGCAGCGCGCCCCGCCCGGTGGCGCAGCAGGGAGGGCGCCGCCCCCCCAGTGCCGAGGTTGCCAGTTCGAGCCCCGCCTGGGCCAGCTCCGAGGGGGCCGGTGACCCCCGGGTGTGTCCCGGTGTGCCCCCCCCGCGGCGACCGGCTTCGGGTTGCCACCCCCGGCCGTGCCGAGCCCTCCGGCGGGGCGGAGCCAACCCCACCAGTAGTGTGGCAACACCACCGCCAACCTCCTTGCTTCCTTCCTTCCTTCCTCCCAGCTGCTGTCCCAGGGCTTGGCCGGGGTGGGGGGTCCCATGGGTGAGCGGGTGAGCGGGTGACCGGGGACCCCCCGGGGAAGGGCCCCGGCGAGACGGGAGGGGAAGCGGAACCTTGGGGACGATTGCGCCACCGGCAGCCCCCCGCCTCCGCAGGCTGGAAATTTTGGGAGGGGTTATAAAGGCGAGGGGGGGCACGGGCGTCGGGCATCGAGGTGCCATGGCGTGCCAGCCCGCGCTCACCCTCGCCCTCCTCTTCCTCTGTGCAGAGGCCGAAGGCTTAGCCCTCTGCCACGCGCCCGCCCTGCAGACCAAAGTCTTCCAGTATCGGTAAGCGGGGTGGGGGGAGCACCCACGGGTGACACCTCGGGGAGGGGAGGGGGGGTGAGGGTGCCGGGGTGGGCACCGGTGGCACCGCTGTCCCCGGCAGGATTTGGGACGTCAACCAGAAGTCGCTTTACCTGCGCGACGACCAGCTGGTGGCCGGGCACCTGCAAGGGGCCAACGCCGCCCTCGAGGGTGAGATGGGGACACGGGGACGTGGCGGGGGGACACGTCGGGCACGCCCTGATGGCCCCGGGGGTGCGTGTGTCCCCTGCAGAGAAGGTGTTTTGGGTCCCCAACCGTGCCTTCGAGCCCGCCCGACTGCCCGTCATCCTGGGCATCCAGAATGGCACCCGCTGCCTGGCCAGCCCCCCCGCCAGCCAGCCCACCCTGCAGCTGCAGGTCAGGGGACACCGCGGGGACACCGAAGGGATGGGGACACCAAAGGGATGGCGATGCCACGGGGATGCCGCGGGGACGGGGATGCTGCGGGGATGGGGATGCCACAGGGATGGGGACACTGTGGGGACAGGGATGCCGTGGGGATGGGGACGCCACAGGGATGGGGATGCCACCGGGATGAGGACACGATGGGGACGGGGACACTGTGAGGATGGGGACACTGTGGGGACAAGGATGCCGTCGGGATGGGGACATCACGGGACGGGGTGACCAAAGGGATGGGGATGCCAAGGGGACGAGGACACCACGGGGATGGGGACACTGTGGGGAGGGGGATGCCACAGGGATGGGGATGTCACAAGGACAAGGACACCACAGGGATGGGGACACCATGGGGATGGGGACACCATGGGGAGGGGTCACAGGGACGGGGACACCATGGGGACGGGGACACCATGGGGACAGGGACACCATGGGGATGGGGACACCGTGGGGAGGGAGCACATGGGGATGTCATGGGGATGGGGACACCACGGGGACGGGGACACTGAGGGGATGGGGACAATGTGGGGATGGGGACACTGAGGGGATGGGGACAATGTGGGGATGGGGACACCGTGGGGCTGGGGACACCGCGGGGATGGGGACACCGCGGGGATGGGGACACCGTGGGGATGGGGACAACTTGGGGCTGGGGACACTGCGGGGATGGGGACACCATGGGGATGGGGACACTGCGGGGATGGGGACACCACAGGGATGGGGACACAGGGATCACAGGGCTGGGGCATTGTGGGAATGGGGACACCGTGGGGCTGGGGACACCGCGGGGCTGGGGACACCGCGGGGACGGGGCTACCGCAGGGCTGGCGACCACCGCAGATCCAGGTGGCGCGGTCGCCGCCGGTGACGTCGGGGCGCGGGTCCTGCCGCAGCGCGCCGACATCAGGGAGCTGCCCCAGGCCGGGGTGGCCTCGGCCGCCTTCACCTTCTTCCGCTCCTACAAGGACGGGCTGTGGCGCTTCGAGTCGGCCGCCAACCCCGGCTGGTTCCTCTGCACCTCGGCTCGCGGCCACCAGCCCCTGGGGCTCTCCCGGCACCCCGACGCCACCCACCTCCTCGACTTCTACTTCCAGCTCTGCTGAACCCCCCGCGTCCCTGCGGGTGGTGACATCCCGCACTGGGGACGGTGACGTCCCCCCCGGGGACGGTGACGTCCTCGTCCCTGCGGATGGTGACATCCCGCACTGGGGACGGTGACGTCCCCCCCGGGGACAGTGACGTCCTCACCCCAGGGACGGTGACATCCCCCCCGGGAGGGTGACATCCTCATCCCAGGGACGGTGACACCCCGCACTGGGGACGGTGACGTCCCCCTGGGAACAGTGACGTCCTCATCCCAGGGACGGTGACATCCCCCCTGGGAGGGTGACATCCTCACCGGGAGGGTGACATCCCCCTGGGAACAGTGACGTCCTCACCCCAGGGATGGTGACATCCCCCCCAGGAGGGTGACATCCTCATCCCAGGGACGGTGACACCCCGCACTGGGGACGGTGACATCCCCCTGGGAACAGTGACGTCCTCATCCCAGGGATGGTGACATCCCCCCTGGGAGGGTGACATCCTCACCGGGAGGGTGACATCCCCCTGGGAACAGTGACGTCCTCACCCCAGGGACGGTGACATCCCCCCCGGGAAGGTGACATCCCCTGGGAATAAAGATGCTTAGGACACCTTGGTCCCGTGGCGTGGGTGGCAGCGAGGAGGAGGGGACGGGGCAGGGCAGGGCGAGCGGTGGCCCCCAGGGCCTGCGTCACCGGCGCGGGATGGCCGGTGTTGCGCCACCGGGACGGAGATGGGACGTCCCCAAGGGGGGTGACGCAGCTGGCGGGGCTGCCCCATAGCCGGGCGCCTCCCGGGTTCGGCCCCTTCCCGGATTCGGTGGCGGCGGACACCTCCCGCCCGGCACACCCCGACTGCCACCGGCACCGCACGGCACGGCCTGGCACGGCACGGCGGGGACGGGGCACGTGGGACTGTGGGGATGGGGCACATGGGACCTTGGGGACGGGGCACGTGGGGCCTCGGGGACGGGGGACACGGGCGCCATGGGGACAGGGCATGTGGGACCTTGGGGACGGGGGACACGGGTGCCATGGGGACAAGGTGCATGGGACTTCAAGGATGGGGGACACGGGTGCCATGGGGACAAGGTGCATGGGACCATGGGGACAGGACACGTGGGACCGTGGGGACAGGGGACGCGGGCGCCATGGGGACAGGGCGTGCAGGAGCATGGGGACGGGGCACACGGGCACCGTGGGGATGGGACACAGGGGACGTTGGGGACAGGGCTCACAGGACGATGGGGATGGGGCACAGGGGACCCTGGGGACCCGGCTCACGGGCACCGCCGGGGCAGGGACACACCAGTGTCTTGGGGACAGCGCAGAGGGACATCGCGGGGACCATCCGCAGGGCACACGGCGTCATGGGACAGGGGACACTGCAGGGACAGCGATGGCGGGGGACACCCGGCCACCACGGGGACGTGGCGCAGGGGGGCATCCCAGCCACGGTGACCACGGGCGTCGTGGGGGGGGGGACACACGACACAGGGGACAGGGACCAGGTGGCATTTCACCATCGCTCCGCGTCCCCGTCATCTGTCCTCCCGCCCAGCCCAGCTCGCTCCGGCGCAATCAATGGGGCGGGCTCTGCCCCTCCACCCCGCCCGGCCCTATAAGAGCCACCGTCACTCGGGGGGGGACACACACACCCCAGAGGACACGGGACAAGATTCTGGAAGCTGACGGATTTGCAGGTATCGCTGGGGACAGGGACAAGCTGGGGACAGGGAGAAGCTGGGTCCCACTTGGGCAACATTCTGAGGGCGTTCACTCTGGAGCCTACTGACAACTGGGAGCCTATTGGCGACCGGCTGCATGGGGGGGGGGGGATTCCCCACCCGTGTCACCCATGTCACCCACGTGCTACCCGCTCTCTTGCACAGGCTCGGCCATGTCCCACACGTCCAGACCTGCCTTCAGGTGAGCGGTGACAGGGAGGGGACGGGGCTGTCCCTGCCCTCATACCCGGGGCCTGAGTCACCCAGCGTGGCGCCCGCACTCATCCCTCTCTCCCCCCTCCCCCCCGGGCTGCAGCGGGGCCGAGGGACCCCGGGGACACCCGGGGCGGTCCCAGCCACACGGGCGCCCGCGGGGTGTCATGGCGGGGCTGAGCACGGGGACCGGGGACGCGGCGGAGTCTGTCATCGACCCCGACATGGTGGCCTTGTTCGAGGAGTTCCTGGGGAAAGGTAGTGCCCGGCTGGCACGGGGGCCCTGTCCCCACGTGTCCCCCGTGTCCCCACCTGCCCCCCTGCGTCCCCGTGTCCCCGCGTCTATCCCTACCCCCAGATGCCCATCACACCCGTGTGCCCCATCCCCACGTCCCCATGTCCCCCATCCCCACGTCCCTGTGATGCCCACATGTCCCTGTGTCCCCATGTCCCTGTGTCCCCATGTCCCTGTGATGCCCACATGTCCCTGTGTCCCCATGTCCCCATGTCCCCCATCCCCATGTCCCTGTGATGCCCACATGTCCCTGTGTCTCCATGTCCCCATGTCCCCCATCCCCATGTCCCTGTGATGCCCACATGTCCCCATGTCCCCGTGTTCTCCATCCCCATGTCCCTGTGATGCCCACATGTCCCTGTGATGCCCACATGTCCCTGTGTCCCCATGTCCCCCATCCCCATGTCCCTGTGATGCCCACATGTCCCTGTGTCCCCATGTCCCCGTGTCCCCATGTCCCCATGTCCCCCATCCCCACGTCCCTGTGATACCCACATGTCCCCATGTCCCTGTGTCCCCCATCCCCATGTCCCTGTGATGCCCACATGTCCCCATGTCCCCGTGTTCTCCATCCCCACGTCCCTGTGATGCCCACATGTCCCTGTGTCCCCATGTCCCTGTGTCCCCATGTCCCCACATCCCCATATCCCCCATCCTCACATCCCTGTGATGCCCACATGTCCCTGTGTCCCCATGTCCCCCATCCCCACGTCCCTGTGATGCCCACATGTCCCTGTGTCCCCATGTCCCCATGTCCCCCATCCCCATGTCCCTGTGATGCCCACATGTCCCTGTGTCCCCATGTCCCTGTGTCCCCATGTCCCTGTGATGCCCACATGTCCCTGTGTCCCCATGTCCCCATGTCCCCCATCCCCATGTCCCTGTGATGCCCACATGTCCCTGTGTCTCCATGTCCCCATGTCCCCCATCCCCATGTCCCTGTGATACCCACATGTCCCCGTGTCCCCGTGTTCTCCATCCCCATGTCCCTGTGATGCCCACATGTCCCTGTGATGCCCACATGTCCCCGTGTCCCCATGTTCCCCATCCCCATGTCCCTGTGATGCCCACATGTCCCTGTGTCCCCATGTCCCCGTGTCCCCATGTCCCCATGTCCCCCATCCCCACGTCCCTGTGATACCCACATGTCCCCATGTCCCTGTGTCCCCCATCCCCATGTCCCTGTGATGCCCACATGTCCCCATGTCCCCGTGTTCCCCATCCCCACGTCCCTGTGATGCCCACATGTCCCTGTGTCCCCATGTCCCTGTGTCCCCATGTCCCCACATCCCCATATCGGCCATCCTCACATCCCTGTGATGCCCACATGTCCCTGTGTCCCCATGTCCCCCATCCCCATGTCCCTGTGATGCCCACATGTCCCTGTGTCCCCATGTCCCCATGTCCCCCATCCCCATGTCCCTGTGATGCCCACATGTCCCTGTGTCCCCATGTCCCTGTGTCCCCGTGTCCCCATGTCCCCCATCCCCATGTCCCTGTGATGCCCACATGTCCCCATGTCCCTGTGTCCCCATCCCCACGTCCCTGTGATGCCCACATGTCCCTGTGTCCCCATGTCCCTGTGTCCCCCATCCCCACATCCCTGTGATGCCCACATGCCCCTGTGTCCCCGTGTCCCCATGTCCCCATGTCCCCCATCCCCATGTCCCTGTGATGCCCACATGTCCCTGTGTCCCCATGTCCCCCATCCCCACGTCCCTGTGATGCCCACATGTCCCTGTGTCCCCATGTCCCCCATCCCCACGTCCCTGTGATGCCCACATGTCCCCATGTCCCCATGTCCCCCATCCCCATGTCCCTGTGATGCCCACATGCCCCCGTGTCCCCATGTCCCCACGTCCCCATGTCCCCCATCCCCACGTCCCTGTGATGCCCACATGTCCCTGTGTCCCCATGTCCCCCATCCCCATGTCCCTGTGATGCCCACATGTCCTCGTGTCCCCATGTCCCCCATCCCCACGTCCCTGTGATGCCCACATGTCCCTGTGTCCCCATGTCCCCCATCCCCACGTCCCTGTGATGCCCACATGTCCCCGTGTCCCCATGTCCCCCATCCCCATGTCCCTGTGATGCCCACATGTCCCTGTGTCCCCATGTCCCTGTGTCCCCATGTCCCCGTGTTCCCCATCCCCACGTCCCTGTGATGCCCACATGTCCCTGTGTCCCCATGTCCCCGTGTCCCCATGTCCCCGTGTCCCCCATCCCCATGTCCCTGTGATGCCCACATGTCCCTGTGTCCCCATGTCCCCCATCCCCATGTCCCTGTGATGCCCACATGTCCCTGTGTCCCCATGTCCCCATGTCCCCATGTCCCCATGTCCCCCATCCCCATGTCCCTGTGATGCCCACATGTCCCTGTGTCCCCATGTCCCCGTGTCCCCATGTCCCCATGTCCCCCATCCCCACGTCCCTGTGATACCCACATGTCCCCATGTCCCTGTGTCCCCCATCCCCACGTCCCTGTGATGCCCCATGCCCCCATGTCCCCACACATATGTGACGCCCCTGTGCCCCCTCCCCGTGTCCCCATGTCCCCGTGTCCCCATGTCCCCATGTCCCCCATCCCCATGTCCCTGTGATGCCCACATGTCCCCATGTCCCTGTGTCCCCCATCCCCACGTCCCTGTGATGCCCACATGCCCCCGTGTCCCCATGTCCCCGTGTCCCCCATCCCCATGTCCCTGTGATGCCCACATGTCCCTGTGTCCCCATGTCCCCGTGTCCCCGTGTCCCTGTGTCCCCCATCCCCACGTCCCTGTGATGCCCCATGCCCCCATGTCCCCACACATACGTGACACCCCTGTGCCCCCTCCCCGTGTCCCCATGTCCCCGTGTCCCCCGGCAGAGGTCTCGGAGGAGACGATGTCCACGGCCGAGGTGCGGCCCACGGCGCAGCCCTACCACTACCAGGTGCGGGACACGGAGCAGAAGGGGCTCTGCCTGCACAACGGGCACCTGGTGGCCACCAGCCTGCAGGGTGCCAATTCCACCCAGGAAGGTGGGTGCCCTGGGTGGGGCGGGGGTGACACCCCCACCCGTGGGTGCTCCCACCCACCCCACCCACCTTCTCTCCTCATAGAACTCATCAGCGTGGTGCCCAACAAGCACCTGGAGCGCCGGCGTTGTCCCCTCATCGTGGGCATCCGCGGTGGCAGCCAGGCCCTCTCCTGCGGCACCGGCCCCGAGCCCCAGCTGAAGCTGGAGGTGAGCGTGGCGGGCGTCACGGTGGGGGGTGGCCCAGGGTGGGGGGCACCCTGGGCTGGGGCGCCCAGAGGTGGGTCAACCCAAGGGGGACAACCCAAGGTGGGGACACCCGGAGGTGGTGGATGTCCAGACATGGGTCAACCCAAGGGGGACAACCCAAGGTGGGGCACCCAGAGGTGGGGCACCCAGAGGTGGTGGATGTCCAGACATGGGTCAACCCAAGGTGGGGACACCCTGGGGTGGGCACCCAGAGGTGGGTCAACCCAAGGGGGACAACCCAAGGTGGGGACACGCAGAGGTGGGGCACCCGGAGGTGGTGGATGTCCAGACATGGGTCAACCCAAGGGGGACAACCCAAGGTGGGGCACCCAGAGGTGGGGCACCCGGAGGTGGTGGATGTCCAGACATGGGTCAACCCAAGGTGGGGACACCCTGGGGTGGGCACCCAGAGGTGGGTCAACCCAAGGGGGACAACCCAAGATGGGGACACGCAGAGGTGGGGCACCCGGAGGTGGTGGATGTCCAGACATGGGTCAACCCAAGGGGGACAACCCAAGGTGGGGACACCCGGAGGTGGTGGATGTCCAGACATGGGTCAACCCAAGGGGGACAACCCAAGGTGGGGGCACCCTGGGGTGGGCACCCGGAGGTGGTGGATGTCCAGACATGGGTCAACCCAAGGCGGGGACACCCTGGGGTGGGCACCCAGAGGTGGGTCAACCCAAGGGGGACAACCCAAGATGGGAACACGCAGAGGTGGGGCACCCGGAGGTGGTGGATGTCCAGACATGGGTCAACCCAAGGGGGACAACCCAAGGTGGGGCACCCAAAGGTGGGGCACCCGGAGGTGGTGGATGTCCAGACATGGGTCAACCCAAGGTGGGGACACCCTGGGGTGGGCACCCAGAGGTGGGTCAACCCAAGGGGGACAACCCAAGATGGGGACACGCAGAGGTGGGGCACCCGGAGGTGGTGGATGTCCAGACATGGGTCAACCCAAGGGGGACAACCCAAGGTGGGGACACCCGGAGGTGGTGGATGTCCAGACATGGGTCAACCCAAGGGGGACAACCCAAGGTGGGGGCACCCTGGGGTGGGCACCCGGAGGTGGTGGATGTCCAGACATGGGTCAACCCAAGGCGGGGACACCCTGGGGTGGGCACCCAGAGGTGGGTCAACCCAAGGGGGACAACCCAAGATGGGAACACGCAGAGGTGGGGCACCCGGAGGTGGTGGATGTCCAGACATGGGTCAACCCAAGGGGGACAACCCAAGGTGGGGCACCCAAAGGTGGGGCACCCGGAGGTGGTGGATGTCCAGACATGGGTCAACCCAAGGTGGGGACACCCTGGGGTGGGCACCCAGAGGTGGGTCAACCCAAGGGGGACAACCCAAGATGGGGACACGCAGAGGTGGGGCACCCGGAGGTGGTGGATGTCCAGACATGGGTCAACCCAAGGGGGACAACCCAAGGTGGGAGCACCCTGGGGTGGGCACCCAGAGGTGGGTCAACCCAAGGGGGACAACCCAAGGTGGAGAAACCCTGGGGTGGGGCACCCAGAGGTGGACAACCCAAGGGGGACAACCCAAGGTGGGGACACCCAGAGGTGGGGGCATCCCAAGGTGTGTCAACTCAAGTTGGGCAACCCAAGGTGGGGGCACCCTGAGCTGGTGTCATCCCAAAATGGTGTCACCCTGAGGTGGTGCCACCTGGAGGTGGGGGTTCCCCAGGGTGGTGTCACCCCATGACAGCATCACACGGAGGTGGGGTTTCCCCAGGATGGTGCCACCTTGAGGTGGTGGCACCTGGAGGTAGGGGTTCCTCAGGGTGGTGTCACCTCATGATGGCATCACCTGGAGATGGGGGTTCCTTGAGATGGTGGCACCTTGAGATGGTGGCACCTGGAGATGGGGGTCCCCTGGGACGATGCCGCCCCGGGGTGGTGTCCTAGTGGTGACACCCCCCCCCATGACAGGACGTGGGGCTGCTGGACCTGTTCTCGCGGGGGACCGAGGCCACCCCCTACACCTTCTACAAGACCTTTGGTGGCTCCACGCACACCTTCGAGTCGGCCGCCTTCCCCGGGCGCTTCCTCAGCACCGCCCTGGGGCCGGGGGAGGCTGTGTCCGTGGCCGCCCCCCCCGCCGTCACCGCCTTCTACCTTCGCCGCATGTGACCACGGCACCCACGGGTGGGGGGGCACCCACGGGTGGGGCTGTCCTCCCCACCCGCAGTCCCCCGGGCCGGGGAATAAAGCGGTGGTGTTTGTCTCAGCCTGTGGTGTGTGGGGTGGGGAGGGGGGGCAGGATCAGGCCCACACGGGGCACAAATTGGGGGCGGGGTGGGGGGTGGGGGTGGGCAGGATCGGGCCCCGTGGGGCAGGATCGGGCCACAGCGGAGCAGGCGCCGGCCGCGCCATGGGGGCGTGGCCTCACCACGGGGCGTGGCCGGGGGCGGGTTTGTGTGCGCCCCGGCCCCGCCCCCGGCGGGAGGGGAGGGGAGGAAGGGGCGTGGCCGGCGGTGGACACGCCCCGCGCGGCGGCAGTGCCGGTAAGGGAAGGGGAGGGAAGCGGGGGAGGGGGGGGACACGGGGGGGACCCCCGGGGTGGCCGGGGGGTCCCCATGGCCCGGGGGGGGGCGCGGGGTCCCCTTGGGGCCCCCCATAGCCCTCAGCACTCCCCAGGGCTCCTCCCCCCCGCCCTGGAGGGTCCTCCGAGCCTTGAGGGTACCCCCAAAAACCCTTGGGGCCCCCCCACCCCTGGGGGCTCCCCATAACTCTTGGGGTCCCCCGTGTCCCCTGAGGGTTCCCCACGACTCCTCTGGAGCTCCCACAGATCTCTGGGTCCCCACCACTCCTTGGGGCCCCCCCCCACCCCTTTGGGGTCCCCCACCCACACCTTTGGGGCCCCTCTACACCCTTTGGGGTCCCCAGCCCTTGGGACCCCCCGGTCTTCCAAAGCCCCCATAAGCTTTGGGGTTCCCCATAGCCCTTGGGGTTCCCTCACACCCTTTAGGGGTCCCTGCCACCCCCGGAGCCGCCTTGTAAACTTTTGGGGTCGCCCCCCACTCCTCAGGCCTCCCCTCATCCGCCCCCCAACTTTTGGGTTCCCCACAGCCTTTGGGATCCCTCCCCACCCCTTGGGGTCCCTACCACCCCCAGAGCCCCCTTATAAGCCTTTGGGGTCCCCCCACCCTTTGGGGTCCCCCCTCCTGGGTCCCCACCCCAGAGCCCCCCATAACCTCTTGGGGTCTCCCATAGACCTTGCCCCCTCCCCTGAGCCCTCGTAGAAGTTTTTGGGGTCAGCCCCCATAACCCTTTGGGTACCCCCCACCCCTTGGGGTCCCTGGGTGCCCCCTGCCCCGGGGGGCACTCGGGGGGAGGGGGCAGGGTTGGGGGGGCCACCGAGATGCGCAGGCAGCACCCACTTTGGAGTGCCCCCCCCCCGGCAGGGCCCCCCCAAATATGGGTGCAAGACCCAAATGGGGTGCAAGACCCCCCTTGATTTGGGGACACCCCCAGTGCTGCTGGAACACGCACCCGTGGGTGCTCCCCCCCTACTCGGGACAGGGGTGCTGGTGTGCGGGGGGGGACACGGGTGGGTGAGCCGTGCCCCCCCCCAAATGGTGGTGGCTTCTCTGATGGCTGCTATGGGGTTGTGCTCCACGGCGGCCTGCGTGGGAGCGCGGTGTGGGGCACGGCGTGGGGCGCGGTGTGGGGCGCGGTGTGGGGCGCAGCCCCCCCAGGTGGGGGGGGGACGGTTGGGTGTGTTCCCCCCCCCCCCGCCCCCCCCTTTCCTGCCCCGGCAGGGCCGGAAGCCCGCGGCGGTGGCGGTGACGCGGGTGACGTGGGGGCCGTGACGTGGGGGCCGGGGGGTGACGTGGGGGCCGGGGCCGGGGTGCGGGTGCTGGGGTGCGGGTGCTTGGCCCCCACCCCTGCGCGGAGGTGCCCACCCTGACCCCCTCCCCCCCGGCTCTCCCTCCTCCTCCTCCTCCTCCTTCCTCCTTCCTCCTTCCATCCCTCCTCCTCCTCTGAGCCCTCCCTCCTCCGCCCCTTCCTCCTTCCCTCCCTCCCGCCTCCCTCCCTCCTCCATCCCCCTCCTCCCTCCTTCCCTCCCTTCTTCCTCCCTCCTTCCCTCCCTCCTCCCTCCCTTCTTCCTCCCTTCTTCCTCCATCCTTCCCTCCCTCCTCCCTTCTTCCTCCCTCCCTCCTCCCTTCTTCCTCCCTTCTTCCTCCCTCCTCCCTCCCTTCTTCCTCCCTTCTTCCTCCATCCTTCCCTCCCTCCTCCCTTCTTCCTCCCTCCCTCCTCCCTTCTTCCTCCCTTCTTCCTCCCTCCTTCCCTCCCTTCTCCCTCCCTTCTTCCTCCCTTCTTCCTCCCTCCTTCCCTCCCTCCTCCCTCCCTTCTTCCTCCCTTCTTCCTCCATCCTTCCCTCCCTCCTCCCTTCTTCCTCCCTTCTTCCTCCCTCCTTCCCTCCCTCCTCCCTCCCTTCTTCCTCCCTTCTTCCTCCATCCTTCTCTCCCCCTTCCCTCCCTCCTCCCTCCTTCCCTCCCTTCTTCCTCCCTCCTTCCCTCTCTCCTCCCTCCCTCCCGCCTTCCTTCCTCCCTCCTTCCCTCTGTCCCTCCTCCCTCCCTCCCTCTCCCTCCCTCCGTCCCCCTCCTCCCTCCTTCCCTCCCCTTCCCTCCCTCCTTCCTCCCTCTCTTCCCTCTCCCCTTCCCTCTCCCTCCCGCCCTCCCTCCTTCCTCCATCCCTCCCGCTTCCCTCCCTCCTCCCCTCTCCCCCTCTCCCTCCTTCCCCATCCCTCCATCCTTCCCCCCCTTCCCTCTCCCTCCCTCCCTCCCTCCTCCCTCCTTCCCTCTCTCCCTTCCCTTCCCTCTCCCTCCCTCACCCCTCATCCCTCCTTCCTCCCTCCGTTCCCCCTTCTTTCCCTCCCTCCCTCCTTCCCTGTCTCCCCTCTCCCCCGGCGGGTGCAGGGACCCCCACCCACCACCCCTCTCCTCCCGCTCCCCCCCGCAGGGCCGACCCACGGCCATGGGGCCGGACACCGGCACGCCGGGCAGGACGGGCAGCTGCCTGCGCACGCCGGGCAGGCGGCCGTAGCGGCGGGCACCGCGCCATGGAGCCGGCGGGCACCCCCGCCGCCGCCACCCCCGCCGGGGTCCTGGCGGCGCAGGACGCCATCGTCTTCTCCGGGGCGGGTGCCGAGGGGGTGACCTCTTCCGGCGTGGCACCCGCCGTGGCAGCCGGTGGCACCGACGTCTTCTGGGCCAGCCTGGTGCGAGCCCAGCTCTGCGTCTGGGAGCTGCAGGGAGCCATCGAGGGGCAGCCGGACGGCGGTGACCGCCACCGCGCGCCCCAGGACGTCCGGCACCACGGCCACGGGGACGCCGCCACGGCGCGGAGCGGCTCGCGCCAGCGGCGTGGTCCCGGGTCTACAGAGGAGAGCGTCTCGTACCGGCGCGTGCCCACGGACGGGAGCGTCTCGCCCAAGTTCACGCCCACGGGTGGGAGCGTCTCGCACGAGCACCAGGGCCGTGGATCCACGCGCGAGAGCGTCTTCCACGCGTCCACGGGTGGGAGCGTCTCGCACGAGCACCGTGGCCGCGTGCCTGCAGACGGGAGCGTCTCGCGTGAGCGCGTGCCCGAGGACGGGACCGTCTCAGCCGAGTCCACGTCCACGGATGAGAGCGTCTCGCACGAGCACCGAGGCCGCGGATCCGCGCACGAGACCGTCTTCCACGCGTCCACGGGTGGGAGCATCTCACACGAGCACCACGGCCGCGTGCCTGCAGACGGGAGCGTCTCGCCCGAGTTCATGCCGATGGATGAAGGCGTCCTCCATGAGCACCAAGGCTGTAGATCCACTTATGAGAACATCTTCCATATGTCTACAGGTGGGAGCATCTCACCCACGTCCATGCCCACGGATAAGAACATCTCACCCACGTCCATGCCCACGGATAAGAACATCTCACCCAAGTCCGTGCCCACGGATGAGAGCATCTTCCATGAGCACCGAGGCCATGGATCCACATACGAGACCACCTTCCACGTGTCTACGGACGGGAGTGTCTTGCGTGAGCACGTACCAACAGATGGGACCATCTCACCCAAGTCCATCCCCGTGGATGGGAGCATCTTGCATGAGCACCGAGGCTGGGGATTCGCATATGAGAGCATCTCGCACGCGTCCATGGGTGGGAGCATCTCAAACGAGCACCGTGACCGTGTGCCTACAGATGGGAACATCTCACCCAGGTCCATGTCCATGGATGGGAGCATCTCCCCCATGTCCGTACCCGTGGATGAGAGCGTCCTGCAGGAGCATGTGCCAATAGATGGGACCATATCGCCCAAGTCCACACCCACAGATGAGACCAACTCGTCCGAGTCCGTGCCCTCAGACGGGAGCATCTCGCCTGAGCATGTGCCCACGGATGGGACCATCTCCTACAAGTCCGTGCCCATGGATGAGAGCACCTGGCCCAGGTCTGTCCCCACGGATGGGACCATCTCCTACAAGTCCGTGCCCATGGATGAGAGCACCTGGCCCAGGTCTGTCCCCACGGATGGGACCATCTCGCAGGAGCACGTCCCCATGGGTAGGAGCACCTCACCCAAGGCCATGACCACGGATGGGACCATCATCTCGCCCAAGTCCACGCCCACGGATGGGACCATCTCCCAGGAGAACACGCCCGTGGATGGGATCACCTCACCCGACTTCATGCCCACGGGTGGGACCACCTCACCCGACCACCGGGACCCCGAATGCAGCGAGGAGGAAGAGGAGAATGATGATGACGATGACGATGGCTGCTCCTCCCGGGAGGAAGACGCCGAGGAAGAGGAAGATCTGGAGGAGGAGGAGCCCCACTTCCACACCAACCCCCTCTTCCAGAGCCGGGTGCTGGCACCCATGGGTGCCCGGCGGGTGCCCGTCTACCGGCCCCACGGCGCCGCCCTGCCGCCGCTGCTCATCACCGAGGGGGACGACACCTCGGGGGGCACCGGGGAGGGACGGGGGTGTCCCCCCCCCGCCCGCCCCCCCCCACCCCTTGGGTGCCGCCCCGCAGGAGGGGACGTCGACAGCGCCGCGGAGCGGGGTGAGTGCGGGACCCCCAGCCTTGGGGGGTTGGTTTTTTTTTTTGGGGGGGGGCACTGATGCTGATGGGGACCCCCCGCCCCCGCTGTGTCTTCTCCCCCCAGGACTCCCCCGACCCCCAGGCCTGGCGCTTTCCGACCCCCGGATCTGCCCCTGGAATCTGGGGACCCCCAGCCCCTACAGCTGGAGCCAGAATGGGGGACCGGGACCCCCGGAGCCCCCCCTCTGGAGCTTATCCCAGGGGGGTGACGGGGTCCCCCCAGCCCTGCTTACCCCCAGCTGTGGCCTCAGGAGGGAGACCAGGATCTGCCCCTCCCCAGCCCCCGACCCCCAAAGCCAGCCCTGGGAGGGGGTACCAGCCCCCGCCAGGCCCTCGGCCCCCCAGATTTGCCCCAAAGAGGGGGTACCAGCCCCCGCCAAGCCCTTGGCCCCCAGAGTTGACCCAGGGAGGGGGTACCAGCCCCCCAGCCCCCTGACCCCCTAGATCTCCCCCAGCCCCCCAGCCCCCATATCAGCCCGTGGGAAGGGGTACCAGCCCCCCAGCCCCTGACCCCCTAGATCTCCCCAGCCCCCCAGCCCCCATATCAGCCCGTGGGAAGGGGGTACCAGCCCCCCCAACCCCCTGACCCCCTCAAACTCCCCAGCCCCCCAGCCCCCAGCCCCCATACCATCCCCTGGGAAGGGGTACCAGCCCCCCAGCCCCCTGGCACCCCTGGATCTCCCCCAGCCCCCTCCCCACTCTCCTCCCTGCCGCCGCGGGGTCCCCCGGGCCCGGGCGGTATCGGGGGGGGCCGGGGGGGCCCCCCCCTCCCGGGACCCGGCTGTGCCTGGCTGTCGGCGTCCCCGGGCGCTTCCTGCCCGGGGGAAGTGGCGCAGGGGCCCCCCCCCGCCACCCCGCCACCGCACCCCGCCGTGGAGGAGCTGCCCCCCGAGACGGGCGAGGAGCCCCGCCGGACCCCCGCCAGCACCCATGGGTGAGGGACGCCGGCGCCGGCCACGTGGCCTCCCCAGCATCCCCGGTCCCGCGGGCGCCTCCCTCCCTTGCCCTCTGCCCCCAAATCCCATCCCAAAGCCCCGTCTGTCCCCCAGCCCCCGTCTGTCCATCTGCCCCCCAAACCCTGTCCCCGAACCCCTGCCCCCCCAACACCTCTCTGTGTCCCCTGCCCCCGTGTGCCTGTCTGTCCCCCAAACACCCACTGGTCCCCCAGCCCCCCATCTGTCCATCTGCCCCCCATTCCCCGTCCCCCACAGACTCCCTCCACCCCCAGCCCCCTCCATCCCCCCCAGACCCCCGTTTCCCCCCAACCCCCATCCCCTCCCAGTGCCACCCCAGCCAGCGGGGCAGAGTTAAGGGACCCCCCGCGCTGGCTGACACCCCCAAACCCCACCTGTCTGTCTGTCTGTCCCCCAACCACCCCCCAGTCCCCTGTCCACCCCCAGCCCCCTCCAGCCCCCAAACCCCCCATTTCCCCCAACCCCCCATCCCCTCCCAGAGCCACCCCAGCCAGCGGGGCAGAGTTAAGGGGACCCCCCCCCGCTCCCCCCGACCCTCCCTCTTGCCCCCCCCAGGTGCCCGCCGGGGGGGCCCGCGGTGACACCGGTGCTGGCAAACGGGGGACAGGGCCGGCGGGGGGAGGCGCAGCGTTTGGCCGCCCGCCTCTTCCACCTCGACGGCTTCAAGAGGTCCCAGGTGGCCGCGTTCCTCCGCAAGAAGTAAGGATGGGGGGGGGACACACACGGACCCTTTGGGGGTCCCTGGGTTAGGGACCCCCCACGCTCCTGTCCCCCCCCCCCAGCAATGAATTCAGCGGGATGGTGGCCCAGGAGTACCTGGACTTCTTCCATTTCGGCGGCCAGACGCTGGACCAGGCGCTCAGGTAGTGATTGGGGGGGGGGGGAAATTTGGGGGGACAAAGGGAGTTTTGGTACCCCAAATCGATAGCTGGGATCTGGGGGGGGGGGGACGGACACATGGGGCTGTTGGAGCTGGGAGGAGGAGAGATTTGGGGTGGTTTGGGGGTGGTGTTGTCCGGGGGGGGGGGGGGGGCGCAGATTGGGGGTGATGGAGGGTCCAGGGGAGCAAATTTGGGGTCTAAGGAGGCAGATTTGGAGTGTTTGGGGGTCTGGAGGGGGCAGATTTGGGGGGTTTAGGGTCCGGGGAGGCAGATGTGGAGTGTTTTGGGGCTGGGGGGGCAAATTGGGGGTGTTTTGGGGTCTGGTGGGGCAGGTTTGGCGTCTTTTGGGTCCAGGAGGGGCAGATTTGGGTTGTTTAGGGGTCCGGGAGCAGATTTGGGGTCTGCTGGGGTCCATGGGGGCAGATTTGGGGTGTTTTGGGGCTGGGGGGGCAGATTTGGGGCTCTCAGCCTCTCGTGGGGTCCAGGAGGGTAATTTGGGGGTCCATTGGGGTCTACAGAGGCCAATTTGGGGGCTGCCTTCCTTTGGGGGGGTGGGGGGCAGATGTGGGGGCATTTGGAGTCCCTCGGGGTCCTGGGAGGCAACTTTGGGCTCTTTTGGGGTCCGGGGGGGGGATTGGGGTCTGTAGGGGTGGGGGGCAGATCTGGGGTCTGTAGGGGTGGGGGGCAGATTTGGGGTCTGCCAGGCGGTAGAGGGGGGAGATTTGGGGTCTGGAGGAGTGGATTACAGGGGCAGGGGGCAGGGGGCAGCCAGAGTCTGGGGGTCCTGGGGAGGGCAGGTGTTTTGGGGTCCCGCTGCCATCACGGGGGGCCCCCAGGTCCTTCCTGCAGGCGCTGGTGCTGACGGGCGAGACGCAGGAGCGCGAGCGCATCCTCGGCCACTTCTCCCGGCGTTACCATCACTGCAACCCGGCGCCTTCCCCTCCCCAGGTGAGACCCTGCGAGGGGGAGGGGGAGCACCCCAGGCCCCCCATACACCCCCAGATCCTGCCCCCCCCCCCAGCTCCTTTACCTCCCCACCCCAACCCCACGCCGTGCCTCAGTTTCCCCAACCGCCACCCACCCCTCCCAGCACTATGGGGCACCCCCAGCTGCACCCATGGAGGTTCACGGTGATGGGTGTCCTCACCCGGGGGGGACCCCACCCTGACCCCCCACGCCCCCCCACCAGACGCCGTGCACTCCCTGACCTGTGCCATCATGCTGCTGAACACCGACCTCCACGGGCAGGTGAGGAAAGGGGGGGGACCCCAAAAATCCACACCCTGCATTTTTGGGGTGCTTTGAGGAGTGTGTGCAAAATTATGGGGGGGACACACACACACCCACGACACCCACGCACCCACGCACCCCCCCCACTCCCGCAGCGCCTCGGCCGTGCCATGACCAGCGCCGAATTCGTGGCTAACCTGAGCGGGATGATGGACGGGCAGGATTTCCCCCGGGAGCAGCTGAAGGTATTTGGGGGGGGGGGGTGTCTGTGAGGCTGGAAAAGGGGGGGGACACCCCTGGACCCCCCCCGAACCCCACTTTTCCCCCCCCCCCAGGCTCTCTACAGCTCCATCCGCAGTGAGAAGCTGGCGTGGGCGGCGTGAGTATGGGGTTATGGGGTGGGGGGATATGGGGTGGGGGGGCACCCCGTGATGCTGAGCACCCCGTAGGGATGAGGAGGAGGAGGAGGACGAGGAAGAGGCGGGGGGGGCAGCCTGGCCCCCCGGGCCGTAAGAAGAGCAACCCCTTCGTGGACCTGCCGGGGGGGACCGGGGCCGTCACCTACCGCCGGGGCTGGCTGGCCAGGAAGGTGCTGGCCGAGGCTGACGGCAAGAAAAGTGAGTGGGGGCACTGGAGGGGGATTTGGGGTGGTTTGGGGTCCAGGGGGCAGATTTGGGGTGGTTTGGGGGCAGGTTTGGGGTTTTGGGGTGTCCAGGGGGATTTGGGGTGGTTTGGGGTCCAGGGGGCAGATTTGGGGTGGTTTGGGGGCAGGTTTGGGGGTTTTGGGGTATCCAGGGGGATTTGGGGTGGTTTGGGGCAGGTTTGGGGTTTTGGGGTGTCCAGGGGGATTTGGGGTGGTTTGGGGTCCAGGGGGCAGATTTGGGGTGGTTTGGGGGCAGGTTTGGGGTTTTGGGGTGTCCAGGGGGATTTGGGGTGGTTTGGGGCCCAGGGGGCAGATTTGGGGTGGCTTGGGGGCAGGTTTGGGGTTTTGGGGTGTCCAGGGGGATTTGGGGTGGTTTGGGGCCCAGAGGGGCAGATTTGGGGTGATTTGGGGGCAGGTTTGGGAGTTTTGGGGTGTCCAGGGGGATTTGGGGTGGTTTGGGGCCCAGGGGGCAGATTTGGGGTGGTTTGGGGGCAGATTGGGAGTCCAGGGGGAATTTGGGGTGCTTTGGGATCCAGGGAGGCAGATTTGGGGTCTATTAGGGCCGGGGGAGGCGGGGGGCAGATTTGGGGTATTTTAGGCTTGGGGGGACAGATCTGGGGGCGCTCAGCCTCTCCTGGGAGCCAGGAGGGTAATTTTGGGGTCCGTTGGGGTCTACGGAGGCAGATTTGGGGTTGCCCATCTCCGGGGTGGGGGGCAGATGTGGGGCCATTTGGGGTCCATCGGGGGTGCAACACCAGGGTCTGTTGGAGCCGGGGGGGTGTGTGTGGGGGGGGTATCTTTTGGGGTCCAACCATCCATGCCCCCAAATTTCTCCTTCCCCTCCCAGCGCCATGGGGCAGACGAGGCTGGAAACCCTTCCAGGCTGTGCTAAAGGGAACGGTCCTCTACTTCCTCAAACCTGGGGGGCGAACGGGGGTCCCCCGCCGTCCCCCCGAGCCGGGACACTTCCCGGCCCCCCAGGAGGAGGGAGGACCTGAGGCCGAGGAGCCCTTGAGGGTTCACCACGCCTTGGCCGAGCACGCCAGCAAATACACCAAGCGCCCCAACGTCTTCCGCCTGCAGACGGCCGACTGGCGCGTCTTCCTCTTCCAAGCCCCGTGAGTACCCCCACCTTGGGGGGTGTGGGGGGATAGCGATGTCCCCAGGGGTGGTGACATCACCCATGACCTCGTACGTTGACGGTAGGACGCCGGAGGAGATGTTCTCCTGGATCTCCCGCATCAACTTGGTGGCCGCCCTCTTCTCCTCGCCCCCCTTTCCCGCCGCCGTCGGTTCCCAGCGCCGCTTCGTCCGCCCCATCCTCCCCGCCGCCCCCAGCCGCAGCTCCCCGGTGAGCCCCCGCTGCCGCGATGGGGTGGGTGGGGGCACCCATGGGTGCCCACCATCACCCACCCTCCCCACACCTTCTCCCCGGGGGCAGGAGGAGCAGCACCGCTCCCACGAGGCGTGGATGGAGCGGGTGGCCCAGGAGCTCTTCGAGCATCAACGCAACCTCCCCGAAAAGCGGGGACGAGCCCGCGACCTGGACGAGTACCGCCTGAAGAAGGAGTATCTGCTCTACGAGGTGGGGCAGAGCAGTGCCTAATTTCATTGTATGGGACACCCAGGGACACGGGGGACATGGGGACATCCCTGTGGTGGTGGCCCATCCCATCCTTATCTTCCCCATGGCAGAGATGCCACTATAGGGGACACCGGGGACATGGGGACATCGCCACGGTGGTGGCCCATCCCATCCTTCTCTTCCCCACGGCAGAGATGCCACCAAAGGGGACACGGGGGACATGGGGACATCGCCACGGTGGTGGCCCATCCCATCCTTCTCTTCCCCACGGCAGAGAGGCCGCTGTAGGGGACACCAGGGACATGGGGACATCCGCACAGTGGTGGCCCATCCCATCCTTCTCTTCCCCACAGCAGAGATGCCGCTATAGGGGACACGAGGGACATGGGGACATCCCTGTGGTGGTGGCCCATCTCCATCCTTCTTTTCCCCATGGCAGAGAGGCCGCTGTAGGGGACACCAGGGACATGGGGACATTGCCACGGTGGTGGCCCATCTCCATCCTTATCTTCCCCATGGCAGAGAGGCCGCTACAGGGGACACGGGGGACATGGGGACATCGCTGTGGTGGTGGCCCATCTCCATCCTTCTTTTCCCCATGGCAGAGAGGCCACTGCAGGGGACACGAGGGACATGGGGACATCCGCACAGTGGTGGCCCATCCCATCCTTCTCTTCCCCACAGCAGAGATGCCGCTATAGGGGACACGAGGGACATGGGGACATCCCTGTGGTGGTGGCCCATCTCCATCCTTCTTTTCCCCATGGCAGAGAGGCCGCTGTAGGGGACACCAGGGACATGGGGACATCGCCACGGTGGTGGCCCATCTCCATCCTTATCTTCCCCACGGCAGAGAGGCCGCTACAGGGGACACGGGGGACATGGGGACATCGCCACGGTGGTGGCCCATCCCATCCTTCTCTTCCCCACGGCAGAGAGGCCGCTGTAGGGGACACCGGGGACATGGGGACACCCCCAAGGTGGTGCCCATCCCATCCTTCTCTTCCCCCTGCCAGAGACGTCGCTATGAGACCTACGTGCAGGTGCTGGAGACGTGGATCAGCGCCGGCGCCCAGGACCTGGAGGGGTGGGAAGCCCAAGCGGGGCCGGCGGTGGCCCCCCTGGACCCCCCCACCTTGACCAAAGCCCACTCCAGCCCCTCGCTTGTCCCCGAGCCCCCCGTCACCCCCGCCATCCGCGTCAAGAGGAACATCTCCGAGCGCCGGACGGTGAGGAAGATCGTCCCGAAACGCAACAAGAACCTGCTGTGATGGACATGGGGGGGACGTGGGGACATTGCGGGGGGGGGACACCCCCCCCCGCCCACCCCGGTACGAGGTTCCTTCGGGCACCACCAGTATTGAGCCAACCCGGGGGAGGGGGGGCTCAGGGTTACGGATGGGGAAACTCAGGGAGACCCCCCCCCCCCCCCCAAAAAAAGGGGATGAGGGGGATGGGGGGGGTCGCAGCCCCCTCAGCCCCCCCCGAGCGTCGCCGCTGTGCCCCCTCCCCGCGCCCGCTGCCTGCTGCTCTCCGTGTGCAATAAAGGTGTGTGTCCCACCACTGCCACCCCCGTGTCCCCAAATCACCCGGGGGGGCCAGGCACCGTGGCGGGGGGGGGACGGGACGGGAGGGGACACAACACACGACGTGGCGGTGGCCTCTGTCCCCGCGCCGATGCCGTCACCCCCATTTCGGTCCTCGCCCCGGTAGGGATGGAGAGCGGCGGGGCGGGGGGAGGGATGTGGTGGGGGACCCTGGGAGGTGACAGTGTATACGTTACCTGGCTGTGTCACCTATAGAGTGACCCCCCCCCGCCTTTTCCCACCCCCCAAATCCCTCCATCATCAGCGCGGCGGCTCCTCGGGTGATTGGGAGGGAGCGGGGCGAAGCCACCGACCCCCGTCCGTCCCCCCGTCCCCAAATCCTCAGTGGGGACATTTCTACCCCCCACCCCCAAAGGGACATTTTGGGGCCATACCCCCCCGGGGCTGATTTGTGCCAACGGCCGCAGCGATGCCCCCTCTGCCCCCCAAAAGCACATCAGAGCCGCATCTATGAACCCCAAAACACCCAGGATGGGGACAAGGCCCCCCCCAAAGCCCCCCCACTCCGGGGGGGGGGGTCCTTCCCTCACCCCCCGGCAGCCAAAGGGCGCTGCCCAGCAGCAGCCACACGTACGGACCCGGGGCCACCAACGGACCCAAAACGGTGGGGAAACGCCCCAAAATCCTTTGTATCGGGGTGGGGGGGGGAGGTGGGTGCCACTGCTGGAGCTCATCCTCATTAAAGGGCTAATTAACGATGCTAACGGGGGCTGGGGTGCACCGCAGCCTTTCCCAGCAGCGAACGCAGGATGCCGCAGGTACGAAGGGGGCGATAAATTTACGCTAAGTTTGTTATAAAGTGGGAATTCATATTTATATTTAATATTTACGATAGATTTAGTCTAAGGTGGGGATTAAAGGGGGTGCAAGGTGGGGGGGGGGAATCCCGGTTAACGCCGCTGCCGGGGACAAACCCCCCAACCTGGAGACTGGTTGGCAACCCAGAGGGGTTCGTTAACGTGGGAAGCTAATTAGGATCGCAGGGGGCACGCGGGCACCCGCCGCCACGGCCGTGCCTATGACAGATGATTTATTGGTATTTTGCCGCTCCTACAGCTTCCCCCGACGCCGAGGGCCGACGCTGACCCCCCCCCCCCGTGCCACAACCCGGCGGGATCAGCCCCGGTACCACCCCAAACAGCGGCGAGGGGGTCACGGCAGAAATGTGCCCCCCCCATACTCCATCCCGCAAGCTCTACCCTCCCCTACAACAAACCAGCAGCTAAAAACCACCCCAAAATAGCGTTTTTTTCACCAGTTCAGGCCGCCCACCCCAGTAACGCCACCCCCCCCCCCTCGCAGGCCGAGGAGGTCGAAGGGTCTTTTGGTGGGGAAGAAAACCCACCCCGAGATGGTGACGTGGAGCATCCTCATCCAGCCGCCGCCGTACAAAAGACCCAAAAATATTTTTGGGAGTCCAAAGAGGGATGAGAAAAGGAGGGGCTGGGCAGGGTGGGGAGGGGAAGGGCTGTCCGTTCTGTGACAAAAGATGGGGTTTTTAGGGTATTTTTTTTTCCTGTCGGGAAAGGGAAATATTTACCGGTACAGAAAAATGATTACACGGCATGAGATTTCATCGGCCTGGCCACGAACACGCACGGCGTAGGGGACAGGATCCCCGTCCTCGAGAGGGAGCAGAGCTTTGGAGATGAGATGGGGAGGGAAAAACTGAACTAAGCTCCGGCAGCGGCGCGGCACAGGTCCCTCTCCGGAGCCCGGCTCCCCGTCCCGGGGCCGGAGGAGAGGAGGTTCAGCTCCTCAGGCGTATTCCAGCTGGGCAGGGCTGCAGGTACCATCGCTCTTGTGCTCCGCCGCCGCCATACTCGCCTTCCCCTCGCTGCCGCCGCTCTCGAGGGGCTTGGCAGACATATAGTCCCGCACTTCAATCTCCATCTTTTTGGCTTTCAGGGCTGCCGTGTGCAGCTTCTCCAGGAAATCCGGCATACCTGGCGGGAAGAAGTGGGAGAGGGTGAGCGAAGCGGGAGAGGGACGGGCACCTCCTGTCTTACCCCCTTCTCCAGCTCCGTTCCCATCCCCTCTGATTTTCTTCTCCCCCCCGAAACGCAGCTCCGCCACTTTATCCAAGGGGGATCCCACAACCTCACTGGCATTAAGGGGTTTCTGCCACTTCCCACCCCCCTGCTCAGTTATAACCTCACGGTTAGGGCGCTTTATGGTGGGGTTTTTGGTTTGTTTTTTTTTTTTTTTTCATTAAAAAAAATAAATCAACTCTTATTTGACTGGCCGAGGTCCGTTGTGGAAGAGGGGTGCAAGGACCTGCGAGCCCTGCGGAACCTCACCGCCTCCCAGCTACGTCGTAAGCGACCTGGGAGTGAGTCTGTGAGACGTTAATTAACCTTTAAAATAATCGCGCGGTCCCACCTGGACCACTCATCATTTTTCTTCTAAAAAATGAGCATTCAGTGGAGGAGGCCCTTGCACCACGCAGTTACAATGGCAGGGGGGTGCGTGGGTGACACCAGCCTCCCCCCCCCGCCCCCCCGGAGCTTTCGCTGCCTTTTTAGATGCATCAAAGAGCGCACTCCGGAAGAAAACAAGTTTCAGCGGTTGGCGAAGCAGGCAGGTACAAGAAAAAAGAAAAAGGTTATTCTGATGCTCGAGTGTGTTGAATGAACTTATTTCAACTCTTTCTCGCCTCAGTTTCTCCCAGGAGCTGTGTGATGGTAAGAGGGAGGGAAAGAAAAAAAAAAAAATCACCACAGGCGACACTTCTGGTTTTATTCCCTCCGCCGATGAATAAAATGAGAGTTAAGGGTGGTGACAGCCCCTTTGTCTCCCAGTCCCACAAGAGCACGGCGCTCTCCCTCCTTCCCCTGCTTGGAGGGGAGGGTTGATCCCCTCAGCGCGTACTGCGACGCCCGGCGCGCCTCGGGCTCTTCCAGCTTTATTTGTGGGTGGCTCCGCGGGAGGGACAGCCCTCAGCTCGGCCAGATCCTTTAAACGCCGCTTTTCCCCCCCCACCACGTAAAGCCAAGCTCCTTGGTGGGAGCCTCGGCGCAGGCACCGTACCTCTGACTAGAAGGAATTTTCTCCCCTCTTTGCTGTAAGGGGGAATAACTCGACTGCAGAAATACTTCAGAGCCAAGGCTGCTCTCTAGCAAGGAAAAACCAGCTCATTTTATTAAAAAAAAAAAAAGGATCCTACTGGTTTTTTTCCTTCTGCCTGGGGTAGATTGGAAAGAGCATCCTTGTGCACGGACCCCTTTCCTCTTCACGGCCAGGAATCCAGGCAGGACTTCCTCCCCGCGAGAAAGGAAGAGCAGCCCGAGGCACCAAAAATACCCCCAAACCCTCCAGGTCTCAATTTTTAAGCTTCTCTGTCTATTTTCTGCCCCACGCAGGTGCAGGAAGGGGAAGGCAGGAGCGTCCACGCTCACTCTAGAGCAAGGAGCCGGAGGAATTCCCCACCGAGGGGTGAATTCTCACCACCAAAGCTCACTCACCGCTCGAGACCATCCAGCTGACGCAGTAACGGGGGAACACGGTCTGTGGGTTGTCGCTGTAGGTCAGCAAGTAGTCGAAACCGTTCTGGGAAAGGAGAAGGCGAGTGAGGCTGAGCTGGTAGAGAAACACTGCCGGGCTTTGCATCCTCACCTAAATTCCCTTCAGGGCCGCTCGCATCCTACAAGGCGAGCGCTACCGGCTCTTCAGGGCATCGATCGAAGCGTTAAGGAGGCGACGCAGACCCATAAAGACTCAGTGAAAGCACACAGGGAGGGGTTTTTTTTTGGAGAAGGTGTCATTCCCCTAGTCCTCCACCGACCCAGCACACTCTTTCAGGCTCTGGATACCCCGCAAAGACCCCGGGATGTTTTTTTACGAGAGCGTTAAGTGCTAGGAATGAGACTTGCGAGGCTTAAGGCTTTTTACAAGGAGCCTGGTGCTCTGAAGCGGCGTGTTTGGCTCTCCAGGGGCACCAAGCTCCTGCAGGAAGAGACTCAAGCTACCGGGATACAGCTTCAAATCCTTCCAGAGCCACGTGTGGATGGGTTTCCCTCGCCTTTGGGAAACAAACTGACCTCTCTTTTCCAATTCCGGACTATTTACCCCAGCTTAGTGCTATGGATGATGGCCAGAGAAGGCAGAGTTCCCTTCGGAGCAGCGGTTTGAGCAGGAGGAAGCTCTCCTGCGACAGGCTTTCCGCTCCCGTTTCCCAGCCCACCCCCAAAACGTACCTCATCAAAGGTTTTGTGGGGACGGATGACCATTTGGGATTCATAGGTTCTGACCCGAACGTACTCGGGGTCTTCGGGGACACTTGGATGCTCCACTGCCCTGGAGGGAACAAGAGAAGGGAGCAGCACGAGGTGAGCTCCGGGTGCGGACCACACTGAGCATCTGCTGATATTTTGGAGGTGGGTACTCAGAAAACAAGGTTTTCACCCCAGAGAAGGCGGCTGTATTTTCGAGACAGATCCCTGAGGTTTTGACATGGTTTTAAAAAAAAAAAAAACAACACCTCACAAAATTTATACCCTTTGTTTTACAGAGGGGAGACGGCAGGAAGCCGGCCCGGCAATACCTACCGTGAGACTAGTACCATCAGGTTGTTCTCTTTGTCTACGCTGTACCGTCGAACGTATACGTAGTCTCGCGAGTACATAGGATACTGGGGAAGAGAAACAGGCATCAACCCCGCTGGCCGTTTGCCTGGGGTGAGGAGGATCACCGGAGCCGGAAAGAAGGAACCACTCACCGGGAAATGAGTGACCCAGTGAATCACTTCCGATCCGGTGGCCAGGTCTCTCTCGATTACGTCCAATTTGATGACCAGCGAGTCCCACTTCTTCCTATATTCAGTGTCCAGCTGGCAAGAAAAAGAGGCTGAGTCACGACAAAGTCCAACAGCGTCGTTAAAGGAAGGCAACCGGCCCTTTTCCTCATCCTGTGGGAACAAGCTGCATCACCGTCAGGCGCTTTACCCACCAGGGAATTATTAAATACTCTTTGAAAGTCACCAGAAGAGGAAGTGCAGGAGCTGGCAGGGCAGGCAGAGAGCGAGCTAGGACCAGAAACCCGCTGAGCTCCTGCAGCCGATCGCAGCCCCCGCCTGCCGATCCTTCACTTCCAGCAGGGACGGGCAGCAAAACCCAACTGGGGCGTGGGATAACTCACCCTGCTTCCGATCGATATTGGGATCGGCTCTAGATCACGTAAATGGTACAAGGAGAAGAGAATATTCACCGTTTCTCTATCCCACCCCTCTGGCAGAGGCCGTACTTTAGTTCTAACGCGCTGCACAGCCCAGATCTCGAAGGCGCTCACCTGTACGTTGAAGAACTGCCTGGGAGTCACGTCTGTGTACGACCCAAACACTGCGGTAAAGAGGAAGTTTTTAGTCCCAGGCATAAGCAAGTCTTTACCTCAGTGCAGCAAGATTAAAAGGAAAAGGCATTTTCTAAGGCAGGCGGCAGGGCTGGGACCCCTCCGAAGGGCTAAAGTGGGGCGCGATCTGCGGAGAGGGACACCAAGGACAACAATTCCCTTTTTTTCCCCCCCAGTTTCCTATAAATACAGGCCAGGAGGAACGCAGGAGACGTTCCCCCCCGCCGGGGACTCGGCGCAGGGAAAACAAGCTACAGGCGGGGTACGGGGAGCACCGTTACCTCGGTACTGGTATAAATGGGTGCCCTCGATCGGCCGTCGCCAGAGCTTAAAGTGCTTCTTGTCCATGATCATCTCCCAGGGCTGCTCCCCGGGAGCGCTGACCGCCTCTCGTTCCGATTTGGGATCCGGCCGCTGACGCTCGCCTGGGCTGCTGCCCTGTAACAGGCTGGATATGTTCTCCATGTGCTTCATCTCCTGCGCCGACCTGGGGGAAGAGGAAAACCGAAACAGTAACCAAAGCCTCGTCGGAGCCTTTCTGCTACAGACGGAGCCACCCGAGACCGGCAAAACCTTCCCAGCATGGTCCAGGGTTCATCTAGAGGGAGTTTTGGCGTGGGAAGAGCAGCCTGGGCTCTCCCCTCCTGCCCGGGTCGCTCACCAGCACGGAAAACCCATCCCTGCAGCCTTTTTCTTTCATCCTAAGGGTCTTGTGCTTAGATATATTATACAGCATTGAAAAAAATCGCACCGTGGTGTGTTCCTAGGGGGGCTTCCCCCGTCCTCTCGCAGGGTGGAAACCTAGTCTGGGGTTGAAGGCAGCTGCTGGGGAGTCCCTCAGCCAGGTGGCCCTTCCAGCATCACGAAATGTCACCCGCAGCGGCAGGGCTTGCTCTTCAAGGAGAGGAAGGGGACAAAAACCCCGCGGGATGGCAGCAGCGGCGTTGTGCTGGCTGTTTCTTAGGGGAAGCGTGCAGGGGCTCGTTCCTTGTACGGATGGGAAGTGCTTCTCCCCCGCCTCGGTGAGATCCGGCAGACAAACCACCCTCCGTCCTCGGCAAATATCAGCCTTTCCACGAAGACAAAAAAAAAAAACAAACCCGCAGCGGTCGCCGTCGGATGCTCACAAACCAAGATTTGTTTTCCTGGCTGAATCGGATAGAAGCTGCGCAGGATGAAACAGAAAGTAAGATGGATTGGGATTGAGGCTTGGGGTGCAAAAGTGGGGAAGGAAGGAGAAGGGGATCCCCGCAGTTTCAGGGGGTGGGATGGCTCGTGAGAGCCCGTCTCGGTCTGCAAAGCGACGAGAAGCGAATCGCTGACGGCAGCCAGAGTTTGCAAGGCAGCAAAGGGGAACAGCAGCCTCTGCCACGAGAGGGAAGGAGACAGAAGAGACGGAAGCAGCGGGGGCTTCCCACAAACGTAGCTCCACACACCGTCAACCCCCTCAGTTTCAGCATCCTTCACGTACAGAAACTGGAACTGGATTCAGATCTCAAAAATACGGGGGGGAGAGAAGAGGGCAGGAAAATGTCGCACCGCTGGGATAAATCCCTCCGAGCCGCAGCTTCGGCCTCCCAAAATAAAAAATTAGAGAGGAACGGCTGGTTTAACTACACCTGGTGTCCTCAGCCTCAAGGAAGGAGGATCACTCACTGTCTGCAGTGCTTTCAACCCTCCCGGCAGTGCCTGAAGACACTAATTATATTAAAGTAATTAGCATCAGCCGGAACTAAAGCACCAATTTGTAACCTGCAAGGCAGGTCTCGCTGCTCTGGCTGAATTAATGTTGATGGTCCCTGGAAATCGCCGAGCTCCCAGCCTCCCCTGGACCGGTCTGAAAGCTTCGCAGGACAAATTCGATCCACAAACCCACCTTCACCCAGGGCGCAGCTGCGGCGTGACCCCCCGTGAACGCTCCTCTGCACCCCACACAGTCCTACCGTTACCGTCGCTGAGCGGGGAGAGCCCCGCTCCCTCCATCCCCTCCTTCCCACCTCTGGTTTATTGATTACAGCCTTCGCTCTGTCCCTCCGCGAGCCAACTCCTCTCACTGACACGGCAAAACCCAAACTGGCTGGGTTAGCAAACTGAGACGGGGCCGGAGAGGTGCGGAGCCTGCGGGACGGCAGCGAGACAGGGAATCAGGAGCAGGAGAGCTTTCTGAGCTGGATCATCTCCGTGACCGCAGCCAAGCTGCTCCACAGAGGGCAGCGGGATGGGACGGGATCAAACCAGGGCAGGGAGCAAAGCTCCTGCTTCGCCACCTCCATCCTCATCGGAAACGAGCTAGAAAAATAACAGCCACAGGATTTATCCGCATCGATGCATGAGGCTGCTACCGGCCTGGCCCTTGTCCCTCTGCAAACAAGCGCCCGTCTCACAGCCTAAGGAACAAAATCCACGATTCCCCTCTCCCCGAGGAAGGGCCACGGTACCGTAACACCCGAAAACCAAAGCGCCAATGGCGAGGCTCACTGCAAACCCCCCCCAAGCCCAGCCCCACGCCTTAAACCTGCTCGTTTTAATTTCTAGACGCAGCTAATTGCTGGAGGAGGAGGCTCCCAGCCCAGCAGCAAAGCTCTTGCCTCAGCAGCGGCTCCATCGCCCGGTGCAGCCCGCTCCGATCGGCCGCACAGAGGACGAGGCACCTTCGTTAGCCGGTAGCTGAAGGACGGACAGACGCCGACAGCCGCCTGAGCCGCTTCCCTGGCCGGCGTCCAGCCCTGGCCTCGCTTAACCAGGGGGGTTGCGATGGTGTTTCTGCACCGGGGGCGGGCGGGATGCCACCGGGACAGCGGGGCAGGCTGGAGGTGACACCGGCTGTGGACAGAGCTCTCCCTCGCCATTTTTGACCACCCCGACGGCTAGGAACCACCACGCCAGAAGGTGGGGACGGCACCGCCGGAGCAGGGGTTGTGCTTTTACCAAGAAAAATAAAAAGCCTCTTCCGAAGTTAAACAAGAGGGGGACAGAGGAGAAGGAGAGCTGGGAGGGGAAGAGAAAGACGATACTGAAGCAGAGAGCTATTTTAAACCCCGGGAGGAGACACAGCTCCCTGGCTGACACAAAGGCACGGGTGAACTAACCGGGAGGGGAGAGCTAAGCAGGAAGAATTCCGCCGCACGGTTTTATCCTATTTATTTATTTCTGCCGTCATTTCGAGCCCGTGTGCGGCGTATGCCCACCTGTCTTGTAAAAAAATACGTCGGCTGTCAAAGAGAGGAGAGCAAAGCTCTCCTGCCAAGAACTCCTGCGACTCGTTATTACAATGAGCAAAGACTTTGCTGAGGGTTTTATTGCTCCCGCAACTAGACTGAAGCCTAATGAGTCATGATGGAGAGTAAATGATTAAAGGAATAAGGAGAAAGTAAATAATAAAGAGGAATAATAAAAGTGAACTCTCCCTTGCCTGGTAAAGCGCATTGGAAGAGGATTGGGCTCGAGGAGTCCTTAAATTAAGGTGAGGAGGCTCAAGCCTGCAAGGAGTAACCTTGAACAAGAAGAGGCAGACTCTGCTTTTAATCCCAGGCCTAAGCCAAGCCCTGCTGAGCCCACTGGAAAACATCAGGCAGGGTTTATCCTCGGTGCTGGGACCCGAAAGGCTGCGTGACGCAGAGCGGCAGCTCCTTGTTAGGGAATAAAACCAGGATTTTGGTCCTTTTTCCAGCGTTGGCTGCGCATAAAGGCTGGGGGATGTCGCTAAAATGTCTGCAGGTGTCAAAGCAGGGCGTGAGGGTTGTTTCTCATTAGCTCTAAGATTTAATTAAGCCTTAGGTAAGCTACTTAAACAAATACCAGGTATTTAACGCCCACAGGACGGTCTGGATGAGGCACCCAGACGCAGAATTTGAGAGAGGGGAAACCCGGCGATGCCCCATCGCACCCCAAGCTTCTCATTAAGTTTTAATTACCCTGTCCTGCCTCACCCCCCCTCGGTCGCACGCCACGCTGGATAACTACGCCTAAACGGAGCCGGGCGCTTCCACTGCCGTCCCAAACAGCAACCGGAAAGGTCGGGGGAGTCCTTCCATCATCATCCCGTCGGATCGGGGGGTACCGTGTGTCCCCCCCGCCCGGCCAGCGCTGTCCCCCAGGTGTAAATGCTCCGCGCAGCAGCACGATGGGGGGCACCCAGTATCGGGGTGAGGGGGGGCACCCCTTTCCGCAGCACCCATGGGCAGGGGGTTTAGGGGCCACCCTGAAATCACCGCGGAGAGGGTTTGGGGGAGGCACCTTGTTGGGGCAGGATTTGGGGGGTGGAGGGTGCACCCCCAGAGCCGGGGGGGGGGCACCAAGCAGAGAATTGGGGGGGGGGGGTAGGGGGGCACCCCAAGGCTGCAGTGAACTTGCAGGGGGTACACCATGCAGGGACGGGATTTAAGGAACAAAGGGTGCACCCCCTCCCCAGCACCCCAGAAAAAGGGCTGGAGGACACCCTCCCAGGTCAGCGGCCGGGGGAAGATTTGGGGGAGCACCCCAGTAGATTCAGGGGGGCACCCTGTGGGGGGAGGACTCGAGGGGTGCACCCCCAGGTCAACCTATGGAGCAAAACCTGCAGAGGGTGGCAACCCCAAGGCCGGGAAGGTTTGCGAGGGCACCCCCAGCCAAGAAAATTTGGGGGGCACCCCCAAGGAGCTGGGAGGGCACCCTCGAGCTTTAGAGAATTGGGGTGCGCCCCTAGTGATGGGGGGCTTGGGGGGGGGGGAGCACCTCTAAAGAGCTTGGCGGGGGCACCCCAAGCCCTCGTGCACCTGGCAAGGGGGGCACCCTGAGGATCTGGGGGGCACCCCAGGCCCTGAGGAACGGGGGGGACCGGGCGGTGTGGGGGATCTGGAGCCCCCCCAGGGGCCGGGAAGCCCGGGCCACCGAGGATTTGGGGGGCTCCCGGGCCACCGAGGAGGGGGGTGGGGGCTGTCCCGCTCCCGGGGGGCCCGCGGCGGACACCCACCGCTGCAGCTCCTCCTCCTCGATGCGCTGCTCGTCCCAGACGAAGACACCGGCCAGGGTCGCCATGAGGCGGCCGGTGGCGGCGAAGGCGGGGCGGCCTCGGAGCAGCCCCCGCCACCACCACCACCACCACCACCCGCCGCCGCCGCCGCCGCCGCCGCGCCTCGCCCGCTCCGCCGCCCCGTCCCCGCCGCCGCTACCACCGCCGCCGCGGCACCAGGCCCGCCGGGCCCGCCGCGCCCGCTGCCCCGTCACGCAGCTGCACTGCCGCGCCAGCAGGCCCAGCAGGCCCCGCCGCCCCGCGCCGCCCCCCGCCTGGCCGCCGGCAGCGGGGGGGGCCTCGGCGGGCCCGGGCGGGCGGGGGCCCAGGCGGGCGGCGCGGGCGTAGCGGGCGACGAGGCCGACGAGCGGCCGCCGCGGCTGCAACATGCCGCCGCTCCCTCAGCGGGCCGCCCCGCGTCGCGCTCGATGCGTCATCGCGCCGCGCCGCGCCGCCATTGGCCGCCGTCTCGCCGTCCCGCGCGACCATTGGGCGGCGGCGGGGAGCGCCCGCCCCTGCACGCTGGCGGGGGCGGGGGAGGGAGGGCAAGGGCGCGCGGGGCGCTGAGGGCTCGGTGGGCGGGGCGGCCCGGGGCGAGCCGGGGGCGGGGCTTGGCGCGGGGGCGGCTGCGGGAGAGGCGGGGCCGGCTGCGGGGACACGCCCCCATCAGCAGAGAGCTGGGCAGCGGGTGCAGGCAGGGCCGGTTATGGGGGTGCAGGCAGGGCTGGTTATGGGGGTGCAGGGGGTACAAAGCAGCAGGTGCAGGCAGGGCCAGTTATTGGGGTTCAGGCAGGACCAATTATTGGGGTGCAGGGGGTTCAAAGCTGTGGGTGCAGGCAGGGCCGGTTATGGGGGTTCAGGCAGGGCCAGTTATTGGGGTGCAGGGGGTTCAAAGCTGTGGGTGCAGGCAGGGCCGGTTATTGGGGTGCAGGCAGGGCTGGTTATGGGGGTGCAGGGGGTACAAAGCAGCAGGTGCAGGCAGGGCCGGTTATTGGGGTGCAGGGGGTACAAAGCTGTGGGTGCAGGCAGGGCCCGTTATTGTGGTGCAGGCAGGGCTGGTTATTGGGGTGCAGGCAGGGCCGATTATGGGGGTGCGATGGGGCACAGGGCTGTAGGTGTGGGGCAGGGGTGCTTCCCGGGGTGCGGGGCAATGTTTATTTGGGTGCAGCTGGGTGGACGGCAGGGACGTTTATGGGGGCGCAGCGCACGGAGGGGCACCCCCTTGTCCGGAATAAAGCGCAAGCTGCCACACACGGCTCTTTGCACCCCCTTTATTTCCTCTAGAGAAGGGCAGGGGGGAGCCCCAAACCCCACGGCACCCGCGCCCCACCTAGCTTCCATCGAGCTACGCGGATCAGCGGAGGGGAGGGAAATGACGTCATTTGTCTCTTTTTGGGTTTTTTTTTACAGAAATACAGTACGTTTATGCACAGACTATTTACACTCCAGCCCCTCTCTTGCATATAAGTCACCGGTGGGAAAACCCAAACCGTTCTCCAGCCGGATTGCCGCGCCAGCCACGTGCCGGGGAAGAGCCGGCGGGATGTTTGCTTTGGCCGAGGACCCGGGGGAGGAAGGAGGATGGAGGAAGAGGAGCCGCCCCGGGGCCGCAAAACCCCCCTGGACACTGCGCTGCCGGCTTCTCCCCAGGCTCCGTGCCCTCCCACCAAAAGGTTTTGGTTCCATCAAACCCCCGGAGGGTTTGAAGGGGCTGATTTCCCTCCTCTGAGCCTCGCAGGGCGTGAGCAGTGCTCTCCCCGGGCTGAGTTTTCCGGTTTCGTGCCACAGCCTGAGCCCCGGAGAGCGGCCGAAGCTCTTGCATAGCCAGTGCTGCTGCGGGTGCAGGGGTGGGGGGAAAGGGACGAGCTGGGCCAGACAGCCAGCAGCAAGAAAATAGGTAATAAAAGCATTAGAGGGATCACCGAGAGCCTAGAACCCGTCCTAAAACTCCTTCCCTAAACCTCCGTAACCCTCCGCGGAGCCAGCCTCGAGTTTTTCGGTGCTGCAGTGCTTGTGTCGATGCATCCCCGCGTGGTTTTTTCCTATTTGGTTTGCTTTAAACAGCCCCAAAAACCCGGCTCTGTCCCTGCCGGCTACCTCCTCCGGTCTTGGCCGCAGGTCTGGATGCATCGGATCAGCTTTGCATCGGCTCTCCGGGGAAGCGTTCGCTCCTCGAGGTCTGGTATCTGTTGGGGCTTGCAGAAGGAATGGGGTAATAAACTAAGAGCAGGACAGAAAAACACCGAGATTAAAAGTGGGGGCAAAAAGCAGGAGAGTCAGATTGGCGCAGAGGTCAGGAACTTGCATAAAAGCTACAGGCAGAGACGCCGGTTTTCCAGCGCAGGCTCAACCTGCTTCCTGGGAGCTGTCGCCGTACCAAAGTCTTGGCTAAAAAACCCCCAAGATTTGCTCGGTGAGATGCCGACAGGAGCCAGACGCCGCGGCGGGGGGGACAGAGCTCCCCCAAAACCACCGCCGGTATCAGAAGAGCTTCTTTGACATCAGCCCACGCCGCGCCGCCCGCTCGCAAACCTCGCTCGGGGGCTCTACGGCGGTGACAGTCCCCGGCAAGCTGGCCCCGAAACCGCCACCGTCCTCCCCCGAGCCCGAAATAAAGTGCAAAATGCTCGTGTGGTCAGCGCCAGTCGGAAGAGAGGATCAGACAGAGCGGCGGGGGGTTTGCTCTACCTTCCTCCCGCCGTACAGCTGCTGTAAAGGGCCGTTCCTCTCCCACCAGCACGCCGTGGCGGGCGTTTCCCCTATATATGTATATAAATATATACACACACGCGTGCATCACACCTTTCTCCAGGTGTACGTTACGCCTCGGCGGAGGAGGGACCAAGTTCACCGCGCGCCGGGCTGGGAATCCAGCGTGATTTCCCCCTCCTTCCCGGCGCAGGGTGGGGACGAGATCTCCGAGGCGGAAGAGCGGATCCCACCGCCCCTCGTGCCGGGGAGAAGCCGCGCGGGGGAAGACGCCGTCGTTATTTCGGCCAGCCGAGCCAGTGCGGGGTTAAAAATCACGCCACGGAGTTAATAAAATAAGGGGTAGGAAGAAAACGCCGATCATCTGACCCGAAAAGTTCTTTCCTCTGTACGGGAGAGATCAGAAGAGCGAAGGAGGTGCCGAGAAAGTGAAGTCTGGGGGTGGGAGAAAGCCGTGACCGCGTCCCGGTGCCGGCGGCATCAGGGGGTGTACGCCGGCGGCGGCTGGAATTGGTTGATCACTTCATACTCGGCCGGGTAAGGTTCGTTCTCCTCCATCTCAGACAGGAGCTCCAGGGCTTGCTCCTCTTCCTCGGTGGGGTAGTGACGCAGCAGGTTGGCGGCGGTGGCGAGGATAGAGGCTCCCCCGGCGCCCGCCACCAGGTAGAAGCTGACGGCGAAGGTGACGTAGACTTGGGAACCGTGGTACTTTTTGTGCTGCTGTTGTTGGGCGAGGATCAGCTCCGAGGCCCAGTAGCAGAATCCGATGACGGTGGCACACTGCAGGACTGAGAGAGAGAGCGGGAGAGACGCTGAGCAGCCAGCAACAACATAAATCAGCGAGTTCATTTCACGGCTGATCCGGCAAAGGGACGCCGAGCCCTGCTTGCCGGCGGTTTAAGCAGGCAGAGTGCGAGAGCCCGTGGTGAAAGGGGGCGGCGGATGCCTGAAATCCGGCACGAGAGAGGGGAATACGCGGCGGAGGATCACAGGCTGAGAACGAACCCAGCCGAGCGGGGCGGCCAGCAACACAAACCACGGCTGAACGGTTTGGAAGGGTTTATTTTGTGACCTAGAAGGAGCGGCAGGGACAAATCGGCGGTCAGCGTTTCGGGCAGGCTGACAGCTCGGACTTTCCCTGAGCCGCTCAGGTCTGACGCGGGTAATTCTGCCGGGGATAAGGGATATCAAAGCTCCTTTGACCTCATGAGCCAGAAAAAACGTCCTTCTTCCCCAGAAAGGCGCTACGGGATCTCTTTGAAAAATAAGACCCATTAATAGACGCTTAATGTTCATCCTCAACCTCTTCCCCCCCAAGATTTAACTCCAATTTTAGCTGTGGGAGGCTGCTGTTGCCTTTCAGACCCGAAACGCTGCGAAGGGGAAGTTCTGCAGGTAGGATGGGCGCCACAGCTCCGAACCGAAGGCTGAAACAAGGCCTTCGGGGGCTTTTTTTCCCCCCCGTCTCCTCGAGGACAGAAAAAGAAACCCGAGGCTTTCCTCCAACGTGGTGGAAACCCCATCCCCGCCGGGGAGGATTTACCTGTGAGGATGTGAGCGAAAGCGTAGCGGCGAGTGATCTTTAACGCCGGGTGCTTGGGGCCGAAGACGTCCAGGAGGAAAGCTGAGAGGCTGCAGATGATTCCCAAGAAGCAGAAGGCGGCGATGACCCGGAGCAGCAGGATCGTCTGCGGGTTCATGCAGTAATCTGCGAGGTGAAGGAGAGGGGCAGCTGCTGAGCACCAGAAAACTCCTCTTTTCCACCCAAACAACTCCCCAGACAGAGCAACCGGTATCACGACACGCCCCCTGCTCCGATCCCGCCCAGCGTTTTCCTTTGAGGTTTAAAAACGCAGCTCTCGGCGGAAACCGGCGCACAGCGAGCCGCTTTTAACGAGGCCGGAGAAAACGAACCTCCTTTGTACAGCAGCAGTTGACCCGGTCACGTATTTCACTTTATAAACTATTATTACAATGGAAAATAAAGCTAAATAAACGCCTCCGACACACCAAAGCAGCCGAGATAACAAAGCAGGTTGCACGGGTCCCTTATTTAAAGCGAAGCTGGGGGTGTTACTAGAAAGTCTTTTTATTAACGTCACGTCCCGCCGGCGAACAAGAGGAGGAAGTAACCCCGCGGCGAGGGCTATCCCACGCTACTCCACCCCAAATCAAGTGTACGTGGACTCTGCCCGTCCATAACCGGGTCGGCAGCTAGCGCTGGGGGTATCCGGGGGTTCAAAATCACCCCCCCGGCTTCCGCAAGGTCCCTCCAGCGAGGTGGTGGGGAAGGGAAGGAGAGGGGAAGGGGCTGCGGTCACCTCCCCTCCCCGCAAGCCACGAGAGCTTTTAATAAACAAAGCCAGGCGTTCGTTTTAACGTCGCATTAAGACGCGGTCATAAACGCGCTGGCGTGACGCAGGGCTGGAAACGAGTCGCCGGCGCGCGGCCCGAACTCCGTCCGTGCCGGGGAAGGGCGGCTCTCCGCCGGCCGTCTGCGGCTGCGGGGATGAAGGCAACCGAACAAACGCGTAACGCAGCCGCCCTCCGCGTTTCGCCATCAGAATCGGACATTCGAAAGCTTTATCCACGTCAGGTTCTGGTTTTAACTCATAAAACCCCCCTCCGACAAGGCAGGAGTCCCGCTGTAGCGATTCGGTCACCCGTTAGCTCGAAAAATAAGTTGGGAACGATGTTTTCGTGCTTTTCTCCTTCCTGACTGATTTAACGGCACCGGAGCTGCTCAGGCAGGGGGGTGAGGCCCGTTTCACCGCCGGTAACCGCAAACACAGGCGTTTATTGGTGACATTTGGGGCTGTATCGGTACGGCGGGGCGGCCCGCGCCGAGCCCCGACGAGTTTCGGTGCTAAAACGGGGGAAAACCACCTCGTTTCGGTGCTGCGGGAAGGCAGAAACCTCGGGTAATAACCTTTACCGAGGGGTGCGGGGGGCGGCGGAGGCTCGGCCCCGCGGCCGGGGCCCGGAGGCGGCCGGGGCGGAGGCGTTTGGCCCAGGCGAGGCCCGAAGCCGCCCCCCGCCCCCCCCCCCCGAGAGCCGCCGCCCCCGAGAGCACCGGGACGGGGCGGGGACGGAGGGGGAAGACACCCGGCCCGGCCTCACCTCGGAGCAGCTCGGGGTCGACGTAGCCCAGGACATCGGCGACGCCCAGCTCCTGGCGGGCGCAGGTGCCGCCGTGGATGCGGAGCCAGGCGGGCTCGGCCAGCGCCGTGCAGAGCGCCGTGATGGAGAGAGCGCCGGGCAGCGCCGAGGCCAGGCTGCGCTCCGGCTGCTTGGGCAGGCCGCTCCCCGCCGCTCCGCGCCGCCGCCGCCCGCCGGGCAGCCCCGGCCCGCCCGGGGTGTACATCCCGGCCCGCCGCCGCGCTCCGGGCCCAGCGACAGCGGCTCCGCCTCGGAGCCCCTCCGCCACCGCCCCGCTTCCGGTCGGCGCCGCTTCCGCTTCCGGCGCGCTGACGTCACGGCGCGTCGCCGCCGGGAACGTCGCCATGAAGGAGGCGCTGGAGCTGCTGTGCCGCGTACCGGCGCACCCCGACTCCCGCTGCTGGTTCCTGGCCTGGAGCCCCGGCGGCGGCCTGCTGGCCTCCTGCGGCGGGGACCGCCTCGTCCGCCTCTGGGGAAGGGAAGGTGGGCGGCGGGCGGGGCGGGGCGGGGCGAGGCGGGCGGGGGCGGGGCCCGGGGCAGCGCGGGCGGGGCTAGGAGGGCGTGTCTGTGCTGAGGGAGCGGGGCTAAGGGGCAGGGAGGGGGGCTGGGCGAGGGGCGGGACTAGGAGGGCGTGTCTGTGCTGAGGGGGCGGGGCTAAGGGGCAGCGGGGGAAAGGGCTAGGAGGGCGTGTCTGGGCTGAGGGGGCGGGGCTAGGAGGGGTGTCTGGGCTGAGGGGGTGGGGCTAAGGGGCAGCAAGGGAGGGGCTGGGTGAGGGGCGGGGCTAAGAGGGAGTGTCTGGGCTGAGGGGCGGGGCTAAGGGCAGCGGGGAGGCGCTAGAAGGGGGTGTCTGTGCTGAGGGGTGGGGCTAAGGGGCAGGGAGGGAGGGGCTGGGTGAGGGGTGGGGCTAAGGGGCAGAGAGGGAGGGGCTGGGCGACAGGGCGGGGCTAGGAGGGAGTGTCTGTGCTGAGGGGGTGGGGCTAAGGGGCAGCAAGGGAGGGGCTGGGTGAGGGGGCGGGGCTATGAGGGAGTATCTGTGCTGAGGGGGCAGGGCTAAGGGGCAGGGAGGGGTTGGATTGGGGCGGGGCCAGAAGGGCAGCAAGGGAGGGGCTGGAGAGGGGCGGGGCTAGAGGGTGCCATACAGGCAATGAAGGAGGGGCTGCATGAGGGGGCGGAGCCAGAGGGCAATGAGGGAGGGGCTGTGGAGGGGCGGGGCTAGAGTGCCAGCCAGGAGGCTGTGATGGGGCGGGGCATCTTAGAGGAGGGGTGGGGCTTGGGGCAGGGCTCGGCCAGGGGCGGGGCCGAGATGGGCACGATCCTGCCCTCTCCCCAGGGCAGGGCTGGTCCTGCCGGGCGGTGCTGGGCGAGGGGCACCAGCGCACGGTGCGCAGGGTGGCCTGGTCCCCCTGCGGCTCCTACCTGGCCTCCGCCAGCTTCGACGCCACCACCTGCATCTGGAAGAGGCAAGAGGACGGCTTCGAGGTGAGACCCCCCCCGCCAGCCCCAGCCCCGGCCCGCCGCCCCCCGCGCCCCCACGCCCCGCTCCTCCCCTCTCCTCTCCCTCCCCAGTGCGTCACCACGCTGGAGGGGCACGAGAACGAGGTGAAGTCGGTGGCCTGGGCTCCCTCCGGCACCCTGCTCGCCACCTGCAGCCGCGACAAGAGCGTCTGGGTCTGGGAAGGTGAGGGGGAGCAGCCCCCTTTCCGGGCTAGAAAGGAGAAGGGGGGACAGCGGAGGGCCCTGAGCGGGGACATGGCTGAGCCAAAGCTGCCCCCGGCCTCCCCTCTCCTCACCGTAACCGTTTCCTCTCTGCAGTGGATGAGGAGGAGGAGTACGAGTGCGTCAGCGTCCTCAACTCCCACACGCAGGACGTCAAGCACGTGGTTTGGCACCCCAACCAGGAGGTGAGAACGGGGCCAACACTGTTTTTTCCACCCCCGACCCTACCCCAGCGCTGGGAACGGGCCTGGAGAGCAGCGATCTGGTCCCATTCTGGCTCCAAACTCGAACCACGGGTGAAGGGCAGCTTCACGGGTGCAGGCAGCTGCCTGGCGCCCGGTTGATTCCTCTGCCCTCCCTCAGCTCTTGGCCTCGGCCAGCTACGACGACACGGTGAAGCTGTACCACGAAGAGGAGGACGACTGGGTGTGCTGCGCCACGCTGGAGGGCCACGAGTCGACGGTGTGGAGCGTGGCCTTCGACCGCAGCGGCGAGCGCTTGGCTTCCTGCAGCGACGACAAGACGGTGCGCATCTGGCGCCGCTACAAGCCGGGCAACGAGGAAGGTGAGGCTCCCGGCCCGTCTACCTGTGCCGCAGGGCTCGGAGCTGCTCGTAACCCGCTGGGGAGGAGAGAGGGCGGGGGAAAACAGCAGGCAGGGAGCCCAGGTTATGCTCTCGCCTTCCAGGGGTGGCCTGCAGCGGCACCGACCCCACGTGGAAATGTGTCTGCAACCTCTCTGGCTACCACACGAGGACCATCTACGATGTGGCGTGGTGAGTGGAAGGAGGCAGTGGAGCCACCCGGCTCCGTTTTCTCCCGGCAGCAGCGTGGGTGACCTGCCTGGCGCTGCCCCCGCTTCTAGGTGCCGCCTCACCGGGGCGCTGGCAACAGCCTGCGGCGACGATGCCATCCGGGTCTTCGAGGAGAGCGCGTCCTCCGACCCGCGGCAGCCCACCTTCAGCCTCGCCGCCCACGTTCCCCGGGCGCACTCGCAGGACGTCAACTGCGTGGCCTGGAACCCGAAGGAGCCGGGCTTGCTGGCCTCCTGCAGCGACGACGGTGAGATCGCCTTCTGGAAGTACCAGCGCCCCGAAGTTTGCTGAGAGGTTCAGTCCTCTCGCGTGTCCCCCTACCCCGCAGCGGGACCCTTTGGCACCGTGCCGGTGCGGTGAGCGGGGCAGGGAAGATGGTGACCGACCTCCTTTGCCCTGCGACTTGGACTTCTGCATGCCCGGGACCGTGGGGGTCCCACCGGCCTCCCCGGGGACGCACGGGGGAGCGTGGCACCTCTGCTGGGATCCGGCCGGCTTTGGGAGACGGGCAGGACTTGCTTCCCCCTCCTTCCGCCCCACGCTCAATAAATCAGTGCTCTCCTGGCCAAAGCCTCTGGCTCTTCATTTCGGTGCCGTCACCGATGCGCCCATCGCCCTCGGGGTGCGCGGAGCAGGGTGTAGGCGCTCCCCCCGGAGCTGGATGAGGTGGCACAGGAGGACGGACCTGCCCGGGAGCCGGTTTTACGCCTCACAGTGAAGCACAGCCCGAGGGGAAGCATTTAAGTGCGCTCCTGTGGGCTGGCGCCAGCATAGTTCTCCTAGAAATGGCTACCAAGCCAATTCGGCCTTAATTAGTTGTGCTAATGAACTTTTTTGAGCCCCACAGTGAAGGCGCAGAACTACTCTGTGAGTTGGGGGACAGCCTCAGGGTCAAAGCGGAGCCGTCGTGCCTGTTTTCTCCCCCCTCTTTCCGCCCCAGACCCAGCAGCGCAGAGGGCAAGATGGGTCTCGAGATTTATTCAGCTGCCGCAGTCCCGCTTCTGCACGCAGCTCCTTGTCTAAAAAACACTGTACAAAGCATCAACGCCTTAAAAAATAAAACAAACAGGAAAACACATGGAATTCACACAAAAGGAGGTGACACAAGCACTACCGCGGCTGGGGTTTGGTGGCCGAACTACGAGGGGGATCCTCGCCGGGACCTGCGGCCCCGCGTTAGTCAGAATCGCTGTCGCTTTCCGCCTCCTTCACGTCCACGCTGAACTTGTACTCCTGGTCGCAGCCCATGTAGGCATCGCTCATGAAATACAGCGTGTAGTTGTGCGTCCCCGTAGCCGGGGCCACGAAATCCAGCTTCACCTATGCAGCGAGGAAGAGCCGGCGTTGGGGTGGCGGCGGGGGCACCCATCCGGCTCGCCCAAACCACGTCCCTTTGGGTGCCGACCGGCGGCCCCCCTCCTGCCCGCTCCCGCTCACCTTGGCTTTCTGCTGCAGCGTCAACCGCTTGATGGAGATGAGGCTGTTGGATTTGGAGTCGCCGATCACCACCCACCAACCCTCCTCGCGTTTCTGGCGGAGAGGTAAGAGTTAACCGGCTTGGGGGCAGTGGGGGACAATCTCCCCCCCCACACACACACTTCTGCCACCCCAGTGTCACCGGGTCTGGCACGTACCTGGGGGAAAAGGGGAGCGATGACAGGCCCGGTGACCTCCTCTTCACGCTCCAGCTGCACCAGCACCACCACGGGCCCCCCGCTGTGCGGAGAGAACCAAGACCGAGGGTCAGGGCGCGTCCCCCCCCCCCCGTGCCGGCACAGCACCGAGGGGGCCACGCCGCCCCTCCCCGCCTCACCTGCGGATGCTCTCCTTCTCCACCACCTCGTAGGAGAGCTCGATGTTGGGGTAACGGTTACAGAATCGAGCAACGTCGGCGATCTGGGCGTCCGAGAGCTGCAGCAGGGCGTTCCGGTCCTCATCCTCCATCTCCATGATGTCGAAGACGCTCTCAACCCCCTGCAAGGAAAATGTTTTCAGCCCTGCGCTTACCCGGGGCTCCTCGGTGGGCGAGGGCAGGACCCCGGCGCTTCCCCCAAGCTTTACCTTGTCCGTGCAGCGCTTGATGTGCTCAGAGGTGAAGTGAGGCAGCTGCTTGAGGTAGGAATCCTTCGACCACATGGCCTGCGTCACCATCTGCGCCAGCTCCATGGCGGCCAGCGCGGGGCTGAGCCAGCCGTTGCTGGACAGCACGTCCACGCAGGCCTGGATCAGCCGGATCGCCTGGACGCGAGGGACGGGGACAGGTCAGAAGGCAGCAACACAACGCTCGCAAGGCGAGCGGGTTCCCACCCGCCCCGTCGTACCTTGCTGAGGATTTCCTCGGTGTCCGACTGCAGCTCGGCACTCAGCTGCATGCGCGACAAGTGAGCCTGCAGCAGGAGGTTGGTCTTGACATGGGGATCGTTGAATTTGGGGTTGGTCAGCTTGTGGGGAACTTTTTGGGCCAGCTATGGGGAGAAATGACAAACCCATCAGTGCTTTAGCCCTACGGAGCCAAAAACGCAGGCAGCTTTCTTCCCCCAACCCTGCAGGAACCCACGTCCATCCCCTCCGGCCCCAGATCTGCCGCGCTGCCGCTCACCTGCCGCAGCAGGTTGTCCTCGTGGTGCCTGATGGGGATGTTCTCGTACTCGGCAGCGTTGGAGATTATTTCAATCAGCCCTCGCACCTTGGTCTTGGCGTTGAGGGACATGCTGAAGAGCTCTGGGGAAGCCAGAGAAGTAGAGGGGTCAGGGAAAACCAGACAGCGTTAAACCCAACGGTACAAAAGGTGCCTTCGGGCAGACAACACGCAGCCTCGCGTTAAAAGACAGAGTTTTACACACCCGACCGCGCACACGGCACCTTCCCTCCATCGCCCGCGGCACAGGGAGCGATGCAGAGAGCAGGAGTGCCGGCAAACGCTTGCGTGCGGTACCCGTCCCTCGCGGAGCCCTTACCGATGGTGGTGTAGTTGATGTAGTAATAGGCGGCGATCATCCCCAGGTTCAGAGGAGCCACGTCCATCTCGTCCTCGATGCTGATGCACTTGGACTGCTCCAGGTCACTGAGGGTCTGTTCCACCAGCTCGGAGAGGTGATCCGAGAGATGCCTGTGGGACACACCTGCGGGTACAGCAGCGTTGCGGCAGGGCTCCGAAACTCCGGGATGGAGAAAAGCTGCTCTTACGAAAGCAGAGCCCGCAGGCAGAGGGTCCCCAATATCCTCCAACCCCGGGTCCACCAGTGCAGACCCCTCCGCTCACCTTGCAGGTTGTAGTAGTTTGGATTCTGCGTCATCCTGCGATACAGGAATGTCCAAGTGAGGTAGTCCACCGCATCCTGCTTGTTTTCGATGGTCTTGGTGACAATCTCGGCATTGAAGTGATCGTGCATGCAGTGGTCCAAGTGCGACTCCACCGGCAGGGGCTCGTAGAGGAATTTCTTGAAGAAATCCTACAGCGGGGCAGGAGTAGAGGGAAGGGGTAAATAAACCCCAGCACCTCCAAAATCCTGGAGCACCTCCCAGGCAGCAGGGCTCTGAGTGAGGGTTATACATCAGCCTGCCCAAAGCCGGGAGAAGAAATCCACGCCCCAGGCAGCAGGCAGACGTTCGCAGGCCAGAAATTGTGCCCCGCTCCTCGCCCACCTTCTTGGATCCCTGGCACATGATGACACAACGGCCCTCGTCGTCCTGCAGCGGGCGATTAGCGTGGCCCACCATCTGCAGTACGTCGTAGATGGGGTAATCCACGTACCTGGGACGGGGAGAGAGATTTAATGGAGCTCCACGGAAAGCTACCACCGCTCTCCTGCGATTCCCAGCCTCTGCCTGGACAGGGACGAAGCCCTTCGGGATTAGGACGTCATTCCCTCGTGCTCCGCGCAGCCTGAGCTATCAGGGTGGACACCGAGAAAAGCCACGGCTGGTCTTGCCCGCAGCGCAACACACTCACGCGTGGATCTTGCCGTTGTAGTACTGCGTGTCCATGATGATCACGAGGTGAGCGGCGATGTTCATACCCCAGCAGAGGCTGCGGGAGGCAACCATCACCTGAACCGCACCTGAAAGGCGCACAGGGAGAGGCGTCAGCCCGCGGGCAGAGCACCTCTCTGGGTCACAGAAATCAGGCAGAGAAAGATCTGGGGGTTCTGTGCTCGGGCAGACAGGTCACAGCATCAGAGAGGTCCAGGAGAGATGGCGAAGTTTAAGAGCACAGCCTTTTTTGGACCCAGGAGGCAGAGAAGTGACACGAGGCTTGGGCAAGCTGTTATCTCCAGTCCAAAGACCAGGGGCACTGCCAAGCTCCGGGGAAAAGAGTTGACAGGTAGAAGTGGTGTGTCCTCATCCCACCCCACTCACCGGAGCTGAAAAGCTGCTCCACCACTCGCCGTTCCATGGCTGTCAGCCCCTCGTGCAGGTAGCCCACCCCGTTCACGAGCGTCTCCTTCAGAGTGTTGTCGTTCAGCTTGTCCAGGTACGGTACCAGATCCTTCTCTGCGCAGTGCAGGAACCTGCCGGAGAGGGGGAGTAAAGAGACCGCTGCCAGGCCCAGCAAGCCTGTCCCTCCCTGATGTCACAGCAGATGCCCGAGTGACATCTCATGAGACCATTTCCTACCACTATTTGTCCCTCAGCCCAGTGAAACAGCCCAAAAACTTGCCCCTGCCTCAGTCAGGGGGACACAGGCCACAGCACCTTTGTCTCTGGACATCCGAGGCGCACGTGGTGAGGATGTTGATGGCCGTGAGCCGCGTCTGCTTGCGTGACGGGACAAAGACGATGACCGGCTTTTTGGGCGAGTGCTTCATGATGGCGTGGTAGACGGGCTTGGCCATGGAGAGCAGGCGAGTCTGCGTGTGGCTGATGTTGAAGCCCTGCAGAGGAAGGGGAGCAGGCAGTGACGCTGTCTGGAAACCAGGCAGAAGGGAAAGGAGGTGAGGTTGCCCAAACCCTACCTGAATGTGCAGCTCCAGGGGCACGGGGCGGACGTTGGGGTGGAAGTTGAAGGTGGAGGTGGCACTGCAGCCCAGCCAGTGAGCCACGTCCTTGGCGTTGGACAGGGACGAGCTGAGGGCCACGATGCGGATGGGTCGCTCGATTTGGGAGGAGATGTAGCGCATGCGGGAGCAGATGACCTCCAGCACCGGCTGCAGGTGGCAGAGGGCAGGTTGTAGCAGCGACAGGAGGGGAACGCTGAGCTCTCCGCAGCGCGGCGGCCTCTCCTAGCTGAGCTGCGGCCGCTTCAGCCCAAGCACCCTCACCCACGGACACCGCAGGGGATACCACTCCTGAGCTTCCCAAAGGATAGGGCCCTCCCATCCCAGTCCCTCCTGCAGCCTGGGGAAACTCCCAGCAGGAAAAGCTGACCTCAGACCAGGTATTAGGAGTGAGCAACCATCCATCCCACAGCGGCTTCTACTACCGAGGCCAACACGATGACGAGCATCCCTCAAACGAGTTAGCACCCTCCTCCCCTCCCAGACGCACCCCGTTTTCACCCCCGATGAGATGCACTTCATCCACGATGAAGAGGTTGACGTTCTGGACATTCTTGCGCTGCTTCCAGCGTCGCGAGAGGATGTCCCATTTCTCAGGGGTGCTGATGATGATGTTCCCTTTGCCCAGCAACTTCAGGTCAGTGCTGGTCTCCCCCGTCAGCAAAACCACCTTCTTATTGAGACGCTCCTGGAACTTTTCGTACCAGTCCAAGAAGACCTGCCAAAAATGCAAGGGATGCTGTTGTGAACCTCAAATTAGAACAAATCCTACCAAATCCCTGGAGACACACACATGCACACACCGACATCAGCAGGTCGGCAGTGGGGCGGTGTCTCTTCGCTCCCTCAGAGAGACCACAATTAATCGAAAGACTCTGGAGACGTCCTGAGGGACGTGACAGCAAAGAAAAGATGAGGAAAAGCGAAACGGGATGAGGAAGCAAATCTAAGCCGGGCTAAGGCTCCAGTTCTCCCCAGGATGCCGGGCTTACCTGCTCTGCCAGGGCCTCCATGGGGGTGATGTACACGCAGCGTCCCTCCGAGTTCTGGAGCAACATCCTCAGGATGGCAAATTCAGCACAAATGGTCTTTCCGCTTCCCGTGGGGGCACCCACAAACACGTTGTCATCGCTGTTATAGACGGTGTTAAACACTGGGGACAGACGGACAACACAGAAGAGAGCAGGTTAGCAAAATCTCCGTGGATTTCTATCAAAGCTCTAGAAACAGGCAGGGAAAACACAGCCTGGACCCAGCCTGCACAAGGAGGAGCTACGGAAAAGGCTGTTTAAGAGTTTTAGCCCAGGATCCACTGAGCAAAACGGGCTCTAGTCTGTGACAGTAGCTCATCAGTGTGAATTCTCTACTCTGGCTAAGCCCAGGCAGAGAAACACGGACAGGGCAGCTTTGGTTCGCTCACAGCTCCGTCCCTGCAAGCAGCACAGATGGAGAAGTTTGGGGCCAGCTGGCTCTGTGAACCTGAGCCGTGGTGTTAGCACAGACACGGCTGCCAGGAGCAAACCTGCTGCTGCCAGACAGCCCTGGACTGGCTGCTTGACGTACTTGAGGAATATCTCAAAGATACTCTGGCCCAGGGAGAAAGATTTCAAGCCATCGAACCTCTAAGGCTCAGGGAGGCGAGGAGATACACTACTACAGAAGTTCTTCGCATTATAAACCCCACAAAACCAAGGCTACGGACTGTGAATACCACAAGGCTCACGGCCGTTTGGAGGAGGTGAGCAGAGGCAATACCCACCCTGAGTCTGGATAGGGTTGAAGAAAGGGAACTTGTCTTGGTAGAGGCTCTCGAAGGCACTGTTTCGCAGAGCCGACACGGGCAGCGGCTGCAGATCCAGCAGCTCGGTCGGAGGAGGGTACTTCTCAGGGAGGATCAGGTGGCGGAAGGAAACGGGCAGCTGGGTCTCACAGGCTGTCAGACACAGGAAAACACATTTGCATCTCCGAAAGCACTCCAACGGTTTCATCTCTGAGCTCCCTCTGCCAACAGGATCCCCAGCCCTGCTGTCACCTGGATGTCAGAAGCCTCTCCCCCAGCACAGCACCAGGGGAGGGCCTGAACCACCCCCTCGGACCCCAGGGAGAAGCACTGCGGTACAACCGAGGTGCTCCTGGCAGAACGAGACTTACAGAGCCAGCGGTCGGAGACCACCCGGATGAAGTACTGCGGGGGCAGCGGCTCAAACACGGGCACGAAGAAGGTGACGAGGTGCTCGTCCTGCGCGTACTTGGCTTTCAGCAGGAAGTACTCGTGGTGCAGGATCACTTCGCTGTCCACATCTTCCACCAGGATCCAGAAAGCTTCGGATGAACCATGTACCTGAGCAAGGGCACCTTTGTATCAGAATCCAGATCGCCCCCCTTCCAGCCCTCCGGGAGCTGAACACCAGCCCTCCCACAGCAATCCTGCCCCAGAAGTGCCCTCCTCCTCCCAGCGCGGTATTTAGCCTGGTGATGTTTAGCTGCACAGCTCACCTTTTCATCCCACTGGAAATCGGGGGCAATAGTGAGCTCTACTTTCAGGGTGGAGCGGGTAATAGGCTGCAAGTGGACCGAGAGCTCCAGCTTTGGGAACAGATGAACGTATTTGTGGATTGTCTTGCCCATCTTGGGCATTCGGATCAGTTCCCCTGCAACAGAAAGGCGCTGCTGTCAGGACAGACGGACAGCAGGGTGACCAACAGCTCCCAAACTGAACAGTGTTCATTATCGGCAATCCAAGCAGCCGGAAGGTGCCAGGGAAAAACCTCTGCCCTCCTCAGGCTGTACCAAGTCCCTCGCCAGTTCTGCCCCCTCAGACAGGAACAACCCCCCCAGTTTCTGGGTCCAAACGCGGCAGAGGAGAACAAAGAGGCAGACACTTCTCCCTGCCGCATTTGTCTCCGTACCTATTTCGTTATGGTTCAAGTCATAGAGCCGTTCAAATGGGAAATTCTTCTTCTCGATTTTCTTCACCACTTCTTCAGGCAGTTTCTTGAACTGGCGCAAAGGGCACATGGACTGCCACCTGCGAGGACACCGTGGGGTGAGACAAGCAAAGAAACAGAGACAAAGCCTTCCAAGGTTCCCCACGCTGCCGAAGACCAGCCCTCGGCCGGACGCACGCGGCAGCTCCTTTGCACCCCGACAGCCACAAGCCCTCTCCTTCCCAAACGCTGCAGGCTACGCTGAAGAATCTCATCCTATGCCAGAGGCGTCCAGCCTGCATTCAGAAAACACCTCCAAGATCTCACTTACATCCGTTTGTCAATCATCTTGCAGAGGTTAAGGGTCTTGTCGGTGAGCTGCGCCCAGCCACGGTTCAGGACGATCTCAAAGATGGCACGCATCAGCCGTCCAGCAGACTGGGGAAACAGAGCAGCTCGGCTGCGATCATCACATTTAACTCTTCCTTCCTTTCTACCCATTTTCCTGCCCAGCCACATAATAACAGAATGGTTTGGATGGGAAGGGACCTTTTAAAGATCATCTAGTCCAGCCCCCTGCCACAGGCAGGGACATCTTCCACTAGGTCAGGTTGCTCTGAGCTGCGTCTACCCTGACTTTAAACACTTCCAGGGATGGGGGCATCCACAGCTTCTCTGGCCAACCTGGTTCAGTGTCTCACCACCCTCATCATAAAAAAATTCTTCCTTATATCCAACCTAAATCTCCCCTCTTTCAGTTTAAAACCGTTATCCCTTGTCCTACCACTACAGGCCCTGGTAAAAAAGTCTTTCCCCATCTTTCTTAAAAGCCCCCTTTAAGTATTGAATTATACTTAAAAGTTCTTCATCCCAAACACCTGCAGGTGGAGCAGTTACTTGCTTCCCAGCCTTGGGAACTTGGCCTTTGTGGTAGGAGAACAAAGCTACGCTGTAGTCCTCTAGCGCTGAATTATTTTGATTACAAATTGCACCAATGAAGATCTAATTCCCATCCTCATAGGGGTTAGACCATCTCACCGCTCACAGCTCTAGTTATTTTCAAAGCCATTTATGACCACAAACTAAATTTCCAAGGCGCAAATAGTCGTCTGAGACCGAGACATGGCTGGACTGCACACGCCTAAATGGAAACAGAAGCCCCAGCCACGTTTCCTCGCTCACCTGGGTAACGTACACCATGTCTGCCATGAGAGCAAATCCTTCCAGCTTCAGCTGGGAGATGAAGGCCTGGAGGAGCACGTTGATCTGGGGAAGCAGAACAGAGAGGCTCTCAGCGCCCTCCGCACCACAGCACCTGGTCCCGGTGGGCTTTGAAGCGTGGCAGGACAGAAGTGATCAACAGGGACTGACTGACCGTCCTACGCCGCAGGACAGCGCGCTCAACCAGAGACAAGAAGCACCTGCAGCTCTTTGAGCGTCTCTGATTCAGTCCAGGATCTCCCACAGAGGGAAGAGAACAGAAATCTCCCCCCCGGGGGGCATTTACTGTGACGGCTCTCTCCAAGGGTCACTGCTCCCCTCAAGACAGGCAGAGAAGTCCCCTCGAGGGGGCAGGCAGGGCTCACCTTGGCACTGGGCTCCTCTATGCTCTCCTTCACCGGGATGGGAACTCGCTCCAGCAATTTTTGAAGCTCGAGCTTCTCCTCCTACGGAAAACCAAGGCAGGAGAGATGAGAACGGTCCCTCACAGGACAGATGAGAACGGTCCCTCACAGGGCAAGCTCTGCATCTTCCCCTGCAGCATCAAGACCGATGCCTCAGGGCTGTCTCACTCGGGACGGGCGTCTGGCTCCATACCTCCCTCACGGTGATGTTCCTGAACTCCGAGGACAGTGAGAAGACCCGAAACAGCTCGATTTCACTCAGGGTGGGTTTCAGGAGCTGATTGTAAGTTTGCATCGTCTCGTTGGTGATGTAGTAGTGGCTGGCGATGCGGCCCAGCTCTGTCACCTGCCACAAGGACAACAGCCAGAGTGAAGCAGCAGAAAGACACCTGACTGTTCATGGCACAGACAGAAGATGCTGAACAGGAACTAGGCTGCAGCAGGGGAGACGTCTCCAGGCAAGCTAAGCATAAACTCTCAGGCTACAAATCACCCAGGAAAGCTGCTTTACCTGGTACACAATTCCATACATCACAGCCTCCCCTTTCTCATCTCACTGCCTCTGAAGCAATGAAAACGCAACGGGAATGTGAATTTGCTAAGGAGGCAGCAGCAAACACGCAACAGTGACAGACTGAGGGCCAGGTTTTACACCAGCACACTCTCTGCCGGCAAACGGCTCCCTGGAATCGCAGACGTGCACAACAGCAGGTCTGAATGATGCAGCAGCATTCCCTGGGATCCATATTTAATCAGCAAGATGCCTCTTGCATCCTTTCTCCCAGCCAGAGGATGCTCCCGTCCAGCTCTGCTCGGTCACAGCGCCTTTCCCAGGTCCTGTCTCACCTGGAAGTTCCCCGTCTTCTTGTCGTACTTCACCAGGTTGTTCTTGTCCAACATGAGGGCTGCAGTGTGAACCAGATCCAGGCGGCGCTGGTCCAGCAGCGGATCCCCCTTCAGATCATCGTGGGATATCCCGTAGAGAGTGGGGGAGCGCAGCATTCGGATGTACAGGTAGGTATAGCCCAGCCAATTCACTGCATCCTGAGGAAACACGACGCACTGTAAAAGCCGACGAACACGCTTCACGGCAAGCAAGGGCGACGTTCTGGCTCGGAGCCCAGTGCTCCCACTGCTAGCGTAGGACGCAGCAGGCTGAGCCCGGCTGAATCCTGCCACGTCAACATTAAACCAGAGCTTGGAAGCCCAGCGGTACCATACACAACTCTTCTCCAGTACCAGAAAAATATTAAGGAATTATAAAACAAAAAAAACCCACCCTCCACGTGCAGACTTTTCCCCAGTGTCCTTCTCCATGTGCAGAACTCTGTCTGCTCTGAATTACAGACGTATCTACCCACTTGCCTGACACACCAGCTAGCCTTACAGTTCTTGTGGCTGCCCTTCCAGATCTCTTAAAAATTTGCTCCCCAGGCACCAAAGGTTGCAAGTTTATTTGCTCCCGTATAATGATGATGTCTTTCCCCAACACGGATCATCCTTTGGCCCCCACAATTGCCACCAGCTTTCTGGGTGCAACAAAGGGCACACGTACGTGGGGAAAGCAAAGATTTGCACTTGCCTTTGCATTCTGGACATTGCCGAGCACGGTCTCTGCATTCAGCATGTCTGGGAGCTTCGACACCATCTGACTTTCAATGGGGAGCTGCTGGTTGAGCAGGGACAGGTAATACTGCAGCTCGCCGTGGGATGTGATGAGGATCCCCTCTCCTTTGGTATCGTACTGAGGCCTCCCGGCACGCCCCAGCATCTAAGAAACGAGAAAGTGAGGTCAGCAAAACATAAAAGCTTTTAGTTTGGCAATTTCTCCTTGCTGCCGTGTCCTGGGGCTTTACTGCCAGATTGCTCAGTCTGCTGTTACTTCTAGCTGGCAGGAGACGCATCGAAATATCTCAGATGCGTCTGGGCAAGATACTGGGAGAGGAATCATTTGCCCGCTCTCCTACTGATCTGTTTCTCCTCTGCCCTCACAGCAAGGCTGTTCCCAGAACAGCTGAGAGAGGCTGACTAGAGAACAGGGAGCGACTGTACTGAGGAATTACAAAAGCAGACCTCAAATGTGCCTCAGCGGGAAAGGAAAAATCCTGCCCCGGGTCCCGGCAGCATCTTTGTTACCAGAACTTCACCTGCAGGATGTCCAGAGCACCCAGCTCGGTCCAGCGACCCTTCTCGGGGCTGTACACCTGCGTCCCCTTGATGATGACGGTGTGAGCAGGCAGGTTCACGCCCCAGGCCAGCGTGGCTGTGGAGACCAGCACCTGCAGGAGCAAAACAGCGATCAAAGCCAGGCAGAAGCCTCTTCCTAGGGAAAAAAAGGATCTAAAATGCTGGTCCTGACATTAGAGACACGCACAAAAGGGACAAAGTCTGAGAACTGTGACTGGCTCAACAGCTCAGCAGAGGAAGGGCAGATAAACAGCAAGATCTTTGCCCAAATTTCCCAGCTCACTGCACGACCCTGAGAAAATCCTTTGCCTTCCATTTATAACACAGCCAGGAAATTGCTTGGGTGGGGTTTTGCCAAAGTGGCAACTATGGAGGAGACAGCCTGCTCTGGGACAGACCTCTAGCTTTAAACACTCAGCTAGGTCTAGGGGAGACGTTTTTGCCCTCTCCGCTCCTGGCCACGTGCTTTTAGTTTCTATTCTTTACGCGAACATCAAGGCTGCCTTCATCAGGCACCAGCTTCAGTAGAGTGGGATGGGGGTTGGCTACGCTTGATGCTCTGGATTTTGCCCAAAGGGCTAGCGGCAAACGTGGCTCAAGCAGTTCTTGTGAAGTACCTACCCCAAACGCCGTGATTCCTCCTGGGAAGGGAGGCTCACCTGAATGTGCTTGTCAGCAAACAGATCCTCCACCAGCGTCCGGTCCACTCGCGTCATCCCGGCGTGGTGAATGGCGAAGCCGTAAGGAAGGAGGTCCTTCAGCTCCAGGTTCTGCAGCAGAAACACAACCAGCTCTAGGTTTTCTCCCCGAGCCGAGTAACACCAGGGAGAAAAGAAGCAAAGGCAGCGCATATCCTAGAGGAAAGGCTGCGAAACTGCACCAAACCGGCAGCATCTTTGTAGCTGTGCTCCTGCTATTGCTGTGTCAGAACAGCCCCGGCCGGGCAGTTACCTTGCACTGCTCAGCTTCGGTCCTCAGGACCTCGGTGGAGGCTGAGCCCTCCCGCAAGAAGAGGCCCAGGGTATCTTTCTCCAGGCACATGTCCCTGATGGCCCGGGCTGTCTTCCCGGTCTCTTTCCTGGAGTGAACGAACACCAGCACCTGTTAAACAAGCAGACAGTACCATCGCTGAGAGAGGAACCACTACGGCTGCCGCTGGCAAAGATGCTTGACCCAACCCGCTCCTGGTGTTCAGGGTGGGAAGAGATCTAGAATTAGTCCAGATGCCCTGTGAACCATGCACAGAGCTCCTGGTCTAATAGGGCAGCAGCACAAAAGCTCTCTCATCCTAAAAGGACAGGTCATACATTAATCAGACAGCTGGCACAGAGAGAAAACCTCTGTTCCTTCCTCTCTCAGCTGCCATCGACCACCCAAACCCACCCTCTTCTCCACTGCAGCGTTTCTGCAGGGACAGCAACTCGAAAGAGTCTGACCAGCAAGAGACAAGAACCAGGATTGTGCCAGGAACAGTAAAATAAACTATCAAACCTGGTTCTTTCCAGCATGCTCCATAATCTTCTCATAAACAATCTCATTCATTATCTGGAAGCGTTTGATTGCTTTCTTCTCTGTAATACCCACATAGGTCTGCTCTAGGGGCACCGGTCGGAAGCTGAAAGGGAAAAAATCAAGTTCATAAAGGAGCAGAAGAATGGAGAAACCCCGAGACAAAGGTCCTGTCAAAAGGTATCCTGTATTTTGTGCTACCAAGTTCAATACGCTTCCTTTGTGCCTCAATTTCCTCAGAGATTTGATGGCTCCAGCTCTGCCTGGGTTAGATTAAACAGCAGGGGACAGTAGCGTGTATTCCTATTTCCTGGAATCCATTTGCTACGCACGCACTCAGGGAGCAAAAATGGTGTTTCAGGAACTACTATAATCCTATTTTAGGCTTCCTTCAGACAGCTTCTGCAGCACATAGATACAGCAGATCCGCCTTCTCTAAAGCACCTTCTTGCAAGTATGATAACGCAGGAACCCTGGCACGCATTTTGAGGCTGTATTTAACTGCTCTGGTCCTGAACATGCATTTACCGGCACATCTAAGAGCAAAGAAATGCATGTTGAAAAGAGGCTGAAGGCCCAGCGAGACCCCGGCACGATCTGACAGATAAACACTCAACTGCCTCCACAGGAGACAGGTCTTTCCCAGCTCTCAACAGCTCCCCACCCTCTGATCGTAAAGCTCTCTCCCAGCTTTCCACGGTACCTGTTATCAAAATAGAACAAGCCTTTGGCCGGGTCCACTCTCAGGAACGTAGCCACGTCCTCGTAGTTGGGGAGGGTGGCGCTCAAGCCAACGAGCCTCACATCCTCCTGAGTCATCTCGATGTTGCGGATGGCTCTGGCTACCAAAGACTCCAGGACGGGTCCTCGGTCATCATGCAGTAGGTGTATCTCATCCTAAAGAGAGGAAACAGGAACAGAGTTATCCTTGCTCCAAACCGGCTCTATTTACCCATTTTTGGTTTAGTTTCTTAGCAGATCTGCTTGCACGGACTGAGGCACACTCATCCCACAGCTCAAAGCCCAGGTCTCTCCCCAACCAAGCACCAGAGACATCTTCAACCGCTAACGCACGTTCGGGAACCGCAATGCCGAAAGACCCAGCGCCCGTCATCGCCCCGCTCCTCCACGCCAGGGCTTTGCAGGCACCGGCGCTGCTCACCAGGATGACCAGCCGCACCAGCTGGGTGTAGGTGCGTTCTCCTCCCTTGCGGGTGATGATGTCCCACTTCTCCGGGGTGCAGACGATGATCTGGGTAGCGCTGATTTCCTCCTTGCACAGCTGGTGATCCCCCGTCAGCTCAGCCACGTTGATGCCGTAAGTCGCCAGGCGCTAGGAGGAAGCCCGCAGGAGGTTAAGCCGGATAAAATGCGCGTTCCCCGGGGCAGCGTTAGAGCAGCGCAGCCCTGAGACGCTCGCGGACAGTTTCATACTTGTCCCACTACAGCGCTGGAAGAAACGCGTGGGTTTCATAGCCCAGACTGACATCCAAAGCCCGTATCAACGCACACCCAGAGCCCAGCGAGCGCAGACTACACGAACAGAGATTAAAGGCACAACCCAAACTCATCCTCTCCCGACAAGCTTCTGCCAGAGCTTATATCCTTCTGTAAGCATAATATAAGGAAGCCACCACAATAAAGCCCATCTTTCCCAACGTACAGTTCAAGCAGGGGCAGGACCAAACCTCTCCTTACCTTCCCGAAGCTGCCCACCATCTCCTGCACCAAGGACCTCATGGGCGCGATGTAGATAATCTTGAAATCGTCCACGTTGATGGTTCCGTCGATATTAATGTGTTTCCCTATTTCTCGCAACATGCACATGAGCGCCACGTTCGTCTTCCCAGCACCCTAGAACGCAAGCAGAACCAGTCCCATCAAATTCGTGTCTTCTCCAGGGTAAAGGTTCGCCCGCAGCGGCCAGCTTTTTCTGCCCAAACCGATCATCGTTCTGGATTCCCCATCACAGAGGACCCAAATATCAGTACCCTTACCGTGGGAGCACACAGCAGCAAGTTCTCATCCGACTCCAGCGCAGCACGGTAGAGTTTGCTTTGAATACGGTTCAGTGTTTTAAACCCCTCGAATCCAGCCTGGGCATATTTGGGTAACTTCTCCACAGAAACCAATTGCTGAAAAGGGAAAACATCGAGCTCAATGCCTTTATTTCAGTTCCTTGCAGGCTGCAGGGCGTATGAGAGACCTCAGAGACACGCTGGGGCGTATAGCAGGGTCATGTTGTCTCCAGATGGCCAGAAGAGAAGCCCCGTGCCCAGGGATCGCGGAGCAGGTTAGGAAGCGATCAAACGAGGCTCGTTAGCTGGCCCGTGCACTCCAACGAGTACAAGTTATAGTTGGCTACACCATCAGAAAAGCAAACCCCCACCACGTTCTCATGATGGGACAGATCAGACCACATTTCTGCCGCAGGCAATTTATCACAAGGCACACCATGAATCAGCCAGATCTCTGGCCCACGCTGCACATCGCAGCAAGGAGGGAGCAAAAGCAGAGCCGAGGGCTCAGCGAAGCAGCTAAAGGGGGCAGGGGAGCCCTGAGACAGAAACCACCAGCACAGGACACACGCTTCAGAAGTGAGAAACTAGAAATCAGGAACTCTCTTCAGACATGTGAAATCTCTTAGCTTAAAATAACAGTTCTTCAAGAAATCTGAGAGGGCGTCACAGCCACATCAAAGCCTGCTGAGTCCCAGGAAAGATCTGTCACGATATTAACAACTCAATGAGTCATAGAATGGTTTGGGTGGGAAGGGACCTTCAAAGGTCATCTCATCCAACCCCCCTGCCATGAGCAGGGACATCTTCAACTCAATCAGGTTGCTCAGAGCCCCGTCCAGCCTGACCTGGAATGTTTCCAGGGATGGGGCATCTCCCACCTCTCTGGGCAACCTGGGCCAGTGTTTCACCACCCTCAGCGTAAAACATTTCTTCCTTACGTCTAGTCTGAATCTCCCCTCTTTCAGTTTAAAACCATTCCCCCTTGTCCTGTCGCAACAGGCGCTACTAAAAAGTCTGTCCCCATCTTTCTTATCAGCCCCCTTTCAGTACTGGCAGGCTGCAGTAAGGTCTCCCCGGAGCCTTCTCTCCTCCAGGCTGAACAACCCCAACTCTCTCAGCCTGTCCTCGTACGAGAGCTGATCCAGCCCTCAGATAATTTTTGTGGCCCTCCTCTGGACCCGCTCCAGCAGCTCCATGTCTTCCCTGTGCTGAGGACCCCAGAGCTGGACGCAGCGCTGCAGGGGGGGTCTCACCAGAGCGGAGTCGAGGGGCAGAATCCCCTCCCTCGCCCTGCTGGCCACGCTGCTTTGGATGCAGCCCAGGATACGGTTGGCCTTCTGGCCTGCGAGCGCACATTGCCGGCTCATGTCCAGCTTTTCATCCACCGGTACCCCCAAGTCCTTCTCCGCAGGGCTGCTCTCCATCCCTTCATCCCCCAGCCTGCGTTGATACTGGGGGTTGTCCCACCCCAGGCGCAGGACCTTGCACTTGGCCTTGTTGACCCTCATGAGGTTCACATGGGCCCGCTTCTCCAGTGTGCCCAGGTCCCTCTGGATGGCATCCCGTCCCTCAGGCGTGTCAGCCGCACCACACAGCTCGGTGTCATCTCCAAACTTGCTGAGGGTGCACTCGATCCCACTGTTCATGTCTCTGATGAAGACATTAAACAGCACTGGTCCCAGTACGGACCCCCCTGAGGGACACCACTCCTCACTGATCTCCATCCGGACATCGAGCCGTTGACCACTACCCTCTGGATGCGACCATCCAGCCAATTCCTCTTCCACCGAATGGTCCATCCATCAAATCCCTCTCTCTCCAAGGCAGAGAGAAGGACGTCGTGGGGGACCGTGACAAAGGCCTTACAGAAGTCCAGATAGATGACATCAGTCATCTGCTCACTCAACACACCTAGCGCTAAATAAGGGGGAACAAAGCAGGTCACCTACCTCTTCGGAGCCAAAAGGCTTTGGCTTCAGGGCAGGCACGTGCACCTCCTCGTAGCCCTTGCGCTGTCTGCGGAAGGAGCCGTCGGGGAGCTGGCATCGCTTGTTGGCCATGAAGTGACTACCTTGGGCAAACACCAGATCCTCCAAGTCCAGCACCTGTCGGGGAGCCAGCGCCTGGAAACAGCAAGGGGAAAGGGGCAAGGATTAGAGAACAACCCTCTCCTGCCATCTTCACCCTGAGACCAGAGGAAAAGCAACTGCATCCAACTGGCAAGTGCCTCTTTAGCACAGCAGGGGCTTATTCTTGGCATCTTCCTGCCCACGCCACTTCAAATGTTCTTTTTGCACTTACTGAGGACGCTTGTCACAAGGGCTAGAACAGATGACTTCAAAAAGTCTTACCTCTCCTCCTTGGTCCAGATCCATGGTCTCCAAGTCAGTATCCATCCGGGACTGACGAACACGCTCCCGGCGAGAGCGTTCCTCCTGTGCAAAGAGATGAGAATTCAGCCCCGGGGAAGAGCCGCCCAGCCTCCTCCATGGACTGCCAGGCTCTCCTGTCACCAACGGCTTCACACCCGGCGAGTCTGCGCAACCAGAGCGCCACGAGCCACGATTTCTTTCAAGCGCAGGCATTCACGTAACCAGAGCCAATAATTTTTGGCAGTAGAAACCAGTGCCCCCAAGGCCAGGACATAAACTTGCCTTCCAGGAGAGCAGATGAAAGGAAGCAGGGAGCGAAGACACACAAACCTGCAGTGCCCCAGCAGAAGCCCAGCCTGCTGCATGCCAGCAGCGCCTCCTCAAACACAGAGACGCCAAACTGGCCCCTCACATCAACACAACCAGGGTTTTTTCTAGCAACAAAGCAGGAATATGGTATTAATCCCCCAAAAACCAACCCCCAAATCAGTCACGGAACTGCTATCACCCAAAGGCCCAGCAGAGGTAATCCCGCGTGCCAATAAACCCGTTGAGTGTCACATTCCAACCCCAGGTAAGTAGGGGCTGATGAGAGGTGACCAAGGGTGTTTTATTGCGGTGAGCCTCGCATCAAGGAGGCCCAGAGGTGAAACGGTGCGGTTACAACACCAGCGTAGGAACGTGAAACTTGCAGATATTGACATTTTCCTGGAAAAACAGACATCTGAGTGACTCAAAAATAAGAAGTGGTAAATATATCGTCCTCTCAGCTTAGTCTCAGCCATCACCTAAGCAACATTTCCTATGGTTTCAAGTTCCCAGCTGAGTCAGCACGCTCCTCTCTCACCCACAGCAAACAAAACACGCAGCCCAACGATGACCGCAGACTGCGGCAAGGATCCCACGATTCCTCCTCTCATCTGAGGTTCCCTCTAGCCTTACCCGGATGAGATCCTCCTTCTCTGTCTCATGCAGCTGATACAAGAACTTCGACAGCTCGGGATCTGCTTCCATCTTCCCCATTATCCTTTCTTTTTCAGCTTCACTTTGTGCACTGGCCAGCAAAGTGCAGTACAGGACTGATGAAAGAAAATTAAGGGATAGCAGGCGGGGTTAAGGGTTGAAGCAAAAGAAGACAGCAAATAACAAGGGCCTGAGCTTCACAAAGCTACACCGATGCAGTAAAAAAGCCTCGGGTTGTGCTCAAATTACGTCAGGACAGCAGGGAAACAACAAGGCGGGATGATTAAAGGGAACGCCACTCACTCATCATCCGGTGCTGCCGCAGGACTTTAATGAAGTCGAAGGTGTTAAAGCCCAGGAGCAGAACAAGCTGGTTCTCACATTCCCGATCATCGCTTGCAGTCTGGGAGGAGAAGAAACGAGGAACGACCTGTTACCTCTGCGCCCCACAGAACAAGAATCCCTGCTTCGCGCAGAACGGAACTCAAGTGGAGCTAAACAGCAGCTACACGCAAGACCGGGTACCCGATTCAGACCGCAGATAAACATCCCATCCTCTCCGACTCCCCTTCTTCCCCAGTGAGTCACCATGCCCAGCGCACACGAACATCAGCACCAAAATTAGCAGGGACACAGACCCGACGATGATCTCCCAGCAAATGATCACCTACGATCATCATCTACGATGGTCTCCCAGCAAACGCTGACAAAAACCCAATCATCTTCCCCTTAGAAGCAGATTTTTGTGAATTAAAACTAGGCTCGACCTAGTCCAGCATTTACTTATCGTGTTGGCAAACATGGCACACCCACAATTGCATTTAATTTGAAGAAACATAGGTAACGAGTTGTCGGGGCAAATTCCTGTCTTCCAGACAGAACGGTCTTCTGAGACCACTGCAATCCTGCAGATCAGGTGGTCACTGACCTTCAAGATCTCCAGCACTTCATCCGCCTTCTTCTGGGAAACAATGGCATCATCATAAAAGCGGCTCAGCTGCCGCTGAAGCCAAAAGGCGTCGATGTCTCGAGGATGCAGATCCTTCTTCTTCGAACTCATCAGCTCACCCGATGCCACAAGCTTAAGAAAAACCCACAAAAATGTTATCTTCCTCCGAGAGGAAAGCAGACACGCAACCCTCGTGTTGGGGAGCGAGAGTTTGGGGCCTCTCTCTACCTTGGCAGAGGAGCAGAGACCCAGCAGATGCAACTGTACAGTTGCCAGGCTCGTTAATTTTATTAACGTTCATTTTGGCCTCCATCGGAGAACAGCTTCAAGGCTCCTCTCCACCCACAAACAACCTTAACTCCATCCACAGACCAACAGGATCCCCGACCCTCCTCCAGACGACCCCAAACCCATGTTTCACGTGTTCCTCGGTGACTCACGTTGGCCGAGAGGGTGCAACGGACAACGGCTTCATCTCCCTCCATGTCATCGTCGGACGCTTCGTCCCGCACTTCGCCGTAGATGTCCTCATCGCCTTCCTGTTGAAAGAGGAGTTCTAATAAGCGGCTTTTGCAAGCATCAAAGAGAAGCTTTTCCTCGACGGAAATGAATAACCTGGCAACTCATTCCTGAGGAGAAACAGCCTGGCTTGTGCTTTTAACAGGAACATAATGCAGTTGCTCAGGTAAAGGACCACGTGAGAAGATTATTTCTATTCTCTACAGAGAGGTTTTGCCAGCGACTCCTCCAACAACCTCGTACTTGTCTCCTTTATCATTCTCTCAGCCTCTTCCAAAAAACAATCCCAGGGAGCGTTTCTAGGAAACACTTCCAACCAGCGCATTTGAATGTCTCTCTTCCTCCCGATCTGTCAAGTTTCCCCACGAGATCTAAATATCACCATCTGTTTTCCATCGTACTGACTCACGATAAGCCTTGGATTAGCAGGATAATCAACAAATCCTCCCCAAGCCAGGAAGCGGCATCTAAAATAATCTGGCTTCTCCTTCCTGGCAGAGGCATCCCAGCCCGAGCTGGGATGTGACCAAGTAAAACGGGACAAACGCCGTCCCTGCGGAGCGGCTCGGAGCGAGGGGACAGGGCAGAGACTCCGCTGCCACGCTGCAGCCTCTCATCTCTTACCTCCTCATCGGACTCGAACTGCACGTTCACCCCGTACGTCTCATCGATATTGTCGTCTGCGAGGGAGGGCGGAGTTAATTCATCAGAAAATCTGGGCACCACACGCAAGGCTGACAGATCCACCCGCCCGCCCACACCTCCGCGCATCCAAAAGGTGAAAAGAACGTGGTTTGGGGGCTTGAAAACTGTCCAAACGTTTTTCTGGCTTCTCTGTGTGCAAACACTACCCCGGGGTAAGGCTGAATTTGGCACCAGTAACCCGACTTTCTGCCAGCCCCATCCCTGAAGCCGCAGCCCACGACAACGCCTTCCCATACCCATGTTCTGGATTTCCTTGTCTCCACCATAATCCGTGATCTTCTTCCCCAGGTTCACCAGCACATGGTAGCGGGTATCATCGGTCTGTCCCAGCAGCAGATCGATCTCCTTCCGCCTCTCCTTATCGCGCAGCTTCTCGTTCTTCAGTACCGCCAGGACCTCGTCGGCGGCTCCGCAGAGGATGTCGCGCGGCTGCCAAAGGAGTAACGCGTCACACGGAGAAGAAATTTGCTGGGTGAAGGGTACGGTGTCGGTCCCTCCTAGTTCTGGACCCTCATAGAGGCACCGAAAGGCCACCCCCACAACGAAAGCGCCACCGCAACGTCCCCGAGCCCAAAAGCCAGCACCGACAGCGCGAAGCCATCCCACGGGATTACAGGGAAAGCTTAAAACATCCAAGGGCCGGATCTTACAGGCTTTGAATCCTCTGCCAGAGCAGGGACACCCGTCCCCAGGCGTCCCCATCCTCACCTGGTCCCCAAGAGCCGCCTGAATGAAGCTCAGCAGCACCTCGTAGGTCTCGCGGGTCTCCTTGGTTTTGGGTTTGTAGATGATGCCCACCATCTCATCGATGCCCTCGGAGAGCAGGGTGTAACCCTTCATCTTGTTGATGTCGTGCCTGTCCTCGTCACGCTTCCTTCTCCTGGAAAGAGGGGCAGGGAGGAGAGGGCCTGGGTCAGCCCCGCGGCAGAGCCCTGCTCCTGCTATTTCCACTACGGCTGTTCTCTTTTATTGGAAAAATAAAGGCGAAAAATAGATAGTTTTTAACTTTTCACTTCAATTTTAGTTTCTTGACGTGGAGCAGGCGACTCCAAATGAAGAAAATAACGCCTCTGCATCTTCCAAGTTGGCGGTTTTCAGCCTGCAGCCCTGCGCTCACGCCAGCAAAACATTTTCCACTACAAAATATTCCCAACGCCGTCAAATTCTACCCCGTTTACACAACTAGAACAAATCGAGGCCGCGTTATTCAAAGACAGGAAGGAAAAATCAATCGCCCAGAGCGTTTTTCACGCAAATACAGTTCTCAGTCGGGGCTCCGCGCCCCCGCGGCTCTGAGCTCGCACTCACTTTGCTCGTCTCTCCTCCTGCATCTGGGGTTTGGTTCTCTGCGCCTTGTCCCCCATGCGGGTCCCCTCCAGTTTGCCCACCAAGGACAGGACTTCCCCGGTCGGCTCATCCCGCCGGGTGCGGTCGATCAGCGAGCGGTCGGCTTGGAGGACGAGGTTGGAGTTCTGGGAGGAGAGAGAACAGGGGCTGACGGGGGCCAGGAAGGAGCTAACGTGGGTCCTGCCGTGGGGCCGATGGGGGCCGTGGGTCCTGCCGTGGGGCTGATCGGGGCCATGGGGCTGATCGGGGCCCTGGGTCCCGCCGTGGGGCTGATCGGGGCCGTGGGTCCCGCCATGGAGCTGATCGGGGCCGTGGGGCTGATCGGGGCCGTGGGTCCCGCCGTGGGGCTGATCAGGACTGTGGGTCCCGCCGTGGGGCTGATCGGGGCCGTGGGTCCCACCGTGGGGCTGATCGGGGCCGTGGGTCCCACCGTGGGGCTGATCGGGGCCGTGGGGCTGATCGGGGCCGTGGGTCCCGCCATGGGGCTGATCGGGGCCGTGGGTCCCAGCCCCAACCGGGACCCACGGGGACCCACGGCAGAGCCGCTATCGCCACTCCCGCGCAATCCTTTTTAGCAGAACTCGCCCCGCGTGGCTCGAGACACAATTAACGGGCGTTTTAATTAACCGGGGCGTTATTTAAACACCCCCCCACACACCAGGCGCGGGTTTAGACGTTAAGCTGGGACTGAGCCTCCCGGGGCTCGTTTCAGCCGGGAGAACGGGCACACTCCTCGCCCGGGCGCTCCGTTACCGCTCGGTGCCCGGAAAGTTCCGCTTTAAGGGGGAAAAGCCCCGGAAAAAAAAACTTAAAAGAGGGGTTCAGCGCTCAGAAACCCCCCCGGCCCCAGGTAAGGGCCGTTACACCGAGCGCTCCTCAGGCAGGGGACAGCGGGGAGAACCGGGGCCGCCTCAGCCCGGGGGCGGGTTTAACGGCCCCCCCCGGGTTAACGGGGCCGGGGCCGCTCGGTACGGGGCCGGTGAGGCGGGGGAGGCCCCGCGGCCTGCGAGGCCGCACTCACCGCCTTGTACTCGTACTGCAGGCTCCGCGCGGTCACGTCCGCCATGGCACCGCCGGGCTGGAGGCCGCGCCGCCGCCGCCGCCGCGCACCGGATCAGGCCGCGGAACGGAACTTCCGGGGCAAGCGGAAGCGGGTCCCGTCCCCGCCGTGTGCGCGCGACCCGGAAGCGCTTCCGTGGGGGACCGGGATGCCTCTCCCAGCATGCCCCGCGGCTTCCCCCCCCCCCCCCGGACTACAGCTCCCAGCATGCACCGCTGCGCCCGGTGAGAGGCGGTGACGCTCCGCCGGCTTCCCGCTCTGATTGGCTGGCAGTGCCTCGCTCGGCTGCTCCCCGCCCCCGCGCCAAGAGCTGGCTCTGATTGGCTCAACAGCGCCGCTCCGCCCCCCCCGCGCGCTCCGATTGGCCGCGGCGGGCAGTTGAGCCGTTGACAGTTGAGGCTTTGAAAGCGCCGGGGCGCCGCGGGTAGGAGGGGTCACCTCCCGGGCCGCCCGCCTTCTATTGGCTCTCCCCAGCGTAAGCCCCGCCTTTTTCTCACAGCCCCGCCCCCGTCCCCATGGCGAGCCCCTGGCCGCCATTTCGGGGCCTCCCCTGAGGGGCCCGGGCCGGGCCCCGCCATGGTCCCCCACCCCGAGGGGCTGCGCTGGTACCAGATCCCCCTCTCCTCCGCCCGCATACCCCGCTCGGGGCTCTTCAGCTATGGCTTCCAGGCCGGCCTCCAGCGCTACCAGCAGCTCCGCGCCCTCAAGCACCTCCGGGTGGGCCGCCCCGTCGCCCCGCCGCCCCCCGGCCTGTTGGAGCCCTGGCCCCCCGGCCCCCCGCCTGCCGACGGCCCTCCCCGGGCCTCCCACCGCCCACGGGGTGTCGGCGGGGCGCGAGGTGAGCGCGGCCCTGCCCTGGGGATGGGTGCGAGGGGAGCCGTGACCTTCCTCCTGGCCCCACGGTGCCCCAGGGGGGCTCCCGGTCACCCCCACGTTGTCCCCACGGCCCTCCCCGTGCCCCAAGGAGCCCCCTGGTCACCCCCGTGTTGTCCCCATGGCCCTCCCCATGCCCCAGGGGGGCCCCTGGGCACCCCTGCCTTGTCCCCACAGTGCCCTGGCACCCCAGGGAGGGCCCTGGGCACCCCTGCCTTGTCCCCACAGTGCCCTGGCACCCCAAGGAGGGCCCTGGGCACCCCTGCCTTGTCCCCACAGTCCCCTGGCACCCCAAGGAGGGCCCTGGGCACCCCTGCCTTGTCCCCACAGTGCCCTGGCACCCCAAGGAGGGCCCTGGGCACCCCTGCCTTGTCCCCACAGTGCCCTGGCACCCCAAGGAGGGCCCTGGGCACCCCTGCCTTGTCCCCACAGTCCCCTGGCACCCCAAGGAGGGCCCTGGGCACCCCTGCCTTGTCCCCACAGTGCCCTGGCACCCCAAGGAGGGCCCTGGGCACCCCTGCCTTGTCCCCACAGTCCCCTGGCACCCCAAGGAGGGCCCTGGGCACCCCTGCCTTGTCTCCACCAGCCCCTATGCCCCCAAGTGGGGGGGGCCTGGACACCCCTGCGTCGTCCCCACAGCCCTCCCTGTGCCCCAAGGGCATCTGTGGTGACCCCTGTGCTGTCCCCCCAGCCCCCGGTGCCCCAAGGAGTCCCCTGGCACCAGGAAACGAGTGAGCAGAGGGCGGCAGCCTCCTGGCCCCGCTCAGCCCCATGCCAACCGGCGGGATGCGGCCAGCCAGGACTCCCCACCGTTCCCGGCGGCAGTGGACAGTCCCAGGCCTGTCCCGGTGCTGCCGCAGGCAGCTGCGGGATCCCTGGGGGGTGAGGCCAACCGTGGGCAGCGCACCGCAGCCGGGACAGTGCCACGGCAGGCAGGCAGGAGATTTGGGGGGCACTCGCCGGGCACGGTGAAGGGGTGGGTGTCCCCCATAGACAGCGAGGAAGACGAGCTGATCCCACTGAAGGACATGCTGCTGGCGGGGGACGAATCCCCGAGCCCTGCGGACCACCGGCAGGTAGGTCCCTGCCCGAGGGTGGCTTGCCCAGGCATCGGGGGGTCCCTGGGGACGTCCCGCCGCCTGCCCGGTGTTGCGTTACCCACTGAAGCGTCACTGTTCCCTTGCTCTGTCGCCCAGGTTGCGTGCCCGCGGCCGGATCCACTTGCCAACAGCCTGGATTCACTGGTCCAGGAGAAGAGGTAAAGACTGGCACCTCCCGGGCACGGAGGTGGGCACCGGGGCTGTGCTGGGCACCCCGGGGTGCCCTCGCCCTGCCCTAACCGCCCCCGTGCCAGGGAGCAGAGCCAGGCAGCCACGCTGCGGGCCGGCCTGGAGCAGGTACACGGGGACGACGCCGGGCCCTGGGAGTCCCCGGACGAGGACACCCAGCTGTCCGAGGAGTGCAGGTACCCCTCCCTGCCCACCGTGCCTGGGGGGGGGATAGGGGGGTCCACGCGGTGCCCGCTCCCTGCCCGACGCTGCCCTCCCGCCCGCAGGGATCTCCTGGCCCGCTTCGCCGTGAAAACCAAATTCATCCCCACTGTCCACCCCGGGGAGCCCGTCTTCTGCGCCCGCCCCACACCGGCGCCCACCTTGGACACCCGAGGGCTGGAGCCTCAGAGCACGTTGGAGGGGTTCTTCCTCTGGTGAGCGCCGGGCACGGGGTGGGCAGGACATTTCGGGGTGACGGGGGGGACACGGGACGCGGGGAGAGCCCCGCTCACCCCCCCCGTCTCTGCCCCAGCGACTCGCCTGCCTGCCAGGCAGCTTTTGTCCGGGACGGGGGTCTCAGCCTGCTCTACCGCTGCGTGCCCACCTGCCCGCCGCCGGTCCTGCGCTGGCTCTTCCAGGTAAGGCACCGTCGCAGGAGGGTGTCCCCTCCTCCTGCGGTGCCACCCCGGTCACCCCCTCTTTGTTTCGGCAGCTGATGACCCTCTGCCCGGACACGACCAACGCGTCCCAGGCGCTGTGGGAGATCTGGCTGAGCACCAGGGGTGAGTGTGGGGGCTGCCTCGCCGGGGTGCCCCCCAACCCCTGCCCGCTCTCACCGTCCCCTCGCCCGCAGGCGAGCCCTGGTGCCCCACGGTGCAGGAGATCAGCCGGGCTTTCGCCCACCTCGGCGCTGACCTGAGCCCCCTGCGCCGCCGGGGCCTGCTGCCCCCCGAGCTGTGCCCCGCGGACAGGAGGTGAGCCCCGGGGTGCAGCGGGCAGGAGGGTGCTGCCCACCCTGCCAGCCCCCCCGCCAACCCCTTCCGCTCCTTCCAGGGGCCTGGATCCATCCTGCTCCCCGAGACAGGCGAGCCCCGATGCCACCGGCACGCTGGCCCTGGTGACGCAGCTCGGTGACATCTGCAAGGTGGGAGCCTGGCGATGCTGTGCCTTCGTTATCTCTGCCCCGCTAATTGGGCGGGCGGCGCCGATGCCAGCTCCTGGAGGGCTGCCTGCTGGCGCTGCCGCCCGCTGCGTCCCTGTCCCAGAGGGGACGTCGCCACGGCGGGTTTTGGGGGCTGCTCGGTGACGCGCTGCCTTTCCCCTCCAGTTCCTGGCGCTGTGCGTGGTCGCCCAGCCGTGCCGCTACGCCGACGATGCCCGCCTGGCGCTCGTCACCCTCCTCTCCTTCCTCGGCCTCGACCGGGCGCTGCGTTGCCAGCCCCTGCCCGAACTGCAGCACCTCCTGCACTGCCTGCTGGAGGGCATCCGGGACTGGCAGGAGCAGGTACCCAGGGCAGGGGGGATCCCCTCGCCCCCTGCCCACCCTCCGCACCCCTCCCCGAGGGCTCCGCCCGCACCTCAGCGCCTCCCTCTCTCCCCAGCTGCCTGCCCTCTGCCTGTCCCTCTGCCAGCTTTCTCGGCACCACCACAACCTGGTTGCCCTCGTGCGGTTGCTGCCGGACCTCACGAGCAGGGGCAGGTACGTCCCGGCCCGCAGCGCCGCAGCCGGGCGGGATGCCAGGGAGAGCTGGCAGCGATGGCCTGCCAGGCGTCCCGTGCCACCCGCGTCCCGCAGATTGGTGACGGGGAGCCCGGCAGGAGCTGGCACGGCCCCGTGGCACCGTGCCAGGGCCGGGCGGGCCGGGATGCGTCTGCCTCTAATTCCTTTATTCCAGCCGGTTGCGCAGGCACAAAGCGGGCAGGATCCGGCTGCCGGCACTGCCGCCCCTTGCCACGGGCATCCGGAGGGCACCGGGGCCACGCCGGCACCGCGTGGATGTCCCGGCTTGGCGCCGGGGGATGGCGGTGACGGGCACGGAGGCGGGGACGGGCACATGGGCACGCACCGGACCCTCCCTCACACTCTTCCCCCTCTCCCCAGGGAGCTTCGCCGGCACCTGAGCCTTCACGCCATGGCCCGGCTGCTGAGGGAGCCGGCGGGCGCCGTGCCGCTCGCCGGGGCGCGCGCAGAGGTGGGTGCACCGAGGTGGGACCGCGCCGGGGCTCCGGCACCCACCGCGGGCTCCGGCATAGGGTGCGGGCGCCCTGACGCCCGCTCTCCCCGCAGCTGCAGGCGCTGGGCCGGCTCCTGGTGCTGGCGCAGCCGGACGCCCTGCGGCGCCTGGGGCTGGCTGGGAGCCCGGAGGAGCCGGGGGACGCTGACCGGGAGGTGGGTGCTCCCCTCACCGGGAAACGGGTGCCGTGGGGCGCCCCACAACGCGCCCCGCGCCCCTTTCGGTGAGCCGCCGTGCCCGCTCCCGCCCGCAGGCTTGCTACCTGAGCTACAGCCTCCTCCTCCTCGCCAGCAACGTGGTGGGCACTGAGCATCCGCCGGCGGAGCAGCGGGTGAGCGCCGGGCCCCGGGGGGGGACCCGGGGGGGGGTCTGCCGTGTCCCTGACCCCCTCCCTCCCTCCGCCTGTCCCCACAGGGCCACCTGGAGCAGCTCTGCGCCCAGCTGGACCGGCATTTCGGGAGGGGGCTGCGCGAGGGCACCGGGCTCCTCTTCCGCACCCAGCTCAAGGGCCTGGCCACCCTCCTCTACGTCAAGTGGCAGGAGATGCTGGCGGAGGGCGGGGGGGTCCCCGTCCCCAGCCCCCGTCCTGGGGTGCCCCAGAGCACCCCCCCACCCAATAAACACCCCTAGCTCCTCTGCGCCTGCCCCTGTGTTGGGGTGGCCAGCGTTGGGGGCCGTTGGCACCCCAAAACGGTGCCGGGGTTCCTGCCTCCACCGGGCCGAGTCTAGCCGAGCTGGGCCGAGCTGGGCAAAGCTGGGCTGAGCCAAACGGGGCTGAGCTGGGCCGAGCTGGGCAAAGCTGGGCTGAGCCAAACTGGGCTGAGCTGAGCCAAACTGGGCTGAGCTGGGCTGAGCCAAACTGGGCTGAGCTGAGCCAAACTGGGCTGAGCTGAGCCAACTTGGGCTGAGCTGGGCTGAGCCAAACTGTGCCGAGCTAAGCCAAACTGGGCCAAACTGGGCTGAGCTGGGCTGAGCTGGGCCAAACTGGGCTGAGCTGAGCCAACTTGGGCTGAGCTGGGCCAACTTGGGCTGAGCTGGGCTGAGCCAAACTGGGCCGAGCTAAGCCAAACTGGGCCAAACTGGGCTGAGCTGGGCTGAGCTGGGCCAAACTGGGCTGAGCTGAGCCAACTTGGGCTGAGCTGGGCTGAGCCAAACTGGGCTGAGCTGAGACAAACTGGGCTGAGCTGGGCTGAGCCAAACTGGGCTGAGCTAAGCCAAACTGGGCCAAACTGGGCTGAGCTGGGCTGAGCCGGGCCAAACTGGGCTGAGCTGAGCCAACTTGGGCTGAGCTGGGCTGAGCCAAACTGGGCTGAGCTGAGCCAAACTGGGCTGAGCTGGGCCAAGCTGGGCAAAGCTGGGCTGAGCCAAACTGGGCTGAGCTGGGCCAAACAGGGCTGGCTTGAGCCAAGCCAAGGTGAGCTGGGTTGGATGGGGTTGGGCCGGGCTAGACTGAGCTGAGCCTGGCCAAGCTGCGCTGAATGGGGCTGGGCCAAACTGGGCTGAGCTGAGCCAACTTGGGCTGAGCCAAACTGGGCTGAGCTGAGCCAAACTGGGCTGAGCCAAACTGGGCTGAGCTGGGCTGAACCGGGCCAAACTGGGCTGAGCCAAACTGGGCTGAGCTGAGCCAAACTGGGCTGAGCTGGGCCGAGCCAAACTGGGCTGAGCTGGGCTGAGCCGGGCCAAACTGGGCTGAGCTGAGCCAAACTGGGCTGAGCTGAGCCAACCTGGGCTGAGCTGGGCTGAGCCAAACTGGGCTGAGCTAAGCCAAACTGGGCCAAACTGGGCTGAGCTGGGCTGAGCCGGGCCAAACTGGGCTGAGCTGAGCCAACTTGGGCTGAGCCGAACCTGGCCGAGCCCAGCCCGGTTAAGCCGAGCCCCGCCGGGCCGAGCCCCCTCCCCGCCGCCCGGCCGTGACGTCAGGGCCGGGGCGGGGCCGAGCGGAGCCGCGCGCCGCGCACCCACCGCCGCCCCGAGCCGCCGCCGCCGCCGCCTCCCGCCGCCCCGGCCCCGGCCCCGGCCCCGGGCCGCCCGCCCCGCCCCGCCCCGCCGCGCCCCGAGGTGAGTGCGGGCCCCCCGCCCCGCCGGGCCCGGCCCGGGCCCCCCCCGCCCCGCCCCGCCCCGGTATTGTTGTGGCGGAGCCGCGGGGGCGGGGGGAGGAGGGGGAGGCGCTTTGTTCCTCCCGGTACCGGCGATCGCGACCGGCGCCCCCGGCGGCACCGCCCCCCCCCTCCCTCCCCCCGCCACCGCGCTGCTGCGGGGGCCGGACCCCACCTCCGGTAACGGGGACCCCCGCCCCGATCCGTCCGTGCACCCCCCTCCCCGCCCCCCGTCGGTAGAGGCAGCCGCCGCCGCCGGTGCCGGCCCCCACGCGCGGGGCAGCGGGGTGCCCCGGGGAGGTGCCCCCACCCGCGGATGCCGGGTGGGCTCGTCCCGCGGGGCTGCGTGTCGCCGTGGGCTCCCCCCCCCACCCCCACCCGGGGACGGCACCGCCGCGGGGCCGTGGCACCCCGGGATGACACGCCCGTGGGGACCCCCCCGGGTGGCACCGTCGTGGGGACCCCACCCGGGATGGCAGCGCCGCGGGGCCGTGGCACCCCGGTCCCCCCGTGGCACCCCCAGGCGTCCGGCACAAAAACTGGGGACCCTGGGGACCCCGGCCGTGCCCGTGGCACCCTGGCCGTGCTTTCGTCCCCAGGGCCGTGCCTGTTGCACCCCGGCCATGCCCGTGGCACCCCCGTTGTGTCCACGGCACCCTGGCTGTGCCGGTGACACCCTGGCCATGCCTGTGGCACCCTGGCCGTGCCCGTGGCGCTCTGGCCATGACCGTGGCACCCTGGCCGTGCTTTTGTCCCCAGGGCCATGCCTGTTGCACCCTGGCCGTGCCCGTGGCACCCCAGCTGTGCCCGTGGCGCCCTGGCTATGACCATGGCACCCTGGCCATGCCCGTGGCACCCTGACTGTGCCCATGGCACCCCGGCCATGACCATGGCACCCTGACCGTGCCCATGGCACCCCAGCTGTGCCTGTGGCACCCCAGCCGTGCCCACAGCACCCTGACCGTGCCCATGGCACTCTGGCCATGCCCGTGGCACCCCAGCTGTGCCCATGGCACCCTGACATGCCCGTGGCACCCCGGCCATGAGCATGGCACCCTGACTGAGCCCATGACACCCTGGCCGTGCCCGCGGCACCCTGGCCGTGCCCATGGCACTCTGGCCATGACCGTGGCACCCCAGCCGTGCCCGTGGCACCCTGACCATTCCTATGGCACCCCGGCCATGCCCGTGGCACCCCGGCGGTGCCCGTGGCACCAGCAGCCCCCTGCCTGCAGCCCCCCCTCCACCCGCGGCCAGCCCGGCCGGGGCGTCCCCCATTCCCACGCCCGTGGGGGGCCCGTTCCTGGCCCCCCACCCTCCCGGAAATCCTTCCCCAGCCGGCACGGGGCCCCCCCGGCCCCCCCGGCTTCCTGCTTCCCGCCGGGCAGGGCAGAACAATTCCCGGCCGCATCCTGCCCGGCCCGGGCGGGGGGGACACGGCGGGGGGCACCCCCTGGGACACCGGGCAGTGCCGGGGGTCCCGGGGCAGGACGCGGGTGAGGCGGGGCCGCCCGGGTGGGGTGGGAAGCGGAAGGGCCCCTTTCCTTCTCCGCGACCCCCCCCCGCCCCCCCCGGGACTCGTCACGGCCGGGGGAGGGACCGTAGTGGGGGGGCAGCAAGTCGGGGACCCGCCTGTGTGCGTGTGTGTCCCGTCCCCGCCCCCCCCCCCGCTGCGTGGGGCGCCCCCGGCCTCGTGACGCGCGGCCCTCAATGCCCGCCTTGTCCCCGCGCCGCCCGCGTGACGCCGTCTGGGCCGGTGTCGAAGCCCCGTTACCCTAACGGGGGCCGGGCGTGTCCGTGTCGTCACCCCCCAGGCCGTGTGTGTCCCCCCCTCCCCGGCACCATGGCCCCCCGCCGGCTGCTGGCCCTCGCCTCGCTGCTGGCCCTTGCCGCCGCCGCCGCACCGGGGTCCTTGTGGAGCGCCGTGCCCCGAAAAACTGTCCCCTACGCGGGTGAGTACCCTGTGTCCCCCCCCCAGGGGTCCCCAGGGAGAGGGGAGCAGGTTGGGGAAACCGAGGCACGGCAGGCGGGCCCGTCGACCCCATCCCTCGCCAACGCCGGGGTGACACCCCGGCGGCTGTAGTTGTCCCCACCTCGGGCGCCTTCTGTCCCCGCCGCCAAGTTTGTCACCGCTGTGGGGACCCCCCCCCCGCACGGGTCGGTGGCCCCAAAACTGGGGGTCTGTGAGGGCAGAGGGGGACACACAGGGACGCTGCCCCGTGTCCCTGTGCCGTGCCAGCGCCTGGGGTCCCCAGCCCTGTGCCGTGTCCCCTGTCCCCGTGCCCTGCCATCGCCCCCCGTCCCCATCCCTCTGCCGTGTCCCCTGTCCCCGTGCCCTGCCATCGCCCCCCATCCCCAGCCCTCTGCCGTGTCCCCTGTCCCCGTGCCCTGCCATCGCCCCCGTCCCCATCCCTCTGCCGTGTCCCCTGCCCCGTGCCCTGCCATCGCCCCCCGTCCGCATCCCTCTGCCGTGTCCCCTGTCCCCGTGCCCTGCGATCGCCCCCTGTCCCCAGCCGCCTGCCGTGCCAGCACCCCGAGATGCCATCCTTTTGCCGTGCCAGCACCCTCTGTCCCCCTGCCCTGTGCCAGCACCCCGTGTCCCCATCTGTGCTGTGCGCTGTGTCCCTATCCCGGTGCCGTGCCAGCACTGGTGTCCCTGTCCCTTTGCCATGCCCTGTGTCCCCATGCCTTGCCCCATTCCCCTGTCCCTGTGTGGTGGCCGTACCCCATGTCCTCCATCCCTGCACCATGCCAGTGTCACCATGCCGTGTCCGCTGTCCCCACGCCCGAGACCCCCATCCCTTTGCCGTGCCACTGTCCCTATGGCCATGTCCCCTGTCCCTGTGCTGTCCCCACGCCCGAGATCCCCTTCCCTTTGCCGTGCCACTGTCCCCACGCCACATCCCCTGTCCCTGTGCTGTCCCCACGCCCGAGACCCCCATCCCTTTGCCGTGCCACTGTCCCCACGCCATGTCCCCTGTCCCTGTGCTGTCCCCACACCCAAGACCCCCATCCCTTTGCCATGCCGCTGTCCCTATGGCCATGTCCCCTGTCCCTGTGCTGTCCCCACGCCGCGTCCCCTGTCCCTGCGCTGCCCCCCCGCCCCAGACCCCCATCCCTTTGCCGTGCCACTGTCCCCACGCCATGTCCCCTGTCCCTGCGCTGCCCCCACGCCCGAGACCCCCATCCCTTTGCCGTGCCAGCGTCCCTGTGCCGTCCCCGTGCCGTGCCAGCCCCGCGTCCCTGTCCCTGCCCGGGGGCCCTGGCGCCTCCCCGTCAATGGGGCCTTTCTGCGGGGCCTGGGGGCGGGCCGGGGGGGCGCGGGGTCTCGCCAAAGGCCGCTGTGTTCGCCCGGCACCGCCAGCGCCTGCTCCGGTGACAAAGAGCCCTTTGTGCGGGGCCGGGGCCGGGGGGCTTCCGGCGGTGCTGGGGGGGGCTGCGGGTGCCCTGGGGGTGCCAGCGGTGCCCACTTGGGGAGGGCATGGCCGTGGGGCTGGCGGTGGCCTCGCCCTGATGTCCCCGTGTCCCCGTGTGTGTGTCCCCAAACCCCGCAGAGCTGAAGGATGCGGCCAAGCGCTTCTCGCAGGGGGGGGTCTCGCACTACCTGACGCTGACGCTGGACGAGGCCGAGGCGCTGCTCTACGTGGGCGCCCGCGAGGCCGTCTTCGCCCTGGCCACCGGCACCGTGGAGCTCAAGGCGGCGGTGAGGTCGCGGGGGACCCCCAGAGGGGAGGATATTTTGGGGGGGGTGTTTCCAGCCCACTGACCTTTTTTCTGTCCCCAGATCTCCTGGGAAGCCCCCGTGGACAAGAAAGCCGAGTGCATCCAGAAGGGCAAGAACAACCAGGTGGGGGGCACGGGTGCCGTGGCCGCAGCGGGGGGGTTACAGGGCACCCCGGTGTGCCCCCCCCCATCACTGCCACCCCCTTAACCGGCTGTTCTCCCCCCCCCAGACCGACTGCTTCAACTACGTGCGCTTCCTGCAGAGCTACAACAGCTCCCACCTCTACGCCTGCGGCACCTACGCCTTCCAGCCCAAGTGCACCTACATCGTGAGTGCGGCCAGCGGGGGGGCCCCCCAAAACCTGTCCGCCCCCGGGTCCCCCCTGCCCCTGGGGATGAGGTCCAGGGCAGCCCCTCCCGCCCCCACCTCAGGAGCATCATCTAGGGGTGTCCCTGTCCCTAGGGATGTCGTTCAGGGGTGTCCCTGTGCCCAGGGGGGTCATTGGAGGGGTCCCTGTCCCTAGGGATGTCGTTCAGGGGTGTCCCTGTGCCCAGGGGGGTCATTGGGGGGGTCCCTGTCCCTAGGGATGTCGTTCAGGGGTGTCCCTGTGCCCAGGGGGGTCATTGGGGGGGTCCCTGTCCCTAGGGATGTCGTTCAGGGGTGTCCCTGTGCCCAGGGGGGTCATTGGGGGTCCCTGTCCCTAGGGATGTCGTTCAGGGGTGTCCCTGTGCCCAGGGGGTCATTGGGGGGGTCCCTGTCCCTAGGGATGTCGTTCAGGGGTGTCCCTGTGCCCAGGGGGGGTCATTGGGGGGTGTCCCTGTGCCCAGGAGGGTGGTCCAGGGGTGTCCCTGTCCCCAGGACCATCACCCAGGGGTATCCCTGTCCCTAGGAGGGTCATCCTGAGGGGTGTCCCTGTGCCCGGGGCCAGTCTGGGCGTGGGGAGGACATGAACCGGGGAGGGGGTCGGGACCCCCACCCACTCCTGTGCCCCACAGGAACTGTCCGGCTTCACCCTGGACCAAGTGGCTTTTGAGGACGGCAAGGGGAAGTGTCCGTACGACCCCACCAAGGGACACACCGGCCTCATCGTGGGTAGGTGGCTCCGCCGGGCACCCGCTGGGGCCGGGGGGGTGGCCCACCGCACCCTCCCCCCGTCCCCCTCCCTAAACCCTTGCCTCGCAGACGGGGAGCTGTACTCGGCCACCTTCAACAACTTCCTGGGCACGGAGCCCGTCATCCTCCGCAACCTGGGCCCCCACTACTCCATGAAGACGGAGTATCTCACCTCCTGGCTGAACGGTAGGGTCGGGGGGACGCGGCGGGGGACGGCACGGGCACCCCGTTCCCCGGCACGGCGTTACCCTCCCCTTTCCGCCCTCCACCCCCCTCCTCCGCAGAGCCCCACTTCGTGGCTTCGGCTTACGTGCAGGAGAGCGCGGCCAGCAGCACCGGGGACGACGACAAGGTTTACTTCTTCTTCAGCGAGCGGGCAGTGGAGTACGACTGCTACGCGGAGCAGGTGGTGGCCCGCGTGGCACGGGTCTGCAAGGTACGGGGAGGGGACGGCCCGTGCCGGGGACGCCGTCCCGGCGTGGCTTTGCTCCACCGGTGAGCGTGGTGGCCCTGTCTTGATGCCGGCTGGGTGCTCAGGGGGACGTCGGCGGTGCCCGCACGCTGCAGAAGAAGTGGACGACTTTCCTGAAGGCTCGCTTGGTGTGCTCGGCGCCCGAGCAGCAGCTCCACTTCAACCGCCTCCAGGCCGTCTTCACCCTGCCGGGGGCTCATTGGCAGGACACCGCCTTTTTCGGGGTCTTCCAGGCCCGCTGGTGAGTGCGCGGGGATGCGGCAGCTCCGGGGTTCCCCGTGACCGATGGCTCCCCCTAAAAACCTGCCCTGTCCCTTGCAGGGGGGACGTGGATGTCTCGGCTATTTGCCGGTACCACATCCTGGAGGTGAAGAAGGCGTTCGAGGGGCCCTACAAGGAATACCGGGAGCAGGCGCAGAAGTGGGGCCGGTACTCGGATGAGGTGCCGAGCCCCCGTCCCGGCGCGGTGAGTGCCGGCACGGGGGGTAGGAGGAGAGAAGAGGGTGCGGGATCCAGCCGCGTGCCTGACGGCGCCCTCCGTCCGCAGTGCATCACCGACTGGCACCGCCAGAACGGCTTCGCCAGCTCCCTCGAGCTGCCCGACAACACCCTCAACTTTGCCAAGAAGCACCCGCTGATGGACGAGCCCATCCTGCCCCACCGTGGGCGCCCGCTCCTCCTCAAGAAGGACGCCAACTTCACCCAGCTGGTGGTAGACCGAGTGGCCGGGCTGGACGGCACCGTCTACGAGGTGCTCTTCATCGGCACGGGTAACCGCCGGGTTGAGGGGGGGAAGCCGGGGAGGGGACCGCGGAGGGCTCCTGGCGTGGGGACGTCCCTCACCGCCCGCCGTGACCCGCAGGTGACGGCTGGGTGCACAAGGCGCTGAACCTGGGCACTCACGTCCACCTGGTCGAGGAGCTGCAGGTTTTCGAGCCGGCGCAGCCCGTGGAGAGCCTGGTCCTGGCCGGTCGCAAGGTGAGCGGTGCCACGGGGAAGGGGCTGGCGCCCGGGGTGTCACCTCGCCGCGTCACCTCGCCGCGTCACCTCACCCGTTCTCCCTGCCCTCGCAGAAGCTGCTCTTTGCCGGCTCCCGATTCCAGGTGGCCCAGTTGTCCCTGGCCGACTGCGGCCGCTACCAGTCGTGCACGGACTGCGTCCTCGCCCGGGATCCCTACTGTGCCTGGAGCCACAACGTCAGCCTCTGCGTCCGCACCCACGGCCTCAACGGGTAAGGGGGTTCCCTGGGGAGGGGGGGACACCCCGCCGCAGCACGGGGCCCCCCCCCCACCTCCGCCACCTCCTCCCACAGCTCCCAGCTGGTCCAGGACGTGCTGAGCTCTGACACCCGCGCCTGCACCCTGCCGCAGGTGGCCAAGCAAGGTGAGGACCCCCCCCCCGCCCAAGCGCCGTGCGGAGCTGGGAGAAGGGGGGACGTGGCCCCCTCCCCCCCTTGCACCTCCCCTCCTGACTCGGCCCCTCTCCCGCAGGGCCCATCACTCCCAAAAACGTGACGGTGGTGGCGGGCACCGACCTGGTGCTGACGTGCCGTTTGGGCTCCAACCTGGCCCAGGCGCTGTGGACCTTCGAGGGCCGGGCGCTGGCGGCCGAGCAGGCGCTGGTGCTGCACGACACCCGTCTGCGGGCTCTGGTGGTGCCGGGAGCCGGGGCGCAGCACAGCGGCACGTACCGCTGCTTCTCGGAGGAGCAGGGCGCCCGGTTGGGCGGCGAGGCGTACCGGGTGGCGGTGTTGGCCGGCCCCGGGGTGCCGCTGGAGACGCGGGCGCCGCTGGAGAGCCTGGGGCTGGTGTGGGTGGTGGCGGTGTGCCTGGGCGCCCTGTGCCTGGTGCTGGTGCTGGTGGTGCTCTCGCTTTGGCGGCGGCTGCGGGAGGAGCTGGGCAAAGGCGCCAAAGCCATCGAGAGCACCCTGGTGTACCCCATCGAGCTGCCCAAGGAGCCCCCCAGTCCCCGCTTCGTGCCCAGCGCCGCCTCCGACTCGGACGAGAAGCTCTGGGACCCGGCCAGCTACTACTACTCGGACGGCTCGCTCAAAATCGTGCCGGGTCACGCCGCCTGCCGCAACGGCGGCCCCCCCGGCGCCGCCTCGCCGCCCAACGCCATCCCCGGGCAGCCCCTCCACTCGCCCACCCGCATCCACCTGGGTCCCCTGCGCGGTTCCTCCTCCAACGGCTACATCCGCCTGGCGCTGGGTGCCGAAGAGCGGCCGCCCTGCGCCGACTTGGCCGAGGAGCTGCGGCGCAAACTGCAGCAGCGCCAGCCCCTGCCCGACTCCAACCCCGAGGAGTCGTCGGTCTGAGCCGCCGGCGGGCGGCTTCCCCGCCGCCGAGCAGCCGTACCTACCTCAGGGCCCGGCCCGGCACCCGCCGCGGGGACCCCGGTGCCGGCACCCGCCGCCGGGACCGCCGCCTCGGCACCAGCACCCGACTTGGGGCTGCGGCGTGGGCGCCAGCGACCGTTGCGGGGATGCCGGCGCCCATCTTGGGGACTGACGCACCGGCACCCACCTTGGGGACCGCCACCCCGGCACCGGCACCCACCTTGGAGACCGCCGCCTCGGTACCGGCACCCATCTTGGGGACGGGACTGCCGTGCCGGCACCGGTACCCGTCTTGGGGACTGCCGCCCCGGCACCCGCCTCGGGGCCGTGGCACCGGCACTGCGTCACACATTTGGGGCACCGGCACCCGTCTTGGGCACCGGAGCTGCTCTCGGGCACTGCATCCGCCCTCGGTACCGCGTCCCGGGCAAGGGACTGACCTTGGGGACCGCCAGCCGCCTTGGGGACCACCGAGCCCCCCCCCGGGCACCGTGTCCCACCCCGGGTGGCGGCCACAAGATGGTTTTTTTTGGGACGATTTAAGAACCGATCGGGTTTTTCTTCCTGAGAACTTTTCTAACGCCTCCCTCGCCCCCCCGGGGGGCTTCGTACCCCCTCGGCTCCGGCTGTAAATACCCCCCCCCCCCTCCCGCCTGCCACCCCCTGCACGCCGGCCGCCTGGGCCCCTTTTGTATGCCCCCCCAGTGTAATTTATTTGTTACCGAAATATATTTATTTGCTGTAAATACGTGAGTATTTTTATATTAATAATAAAAAGGAGTAAACCAAAATATAGCTATATTACAAGCGAAGCCCGTGGGGGCCGTGTCCGGTGGTGGCTGGGGGGTGTCGGAGGGTGCTGGCCCCCCCGGCGCTGAGCTCATGGAAAAAGGCCGCGCTCGGGGCTATAAAAGGGCATCGCGGCGCCGTTCCCAGGGCGGGGGGAGCCCGGCCGCCCCCCCCCGGGGCCTGAGGCTGCTGAGGCCTGGCCCCATGCCCGTGCCCCCCGCCAGGATGCTGGGGTCAGCGTGGGGTGGTCCCCGGGGAGGCCCTGCCGGGAAAGCGGGCGGAAGCGGCACCCGGGGTCCCGGTGGTGGGGCCTGGGAGCGGGGCCAGGGGCTGCCCGGGGCGTGGGAAGCGGGGCCGGGGGGGCCCTGAGCCCCCATGGCGGGGGAGCCCTGGGGCACCCATAGCTGGGGGTGGAGGCTTGGGTGGGGGAGGCCTGGGCCCCCATAAGTGGGGGGTGATCCCTGGACACCCCGCCGCAGTGGGGTGAGCCCTGGGACACCCATATTTGGGGGGGGGTGAGCCCTGGCCCCATGGCGGGGGGCGGGGGGCAGAGCCCAGGCCGCGCTCAGCACGGGGGCGGGGGCGCCCCCTGGCGGCACGGCGAGGCTCTGCGGGCGGGGATGCGCCGCGGGAGGAGCGCGCATGCGCCCTAGCGCTCGGGGAGCGGCGTCGTTCGGCACCCTTCGGCCCCGCTCGGCCTCTCCCGGCTCTTTTCGGCCCCTCCCGGCTTCTTCCCTCGACTCTATTCGGCCCCTCCCGGCTTCCGCTCGGCTCTTTTCGGCCCCTCCCGCCGCCGCTCGGCCCTTCCCGGCCCGGGCGATGGCCGCGGGCCGCCGTTCGCCGCCCGGTCGCTGCTGCCCGTCGCGGGTGGCGGTGCCCAGCGTGCACCAGAGCCTGCCCGAGATGGACTTCGAGCGGGGTCGGGCGGGGGCCGGGGGGCACGGTGCGGGTGCGGGTACAGGCAGGAATTGGGGTAGAGCAGGGGTAGAGGCAGGGCCAGGGCACGGGTTGGGGTACGTGGAGGGTACAGGCAGGGCCCGCGGATGCTCTGGGCAGGGTTTGGGGTACGGGCAGGGCTGGGGTCCGTCCCTGCCTGACGTGGCCCCCCCGCTGCCCGCAGGGATCTGGTCGGCGGCGCGGGACGGGGACGAGCCCCGGGTGCTGCAGCTGCTGGAGCGCCGGGGGGAGCCCAGCCAGCCCGACCTGGCGGGGTACACGGCGCTGGTACGGGGGCAAGGGGACGGGGGGGGACAGGGGGGGACAGGCAGACCCCCTGCCCACACCCCTGCCTGTGCGTGTGTCCCCCCCAGCACTACGCCAGCCGCAACGGGCACCTGGGGGTCTGCCGGCTGCTGCTGCAGCGGGGTGCCCGCTGCGACGCCCGCACGCCCGGCGGTGCCACCCCCCTGCACCGCGCCAGCTACTGCGGCCACCTCGCCGTCGCCCGGCTACTGCTGGCCCACGGCGCCGACCCGGCTGCCGCCGACGAGGACGGCCGCACCAGCCTGCACAAGGTGGGTGGCAGGGCCGGGACGTCGTCCCCCACCACCGCGGCACCGGCCTCGCGGGTGGCAGCGACGACGGACGTGTCACCCGCAGGCGGCTGAACGAGGCCACCGGGAACTCTGCGTCCTGCTCCTGCGGCACAGCCCGGCGCTGGCCGGCATCCGCGACGCCAAGGGCCGACGGCCCCGTGACGTGGCCGACCCGGCGGTGCAGGACCTGCTGGATACCTGAGGGGGACACGGCCGGGCCCGGAGAGCCAGAGCCACCGCGCCGCAGGACACCCGGTGCTGCCGGACCCCGTCTCCGATGGATAAACGAAGCCCCTGGCACTCAACGCCGTCTCTGCCTCTCTGTCCCCTGCGCCGGGTGCCGGGGGTCACCCCTGAGCGGGGGCCTGGCAGCAGCAGGGGGGGTCACAGCGCCATTTTTTGGCTGCCAACCCTTCCCGTGGCTTTTATTTCCTCAAAAAAACCCACTAAAAATAGGGCAAATAGTGTTTTGTCGAACCAGGAAACACCGCAGGGCGTCCGTGTGGTGGGGGCACCCTGTCCCTGCGGGGAGCGTGCCACGATGGGGGAGCCGACACCGCGCTCCCAGCCCTCAGCTCGTGCCGCAGCCGCCGGCTCCCACCCCGGTGAGCAGCCGGGAGCGCCGCGGAGGCAGAAAGGCTTCGGTCCTGGCTCTTCGCTTTCTCGTGGGACGGTTTGGTGTCGCCTGTGGCAGAGCAAACAGCAGCCGCTGAGCTCGCGGTGTCCGTGCCGGGGCGGCGGTTAGCCTCCGAGCCAGGGAAACGCGGCAAGACGGGCGTGAGGGGGAGACGCACGACTTGCACGCGGGGAGGAGGGAGCCTCGCAGGGCGCACCCCAAATCGGGCGCTCCGGCGCCTGCTCTGCCCTGCCGTGCCACGGCCCGGCCTCAGCTGCTCGCTGCCGAGAAGAACCGGGGATGGAGGTTGCCCCACCAGCGCCCCAGAACCCCCCAGCCACGCCCAGAGCGCGGTTCCCAGTTCGGCACGGCTACTGGGGCAGCCATCACCGTCCCACTGCTGTGCCGGCTCCCGAGCTGGCACGGTGTTCAGGAGCGCGGTCCGGCTGCTGGGGATGATTTTCGGCTCGATGCTGTTGGGCGAATCGGCCGGATTTGGGGTCCTGGGGTCCGCATCACCTGGGCGGAGAGCGGGTCGGTGCCACGCAGCACGGCCACGGTCCGGCAGCAGTGCCAGGGATGGCGGGAGACCTGCGGGCAGCTCGGCGTGGGGCACGGCGCTCCCAAAAAGCCAGGTGAGGCAGGGGCAGGCTCCCAGCAGGACCCCGAGGGACGGATCCAGCCCCAGCCTTGACCAGCGGCAGGTCGGTGAGCGCCCGCACGCTGCAGTCAGGGCAGTACGAGGAGCAGCTCGCGCCGTCGGCGCAGCCCAGCTGCCGATCCCGGCAGCTGCGGCACGGGGTGTACGCCGGGGATGGGTGCACCGCGGATGGCGTCAGAGAGCCGGAACCTGCCAAGGAGCGTCTCCCTTTGCACCCCAAAAAACGGCTGAGTGGGTCCAGCGCTGCCCCAGGGGCGAGCCCGGCACTGCCGGCTGCTCTCACCTGTGGGTAGCGGTGCCAGCGCGGAGACGCCGTAGAAGGTGAGTGCTCCATTTTCAAACTTCAGTCCCTCCTTCCCGATCTCCCTCTCCACGCGGCCCTGCGGAGAGCGGGCAGCTTGGGGCAGGCACAGGGAGCGCTGCCTGTAGTCTGAGCGGCACGGGAGAGCCCGCAGCCCTGCCACAGCCGCCCCTCAGTGCGTCCTGACAGGAGGAGAGAGCACCCAGCGCCGCGCAGACGTCGCGGCAGGACCCTGGAGGGAACACACACGGGGCTGATGGGCCGTGGCCGGGCCCCTGCGCACCCGGTGACACGTGGTGCCATCCCCGTGCCGGCGGTGCCGTACCTGTAGGATGAGGATGCAGTGGCCGAGGGGATGGTGGCGGCAGTACAGGTAGCGCTCTGGGGCGAAGCGGTTGTTCTCGTCAAACTTCAGCTCCTGAATAATGCCGGGATGGCTCAGCAAGCGCAGCAGGGCCTTCTCAGAAATGAGGGCCGTGCTGAAGAGCTCCAGTTCTGCGGGGAGAGCGGCCAGCGTCAGCCTGGTGCCACCGAACAACCCCCCGTCGCCGTGCCCAGGGACCCTCTGAGCAGCCCGGCGGGCAGGGTGAAGGCAGCCCGCTCCTGCCCGCACTCACCTCACGCCAGGAAGTGCTGCGTGGTCAGCAGGAGCTGCGGGGAGAGCTTCGTCTTGGCGGTGCCATCAGCCCTCCTCAGCAGGGAGAAATCCTCCCTGCGGTGCTGCGGCAGGGGCCCGGTGGGACCTGCGTCAGGAAACAAAGGGGCAGGTCCCTTTGTCACCCTCATGCTAAGGGCTGCACGGCTGCGACACCCCCTTCCTCTTCCCACTTGCCTGACACATACTGTACTCACCCAACTCATCCAGGATCTCCAACTTGATCTCCTCAGTGATGTCCCCCAGCATCACCAGCCCCAGCACCTTGTAGAAGGGGTCTCCTTCGCCTTCGTTGTAAACCTGCCGCGCAGTGGCCAGCTGGGACTTCCCCGCAGGCGGGGGCGGAGGAGCTGGGTGGTGGCCCCGGGAGCGCTCGCCTCTCCCGAACTCCTCGAGGTCGAGCTTGGCGTCGTTGAAGATGAAGCGGATGGGGCGCCTGCAGAAGCGGGTGAGGGTGCTGAGGGGGGTGCGGCCCCCAAGGCTCCACCACCGCCAGGTCAGGGGCGTGGAGCACCTCTACCAGGCTGCAGCCTTCGCCCTCGTACTCGGGCACCTGGGCCCAGCCACTGCCCACGACGGCGGCCATGGTGGCCAAGTCCAGCACGGCGCCGGCCTCCAGAAGGAACCGCTCCTCCGGTGCCCGCGGCACCTCCTCGGCCGTCCTGGCCTGCTGCAGGCCCGCGTCGCCGAACCCCGGCTACCGGCCCGGCTCCGTGCCAAGGCCCAGCGGCGCCGCTTCCGCTTCCGGGGCCCGTCGCCATGGTGATGGCGGCGCTCGGCGGCCCCCCCAAGCCTCCGGCGGAGCCTGCCCCGGGTGACAGACGAGGGGCGGCCGGTGCCATCGCCCCTGGGGACCGCCCCGGCCCGCTCCCGCCGCCCAGGCCCCGCGCAGCGCCCGGCCCGCCGTAGTGGCCCGCCGCCGTGTCCCACCGCCGCGCCCCGCCCACCTTCCTCCCGGAGAGCCAATCAGCGGCCGCCTCACCCCGCATCGCTCCGCCTCTCCTCGGCCTCCCCCGCCCCGCAGCCAATCGCCGGCCGCCGCGCGCCCCGCCCCGCCGCCGTTCCTCCTCGCGGCCAATCGCCGGCCGTCCCACCTCACGCAGTGCAGCCAATCGCCGGCCGCTATCCCCTCCGTGGGCGGTGCCTCACCCCTGCGCTGTAAACAACACCGGGAAAGGATTTAAAGGGGCCGCGTCCTATGGCGGCTGCAGTACCGGGAGCTCCCCCCGGTAACCGGAACGCGCCCTCCGCGGCTCCCCCGACCCTGCCGCGAAGCACGGAGGAGACCGACGTACAGATATAGATTTTTATTACCCAACTGGCAAAAAAAACCCCAAAACCCATCAAGTAAAATTCCACAGTCGGTTTCAGAACCGGGAGGAGGCGGCGGGAGGAGGGGGTGTCACAACCGGGGGGAGGGGGGGGGGAGGCCCGGCCCCCCCCCCCACCCCCTGGGCCCGGCCTTCTCCAAACATGTAAATGAAACCTGATGCAAAAAATAAATACGAATTCCCGGGGGGGAGGGGGGGGGTGTTGCATAGAGGAAGATTTAATTAAAAAAAAAAAAGGGTTTTTTTTGTCCTGGTTTATTATTATTATTAATTATTATTATTATTTCTAGTATCTCCCCGCGGAAGGACCCTAGGACCTGATCGTCGAGATGTGATTAACAAAAATAATTAACCTTCTCCCAATAACTTACAGAGTTCACCCAGGGAACTTGTGCTTTTTTCTGGGGGGGTGTGGGGTCTCCCCCTCCCCCCCACCGGGCACAAAGCTCCGGGGACCGGGGCAGGGGGGATCCGGCCGGTGCTCACCGGGGGTCCCACCTCCTGCCCCGAGGAGGTCACCGGGAGGCTCAGGGGGGTCCCCCGGTGCTGGGGGGGGACACACACGCAGCGCTGGCCCCCTCCTGCCCGTACAACTTTGGTCACTAGCTTTGTGCTGCCCCGAAAAGCCGGATCCTGCACACACACCCCCCCCCCCTTGACCGATTCCCCCCGTCGCCCCGGCACGGATACCCTGAGACGCCCCAACCTGCTCGCCTCGGCGGCGGTGGGGGGGAAGGCACCGAAACTGCCGGGGGTGGGTGGGGGGGGACAGACACCGTCCCTGCCGTCCTCAGCACGCTCGTGACGCTGGTGGGTGGCCGAGGGGCTGGGGAGGGGGGGAACTCCCGGGGTCGCAGGGGGGGTTTCAGCCGCAGTCACGGCCAGCTTTGCACGCCGAGCCCATCCCCTCGGCCTCAGGCCTGCCGCCGAGCTCTCCACCGCCGCATCCCCCGGTGCCCCGGGCCAGCGGGAAAGGGGAACGGGCACAGAGAAGGGTCGCAGCATCGCCCCGGTTCACCGGGAGAAGGACGAGACGCCGCTGCCGTCACGCCGCGCCCCAGGCGTCCCCGTCCAGCGTCGTGCCCCGAAAACACCGGAGAGGGGCCGGGATGCCCGTCCCGGGGGGCCGTGGCGGAGCCCCCCCGCCCCCCCGAAGCGGCGTACGAGACCTGAAGCTCCCTGAGCTGAACGAGCGCCGTCGGCGGGGCGGCCGGCAGAGAGTCGTGCCGTCTCCACCGCCATCCGTTTAAATTAATTAAAAATAAGCCAGTCTGGAAAGCAGCAGCAAATCCCGGCTCCATTTCCCACCGTGCCACCGCCGCCTCCTCCAGCTCAACCGGGCTTCTCCGGCAACCGCGGCACCCAGCGCGGCATCACTGAGGAGACGCCGAGCGTTTCCTACCGGGGAAAGGGTCCCTAAAAGGGGGACGCGAGGTCCCTCCCGGCGCGTGCCGGCGGGGCCGGGGTCAGATGGAGTTTTCCAGGGGGCTGTGGTTGCTCCGGCGGCTCAGGCAGTTCCTCTCGTTCAGGAGACTGGTGGTCTCATCGGCGGTGGCGGAGGGTTCCGGTTTCTCCGGTAAACCGGCGTCCGGTTTAGGGGCGTTGCTGTCGGGGGACTGGGGACAACTGTCCATGCGGGAAGCCATCAGGCCGTTCTGGTATTCCTGCCGCGTGATCTGTGCCGGGGAAAAAAATAATGAAGGGAGGGCGGTGAGGAGCGGTGCCAGACCCCGTCGACGGTGTCCCCGTCGGCACCCGCCTCACCTTGACGAACTGGAGATCGGTGAGGGCGCGGACGCTGAAGTCGGCCACGTACTGGGCGCCGGTGCCGGCGTTGAGCTGGTTGTTGCTGCCGCTGACGGGGGAGGAGACGGAGTCGGAGCGTTCGTGGTAGCTGAGGGAGGCCGAGCGGTTCAGGCTGCTGACGTGGGACGGGGAGCGGATCTCTGCGGGGACAGGAAGGACGGGGTTAGCCGTGCCGCGGAGCCCCTACCCCGCGGAGGGTCCTACGCCGTGCTGGGATGAGGCCTGGCAACTCTCTGCCTGCTGGTTACGGGGTGCTGAGTCCCCGGTGATGCTGGCCCTGGCTCCGGCGCGTGCCGGGCAGGGAGAGCCCTGTCCCGCAGGCTCTGGGGACACGGAGCCCGCCGGTGACAGAGAGTGACGGGACGTGCGTCCACCCCAGCAGAGCCCTGTGCCCTCCGTGGCTGAGCACCGCCGTTCCCCCAGCCCTGCCAGGCAGCGCGGGATCTGATCCCTGCCCGTCGCCTGCCAAACAGCCACCGACCACGGCCAGGGAGTCCGGAGCCGCTCTGGTCCCCCTGCTCCAGGGCCAGGTGCTGCCCAGGGGACAGGGGACCAGGGCACAGTCCCAGCCCAAGGACGCTGCGACTCCCCAGACCGGTTGATCAGTCACCCCACATGGGGTTAGGGACGAGGTGGGGGTTAAGGGACAAGGAGGGCATGGTGACGTGCTCGGAAAGCCGGGGTGACACAGGAACCGCATGCAGCAGCAGGGAGAGCGGCACCTCCTCACCAGCCAGCCGGCACGGGGACAGCCACCACGCCGGGCTGCCAAGCCAGCGCTGTCCCCGTGCTCCTCCGCCATACCCACAGTGAAGGCAGCCGGGAGAAATCGGGGCAGCTACAGGGCGTGCAGGACCCTAATGCCAGCGTGAGCGGGGCCGGGTGACACCGGGCAGCGGTGCTGCCCAGCTCCAGCCCCGCGCCACAGCCCGCACCGGGGCAGGAGCTGCCTTTCCTCCTCCAGAGGCACTCGGACGCGGGAAGGCAACCAGCGTGGCCTCCTGGCACACAGAGCCGGCCGAGACAGCGAGTAGCCGGCCCGGTGTGGGGGACAAAATACCCGGTGCTGCATTAATGGGGTGGGGACACCCAATACGGCGGGTTAATGCGGTCACAGCGGGGTTTGGCACGTCATGCAGCCGCACCGTTTACCTGTCAACCTGGCAAACAATGACCCTCGCTTTGTGGATAGGCGCCGGGGCTGGGCTGGGAGGGCTAGGGCAGAGAGACGGACAACACAACACACACGCAGAGGACAAGGTCAAGAGAAGCCTCTGGGCAAAGGAGAGGGTGGCTGCGGGTACCTCTGCCCCTCGCGGTGCCCGTGGATGGGTGCTGGTGACCCCACGATGCCGAGCCGAACCACCAGGGTCAGTGTCCGGCCGCTCGCAGAGCCTGGCAGCGACAGGAGGGCAGCCCGAAATCGGGGCAGCGGGTTTTCAGCCTCCGGCTCGGGCACGGACCCTCCGCCCGCTGCCAGACACACTGGGGGTGCGGGTCCCTGAGGACAAGGGCCAGGTGAGGTGCTGGCCACGCGGCACGGCTCGGGGGGCACTGGCGAGGGCTCGGAGCCTCCAGCATCTCCTATTCCCGCTAGCAGCTCTAAATCAGGGTGGGAGCGCTCTGCCGGCACCGGCACCCAGGCGATCGGGGGGTGCTTACCGCCTACAGGAGAGGGGCTGAGGGCCATCACCCCGTAATAGGAGAAAGCTCCCGCTTCAAACTTCATGCATTCCTTGCCGGCCTCCACCTCCACCTTGCCCTGCGAGGGAGAGAAGGCACGTAAGCCACGTCCCGTGGCGCTGGGATGGATGAGACCCCCCCCATCACAGCCCTCCCGGGGTGACGGTTCACCCAAGGGACCCCACACGCGTGGTTGGCAATGCCACCCCGCAGCCGGGTACCTGCAGGATGAGGATGAAGTAGTCGGCTGCCTTGTTCTTGCAGTAGAGGAAATGGCGTGGGGATTTCTTGTTCTCCTCGTCGAACTTCAGCTCCTGGATGACATCGGAGTATTTGAGGAGCCGCAGCAGGATCTTCTCCGAGATGAAGTTGGGGGTGAAGAGCGTCACCTCTAAGAGCGAGAGGGGAAAGGGGGTCAGAGCCGCAGTCCTTGTCCCTCTCCCAGCCCTCCAGAGGAAGGTGGGTCGCCCCTGTCCCTCGGAGTGGTTCCCTGGATCAGGCTGGGCCCCATCGACACCTCCCTGGGGCAGAATCCCATGAGTCTGGCCCCGACACCGGCTCCAAGTCCCCAGCAAAGCCAGCCCCAGCCCTGGGGGGACATGTGCCAGCTGGGGAACGTCCCTCCATCCTGGAGGGACAGGAACCTGCCGAGCCCCAGAGGCAGGGCTGGCGTCCCTGAGCCCCGTCCCTTCTCATTTTAGCAGGGGGGAGTTTAGCAGGGACAGAGGGGAGGAGAGTGGGACAAGACGCAAGCGCCCCATAATTTCCGAACAAGACGGTTGGAGCGACTCTTCCTCGGCGGGGGGACGGGAACGGAGCCCACACGGCTGTCAGAGGCGGCAGCGCGCTGAGCCCAACCGGGTCAGTGCCGGGGAGCCGGTGGAGCCGGCACTCCGCAGCCGGACTGAGCCGAGGGGTGCCCTGAGCTGCAGGGGGCTTCCCCCCAAAAAAAACTCACCCGTGGAGAGGAAGCGGTGAGCAGCCAGCAGCAGCTGGGGGGAGACCTTCACCTTCAGCTCGTTGACGGGGTCCTTGAAGGCCGAGAAGTCCCGCTTGTTCTTCTGGTTGCCCACCCGCTTCTTGCTGCGGTTGTCGGCTGTAGGGAGCAGGGAGTCAGGGGGGGCAAGCGGGACCCCGGCACGCGACGAGGCGGGGAGAGGGGCCGAGCCCAAAACCTACTGTACGTATCCGACTCGTCCAGGATCTCCGACTTGATGATCTCCTCGATGACATCCTCCAGCGTCACCAGCCCCAGCACCTCGTAGAACGGGTCTCCCTCGCCCTCGTTGTTCACCTTCTGCACGATGGCCAGGTGGGACTTCCCTGCGGACAGACACACGGATGTTGGAAGTGAGACCACTGCCGGGGCACCCCTAGCCCCACCGTTGGGTCCCAGCACCCAGGGATGTCACCGGGACCAGCCACCCGCCACCCTCCCGGACAGGAAACAATAAACCAGTTAAAATCTAGATGAGCTCCTGGGCTGGGCACTAATTCCCAGTGTAATGATAGTAATTAAGCCCGTGGCAGCGGCGCCCGCAAGGCTCAAAGCACCTCCGTGCTGCCGTGGGGTGTGGGCTTAGCCAGGGGGGTCACAGGAGATGGGACGTGTCCCCCAAGGAGCCCATGCCACGTCACCGGAGCGTGGCACAGTCCCGGTGGTGCTGGATGAGCACCCGAGGGCTGAGGGCACCCCGGCACGGGGGGAACGATGCAGCCATGAATTGGGTTTCTTCCAGTGGCCCCGACCTCTCCGAATTTCCTCAGCGGCTCTGCCAAGCTGACCCGGGGCTGTCCCATCCCGGAGGAAACGCTCCAGACACCTGGTGCCGCAGCGGCCACCCGATCCCGGAGCCAAAACATCCGGGGGAAGAGAGCCAAGGGCAGGCAGCCGCTGCCCAGCCGGCCCTGGCCACGAGCAGGCAGGTCCTTGCCGGCAAGGCAGACCTCCTCAGCCCCGAATTAACAACTCTCCTCGCTCCACTGGCCTCACCCTGCGCAGGCAGGACGCAGTTTGCCTTATTCTAGCTAAATCTGAATCGCCGGCTCGCGTTGAAGCTGGCATTGCTCCTGCTCCACCTGCCAGGCGCCCGTCGAGCCTCTCCGTGAACCAATGTTTCTCCTGCTTCATCCCAAAATCAGGCCAAGCCACCAGGAAAAACTCCTTGGAGGAGGAACATCCACCTCTGCTCCGGGGAGAGGAGCTGAGCGGCCATGTGGAAAACTGCAGCGCGCCCAGGCCAGGCCAGTGCACCCGCAGGACTGGTATCCTTAGCCTGGGGAAACTGAGGCACGGAGGAAGGCAACGTTCCCTCCCTGATCTCGGCGCAGCCCGAAATAAAAGCACTTCCACCTCCTCAAGCACCACGTTCACCCCCAGGCCAGCAGCAAGGTGTCCTGCTTGCCGTCCCGCTCCGGCTCCAGTACAAATCTGCCCTCCCCAACACTATCTGCTATTTAATTTTAGAGCTGGCGGCCGCAGGCCCCTCATCGCTCAGGGAAAAGCTAATTTTAGGGATGGGCACGGCGCAGCTCCCCTTTTTCTCCTTCTTCAGCCAAGCCCACGCGGTTCAGGCAACCCCACTGCAAAAAGGCGGTGCACAGAGGAGGGAAGAGACCCTAAAATGGTTGCTTGGGCCGTGAAAACCCCTTACCCACCCACCTAACCTCCTCGGTGAGGCACAGCGGCTCCTTCGCCGACCGTGTGTGAGGCGGGGAGAGGTGAAAGGATCGGGGCTGTGGGGCCAGCCCCGATGAGTCAGGCAGAGGTTCCTCTCTGGGACGAGCGGCCGAGGCTGAGCTCGGAGGGGAGCGGCCGGCGGCAAAGCAAACACGCCACGAGGAGCCCAAACCGCCGGAGCAAAGGGCACGGCGCCGGCTGCCACGGCATCGCCAGCGGGGTGTGACAGACCTCGCACACCACCCTGGGACCCCCTTTGCCACGATGGTCCCTGCACGAGGAGGGAGAGCAACACCCCGAGCTCGGCAGGGAGGCTGGGAGCTCCCTGCGGGGTCGTTCCCCACTCAAAGCTTCACGCCGGTTGTGCGCCGAGAGAAGGAGAAGATCAGGAACAGGCGCCGGGCCGAGCGCCGGATGTCGCTGCGGGAGCTGTCACCCCGAGGCCAGCGCCTGGGACACCTCTGTGGCACCAGGGGGAGAGGTCCGGCTGCTGAGGCGATTAGGACGATCAGAAGCACGGCTGGTTGATTTTTCTCTCTTTATCCTTTTGCTGGGCACGTCTCCCCCACTTCTGATCCAGGTCGCGATCAGGATGAGGGCAGAGACTCGCTGCGGTGCTGCGTCCACGAGGAACGGGGTTCAGAGAGGGACCTCAAAAACAGCCCAGGCAGCGGCCCCGCAAATTACCCGCTCCTGACCCAGAGAGGCAGCGATGAAAAAATAACAATACAGGACATGGGCGGCTTTGTAACCGGAATGAGCGTGCTTTAAATCCTTTAATAAGGATTCATCGGAGGGCAAGGCGGTGCCAGCAGCCGGGATAACTCCGACTCCGGCAGCAATAGGACTCTGCTTCTCTACTGCTGGTTTTTGGAAACGGGGTGGAGCAGCACGGCCGCACGCTCCTACGGCGGTTCTTGAACTGGCACGAGATGAACTGAAGGAAAACGGTTTGCCAAGAAGGTTTTTCACTAATCACGGCAGCAAGACGATGAGATCCCGTCATCGTCGCCGCAACCGCAAGCGACGCCGAGCCGCGACCGAGGGGCGTTGTTCCCGTGCCGATATTTTTGGGTGCCAGGGAAGCACGCTCGCAAAGGGAGGCAGGAGCAGAGCTCAGCCTCAGAGATCAGCCAGGCTTGGACCTACCAGCTCCCAAACCCTTGCCCAAGCTCAAGCCGAGCTTTTGCTGTGGGAGGAATTATTAGATCCCTTAAATCTCCGCAGGACCCGCCCCGAAACGTTCCCCGACGGCGGCAGGACACAGCAAACCGCCTGGCTCTTGTGATGCGCCCAAACCTCCGCCGGGCGAGCGTAACGGGAGCCAGAGGAGAGCACGGGGTCACGCACGGCTGAGGGTTGGCCTGGCATCACCCGGCACAGCTGCTCCACAGCCGGGCTCTTTATTTTATCCCAGCCCAGACGCGAGCGGCCGGTCCCGCGCCGGCAGGAGCTGCGAGAAGCTGGGGAGGGCAGAAGGGTCCCCTGCCTGGTCTGGCAAAGCCCTGGGCAGGTCAAATCCCACCTCGGAACTAACACAGCCTTGCCCGCTCCCGGTGGGCTCAGCCTCCGTGAGCCCGGGTCCCGCTCCTCCTCCCAGCCCTCCGGCTGCTCTCGGTTTTATGTGCCCTGATGTCATGAGCAGGAAGCAGAGCGGGGACAGGGGCCAGCACCGAGCGGCGCTCGCTGTTCCCCGCGGCAGGGAAGGGCCCAGAGGAGGGAGCCAAGCCCAAAGCAGGGAGCCGAGCAATTTTCCAGCAGCTATTCAAGGGCCTCCGGGGCCGATAATTAAAAACAAGGAACAAGTAAACATTCCCAAAGTGTTTCTCAAGGCTGGCGCTGAGCACTGGTTGCTCCACCGCCGATAAAGCAGAAGCTCTCCCTCCCCGGCGCGGACGCGGTGCCGTTACACACCAAACCCCGGAAGCCCGGGTGGTTGCGGGCACCGAGCGGCTTCCCCCAGTTCGGTGCCGCGCCGCCTGTCCCCAGCACCGCAGCGCCGTGTCCCCAGGCACCCGGTCCCCTCCGGATCGCGACTGCCCAAACCGTGCGGACCCCAGGCAGCCCCAGCGTGGGAAGCTCCAGCCCCAGAGGGCAAAACTCCCCGGAGTTTTGCTTCGGGCATTCGCCGGCCTCCTCCGAGGGGAAGAAAGTAGCACCCCGGGGAAGCGGCACCCCCCTGGCCCCCTCACCCTTTTTGAACTCCTCCAGCATGGCATCCAGCTTGGTGTCGTGGAAGACGACGTGGACGGGGTGGTTGTAGAATTTGGTGATGGTTTTGAGGGGGGTGCAGTCGTCGGGGTCGACAAAAGCCAGGTCCTTGACGTAGAGGATGTCCATGATGTTGGAACGCTCGTCCTCGTAGACAGGGATGCGAGTGTAGCCGCTCTCCATGATCTCCGACATGGTGTTGAAGTCCAGGATGGCGTCGCTGTTGATCATGAAGCAGTTCTGCAGCGGGGTCATCACGTCCTCCACCGTCTTGGTGCGGAGCTCCAGGGCTCCCTGGATCATGTTGAGCTCCTCCCTCACCAGGTCGTTGTAGGGTTCCGTCACCTTCAACATCTCCACCAGCTTCTCCCGGTTGTAGACGGTGCCAATCTCCTGGCCCAGGATGCAGTCGAGGAGCTTGCTGATGGGGTAGGAGAGGGGGAACGTCACCAGCATGAAGAACTTGGTGACCACGATGGTGTTGGCACCCACGGCCAAGCCATGGCGGGAGCAGAGCGCCTGGGGCACGATCTCCCCGAAGATGACGATGCCGATGGTGGAAGCGACGATGGCGCCGATGCCGGAGCCGATGAGGTCATCGAGGAGGATGGTGAGAGTGGTGTTAACCAGCACGTTACCCAGCAGCAGGGAACAGAGCAAATAGTTCCCCTTACGGCGGATGGGCTCGATCTTACGGGCGTAACGCTTCTCCTTATCGGTGCCGCAGTTCTGCACGATGCGCAGCTCCATGGGATCCAGCGCCATGAGGCCCAGGTTGAGCCCGCTGAACATCCCCGACAGCACCAGCAGCCCGGCGATGAGGATCACCTGCAGCCAAAGGGGCAGCAGCGACTTCTTCTCCTCCAACACCACGATACGGCCGTCGGGGCCTTGATGGGGCAACCAGGGTTGGCCGGGGCGGCGCTGGGTGCAGAGGACGTAGGTCTTGGCCTGCTCGTCCTTGCGCAGGGGCTGGACGCGGACCCACAGCAGGGCCGAGGTGTCGCGGGCCTCGGCCAGGCCGGGCTGCACCAGCAGGTCCTGGGAGCGCTCGGGGCAGGCGCCGTTGGGAACCGAAGCGTTGGCGGCGGGTCGCAGCTCGGCGAAGGCCACCCGTTCGCCGGTGCGGGGGCCCAGCCCCAGCCCGTAGAGCCGGAGCAGCACCTCGCTCCCCTCCGTGACGCGGATGGGCCCGCGGGCCGGAGCCCCCGCCGCCGGCTTCGTGCTCTCCTCCAGCCGCATGCCCAGGATCACGCTGTCCCCCGACGGCACCGCCCCGCCGGGCAGCGCCAGCAGCAGCAGCAGCGGCGGCAGCAACGGAGGAGACGACGACGATAACGGGGACCCCCCGCCGCCGCCGCCGCCCCCCCCGGCCCCGCCGGGGCCCCCCCCGCCTCCGCGCCGCCGCCCGCCGCCCGGCGCCATGTTAGCGTCTCGCGGCCGCCGCGCTCGCGGCCGCGTCGCACGCCCCGCCCCGCCCCCCGCCCCGGGGAGCACGTCACGCGCCGCGCCCCCCGCCTACCCGCTGGCGGCTCGCGCGCCTTAAGGGGGCGATGGCAGCGTGGGCCTGAAAGGGTGGGGACCGCACGGGTTGTAGGGGTGTAGAGCGCGGTGTCAGCTGAAGGGGATGTGGGGCGAGGCTGCGAGGAGGGGGGGTGGACTCGGAGCGGGGTGGGGGTGCATGGGGCGTCACCTGGGTGGGGGTGCCGGGTAGATGCGGGTGTCCCCTGCGGTAGGCGAATGCGTGGGGGGCCAGGGGGCACTAGGGCCGAGACGGAGGGGGAGAACCAGGAGGGGGGCACTAGGACCTGGGGGCACTAGGGCTTGGGGGGCAGGGCTCAGGCTGGGGGAGCAGCAGAGCTGGTGCGCGCCAGGTGCCGGCGCGGACCCTTTAAGGCGACCGGAACCACATTACCCATCAACCCCCGCGCGCACCCCGCCTCTCAGTTGACAGACAGGCCGCGCGACCAACCGACATGCGGAGCGGCAGGGCGGAGCGGCCAATGGGCGGGCGAGGCGGGCCGCGGCGCGGGTGGCGGAGGGAAGATGGCGGCGGCGGGCCGGTGGCGGGCCGGGCTGGCGCTGCTGGTGGTGGCGCTGGGGCTGGGCGGGCCGCGGGCCGAGCAGACGGAGGAGCACCTCAAACGGGAGCACTCCCTCTCCAAGCCGTACCAGGGTGAGTGGGGCGGCGGCGGACCGTGCCCGGTGCCTGGTACCGGTGGCCGGTACCGACGGGGCGTGTGCGTGTGCCGCAGGCGTGGGCTCGGCCAGCTCGGGGCTGTGGGACCTGCTGGGCAACGCCATGGTCATGACCCAGTACATCCGCCTCACCCCCGACGTGCAGAGCAAGCAGGGAGCCGTCTGGAACCGAGTGGTGAGCCCGGGGGGACCGGGGTGGGAGGGGCCTGGACCGGGGGAGCAGCGGGGTGGGTCGGGACTGTGCGGTGCCCCCGTGGGTGTGGGATAGCGGTGGGGGCCCGGAGGAGTGGGGTCAGGCCAGGTTGAGGCAGGGAAGTGGGATTTGGGGGCTTGGGGTGAGTATGGGGGCTGGGGGCCGGGGAGGGAGGGGTGGGGGTTTGGGGGGTTGGAGGCTGAGGCAGGGTGGGTTGGGGTGCGGGTGTGTGGGCAGGACTGAGGGGGGTGCTGGGGTCCTGGGGGGGGGAGTTGAGCTGGGGAGGGGGTGTTGGGGGGCTGGGCAGGTCTGGGCCAGATAAGGGGGTGTGGGGGTCCAGGCCGGCAGGTACGAGGGGTGTACGAGGAGCGGGGCGTGGGGTGGTTTAGGGGGTTGTGGGGACACAGGGGATGTTTGGGCTGGGGAGGTTTGAGGGTCTGGACCCAGGTGGGGTGGGGGGGAATTGGGGTGGGCTATGGAGGCCGTAGGGAGAGGGCGGTGGGAAGCTGGGGGTGTTGTGTGGGGCAGGGGAGGGCCATGGGGGTTGGAGCTGGGGTGGTTTTGGGGGCCCGGGGTGGGCTTTGGGCTGGGGGTACCAGCGGCACTTCAGCTTCTAGCCTTTGGCGTGGTGATCCCTGCAAGGGCTGAGTTTCCCCCCGCCCCCGTGTGAATTTGGGGTGCCTGTGCCGACCAGCTTGGGGTCTCCCTGGGGACCGCCATGGCCAGAGCGTGCCCACTGCCCCCTTTGCCGTGCCTACCTGTCGGAGCGGGGCCGGTAAAGCGGCAGCTGGACGTGGTGTGCCAGCGCTGCGCTCTGTTAAGGTGTTTCTCTGCCCCCGCAATCCTATTGCCCGTCAGGCAGCAAGGCTCCCTTTAATACCGTGATAATTCCCATTGAATTTCAATTTGGGGTTGAAATCGGTGGGGTTTTTGTGCCCCACCGCTCCGCAGTGGCTTGGAAAATGCCCTACGAGACCAGAAGTAATCCGTTGTGCTCGACTTTTATTGTTATAAAATATTGAGGGAGGTTTTGTTTTTTTTTTTCCTCGGGTTTATGGCTCCCACGAAATGTGGCTTCTGAGTGAAGCCACCGGCCGGCTTCACGACATTATGTGAGCGAATCTGTTACAAGCTCATCGTGTTATGCGCCTGTTAGCACAGGGAATTTGTTGGTACCTCAAGAAATAATTGGCTCATCAACAATTAAGAAGCTGGAGTTGCTCCTCGGGCTCTTTCTGCTCTCTTTTTCCCGGGTGTGAGTTATTGATTTTGCTGGAGTTGCTGTTGCCTCAGAATAGCTTGAGATCAGAATTGGTTCCTTGGCTTTTTATAGCCTTGGGTAACGACCAATTCCCTTGGCTTAATGATGTCCCTTGGTATTAATTATTCTTGCTCGCATCCAAAATATAGGACAGCGCGGTCTGTTGGCATGGGAAGCGGGGAGCGGCGGCACGCTCTCCGGTTTGGCAGCGTGTGGAGCTGCCGGCTGTTGCGATGGGCAGGGGACAGCGCAGCCGGCTGCGGTGCTCCGTCCCCGCTGGCCCCTGACCCTCGTGGGCAGGGAAGCGGCGGGTGCTGGCACGAGGGACGCCTTCATTTCACATCCTCGCTCCTTCTCTCGCAGCCGTGTTACCTCCGAGACTGGGAGATGCAGGTGCATTTTAAAATCCACGGGCAAGGCAAGAAAAACCTGAACGGAGACGGCTTTGCTATCTGGTACACCAAAGATCGCATGCAGCCAGGTAAAGCTCTGGCGGTAGCTGCCGAGGTGGAGGCCGTGCCTCGAGGGGAAGGTGTTGGGCTCCATGTGCCACCTTCAAGGACGCCTTTCCCCTGCTCCGTAGGCTCATTCGGGGAAATCACGGTGTCCTCTGGGGAATTGCAGTGTTTTGGGGCCTTAGGGCTGTTTTTCTTTCGCCCTGGCAGGCAAAGGGGGAGTAACGACTGTGCGTGAGGCTGCCTCTGAGCCTCGGCAGCCTGGGTTGGGGGTTTTGGGGAGCCCTGGGAGGCTGGAGTCAGCTCGGGGGTAGACGGCTTCGGGATTGTTTTGATCTGATCTTGAGATGGGTGGTGTAACGGGAAGTGTGGGGCCTCCTGCGCTGGGAGTCAGCTCCTTAAAAAAGGCTGCGGAGGAAGCTTGGTCCTTGACCAGCAAACTCTAGGGGATTTAATCTTGCCCTCTGACTTCGCTGCCTGGAGGGTCTGCGTACTTGATTAACCGCTCAAGGCTGCGTGGAGCTCTGTAGTGCTCAGCTCCGTCTCTGGCCTTTGCAGAGGTGACGCAGCTCCGTCCTACAGAGGCAGATGGAAGCTGGGGACAAAAGATCCCTCCCCGCTGATCTCCCGTCACAGTGTCCGACCTGGGTCTCCCTGCCACAGCGATATTAACAAGCCTTTACGTGCCCTGACCCCGTACATCCTCCCAACTCGACTTGCACGTGGGTTTTAACGCAGAGTTACGTGACTTGAGGCTAAATCTGTCCCCGTGTAGTCTGGAGAGCGCCTGCCTCGTTACCTGATACAGAGAACAGCACGAAGGGATGGGTAACAAACCCTTTGCAATGCCTGCCTGGCCTCGCCACCCTTATTCAGAGCCTCTCCTTCCTTCTAGGACCGGTCTTTGGAAGCAAGGATAACTTCCTGGGCCTGGGAGTGTTCGTGGACACCTACCCAAACGAGGAGAAGCAGCAGGAGGTGAGCTAGGAACGGGACTGTGCCACTTGCCAGCTGCCTGCAGAGCGTGGCACGGGCAGCACCGAGGTTATGGCTTGCGTTGCTGCGAATGCAGCTCTTCATCAGCACGGTGCGATCTTTGTTGAGCTCTTAAATCAGAGACCAGATATTACTCTGCTTTCTCTCCGCTGCCTTTCCCCGCCATGCTCTGCGTAGCTGGTTTTTCTTCCTAGTGAGGCAGTAACTCTTCAGAGGTGTGAAAAGCTGCAGGGTAGTTTTGTGGTCAGCTTTACCCAGAGGAAAAGCTTTCAGGGCGGGAGGAAACTAGCTGATGACACCACCTCTGCGTTGCGAGCTCCTGTGCTTTCTGGAGGCTGTCAGCAAGCAGTGCTTGAGGTGAAGCTGTAACAAGAGCATGGTCTTGTAGACCTCGAGTAGAGCGGTACTCGAGCTGCCAGCCCAGGCCTGCCTGCACGATGGGGCTGTTTCAGGGCAGCTAGTCGGCAGGAGGCTTTCCCTGCTCTCAGGGATGCAGCGTGACTGTGCTCTGCCTCTTTGAAAGATGCCTGTCTAAAGACCTTTGTGTTCCTGATGCGTCTGTTCTTTGTTTGGGGTTTATTGGCATCCATTCCTGTGGAGAAAGGAACGCAGAGGCAGTTAAAACCGGGCCCTTCCTACCCTGATGCTGGAATACACTTCATCACTCCAAAACCAAAGCTGGACCCTTTCTTAATTCTAGCTTCCCCTAAAAAATAGGCGCTATTTTACCCCGAGACCTTGGTGCTAACCCCACTGCCCCGCAGGACCCCCTTCATCCCGGGGAGAGAGACAAAAGGGCACAGTTGGGATGTGCCCTGACCTCGGAGCTGCTGAGCAAACGTTGAGTAACCTTCGGTTTTTGTTCAAACACCCAAAGCAGCCAGCTCTGGCGCAGGGGTGGGTGGACTTTGTGCTCGTAAAAGCCTTTCCGAGCTGCCTGGCGCCGCGTTACTGGCAGCGCTCGGGGATTAGCGTGGTGTTGGATGGATCCTGTTGATTTGCAGGGCGGCAGCTTTGCTTTTGTGGGGTAAAGGGATGAACAACAGGTCTTACTTAAAAGAAATAATCAGTGGAACGTGGGTGTCCGGCTTCCCAGCGCTGTCTGCAACCGGAGGGGGCTGCCCTTCTCCGGTCAAGCACCGAGGAAGGGAAGAGATGGAGAAATACCGATCGGCCAGTTGCTGTAATGGCGTGTGGGTTCACAGCTGCTTTCTCTCGCCTTTCAAAGGACAAAAAGAAGTGTCTTATTCTCGAGGGAAGAGGGACGGGTTAGTTGTGGGTCCCTGGGGAGCGGTTGTGGCTGATGTGTCCCCCCGTTGGGAGCTGGCTTTTGTGCGAGTGAGCTGCTGCGCAACGAGGAGGAGAAATGCCGTACGTGGCAACGCTTGACGTGGCTTTCGCCCCCTGGCACTGTTTCCTAGCTGTGTGTCCCAGGATTCAGCACCTAACGCCCGAGCCCCTCTCTGCTTTAGCCTCCGCTAAGCTGATAACATGCTGAGCTCCCTAGGGAGGAAGTTTCCAGGTTGCAGGTTAATACTAAACTCTGGTCTGTGACCGTCTTGCTTCTGTGCTCTTTCTTGCTTTGCGATAACCCTGGACTGGCAGGCTCAGAAGAGGAGGTACAGCCCGGGAAATCAGGTACTTGCTCTTCCTGACCTACCCGTTCCCAAGCTGTTGGGTTTCACTTTGGCTCACAGTCGAGGAATTCCCTCCTCCAAGCTCCAGAAATCCCTGTGTGAGCCCAGAAATCCCTGTGTGAGCCCGGAGGCTGCATGGCAACTGGCTGTCCTCCATCCTGGACGTCTGGGAGCTGAGACTGAGCCCGAGGAAGGCTGGGGGATGAAGTGGGATCGTGCTGTTGTCTTTTTGGGGGCTGATTTTGATTCTTGGGGGCTGAAGGAGTTTGGGCTGTCGCAGCTCTTGACCCCAGAGGTGTGCCGGGATGCGTTGGCAGCCGGTAGAGCCGAGCCACGGCCGGCAGGGCGAGAGCAGAAACTCACCCCCAGCCTTTCCCCCCTCACAGCGCGTCTTCCCCTACATCTCGGCCATGGTGAACAACGGCTCTCTCACCTACGACCATGACCGGGACGGGAGACCAACGGAGCTGGGGGGCTGCACGGCCATGGTGCGCAACCTCAACCACGACACCTTCCTGGTGATCCGCTATGTGAAGAGGAGACTGACGGTGAGTGCTGCCTGCCGGGGCAGAGCGGGCAGCGGGGCCACGGCGCGGCTAAGGGAGCTGCTTCTTTCTCAGGTGTTGATCGATATCGACGGTAAGCACGAGTGGCGAGACTGCATCGACGTGCCGGGCGTGCGCTTGCCCCGTGGGTACTACTTTGGGACCTCTTCTGTCACTGGAGACCTGTCAGGTACTGCCCCAGGGTCCCCAGCCTTGTTCCCAAGCAGCTCTGGCAGCTTCTGCGCAGCTTTGGGTGTCCGGAGGTGCAGCTCGGTACCTGCTGGGGCTTACAGAAGCATGTGAGGACCTTTCCCTGCTTTAAACACCCTTGAGCTGTGGGCGGGAGCCTTGTTTTTTATCTTGCAGCAACTCCTGAGGAGCCAAAAGCCCCGTCTGGGCATGTCGCTCCCCAAAGTGCTTTGTCTCAGCAGCGCTTCCCACTTTCCTTGAGCTCCCTGCAGGGCTGCGGCCTGACCTCGGCCAGCCTCTCTTAACAACACGGCGGCGAAGCAGCTATACCGGCTCAGCCGGGGGGTCTGTCTCCAAAACATGCGCCTTGGGAGTAAAAACAGGATGAGCACTGAAAAAAAAAATCTTCTCCTGTCGCAACTCGTGGTGCCTGGGTTAGCCCCGAGGGCAGTGCTGGAAAGAACTGCCATCGCTGCAAACGCCCCAGGCGTTACAGCCAAGCCACGATGCTTGCTCCTGCTCTCTGCCTGTCTCTGGGGCACGCCTGGGTGTATTTTGCTTTGGATTTCATAGCCCAAGAGCTATTGCCCGCCTGTTATCGAGGGAGGGACCAGCCAGGCGCGCCTGGAAACAGTGGTGCAACGCGGGCCGATGTAAATCGGGTTTTGGAGAGAGCTAAAGCCCTCCTCAGCATAATACTTCTCTCCCGGCACTGGTTGAGGTGCCGTGAGGCCTGACATTATGCCGCTGTGCCTCTTCTGGCAGGTTTTAAACCCGATTTGAGTTATGCCTCTACAAAAGTGCATTGATGGCCAGTGTCTGGGCCCATTGTTGGCTCCAACAAAAGTTCCTTTTCTCTCTCAGATCTCTGCCCAGTGCCCGGGGAGCTGGCAGGCTGGCGTGGAGCGCTCGCCTTGTCCCACTAATAACTCCGCCATCGCAAGGAAAGGAAGTAGGGCCACGTGAGGCTGATGCTAACACATTCCTTTTGAGTGGCCGCGCGGTTTCGAGTCAGATGATCTCCTGGTCTGGGCTGTTGTTTTTCAGTTTAAGTAGCTTAAAGGTTCCTGTTGGCAGAGGGCCCTGCGCTGGGGCGTAGCTCTCAGCCCAGCGTAGACCCTGCCCCACGGAGGTGAGTTTTCCCCCCTTGGGAGGGAAGAACCAGTGCCTTCGCCCCAAGCGATAACATCCCACGGTGCTGCCTGTGGCACTCGAATCCCCTGGCCGGAGCCATATCTGTCGGTGACGCCTCGGGACATGTTTCTGCTCTGCTTCCAGACAACCACGACATCATTTCGCTGAAGCTTTACCAGCTGACGGTGGAGCGGACGCCGGAGGAGGAGAAGCGGGACAGAGAGGTGTATCTGCCGGTCGTGGACAACCTGAAGCTGCCGGGAAGTGAGTAGAAGCCACCAGCCCCACGCAGGGGAAGGTGGGACCGGCAGGGATTTGGGGGGATCCGCAGCTGTGGTGCTTGCGGAGCAGAAACCGCATCATCTCGCCAGCAAACCGGCCGAGCTCCGGCTGGAATTGGGAGGTCTGTGCCCCGTTGCTCCCACCGACGGTTGTTCTCTCCCGCTGTGTGACACAACCGGTGTCACAGCCTGTCTCCGTTTGGCGTGGGCGTAGCGAGCAGCGATGCTCACCCTCGGAGAAGTGCTTCCCTCCTGGAGGACCCCGGCCTGCCGGGCTAAGTGTGTCTGCTCCGCTTTGGTCTTGCCATGACCAAAATGGGGTGTGCTGGTCCACGGGAAGCTCACGGAGCTTTGAACCTCGATGGCGTCATCTCTCCTCTAGAAATCCCACCGCAGACGTGTCCACGAGCCCCTTGTGTGCCCTGAGGTCTCACGGCTCTAGCCCTTGCAATGAGCTGGGCCCGAAAGCTTTGGGAAGCCAAACCCTGGGGTGGTGCGAGCCTGGCAGGGTGCGCGTGGGGTTGCTGGTGTCGGTGTGGGGTGGTTAAACTCCCCCAGTGCAGGTGAATCTCAGCTGGGTTTCGGGGCGCTGGGCTCTCTGGGGGCTCACAGGCTTTTTTTCTTTCTCTATCATGCAGTGGAGGCACCACTGGAGCCCATGAGCGGCTTGGCTCTCTTCTTAATCGTCTTCTTCTCCCTCGTTGCCATCGTTTTTGCCATTGTCATTGGAGTCATCGTCTACAACAAGTGGCAGGAGCAGAGCCGGAAACACTTCTATTGACTTGGGAACCCCCCTGGGATGGCCCGTTGCTAGGCCTTGCTAGCCACGTCCCGACTGCCACCCATCCCAGACTGGCCGGAGCGTGATGGACCGACCCTGACGGCAGGGATCCTTGTGTCCCCCCTGAAAACCCCAGCGGGGATGGCCACCGTTTCTTATCGGACTCCAGAACTCCCGTGCCGCTCCCGGTGGGAGCGGGGCATCCCCAGCGTGGTGTGCGACGGACTGGGAGCTGAGCACCGCGGGGACGGAGCTGCCGTCCCCCAAAAGAGCTTTGCTTTCTGAGTTGTTTAGGACGGGCTGTGCCGTGGGGCGCCGGCGGCGCTGAGCCGTCTCTCTGCCGTCCGGGGAGGTTGAGTGCGGGCAGAAGTCAGCACCTCGGCTGTGAAATCCTGGCTGAGGGACACCAGCGAGCGCCCGCTTTCCTCGCCAGGCTCCTACGATAACCCCTTGCAGCGTTACCGTAACCCTTGCAGCCCCTTGTCTCGAGCGGTTTCCTTTCCAGGAGGGATTTTCCAAGCTTCATCCCGCTCCGGCTGTTTTCCATCGCCTGCCTTAGGCTGTCTTTGGAGACCGGACTGCTTTGCTTTGTACTTTGAATTTCCCCGCTGCCGTGCAACCCCTCTCTGTCCCACTAGTCACCGAGGTTTGGTGTTTTGAGGCGGGGGATGCCGATGATTTTCCCTGGCGGCGAGGCAGGTTGAGCTGGGAGGCTGCCGGGCTCACCCCGCGATGAGCAGCCCGTCCCGTCCTCAAAGCCAACGTGGGGCAGCCCCTCGCTGCAGACCCCTCCCCGGTTCGGGGTGTAACGCTGGGTCCCCCACTCCCAATAACCATTCGCTGCTGCGTCTCGGGGCTCGGCCCCTCTCCCTGCTCTGTAGGGCCGCCGCCGAGCATGCCACCGCCTCCGCACGCCTCCCATCCCGGCGCGGCCTCCTGCACCCGTGCCGTTTGCATGTCGTGTCGTGGCTTCTGGCAGCTTTTTCCCCTCGGTGCTCGCTGCATCCCCGGGGCCCCTCCGAGGAGGAGGAGGAGGAGGAGCGGAGCCTCGTGGGGTGATTCCCCTGCCTCTCGGAGCCGGAGCTCTCACTGCCTTTCAGGGAGTCGTAGTTTATTCCTACCTCAGTGACTGCTTTGGTCGATGATTTCTCTGCGTTTCTCTTGCCGACCGTCACAGCCGCCTTCGCCCCTGGGGACTTCGTCGGTCGCTCGCAAGGGGATGGCACAGAGGGCGTGGGGTCCCCGGAGAGACCCCGGAGAGGGAGCTATGAGGTCAATTTGTCCCACGGGAGTCGTAGTGGCTCTGGGGACGTCAAGATGGCAAATCTGCCACCCCCAGCCCCATCGGCGGCAGCACCCTCCCCGACGGCGTCCTGGGGAGCAGTGTCCGTGCCCCACTGCTTTCCGGGACCCACAGGGGTCCCGGTGTGCCCAGGGGACGCACACAGGCGTGGCCGGCGTTTTTTCGGCAGGATGCTGTCACCGGGGTAGGCGGAAGCTTTTTTTTTTCAAAGTGCCCAAGGGTGGTTGTGGCATGAAAGGAGAGGTTTTTTCTGGTGTTTTGCCTCTTTTTGCCTGATAACCAGGAGCGAAACGTGCGCTCCCTGGAGCTGTAACTGGTGTCTCGGAATAAACATCGGGGGGTGTGTGTGTGTGTGTGACATGGCCGTGCTTTTTGTCACCAGCGCGTCCCCTGGATCCAGCATTTCCTTGAGTGCTGTAGCAAGTCAGGGGCCGTGTCCCAGTGCCGTGGGCCTCCCCAAAATGCAGTAGCTCCTTTGTCAGTCCCCACCGCCCCACGGAGTTGAGGACAATGCTTTGCCCGTCACCGGATGTGGCTTTATTAAAGAGGTGACGCGTGTGCCGGGGATGGCACATCAGGGTTTGCCCGCGCCGCCTGCGGGACGCTCACCGCCGGCAAGGTGCAAGCTCCGGAGCGGGTTAACCAGCTTCATGGCCAAATAACCCTGCGAGGAGGGAGAGAAGGGAGCTCAGGGGGGGACTTTGCAGCCGGTGAGGGGGGAATGGGGGGGTGGCCGTGCCCCCGGCGCTCACCGGGGCGGCGTAGACGAAGGTGAAGAGCAGGGCGAGGAGCAGCAGCAGCGCCAGCCCCAGGCTGAGCCGCCCGCGGTGTTGCCGCCATACGCCGTAGCGCAGGCCACGCAGCGGTGCCTGCAGCCATAGGAAGGACCACTCCGGCCGCCTGTGGGTGACACCCAGCTCGGGCACCCTGTGTCACCCTTCCCGTCACCCCAAGGGGGATGAGCCGATCGCCCCGGGGACTCACACGGGTGCCGGGAGTGTCGGGTACATGTTGGGATCCTCCCGGCCTTTCCCTGCCGGCCGCTCTTCCGCCTCCTTTGCCGTCAGCAGCTCCAGGCTCAGCTCCAGCTTACCCTGGAGGGGTGATGGGTGGGAGGCAGGGTGCAGGATCTGTGCGTGTCGTGTCCCCCCCCATCACTGCTGTCCCCCGCTATCCTGGAGCCACCCCCACCTACCGAGAGACGCCGCTTGCCGCCGTCCTGCACGGTGCAGGGCCACCACCCCCTCGCCCGTCTCTGACGGAAGAGGGAGAATGGGGAGGGGGTCTGCGCCCCCCGCCAGGGCCAGCGGCTTTGGGGGGTCCCCTGCGGTGTTGGGGTGCAGTTCTGGGGGTGCTGGGCAGGCTGCGGCAGCCTGGTGAGCTCCAGTTCCAGGACGCCTGCGGGGAAAAGCCAAGGCGGGGGGCAGCTGGCCGTCACCCGCGGGTGGCCCCCGTCACCCGCGGGTGGCCCCCGTCGCCTGTGGGTGGCCCCCGTCCTGCCGAAGGATGCGGGGCAGGGAAACGGGGTCTCACCCAGAAAATCATCGGCCGAAAACTTGTCGTTGTCCCACACTTGGAGGATGAGCTTGGGGGGCACCTTCAGCACCGTCTCGTCCAGGCTCCAGAAATGCTCCTGCCGTGGCGGGGAGGGGGAAAGGAGGGTGTCATGCTTGTCCCCTGTGTCCCCCCCACCCCCGCACCCCCCCACCCCGGGGTGTCCGTTGCCTTCCGGGGCAGGACGCAGAGCTGCTCGGCCGCCAGATATTCGAAGGAGAAGACGAAACGCCAGTTGAAGCCCCCGTCCCCCTGCAGCGAGCGGTAATGCACGTCCGTCCTCTGCCGCTGCTCCTCCAGCCCGTCCAGCCACCTGCCGTGCCACCCAGAGGGAGGGGATGCTGCTGTCACCCGTGTCCCCAGCCCTGCTGTCACCTCCCCGGGGTGGGGGGGACACGCAGCGGTGGCCTCGGCTCACCCAGTGACGTAGATGTCGCTCATCCGCTGCCCTGCCAGGTTGGTGTCCCCCAGGTCCACGTCCCGCGTGTTCCAGACCACGCAGCGCAGCTCGTACCTCGCGAGGGGGACGAGGACGTGTCACCTTCTCCCCCCTGGGACGTCCCCGTCCCACCCCCCGGGGTCTGGCTGGGCGCTCACCTCTGGGCCTTGCGGGGGGTGATGTCGACGGGGGGGCCGGGGGGCCCGAGGCTGGCGGGGAAGACGTCCACCCACATCTGCACCTTGCCCTGCACGGCACGCGGGGGGAGGCTGGGACCGGCACCCCTCGGTCCCCACGCCGGCGTCCCCTCCTGTCCCAGGGGGTCCCCGTCACCCCTGGGTCCCCATCACTGCCCCCCCCCAACATCCTTCCTTGCCCTGGGGTCCCCATCGCTGCAGGGTCCCTGTCACCCCCCAGCATCTGTCCTTGTCATCCCAGGGTCTAGGGTCCCTGTCACCCCCCCAGGTTCCCTGTCACCCCGGGGTCCCCATCACCCCCCCACCCCCTAGCATTCCTCCCTGCCCTGGGGTCCCTGTCACCCCGGGGTCCCCAAGGCAAGCCCTAGCATCCCTTCGTGCCCCAGGGTCCCCATCACCCTGGGGTCCCTATCACCCTAGGGTCCCTCCCTGGCTGTGTCCTCGTCATCCCTCTGTCCACGTCACCCCAGGGTCCCTGTCGAGTCTCCATCACCACTTCCCGCAGCATCACTCCCTGCCCCGGGGTCCTTGTCACCCTGGGGTCCCCGTCACCCCAAGGTCCTCGTCCCCTTGGCATCCCCTTATATCCCAAGGTCCCCGTCACCCTGGGGTCCCTGGCATGCCCTATACCCGAAGGTCCCCATCACCCTGGGGTCCCTCCCTGGCCATGTCACTGTCATCCCAGGGTCTCCATCGCCCTCTCCCTGTCCTCGTCCCCCCCGACCCCGGGGTGCTCCGTCCCCACCTGCTCCAGCCCGGGCTGGGTGCTGTTGTAGAGGGTGCGGGTCTCGAGGTGCTCGGGGACGAGGTGACAGCCGTGGAGCACGTGCAGGGCCAGGCGCTCGCGGGGCACCCCGGGGTGCCGGTGTGCGGGGGGGCCGCTCTCTGCAAGGCCGAGCCGGGAGCCGTCGCACCCACGGGACAGGATCCAGACACCCCCCCCCGCACCCCCACCCAGACCCCCACCCACCGAAGTGGCTGAGGAGGAAGGTTTGGTCCCCAAAGGTGACAGCGGTGCCCTCGGCGCTGAACTCGGGTGCCGGCAGCCCCCGGGCGCGGGCGAAGTGCTCCAGTGTCCGGCTGGGGGGGAGCTGGTCCCTCCAGCGCCCAGGGCCAGCGCTGTGGGGACAGCGGGTGGGCTGGGGGCTGCGGCATCGCCCCCCCTGGGTGTCCCCTCGCTGGCCATCGCCCCCGTCTCCCCGCGCCCCTCGCTGTGCCCACCCCGTTCCCCTGCGCCAACCCCGTCCGCATCTTCTTGTGCCCACTCCCGCGTACCCCCCCACCTCCATCCCCCTGTCCAACTTCGTCCCCTTGTGCCCACCCCATAACCATCTCCTCCTGCCCACCCCCGTGCCCACCCCGTCCCCATCTCCCTGTCCCCATCCCTGCACCCGTCCTCACGTACCCCCCCGTCCCCGTCTTGTGAGCATCCCCGTGCCCACCCCGTTGCCCCGTGCCCACCCCATAACCCCCTCCCTGTGCCTTTCCCTCTGCCAGCCCCCCAACCTGCTTGTGCCCCCCTGTCCCCAACGCTGTGCCCACCCCTCCGTGCCCTCTCCCTCCCCATCCCCCTGTGCCCATCCCCATGCCCACTCCTGGGCTCAGGACCGTGCACCCCGATGTCCCCAGCCCCCCCGGTGCCTTCCCCACCCCAGGGACACCCACGTGCGGTAGAGGGTGGGCAGCCCGCAGTGGGCGCGGAAGCGGGAGAGCAGGCGGTTCTCCAGGTCGATGGTGGTGGTGCCGATCTCCTGGTCGGGTGGCAGCAGGTCATAGTCCAGCAGCGAGACCCGCAGGTCCTTCTCCAGTGGGATGGTGCCCGTCACCTCGAACAGCCTGGCAGCGAGGGTGCCATCAGCCCCGGGGACACGCCGGCGTGGGGGCTGGCACCTGCTGGCACGGGCAGTGGGGACCCATAGGCATGGGGACCTGCTGGCACAGGGACTTGGTGGCATGGGGACCCAGCAGCATGGGGAATGGGGCCTCTGGTGGCATGGGGACCTGCTGTTGTGGGGAATGGGGCATCTGGTGGCATGGGGACCTGCTGGCATAGGGAATGGAGCATCTGGTGACATGGGGACCCAGCAGCATGGGGAATGGGGCATCTGGTGGCATGGGGACCTGCTGGCATAGGGAATGGAGCATCTGGTGACATGGGGACCCAGCAGCATGGGGAATGGGGCACCTGGTGGCACGGGGACCCAGCAGCATGGGGAATGGGGCATCTGGTGACATGGGGACCCAGCAGCACGGGGAGTGGGGCCTCTGGTGGCATGGGGACCTGCTGTTGTGGGGAATGGGGCATCTGGTGGCATGGGGACCTGCTGGCATAGGGAATGGAGCATCTGGTGACATGGGGACCCAGCAGCATGGGGAATGGGGCATCTGGTGGCATGGGGACCTGCTGGCATAGGGAATGGAGCATCTGGTGACATGGGGACCCAGCAGGCATGGGGAATGGGGCACCTGGTGGCACGGGGACCCAGCAGCATGGGGAATGGGGCATCTGGTGACATGGGGACCCAGCAGCATGGGGAATGGGGCATCTGGTGGCATGGGGACCTGCTGGCATAGGGAATGGAGCATCTGGTGACACGGGGACCCAGCAGCATGGGGAATGGGGCATCTGGTGGCATGGGGACCTGCTGTTGTGGGGAAGGGGGACCTGGTGGCATGGGGATGTGGTGGCACAGGGACCTGGTGGCATGAGGACCCAGCAGCATGGGGAATGGGCCATTTGCTGGCACAGGGACCTGCTGTCATGGGGAAGGGGGACCTGGTGGCACAGGGACTTGGTGGCATGAGGACCTGGTGGCATGAGGACCCAGCAGCATGGGGAATGGGGCATCCAGTAGCATGGGGACCTGCTGGCATGCGGAATGGGGCACCTGGTGGCACGGGGACCCAGCAGCATGGGGAATGGGGCATCTGGTGACATGGGGACCTGCTGGCATAGGGAATGGAGCATCTGGTGACATGGGGACCCAGCAGCATGGGGAATGGGGCATCTGGTGGCATGGGGACCTGCTGTTGTGGGGAAGGGGGACCTGGTGGCATGGGGACGTGGTGGCACGGGGACCTGCAGATATTGGGAATGGGCCATTTTCTGGCACAGGGACCTGCTGTCATGGGGAAGGGGGACCTGGTGGCACAGGGACCCTCCAGCACAGGGCATGGGGACCTGCTGGCATGGGGATGTGCTGGCAGAGGAATCGAGGACCTGGTGGCTCAGGAACCTTCTGGCATGGGGAATGGGGACCTGGTGACATGGGCACCCACTGGTGTGGCACCTGATGGCATGAGGACTTGCCAGCATGTGGAATGGGGACCTGGTGGCATGGGGACCTAGTGGCATGGGGATCCAGTGGCATGGCGACCCGGTGGCATAGGGACCTGGTGGCACAGGGACATGCTGACCTGGGGAATGGGGCCCCACCAGCCCCCCTGGACACCTCATCTGGGTGCCAGGCCCCCCCAGCCTGGTGCCACCCTGGGGTGACAGTGCCACTGGGCCACCCGCCCTGGCCATACCTGCCAAAAACGGGCTCCAGGGTGTTGGGCACGTACTGGTCCCGCTGGCCCAGCGTCTTCGTTCCCAGTGAGACGCGGACGTAGGGGTCACACTGGCAGCAGGGAGGGGACCATCAGGGTGGCACGGGGGGGGTGGGAAGGAGAGGGGACCCCTGCCCAGCACCCATGGGTGACCTCACCAGCCCGTTCCTGTCGCGGGGGGGCAGGTCGAAGGCCCGGACGACGTAGACCCGCACCAGGCACTTTTGGGGTTGGCTGGGGGGCAGCTCCTGGAAGTGGCGTGGCGGCGGGGGCACCCCGGGGTCCTCGGGCAGGGGGTAGATACGGAAGAGCCCCTGCGAGAGCCGCCTGGCTGTGCACCCCGGGGTGCCCCCGCCCCGGCTCTGGGGCCCCCCGGGGGCTCTCACCCACCTTGAACTCGCCCACGGGCACGGGGTCCTCCCCCGCCGCGGGGTGACCCCCCGGCTGGTAGAGCGGGAAGGTCTGGCAGAAATCCTGCAGCCCCTCGAATTCGGATACCGCCTCCAGCTCGCAGCTGTAGATCTGGGGAGCGGCTCCTGTCCTCGTCCTTGTCCCCATTCCTGTCCCTGTCCCCACCCCCATCCCTGTCCCCATCCCCATCTTGGTGCTTCTCCCCATCCCATCCCATCCCATCCCATCCCATCCCATCCCATCCCATCCCATCCCATCCCATCCCATCCCATCCCTGTCCCCTTCTTCATTCTTGACCCCATCCCATCTTCAGCCCTGTCCTTGTCCCCATCCCATCCCCTTCTTCATCACTGTCCTGTCCCTGTCCCCAGCCTGTTCCCCTCCCAATCTCCATCCCTGTCCTTGTCCCCATCCCATTTTCATCCTTGTCCCCATCCCTGTCCTGTCCCAATCCCCATCTCATCTCCATCACTGTCCCTGTCCTCATCCTGTTCCCATCCCTGACCTCATCCCTGTCCCATCTTTATCCCTATCTGTGTCCTTGTCCCCAACCATCCCTGTCCCAATCCCCTGCTTCATTCTTGTCCCCATCCTATCCCATCCCCATCTCCATCCCTGTCCCCGTCCCCATCCGTGTCCCCTGTCCCCCGCTCCAGGTCCCAGGCTCTGGCTCACCTTCAGTCTGTCCCTGTTGGTCCCCCGCCGGCTCTTCGCCTTGTCCCCCATGGCCATGTAGAATTTGCTCCACCAGTCATCCTCATCCTCATCTTCATCCTCCTCCTCCTCCTCCTCTGCAGCCTGGTGGGGAGCAGGGTGAGGAGGGGACAGGTGGCCCTGGTGGCCCCAGTGGCCCCGTTCTCGTGCCCACCTTGTCCGCAGCCCCTTTCTTGGCGGTGATCCTGGGCAGTATCTGCAGGGAGCAAAGGGGACTACTGGGGGAAACTGAGGCACGGAGCTGGAGACCCCGGCGTCCAGCGGTACCGAGGTCAGGTGCCGGGTGCCGAGGGCCTGGGGACTCACCTGAGCTACCCTGGCCCAGGGGGCGGCTGTGGGGGGAGAGGGGCAAATAAACCATCCCGGAGGGGGGCAGCGTGGGGCAGGGATGGGGATGGGATGGGGCAGGGATGAGGCACGGGGTGCCAGGGATGGGGCAGGGATGGGGCAGGGATGAGGCACGGGGTGCCAGGGATGAGGCAGGGATGAGGCAGGGATGGGGCAGGGATGGGGCAGGGATGGGGTTGGAATGAAGCAGGGATGGGGCAGGGATAGGGATGGGATGGGGCAGGGGTGCCAGGGATGGGGCAGGGATGGGGCAGGGATGAGGCAGGGATGGGGCAGGGATGGGGCAGGGATGAGGCAGGAGTGGGGCAGGGATGGGGCAGGGATGAGGCACGGGGTGCCAGGGATGAGGCAGGGATGAGGCAGGGATGGGGCAGGGATGGGGCAGGGATGGGGTTGGAATGAAGCAGGGATGGGGCAGGGATAGGGATGGGATGGGGCAGGGGGTGCCAGGGATGGGGCAGGGATGGGGCAGGGATGAGGCAGGGATGGGGCAGGGATGGGGCAGGGATGGGGCAGGGATGAGGCAGGAGTGGGGCAGGGATGGGGCAGGGATGAGGCACGGGGTACCAGGGCTGGGCAGGGATGGGGATGGGATGAGGCAGGGATGGGGCAGGGGGATACCAGGTATGGGGCAGGGATGGGGCAGGGGGTACCAGGGATGGGGCAGGGTTGGGGATGGGATGAGGCAGGGATGGGGCAGGGATGGGGCAGGGGGGTACCAGGGCTGGGCAGGGCCGTACCGGAGCCAGGCGGGGGGGTTCCGGGGCTGGGGGGCTGCCCCTCGCCGTGGGGCTGGCAGCAGTACTGCCCCAGGCCCCGCACGCAGGCCTGCCCCACCTCGGGCCGGTACCCAAAATCCCGCGTGTCCAGCACCCGCAGCCGGATGGGGGGCACGTACTCCTCCTCTGCCGGCAGGTGCTGGGGCCGAGCCGCACCGTCACCCCGGGGTGCCAGCGGCAGCACCCATGGGTGGGGTGCTGCCCCCCATCCATCCCCCCCATCCTCACCAGGGTCAGCAGGAAGGCATTGATGGGGAAATTGGGGTTGGTGGCGAGGTCGGCGATGTTGGGGGTCCGCAGGGTCTGGCCCCCGCACTGCAGCTCCAGGCTGGGCGCCCGCACGCCACCGCGCAGCCCCCGCAGCCCCCACGCCAGCACCTGGGGGGACACCCAGCAGCTGTCACCCCCCCCCCCCCCGGGGTCCCTCGGGTGCCCAGGGGTCAGCGGGCTGCATGGTGAAGGTGCTGGTCCCCGTCCTTGTCCCTGTCCCCATCTCCATCCCCATCCTGTCCTCACTTTGCCTTCGTCCCTCTGTGCCTGTCCCCATCTTCATCCCTGTCTTCATCCCTGCTGCGTCTCCATCCCCTTCTTCATCCCTGTCCCCATCCCTGGCCTCATCCCCAGCCTGTCTTCATCCTTGTCCCCATCCCTGTCCTTGTCCCCATCTCATCCCCCGGCCCTTCTTCACTGTCCCTGTCCCTGTCCCCAGCCTGTTCCCCTCCCCGTCCCCACCCTGACCCCCATCCCCACCCCTGTCCCCACCCGGGGTCCCCGGGTCCCACCTCCAGTGCCACCAGCCGCAGGCGGGGCCGGACGCCCAGGGGGACGCTGAAGACCCCCTGCCTCCACGGCGGGGTGCTGACCTGCGCCAGGGACCCATCCTGCCAGGGAGGACGATGACGATGGGACCCCATCACCTGGGTGCCCCCCATGCCACCCCCCGCCCCCAGCCCCTCACCTCGGCGTCGTGCAGCAGCTCAAAGGCGGCCAGCAGCTCCCCGGCCGGCCCCCCCGGCCCCCCCAGCGGGTAACGCCGAAGCCGGGGGGTCCGCCGGCGCCCCACATCCAGCCAAACTTCCGGGGTGCACACACTCCTCCCCAGGAAACCGCCGGCACCCTGCAAGGCATCGCTCGGGCGTGGGTTCCCCCCCCACCCATGGGTGCCCCCCACCCGTGGGTGCCTTACCCCTCCGTCCTGGTCGAAGACCTCCACCACCACGGCGGGGGGCTCATCACGGACGCCCCGGGGGTCCCCGTACAGCAGCACCCGGTGAAAAAGCAGCGTCTGGTCCCAGAGGGGGTCCAGGGTGCCAGGCAGCACCCGGGTGCTCTGGCTGACGTGCACGAAGGAGACGTGGGCGACGGGGTCTGGGTGACAGCGACACCGTCAGCACCCTGGGGTGCCCCATCAGGGTGGGGGCCTGGGGCTGGGGGGGGGGTTGGTCCCACCTGCGGTGGCCTTGGTGCCGCGGGGTGCCAGCTCCAGCGCCTGGAAGACGTAGCAGCGGAGCTGGAAGAAGTTGGGCTCTGCGGGAGAGGCAGGGGCTGGCAGGGGGCCGGGACCCCCGGCCTGTGCCCGTCCCCCCCTGCGTCCCCCGGGGCTCACGCTGGAAGGTGCAGAGGATGAAGGGCAGGGGCTGCGGCGGGGGGGCCCGGGAGGAGCCCCGTGCCTGCCGCTGTGCCGCAGCCGGCTCGTCCTCCTCGGCCTGCTCCTCCGTGCCCTGCGGCGGGGTGCGATGTGGGGTGGGGGGGTCCCCCTGGCCCTGCAGGCCCCCGGCTCCGCATCCCGCTGTCCCATGTCCTGCTGCCCCAGCATCACTCCATCCCCACATCCCTCCATCCGTCCCCCCATCCCTCCCTCCCTCCCTCCCTCCATCTCTCCATCCTTCCTTTCCTGCATCCCTCCATCCCTGCATCCCTTCATCCCTCATCCCCCATCCTTCCATCCCTCCATCCCTCCCTCCCTCCATCCCTCATCCCCCATCCCTCCATCCCTGTCCCTCTGTCCCTTCATCCCTCCCTCCATCCCTCCATCCCTCCACCCTTCATCCCTCTCCCTGCATCCCTCCATCCCTCCCTCCATCCAGTCCATCCCCTCATCCCTCCATCCCTCCGTCCCTCCGTCCCTCTGTCCCTTCATCCCTCATCCCTCCCTCCGTCCCCCCGTCCCTCCACGCTGCCCTCCCTCCACCCTCCCTCCCCGTACCCCCAGGACCCCCCGGTGCCCCCCAGCCCAGCTCCCCCCCGCTGCTCTCCTACCGGGGAGCCCTCCAGGAGGAAGAGGGGTGCCACGGGCGGGGGCTGTACGGGCACCATGCCTCGGTGCCAGCGGCGCCGCCGGCACACGTCGCCTGCCCGGGGCTGGAGGTGGAAGCGGCAGCCCCAGAGGGACCCATATTCCCAGGCCTCGGCCCCCGCCGCCGCCTCGGGGCTGTGCTGGGGGGACACGGGGCACGGCGTGGCGTGGGGACGGCGTGACATGGGGATGGCGTGGCATGGGGACGGCATGGCGTGGGGACGGCGTGGCGTGGGGATGGCGTGGCGTGGGGACGGCGTGGCATGGGGATGGCGTGGCATGGGGACGGCGTGGCGTGGGGATGGCGTGGCGTGGGGACGGCGTGGCGTGGGGATGGCGTGGCGTGGGGACGGCGTGGCATGGGGACGGCGTGGCGTGGGGACGGCGTGGCGTGGGGACGGCGTGGCATGGGGATGGCGTGGCGTGGGGATGGCGTGGTGTGGGGACGGCGTGGGGGGGGGATGGCGTGGCGTGGGGACGGCGTGGCGTGGGGATGGCGTGGCGTGGGGACGGCGTGGTATGGGGACGGCGTGGCATGGGGACGGTGTGGCATGGGGATGGCATGGTGTGGGGATGGCATGGTGTGGGGATGGCATGGCGTGGGGACTGCGTGGTATGGGGACAGCGTGGTATGGGGATGCCATGGCATGGGGACGGCGTGGCATGGGGGTGGCGTGGCGTGGGGACGGCGTCGCATGGGGACAGCGTGGCATGGGGATGCCGTGACATGGGGATGGCGTGGCGTGGGGACGGCGTGGCATGGGGATGGCGTGGTGTAGGGATGGCATGGCATGGGGACGGCGTGACATGGGGACGGCGTGGCGTGGGGATGGCGTGGTGTGGGGATGGTGTGGCATGGGGATGGCGTGGCATGGGGACAGCATGGCATGGGGATGGCGTGGCGTGGGGACGGCGTGGTATGGGGACGGCGTGGTGTGGGGATGCCGTGACATGGGGATGGCGTGGCGTGGGGATGGCATGGCATGGGGACGGCGTGGCATGGGGATGGCATGGTGTAGGGATGGCATGGCGTGGGGATGGCATGGCGTGGGGACGGCGTGGTATGGGGACAGCGTGGTATGGGGATGCCATGGCATGGGGACGGCGTGACATGGGTATGGCGTGGCGTGGGGACGGCGTGGCATGGGGACGGCGTGACATGGGGACGGCGTGGCATGGGGACGGCGTGGCATGAGGATGGCGTGGCGTGGGGACGGGGTGGCATGGAGATGCTGTGGCACGGGGACAGCGTGGCATGGGGACGGGGTGGCATGGGGATGCTGTGGCACGGGGACAGCGTGGCATGGGGACGGCGTGGCGTGGCACAAGGGGATGGATGGACAGGGCTGCTCACACCAGTGTAGTGGTGGGCAAAGGCCTGGCCCTGCCACCCCATCCCTGCCACCCTGTCCCTCGCACCCCTGTCCCTGCTGTCCCCATCCCTCCTGTCCCTGTCCCTGTCACCCCCGTCCCTGCCACCCCTGTCCCTCCCACCCCCGTCCCTGCCACCCCCATCCTGCCACCCCCATCCTGCCACCTCCATCCCTGCTTCTCCATCCCTATCACCCCATCCTGCCACCCCTGTCCCTGCCACCCCCATCCTGCCACCCCCGTCCCTGTCACCCCCGACCCTGCCACCCTCATCCCTGCCACCCCTGTCCCTGTCACCCCCTCCCTGCCACCCCATCCTGCCCCCCCCGTCCCTGCCACCCTCATCCCCACTGCCCCGTCCCCACCGCCCTGTCCCTGTCCCCACCGCCCCGACCAGCCGGAGGAAGGCGGCCACGTCCTGCTCCCGGCCCTGGGCACCGGGGTCCCTGCGGCGGGTGCGCAGCCAGCGCCGGCGCCGATGCGTGTGGTACGTCTTCTCGGCGGCGTGCCATGCTGGTGGGGGGCTGCCGGGGGCCGCGCTCGCCCCGTACTCCCAACCTGCGGCACCCAGGTTGTCCTCACCACCGCCACCACCCACCCACCCGTCCCGGGGTGCCTGGTGGGGACACCCACTCACCGGCCTCATCCACGGCCCCCGTCACGTCCACCCGCCAGCCGTCGGCGACGTGCCAACCTTGGGGACACGCCACCTCCTCCTTGGGCGGCACCGCTGCGCCGCTCTGCAAAACCGGGCGAGAGCTGAGCCCTGACGCGCTCGTGTCACCCCGCCGCTGGCACCCCCACACCGCCACCCGCTCACGGCATCGGTGCTGGCTACGGCAGCGGGTCCCCACTCCCCGCCGAGCCGCCGGCTCTCGTTCTCGTAGACCTCCTCCAGCACCTCGCCCACGTTGGTCTCCGTGTCCAGCAGCAGGCTGGGGACAAGGGGACAACGCTGGCGTCACCCTCCCTGAGGTCCCCAAGGTGGCAGGGTGGGTGTCGCCACCCATCCCATGGGACTCACCGCCGCTGGGGCTCCACGGTCCAGGGTCCGTCCCAGCGCCAGCCCTTGGGGGGCCGGATCCTGTGGCGGGGGAGCCCCGCTTTGCCGGCGCTGTCGGAGAAGCCGGGGCGCCCCAGCAGCCCCCGGGGACCCCACTTGCCCAACAGCTTGGTCTGGTTTTCGTACTGGGAGGGGGGACGTGGGGTTGAGGGGGGCTGGGGGGCGGCACCCTGGGGTGGCCCCCCCACCCGAGGGCTCACCGTCTCGGCGTAGACGCGCAGGGTGCCCTCGAGGTGCCGCGGCAGGTCCCCGCTGTCGGCCACCCGTCCCAGCCACAGACGGAGCCGGAGCTGGGCACGGATGTCCCCGGAGCCCTGCGGCCCACGGTGTGGGTGGGGGCGTGGGGGGGACACGGGGGGATGGGGGAGGGATACAGAGGGGACATGGAGGGGGACATGGAGGGGGACATGGAGCAGACATGGGGAAGGTCTGGAAGGGACAGAGAGGGGACACAGAGGGGACATGGAGGAGATGTGGAGGGGACATGGAGGGGATGTGGAGGGGACACAGAGGGGACACGGAGGGGACATGGAGGGGACATGGAGGGGATGTGGAGGGGACACAGGGGACACAGAGGGGATGTGGAGGGGATGTGGAGGGGGCACAGAGGGGACATGGAGGGGACACATAGGGGACATGGAGGGGATGTGGAGGGGACACGGAGGGGACATGGAGGGGACACATAGGGGACATGGAGGGGATGTGGAGGGGACACGGAGGGGACATGGAGGGGACGTGGAGGGGATGTGGAGGGGACACAGAGGAGACACAGAGGGAACATGGAGAGGACATGGAGGGGATGTGGAGGGGACACAAAGGGGACATGGATGGGGTGTGTGGGGGATGTAGAGGGGACATAGGGGGACATGGAGCAGACAGAGAAGATCTAGAGGGGACACAGAGAGGACACAGAGGGGACATGGAGGGGAGAGGAAGGGGACATGGAGAGGATATGGAGGAGATATAGAGGGGACACAAAGGGGACATGAAGGGGACACAGAGGGGATGTGGAGGGGACGTGGGGGGGATGTGAAGGATTCATGGATGGGGCACAGAGGGGACATGGAGGGGACATGGGTGGGACACAGGGAACACGGAGGGGACACAGAGGTGACATGGAGGGGACGTGGGGTGCCTACCTCCAGGAAGAGGGTCTGGATGCGGCCACAGAGCCTGCCGCAGGCGCCAGGGCCGCTCCGGGAGAACATGAGGTCGGGCGCGGGGACGCGGGTGCAGGCCACCCGCCGCTCCCCCCGCAGCAGCCACAGCAGCACATCGGGCACACCGGCCTGCGGCTGTGGGGAGAGAGAGAGAGAGACAGATCGGTGGGCTGAGACCGGCCACAACTCATCACAGCGAGTCGGGCACACCGGCCTGAGGCTGTGGGGACAGAGAGAGACAGAGAGAGAGACCGGCGGGCTGAGACCGGCCACAACTCATCACAGCAATGACCCACACCCAACACCCCCCAGCCCTGGCCCCCACCTCGACAGCCAGGGCGGCCACACGTCCCAGCCAGCCCTCGGCCACCGGCAGCAACGTGTCCCAGCCGGCCCTCGGTGGCACTGCCACCGCCGCCGCCACGTGCCGGAGGAGGTGAAGACGGGCGGCCCGGAGGTGGGCGTCCAGCGGCGTGGGGGTGGGCTGTGCCTCCAGCTGGGGCAGAGCCCGCCTGCAAACGACCCCCCCCAAAATGCCCCATTTGTCCCCAAAAAGCCCCATTTCCCCCCCCAGTTGCCCTGTTTTTCCCCAAAACGCTTTGTTTCCCCCCCAAATGCCCTGTTTCCCCCACAAAAGTTTCCCCCCAAAATGTCCTGTTGTCCCCCAAAATGCCCCATTTTGCCTCCAATTGCCTCATTCCCCCAAATGCCCCATTTTCCCCCAAATGTCCCCTTTTCACCCCAAATGTCCCATTGCCCTCTAAAACTCCTCACTTTTCCCTCAATTGTCCCCTTTTCCCCCCAATGCCCCATTTCCCCCAAATACCCCATTTTCCCCCAATTGCCCCATTTTCCTCCCCTCCAAATGCCCTTTTCCTCCAAAATGCCCTGGTTTGCCCCCAAATATCCCATTTACCCCCAATTGCCTTCTTTCCCTCCCAAATGCCCCATTTCCCCAAATGCCCCATTTTCCCCCCACTGCCCCCTTTTTCCCCCAAATGTCCCATTGTCCTCTAAAATTCCTCACTTTTCCCCCAGATGCCCCATTTCCCCCCAAATGCCCCATTTCCCCAAAAATGCCTCATTTCCCCCACTACCCCCTTTTCCCCCAAATGTCCCATTGTCCTCTAAAATCCCTCACATTTCCCCCCAAATGCCCCCATTTCCCCCAAATACCCCATTCCCCCCAAATGTCCCATTTTCCCCTGAAATGCCCCATTTCCCCCCCAAATGCCCCATTTCCCCCCACTGCCCCCTTTTCCCCCAAATGTCCCATTGTCCTCTAAAATCCCTCACTTTTCCCCCAAATACCCCATTTCCCCACAAAATCCTGTTCTCCCCCCCAATGTCCCCATTTCCCCCAAATACCCCCAAACGCCGCTCGGCAGGCCCAGGGGTCCCCCAGCATCCCAGCACCCACCGCCTTGGGACACCCAAGACCCCCAGGGCCCCCCCGCTCACCCGCAGTCCTGCGCCAGCTGGCGCAGCAGCCTCCTGCCGATGTCCCCTCCGGTGTCCCCACGGGCGTCCCGCAGCTCCGCCACGTTCCTCTCCTGCAAAATGTCCCCAAACCCAATCCCGACCTGGGGGCGGGGGGGTCACATCCCACCCCACCGTCACCCATGGGTGCTCACCAACCGCCGGCACATGGCACGCAGGAGGTTTAGGGCATCCCAGCGGTGACCGGCGTCCTCCCAGGATGAGGTGACAGCCACCACCGGCTTGTCACCGTACCAGGGCAGGTAGTGATAGCGGTTGCCTGTATCCGGAGGTCACTGAGCACCCCATGGGACACCAGAGGGTGCCACCCTTGTGTGTGTGCGTGTCCCCCAGCATCCCGCTCACCGTCAAAGAGGGGACAACCGTGCGGGGTGACGGAGGCGGCCGGCTTGCAGGTGACATCGCCCGTGTCCCCATAATTACCAAGACTGAGCTCGAAGCGCAGGAGCTCGGGGCCGGCTGGCACCATGGTGGCCGAATAAAAGACCCCGCACAGTCCGAACCGGCGGCGAGGCAAGTGGCACTGCGGCAAGGAAAAAAAAAAAAAGGCTAAAATACCCCCAAAATACTCAAATGGCACTTAAAAAAAAAAAAAAAGACCCTGGGGGTGACGTGGCACCGTGTCCCCGTGTCCCCACCTGCACCCGGGCGATGTCCTCGGGGGACATGGTGTCTCGCTGGCGCCCGTCCGGAGTCCCCATGAGGGTGCTGAGCTCCAGCAGCACCCGGCCGCGATAAGCCACCCCCGTGTCCTGTTAAATAAGGGGGGGGGTGGCTGGGTGTCACCGTCCCCCCAAAATGGGTGCTGTCCCCACCCTGCCACCCGCTCACGGTGCTGGGTGTCCTGCCAGGATCCGGCCGGGGACCGTAGAAGGGGAGGAAGCTGGGTCCGAAGCAGGGTAAGAAGCCGGGGGTCCCCTCTGGGAGTGAAAAAGGGGGTTCAGTGGGGGAAAGGGGGGGGGTCTGGGTGCTGGGGACCCCCCACCCAAGGGTGGCCCCCGCTCACCCTCAAGCTCGGCACCGGCGGAGGAGATTTGGGAGAGGTGGAGGGTGGCGGTGCCCAAGACCTTGCCGCTGCGGGACCTATGGGTGGGCAGTGAAAGCGGTGGTGGGGTCCCCCAAAAACGGGGGGGTCCCCAAATCCGGGGGATCCCCCAAAAGGGGGGTGTCCCCCACTTACCCGCCGAGGATGGCCAGCTGGATCTCATCACAGATGGGGGGCAGCTGTGGAGAGAAAAAAAAAAGGGGGGTGTTGAAATGGGGTGCCCCCATTTTGGGGGTCCCCGGCTTTGGAGGGGGTGCAGGATGCGTGCGGGGCTGGGGGGCACCTTACCCTCAGGGGGAAGAAGAAGACCTCGTTCCACGCCGGGTTGGCGTCGGGGGGCATCACCCGGGTGCAGAGCTGCGTTGGGCAGAGCCATCAGCCCCCCCCCCACGCGGGATCCGGCCCCCCCCACCCTCACCCCCACCCACGCCCCCACCCCGGCACCCACCGTCCTGCCGGCAAAGCTGACCCGCACCGCCGCTGCCACGAAGCCCCTCTTGCCGCCGGCCAGCAGCACCGAGGGGAGGCATTGCCGAGCCGGCTCTGCTGCACCGGGGATGGGGAGAGGTGGGTGGAGGGGGGGTCCCCCAGCACCACCCCCCCCCCCCCAAACCCACCCGGTGCCCACCCTGCGGCAGGTCCTCGGCGCGGTAAATGCGGAGCTGGAGCGTGGCGGCACACGGCGGTGGCCGCAGCAGGTTGGCCTCCACGTCCTCGTCCCCCGCCGGCTCCTCTTGCTCCTTGGGTGGGGGTGTGGAAAAATGGGGACCCCCCCCCACCCCCCCTTTTTTTTTGGGGGTAGTGGGGAGGACGGGGGGGTACTCACCGGCACCGGCTCGCCGGCGCGGAGGACGGCCAGGCTGACGCGGAGGTACCCCCAGGACCCGGCGTCGGGGCGATGGGGATGCTGCAGGCTCAGCCACTTCCAGCTCAAGCTGCGTCCTGGCACGGTGGGAGACCCCGGCGTCACCCCGATGTCACCCCGATGTCACCCCGGTGTCACCCCGGTGTCACCCCAACCCTCTCGCCTACCCGGCGCCCGGTAGACGGTGCCGACGTCCAGCTGCGGGGATGGCAAAGGGGGTGAGAGCGGCCGAACCGTGGCGTGACACCCCATTCCCGAGCCACCGTCCCTCACCTGGAAGACGCCGATGACAGCTTTGGCGCGGGTGGCCCGTGAGTCCAGCACCTGTGACAAGGGGGGGACACGGTGTCAGCGGCCACCCCGATGTCCCTGTCCCCGCCGGTGCCACCGATCCCCCCCCCCGACCTGGATGCGGATGGGCTCCGCCGCCAGCTGGGCGGGCGTCCGGTGGAAATTTTGGCAAAACACCTAGAAAACGGGCAAAAGGGGGTGAGGGCGGGGTGAGGGGACACCGGCGGGTCCCCGTGTCCCCTCCTCGGGGTCACCTCGTTGTAGTAGGGGTTGTTCCCTGCCCGGATCCTGGTCCTGAAGCGGTGCTGGCCGATGAGGACCGTCACCACCGGCTTGATGTCATTGCCCTGGAGCTGGTGGCCCTCGATGACCCTCACTCGTACCTATGGGGCAGGTGGTGACGCGGTGGCCATCAGATGGGACGTCACCCCCGGGTGCCACCACGCCCATGGGTGCCGTACCTGGAAATCCTCTTTCCTCCCTGCCGGGGGCTTGCTGGGGTGGTGGGGTGTCCCCGGTGACACCGCGGGTGGTGGCACCCGTCCTTGCAGGGGGACTGCGGTGTCCCCGGCCGTGCCACGGGGAACGTAGGAGCAGCGGAGGGTGACAGTGCACTGCGAAGGGACGGGTGGCACCCCAGACCGTGCCTGGTGGCACCCTGGGGTGCTGCTGGGTGGGCGCGTGGGTGGGTGCTCACCCCCGTGGGCTGTCCCCGGGGGTCCAGCAGCGGGACGTGACTGAGGGCTAGCGGCAGCCCAGGGTCGGCCACCAACCGGTCCAGTGACACCGTGGTGGCACCCAGGTCCCTGTGGGGACAGGGGGACACGGTGAGGGTGGCCATGCCAGGGGTGGTCCCCCTGGGGTGCCCACCCATGGGTGCTACTCACCCCCGGGGTGCTGGCTGGCCCCAGTGCCGGAGGCGCAGGGTCAGGCTGGCCGTGGGGTGCAGGGGACGTGTGCCCAGTGGCCATGCCAGCGTCTGGGGGAGGTGACAAGGGGTCAATGGGGTGACCCGAGTGTCCCCATGCCACCGCGGGCCACCCTGGGGTCACCTCACCTCATTCCAGGTGGGGCTGCGCTCCTCCGGCACCACCCGGGTGCTCCTGGGGACGCCTGGGGAGGGGACGGGAGGGTGGTGGCACGTCAGGGTGGGGACATCGGGGTGCAAGGGGAAGGCTGTCGCTGTCCCCACGCGCGGGGACGGCCATCGCTGTCCCCAGGCATGGCTGGCACCCTCCCGTCCCACGGGGATGGCCACCGCAGTGTCCCCCCCTTGTACCCAGCGGTACCTCTGAAGCGGGCAGACACGTGCACGCCGGGCCCGGAGCCAGTGGCCCCGGGGACGTGGGCGCTGGCCACCAGCAGCCGCAGCATGGCCGTGTCCCCGGGCCACCGTGCCATGGAGGTGGCTGTCACCGAGGCACTGCCACCGTGGCGCCGGGACGCGTTCTGGAACGGCACTGTGGTGGGGACGGGGCAGGGACGCCTTGTCTTGGCTTGGTGGGTGTCACCGTGTCACCGCCTGCCCGTGTCACCGGGTACCTGTGTCCCTGTGTGCCCATGTCCCTATGTCACCGTGTGCCCATGTCTGCGAGCACCCACGTCACTGTGTCCCTGTGTCCACATGTACCCATGTCCATGTGCACCCGTGTCTGTGTGTCACGCTGTCCCTGTGTCCCCATGCCCATGTGTCCCTGCGTCTGCTTGTACCTGTGGCACTGTGCCCCTGGGTCCCCGTGTCACCGCATCCCCATGTCCATGTGTCCCTCTGTCCTTGTGTCACCGCATCCCCGTTTCCGTGTCCATATGTCCCCATGTCCGTGTGTCCCCACGTCCGTGTGTCCCCATGCCCTCATGTCATTGCTTTCCCATGCCCGTGTGTCCCCATGTTCGTATGTCCCCATGTCACTGCATCCCCATGTCTGTGTGTCCCCATGTCCTTGTGTCACCACATCCCCATGTCCCTGTGTCCATATATCCCTATGTCACTGCATCCCCATGTCTGTGTGTCCCCATGTCCCCATGTCACTGCTTCCCCGTGTCCCTGTGTCCTCATGTCCTTATGTCCCCATGTCACTGCAACCCCATGTCCGTGTGTCCCTGTGTCACCATGTCCATGTGTCCCCATGGCACTACATTCCCATTTCTGTGTGTCCCTGTGTCCCTGTGTCACTGCATCCCCATGTCCCCGTGTCCATGTGTCCCCATGTCACTGAATCCCCATATCTGTGTGTCCCCATGTCCCCATGTCACTGCTTCCCCACATCCCCGTGTCCCCATGTCCATATGTCCCCATGTCACTGCATCCCCATGTCCATGTGTCCCCATGTCCCCATGTCACTGCTTCTCCATGTCCCCGTGTCCATGTGTCCCCATGTCACTGAATCCCCATATCTGTATGTCCCCATGTCCCCATGTCACTGCTTCCCCACATCCCCGTGTCCCTGTGTCCATATGTCCCCATGTCACTGCATCCCCATGTCCATGTGTCCCCATGTCCCCATGTCACTGCTTCTCCATGTCCGTGTGTCACCATGTCCCCATGTCACTGCTTCTCCATGTCCCCGTGTCCATATGTCCCCACGTCACTGCAACCCCATGTCCGTGTGTCCCTATGTGCCCATGTCCATGTGTCCCCATGTCCCCATTTCACTGCATCCCCACGTCCCCTTGTCCATATGTCCCCATGTCTCTGCATCCCCATGTCCGTGTGTCACCATGTCCCCATGTCCCTGCTTCCCCATGTCCCCATGTCCATATGTCCCCACGTCACTGCATACCTATCTCTTTGTGTCCCTATGCCCCCATGTCCCTGTGTCCCCATGCCACCGCATCCCCATGTCCATGTGTCCCCATGTCCACATGTCCCCACATCACCCATCACATCCCCATGTCTGTGTGTCCCTATGTCCCCATGTCCATGTGTCCCCATGTCCCCATGTCACTGCATCCCCATCTCTGTGTGTCCCTATGCCCCCATGTCCATGTGTCCCCATGTCCCCGTGCCACCGCATCCCCATGTCCCTATGTCCACATGTCCCCACGTCCCTGCATCCCCATGTCCCCGTGTCCCTGCGTCCACATGTCCCCACATCACCGCAGCCCTACCTCTGTGCGTCCCTATGTCCCCATGTCCCTGTGTCCCTATAGCACTGAGTCCCCATATCCGCCTGTCCCCATGTCCCCACGTCACCGCCTCCCCACGCCCGCCCGGCCCCGTTCCCCGTTCATACACTCCGCTCCGGATTCCGCTCTCCGCACCTTGACTCCGCCCCGCTCCGCTCCCCTGAAATCCAGTCTCCGCGGTTTACCTCCCCGCCGCGTCGCGCATGCGCCGGCCGCGCCCCCTGTGGGGGCGTGGCCGGCGCATGCGCGACGCGGCGGGCCGGGCGCGGCGGGATGCGTCGCGGGGGGCGGTAGGGCCATGTCGCAACGCGGAGGGGACCGTGATCGCGACCGGGAGCGCGATCGCGACCGGGAGCTTCAGTGGTCGGCGCGGAGGATGGGGACGTCGTTGCTACTGCAGCTGTCGGTCCACGAGCGGGAGCTGGACCTGGTCTGCCTGGACCACAGCTACGCCAAACCCTGGAGCGCCCACCCCGACGCCAGCGCCGCTCGTCCCACCCGCATGCTCTTCCTCACACCGCGGCGGCAGCCCGGCACCGCCCTGTGAGCCCGGGAACGGGGGTTGTGGGGGGCTGAAAGGCCTGTGTGGGGCCTGTGGAGCGGGGGGTCCTGTGGGGCAGAGGGGCCTTTGGGGGTTGGGGGTCTAGAGAGGCCTGTGGGGCGGGTGGGGAGGTCCTGTGGGGCTGAGGGGCCTGTGTGGGTGTTGGGGGGTCTAGGGGGCCTGTGGGGAGGGTCCTGTGGGACAGAGGAGCCTATGTGGGGGCTGGGGGTCCTGAGGGGCTTGTGGGGGGTCCTGTGGGGCAGAGGAGCCTATGTGGGGGCTGGGGGGTTCTGAGGGGCTTGTGGGGGGTCCTGTGGGGCAGAGGGGCCTGTGTGGGGGCTGGGGG